>NC_059110.1:88337495-89558120 GCF_020740685.1 Jaculus jaculus
AAGGCACTTGCCTGTGCAGCCTAAGGACCCAGGCTTGACTCCCCAGAACCCAAGGTAGCCAGACACACAAAGTGACACTTGCACACAAGGTCATGTATGTGTACAAGAGTGATACATGCATCTGGAGTTCAATTGCAGTGGCTAGAGGCCCTGGCATGCCTGATCTCTCTCTCCCATTAAAAAAAATGAAATATAAGAGACTGTCTTTTCTTCAATGAATATTTTTTGTATTTTTGTCAAAAATCAGATGGCAGTAGTTGCCTGGGCTTATATTTGGGTCCTCTATTCTGTTCCATTGATCTATGTGTCTGTTTTTGTGCCAATACTGTGCTGTTTTTGTTACTATGGCTTTGTAATATATTTTAAAATCAGTTATGGTAATAACACCAGCCCTTTTTTTCCCTATTATTTTGTGCTTCCAAATGAATTTTAGGATTTTTTTTTTTTCTGTTTCCTTGAAGAATCTCATTGGAATTTTGATGAGGATTGCAATAAATGTATAGGTTGCTTTTGGTAAGATTGACATTTTCATAATATTTGATTCTTCCAATCCAAGAATATGGGATGTTTTTCCATTTCCTAGTGTCTTCTGCAATTTTTCTCTTGAATACTTAAAATTTTCAGTATAGAGACCCTTAACTTCTTAGTTAGGTTTATTTCAAGGTCTTTTTTTTTTGGAGGCAACTATGAATGGGAGCGATTCCCTGATTTGATCCTCAACATGTTTGTTGTTAGCATATAGGAAGACTAATGATTTCTGTATGTTTGTTTTGTATACTGCTATCTTGCTAAAAGTGTTTATCAGCTCTAACAGTTTGTTGGTAGAGTCTTTAGGGTCCTTTATGTAAAGAATGATATCATCTGCAAATAATAATTTGATATCTTCCTTTCCTATTTCTATCCCTTTCATGTATGTCTCTTGCCTTATTGCCATAGCTAATACTTCCAGTACTATATTAAATAAAACTGGGGACAGTGGATACCCTTGTCTTGTTCCTGATTTTAGTGAAAAGTTTCAAGTTTTTCCCCATTTAGTATTATGCTGGCTGTAGGTTGGTCATGAATAGCCTTTATTATGTTGAGATATGTTCCTTCCGTTCCCAGATTCTGTAGGACTTTTACTATGAAGAGATGTTGAATTTTGTCAAATTTTTTTTGCATCTAATGAGATGACCATGTGATTTTTATCCTTCAGTCCATTTATATAGTGTGTTATATTTATCAATTTGCATGTGTTAAACCATCCTTGCATCTCCAGGATAAAGCCTACTTGGTCAGAGTGAATGATCTTTCTAATATATTCTTCTATTCTGTTTGCCAATATTTTGTTGAGAATGTTTTTAAACATTTTATTTTTATTATTTGAGAGAGACAGGTAGAGAGAAAGAGAATGGGCACACTGCAAATGAATTCCAGATGCATGTGCCACCCTGTACTTACTTACGTGGGTCCTGGGAAATCTAACCTAGGCCCTTTGGCTTTGTAGGCAAACGCCTTAACCACTAAGCTATTTCTTCAGTCTTTGTTGAGAATTTTTGCTTCTGTGTTCTTGAGGGAGATTGGCTTATAATTTTCTTTCTTTTTATTCTTTTTTAATTTTTTTGTTCTGTCTTTGTCGGTTTTTGGTATCAGGGTGATGCTAGCTTTGAATAAGGAGTTTGGTAGTGTTCCTTCCTTTTTTATGGAAAAATTTGAGAAGCATTAGTGTTCTTCCATGGAAGTTTAGTAGAATTGAATCCATGTAGGCCTGGACATTTTTTAGTTGAAAGATTTTTTTTTTTAATAACTGCTTTGAGCTCTGTACTTGTTATAGGTCTGTTTAGATGGTTTACCCCATCTTGATTTAATTTTGGTAGGTCATATACATTTAGAAAATCATCCATTCTTTCAGATTTTCAGACTTAGTCGAGTATATGTTTTAAAGGTATATCTTTATGATTTTCTGAATTTCATTGCTATCTGTTGTAATGGTGTGTTTTTCATATCTAATTTTATTAAGTTGTATCTGTTTCTTTTGATCAGCTTCCTTTCAAAGAACCAGCTCTGCATTTCATTGGTTCTTTGTATTGTTTTTTCCAGTTTCTATTTAGTTTCTGCTGTAATCTGTTACTGCTTTCTGTCTATTGATTTTTAGTTTTCCTTGTTCTTTTTCAAGGCCTTAATGTAGTAGTTTGAATGTGTGTCCCTTATAAACTCAGGTGTTTCATTAAAGCTTGTAATTTGGATTTCCAGTTGCATGGCTGGAGGAAGTGTCACTGGGGGTGGGTCCTGGGGTCCAGCCATGGGGTGTGTTTGGAGGCGGATCGATTTCCAGCCCAAAGGTGTGCCAGAGAGGTTTGAGCTCTGCCTGGGTGTCTGCTGTGTGCTGTCAGTTTGTACTTGCTGCTTTCGGTGGTGATTGGCAGCTGATGGTTCTTCTGTGCTTAGGTGTACGAAAGCAGCAGCTTCTGCCACGGATGGAACTTCCCCCTGGATCTGTAAGCGTGAAATAGACCCTTCTCCCCTAAACTGTGCCTGGTTTGGATGTTCATCCCAGCAACGCTGACTACAGCACTTACCGTATAGCATTAAGTTGTTTACTTGTGACTGCTCTAATTTCTTTTTGTTTCTTTCTTTCTTTTTTTTTTTTTTTTTTTAGGCAAGCCCAACAGACCGGCCATTTTTATTGTTGTTGTTTTTAATGAGAGAAAGCAAGAACGAGACTGGTCTTTTTTTAATGAGAGAGAGAGAGAGAGAGGGAGAGAATTGGTGCTCCAATGCTTCCAGACACTATAATTGAACTCCAGAAGTGTGTGCCACCTTTGTGCATCTAATCTACTTTATGTAGGATCTGAGGAGTCAGCCATGGGTCCTTAAGCTTCTCAGGCAAGCGCTTTAACCACTAAGCCATCTCTCCGGGCCTTTTTTTTTTTCCAAAAAAAATTTTTTTTTTGAGGCAAGCCCAACAGACTGGTCTTTTCTTCCTTCCTTCCTTTTTTTTTTTTTTTTGTAATCTCAGGGTGGGCTTGAACTCATGGCAATCCTCCTACCTCTGCCTCCCGAGTGCTGGGATTAAAGGCATGCGCCACCACACCCAGTTTTACTTTTGATATTTCTTGATTTACAGTGCCTCCCCCCCACCCCTATTTCTTCTGTATTTCTTGGGGACAGAGTCTCACTGGGGCTCAGAAGTCTCTGCCTTCCATTTAGGATTAAGGGTTTGAGTCAATAAGCCCAGCTAGATTAGGTCATTTGGGTTTGTTAGTTTGCCTGTTTATTTTAATCTCCACTTGTGCATAAATCCTCCATGCTGTGTGTGTGTGTATTCCTAAATTGGATTATAGAATTATTCTCTATTTTCCTCCACCAAGCCTACTGTAAAATCTTTCTACAACTTTTCCTACCCATAACTTGTTTACTTTCCCTCATTTCCTAACCTCTTCCACAGCCTGTCTTCCTTTCCCCTTCCTTATTTTCCATAAGTACAACTGTCCATAGACTCAACAACTTCAAATATCTAGAAACTGACAGTACCCAATTTTCCTCTCTCCCAGATACCTGAGCTACCGCCATCATTTTTTTTTTTTAAAAGCTAATACTAGCCTTCACACTAACTCAGGGTCAGCTCTTCCCACCTAAGTAAAAACCCTAGCATATCTCTACCAGCCTTGTTTTTACCCTTGGGCAGTTGTTTAAAACAATAAAAAACAAAACACTGTTGCTGGGCTGGAGAGCTGGCTTAGCAAAGCCTAAGGACCCTGGCTTAATTCCCCCAGGACCCACATAAGCCAGACGTACAAGGTGGTGCATACATCTGGAATTCATTTGCAGTGGCTAGAGGCCCTGGTATGCCCATTCTTAAAAAAAAATTTTTTTTTAGTTGACAACTTCCATAATTATAGACAATAACCCATGGTATTTCCCTCTTCCCACTTTCCCCTTTAAAACTCCACTCTCCATCATACCCTTCCTCCTCTCAGTCTCTATTTTGATGTCATGATCTTTTCCTCCTATTATGATGGTCTTGTGTAGTAATGTCAGGCACTGTGACGTTACGGATTTCCAGGCCATTTTGTGTCTGGAGGAGCATGTTGTAAGGAGTCCTAACCTTCCTTTGGCTCTTACATTTTTCTGCCACCTCTTCCACAATGGACTCGGAGCCTTGGAAGGTGTTTTAGAGATATTTCAGTGCTGAGCACTCCTCTTGTTACTTCTTTTCAGCACCATGGTGCCTTCTGAGTCATCCCAAGGTCACAGCCATCTGAAAAAAGAAGCTTCTCTAAGCAAAAGTGAGATTAGCATTAATATATGAGTGTGAACATTAAGAGAAGTGCTTACTGGGCAGTTTGGTGAGCATAGTACATACATTTAGCCAGACAGCAGCAAACGTTACACCCCTAGGGCTCATGACTACCCCTGTTGTAGGTTTTCAGTATCAGGCATGTATTCCCTCCCGTGGAGCAGGCCACCAGTCCAATTAGAAAGTGGTTGGTTTCCCCCATAACAGACATGTCACTATTGTACCTGTTGGCTTATTTAGCCTGGCTGGCCCAATTTAAGGCTTGCAGTGTCCACTGCTGAATATTTCCATTGGTGATTTGAACTGCATACAGCATGGCTTTTTCCACCTTTCTGTCAGCTGGTCTACATGGAGGAGGTTATTAGCTCAGTTCCAGCAGGATTTCTCAATGGCCTTGCAGACCAAGTATGTGGAGTCTTCAGCAATAGCGTCTTACCATCTATTGCTGGTGGGAAACCAAGGGCCTTGGCAATGGTCTGTAATGTTTTGGGGGCATCAGGGACCTCCTTAGCCAACAGCTCACTGGAAAGTATCCCATCCCTGGGACTGAAAATTATCTAGTGACAATCTATAGCTTCTGGGTATTCTATTGCCCAAAAAAAGTAGGCTTCCACATGACTTATTCATAACCTCTTAGATTTTGTTTAACCCTCCCCCACCTTTCCTTTATTCAGTCTCTTTCCCTGACCTTACTTAGACCTGCCCCACCCCCATTAATCTGTTCTTCTATTTACATATATATTATACCTCATTCTATTAAGTTCCCCTCCCTCCCTTTCTGTTTCCTTTATATCCCCTATCTGCCTCTCTGTGTGTCTGTCTTTCAAATAAATAAATAAAATATTTTTTAAAATATTAAAAAAACACATTGTTGTCAGTTTTATACTAGAGTATTTGTGTAGCTGGCATATCCAATTTGAATTCTTTTCCTTCCTGGGATTCTTATTTAGTAACCTGCTCTGCTATGAGAAGTTCAATCAGTACTTCCAGTGCAGGGCTATGTACCTAGCTTTGTGACAGGTATTGTCCCAGTGTAAGACAGCCCTGTTACCTTTTGGGGTAGCTTCTAGTCTTACTTACGCTGAGTACCACACTGGTTCCCTCTTTGTTGCACTGTGGTCTCTGCTAGGCTGGGTAGGTCTGTAGATCTGCTCTGCTCATCAGCTGTGCTGATCAGGTGGATCCAGATCCCTTGGCATCTGGCTATCTCCTGCAGTTCCTGGTTCTGGTGCTTGGGTGAGGGTAGGCTGTAGAGAGTGCCTGAGGTTGTTCCAAAGCTGCTCAGCTCCTTCAGGTGTTCTCCTTGAGGTGTAAGCGGAGAATCCGGTCGCCATATTTCTGCCCTTGCTGGCTCAGGCAGTGCTGGGCAAGTAGCTCTTCCCAGCAGACCACGACTAGAGCTGATTCTGGCTGCTTGTGTGGTTGCTAGATGCTCTGGATCTCTCCTGCTTCTCTGCTTACTTACACACCTTCACTTTTTCATAGAAGAGTGTATTCTGTGTTTTTTGTGCCTCCTATACCTCTGGTGTAGCTACTACTGTGCCTTTTTCACCAGAATTACGTGTTTTGTTTTGTTTTTAAGACAATCTTTAAGCCCCAGGGATATACCCCTCTCCTCTTGCACTGGGATTATAGGTGAGTGCCACCATTCGAAAGTTTGACATGAGTAATAGGGTTCAAACTTAGGTCTTTGTATTTGTGAGGCAAGCACTTTACCAACTGCGCTGTCTCTCCAGTCCAGGCATAAAGTATTCTAAGTGTATTTTGGGCCTAGAAGCTGAAGGACTTTTTATTTTCTTTAACTTTGGTTTGCAATAATCACAAATTACAATGATTCTCAAAAGTGTCACAGGATCTTTTAAAATAGAAGAGATGTCAACTACAGGCCAGGTGCTAAAATTTATTTCTGGGAACAACTTAACTTTTTCATCTTATAACAATTTTTCTCTGTCTGAAGAATGCAAGTATGTTTTGAAAAAATAGTGCCCCATTAATATACTAAGACAGCACAGTTCTTGCTTAGAAAATTCGGAACAGGCAATCATCTGTGGAATTGAATAAAAGAGATTTGACTTTATTGTGTGTGTGACAGGGAGCCAATGAAGGGATTTAAATATGAATGGCATGGTCACATGTTTTTAAGAATGTTGCATTCATACTATACTGGGGATGGACTTGAGGGGACAATATTAAAGCAAGAAGAGTAAGAAATTATAATAGGAATGATGTCTTGAACTGGGGAATTGATGGAAGGAATTTAGGGTGGAGCTGAATGTGAGATTTGCATAGGAGATGGAATTGGAAGCTTCTGTTGGATGATTGGGTAAGGAGGATGGAAAGAAGCGAAGATGAGTAAGTTGAGGATAGGGAAATATTACCGATAACAGCTTTTTTATTTAGTGAAAAAAAAAATTGTTTTGAGTTATCCCTAAGGGACTTCCAGATCGATTGTGATCATCCCCAACTTCTTTTGAAATGGAGAGTTCCCTGTAGTCTCTTTTCTTTTTTCTTCTTCTCCCTGTCTTTGTCTTTTGCCTCCTTTTCCCTGTTTCTTTTTGTGTGTGTGTGTGTGGGGGGGGGTGCTAGGGATTGAACCCAGAACCTTGCTTGTGCTAGGACAAGCCTTCTACCCCCAGCTCCCTAAACATGCAGTCTGTTGTTGAGTCTGCAGCACTTTGTTTTGCTAAACTGTATTCATACCCATTTTCACCTTACCTTTCTTTTTAAATTGTTGTTTGTCTTTATGTAAGTTTATTTGCATGTTTTAAGGTATCTTAAGGATGTGTGTATTATGTAAAATATGTTTTAGTGAGAGGAATGTAGCTTAGTGGTAAAGTGCTTGACTAGCATTGCAAGAAACCATGTTTGATCCTTATACCGCAAAAGGTATATATTTTACGATATATACCAAAGATACATATATATGAAACATCATATGTTTATACATATATTGAGGCTTACATAGATCAGGTTGGCCTTGAAGTAGCTGTCCTTGACCTGGCTATATAGCTGAAGATGACCTTGAACTTGTGGTTTTTCTGCCTCCACTTCCTAAGAGCTGGGGTGCTTTTATTAGCTTGTTTTTGCAGGGAGAGTTTCATGTGTTGCTGGCTTCTAACTTGTAATCTATCTGCCTTACAGTCCCTTCAGTGCTAGGATTATAGATATCTACCACCAAGCTCAGCTCTCAATGATTTTTTTCTCTGATTTACTATAATGGAATTATTTTGGAATGGGGAAGAAATGGTTAAAAGTAGACTAGTTAAAAATAGACTAGTTATCTCAAGGGCTTCCAACTTAGACCTGGAAATTAAATTTCTGTTGGCTCTGCTCTCCATGATGATTCCAAGTTTATTTTAATCTTCATCTCTCTCATTTTATGAATGAAATTCCCTTTCATTCAACCTGATAAGTAACTTGGCCACTAGCACATGACTACGTAGCTACAGCTTCTGGCTTGAACTAAGTTGTAAAGTTAGCATAGTGACAGGTGCTTGGACTGTTACAAATGTCAAATTGAAACTAGCACGTAGAATCTTTGTCATTTAAAACCTTATTTTGCAGGGCATGGTGGCATACACCTTAAATCTCAATACTTAGGAGGCAGAGGTAGGAGGATCACTATGTGTTTCAAGGGCAGCCTGGGACTCTAGAATGTGTTTCAGGTTAGCCTAGACTAGAATGAGACCCTACCTCAAAAATAAAATAAAAACACCTATTTTCTCAACCCTTATACAGCAGGTAAAGTCTAGAGGGGAATCTTTTTTAATATTTTGTTTTTATTTATTTATTTGAGAGAGAGAATGCACCAGGGCTTCCAGACACTGCAGACAACTCCAGATGCATGCGCCGCCTTATGCATCTGGCTTACGTGGGTCTTGGGTAGTCAAACCTAGGTCCTTTGGCTTTGCTGGCAAGCGCCTTATCCGGTAAGCCATCTCTCCATCCCTAGAGGAGAATCTTTATTGACTTTATTTCTGTAATTTTAAATTTATTAAAATATATAAATTAGGATATTTTGTTATGTTCTTAGTTTCCAAAAAATATTTGTATTTATTGAGGTGGAGAAATGGCTTAGTGGCTAAGGAGCTTGCCTGCAAAGCCTAAGGACCCAGATTTGATTCTCCAGGTCCTACATAAGCCAGATGCACATGGTGGCGCATGTATCTGAAGTTGTTTGCAGAAGCTAGAGGCCCTGGCACACCCATTCTCTCTCTCTCTCTGCTTCCGCCACCCATCTCTCTCTCTCTTTCATAAATAAATAAATAAATAAATAAAAATAAATCTTTAAAATATTTGTATTTTTTTATTTGAGAGTGAGTGAGTATGGGTGCACCAGTGCTTCCTGCAGCTGCAAATGTACTCCAGGCAGATGTGTCACTTTGTGCATCTGGCTTTACATGGGTACTGGGGAATTGAACCTAGGCCACTAGGTTTGCAAGGAAGTACTTTTAACTGCTGAGCCACCTCTCCAGCTCCATTAAAAATTTTTTTTATTTTTATTTGAGAGTGACAAAGAGAGAGAGAATGGGCGCCCCAGGGCCTACTGCCAATGAACTACAGATACGTGCGCCCCCTTGTGCATCTGCCTAACGTGGGTCCTGGGGAATCAAGCCTTGATCCAGGGTCCTTAGGCTTCACAGGCAAGCGCGTAACCACTAAGCCATCTCTCCAGCCCTCCAGCTCCATTTTTAATGTTTTGAATCCCATGATGTAAACATCATAAACATTTAATTTAATATTCCTACTTGACTTTATGAAGGAGTTAAAAACTACATTTATATCAAGTTAAATGCCTTCATTGTCAATTTTTAAAAAATTCCTTATTTTCAAGCCTGGCATGGTGGCGCATACCTTTATTCGCAGCACTCGGGAGGCAGAGGTAAGAGGATCCCTGTGAGTTCAAGGCCACTCTGAGATAAAACTACATAGTGAATTTCTAGGTCAGCTTGTGCTAGAGTGAGACTCTACTTTGAAAAATCAAAGAAAAAAATTCCTTATTTTTTATTTTCATTTAACATCAATGATAAAATGCCTAATTTTCACATAAATGTAAAAGGGGATGATTTGGCCAGGTGTGGTGTCACACGCCTTTAATCCTAGCACTTGGGAGGCAGAGGTAGGAGCTGAGCCATGAGTTAGAGGCTACCCTGAGTGAATTCTAGGTCAGCCTGGGCTAGAGTGAGATCCTACCTTGAAACCCCCCCCAAAAAGGGGGGGATGATTTGAAAATTTAAGATATGTTAGGAAAACATTTTTCATGAGTGAAGATAATTGAAATATTAGCTAAGCAGATGGCCTGGAAGGAGGTTGCTTTAGTAGATATCTTTGTCTATTTAGCCTGCTATAACAAAGTACAATCTGTTAAAAAGCCTAAACAGGAGAAATTCTGGTGGCAGGTATGGTGTCTGTCAAGTTCCTGTTCCTCATAAATGGCACCTTTTAGTTCTGTCTTAATGTGGTTAAAGGACAAGCATGTTCCCTTGTGCCCCTTTTTATTTTTGTGGTATTAGTGATTGGACCCAGGACTTTGCACATGCTAGGCAAGCCCTCTATTACTGAGCGACATCCCCAGGATTGTTTTTTTTCTGTTGTTTTTTTTTGAGATGGTGTCTTACTGTGGAGTTCAGGATGACCTTGAACTTGTTATGTAGCTTATGGTGGCCAGTTAATTCTTAATCCTCTTGCTTCTGCCTCTATATAAGTGCTAGTATTGCAGGTGTGTACCCTGGGACCTCTTTCTAAGGCAGTGGTCATATCATTTCTACATCGTGACCTAATTGGCACCCCATCTCTTAAATGTAGCTCTTTGGGGACTAGATTTCAACATGCAAATGAAGGAGAGGTGACACAAACATCCAGACCATAATATTTTTCCCATGACCCCCTAAAATTATGCATTTATTACATACAAAATTCGTTCTATCCTAGTAGGAGCAAAGTCTGACTAGTGCCATCATCAATTCAATGAAGTTTAGAGTCTTATTCCAGTACCATCAAAATCAGATATAGGTAAGACTCAAGATTCAGTTCATCTTGAGTTGTCAAATTGTCCTGCTGGATTGTGAAATTAAATTACCCATTTCCCAAATGCAGTGGTGAGACAGCGTAAGATATTTTGGAAGGGAGAAATAGGAAAGAGAAAGGCATCATGGTAAGTCCAAAGCCCAACAAAGTATATAACATAGCTTAAGGCTTATACAATTTTTTTAAAATACTTTATTATTTATTTATTAGAGAAAGAGAGAATTGGCACACCAGGTGTTCCAGTCACTGAAACAAACTTCAGACACATGGGCCACCTTGTGCATCTGGCTTACCTGGGTCCTGGGGAATGAACCAGGGTCTTTTGGCTTTGCAGGCATATGCCTTAACTGTTAAGCCATCTCTCCAGCCCTTTTTGTGGTTTTCTTTTTAAAAATATTTTTATTTACACATAATCATTTATTTATTTATTTTTGGTTTTTTTTTTTTTACAAGGTAGGTTCTCACTATAGCTCAGGCTGACCTGGAATTCACTGTGTAATCCCAGGGGGCCTGTGAAGTCATGGTGATCCTTCTACCTCTTCCTCCTGAGTGTTGGGATTAAAGGCATGTACTGCTATGCCCGACTTTATTTTCTTTTTTAAACTAGTTTTTTAATTTTTTTCTTTATTTGAGAGAGAGAGAGAGAGAAACAGGCAGATAGAGCGAGAATGGGCATGTTTGCAGGCCTTCCTGCAAACAAACTGCAGACACATGTACCACCTTGTGTATCTGGCTTACATGGGTCCTGAGGGGTCTTTTGGCTTAGCAGGCAAGTTTGTCTTTATTTTCTCAGATAGGATCTCTCACTTGAACTCGCAGCTCACTGATTCAGTTAGTCTAGTTACCAGGTTGCTGTGAGGATAACCTGTCTCTGCTTCCAGAGCACATGCCCATATGGCATTTGTGTGTGTTCTGGGGATTTGCACCCTGGTCCTCATTGTTGTTTGGCAAGTACTTTATCTATTGAGCCATCTCCTGTGTTCCCAAGCCCTTCTTCTTTTTTTTGCGGGGGGGGAGTAGTTTCGAGGTAGGGTGTCACTCTAGTCCAGGCTGACCTGGAATTCACTATGTAGTTTCAGGGTGGCCTTGAACGCTTGGTGATCCTCCAACCTCTGCTTCCCGAGTGTTGGGATTAAAGGCGTGTGCCACCATGCCTAGCCCAAGCCCTTCTTTTGACATGAGTCCATCCTCCAGGACTTAGCATTCTGACCCTATGATAGGAGGAACAGCACCCATGATTTCCTGAAATGCTTTTGTGGTCATCTTTTTTCTTTATCAATATTTATTAACATTTCCCATGATTATAAAAATTATCCCATGGTAATAACCCCCCCCCACTTTCCTGTTTGAAATTCCATTCTCCATCATATCCCCTCCCCATCTCAATTAGTCTCTGTTTTATTTTGATGTCATGATGTTTTCCTCCTATTATGATGGTCTTGTGTAGGTAGTGTCAGGCACTGTAAGGTCATGGATATTCAGGCCATTTTGTGTCTGGGGGGAGCACGTTGTAAGGAGTCCTACCCTTTCTTTATGTCTTACATTCTTTCTATCACCTCTTCCGCATTAGACCCTGAGCCTTGGAAGGTGTGATTGAGATGTTACTCAGTACTCCAGTCACTTTTTTCCAGCACTGTGAAACCTTCTGAGTCATCTCAAGGTCACTGCCATCTGAGAAGAGAAGATTCTCTACCAAAAGTGAGAGTAGTGTTAATATAAGGGTATAAATATTAAGAGAAGTGCTTACTGGGCAGTTTGATAAGCATAGTATATACATTTTTCTAGACATCAGCAGATGTTACACCCCTAGTGCTCATGACTACCCCTGTTTTAAGTTTTCAGAATCAGGGATGTGTTCCCCTCCCCATGGAATGGGCCTCCAGTCCAATTGGAGGGCAGTTGGTTTCCACCATGACAGACCTGCCACTATTGCACCCGTTGGCTCATCTGGCCTGGCTGGCCAATTACAAGGCTTGCAGAGTCCACTGTTGAGTATCTTCACTGGTGGTATCTCTTTCTTCCATTGAACTACATGTAGAATGGCTTCTTCCAGCTTTCTGTCAGCTGGTCTACATAGAGGAGGTTATCAGCTCAGTTCCAGTTGTGGTCATCTTTTTATAAATGTATTTATTTATTATTTATTAATTTATTTATATTTATGTGAAGGGGCACATAGAGAAAGAGACTGGGTTCACTAGAGTATCTAATCACTGCAAACAAATTCCAGATGCATGTGTCACCTTGTGCATCTGGCTTATGTGGGTAATGGGGAATTGAACCTTGTTCCTTAGGCTTCACAGGCAAGTGCCTTAACTGCTAAGCTATCTCTCCAGTTCTATAAAAAATTTAAAAAGAAAAGCTTATCAAGGGCTGGGGAGATGGCTCAGCAGGTAAAGTGCTTGCAGGCATGAGTTCATATCCCCAGCACCGTGTAAAAATTCCAGGTGTGGGACTAAAGAGGTGGTTCAGCAGTTAAGGCACTTGCCTGTAAAGTCTAAGGACCAGAGTTTGATTGCCCAGTACCCACATAATGCAGATGTACAGAGTGGTGTATACAACTGGTGTTCTTTTGCAGTGGCTAGAGGTCCTGGGGCGTCCATGATCCCTCTCTTTTTCTTTATTTCTTTCAAGTAAGTAAAATATTTTTAAACATTCCTGGTGTGGCTTTTTTTCCCAGTCCCTTCAAATGTGAAATATCTCTCTCTCTCTCTCTCCCTCCCCCTCCCTCTCTCGGCACACCAGGACCTCTAGCCACTGCAAACAAACTCCAGATGCATGCCCCACCTTGTGCATCTGGTTTATGGGGGAACTGCAGAATTGGACCCATGTCCTTAGGTCATATACATTTGGAGTTCATTTGCAGTGGCTAGAGGCCCTGGTGTGTCCATTCTGTCTGTCTGGTTCTCTTTCTTTCTTCCCCTGTCTCAAATTAAAAAAAAATTAAAAGAATAAATAATTTTATTTAGTCAAGTGCTTGCCTAGCATGAGTTAAGCCTGGCTTTGATCTCCATCACCCTATAAACCAGTCAGTAATGGTACATATCTGTAATTCCAGCACAAGAGGGTTGGGCGGGGGACGGCATTGAGGATACAGGAAGATCAGAAGTTCAGGTTTGGTCTTGGAGGTTCAGTGGGTAAAATGCTTGCTATGCAAGTGTTATTACCTGAACTCAGATCTCCAGAACCTACATACAGCCAGACAAAGCGTACCTCTATAATCCTGATGCTCTTATGATGCAATGGGAGGTGGAGAGGAGAACCCCTAGGCACTTGAGGGCCAGCTAGCCTGGTGTATACAGCAGCAAACAAGAAAGAGACCCTGCCTCAAATAAGGTAGAAGACAAGGACTAACACTCAAGGTTGTCCTCTGACTACACACATACACTGTATTTAAATGTTTAACAAAAAAAGCTGGGCTGGAGAAATGGCAGGTTTGCCTGTGGAATCTAAGAATCCATGTTCAATTCTATAGATCCCATGTAAGCCAGATGCATGGATAAGGTCACACGTGCCCACTAGGTGGTGCAAGCACCTGGCATTTGATTGCAGTGACCGAGGCTGTGGTGTGCCAATTCTCTTTCATCAAAATAAAAATAAGTAAAAAATGTTTAGCTGGGCATGGTGGCACACACCTTTAATCCCAGCACTCAGGATGCAGAGGTAGGAGGATTGCCATAAATTCGAGGCCACAATGAGATTACGTAGTGAATTTCCAGGTCAGCCTGCACTAGAGCAGACCCAACTTTGAAAAAAAAAAGTAAAAAGTTCAAGATCATCCTCAGCTACAGATCAAGTTCAACACCAGCACCCCCCCCAAATATATATGTATGTAAATATTAGAGTATTTTTCTCTGTGAATATTTTATTCAGATCTACGTAGATGATCTCTAAGAAGACTGGAATAAGGCTTTCTGTACAGTTCTTTCTTCTGAGTCTTCACCAGGGGCCATCCTTAAGGATTTTCACAGCAGCAAAGGTTGTTCTGTTATCATGTACATCCAGGCTTCGACTCCTCTAGGCGCACTGTTAGCCAGTTCCAAAGCTTCTTCTACATTCTTAGGTCTTTGTGGTAGCAGTACCTCCGCTTCTTGGTGCCAGTGTCCGTCTTAATTTGTTTGGACTGTTGTAACAAAATATACAAGGAAACAGCATAAATTAATTTCTCACAGGTTTTTAGGATTTGGGAAGTTCAAGAATAAGATAAATGGTCTAAGCCGGGTGTGGTGGCGCACACCTTTAATCCCAGCACTCAGGAGACAGAGGTAGGAGGATTGCCATGAGTTTGAGACCATCCTAGACTACATAATGAGTTCCAGGTCAGCCTGGACCAGAGTGAGACCCTACCTCGAAACCTCCCCCCAATAAAAAAAGATTAGATGGTACCTTTTAGCTGTGCTTTCATTTTACATAATAGTTTAAGAATGTCTATTACACTCTTTACCCAGATTTGCCAGTTTTATTAGACATTTCATGATTTCATTTTTATTTATTTTAAATATTTTTATTTGATTATTGGAAAGAGGGGGAGGGAAAGAATGGGTAGGTCAATGCCTCCTGCCACTGAAAATGAAGTCCAGGTCCATGTGCCACTTTGTGTATCTGGCATGTGGCTTTATGTGGGTGTTGGAGAATTGAACCCAGGCCATCAGGTTTTGTAGGCAAACACCTTTAACTGCTGTGCAGTCTCTCCAGTCCCATGATTTTATTTGTAAATAATAAAATTTTGTTGTCTTCATGTATCATATATTCATCATTTAACAATCATTCAGTGGACGTCTAGGTTGATTCTACTTCCTTTCTTTTGTAAATAGCAATAAACATGGATGTGCAAGTGTCTCTGGTAGGATATAGAGTTCTTTGGTGATATACCCAGGAGTAGTATCACTGGGCCATATAATCTTTTTAATTTTTTGAGAAGCTTTCATACTGATTTCCATGGTGGCTGGGCCAAGTTATGCTGCCATCAACAATGAATAAGGGTTTGTTTTTTCCCCGCTAGCATTCAATGTGATTTGTTCATATTAGTCATTCTGACTGGGGTGAGAACGAATCTTGAAGTAGTTTTAATTTGCAATTCTTGGGTGGTTAGGAATGTTGAATACTTTAAAAAATATATATTTACTTGGAGGGGGAAAGGGAAGAGACAGGAGATGTAAATAAATAAATAAATGCCCTGGCCTCTTGCCACTGCAAACAAACTTCAGACTTATGCTCCACTTTGTACAACTGCATTTACGTGGGTACTAGGGACTTTAATCTGGGCTATGGGAGTAGGGTAGGCTAGGCTGTCTTCAGCCTTTGAACACTTTTTTTTTTTGAGGTAGGGTCTCACTCTAGCCCAGGCTGACCTGGAATTCACTATGTAGTGTCAGGGTGGTCTTGAACTCATGGAGATTCTCCTACCTCTGCCTCCCAAATGCTGTGATTAAAGGTGTACACCACCATGCCCGGTTTAGGGCCTATTGCAGTGATTGCTTTTATTTTCCTTTCTTGAAGTTATCTCAGTTTCCTCCTTGTTCCTAAATCACAGTAGGATTCTAGGCAATTGTTTCTCCCACTATGTGAAAAGATACCATTTCTATATTTTTCTACTACCATTATTGTTCAGATAATATTTTTCTCTCTTGCTGTTTTTTAGGTCTTCATTTTGTTGCTCTAGCATTTCACCAAAATGTTTTAAAGTTGTGCATAGTGAAAACATTTTGAACTCAGGATTGTCAATGGCTTAACAGTTCTAGTAAGTCAGTCTTTACTACTTCATCTCGTGTCTCTTTCCTGTATATTCATCTCTTCTGGGACTACCATTGGATCTTTGTAGTATTGTTTGAGGCTGAGTCTGTAGTACACTGACTAAACTAATTTTCTTGTGTCATTCCCCCCACCCCCGGCCCACCACCAGGTAGAGGTCCAGGCTGACCTGGAATTCACTATGTCAATGTAGCCTTGAACTCACTGCAGTCCTCCTACCTCTGCCTCCCAAGGGCTGGGATTAAAGGTGTGTGTCACCATGCTTGACTTGTGTAATTTTCATATATACTAAAATTAATAACCTTCTTATCTTTCATTTGTTTTGTTTTTAATGTACTGTTGTTAATATTTTACAACAACAACATGCTCTCATGACTGTTTTCACACAGGGTCAACCCTTTTCATGTATCCATTGCAGTTTTCTTCCCTTGATTTTCCTGTTTTGTGTTGCTTAATTTTCAATTGATATCAGCTAGGGAGACTGGCATTCAGAATACCAGAATCAAACCACCACATTCTGCCCCTGGCCCCCATAAACTGATGATGTAAAATGTAGTGCATTCATCCAACTTTAAAAGTCCCCATAATGTTTATCAATTCCAATGATGCTCATATATACCCATAATCTAAGGTCTCTTAATAGCCATAATACACAAAAAAAATCCCCCCAACCCAGAATGGCACAGAATAAACACACTGCAAAAGATGGTATTCAGCATAGCAAAGAAATATTCCACCAGTACAAGATTTAAACAGGGCAAACATCAAACACTCTAGCTCTTAGTCCAACAACTCTAGCCAGTGACAAGTCTTCAAGTCCAATAATTCGAACCACCAACAAGTCTCTGGAGTTCCACTTCTGCCCCTCCAGCTAGGCTATTCACAGTCCTTGAAAACTTCATCTGGGGTCGGCAGCTCTCCTTGGCAGCCATCTCATGTTACTGGCATCTCCGCTGGGTCTCCACTGCAACCATGATTCATCCTCATGGCTCCATGGGGGTCTCCATGCAGGCATCCAGCAAACCTGCTTCACACTGCCCATGGCCATTTCCAAAACACAAGACTGTGTTACAAACTCAATGACCCTCTCTTCCCTGCATTTCCTGTACTCCACAATACCAGGTAGGGTGCCAATTTGTTAATCCAGGGCAGAGTAAAGCAGACTTTGAAGAACTTTGAGCACTCAGGCCCCTTCAAAAGAGTCTGTGTTCTTCCTGTTGCCCCAGTGCAGGTCAACTTGCCCAGTCTCAAAGGTTGTAATCTCTCAGTTGCAGTTGAACAGGCAGCAATTCACCCAAAGATTTTTTATTTAAATTTTTTGTTGTTCTTTTTTTTTTTAATTTATTTGAGAGTGACAGAGAGAGAAAGAGGCAGATAGAGAGAGAGAGAGAATGGGCATGCCAGGGCCTCCAGCCCCTGCAAACGAACTCCAGATGCGGGCGCCCCCTTGTGCATCTGGCTAACGTGGGTCCTGGGGAATTGAGCCTCTAGCCAGGGTCCTTAGGCTTCATAGGCAAGCGCTTAACTGCTAAACCATCTCTCCAGCCCTCACCCAAAGATTTTTTTCTGTGCCATATCCCATTGCTCACACTGTTTCATTTCTTTTTTTAAAATTTAATTTATTAGTTTTCTTTTCAGCAAATACAGGCAGTTTGGTACCATTGTTTAGGCTCATCCATGATCTACCCCTCCCATTGGACCCTCCTTGTTGATGTAAATGGGTCATGCATTGTGGAGTTAGCCCACAGTTATTGGTACGATAAATGTCTCTGCACATCATGACCCAACATGTGACTCTGACATTCTTTCCGCCCCCTCTTCCACAAAATTTCCCTGAGCCATGTTGGGTTCATTTTTGGTCTGCTTCAGTGCTGAGGTGTTGGGGGCCACTGAGGCTCTGGCTTTCTGATTTGGTAGGAGTTGATTTTTCTCTGTGTTGGTCTCCTTCCCCTTTGTGCTGGTATCCCAGTCATCAGGAAAACATTACCCTTGCTTGTTTTGCCAATTGTCCTTAGTTTCAGTTGGGCCCTTTTTGAGGTATGTTGGGGCAGCTCTCTCCTTAGGATCTGCATCTATCTGAAAAAGAGAAGCAGATTCTCCAACAGAGAGTAAGTTAGCACCTGGAAAATTGAGATAATACTTTTTTGATAGAGAGTTTGATAGGTGTAGGCCCTCTTGTACCCCATGATTGATGGTAGCTTGATATTGGAGAGTGGACTTATGTTTGGGTATGGTTCTGACTTGTTTCCCAGCTCCAGCTATGGGTCTCATACCACTGAGGGGATCAGTTACCAGCAAGCACCTCATGGACTAGACAATAGGATGGATGGAGAGGCCAGGGAGGGCATCGAAGGGTGGAAAACAGTAATCTAGACCCAAACGGCAATGGTACCATAAAATTCTACTTCCTAAAAGACAGACCAAATGGCTGAACCCTCACTAGACCCTTACGGGAAACACCTGAACCACAAGACACTGGAAAGGGTAGGATCAAGACTAACTAAATCTTCTACATGTTCCCTCCCTCCCTCTCCCCCTCTCTCTCTCCTCTCTAACTCTTGTATATTAGTTATGTTTTTTCTCAATTTCTTAGTGGGCACTGACCTGTAACCCCCACTACCAGCTTGGGGCTACCATCCACAATGAGCTTTTGATCAGAGAAACCTACAAGGTTTCCCAAAACAATGACAGACTTCTGTCAGAGTACTTGATGACCCACCAAAGGCCAGTGGTAAGACCCTATTGCTGAAGACTCCATACGCAGCTGACACGTAAAATGGAATGGCATGGCTGGAAGCCAGGAGAGAGTCAGTCCTCAGACAGTCAGTGTGTCTAGTGCCAGAAGGTGCTACATGGGTGACTGGGGGAAATGACCAATATCTGTTCAAGCAACTCATTGTCTAACCTAATTAGCAACAAATAACCTGATGTGATTCCCACACAAGTGCAGTAGTGGCACACAGCCATGGTGGGGAACCAACTGCTCTTGATTTGGCTAACTGATCCCCTCAGTGGTACACTGTTTCATTTCTCTGCAAAGCAACCCTGCACAACTTCTCAGGACATGGGCGTAACAGCAAGCTTTTTACACAAACTGCTAGCCCAGTCCAAACAAAGCTCTTTCTCACCCTCATAAGCCAAATTTCACAGTCCATAGTTCTTACTGCATTTAGGTCTTTCTGCTCTGACCAGAATAGTCCATCAAGCTGTACTTACAGCACTGCAAGGCATATCTTAGGCCAAGGTTTCAAATCCTTCCACATTCCTCTTGAAAATCAGCTCTAAAAGGCCAAAGCCATACAGTCGTGTATCTAGCAGCAATCTCATTCCTGGTACCACTTTACCGTTACAGTCAGGTTCGCATTCCTGGTAGAAATCACCCAACCAAGAGCAGCTTGTGGGAAAAAGGTTTATTTTGGCTTACATGCTTAAGGGGGAAGTTTCATGATGATGGCAGGGGAAAACGATGGCATGAGCAGAGAGTAGACATCACCTCCTGGCCAACATAAGGTGGACAATAGCCATAAGTGAGTGTCCTCCCTGTCCTTCAATTTTTTTTGTCTGTCTTTGCATAGTTAATGTAACAGCCACTGTCTGTCTACAATCCTTAGAATGTGGGCTTTGCAGCCATCTGAAAAGAAATTGAGAGTAGTATTAATATATGGGTATAATATAACCATTGAGCCAAACAATAGTAGCAGTTTTCCCTGAGGGCTTATGACCTCCTCAGCCATAGGATTTTTTCCCCTCAATTTTTATTAACATCTTCCATTATTATAAAAAATATCCCCTGGTAATACCCTCCCCCGCTTTCCCCTTTGAAATTCCATTCTCCATCACATCCCCTCCCTATCTTGTGCTCATGTGCAGCCTTGTGCACTTGCATCATCATGTGCGTCTGGCTTACAGGGGATCTAGAGAGTTGAATATGGGTCCTTAGCTTTGCAGGCAATAGCCTTAACCACTACGTCATCTCTACAGCCCCTATAGCCCATTTTTTGATGGAGTTTGAATCCTTAGGTTTTTTTTTTTTTTTTGTGCTCTTTGTATATCCTAGATATTAATACTCTGTCAAATGTATAGCTGGCAGATTTTCTCCCATTTTGTAGTTACGTGTTTGCTTGATTAGCTGGGTCCCTTTGTATACTAAAGCTTTTTGATTTCATGAGGTCTCATTGGTTGATTAGTGACTTGGTTCTAAAATTTATTTATTTTTATTAAGAACATACTTTGGGGCTGGAGAGATGGCTTAGCCGTTAAGGCATTTGCCTGCAAAACCAAAGGACCTAGGTTCAGTTCCCCAGGACCCACGGAAGCCAGATGCACAGGGTGGTTGTATGCATGTGGAGTTCATTTGCAGTAGCTAGAGGCCCTGGCATGCTCATATTCATTCATTTATTCTCCCTCTATGCTTGCAAATAAATAAAATTACAAAGAAAACCACATTCTTTGTATGGGTGCCTCATGTGTTAGTACCATCTTTTCCTCCCTCCCTGTCCCCATTCTGCAGGGGTCCTCCTCAGTGGGGTTGCTGGTATTTCCCATAGAGTTGTGTGTTGTGGGAACAGCAGTTTTGGGGGGTGGGCATTGTCTCTGGGCATTGTCCCTACCTGTGGCTCATAATCTTTCCATCCCCTCTTATAATCTTTCTGCCCCCCCTTCCTTAAAATTCCCTGAGCCATGGTGGGTATGTTTTAAGTCTACTTCAGTGATGAGCTTTTAGGAGCCTCTGGACTTCTGCTTTGGTATGTGTTAAGTATCCTTAATACCTGTTTCCTCACCCTGGTGTTGATTGTCAAGCTCATCTTAGAAGTAGCATTCCTGCTCATCTCCCAGTTCCTCTGTGGTTTCACCTGGGCCTTGGCTGAAATGTGAGGGGTGGTTTATCTCCTCGGGTCTTGCTACCTTTCCACCTGTGCACCCACCGGCGGTGCAGAGGATCCGGGAGTTGCTAAAATTAGTTTTTAAAAAAGTATTCCTGGAAGCCGGGCATGGTGGTGCATGCGGGAGGCAGAGGTAGGAGGATCGCTGTGAGTTCGAGGCCACCCTGAGACTGCAGAGTGAATCCAGGTCAGCCTGGACTAGAGACCCTACTTCAATAAACCAAAAAAAAAAAAAAATTTTTTTTTTCAAGGGCTGGTGAGATGGCTTTACAGTAGTTAAAGCACTTGCCTGTGAAACTTAAGGACCTAGGTTTGATTCCCCAGGACCCACATAAATCAGATGCACAAGGTGACACATGTGTCTGGAATTTGTTTTCAGTGGCTGGAGGCCCTGGTATGTCCATTCTCTCCCTCCCTCCCTCTCTTCCTCCCTCCCTGTCTTCCTCCCTCCCTCTCTCTCTTTCTCTCTCTCTCTCTCTCTGGCTTTTCAAGGTAGGGTCTCACTCTAGTCCAGGCTGACCTGGAATTCACTCTGTAGTCTCAGGGTGGCCTCGAACTCACAGCGATCCTCCCACCTCTGCTTTCCGAGTGCTGGGATTAAAGGCATGTGCCACCACACCCGGCCACACTTAACTTTTTAAGACTTATTGCTAATGGCCAGAGCATAGTTCCTGACATAAAGAAGGTATTGTAGTTAGTCTGTACTTTAAAAAATGTTTTTATTTACTTGCAAGCAGAGAGACAGACAGAGACAAAATGGGTAAGTCATGGCCTCCACCTGTTGTAAGTGAATTTCAGATGCATGCACCACTTTGTGCATTTGGCTTTACATGGGTACTGGGGAATCAAATCTGGGTCATTAGGCTTTGCAAGCAAATGCCTTAACTATTGAGATATTCTTCCAGCACAGTCAAAAATTTTTTTTGACTACATGCATGCATGCACATGTTTGTACCCTTAAGGTGGCCTATGCATTTACCTGTGGCAGGGTACACTCACCTGCAGTGGCCTGTCTGTTGCTTTTCTACTGTTTCTTGTTTGAGCTGCCCTCCTTCCCTACAGGACAAGGGTTACAGATGTGCATGGCCATACCTAGTTGTTTAACTGGGTTCTGAATCTCAGGCCCTTAGGTTTGCGCAGCAAGAGCACTTAACCACTGAGTGGTCTCTCTTGCCCTCAGTCTATTTTTTACTATCTGAATTTTTATCTTAGAAATTCCAGGTAAGTGGACATCTAGGAAGAATATGTGATTTTACCTAGAAGTATCCTTTTGGCCCCTCTTTAAAAACTTTTAAAAATTATTATTTACTTATTGGGGGGGGGGGAGGGAGGGAATATATGGGTGTTCCAGGCCCTATAGTCACTGCAAATGAATTCCAGATGCATGTATCACCTTGAGCATTTAGCTTATGTGGGTACTGGGGAATTGAACCTTTAGGCTTTACCGGCAAGGACCTTAACCACTAAGCCATACCTCCAGCCTCTCTTCCCTCTTACTATAGTGTCTGTTGGCATTGTCCTATTTTGCATGTGTGTATGTGTGTGTATGCATGTGAGTGTAGGAGTGCATGTACAAATGTGTTTGCATAAATGTACAATTCAGAAGTTACTTTCTACCTTCTTCTCCCTCCCTCCTCCTCCTGACTACCCCTTCCCACTCCTCCCTCCCTCCCCCTTACCCCCTTTCCCTTCCTCCCTATTTCTTCCTTCCCCCTCCCTCCCCCTTCCTCCCTCTCCTCTATTTCCCCCTCCCTCTCTCCTCCCCCTCCTCCGTTTCCCTTCCTCCGTTTCCCTTCCTCCTCCCCCCTCCTCCGTTTCCCTTCCTCCTCCCCCCTCCTCCGTTTCCCTTCCTCCTCCCCCCTCCTCCGTTTCCCTTCTTCCTCCCCCCCTCCGTTTCCCTTCCTCCTCCCCCCTCCTCCGTTTCCCTTCCTCCTCCCCCCTCCTCCGTTTCCCTTCCTCCTCCCCCCTCCTCCGTTTCCCTTCTCCTCCCCCCTCCTCCGTTTCCCTTCCTCCTCCCCCCTCCTCCGTTTCCCTTCCTCCTCCCCCCTCCTCCGTTTCCCTTCCTCCTCCCCCTCCTCCGTTTCCCTTCCTCCTCCCCCTCCTCCGTTTCCCTTCCTCCTCCCCCCTCCTCCGTTTCCCTTCCTCCTCCCCCTCTTCCGTTTCCCTTCCTCCTCCCCCCTCCCTCTCTCCCCTTTCTCTCTCCCCCTCCCTCCCCTCCCTCTTCCTCTCTCCCCCTCCCTCCCCTCCCTCTACCCTCTTTCCCCCTCCCTCTCCCCCACCCTCCCTCCCCTCCTCCTTCCTCCCTCCTTCCTTTCTTCCTCCTTCCCTCTTCTTTCTTCTTCCTTCTTCCTCTTCCTCCTACTCTTCTTCTTGAGGTAGGGTCTCACTCTGACTCAGGCTGACCTGGAACTCATTCTGTAGTCTCAGGGCCTCAAAAACATGGCGATCCTAGTGCCTCTGCCTCCCCAGTGCTAGGATTAAAGGTGTGCGCCACCACTCCCCCAGCCTGGTGCATTTTCCGGATGTATGTCTCTTCCTGATGTGAAGAGTGGCATGATGGTGTTTTCCACCTCATATGATTTTGTTTCTTTGCTTTTTTTCTTTTATGGACACAATGTAATTTCTACACCTAATCATAGAAATTTGAGGGGCTCTTGGAAACTGGGTACATAGAGGCAAACATTTTAGCCTTTGAACTTTTAAGAATTTCTGAGTAGAAATAGAAATAAATGATCATTGTTTCAAATGCTTTACTTCATGTTTTTCTTTGGCTAAATATGCTTACTTACTGGAACACTGGATTTTAAGTACATACTCTAACAGAGATCATAACTGAAAGGTGCTCATTTTCTTCAGTCAGACCTATTTTTAAAAATTATTGTATTAATTTTGCAGAGAGTGATGGGAGGAGAGAGAATATGAATGAATGAATTTGGGTGTGCAAGGGCTTTTTTTGCCACTGCAGATAAACTTCAGATCCATGTACCATCTTTGTGTATGTGGCTTTACGAAGGTACTGGGGAATTGAACCTGGGACATCAGGCTTTGTAGGCAAGTGCCTTTAACCACTAAGCCATATCTCCAGCTCAACCTTTTGTATTTTTCCGTTATATCTAAAGAATTATTTTTTATTATAAAATTATTTACAAATATATATTTTAATTTTTTGTTTATTTTTATTTATTTATTTGAGAGTGACAGAGAGAGAGAGAGAGAATGGTCACGCCAGGGCCTCCAGCCACCACAAATGAACTCCAGTTGTATGCGTTCCCTTGTGCATCTGGCTAACATGGGTCCTGGGGAATCAAGCCTCGAACCAGGGTTCTTAGGCTTCATAGGCAAGCGCTTAACTGCTAAGCCATCTCTCCAGCCTTAAAAATGTTTTTAATACATTGTGTTTAAAAAAATTATTAGTTAGCATTTTTAAAAGGCTTCGTTTATTTGTGTGTAGGTACATGTGGCACAGCATACATTTGGAGGTCAGAAGACAATTTCAGGTGGAGGGGATCACAGATGTATGCATCACTTTGCATCAGCTTTACATGGGTGTTGGAGAATTGAACCCCAGGCTGGTGGGCTTTGCAAGCTAGTGCCTTTAACTACTGAACAATTTTCCCAATCTCTGTATTTCTGTAGTGTAGCATTAAATGTTTAATTTACTTTTCCCCCCAATTATGAAAGTAGTGTATTTTGGTTGAAATCAAACTCATAAAAGTAAACGCAGCGAACCTCTCAGATTCAATGACCTTGCCTTTTTCTTTTTTCTTCCTTGAGGCAGTCTCTAGCCCAGGCTGTCCTGGAACTCACTCTGCAGCCCTGGGCTAGTCTCAAACTGAGAGGATCCTATCCTCCTACCTCTGCCTCCCTGAGTACTGGGACTAAAAGCATGTGCCGTCATATCTGGTGACCTTTTTTATTTTTGCCAATTGTTTCCCCTTTTTACTACAAGGATATATTTGTTTCCTTTTTGTGTTCCAGTTTTATTTTGGATATTTTAATTTTGGTGGTACTGGAGAGATTGAACATAGGGCCTTGTGTATATATGTCCCAGCCCTGTTTTTACATTTTCAGTTATTAGTGAAATGAGTATTACCTATATTTATTAAGCACATCTTACCTGAATTGCTGCTTCATTAAAAAATTTTAAATTAGCCGGGCATGGTGGCGCATGCCTTTAATCCCAGCACTCGGGAGGCAGAGGTAGGAGGATCGCCATGAGTTCAAGGCCACCCTGAGACTACAGAGTTAATTCCAGGTCAGCCTGGACCAGAGTGAGACCCTACCTCGAAAAACCAAAAAAAAAAAAAAAACAAAAAAAAAAAATTTTAAATTATTTATTTATTAGAGACAGAGAGGGGGAGAGCAAGAGGGAGATCATGGGCCCTCCAGGTCCCCTAGCCACTGCAAACGAACTCTAGACACATGCACCACCTTATGAATCTGGCTTACATGGGACCTGGAAAACTGAACCTGGGTCCTTAGGTTTCATAGGCAAACACCTTAATTGTTATGTCATTTCTCCAGTTCACTGAATTGCTTCTTGTTTCAATGTTTTTTTCCATTAATTAGTTTTTCTTATTAATAGATGAAATAACCATGTCTATTAGTGATGTAAATATTTTCAAAGCTAGTAGGTATATGTAGATCCTTATGTGTGTATGTATAGATATATATGCATATATGAAGTACACATATATACACATGTATATGTAGAATATGTATGTGTATAGATAAATACATATAAATACATGTATATATATGTGTGTAGATATACTTATATAAATATATATGCATAGAGAACATCGGGTGTACCCATCCTCATAGCTTGTCTTTGTTTTGTTGAGATGGAGTCTCTCACTGTTTCTGGAGCTTGCTGTCTTCATAAGCCTTAGCAGTTGTCCTGTCTCTGTTTCCCACAGGACTGGGGTTATAGGAGTGCATGGCTATGTCCAGCTATTTATGTGGGTGCTAGGGAATCCAACTCAGGTGGCCTCAGGCCCTCATCTTGTGTAGGTAGTGCTCTTACCTGCTGAACTCTCTCTCTAGCCTTAGAGAACCTCTTTATATAGAACTTACACTTCTAATTTTTAAATTTTCATTTATTTATTTAAGAGAAGAGGAGAGAGAGGGAGGGAGAGGAAGAGAGGGGGAGGAGAGGGAGAGAGGGAGGGAGGGAGGAAGAGAGAGAGGGAGGGAGGGAGAGAGGGAGGGAGGGAAGGAGGGAGGGAGGGAGAATATGAATGAGAATGGGCATGCCAGGGCCTCTAGTCACTACATATTAACTCCAGATGTATCTGGCTTACATGGGGTCCTGGGGAAATTGAACCTGGGTCCTTCGACTTTGTAGGCAAGTGCCTCTCCAGCTCATAGACCTTAACTTTTTTTTGTCTTTTTTTTTTATAGCTTCTGTGTTTTTGTTTTGCATATGAAGGTTCATCACACTCTGGTATTATGAAATTATTCTTTAATTACTTGTACTTGCCATTTTATGACTTTATTTTTTTTTTTTATTTTTTTTTTTACAGTGGACTTTACATCATGTGGGCATGTTTTCAACCTTGATGAGTTACTTTTTTTAGATACATAGCCAGTAGATCTGGCATCAATTTATGGACTAGTTCTTTAATTTCAGATAGGCTTTAGCATATTAAATTAGTGCGTATATATTCATATGTTTTGAGAATGTTCTCCAAAATTTATGTATTGGAATGTTGTCCCTCAGTGTGGCAGTTTGGAAGCTGGTGAGCCTGTTAAGAGGTGAAGCCTAGTGGGAGATTTTGTTGAAGTGTTATCATTGCAAGATAGACACAGGGGTGTGGGGCTTAAATTCCTGTGAGAGTGAGCTTGCTTTTCCTTTCTCCTACTTTATTCTGTTTTCCCTTCTTCTCCCTCCCCCCTTTTATGTAGTGCTGGGTGAAAGATTTAATTTGGTAGATACAGTTTTATAGCTTCTAGAAAGAAAACTTAAAAATCTCCAAGTAACTTAAGATTTGCTGTTAATGCTATTATATGTTGAAAATTGAAGGATGAGATTTTAAAAATGGTAATTGGTTGATGAAGATTTCATACAGTATCACTTTTCAGTGAGAAAAAAGTTATTTTTAATTATATTGGAGGGTAAACTTTCAACATTTCACCCCCCAGCTCCCAATAAAAACAGGACAGCAGAACACACATACCAAAGT
Source organism: Jaculus jaculus (assembly GCF_020740685.1). Classification (NCBI taxonomy): domain Eukaryota; kingdom Metazoa; phylum Chordata; class Mammalia; order Rodentia; family Dipodidae; genus Jaculus; species Jaculus jaculus. The sequence continues at coordinate 88,364,618 of NC_059110.1, forward strand.
CAGCACTGAACACAACAAGGAATGTCTCATCAATATTTCCAAATACAAGTTTTCCTTGGTTATAAGCGGCCTCACTACCATCTTAAAGAATGTTAACAATATGGTAAGTACTTGGGATGTGTGTGTGTGCGTGTGTCTGTGAATTTGCTTTATGTTGTTCCTGATTTAGAAGTTTGGAACTTGTTTTGAAGTATGGGAAGCAGTTTTCTATAGACTTCATATATTATGATTCATTGTATTTTGTGGATGAGCACATGTGTAACATTATAGTTTCATATTTTTTTCCTTAGAAACTTCTTGTATTCATAACTCTACTTCCTTTTCCATTATCTTTCTGGAATTGGGACTTAGATTATTTTTGTATAATATGTGAATTGACCATAGTTTAGAGTCTTCATTTACTTATTTGTTTATTTAAATATTTATTTATTTACTTGAGAGAGAGAGGCAGAAAGAGAATGGGTACACCAGTGTCTCTAGCTACTGCAAATGAATTCTACCAGCATGCCCCACCTTGTACATCTGGCTTAAGTGGGTATTGGGGAATTGAACCTTTCATCTCTAGTAACTGTGACTTAGACCTTTTGAAAGTAGCAGTCCAGATGATCTTGAATGGTCTACATGTTACCACTGGTTAAGTCTGGGGCCTTCTGTATTAAAACTTGTAGTTGGGGCTGGAGAGATGGCTCAGCAGTTAAGGCACTTACCTGCAATGTGTAACGACCAGGGTTTGATTCCCCAGTACCCAAGTAAAGCCAAATGTACAAAATAGTACATATATATGGAGTTTGTCTTGCAGTGGCTGGAAGCCCTGAAGGCTGGAGCCTGGCCCCTCCCCCAGTTCCAGACTCTTCTTGCAAATAAATAAAAGATTTTTATTTATTTTCAAGCAGAAAGAGATAGAGACAGACAGACAGAATGGGTGTGCCTGGGCCTCCAGCCACTGCAAATGAACTCAGATGCATATGCCGCTTCGTGCGTCTGGCTTTATGTGGATACTGGAGAATCACACCTGGGTCGTTGGCTTTGCAGGCTAGTGCCTTAACTGCTGAGCCATCTCTCCAGCCTTAAGATTGTTGATTTTTCATAATTCTTAGTCCCTTATATTTCATGTTTACTGATTTATAGTGAAGAGTGGCAACCAACTTTAATGTTCTGAATATATTTTCTTTTAGAGGATATTTGGAGAAGCTGCTGAAAAAAATTTATATCTCTCTCAGTTGATTATATTGGATACACTGGAAAAATGTCTTGCTGGGGTAAGTAAATCCATTCTAAAGGAAGATCTTGTGAACTCAATCTTGAGGGAATCTGACATGCCAAACTATAGGTATGGACACTGGACACATTCAGAGTTTTTGTTTAATATGAATATGGATTGCCAATATAATTGACCAGGTGGTATAGTATTTAGAGAAAATTATTCTCTCACCTTTTGTAAATTTAATAGGTTTTAAGTTTACTTATATATAAAGTGTTAAGCTTGAGCCATATATTTGTCTCTGGGGTTCTTTTTTTGTGGGGGGGGTTGAGGTAGGATCTTGCTCTGGCCCAGGCTGACCTGGAATTCTATTAGTTTCAGCGTGGCCTCGAACTCAAGGTGATCCTGCTGCCTCACCTACTGAGTGCTGGGATTAAAGGAATATGCCATCACACCCTGCTGTCTCAGATTTTTTTTTAGAAAATATTTTTATGAAGCAATCACTACTTAACTAAAATTTTCAGATATTGTTAGCTTTGTAGTATTGCATAATTGAAAAACATTACTCAGAAGACCAAGTAATATTACTTTTCTTTCTTCATGAATCTGATGTTAACAGTTACTATCCAAATCTACATAATAGAGACCTTGAAAATTAACCCTACTCTTGAAAGTTGAACATAGTCTTTTGAGGATAGATACTAGCTTAATTAGCTTGACACTTGTTTTGTGAAATACAAGTATATATAATTGGTGGTGGGGGGTCATTGAGTACAAGCAGTTCTTTTCCAGGTTTCCTCTGGTTAGTGCAGTATGTTTCAATCATGATTATATATGACCTTCTTCAGGATTATTTCTGCTGTGTAAGGCAAAATGTTGCTTCTCTTCATTGACCTTAATTCTTCCTGAAACATGGGTAGGATTTTATTTAAAAAAAAATTTTTTTTGAGGTAGGGTCTCACTCTGGTCCAAGCTGACCGGGAATTAACTATGCAGTCTCAGGGTGGCCTTGAACTCATGGCAATCCTCCTACCTCTGCTTCCCCGAGTCCTGGGATTAAAGGCGTGCACCACCATGCCCAGCCCTAAAAGTTAAATACCTTCATTTTGAAAATCTCTCTCTTATATATGTTTAGAGTTAACTTATTTCTTATGTTCTCTTTTTGTTTGGCGCAGAACTCAGAACTTTGCTTGTATTCAGAATGGATTTTATTGTATATACATTACAATTCTTGCTAGTAATCCTAGAGGGAAGAGACTTTTGAAAATGAAGACTGATTGGTATGTTTGAGTAGACAGGGAATAGTAAAGTGTTAGGGGAAGGAATTGGTTAGGAAATTAGAAAAAAATAATTGTATTCACAAAACTGTATTTTCTTAGGAAGCTTGTGTCAGAAAAATTTATAATAAAATTTTAAACTCTTGTCGACCCTTGGCCTTATTCCAAACTTGTGAGGATAAGTGTTAATTAGTTTAAGTTAATAAGCTTAAAATGAGGGTGATCTACATATTTAAGTTCTGTGCCATCTGGTAATTTCTAACAATGGAGTGAAAGAGCAAAAGCATTGTTATGTAGGATGGTGGAATTGGGACAGTGGACAGTTTTAAACTTCTGAATTGGCAGCAGTTTTAGTACTTTGTCATTGCCAGTATATCAGGGTCATGGAAAACTTTTCTCCTGGGGAAACAGTGACACATGTCTTCACTCCAAATAGGGTTTAGATGGCACACCAAAGGACAGTTACACCAATACCAGTTTAATGAGCCAATGAAATTTATTGGGGGTCACTTATAGAGCATGAAAAGAATTTGTTTTAGGAACGTGGAGCCCCTGAAGCAGCCATTTTGATAGGGCTTCTTATGTCAAGATTATCCCTTGGAAACTCCTTCAGTCTTGGGATAAGGGCTTACCTACAGATCTTGGGGACCGCAGAACAGCCACACCACCAAGTCGCATCTGACCCTGAATGACAACTTCCCTGTGGCTGCTTCCAGAAGTTCCTTGTTCCTATCCAGGAGTATAGAGACCCTAGAGCAGCACTTCAGTGGGGCTCATTGTATCAGGATTATCCCTGCAGATGCTCCTTCCTCACTTTCAGGGTGAGGGCTTACTTAGACCTCAGTGGAGCTCATGTTCCTTGATCTTTTGCTCCTTATATACTCTCTCTCTCCCCGAGGTCATGAGACTCCATGTGTTATGGGCATTACTGAGGACAGCTGGCACAGGGTGTAGCTGAGAACTCAGGTGGGGGGTCTCATGGCCCTTCCCATGCCTTCTTTCTCATTACCCCAGCTGCTTTTGATAAGCCTGGTAAAGTTGTTTACACTTTCCAAGGTAGAGGAATTTTGCCATGACTGAATGGGGGTAGGTTGGTGAATTGCCTTTTTCAGTTTCCACAGCTTTTTCCTCATCAACATTTGTAACTGGAAGGTAATACTACATATAATTTGAAGAATGATTGCTGATATTATTGACTTCTGAGTTAATGCTCTTTGGAAGTAGCCTTGGTATGGTTTAACCTGTATAATGTAAAAAACCTGTGTACCTTGCTTTGCTTTACTTTTGAAAATGCTTAATTATATTTTGCTCTTGTTTTCTTTGTGGAGCTTGGGATTATATTCAGGGCCTTAGGCATGAACCACTGAGCTGTATCCCTAAACCAGTATCAGGGTTTGTGTGTGTATGTGTGTGTGTGTGAGAGAGAGAGGTGCTATGTTCATAACTTTCTAAGTTCGATTCTCATATTTAGTGCAGATTCAGTTGAGGCAGTTTAAGAAGAATGGAGCCTACAAATAGTGCATGTTTATCATATAAATAGTTGAAATAGCTAAGTGAATGAGAGCATTTACTAGTGTTATATTATGACTAAATCTTTGTAGTCTGAAGAATCATATTATATATGACTATTATTCAAAGATTTAATATTTTTCTGTTTTTTATTATTTGAAGTTAGTTCCAACTGTCTTATTTGGATAGCCTATAAATAAACAGATATTATACATTATATTTTGTAGGTTTATTTTTTTTGTTTATTTTATTTTATTTTTTATTTATTTGAGAGCGACAAAAAGAGTCAGAGAGAGAGAAAGGGCACGCCAGGGCTTCCAGCCACTGCAAATGAACTCCAGACACGTGTACCACCTTGTGCATCTGGCTAACATGGGTCCTGAGGAATCGAGCCTTGAACTGGGGTCCTTAGGCTTCACAGGCAAATGCTTAACTGCTAAGCCATCTCTCCAGCCCTATGGGTTTATTTTTTTATTTGAGAGATTGAGAGAGAGGATTGGCACATCAGGGCCTCAGCCACTGAAATCAAACTCCAGATGCTTGCATCATCTAGGGGCATGTGCTACCATGTGCTTGCCTCAACTTTGTGCATCTGACTTACATGGGATCTGGAGAGTCGAACGTGGTATCCTTAGGCTTTGCAGGCAAGTGCCTTAACTGCTAAGACATCTCTCCAGCCCTGTTTTTTTTTTTTTTTTTTAAAGGATTCTCTATCTGCTGTTGTTATTTTGCAGTTTGCATCTAAAAGCACTTGGAGTATAGTTACAGTATAGGACCCAACACACAATTATACAGTATTTTTGTTCTGTGCCATTCTCCTGGTATTACTAAAATTGGTATCCATGTGTGGATATCAAAACCATGATACTTCTTGGCTGGAGGAATGGCTTAGTGGTTAAGGTGTTTGCCTGCAAAGCCAAAGGACCCAGGTTCAGTACCCCAGGAGCCATGTTAGCCAGATGCACAAGGGGGCACAAATGTCTGGAGTTCGTTTGCAGTAGCTGGAGGCCCTGGCATGCCCATTCTCTCTCTCTCTCCCTCTTTCTGTGTCAAATTATATATATATATATATATATATATATATATATATATATATATATATACACACACACACATACACACACACACATATATATATATATATATTTTGTTTTTGTTTTGCTTTGTTTTGTTTTAAAGAAAACCCATGATATCTAGTCATTGTAACACTGCACAACTTACCTTCAGGATGGCTTATCTTCTGGTTAGCTGTCATTTGTGATATGGATATTTACATTACAAGCTAAAGATTTTAATGTTAATACCAAAGTTATCAAACTTGGGGTCATTACTGGTTGTATTGTGTTTTTGCTGTGATGAAATATGAACTACTTGAAGTGAAACTAATCTGACAAGTGAGTTAAAATTCCTGCTTAAAGAAATACATTATCTACAATAATGAAATAATTAGGAAATAATCCTAAAAATAGAACATTCTATAAGACAAACAGCTGGCTTGGTGTTTTTTGTTTGTTTGTTTGTTTTTGTTTTTTCGAGGGAAGGTCTCACTCTACCCTAGGCTAACCTGGAATTCACTATGGAGCCTCAGGGTGGCCTCGAACTCATGGCAGTCCTCCTACCTCTGCCTCCCAAGTGCTGGGATTAAAGGCATGCACCACCACACCTGGCTTGGTTTTTTTTTTTTTTTTTTGAGTCTGTGTCCTGGAATGTAAAAATGATATATGCTGGAGCTGGAGAGATGGTTTAGTGGTTAAGGCACTTGCTTGCAAAGCCAAAGGACCCAGGTTCAATTCTCCAGGACCTAGATAACCAGATGCACGCTTCTGGAGTTCATTTACAGTGACTTGAGGCTCTGGCATGCCCATTCTATCTGCCCCCCCTTCAAATAAATAAAAATATTTTAAAATGATATTGTGGGTGTAGATGGGAGGTGGCTCTAGAATAAAGAAACTGAGGGAACATAACAGTCCTGTTACAATATATGAATCTTTTTTGGATCCTCGTTGAATAAAAAACTGTAAAAGAAATCTTGGGGGGTTGGAGAGATGGTTAAGTGGTTAAGGTGCTTGCCTGCAAAGCCTAAGGACCCAGGTTCAATTCCCCAGTGCCCATGTAAGCCAGATATACAAGGTAGTGGATGCATCTGGAGTTCGTTTGCGGTAGCTAGTGGCCCTAGCATGCCCATTCTCTCTCTGCCTTTTTCTCTCTTTCAAATAAATAAATAAAATAATTAAAAATAAAAGAAATTTTGGGAGTAGTGGTGGTGTTTAAATTCAAATTATGCATTAGATGATACAGAGGACCTATATTTCTCCTTGTTGTGTTAATTGTGGAATTTATATTGAAGAAAAATCCTTATTTTTAAAATATGCTGATATAAATAAGGGGTAAAATATTATGATATTTATAACATACTTAGAAAATGATTTAACTCAACATTATTTGTAGTATATAAGATAATGTTCGTACAAAGGCAGGTATGATCCCCACTTAAGAATTTCTTTGGATGCTAAAGATAAATAACATAATGTATTCACCAATGAATACAAATAAAGTTTATTGAGAACTCACAGCTCGCTGGATCTGACCATCCAACAAGTGAGAAAAGGCAATGGGGGGACTAATGAGGCTGGGTAGAGGGTTGGATTTCACTCATTATTGTAAAGTGAAAGATGTGTCTTATTTATGAGACCATCTATAGGTAGAGATAATAAATACAAAGAAATGTTAGCAGCTGCTGAATAAAGGTGATGGCTATATGGGTGTTTATTGGGTTTCAGCTAGCTATTCTTTCTGTATGTTTGAAATTTTACATAATAGCAAATATTTATATGTAAAGTTTTAGAATGATGTGATTGTTTATATTTCAGCAGCCAAAGGACACAATGAGATTAGATGAAACGATGCTGGTCAAACAGTTACTGCCAGAAATTTGCCATTTTCTTCACACCTGTCGTGAAGGAAACCAACATGCAGCTGAGCTTCGGAATTCTGCCTCTGGAGTTTTGTTTTCTCTTAGCTGCAACAACTTCAATGCAGTCTTTAGTCGCATTTCTACAAGGTTAGTGTATAAATTATGCAGGACTATTAAGCAATATAAATTCTAGAACTCTTGTGTACTTAATAAAAACAGAAGTGACTAGGCTTTTGTAGAAATTTATGCATTAAAATTTATTTTAATTTTTAGTTATGTAATATTGTTGATGTGTACATGAGCACTGTTACAAATTTGAAAGTCTACATTTTAGGAAAAGATACCTGTTACATCTGAGCCTTTTTCTTTTTTGTCTCCTGAGGAATGAATCCAGGATACTTATATATGATAGGAAAGTACTCTGCTACTGCGCTACATTTCTGATCCTCTTATGCCTTTTTTTTTTACACATTCTTTTAAATTACATTACTCAAAGCAAATGGAATAATTGAGAAGTATAGTGAAGATTTTAATGTCACAGCTCTGCTGTTTATCACAAAATCACTAGTTACTAAAAAAACAAAACAGAACTAGACAACGTAGAAACACAAGGAAGTAATTGCAAAGTATGATTCTCTGGAAAGTGGACTGTATTTTAAATGTATATTAGACAGTCAAATTTATCATTTATAGTTTTGTTTTGTTTTGGTTTTTCAAGGTTGGGCTTCACTGTACCCCAGGATGACCTGGACTTTACTATGTAGTCTCAGGGTGGCCTCAAACTCATGGCGATTCACCTACCTCTGCCTCCCAAGTGCTGGGATTAAAGGTGTGCACCACCATATCTGGCTATCATTTATGGTTTTAAATGTCTAAGAAACAGTCATGTTTATGTGCTCTATTGTCATTACTCTCACAATAATTTTGAAAGGTAGTTAGAAGCAAGCAAATTAGTATCCCCTCAAAAGTTTAGGTGTTACGCCAAATAATAGAATATCCAAGACATTTTTGTTTGTTTGTTTTTGTTTTTTCAAGGTAGGGTTTCAGTCTAGTCCAGGCTGACCTGGAATTCACTATGTAGTCTCAGGGTGGCCTTGAACTCAAAGCCATCTTCCTACACTCTGCGTCCCAACTGCTGGGATTAGAGGTGTGTACCACCATGCCTGACAGAAGAGCCGAGATTTCTAAGTCAGGCTGCCTTTACACTGTGTTAGTTTCACTACACCAGTTGTTTTTCTAATACTTCTGTTTTAGCCATATTTCAACCAAATTCTTTTTATAGTATACTTTAATGATTTAAAGATATGAAATAAGCATATCATAAATATAATGTAAGCCTTTTAAAGATATATGAAATAAACATATCATAAATATAATGTAAGCCTTTACTTATAAATCAAAATCATTATTGTGAACATTAGTTGTCACACTTTACAGATCAGGAAATTGGTCTTGGTTCTCAATAGGATGAAATTATAAGAGACTCTGCAATTTACTTTCATGAAAACAACTTGTCTTTTTCATTCAAATAAAGCCTAAATGGGTTTTTAACTTAATTATGACCAAGTAATAAGTATAATACAAAGCACTACGAGATTTAGTGACTCAAAGATTAATACAAACAGAGGAAAAGAGTCCTTTTAGTTTACTGGTGCCTCTATCATTGACTTGTCAGTGTTGTACAAACATGGCTTCTATTAAATTAACTCTGTTTTCCAGCAGCAGTGAAAAAGAAACATATACTATAATTTGAGAATTTATGCTGTGGTATTTGGGGGAACTGACTTATTTGTTTGTTTTTCAAGGTAGGGTCTTGATGTAGCTCAGGCTGATCTGGAATTCACTGTGTAGTCTCAGGGTAGCCTCAGACTCATGGTGATTGATCCTCCTACCTCTGCCTCTCGAGTGCTGGGATTAAAGGCATGTGCCACCATGCCCAGCCTAGTAACTGACTTTTTAAAAAACTTTAAAAAATTACTTTATTTGAGAGAGAATGGATGCGCCAGGGCCTCCAGCCACTGCAAACAAACTCCAGATGCATGCGCCACTTTGTTCATCTGGCTTACGTGGGTACTGGGGAATCAAACCTGGGTCCTTTGACTTCGCAGGCAAGCACCTTAACCTCTAAGCATTCCCTCCAGCTCACTTGCATCCTTCTTAATAGAAAATTTTATTTGTATAATTATGATGGTAGGCAACATTCTAGAGTATTCTCCAATTTTAACAGAATAGTAAAGAAAATTAAAAATGTTATAATTGTATATGATTGGTAATCTTCATATGATAGAACAATATTTTCACAAAATCTTTTGAGTAATTTTGTCTTCTGATTCATAATACATAATAGAACCAGCAAGATAGCAAACAGGGAACTAGGATGCTAGAAAGTTACTTTTAAAAAAATCCCCTCTTATGACTGGAGAGATGGCTTGGTGGTTAAGACACTTGCCTGCAAAACCTAATGACCTGGGTTCAGTTCCTCAGTATCTACATGAGCCAGATGCACATGGTGGCACATGCATCTGGAGTTCGTTTGCAGTGGCTGGAGGCCCTGGCGCACCCATTCTCTCTCTCCCTGTGTCTTTGTGTGTATCTTGTAAATAAATAAAGATAAGATATTAAAAATTCTCTTAATTTGCATGACAACTAAGTAGCCTAATATGTCGTATATTAAAGATAGAAACCACAAAAAACAGTGTTTCTATAGTGTATTTATGCATGAGTTGCTTTATAGAACAAAGCAAGTGAATGCCAGGCGTGATGGGGCACACCTTTAATTCCAGCATTTAGGAGGCAGAGGTAGGAGGATCCACTGTGTACATAGTGAATTCTAGGTCAGCCTGGGCTAGAGTGAGCCCCCCCTACCTTAAGCCCCCCCAAAGAAAAACAAATAACAAAAAAAAGGAAGTGAGCCATTTTGAAAACTCTAGAAATCTTTAACACATGCAAAAATACTCAGGTGTTGTTTTTTTTTTCTTCTGAGTCTAATTGAGTCTGTTGCTGGAATAGAAGTTATTTGAGTCCAGATTTTTACTGGCTTCAGTAGACAGACTGACAGAAGTGAGATCCATTAGAGACAACATGTTTCAGATGACTGCATTTGCCTTTTCATTTAGCTAGCACCATTAATACATGCTGTTGTAACTAGAGGATGACTCACCTAACAGACCATTATGATGGTTTAATTTAGGTGGGGGCATCTTATGACATTGCTGTTATAGCATTAGATGACTTAAAATGTCCAAGTGATTTGAATGGCAATTATTTCTGAAAATTTGTCTTTATAGTTCATTTGTAATCAATGAATAATATCACGACAATAAATTTATTCATTTATTTGTGTGTGTGTATGTGCGTGTGTGTGTGTGAGAGATAGAGAGAGAGAGAGAGAGGGAGAGAATGGTAATGCAAACATATTCTTCCAGATGCATGTGCCTCCTTGTGCATCTGGCTTATGTGGGTCCTGGAGAGTCGAACCTGGATCCTTTGGCTTTGCAGCCAAACACCTTAGCCACTAAGCCATCTCTCCAGCCCCCCCCCTTTTTTTTTTTTCCTGAGACAGGTCTCATTGGATCCCAGTTGATAGTTAAGATTACCATCTTACTCAACATTGCCTATAAAGTTGTGACTGTTTTAGTATGTACTAATGATTATTGGATTCATTATTTTATTGGGGGCTGCAATATGATACATTTTCTACTCTATAACTATTGTGAACTTGGATCTTAAAATTTATTCATCTGTTTATTTAATACTGGGTATTGCATCAAGAGTCTTTTGCATTAAGCTGTGACTTCCCTCCCTCTCCTCCTTCCTGTTGTTTTGCTTGATGTATTTATTTATTTATTTTAGAGCGATAAATGAATATGGGTATGTTAGGGCCTCTTAACCATGAAGCCATCTCCAGCTCTTGCCATATGATTTTGATACAATTATATGTGCTGCTTTCCCTATTTTCAAGCTTAGGGTGATCTAGGCTCATTGTGATCTAAGCTCATTGTGAAAAACTGTTTGAGACCTAGAATTACCTAGTTTTCCAGAGCCCTGGTTAAACCTGGGAATTATAATTCAGGCAACTTCATTCTTAAAGATAGGGGTATGAGGTTTACTGTAATATCATCCTTTTTTCCTTCATGCCCCTGGAATTATTTATATGCTTTAGTTTGTTTTTAAATAAGAAGTATGTATTCTGTTCTCTTTGTCTTTATTTTTATAAACCCATAAATTCCTCTTCTATGAATTAGAATTTTAGACTTTCCTATAACTTAAAAATACATTATTTTTGGTTCTTATTTTTCAGGTTACAGGAATTGACTGTTTGTTCAGAAGACAATGTTGATGTCCATGACATAGAATTGTTACAGTATATTAATGTGGACTGTGCAAAATTAAAAAGACTCCTGAAGGGTAGGTTTAAATGCATGATACATCTGAAATTAATTGTGTATAAAAGCTCAGTATTGTGAATATAGTAACTCTAATATTATTGAAACAAGCGGATAAAGCAGGTGTTCTTGTGAAATGGTCAGTAATGCGCATGGCTAGTTAATATTTGAATATCTGTAAATAATACAGTATAGAAAATGAGTGTCTGGAATCTTGGCAATGGAAAGTTTTCTTGAGCTACAAGTTTGCTCTTTATATTTTTAAATTTTTTTTTTAAATATTTTATTTATTTATTTGACATAGAGAGAGAGGGGGGGGGAGAGAGAGAGAGAGAGAGAGAGAGAGAGAGAGAGAATGGGCATGCCAGAGTGGGTTTCTGTAATTCTGGCCCTCTGACTGTAAGATAGGAGGTGGAGATAGAATTTGGAAGCTCTCAGTGAGCATAGCACAAGGAACAACCACAGAGAAAGTTTGAGAGAAACCCTTCCTTAAATGAGGTGGATTGGTCAGGATGTCCTCTGGCCTTTATATGCATGCAGTGACATGAGCATGCCCTAACTCACAAGTACAGATAAATATATGCATATATGCATAAATAAAAATAATACAATTAAAAGAAAATACAGCAGAAGGGGGAGAAGGAAACAGTCTCGAATAGGGCAGGGATGTAGGGGAGAGCAATAGGGGATGGGAATGAATGAAATCAAAGTGTAATGACACATGTTTGAAGATACCATGGTGAAACCCATTACTCCGTATGCTAACCTTTAAAGTTAATTTTAAAAAAAAACCTTTTTATTTGTGTTTGAGGGTAGAGTATACATAGCATGCACAAAGCTCTGGCTAGATTTGATCCCTAGCACTACCACCAAAAACAAAACAAAACTATATCAAGCAGCAGTTTAATATGTTTTCAGTAACTTTAATAAGGGACTTTATTTTAACTATCATGGAATGATCTAAAACATGTGGGCAAAAGCTGGGTGTGGTAGCTCATGCTACAATCCTAGCACTTGGGAGGACAGAGGTAGGAGGATTGCTGTGAATTTGAGGCTGGTCTGAAACTACAGAGTGCGTTCTATTTCAGCCTGGGCTACACAGAGACCCTAGCTTGGGGGAAAAATAAACATGTGGGCAGAAATTATCAGATTATAATATATCATTAAATCTACAGTTTAAGTTCCCAAGGTTTTTTTGTTTTCTTTTCTTTTTTGGTGGTGCTGGAACTTGAACCAAAGGCATTATGCATGCTAGGGAAGTGCTGTGCCACTGAACAATACCATTGATCATAAAACTTTTAAGATTTTAGTGTTTGTCATTATACATTGAGCCATTAAGGAACTGAATGGAAAGTTTAGAGATCATTTCTAGGAAGTAAACTTAAGGCTAGGGTTATGGCTCAGCATTAAAGTGCATACTTAGCATGCCCAAAACCTTGGCTTTGATTCCCAGCAATGTCCTCCCAAATCATAAATAAACTGATTAATTAACAAAAGATATGTAAGTGGGAATTTAAAATTTTAATTAACAAAGGATATGTAAGTGGGGGTTTAAGATTTTTCATAATTGTTCTGATGTGGATCTTCTGGGAGATCACTGCCTGGGCTCAGTCCAGGCAGCATAGGGAGCATAGGGCTCTGCTGCATGATGCACAGCCCCTTTCCACAACCCTGGAGATGAAGCTTGGACTTGAGTTTGCACCTGCATATTTCTATGATTTTTCAGAGTCCTGTGGACAATGTCTGAGGAGACAAACCATGAGGAAACAATATAAAAATTTAAAAATAACTTTTCGTAACTGTTTAGTGATTGCATTTCTTTTCTCTTCACCTTGAAGATCTGTAATTGTATATAGATCTGTTTGTGATACCCCATAAGCACTGAGATTTTGTAGAAACTGAAACACCTCATATCTTGTGATTTTTTTTCAAGTAATAGTTGCTTTTTTGTGTAGAGTCAGATTCACACACACATATACATACATACATACCGTGTGTGTGTGTGTGTGTGTGTGTGTGTGTGTGTGCGCGTGTGTAGAGCCAGGTATGATGATGCACACCTTTATTCCCAGCACTTGGGAGGCTGAGATAGGAGGATCACTGTAGTGAATTGCATGTCAGACTGGGCTAGAGTGAGACCCTAGCTCAATACACACATAACACATACACCCACACATGATTTTTTAAAAATATAAATTATTTTCTTTACTTTTTTGGTGTGTATGTCCCATGCACATGCTGCAGAGGTCAGAAGTAGTTGTCATGTGTCCTTTCTATAGCTTTTCTACCCTATTTTCCTGAGATAGAATCTGTCACTAAATCTGGTGATCCTTATTTTTTGATTAGGCTGGTTGACCAGGGAGTCCCAGCAGTCCTGTTTCCACACCCCTCAACACTGTGGTTATAAGCATGAGAGCCATGCCTCCCCCCCCCCCCCCCCCGAGGTAGGGGTCTCGCTCTAGCTCAGAGCTGACCTAGAAATCACTATCTAGTCTCAGGGTGGCTTTGAACTCACAGCGATCCTCCTACCTCTGCCTCCCAAGTGCTGGAGTTAAAGGCATGTGCTACCATACCCAGCATACCTGTCTTTTTTTTTTTTTTAATTTTATTTATTTATTTTTATTTGAGAGCGACAGACACAGAGAGAAAGACAGGTAGAGGGAGAGAGAGAGAGAGAATGGGCCCACCAGGGCTTCCAGCCTCTGCAAACGAACTCCAGACGCGTGCGCCCCCTTGTGCATCTGGCTAACGTGGGACCTGGGGAACCGAGCCTCGAACCGGGGTCCTTAGGCTTCACAGGCAAGCGCTTAACCGCTAAGCCATCTCTCCAGCCCCATACCTGTCTTTTTATATGGGTCCTGGGCTCACAACTTTTACTCAATGAACCATCTCTCCAGCCTTTCATAGAATGAGTTTTTAATGACAAAGGAAAAATTGAGGATACTGTATAAAGTGGAAACAGTGGGCTTGGATGGCCATTATGTTCTGTTATGTTAAATACATTGTCTTGTATTTGCACAGGGAAAGAGATAGAAGAAAATTCAGCAGCTGTTAAATCTGATTGCCTTTCTGTGGTAGAATAATACGTGCTGGGCTGCAGAGATGGCTTAGTGGTTAAGGCATTTACTTGCAGCTGGCCTAAGTAAAACCAGATGCAAAAAGTAGTGCAAGCATCTGGCATTCTTTTGCAGCAGCAAGAGACCCTGACACTTGAAAATAATTTTTTTATCACAGAAAAATGATGTTTTAACTCTTCTTAGTCTATTGTGTGTATTTATGTTCCACAATGACGACATGTCTTATAATTTTAAAAATATCAATTGTTTTTTCAAATAAAGCAAAGGAAAAACGCAATGTTTGAAAATCAAGGTATACTTGCTTTCTCTTTTGGCCATAAATCATGAATATGGAGTTTGTATTTTCTTACAGTACTGATAAATAAATTGGAAGAAATATAGTATGTAAAAGAAAAGTTATTTTTCAAATAGCTCTGAACTGTATTTGTGTTAATTAAATAATCAACAAAAAATTTTCTCCTCAGAAACAGCATTCAAATTTAAAGCCCTGAAGAAAGTTGCACAATTAGCAGTTATAAATAGCCTGGAAAAGGTAAGCTACAATCTCTTGGGTATTAAAATTTTGATTTGACTATGTACTTTGCTGATTTAGTGTTTTGAGTAAAATAAATCAATACTTGAATGATAGTTTCATACTAGTTTTTAGGCAAAATGCATTGAAATTTTTTTATAAAGACAATTTAAAATGTAACATTCATGTTCGGAAAAGTTCATTGCTTTCATATAAAGACATGTTTTGTTATTTGTAGGCCTTTTGGAACTGGGTAGAAAATTATCCAGATGAATTTACAAAGCTGTACCAGATTCCACAGACTGATATGGCTGGTAAGGCTAAGACTAGTTTTGGGGGGGTGAAGAAAGGGATCTTTTTTCCACCCTTAACTGAGAGGTAAAAGCTTGTCACATGTTTTAAGTAACTTTGCTTTTTTTTTTTCCTTTTGTTTTTTGTTTTTCGAGGTAGGATATCACTCTGGTCCAGGCTGACCTGGAATTCACTTTGTAGTCTCAGGGTGGCCTTGAACTCACAGCGATCCTCCTACCTCTGCCTCCCAAGTGCTGTGATTAAAGGCATGCACCACCACACCCGGCTTGTTACTTTGCTTTTGCATGCTGTATGTTAACTGATATCAGATAGGAAATACTATTTTTTTTCTATATTTCTAAATTATCTCCAACACTTTTCCTTTCCTTTAAGCAAATAAATAAAAGAAGTCTGAAATGAAGCTTTAGTCTTTAGAGTTATGATTAGATATTTAATGGCTTTGTTACAAAAAGCACTTTTTCATATTCTAAGGCTTTATTTTGTATTTAGAGAGATGTATATACAGAGATAAATTACTTTTATCTGTGAGTAAGAATTCTTGGGGGATAAGTACGTGACAGAGAGTACAGATACCTTGGAGACTTTAGTAATTTCCTTTAAGAAGTTGTTCAGTCTTTGTTGTTGGAGTACATTATACTTTCTTTCCATAAGGCTCTATAAATTGTGAGAAAACACAAAATTAGCCATTCTAAAATGTGAACTTTTCCAGGATGGATCGTCAAGATACCTCTTCTCACTCCCTTACTCTGTTAAGATTGTGCTTGTGGGTAGCTCTGAGTTTTAATTTAACTTGAAGTATTTTCTTCTCACCTAATAGGGTCACTTAAAATGTTCATATTTTTCCCATAGAATGTGCAGAAAAGCTATTTGATTTGGTGGATGGTTTTGCTGAAAGCACCAAACGTAAGGCAGCAGTTTGGCCACTACAAATCATTCTTCTTATTTTATGTCCGGAAATAATCCAAGATATATCCAGGGATGTGGTTGATGAAAACAACATGAATAAGGTGAGGAGGCAAAATTAGTTTTTAATATTTCCTGATGTGAAACAATTTGTGTTACTTAAGATGTATATCACTTATACCTTATTCTTTATCCAGTTGATTTCAGGAAGCCATTTTAATTATAATCAATTTAAATCTTTTTGTTTGCTGACCTTAGCAGATAATTTGGAAGAGGGACAAATAATACCATTTATAATCAAAAGAGCTATGAACTCTGATGGTTTTTGAACCTAGTTATATTAAATCAGGTAATATTTGTTTTTAAACTTGCACTTTACATTCAGAGTCACAATATATTTAGAAGCTTTTATTTAACGATGTTTATTCTTGTATGTGGTTGGCTGGTATGCAAATGTATTGTATAGCTATTTAATTAAATATCTTCTTCTGGTAGCTGGGGAGATGGCTCAGTGCATAGAGTACTTGTTGCACAAGCATGAGGACTGGAGTTCAGCCCCCAGTTTCCATGTAAATTCGAGGCTGGCGGCTTGCCCCTTTAATCCTGATGCTGCGGAAATGGGAACTGGATGGAGGCAGGAGAATCCTTGGAGCTTGTTAGCTTAACTAGTCTAGCTGAATCAGTGAACTAACTCTCCCAGCCAGTAAAACGAGGTGGACAGTGTTCCTTAGGATAACACCTGAGGCTGTCCTTTGGCCTCCATTTGTACATGCACATACACTCCCCCACACCCACCAACATGCACATGCATGCCTTAAAAAGAACTTGTTTGGTTGTCAAATGTTTGGCCCACATTGAGAAAAGAATGTCTCTTGTGCATTTAGTAATTTATATTCTACTAGTGTAAAACGTTATATAAATCTGAGAACAATATGTGGAGATGAGAGATTTTCATTTAGGAGAAAAACCAGAAAAAGAAATTAGTCAGATATAAAAGAGAAGCTTCAGATCATATGAATAGATTTTTTTTTTTTTTGAGGGGCCAGAGTTAGAGTTAAGGAATAGCCTTAGGTATATTTTTATTTATTTATTTATTATTTTGGTTTTTCAAGGTAGGGTCTCACAATCTAGTCCAGTCTAGTCCTGGAATTCACTATGTAGTCTCAGGGTGGCCTTAAACTCATGGTGATCCTCCTACCTCTGCCTCCCAAGTGCTGGGATTAAAGGCCACCATGCCTGGCCCTTTTATTATTAATATTATCGTTGTTAACTACTATTATATGATGATAATGTGCATGGTTCCACATTGCATGTGTAAGGTCTGAGGATAACCTTGGGGTGTTTGTCCACTCCTTTCACATTACTTGAGACAGGGTCTATCTTGTTTTTGCTGCTGCTTGTGCACCAGTCTTCTGGCATGTGGATTCTCCAGGCTCTACATCCCATTGCTGTAGGCATTGGGACTATAGTTATGGGTGACACTTGGTATCAGTCTTTATGTGGGTGCCTGGGAATTGGACTTAGGTGTGTAAGCTTGCAAGCAAGCAAGCACCTTTAAGCACTGAGCCATCTTCCCAGCCATAGGGGTGTATTTTTATTTAGAAGACTAAAGGTTGAATGTACACTAGAATAGTAGAAAAGGACAGAACAACTTAAATAATATCATAGCCAAGACAGTAAAATGTTTAATGTCAGAAGGAGGCTATAATCACCTGACTTCAGTGCTGAGTTTATATGTTTGGGAAGGAATATTTCTTAGGTTCTGAAATAGGTCAATAAAGAAAGTGGAGAAGGAGGGATGGCTTAGCAGTTAAGGTGTTTGCCTGCAAAGCCAAAGGACCCAGGTTTGATTCCCCAGGACCCACGTTAGCCAGATGCACAAAGGGGCACACATGTCTGGAGTTTGTCTGCAGTGGCTGGACACCCTAGTGGGCCCATTTTCCCTGCCCTTCTCTGTCAAATAAATAAATAAATAAAAATAAAATATTTTTTAAACGTGAAGAGATATTTTTTAACTTGAGAAACATTTAAATTATGAAAGCTACTTAAATTATGAAATTGAGTTTTTTTTTGTTCTTTTAAAATATTTATTTATTTATTTGACGGGGAGGGAGTGGAGAGAAAGAAGAAGCAGATAGAGAAGAATGTGCATACCAGGGCCTTCAGCCACTGCCAGTGAATGGCAGATGCATTTGCAATTTTGTGCATCTGGCTTACATAGGTTCTGAGGAACCTAATCTAAGTCCTTAGGGTTCTCAGGCAAGTGCCTTAACTGCTAAATCATCTCTCTAGCCCCAAGTTATGAAATTGAAAGCCTAAATAAAAACTATGGCTTCTTTATAGTTTTAACTTTTGAGGCTACCAATTTGCTGTTTTGTTAGATAAGTCTGAAATAGAAGAAACATCATGTATTGTGTTATTACTGTATTTGAATCTGTAGAAGTTGTTTCTGGACAGTTTACGAAAAGCACTTGCTGGCCATGGAGGAAGCAGGCAACTGACAGAAAGTGCTGCGATAGCTTGTGTCAAACTATGTAAAGCCAGTACTTACATCAACTGGGAAGATAACTCTGTCATTTTCCTACTTGTTCAATCCATGGTGGTTGATCTTAAGGTAATATGCTTAAATTTTCCTCCACTACAAACTTTAAGAAAATTAAGTAAGAATAAAATTCTAGTATAAGTATTATGCCAGAAATAGCTGCTAGCTCTAAAGTTTTGAGCTATCTATAAGTCTTTTGTTGTTGTTATTGCTGTGTTCATTGATACTGAGAACTTGAACAACGGCATAGTTTTAAATGATGTAGAAGCTAGGACCTGAATCATATGTGGTATTGATAAACCATAATTTCACTACTTAGCACTATTTCTGGCAACTGAACATTTCAGTTATCTATATGTAATGTTGATAATGTTGTATACTAGTAAAAAGACATTGCTTGACTATTTAAAGGACTGTGTTTTTTTTTATTGGGATTTTTCTTAGAACCTGCTTTTTAATCCAAGTAAACCATTCTCAAGAGGCAGTCAGCCTGCAGATGTGGATCTCATGATTGACTGCCTTGTTTCTTGCTTTCGCATAAGCCCTCACAACAACCAACACTTTAAGGTGAGAGCATCAGATGGTTTGATCCAGCTGTGTTTACTGGTAAAGTTGTCCTTTATAAATGGGACAAATGAATAGATGCACTTACAGTAGTATTTCTTTCTTTTTTTAAATTTTTTTTGTTCATTATTTATTTATTTATTTGAAAGTGACAGAGTGAGAAAGTCAGATAGATAGAGAGAGAGAATGAGCATGCCAGGGCCTCCAACCACTGCAAATGAACTACAGACGTGTGCACCCCCTTGTGCATCTGGCTAACATAGGTCCTGGGGAATCGAGCCTCGAACGGGGTCCTTAGGCTTCATAGAAAAAAACTTAACCGCTAAGCCATCTCTTCAGCCCATCTTTTTTTTTTTTTTTAAGGTGGGATCTCCCTCTAGCCCAGGCTGACCTGGAATTCACAATGTCGTCTCAGGGTAGCCTCTGACTCAATGGTCTTCCTACCTCTGCCTCCTGAGTGCTGGGATTAAAGGTGTGAGCCACCACACCCAGCTATAGTAGTATTCCTAATACAGATTAACATGTTAATTTCAAGACCATAAAAGTTTATTTTATTAAAATTTTTTCTTCTTCTTGCTCTCCTTTTTGTCTGCATTTGTGTTATTGAATATTTTTTCATAGAAATATTTTTACCATTTTTTTTCTTTTCCCATAGATCTGCCTGGCTCAGAATTCACCATCTACATTTCATTATGTGTTGGTAAATTCACTCCATCGAATCATCACCAATGTAAGTCCAAAAGGTATTGCTACATAACAATTTTTTGTTTTTGTTTTTGGGTATTATATATGCTTTTGTTTTTAGGATGTTCTTCGTTTTTGCAAAAGTTCTGAATTTAGATGGTAAGGTATAGGAAATTTCTTTTATGTGATTATACCTAGTAATTGATAACACAGTTATTTTTTTTATATTCATTCTTGACCTAAGGGTCCTTATTGAGAAAGTTTAATGGAATGTTTTGGAAAGAGTAAACCTAAAAAAAATTATTTAAAGATGAAGATCTCTTGAGAAAAGTGCCTCTGAAAATATAATATAGCATTTCATCCTGTACCTTGTCACATGTTATTTTGAACTCCTTGGCCCTTTCTTTTCAGCATCTGATACATTATGAATTGCCACGTAAACATTTAAGTTCAAAGTAACATTATTTATATTATAACCAAGTATGTTACATTTATAAAATGGTGAGACTTTTTGATTATGTTATTTATTCTCCTTAAACAAAGTGAAATACTAGCATATTTCAAAAGAGATACTTAGGAGATACAAAATTATGTCAAAGAAAGTGAACTTACCTAAAGGTATTTTTGATACAAATCTACTGAATAAAAAATAGTGAGCCTTGTTAAGTTTGACTGAGTTTTAAGTCTGCTCTTATGAACTATTGGTATTTTGAAGGTTTTAGTTCTAGAGCCAGGCTTGGTGGTGCTTGCCTTTAATCCCAGCACTCAGGAGGCAGAGATAGGAGGATCACCATGAGTTCAAAGCCACTCTGAGACTACACATAGTGAAATCCAGGTCAGCCTGAGCTAGAGTGAGACCTTACCTTGAAATCTATCCCCATCCCAAAAAGATTCTAAATCTATAGTTACACTTTTATGCATTGATAGAAATTTTATATCTATGTGTAAATTATCTAACTTATTTCTGTATTCCTCTATTAAAAAAAGCTTTGATCATTATTAATACCTTAGTACAGTTGTCCTATTTATAATTCCACTTTAAGACTCTCTGATAAATTAAAACTCTCTACTCTCATTTGCCTTGGATGTATTAAATCAGATACGACTCATATTTTCTTTTAGATATTTTTGCAGGGAATAACTGTTGCAGAGTTACTCAGGTGACACATTTAGTTTTGCCCTATGGAATGCTGGTAATGTGGTCATATTTCATTTATTGCCAGTTATGCTGTATCTCTGCACTATGAACAGCTATGAATGCCTGAGGAAATGATAACCTCCTTTAGTTTTGTGTATCACTAACTCAAATTATAAGTAGACATAACATTAAATACTCTGTCTTGAATGAAAAAATTTAATAAATCTGATTATAGAGAAGGCATGCATTATGAAAAACTTTAAAAGAAAATTACATTTGCCAGTGTAGTGAACAGGGTCATTGTTCCTTCATGGTTTTTAGTTTAAAGCTACTAAAACACAAAACAGTGATATCTCCATTCCACAAGTTTATGAGTAATTCAGAAACAAATTTATATTCTTCCCCCTTTGCCTCATAATTATAAAGAGATTCCACTTATTAAGAGTATACAATTTTACATAAATGCTTAAAATTTAATAAACCCAAGTTTATACTCTGAATACTTTGTGACTAGTTACTTTAATTGTGAAATATTTTTGTCTACGATTGAACATATAGAGCACTTTCAAGCATGGACTTGGCACTTCAGTAAGTGGCTGAGCTGCTCCTTTCTGGGTTTCAAGCATGCCTGGAGTGTTACTTCATGCATGCCTCAGTGTGAAAGTGGATGTGCATTCCTTCTGCTCTGATCAGAGTCCTGCATGTGTGAAGGTGGAGTTTGTCTGTTTCCAAGGTCGAGTCAAGGCACTTGTGTTTATGAAGACACTATAATGACCCTTACAGTGAGATAGCTTGAAAAGTAACATAAAGCGGGTGCTAAAGTAGCTTTTACAGTAGTACCGAGATTGTGACACTTGGTCATTATAAATTTCTTAGTAAGTTGTTTCTTGTTAAGAGTCCCATAAGGTCCTATCTACCCAGGCTTGAAGCTAATAGCTACTGAGTCTAAAATACTTTCTGAATGAAAAGAACTATTTGTAAAAGTAAACATGCAAATTTATGCAACTGAGTATTTTAGAGCATCACTGAAGGAGGTTATTAGGAAAATATTTAGAGTCTTGACATCACATGAAATTTAGATTGTTGGACTCTGGATCTTAAAGTCTTTCACATGGTATTTCTTTTTAATCGCTCTTGGTTCAAAATACCTTATGAGGCTGGAGAGATGGCTTAGTGGTTAAGGCACTTGCTTGTAAAGCCTAAGGACCCATGTTCAACTTTCCAGATCCTACATTAGCTAGACACATACAGGTGAGGCAAGCACAAGGTCGCACATGCCCATTAGGTGGTACAAGCTCTGGAGTTTGATTACAGTGGCTGAAGCCCTGGTGTGCCAATTCTGTCTCTCTGTCTCACTTTTTCTAAAAATAATTTAAAAAATGTTTTACAAAAACACCTCATGAGTCCTCATAGTTCTTTAGCCAGTTCACACACTTTAAAAAAGTATTACATTCTCAAATAAGATAAAAGTTTTGCTGGGCGTGGTGGCGCACACTTTTAATCCCAGCACTTGGGAGGCAGAGGTAGGAGGATCACTGTGAGTTCGAGGCCACCCTGAGACTCCATAGTGAATTCCAGGTCAGCCTAGGATAGAGCGAGACCCTACTTCAAAAAACAAAAACAGAATAAACAAAACAAGATAAAAGTTTTGCTGATATATTTTTGAGGGTTTATGTAGTATTAATAATGGTGTTTTGAGTTTTATTTTGCTTCTGTGAAATGGACTCATATGCAATTCATAAGTATTATATTTAGGTCTAAAGCACTTCACTTTCTCTTAGAAAGTCTATTCCCTATTTGAATTTTGATGCAGTACAAGTTTTTAACAGTTTTTAAAATGTTTATATCATGTCACCTTTTTTAAATGATGTGCCTCAAAAAGTAAATTATAGTTTTAAGATCTTTATTCATAGGCTTTTTAAGGTTCAATTAGATATGCAATTGGTAAATGAAGAAAGTAATATGCATATGTGAATCATCATTGTTATATGCTACAATTCTCATAGTGCTTGATTACAGTTTTTCCTTGTAGCAGTTTTATTGACAGTTCTTACATTGAGAATGAGAGGATCACTTTCTGCTGAGAAGTGATTAAAGAAATTATTTCCAGGGTATTGGAAAATCATTTCAATAACCTGTTGAGTGCCATGTAATTCACTCACCTAAATATTGCTTTCTATAGCAATGAGTAGTATTTTTAAGAAAAAGATGAACATGTGTTTAAATTGACTAAGTTCAGAAAGGACACAGTTATGAATTGCTCAAAATACTAAACCTTTTTGTTTTTTACTAACTTGATGTCTAATTTTTCTGCCTATTTTATTTGAAAGTATATCTTTTATTTTGAAATAATTCAGTAGAATTATTATGAAAAATAAAAGTATGAAAATTACTGAATCTCAAGTCTAGGTTTTTTTGAATATATATATACACATACATATACATATATATATAATATACATATATATTCATAAATATATATTTATATATAAAAATATGTATGTGTGTATGTACATATATAATATACGTATATATTTATAAATATATATTTATATATAAAGTATATATGTATGTGTGTATGTATATATATATATGTATATATTGTTTTATTTTTTTTTTTTTTGGTTTTCTGAGGTAGAGTCTCATGCTAGCTCAGGCTGACCTGGAATTCACTATGGCCTCGAACTTATGGCAATCCTCCTACCTGTGCCTCCCAAGTGCTAGGGTTAAAGGCGTGTGCCACCACATCTGGCTTAAATATATTTTATTTACTTATTTGAGAGAGAGAAAGGGAGAGAATAGGCACACCAGGGCCTCCAGCCACTGCTAAAGAACTCCAGATGCATGCGCCCATTGTGCATCTGGCTAACATGGGTCCTGGAGAGTCAAACTGGGATCCTTTGGCTTTGCAAGCAAGCGCTTAACTGCAGAGCCATCGCTCCAGCCCATAATTCTTAAGTTTTTATATAGGTTCACCACAGTATAGGTTACACAGCTATCAAAAATAGTATAGTAGGGCTGGAGCGATGGCTCAGTGGTTAAGGTACATGCCTGCAAAGCCTAAGGACCCCAGTTCAACTCTCCAGGTGTCATGTTAGCCAGATGCCCAAGGAGTGCATGCATCTGGAGTTCGTTTGCAGTAGCTAGAGGCCCTGGCATGCCCATTCTTACTCTCTCCTTCCTTCTCTGTCTCTAATAAATAAATGAAAATGAAATCTTTAAAAGAACAGTCTAGTGGTGCGGCTAGAGAAATGGCTTAGCAGCTAAGGCACTTGCCTAAAAGGCCTAAGGATCCATGTTCAATTCCCCTGTACCTGTGTAAGCCAGATGCACAAAGTGGTACATGCGTCTGTAGTTTGTTTGCAGCGGCTAGAGGCCCTGATATATCTATTCTCTCTCTCTCTTTATATATATCTGCCTCTTTCTCTCTGAAATAAATAAATAAATAAAATATTTTAGAAATAGTACGGTGGGCTAGAGTGGTTAAGGCACTTGTCTGCAAAGCTTAAGGAGCCAGGTTCTGTTCTCCAGTACACATATAAGCCAGATGCACAAGGTGACACATGCATCTGGAGTTCATTCGTAGTGGTTTCAGGTCCTGGCATACCCATACTCTATCTACCTCTCTGTCAAATATAGTATTTTAAAAAATAGTATAATTAGATGGATATGGTGGCTCATGCATGTATTCCCAGCACTTAAAGTAGTTGAGGCAGGAGACTCACAAGTTTAAGGCCAGCCTGATGCTTGCTTTTTTTTTTTTTTGCCCTCCTGAGATGCAGTAAGACTTTATCTCAAAAAAGAAAACAGTTGTGGTTGCATGTTTTTAATCCTGGCAACTACAGCGTGAATTCCAAATCAGCCTGGGCTAGAATGAGACCCTATCTAAAAAAAAAAAAAGCAAACAATAATTACACCACCACACAAAAGATGCAGTACTTTGCATAGGGTGCCATACAGGAAGCATATCTTTTTAATCATTTCTGACAAGATTTAGCAGAATGGAGAAGACCCTTCACTCGATGCACTTTTTCATTATTCATTGATTTATTACTTGAATCTGATTAACTCAAGCCATGTAATTTGGCAAGTATATAGAAATGCAGTTGATTTGGGTAGGTCACATGACCAAAGTGCCCTAAATTTTATTCAAGCAAACTAAAATTTGGCTATGTTTAGGCATTAGCTGAAATAAAGAATTGAGAGACAAATATATATTTTCAGAGTCTTGTTGTGTATAGCTCAAGTTGTCTTTGGACTTGTGATCCTCCTGCATCAGCCTTTCTTGTGCTGGGATTATAGGCATGCATCATTACCTTAGTTTGGTATTTCATTCTCATAGTTTATAATCCACAATTTTGGTTAAGGTTAATATAACTTGATGTTGCTCAAAATATTGTGAGTTATGAGTAAGGATCTTAAATGGTAAGACTAGATTAATTTTGAATATAAAGGAGTAGAATGTGAAGGTATTAAAACCACTCATTTACTTAAAAAAAATATTTTGGACCAGGCATGGTGGCGCATACCTTTAATCCCAGCACTTGGGAGGCAGAGGTAGGAGGATTGCTGTGAGTTTGAGGCCACCCTGAGACTACATGGTGAATTCCAGGTCAGCCTGGGCTAGAGTGAAACCCTACCTCTAAAAACAAAACAAAAACAAACACACATATGTATATTTTATTAGACAGAGAGAGGAGGCGGCACATAGAGAGGGAATGGGCACACCAGGGCCTCTAGGCACTGCAAACCAAGTCCAGACTCATGCGCCACCTTGTACATCTGACTTAAGTGGATCTTGGGGAAATGAACCTGGGTCCTTTGGCTTTGCAGAAAGGCACCTTAACCACTAAGCAATGTCTCCAGCCCCTCATTTACTTTTTGAATATTATCATTCTTTCAAATGTTTCTTTCTTTTTGTGTGTGTGTATGTTTTGTTGTTTTGTATGTAGGGTCTTACTCTAGCCCAGGCTGGCCTAGCTTTCACTGTAGTTCCAGGCTAGCCTCAAACTCTTAGTGATCCTCCTACCTCTGCCTCCTGAGTACTGGGACTAAAGGTGTTTGCCACCACGCCTGGCTCAAATGTTTCTTTTAACTGGTCTGTCACAAATTGGAAATCCATGTTCTCGGTCATACTGTTTTATGTACATTCTTTGTATGTATTAAAAATTCATCCAGTCATTTTTCTATGAACTGGTAAACTTTATAATTTAGTATTTTTCATAGTTGTCATTTGTTGTTTGGTACAATTTCAAATAAAATGGGTATTTAAAACCAGGCATCAAATCTAGATAGGCTAAACAGAAATAGAACAGTATCTTCATGAAATTATTGCTTTTAAAATACTTAGCTAGGAGTAGGGATGTAGTTCATAGGTAGCATGCTCAGCACACATAGGCCCTGGGTATAATCTTCAACATTTTAAAAGTAAAGGCATAGATGGTTGGTTTAAAAATACTTAGCTAGGACTAGGGATGTAGCTTACAGATAAGAGCACTTAGCACATACAAAGCCCTGGGTGCATTGCTCAGCATTTAAAAAAGAAAAG
The DNA here is from genome assembly GCF_020740685.1 of Jaculus jaculus. Lineage (NCBI taxonomy): Eukaryota > Metazoa > Chordata > Mammalia > Rodentia > Dipodidae > Jaculus > Jaculus jaculus. The sequence continues at coordinate 88,391,183 of NC_059110.1, forward strand.
CGTAGATGGTTGGCTTAAACATAGTTAGTTCGGATTAGTCTGTCTTTGTTTATGGTGATTGTTTAGTCTTCCATCTACTGTGCCATCGTTGCAAAGCAATGAAAGATGAGAAGTATACTAATGGCTTTAGCTCATTTACTAATTTCATGTTGTAATTATTGTTGTTTGTAAGCATAAAGTAGTTTACATATTCTTTCAATGTTGTATTGAGCCTCTAATCTCATGTACAGCTTTGATTATAGCATTTTTATTTGGACAAAATATATATAATAAATGCATGTGTTTCCAAAATGAATTAACATCAAACTTTTTTAAAAGAAAAGAATTGGCAAAAATTCTCCAAAGACTTTGCTTTCAAATTCAAGTATCTGTTAAACAAAAAACGACAGTCTCATTTGCACATGCTCATTATTATATTTTAAAATATAATATTGAATGAGATAATGTTTGAGTTAAAAACATCATTTGAAAACTTTGAAGATCATAATGTGTGTTTGCATGGTCTCAGAAAGTTTATGACAAAAGGGTAAAACTTAAAGTAACTGTGATAACAGCATATAACTCATGTAATTTACTTTTCCCCATATGTTCTTTATTTTTCTCCAGTCTGCATTGGATTGGTGGCCCAAGATTGACGCTGTGTATTGCCATTCAGTTGAACTTCGCAATATGTTTGGTGAAACACTTCATAAAGCAGTGCAGGGCTGTGGCGCACACCCAGCAATACGAATGGCACCAGTAAGAAATCATAAGTTTTGAATCCCTCCTTACACTTGCATCTTAAATGTCTCTATCTCATTCCTGTTCACTTGACTTTAGAGAATCAAATGGGTTCATCTTCTCTATAAATGTCGCATAAAGCTCTATATTGCAATATCATTGAGTTAATTAATAATGTTTATATTTCAGCGTTTCTGTTAATTGAACTCATTTTTCTTAGGGAAAATTTTTCTCAAATCTTAATAAATGTCACCGTTCCAACCTCTGCTTTTAGTTTCTTTTCTCTAACTTTTTCTCACCAAATATTTTGATTGGCTTCTTATTTTGAGGATGTGTAATGGAAGCTGACTCCTGGGTTAGAGTGAATGCCCTCCTTTGGATGTGGACTGTTACACATAGAAAATTAGAAATAAAAGTATTTCATATTTTAACAAATATCTCCATTTATCAAAATTTGAACATTTGAAAATGATAGGCTGTTTGATACTGAAGTTTGTTTAAACTTTCAAATTAGGTATTCTAAAAGATTTGCCTTAATATGTATGGAATATTAAAGCTCATGTAGAATTGGTTTAAATAGCAAGTGATAGGAGTGTACATGTGATTGCTTGGTATTTGTATGTGGGAAGAGATTATACATAGCAACTCTTGACATTGATTGGTGGTGCTTTGTCTTCTGCTTCTTATTTTCTATTCTTATTGGCTGCTGTCGCTCACATGATCAGATGCCAACCAGTCACTGTTTTGCATGGCAGTGGGCTTCTGTGGCTGTAAGTATATGACCCATTGTAACTATCTCAGGAAAGTCCTTTATTTCTTTGACTTTTCTGTGTATAGTTACCATTATAGTCACATTACATCATTTCGGATGAAAGTATAACATGTCTTAACCTATTGGTTTTAGCTATTAAATTAGACATCTCACACTTATAATTTAAACAACTTCTTCCCTGACATGCTTCTCTTTCCAAGTTCTTGTGGTCAGTAAAGTAGTGTGGTTTTGCACATTGTTCACTCTTATCCACTTGTCAGTAACTGTTTTTGAGGATTTTTGTATTAGATGTTCAAATATCATATATTTTGACATTATCCTAAAAATGGCAGCTAAAAAGGAAGATCAGTGATTTTTAAGAATGAACTTCAGGGCTTTCTTGTGCTATAGAGATGGTCACACGTTTGCTTATCCAACCCAAACTTTTAAAGTATTATTACTCTGAAATTTGTCACTCAGTGAAGTTCATGGTCTCCATGTAGACTTTGTTGTTGTTGTTGCTGTTGTTTTTGTTTTTCGAGGTAAGGTTTCACTCTAGCCCAGGCTGACCTGGAATTCACTATGGAGTCTCAGGGTGGCCTCGAACTCACGGCGATCCTCCTACCTCTGCCTCCCAAGTGCTGGGATTAAAGGCGTGCGCCGCCATGCCCGGCTCCATGTAGACTTTTGAACAACAATATAACTTGGAATTTCTAAGTTTTCTTCCCCGAAGCACAGATACCACAGATACCATCATTTATGGAATTCCCTTTTACACTGAAGGTAAAAATTTTAGTGAAATTTATTAGTAAAACTAACTTGACTTTATTTTTTATATTGTTGAGTTTTGAACTCAGCCTCTTGCATGATAGGCAAGTACTATATTGATTGAGCTATGCTCCTAACCCCAGTGATATTTCATTAAACATTAACACACAAGGTTACTTGTAGTTGGCTTTTTGTAATACTTAATATATATGAATAATTCTGTCTCTAATCAAATATATATATTTGGTTTTTCAAGGCAGGGTTACACTTAACCCAGGCTGACCTAATGTTCACTATGTAGTTTCATGCTGACCTCAGAGTGACAGTGATCCTCCTATCTCTGCCTCCCAAGTGCTGGGATTAAAAGGTATATGCCACCACACTCAGCCAATAATGCTTAACATTTTAATATCAAAAAATATCAGTAAAAGAGCTGGGTGTGGTGGCACACACCTTTAATCCCAGCACTCAGGAGGTAGAGGTAGGAGGATCTCATGAGTTCGAGGCCACCCTGAGACTACATAGTGAATTCCAGGTCAGCCTGGGCTAGAGTGAGACACTACCTCAAAAAAAAAAAAAAAAAAAAAAAAAAACCACAAGAGCCGGGCGTGGTGGTGCATACCTTTAATCCCAGCACTCGGGAGGCAGAGGTAGGAGAATTGCCATGAGTTCAAGGCCACCCTGAGACTACAGAGTTAATTCCAGGTCAGCCTGGACCAGTGTGAGACCCTACCTCAAAAAACCAAAAAAAAAAAAAAAAAAAAAAAAAAAAATCAGTAAAGGGCTGGATGTGGTGGTGCATGCCTTTAAATCCCAGCACTTGGGAGGCAGTGGTAGGAGGATTGCCATGAGTTGTAGACTACATAGTCAGGTCAGCCAGGTGAGAGCAAGACCCTACCTCGAAAAATGAAAAAAAATTCAGTACAGTATATGTTAGTGATAAATATAAATAATAGCTATTAACTAAACATTTTAAAAATGTTTTAGTAATTACTAGAAACCATTTTTTGAGGGGAGTATATTGATACTTTCAGAAAATATTCATTTTTTTAAAAAAATTTTTTTCTGTTTTATTTATTTATTTGAGAGGGACAGACAGGGAGAGAATGAGGCTGATAGAGAGAGAGAATGGGCGCGCCAGGGCCTCCAGCCACTGCAAACGAACTCCAGACGTGGGCGCCCCCTTGTGCATCTGGCTAACGTGGGTTCTGGAGAATTGAGCCTCGAACTGGGGTCCTTAGACTTCACAGGCAAGCGCTTAACCGCCGAGCCATCTCTCCAGCCCAAATATTCATTTACTTTTAAAAATCATTTTTAAGCTTGCTTTCTTTGGCACACTGATTCTTGCTATGCAGTTTGGACTATCCTTGAACTCACTGTCTTTCTGCCTCTTCCTTCTGAGTATATTGAAGCCTTTTATATTTGTGTATGGAATTTTGAATGTATTGTATAATGGCTATAGGACAACTTTCTGGCTATTTTTTACTAGAGAAAAAGAAAGTTTACTATTTCAGGTTAAGAAAGTTTACAATTTGGAGGATGCTTAAGGTAAGTATCACCTCTCAAAAACCTTGTGCACTAGCAGGCGAAAGATAGGGTATGCTAAGGCCAGGGCTGCATGGTGAGCAAAGCATAGTGTTTTCCTCATAGACCTTCCCAAAGCCCTGTAGCTTTAGCCCGAAAATATGTAATGAAGAGCTCACTTTAGGTAACCATAGCATCAGCAGACCAAAATGTATAATAAGTGCCTTAGAGATAATATATTATATCAGGGTTCCTCAGCCTCAGTCCAGTTGTCATTTTGGACTGTGATTAGGGGCTGCCACGTGCCTCGTGTGATGTTCTGCAGTACCTTGGCCTCTACCCAGTACGTGGCCATAGCACCTGCCGCTCACTTCTTCCCAGTCATAAGAACCTGCATACCTTTACATGTCCCCTAGGGGAACAAAATCCTTTTGAGTTGAGAACTCTTGTATTACGTGATATAGTCAGTGGGTTATCCCTAATTTTCATTTCCTCAAATGATTGGGTACTCAGAAAACGTTCACAAACTTGAGCCATCAGTTTGTTGCCTAAGTAGCAAGTAAATATCTGTAAAATATTTATGCTGAAAGTTTGACATATGCCTTGTACTTTAGAGACAAGTTACTTGATAGAAAGAACTTATTACTTGAATTTTATTTTTCTTCAACAAGATAGAATCATGTGCGTATCAATTCTAGTCATCATTGTTCCTGTTTTTGATTCTTCTACAGGGCAGCCCTGCAGGTACTTTGAATGAAGTTATCCTACACTTCTAAGTGAGCTTTTTGTATAACTTGGACATGAGAAGGGATTTTATTATTTCAAGTCTTTTGAAAGTGATGTTTGGTTTGTTTTGATAGCTAAACAAATGGAGGCCAAATCTTAAGTCACTTCAAAAAACACATTATTAGTGAATGTTCAAACAGAGTTCTGAGGTTTCTTGGTATTTTATCCAAGTTCTTTAGCTGTCTTCTCTCACAAACACTTAGCTTGACAAAAGCAGGAGTGTTGGGGCCCTAAGCTGCTAGAACAACATCTGGCACATAGTGGGCATTTTGTTGACTGAATTAGTAACTGAATTTATTTGACTTGGATTGAAAAATTCTTCTCCAGGTTGGAGAGATAGCTTAGTAAGTAAGATACTTGCTTGCCTTACAAGCATGAGGACATGAGTTTGAACTCCAGTATCTATGCAAAAATGCAGAGCATAGTGACACATGCCTGTAATCCCAGTGCTGGGAAGGTAAAGAGAGGTGCATCCCTTGGACTCACTGGCCAAGCCTAAGTGGTGAGCTCCAAGACAGTGAGAGACCCAGTTTCCAAAAAGAGATGGACAGCATTCCTGAAGATGACACTCAAGTTTGTCCTCTAGTTTCCACACATGCACAAACACTACACGCATGCATCTGCGCACAAACACACATGTACACACAAGTGCAAACACACAACTCTTCATTTGGATTGCTTTTTTTTGTGGAAAAGCAAAAGAAAACAAAGCAGCCTATCAAAAATCTGAGAACTGGGGTCTGAGGAGATGCATCTGTGGTTTAAGGTTCTTGTTAGCAAAGCTGCTGGCCCCGTAGGCACCCTGGAACACCCATACAGCCATACAGGCATGCATGCACACACACATACATAAAGTAAAAAATTGTTTTAAGTTTTAGAATTAAGACAACATAATATCTAACTTTAGTGTTGTAGATGTGTCATAATAATTAATGAATGCTGTGTGGATAACTATGCTTCTATTAATATGGTTGAAAGTGGCATTATTTACATGGAACTTTTTTTGTGTGTGCATGTATGTAGTAGGTTTGAATGTGTGTGTGTGTGTGTGTGCTTGCACGCACATACACACAGAGGTGGTGCCCTGTGCATGCCTACACATGGAGAACATCAGGTGTCTCTGCCATTGGTCACCTGCTTGTTTCTTGAGCCAGAGTCTCTTGATTCCAGAGCTTGACTTTTTTTTCTTTTTTTGTGCAAACCTCAGCAAGACTCTGGTCTTTGCTTCTCACAGGCTTGTGATTACAGATGCACATGACTACACACAGCTATTTATGTGGGTTCTGGGGAACCGACTCCAGCAGTCTCAGATCTCCTCAGGCTGTCCTGCTTACACTGGAAGTGCTGTCAACCACTAAGCCATCTCTCCAGCCCTTATATGGAACGTTTTTAAAAGATATATGTATTTGAGACAGGAAGGGAGGGAGAGTGAGAGAGAGAGAGAGAAAATGGGCACGCCAGGTCCTCCAGCCACTGCAAACGAACTCCAGAAGCATGTGCCCCCTTGTGCATCTGGCTTACATGGGTCCTGGAGAATTGAACTGGGATCCTTTGGCTTTGCAGGCAGGTGCCTTAACCGCTAAGCCATCTCTTCACTTTTTGATCATTTAAACTTCAGCTTTCTTCCTATGAACATTGTGCCTTGGCTTCTCTTTTTTGTACTTTTGTAGTATTTCTAAACATTTGAAATACTTGCTTAGCACTAATAGTTTGCATTTTGAAATGAGAAGCCCTCTGCTTTCATAAGAGTCAAGTCTGCCTATATTACATGTACAATAATTTTTACAACTATGTGTAATTTCTGGACTTTTTTTTTTATCTTCGAAGGAATCTTGACTTTGAAAAAGAATGGATGAAAAGAGAATATTTATACATGCTGTCATCTGCAAGAGTTTCTTGATAGTTACACTTAGTTACATCATAAGTAAATATTTTCAATGAAAATTTCACTGTGATCCCAGGTTTGATTTAGAATGAGCATGCACATGTGTGCATGCGTGAATGCACACACATGTAGATTAACATGAGCAAGTACTTAAAAACAGGTTATATTAAATATATTTGGTAAACAATTTGCCTTAGAGGTTATACATGTAAAAGCAAATAGTATTTGTGAGTTTTGGTATTTCAGTTTTATAATAACATTCTTTAAAAAATTTATTTATTTATTTATTTGAGAGAGAAAGAAAGACAGATAGAAAGAAAATGGGTGTGCCAGGGCCTCCAGCCATTGCAAACAAACTCCAGACACATGTACCACCTTGTGCATCTGGCTTACGTGAGCCAGATACATGTGCCACCATGTGTATCTGGCTTATGTGGGTTCTGGGGATTCAAATCTAGGTCCTTAGGCTTCTCAGGCAAATACCTTAATTGCCAAGCTATTTCTCCAGCCTGTAATGACATTCTTGAACATAACTGCATTAGATATCGTCTTCCTTGAAAACCAAACACCTTTGAAATTCTTGGATACAATAACAAATGGTGTTTCTCACCATTAAACACTGAGAAAAGTATATGTTGTGGGATATTTATCTCCACTTGTTAACTTTGTAAGAAAATAGCCTGTTTACGTAGTTACCTTTATCATGATTGGATAGAAGCTACATAGTCTACTGTCTAAATATATGCTCAAATATAGGTATCCAAGTCAAAAGCTGATATTTTTGTATTTTTTTAATAAATGTTTTCATTTATTTGCAATCAGTGAGGAATAGGTGCACCAAGGCCACTAGTCATTGCAAATGACCTCCAGACGCCTGTGCCACTTTTTTTTTTTCACCTTTATTAAGCTGTGCTCTTTATTGAATCCTAGGATTGATTTTAATAGAAATGTAGCAATGTGGAGTTGGAGAGAGGACTCAGTGGTTAAGGCACTTGCCTACAAAGTCTAATAATCTGGCTTCTATTCCCCAGTACCCACTTAAAGCTAGATGCACAAAGTGGTGCATGCATCTGGAGTTCGTTTGCAGCAGCAGGAGGTCCTGCTGTGCCGCTTTTTGTATATGGTTTTATGTGGGTACTGGGGGTTTGAACCTAAGCCATCAGGCTTTGCAAACCAGTGTCTTAAACCAGTGAGGCATCTCTTCAAGGTGGAGTCTCACTCTAGCTCAGGCTGACCTAGAACTCACTGTGTCATCTCAGGCTGGCCTGGAACTCAGTGGTCCTCCTACCTCTGCCTTCCAAGTGCTGGGATTAAAGGCGTGCCGCCACCATGCCTGGCTCAGATTTTTTTTTATTTTTATTTTTCTTTATTTGGGCTGGAGGGATGGCTTAGTGGTTAAGGCATTTGCTTGCAAAACCAAAGGACCCAGGTTCAATTCCTCAGGACCCATGTTAGCCAGATGCACAAGGGGACGCATGCATCTGGAGTTTGTTTATAGTGGCTAGAGGCCCTGGCACACCCATTTTCTCTCTCTTTCTCTCTCCCTCTCTCCCCCTGTTTCTCTGTCAAACAAATAAATAAAAATAAAATATTTTTTAAAATATTTATTTGCAAGCAGAGATAGGAAGAGAGAGAATGAGAAAATGTATGTGCCAGGACCTCCAGCCAGTGCAAAATAACTCCAGATGCATGCACCACTTTGTGCATCTGGTTTATGTGGCTACTGGCGCCCTAACCTCTAAGCCATATCTTGCTCCCAGATATTTAAAAGCATTCATGGTTGGAGAAATGGCTCAGTGGTTAAAGTTACATGTTTGCAAAGCCTAAAGGTCCAGATTCTATTTCCCCAGTATCTACATAAAGCCAGATACATGAAGTAGTTTATTTGCAATGGCAGAAGGCTCTGGCATGCCCATTCTGTCTCTCTCCCTTTTCCTCCCCTCTCTCTCACTCTGTCAAATAAATAAATAAATGTATTTTTTTAAAAAGAAACAATAGCATTTATAATTAATTAGTACACCATATCTGTATAACTAAAACATTTTTTATGATTTGATTTTTCATAAAGAATTCTTTTTGTATTATGAATGTCCTTTAGGCAAAATGTATTTATGTAACCTGAGGAAATATCATCAGAATAAAAAGAACACTTACAATTATAAGTATTAGTATGGAAATAAAATTTCAACAATTGTAGGAAAAAGTGTATCATACTCTGCATCATGATGTCTCATGATTCACATTGGATTTTCATTTATTTTGGTAGAGCAAAACTGATACATCTTGCAGATGATAATTACACACAATCTACAAAATATTTGTGGATGTGTGTATATATATGTGGATGATCACCGTTGCTTAAATATATTGCCAAGTGTGTATTTGTGGAAAGTATTGACCAAATTTTTCCCCTTACATTTTCACATTTTTGGAAATTCAGTTTTTACATAAGCATCAATTAGATATTAAACCTTTAGTATTTAATTAGATTTCATTAAATATTACTAAATTGTTGTATAAGAATGATATAGAGGGCTAGAGAGATGGCTTAGCGGTTAAGCGCTTGCCTGTGGAGCCTAAGGACCCCGGTTCAAGGCTTGATTCCCCAGGACCCACGTTAGCCAGATGCACAAGGGGACGCATGCATCTGGAGTTCATTTGCAGTGGTTGGAGGCCCTAGCGTGCCCATTCTCTCTCTCTGCCTTTTTCTCTCTGTCTGTCACTCTCAAATAAATAAATAAAAATGAATAAAAAATTTAAAAAAATGATATGGACATAGTTTCATTTTAAAAAAGTAATAACTTTATGATTACTGGTTTGTGTTTCTTCCAATATGTATGTGATGTATGTATCAGATGTATGGTTTTCAAAGCTTTTTAATAATTTCTGTTAAAATGCATAGTTATTCTATTGGATGTCTGATTCTTATGGGGTGATAATCCTTTTTTTTTGTTGTTTGTCTTTTATTACTAGAGTCTTACATTTAAAGAAAAAGTAACCAGCCTTAAATTTAAAGAAAAACCTACAGACCTGGAAACCAGAAGCTATAAGTATCTTCTCTTGTCCATGGTGAAACTAATCCATGCAGATCCAAAGCTCTTGCTTTGTGTAAGTTTTCTATTTTTTTTTTTTATAAAATGTTTTGAAAATATTACACCTACTTAAATTTGCTTTAATTGAATTACAACCCCTTTTAAAACAGGTCATATCTGATCATAGTAGCAACCTAGGACATTTCAAAAAACCTTAGGAGATTGTGGATATAATTAGCTACATTTTTCTAACCTTTCTTCTTTTTTATTTTTATTTTTTAATTTTTTAATCTTTATTAACATTTTCCATGATTATAAAAAAAACCATGGTAATTCCCTCCCCCCCCCCACTTTTCCCTTTGAAATTCCATTCTCCATCATATCACTGCCCTATAACCTTTCTTCTTAATGTCCCTTCTCATTAACTAACTTTGGTGACATCATGTGTCCTTGCTGTGTTATCAGATTATATATTATAATTCAAGCATATTCGTGAGCTGGGGTGGAAGTAATGAAGAAGCCATTATCTTTATGTGCTGCACAGTTACATTGATTGTTCTTGATCTCTAGTTGATAGTCACCATTATTCTTTTCATCCCCCTTCTATTATCTTGGCTGTCTTATTCAAAAGGTAGAAATGGGAGTGGCTTGTATTCACATATTGTCATACCTACTTTCTATTGCCTCAGATAGTATTAGATTCCTGAGAACAATACTTTGGTACAGAGTAATCAGGGACTGTTGGAGATACAATCACATGATTGTTGCATGAAATAATTACAAATCTTGGCTCTGGGGACAGATTCATTATTAGCAATTGACTTAATTGACTTCTTGTGCTTTAGGTTTCTCATCTGAAACAGTGATAATAATAGTTCCTACCTCAGAGAGATCATTAAAAACAGTGAAATAATATGTATAAAGCTTGTAGGAACAATTTCTGGCACACAGTTTCTGTAGTCTGTGGATGGCCTCAAAATCATGTTGATCCTCCTACCTCTGCCTCCCAAGTGCTGGGTTTAAAGGCATGTACTATCACCACACCCGACCTCAGTTTTTAAAATATCTACATGTTAGCCATTTTTTCTGGCAAATTGGGGTGGGGTTTCCAAAAAGGTAAGTGGCTTCAAAAGAAGCAGCATTTTGAACTTTTTGAAATGCAAATTCAAATTTTGAGAGTCTGATAGAATAAAATTACTTCTTGGCTTTGAAAAATCCCACAGTTTGTCAGTGAGAGTCTAAAACTTAAGAAATACTCCCTCCCCCCTTTTTTGTTTCTATGGTATGTGACACAACTTGTGCTATTTCAATAAGCATTTCATATAAATGCTAGGATCACTGTTTGTATAACTATAATTTATGTTCAATGATGCATCACAGTTGCTAATATCTTTTATGTTAAATGTGTTATTGTCTGAAGAACAAGAATTTAGTTGTTTGCGGCTGGGGAAATGGCTTATCAGATAATGGTGGTTGCTTTAATTCTCCAGTACCCATGTAAAGCCAGACACAGAAAGCAATACATATGTCTAGAATTCATTTGCAGTAGCAAGAGATCCTGGTATACTCATATTCTCATTCATTTATTCACTCACTCATAGTTTCTCTCTCAAATAAATAATATATATATACACATTCATATTCATACATACATATACATTTATTTGTTTTGGTTTTCAGTGTAGGGTCTCTCTCTAGCCTGGGCTGTCCTGTAACTCAGTATGTACTCTTAGGCTGGCCTTGAATTCACAGTAATCTTCCTATCTCTGCCTCCTGAGTGCTGGGATTAAAGGCGTGCACACCACGTCCAGCCAATAAAAATATTGTTAAAGAAAATTTAGTTGTTTGTGACTGAGTTGAGCAAAATTTGCTCTTTTCCAAGTTATGGAAATTCTGTTTCTTTTCTTTTTTGGACAGGGGTGGTAGTGCTGAGAATTGAATGCAGGGTCTTGGACTTCTTTGGAGCTAGGTAAATTTTCTACCACTGTAGCACTGATATGCACCCTCAGCCTTTGTGGGCCTATTAATTTTTACTTTTTAGTTTGGTTTGGTTTGGTTCTTGTGTTGAGGATCAAACCCAAGGCCTGTATTTTATAGGTAAACATAGCCCAGCCACATACACATTGTTTTCTTTGCTGCCATCTAGTGGTTAAGTAACTTAAAGGAAAGTCCATAGGAAAGTAAAATAGTGAAATTATTTTACATATCAGAATTCCAAATCTTAGTTAATAGGAAGGATGTAAGAATAGTCTCAGTCATGTTTTTATTTTTAATTAAGAACATACTTTGTATGGGTACATCATGTGTTGGTACCATCTTTCCCCTCCTCCTTGCCCCCTTTCCTCTGGAGGCCCTCCTTTAGTGGAGTTGCTGGTATTCCCCATGAGATTGTGGGAGCAGCAGTCAGTTGTCGGGGAGAGGCAATGCTTCTGGGTATGATGTTCCAACCTGTGGCTCTTATAAGGTGTGTTTTAAGTCTATTTCAGTGATGAGCTCTTAGGAGCACCTAGATTTCTGCTTTAGTATGTGTTCAGTGTCATTAGCATCTGTCTTGTTCACCCTGGCACTGATTGTCAGGCTCACCATGGAAGCAGGGCTCTTGCTTGTCTCCCCAGTTGCTCTGTGGCTTCCCATAGGTCTTGGATGAAATGTGAGGGGTGGTTTATATCCTTGGGTCTTGCTACCTTCTGAAAAAGACAACCAGATTTGGGAGCTCTGGCCTACTCACTCTGTGCTCAGCCTCTGCCACAGGGGATCTGGGCTCAATTGTGTGTGTTTTTTTAAAGTAATAAGATTATTTTCATCTGCCCTCACTATTAGCCCTGGTCAAGCTTTCTGATTGCTTAACATATATCATTTCTTTCTTTCTCTTTCTCTTTCCTTTCTTTCTTCCCCCTCCTCCCTCTCTCTCTAAAGACAGGGACTCACTCTATAGCTCAGGCTGTACTGGAACTCATGGAACTCAGCTGCCCGAGTTGCTAGGGTTTTATAGGTATAAGCCACCTTGCCCAGATTAATTAGTATCATTTCCTGCATTTCTCCTAGTTCTTTCTTAGTTATAGGGACCTCTTCAAAAAACAAAGCTGGGCGTGGTGGCACATGCCTTGAATCCCAGCATTTGAGAGGCAGAGGTAGAAGCATTGCCAGGAGTTCAAGGCCACCCTGAGACAACATAGTGAATTCTAGTACCTGAGCTAGAGTGAGACGCTACCTCGAAAAACAAAACAAAACAGAACAAAAACAACAACAAAGCATAGCAAAGCCTATCATACCCACTGACCAACCTAAAATCTTAAAAGTATGTATGTTTTTCAGATATTTTATTTATTTGGGAGAAAGACGTGGAAAGAGAGGCAAGGAGAAGATGGGCACATGAGGGCCTCTAGCCACTGCAGACACACTTCAGATGCATATACCACCCTGTACATACACACTGGGGAACTGAACCTGGGTCCTTTGGCTTTGCAGGCAAGTGCCGTAGCTGCTGAGCCATCTCTCCAACCCCAGATCTTTTTTTTATTAATATTTTTATTTATTTACAAGGAGAGAGAATAAAAAAGAGAAAGAGAGAAAAGGGGTTAATGGGCACACCAGAGCCTCTTTTGACACTGCAAACTCCAGATGTATATGCTACTTTATGCATCCGGTTTATGTGGGTATAGGGAAATCAAACCTGGCCCATCAGGCTTTGCAAGAAAGTACTTTAAACCATGGAGCCATCTTTGCAGCTCTAATATTTTCTTTTTATTTGCAAGGAGAGAAAGAGAAAGAAAACAAAAGAATGAATGACAAAGAATGGGTACACCAGGGCCTCTTGCTCCTGGAAGTGAACTCCAGGTACATACACCACTTTGTGCATCTGGCTTTATGTCAGTATTGGGGAATCAAACCCACGCTGTCAGGCTTCAAGCAAGTACCTTTAACCATTGAGCCATCTCTGAACCAAATTGTTTTGGTTGAAATTGCTCTTGGGATAAAACACACACTCCAATTAAAGTAGAAGAACAGGTAATGCCTTTCCTTCCTTCCCACCATTTGTTGTGCATCTATCATTATCTTTTTCTCTGCTCTAGTCATAATGGTTTGTCCATCAGTCCCTCACTTACTATATTCCTTTATCTTTATTCTTGTATTTGCTTTTAACCTCTGCCTTGAGTCTGCTTCCCTTTCCGTTTAATTTAGTAATTTCTGCTAATTCTACAGTATTATCACTGCTCTGCAGAAGTCTCCTGGACTAGGCTTATTTTCCAAACATAGGCTCTCCTATCATCAGCATTTTAAGTAACTCTTTATAAATTTGCAATTTTATATATTATCTGATTTTTTTGTATATTTATTTATTTATTTATTTGAGAGCAACAGAGGGAGAAAGGGGCATAGAGAGAGAGAATGGGTGCGCCAGGGCTTCCAGCCACTGCAAACGAACTCCAGATGCATGTGCGCCCCCCTGAGCATCTGGTTTACGTGGGTCCTGGGGAATTGAGCCTCGAACCAGGGTCCTTAGCCTTCACAGGCAAGTGCTTAACTGCTAAGCTATCTCTCCAGCCCATTATCTGATATTTTTTATTCTTGATTTCCTCATGAGACAATATGCTCATGGAGGATAGGACACATACATATTTTCTATTTTATGATGGCATGTTCAGCAAATTATATTGGGTTTTATATGCATGACAAATGTCAGAAAATAGGCTAATAATTTAGGATTATAGACATACTAGTGTGAAAGTTTGCCTTAGTATTAGTGGGGAAGTATCTGTAATTGACTCAATAAAATACAGATATAAGTTGGCCTTACTTATATGGAACACATTTGTGCTTTTTTTTAATCTCCCCCCACAAAAATCCTCCTCTTCCTCTTATTTTTCTTTTGTCATAAGATGGGACCTCACTGTGTATCTCATATTGGCCTTGAGTTCAATTTCCTTCTGCTTCAGCTCCAAAGTGCTGGGATTATAAAATGGTCTGTGTCACAATGCCTGGCAAACTGTATATTCTTTTTAAAAAATTTATTTTTATTATTTTTTATAATTAACAACTGTGATTGTAAACAATATCCCATAGTAATTCCCTCCCTCCACCTGCTTTCCTCTTTGAAACTCCACTTTCCATTATATCTCCTCCCCCTCTCAATCAGTCTCTCTTTTATTTTGATGTCATGATCTTTCCCTTCATTTGTAGCTAGAATCCACATATGAGAGAGAACATGCTTTCTGGGCCTTGGTTACCTCACTTAGTATAATCCTTTCCAGATCCATCCATTTTCCTGCAAATTTCATAACTTCATTTTTCTTTACCACTGAATAGAACTCTGTTATATAAATGTGCCATGTCTTCATTATCCACTCAATCAGTTGAGGGACAACTAGGCTGGTTCCATTTCCTAGCTATTGTGAATAGAGCAGCAGTAAACATGGTTGAGCAAGTATCTCTAAGGTAGCGAGATGAGTCCTTAGGGTATATGCCTAGGAGTGCTGTAGCTGGGTCATATGGTTGATCTATTTTTAGCTGTCTCAGGAACCTCCACACTGATTTCCACAATGGCTGGAACAGATTGCATTCCCACCAGCAGTGTAGAAGGGTTCCTCTTTTTCCCCATCCTCACCAGTGTTTATGGTCATTTGCTTTTATGATGGTAGCCAATCTGACAGGAGTGAGATGGAATCTCAATGTAGTTTTAATCTGTATTTCATTGATGACTAGGGATGTAGAACTTTTTTTTAGATGTTTATATGCCATCTGTATTTCTTCTTTGTACAACTCTATTTAGTTCCATAGCCCATTTTTAAATTGGCTTGTTTGATTTCTTATTATTTAGTTTTTTGAGTTATTTGTATATCCTAGATATTAATCCTCGGTCAGATGTATAGCTGACAAAGATTGCCTGCCATTCTATAGGTTGCCTCTTTGCTCTGTTCACAGTGTCCTTTGCTGTACAAAAGCTTTGTAATTTCATAATGTCCCAGTGGTTAATCTGTGGTTTTATTGCCTGAGCAATTGAGGTTATATTCAGAAAGTCTTTGCCAAGACCAATATGTTGAAGGGTTACCCCTACCTTTTCTTCTAGCAGTTTCAGAGTTTCAGGTCTGATATTAACGTCTTTGATTCTTTTGGACTTAATTCTTGTGCATGGAGAGAGATAAGGATATATTTTCATCCCTCTATAGATACATATCCAGTTTTCCCAGCACCATTTGCTGAAGAGGCTGTCTTTTCTCCAGTGAGTATTTTTGGCATTTTTTGTCAAGTATCAGGTGGCTTTAGCTACCTGGGCTTTCATCTGGGTCCTCTATTCTGTTCCATTGATCTACATGTCTGTTTTTGTGCAAGTACCACACTGTTTCTGTTACTATGGCTCTGTAGTATAGGTTAAAATCAGGTATGATGATACCACCAGCCTTATTTTTATTCCTCAAAATTGTTTTAGATATTTGAGACTTTTTGTGCTTCCAAATGAATTTTAGGATTGTTTTTTCTATTTCTGTGAAGAACGCCATTGAATTTTGATGGGGATTGCATTAAATGTGTAGATTGCTTTTTTTAAGATTGGCATTTTCACAATATTGATTCTTCCAAGCCAAAAACAAGGGATGTTTTTCCATTTCCTAGTGTCTTCTGCAATTTCTTGCTTGAGAATTTTAAAGTTCTCATTGTAGAGATTCTTTACTTCTTTGGTTAGGTTTATTCCAAGGCACTTTATTTATTTATTTATTTGATGTTGAAGGGTTCCCCCTACTTTTTCCTCTAGCAGTTTCAGAATTTCAGGTCTGGTATTAAGGTCTTCGATCCATTTGGACTTAATTCTTGTGTATGGAGAGAGATAAGGATCTATTTTCATCCCTCTATAGTTACATATCCAGTTTACCAGCACCATTTGCTGAAGAGGCTGTCTTTTCTCCAATGAGTATTTTTGTTAAATATCAGGTGGCTATAGCAACCCAGGCTTACATCTGGGTCCTCTATTCTGTTCCATTGATCTACATGTCTGTTTTTGTGCCAATACCATGTGGTTTTTGTTACTATGGGTCTGTAGTATAGGTTAAAATCA
The DNA here is from genome assembly GCF_020740685.1 of Jaculus jaculus. Classification (NCBI taxonomy): domain Eukaryota; kingdom Metazoa; phylum Chordata; class Mammalia; order Rodentia; family Dipodidae; genus Jaculus; species Jaculus jaculus. Next base: position 88,407,697 of record NC_059110.1, read on the forward strand.
GTTACGGTGATACCAGCAGCCTCATTTTTATTGCTCAAAATTGTTTTAGATATTCAAGTTTTTCTGTGCTTCCAAATGAGTTTTTGTATTTTTTTTCTATTTCTGTGAAGAATGCCATTGGAATTTTTATGGAGATTTCATTAAATGTGTAGATTGCTTTTGGTAAGATTGGCATTTTCAAAATATTGATTCTTCCAATCCAAGAACAATTCTTTCCATTTCCTAGTTTCTTCTGCAATCTCTCATTTGAGTGTTCTAAAGTTTTTATTGTAGAGATCCTTCACTTCCTTGGTTAAGTTTATTCCAAGGTACTCTGTTTATTTTTTTAATGCTATTGTGAATGGGAGTGTTTCTCTGATTTCATCCTCTGTGTGTTTGTTGTTAGAATATAGGAAGGCTACTGATTTCTGAGTGTTTATTTTGTATCCTCCTACATGGCTATAGGTGTTTATCAGCTCTAACAGTTTGCTGGTAGAGTCTTTAGGGTCCTTTATGTGCAGACTCATTTCATCTGCAAATAATGATAACTTGATCTATTTCTTTCCAATTTGTATCCCTTTTACATGTGTTTCTTGCCTTATTGTTATGGCTAAGACTTCCAGTACTATATTAAATAAAAGTGGGGACAGTGGACACCCTTATCATCTTCCTGATTTTAGTGGAAAAGCTTCATGTTTTTCTCCATTTAGTAATATGTTGGCTTGTCATAGATAGCCTTTATTATATTGAGATCAATCTATATATATTCTTGAGGTGCAAATAAATTTTTCAAGTTCGGGGAAAATTTAGTTTCAGTGGACAGACATATTTATAGAGAGCATTAATTTCTTTGCTTAGTACATGGATGATTTTACACAATGAAAGGACTGAAGTATGGCTGTCTGTGGGGTGTTGATTCTAGCCCTCCTTTTTTTGCTTTTTAATTTTTTTTTTATTTGCAAGCAGAGAGAGAGAGAGAGAGAGAGAGAGAAGAGAGATTGAAAGAATAGGCACATCAGGGCCTGTAGACTCTAGACGCATGTGCAACCTTGTGCATCTGGCCTACGTGTGTATTGAGCAATTGAACCTGGGTCATTAGGCTTTATAGGGAAGTACCTTAACCACTAAGCCATCTCTCCAGCCTGATTCTAGCCCTCCTTTAACCCCAGCTGTGTGGATTTTGATAGGACCTTTTTTTTATTGCACAGAATGGCTTTATGGAATAATCACAATCTCCATCCAGCATAGATGTTTTCCTCTTTGTTCACAAACATTTGCAAACTCAACACTATAAGTTCTAAACCAGAAATGTATTATTTAACCAGTATTGTCTTATGTTATAAAAGTATCCTTCATATTACTGATTTTTTTCACTTGTGGTGCTGGGGATCAAATACAGGGCAGTGTTTATGCTAGGCAAGCACTTTAATCCTGATCTGTACTCCCAGCTCCATTGAAATTTCTTTTTTTTTTTTAATTTTTATTAACATTTTCCATGATTATATAATATATCCCATGGTAATCCCTCCCTCCCCACCCCCACACTTTCCCATTTGAAATTCCATTCTCCATCATATTACCTCCCCATTACAATCATTGTAATTGCATATATACAATATCAACCTATTAAGTATCCTCCTCCCTTCCTTTCTCTTCCCTTTATGTCTCCTTTTTAACTTACTGGCCTCTGCTACTAAGTATTTTCATTCTCACGCAGAAGCCCAATCATCTGTAGCTAGGATCCACATATGAGAGAGAACATGTGGCGCTTGGCTTTCTGGGCCTGGGTTACCTGACTTAGTATAATACTTTCCAGGTCCATCCATTTTTCTGCAAATTTCATAACTTCATTTTTCTTTACCGCTGAGTAGAACTCCATTGTATAAATGTGCCACATCTTCATTATCCACTCATCAGTTGAGGGACATCTAGGCTGGTTCGATTTCCCAGCTATTATAAATTGAGCAGCAATAAACATGGTTGAGCACGTACTTCTAAGGAAATGAGATGAGTCCTTGGGATATATGCCTAGGAGTGCTATAGCTGGGTCATATGGTAGATCAATCTCTAGCTGCTTTAGGAACCTCCACACTGTTTTCCACAATGGCTGGACCAGATTGCATTCCCACCAGCAGTGTAGAAGGGTTCCTTTTTTTCCGCATCCCCGCCAACATTTATGATCATTTGTTTTCATGATGGTGGCCAATCTGACAGGAGTGAGATGGAATCTCAGTGTAGTTTTAATCTGCATTTCCCTGATGACTAGTGACGTAGAACATTTTTTTAGATGCTTATATGCCATTCATATGTCTTCCTTTGAGAATGCTCTATTTAGCTTCATAGCCCACTTTTTGATTGGCTTGTTATTTAACTTTTTGAGTTCTTTGTATATCCTAGATATTAATCCTCTATCAGATATATAGCTGGCAAAGATTTTTTCCCATTCTGTAGGTTGCCTCTTTGCTTTTTTCACTGTGTCCTTTGCAGTGCAAAATCTTTGTAATTTCATGAGGTCCCAGTGATTAGTCTGTGGTTTAATTGCCTGAGCAATTGGGGTTGTATTCAGAAAGTCTTTGCCAAGACCAATATGTTGAAGGGTTTCCCCTACCTTTTTCTCTAGCAGTTTCAGAGTTTCAGGTCTGATGTTAAGGTCTTTAATCCATTTGGACTTAATTCTTGTGCATGGCGAGAGAAGAATCTCTGTTTCCAGTGCCGGAGCCACTGATGCTGCTGCCGAACTCTGCTCCTGCTTGGGTCCCGCTGTCAGCTCAAGTTGGCGTGGCCGGTCAGGGATGCTGCTCTGTTCGCAGGAGCTGGGCTCAGGCGGTGGGGGAGGGGAGGGAGCCACAGCTGCTCTGTTTCTCTCGCTGCTCCACGTCTGCTTCTACCTCGCGGTCTGCTCCTCCGCAGCTCACTGCAGCTCTCCTTTCACGTTTCCTGAGTTGCGGAGAGCACGGTGTGAGGGGAAGCTCCCGCAGCTGGCTTTTCCTGCGGCTGAAGCCGAGCCTGGTGGCTTTCTGGTGTGCCGCTGCTGCAGTGGTTGGCGGAGCTGCCAGAGCCGCTTTTGCCGGCCTGTGCGGGCTCTGGATGCTCTGGATCTCTCCTACTTCTCCGCTGCCGCTTCAATTTCCTATACACCTCACTTTTTAGTAAAAGTTTGTATTTTGCTGAGTTTTTTTGGTCTTTTTCCCCCCTAGGCTGCTTTGGCGTGGTACCTACGCCGCCATCATAACCAGAAGTCCTCCATTGAAATTTCTTTATAAATAATTTTTAAATTTAATTATTTTATTTTCCGTAATTGTAATTTCTTTAAAAAAATTTTTTGTTTGTTTATTACAGAAAGAGAATGTGAACATGGGTACACCAGGGCCTCTAGTATTGCAAATGGACTCCAGTTGCATGTACCACCATGTGCATCTGGCTTATATGGGTTCTGGGAAATCAGATTGGGTCCTTAGGCTTCACAGGCAGGCACCTTAACTGCTAAGCCATTTCTTAGACCCTTCAATGCAGTTTCTTAATTGAAAAGGTGGTATCTTTTTTTTTTAAGTTAGAAATTTGTATAAATGTTACTCATATTAATAACCAAGTATGGATGTGGGTTAAAAGAATCCTTTACAAAAACTTTTGATATTTAAAAAATATTTTTATTTAGATATTATTCACATTCCATAAAAATCATTTTAGAGTACGTAATTCAGTGGTCTTTATGTGTTTTCAAGTTTCTGAATCAGTGTGGGCTGATTCTGGAATATTTTTATCATCCCTGAAGGAAACCTGGTAGCTGTTCACAGTTACTCTTTGTATCTCCTCATAATCCTTTCAGGTAATTTTTTTCAATAAATTGAAGTTTGCTTTTCTCTTGTAGAATCCAAGAAAACAGGGTCCAGAAACTCAAGGCAGTACAGCAGAACTCATTACAGGACTCGTCCAACTGGTCCCTCAGTCACACATGCCAGAGATTGCTCAGGAAGCAATGGAGGTAAAGGGAAATGAATCCTAGGCTCTTAACAGAAAGATTATAGCTGTGTACATTCTTCTTCTTTTGTCCATGTACTTTCTAGTTTAAAAATTACTTCTCCCTTTCTGTGTGGTCTCTTGGTTCCTTCAGTATGTGGTTTCACTGAGTAATCATTGTCATTTCTGGGAATGGCAGGCATATGTGTTTGACATACTCCAGGGAAAGAAGAGGTTTATGTGCTTCACATGTCAGGCAGCAACAAAATTACTTTGTACAGATACATTTATTTATTATTTTTTGGTCTTTTTGAGGTAGGATCTCATTCTAGCCCAGGCCACCTGGGACTTACTCTGTAGTCCTAGGCTGGCCTCAAACTCACAGTGATACTCCTACCTCTGCCTCCCAAGTGCTGAGGCATGTCCCACTATGATTGGTTCTTCTTTTTTGAGACAAGAGCTCATTTGTTGTTCAAAGTGGTCTTCTATTCATGAGCTCAAACAATCCTGCCTGAAATTAGGATTACAGATGTGTGTCAATCAAGGTAAGTTGTACTTTGCTTACATTCTGCAAAAAAATTTTTGGAGATTGTTCACACCTGCCACATTCTTACAGTTAATAAGTTCATTTTTTCCTAACTTATGTTGAGTTTGTTAACAAAAGCATGCTATTTCAACTTGTTGGTCTGTTAAACACCAATTGAAACTTCAGTGAGCCACACAACAATATGAGAATATATTTTTGAAATGTAGGTAAGTATAATACATATATAACTATGTTTAAAATTATAGTTTGTACCATATAAAGATTTTAAAAATACATTTATTAATTTATAAGTAGAGAGAGAGAGAATGGGCACACCAGGGCCTTCAGCCACCACCTCTTTTTGCATTTGGCTTTATGTAGGTACTGAGGAATCAAACCAGAGCTGTTAGGCTTTTCAAGTAAGCGCCTTAACTGCTGAGCCATCTCTTCAGCCCCTTAGAAAGATATTTTGATCCAACAACACAATAAAAATGTGATGGTGGGTCCCATAAGATTGTTTGATCTAGTGACATCATAGCCATCTTAGTTTATGTAAGTATGCTTTGAGATCTTGTCACAATTACCGTTAATACACTTCTCAGAGTATATTTGTATTCATTGACATCTGATTGCATACTGAAAATTGAAACAGAAAAGGACATGAAAAGGAGTATAATATTATAATAGAAACAGGCTAATATATTTTCTTTCATATTAAGTGTAAAGTTTTATTAAAAATAAAGAGAATAAGCCAGGTGTGGTGGTGCATGCCTTCAATCCCAGCACTCAGAAGGCAGAGGTAGGAAGATCATCATGAGTTTGAGGCCACCCTGAGAAATCCAGGTCAGCCTGAGCTAGAGTGAGACCTTACCTTGAAAAAAAAAAGAGGAACTATAGAGAATGCCAGGCATGGTAGCACACACCTTTAATTCAGGCACTTGGGTGACAGAGGTAAGAGGATCACTGGGAGTTCGAGGCCACCCTGAGACTATGTAGTGAATTCCACGCCAGCTACAGTGAGACCCTACCTCAAAAAAAAAAAAAAAAAAAAAAAAGGAATATAGAGAATATGTCACTTTAAAAACCTAAAGTGCCAATGTGTTGTACCAATCTTTTTTACAATAATGACAAAACTAAACTTTAAATTTGTGCTATTTCTTGGACACAAGAGCTATAAGTGATAAAATGTTTGCAGTTGGAGTCTCATAACAAATTGCAACTTCTACTACATAGCTGAAAGTAATGCAATGAGAATGTTTGGAATAAGGTACTATAGATGTGATTTTCATAGTACTTGCTACTTTAGAAGTTATAAAGTAGTCCAAGGTTAGAAACATCTTTTCTAATGGAAGCAGGATATCAGTGTACAGATACTCACAGCTCATGTGTGAGTTGTGATTTGAAAAGAGGGGAAAAAAAAATTAGCCCTCATTGTTTGTTCCAAACTGTGTTTCATTAAAGTTTCAATTAGAAGCTATAGGGGGCTAAAGCCTGCATCTGTGGATTGCAGACCAGAAGAATGCACAGAGCTCAGCAGCACTTGCAGGGAGCTGGGGAAGCCTAGTGGAAGTGCATTGAAGGTTGGGGAGCTTTAAAGGGAAAAAAAAGTCTGTATGGTTATACTTTTGATGATTTTAATTTATAGCATAGCATATTTATATGGTGGTTGTATATTTAATCGAATCAGTTTCTTACTATTCTGAACCAAATTCTAGTTGTCTTAAGGACAGGACAGTTGAAATATTTTATTTCATTTAATTTTTTTATGGCGGTTTTTCCCCTTTATTGAGAAACCTAAGACTTGAATACATCAAAACCAATTTCTGGGGATGGGAATAATCAAATCTACAATAGAAAAAAAACAAAGTTAATACTGGGCCAAAGTAGAACCCAGAGAATATATTCTTATAATTGAGAAATTCTAAGTTCTTCACAATTGACCTTTTGATAAAAAATGACCTATTAAATTTGCAACTTCTCTTTCTTGGTGTTGAGTCAGTTGAAATGTTTTAGAATTAACAAATCATTGGAAATCTACAAAGTTTTTTTTTTTTTTTTTTTTTTGAGGTTGCATCTCACTCTAGCTCAGGCTGACCTGGAACTCACTATGTAGTAGTCTCACAGTGGCCTTGAATTCACAGTGATCCTCCTACCTCTGCCTCCCGTGTGCTGGGATTAAAGATGTGCAGCACCTTGCCCTGATTTCCTAAAGTCTGTTTTACTTCACCTTCTCTCAGTTTCAAAAAATAGCTTATCTTTCTATACCTAAAAAAAAAAAAAAAAGTTTGTGCAAAGATGTGGTGTCACATGTCTTTAATCCCAGTACTTGAGAGGCAGAGGTAGGAAGATCGTTGTGAGTTTGAGGCCAGCCTGGGGCTACAGAGTGAGTTCCAGGTCAGCCTGGGCTAGAGTGAGACCCTACCTCGAAAACAAATAATAAATTTTGCACAGAGATCATTTCCACTCTGTGATTCATTGTGCATATTAATTTTGAAGAAGTCCCTGTTATTTGGGAATGAACTTCTTATCCTAGAGAATTCTTATTTATCAAAATCATATTTTTGTTCTGGTTCTTGGTTTTTTGAGGCAGGGTCTCACAGTATTCCAGGCTGACCTGGAAATCCTTCTGTAGACCAGGGTGGCCTGGAATCACAGTGCTCCTCCTACCTGTTGGGATTGTAAATGTGAGCCACCACAGCTGATTTATGTTGATTATTTTAAAATATTTAATTTCTTTATTTGAGAGAGGGGGAGAGACAATGAGAGAGATTGGGTGTGTCATGGCCTCTAGCCTCTGAAAGCAAACTGTAGACACATGTACCACCTTGTGCATCTGGCTTACATGGGTTCTGGGGAACCGAATGTGGGTCTTTTGGCTTCAAAGGCAAGCGCTTTGACAGCTAAGCCACCTCTCCAGTCCACTGATTATTTCTCAAAGGAGTTTCTGTATGCCTTGTTATGATTCAGTCATGACTTTGTATGTGCAGGCCACTCAGAAAGAATGGTAAGAGCAGAGTGGTTTCATTTTGGGTATTTTCTGTCCTAGAAATTTGTGTTCTCCCGGGTTAGTCTCACAGTTTGCTTTTACAATATTTCAAGGCTACAATTTTATTGTTCACTTTGTTAGCATTTATAAAATATAAGTATTCCAGCATTGTTTTTTTTTTTTTTCCCCCCAAATTTTTTTGAGTGACTCTTTTCTCTTTCTCTTTTGAAGGCTTTGCTGGTTCTTCATCAGTTAGATAGCATTGACTTGTGGAATCCTGATGCTCCTGTAGAAACATTTTGGGAGATTAGGTATATGCCTTTTAGTTTTTAGTTCAACTTTAAAATTTAATTTTGTGTTTCTGTCTTTAAATATTAGCTTTATAATACTTAGGTTCATTGTAAGTTATATCTGTAGAAGTTTTGTGATTTTTATTTTAATTGAAAAGCTAAAATTTTAAGCTTTAATTAAAAAGTCATATCACAGCAATATGGAAAATAAAAATTAAAAAATAGTGCTAAATTTTATCATCCTGTTACAGGTTCTGTTACTTGGTGTGTTCTTTTTCATACTTCTATATCACTATATCTGTGTTTTAGTAGATTTTTTTTAGTTGTAAGCTTGAGGTGTTAATATTTTATAATCTTGTTTTGGGGTTTTAAAACCATGATCTCTCAGGCTGGATCCATAGTTCAGTGGTTCAGCATGTGCTTAGTATGCATGAGACTGGATCCTGCCCTCAGCACTCATAAAAGGGCAGCTATGATCTGTCGTGAATCTCAATAATACTAGTGCTCTTGATGAATAAGTTAATAATAGGCATTTGTTTATAAGGTAAAAATATTTGCATAATTTTAATGTGTATTTTCTAGGTTATGTTTTAATGAGCATAAAGTTACCATGTTGCGTATGATGTAAATGTATAAAACTCAACTTTTCTAAAATGTGTGTGTGTATGTAGCAGAGTGAGAGGGAATAGGCATGTCAGGGCCTCTTGTCACTCTGAATGAACTCCAGATGAGTGTACCACGTTATGCATCTGGATTTATGTGGGTACTTGGGAATTGAATCTAGGCTGGCAGGCTTTGCTAGCAAACACCTTTAACTGCTGAGCCATCTCTCGAGCCCCAAACTCAGTTTTGCTATCATCATATTATAGAAATGGGTGTGCTAAATCACTTGGTAGCTGAATTAAATCCTAAACACTGACTGAACACTGACAATAATATAACTATTAGAGCCAAAAGTGATTAAAATTTTGTTTAGCTATCATAAAGTAAAAAGAAACAGCTAATTTCAGTTGTGACAATATATTTTATTTAACTCAGTACATATACACCTTTATTTTAGCATATATTCACTATGAGTTACTCTTGAGATATTTTGTATTTTTGTTTTTACAAAGTCTTCAAATTTTGCAATGTGTTTCACAAATTTACAGTGCTCTAGTAGCCACACATGGCTGGCTAGCAGCTACCATGTTAGACCGTGCAGTTCTGGAGAGGAGACCAACAAGCTTGCTCTCTAAAAGGCTAAGAAATATAGCAAGACAGTCTTCCTGTGTCATCCAATTTATCATATTTACTACTGCTTCCAGAAGAAGAAAGCAGCCACAGACCGCATGGAGTGAATGGATGTAGCCGTATCCCACTAAAACTATTTACAAAAGCAAATGAAGGCTGGTTTTGGTTGTGGTAGTGGGTTGCATATCCTTGCTCTAAGTTAGTCTTCCTAGATTGGGCCTGTTGATCTCCCCCTACCATACCTCCTTAGCAGAAGGATAGAGAAAGATAGCCACATCCTCTCCTGAGATCTCAGGTAAATTCTGTGTCAGCTATATGCAGTGATGCATGAAGTGAGGTTGGCAGAGGAGACAGACAGTATATAGAGGATGAAAAATCAATGGACAGGAGTTTTACCTATCCAGCCACAGAAAGGCTCTTATCCATATTGGGATGAAAACTTTCAGTGGGGCTGCTTTGAAGTCTCCAGGCTCCTGTCCTTGCTCTTTCAGAAAGCCCAATAAACTCATTGGTTTGCCAAAATTACAAAACAAACAAAAAAACCTGGGCTAGTGCAAGACCCTACCTCAAAAAAAAAAAAAAAGATCCTTGTATCTTTCTCTAGAGCACTTTGATACAAATAGTCTCTGCTGTGCATGTGATTGATCATTTCTTATGCTCACCACAAAGAAGGGATTCATAGATAAATGAGGAAATATAGGGTTTACAAGACTTACTTTGACTTAGGTGCGTTTTGGATAAAACAAGGGAAATACAACTTTTCTAAGTTTACTTCCATCATGAGAGAATGCCATTGTTACATATGATTATTCTGTGTTAGGCCACTTGATTCTATAACAATAAACTTTCTGTTACTACAGTTCACAAATGCTTTTTTACATCTGCAAGAAGCTAACTAGCCATCAGATGCTTAGTAGCACAGAAATTCTCAAGTGGTTACGGGAAATTCTGATCTGCAGGAATAAATTTCTTCTTAAAAATAAGGTAAGACAGTGTCATTTCTTAAATTGGAAGAATATTTGGAATAGCAATAATCAAGTGTTTATTAACTAGTTTAGATTCCACTTCAGCTCCTCCTTCAGTATGCTCTATAAAGGAAATATATGTGCAGAAGACAATGGTTGGCAAGTCAACATTTAACTGCTTTAAGCTTTGTAACAGCTGTGTTGGTGAATCTGTTGATTTAGGTAGGACTCTCAGATGGCCTAGGAAGAGTGAGGCTGCTATAACCACAATAGGCTAAGATATCCTCTTTATTCTCAGGCCCACATCTTACTTGGGTCTTAAAGGCTAGGTGAGGCCAGGAAATGTTATCTGTCAAAAAAAAAAAATCAAAGGGACAAGGCTCTCAATCTGTGTTTCTTTTGCATACCTTTCATAAATATTTTATCTTTTAGCTGAGTGTGATAACACATGTTTATAACTCCAGCACTGTGGAAGCCAGGCAGGGGGATCCTGAGTTTAAGGCCAGCCTGAATTAAATAGTGAGACCCTGTCTCAAGAAGATAAATGCTGAGTTATAACTCAGTGGTAGTTACTGTTGCTGGGTTCCACCTGCAACACCATAGGGATAGAAATGGAGGTGAGGGGGTTGTTTCATCTTAGAAAAGATCAGGAGTCTAATTTACATGGGAGTAAATTTTTATGTATTTGAGGAGTTTGTATGATGGAAGGTATGGTGCTGGGAAATCAAGCCAGGGCCTTGTACATGCTAGGCAAGCACTCTACCACTAAGCCACAACCTTAAGACCTATTGAAACATGGGCAAGTTGTAGAGTTGTGGGGAGTAGGAAATAGCCTTATATTTCTTTTCACACATATGTGTGATATATACATAGATCATACATAATAAACATAAAGTTTCTTCTATTAGCGGCATAGTTTTAAGAATAGGTGATTTTATAAGTTTTTAACCAGTCCTGAAATCATGGCTATAAGAAATCATTTTTGGGTTCCATTCACCTTGGTATACCCATTTTCTTTTCTGATATTTGCTATTGGCTAGGCAAGGCTACCAGCATTTTTTTTTTTCCAAGGTAGGGTCTCATTCTAGCCCAGGCTGACCTGGAATTCGTTCTGTAGTCTCAGAGTGGCCTCGAACTCATGGCAATGCTTCCCAAGTGCTGGGATTAAAGGCATGCACCACCACACCCAGCTGGGAATCTGTTTTATCTTGATGCATTGATTTAATGGAACTTGAATTCATTCTACAGATAAAGAGATTATGCCTCAGAATTTTGTGTGCTTGCTTATGATACCATATTGATAGCAAAAGTATTAGTAATATAGCAGAGAAGCTGAAGTCCTCTAGTCATTACAGTTACTGCTGTGAAGTACTTGGCATACAACTTTATCTCAAAAAGCCAAGTTCTAATTATCTTGACACTTGACATAGTACAGGATAAAATGTTATGAGAGAAAATCTTTATCACTTATAATTAACATTGCATTGTACTTTTCATACAGATTTATGTTGTTGAAATTTCACTTATGTCTGTGTTAGGTTTAATTCCCATTTTCCAGAATTGGTTGTTTCTGGTGATGTGGCGGGTAGGAAGTTGAGAGGCATGTGAAAGATACTGAGGAACTTTATTTGTCTTAATGTTTTTTTTTTTTTCCTCCAAGGTACGGTCTCAGGCTGACCTTGAACCCACGGCAATCCCCCTACCTCTGCCTCCCGAGTGCTGGGATCAAAGGCGTGCACTATTATGCCTGGCTGGTTTTTTTTGTTCTGTTTTTTAATATTTTTCAAGGTGAGATGTAGGATTTGAGAGGAGAGGATTTCCAGGGTTGTAAGCAGGAAGACAGCTCATATTGACTATTTATTCCTCTGTGTGGTCAGTGCTTCAGTAGAACTTACTTCTTTTTTCTAGCAGGCAGATAGAAGTTCCTGTCACTTTCTCTTCCTTTATGGAGTAGGATGTGATGTTTCTGCTAGTGGAACCACGCACATGTCCATGGATCATGAAGAACTGCTACGAACCTGCACTCCTGGAGCATCTCTGCGGAAAGGAAAAGGAAACACTTCCATGGTGAGCAGTGTTGTTTATGATTATCCTATATTATCATCTGATAGATCACTTACTGTATTTTAAATGTGGAGATAATGTAGTTTTTGCCCAGAGTTGTGAGTATTAAATTAGTTGGTGCAGTAGTTTGCTTATTTGATGCTAGCTGTTAACTATAATTATTCTAATGTTGCACCCATAAGACAGACTACTCATCTATAGAAGTTTAAAAGTTGTATCAACAGAGATTAAAATTTACTGAAATAAAACAAAATATTTCATTTAATGGTGCAGATAGGTGTTCCCAATATTTTTCTTTCTTCATTAATTCACAGGGTCTTGGTTTGTAGCCCTTGCTAGCCTGATACCCTCTATGAAGCTCAGGCTAGCCTGTCTCAGCTTCCTATGCTAAGATTACAAACGTGTACTACCATACCCAGTAATTTTTGGTGGTGGGTTAGTTGTTTTGTTTTTTGAAACAGGGTCTCATGCAGCCCTTACTGTGTAGCCAAGGCTGAGCTTAAACTCCTGACCTTCCTGCTTTCTGTTACAGGTGTGTGCCACCATGCCAAGCATGACTTTCACTTATTTTTAAATTTTTATTTAAATTTTTTATTTGAGAGAAAGAGAGATAGGTGAGGAGGGAGAGACAGAGAAAGAATGGGTGCACCAGGACCTCCAGCCACTGCAAATGAACTCCAGATGGCATGCACCCCCTTGTGCATCTGGCTTACATAGGTCCTAGAGAATCAAGCCTGGGTCCATTGGCTTTGTAGGCATGCTTCTTAACCACTAAGCCATTTCCCCAGCCCAAGATTTTTATTTTTGTATATAATTTCTTCTAATAAGAGTATGAACTGGGTATGGTGGCACATGCCTTTAATCCTAGCACTTGGAAAGCAGAGGTAGGAGGATTGTGAGTTTGAGGCCACCCTGAGACTACATAGTGAATTCTGGGTCAGCATGGACTAGAGTGAAACCCTACCTCAGAAATAAAGGGAGGGAGAGATAGAGGGAGTGAGGGAGGGAGGGCGGGAGAGAAGGAAGGAAGGATAGAAAAATTTATTTTCCAGATATGAGCTTTTCTATCTTTAATTAATTAATTGGAGAGGATAGGAGAAAATGGGTACACTAGGGCCTCTGGCCACTGTAAAGAAACTCCAGATGCATGCACCTTCTTGTGCATCTGGCTTACGTGGATCCTGAGGAATTGAATCTGGGTTTCACAGGCAAGCACCTTAACTACTAAGCCATCCCTCCAGCCCCTGTCTTTAATGTAGCTTTCTATTGAGGAAAAACTAAGCAATATAGTAATATCTTATACTTTGCTTGCAGAATTTATATTTTGTTTTACAAATGAGTTCTTCCATTTCATGCTTGGGAAGAAAGTAATTCAGAAACAAGTATGTCTTTTGCTGCGGTATTTCATTCTGGTGCCATTATTTCTATTAGTGCTTCAATGGACTGATTTCTTCCCTCTAGGAAGTACTTTTCCTATTACTTTTTTTCTTCATTTGTCATTTATGGTTGAGACGTACATAACATTTTAGTGGCAGTAGATTTTTGTTATGGTGCTTTACCTAGATCTGTGCTATACTTAACTTGCATTTCTGGAATCTAGGATAGTGCCTTTTTATATGTGTGTCATGTGCATGCATGTGCATATGTGTGTTCATATGTTTGTGGATGCATGTGCTTGTACATGTGTACTCTGTGTGGAGACTAGAGGTTGAAGTCCCATGTCTTTCCATACCATTCTCTACCTTATTCTTTGAGACAGTTGCTAAACTTAGAGGTGATTGATTTGGCTATAGCCAGTGGTTCCAGGGAATCCTCATCTCAGTCTCCCCAGTGTCAAGATTACAGGTGTGCGCCTTCCTGCCTGGCATTTTTCCGTAGATGCTGGGGGGTTGTGAACTCAGGTCTTCATGCTTGCATAGCAAGCACTTTACCTACTGAGCAGTCTCCTCACCCCAGGATAATGCTTTTTTGTTTTGAAATTCAGCAGTTATGCCTTACGCTGTTTCAAATGATCTCATTTAGAATACAACACATCTAAATTTTTTTATCATAATTAAAATGAAAAATTTTGAGTTTCGTATGCTGAAACATATGGTCGAGATTTATTGTATGTTTAGTTTTGTAAATAAAATCACCTAAGTCACAAATATTTGCCTTCCACTCCTGATTCCCAGGACAGTGCAGCAGGGTGCAGTGGAACCCCACCAATATGCCGACAAGCCCAAACCAAGCTAGAAGTGGCATTGTACATGTTTCTGTGGAACCCTGACACTGAAGCTGTCCTGGTTGCCATGTCCTGTTTTCGCCACCTCTGTGAGGAAGCAGATATCCGGTGTGGGGTGGATGAAGTGTCAGTGCACAACTTCTTGCCCAACTATAACACATTCATGGAATTCGCATCAGTCAGCAATATGATGTCAACAGGTAAATGTAGTCAATTTTTTTTTTAACTTGGTTTGCTGTTAATCATATGACATCTACTTGTGTTAAAAATGTAGGAGTATATTTAAGATAGTACTTTGTAAGTTTCCAGAGCAATTCAAATTGCTGGCTTAAAATCCTTTTCTGAGCAAGGTAAGGTAAAATTCAGCAGCAGTTGAAATAAATTATTAGTCTCTCACTGAATTTTTTTTTTTTTTCTTTGAGGTAAGGTCTCACTCTAGCCCAGGCTGACCTTCTCACTCTAGTTCCAGGCTGGCCTCAAACTCACATTGATCCTCCTACCTCTGCTGGGATTAAAGGCATGTGCTACCACACCCAGTTTCTCACTGAATTATTTTTTTTATGGCAAGTCCAATGGACTGACTGTGTGTGTGTGTGTGTGTGTGTGTGTGTGTGTGTGTGTGTGTGTGAGAGAGAGAGAGAGAGAGAGAGAGAGAAAGAGAGAAAGAGAGAAAGGGGGGGGAGGTTGAGAGAATTGACATGTGAAGGCTTCCAGCCACTGTAATTGAACTTAGGACAAGTGTACCTACCACCTCGTGTGCATGGGTCACCTTATGCGTCTTGCTTACATGGGATCTGGACAGTAGTACATGGGCCCTTAGGCTTTGCAGGCAAGCGCCTTAACCATTAAGCCATCTCTCCAGCCCTCACTGAGTTTTTTAATGTGCTATTTGTTAAAAACTGGCATTGTGGACTGGGGAGATGGTTCAGTAGTTAGTCACTTGCTGCTAGTCTGGGTTCAGTTCCCTAGTACCCATGTAAAGCCAGATACACAAGTTGCACATTTGTCTGGAGTTCATTTGTAGTAGCAGAAGGCTCTAGTGCATTGATTCATTCTCTTGCCCTTTCTCTGTCCCTCTCCCCTCCCTAACAATATCTGGCAGTGTAAATTACTGTTGGCTATAGAATATATAAATTACTCTGCTTGATTTTTATACACATTGGTGTATTATTTTGGGTAAGTCTTAGGTGAAGGAGATGGCTGTTCAAGATAAATGCTTTTCCTATGGAAGTTGTAGAAGGAAATGTTCAGCTTTACTATTTGAAGCATTGGTTGCATTCCTTCTGCCTTTTGGGTGGGGCTTATCAGGCTCCCTGTTGGCAAGCAGGACTCAATGCACTAACTAGATTTGCTGTTGTCTTTGCTTAGGAAGAGCAGCACTTCAGAAAAGAGTGATGGCACTGCTAAGGCGTATTGAGCATCCCACTGCAGGAAACACTGAGGTATGCCCTCAGCAACAGAAACACCCCTCCCAGGCCCCCACCTTCAGCGTTAGAAGCCTCCTATTTATTATCTGTGTGATCAGGAACAGCTTTTGAAGCAATCTGAGATATGTGCATATTACAAGTAGGATATTCTGCTTGAAACCTGGAAGTTGCCATTTGACTTTTAGCTCTTGGCCTGTTTGCTTTTGAGTTATAATTGCCTTTGTTTTTAGGCTTGGGAAGACACACATGCAAAATGGGAGCAAGCTACAAAACTAATCCTTAACTACCCCAAAGCCAAAATGGAAGATAGCCAGGTGAGTTTGTTAACTTGATTTTTGTCTATTAATTAGTCTGCTGCTTTTCTTAATCTTTTGAGTCACTCTTAGCATGCATATATATATATATGGCTGTCTTAAGACTAATTGTGGTTTGTCTAGATCTGTACTGCTTAATACGGTAGCCACTAGCTACACGTATCTGTTGGAATTTAAATTTTAACTTAATTAAAATTAATTCAGTTATACAGTTGCCAGAGTTTAGTTGTTATTTACTGTGTTGAACAGTGCAGATGTAAAATGTTTCCATTGCCACAGAAATGTTGGACAATTTGCAGGAGACCACTATCTTTATTACACTTTCTCGCTTCATTAAAGCATTGTACAAAATTTTCAGAAAAAGTATTGACAGAAATAGGTAGAAAAAAATAAAACTTAAACTGTTCATTATACTGGCCTGTTTTTAAATAAAATTGAAACCATTCATTATACTGGCCTAATTTTGGTTGTTTTGTTTTGAGCTGGCCTGGAGCAGGCAAGCTTTGAATTTGCAGTGATTCTCCTGCTTCTGCCTCCTGAGTACTAGAATTGCAGACATAAACTGCCACATCCAGTTCATTCTGCTACCTTGTTAGTTACTCTCCTTAAGCAATTTGGTAGGCAGAAGATTGAGCCCAACCTTAGATGAAATGAAATTTAAAACTTTAGACATTTCACTGTATTATTTCTGTCCTGGTCAGTTAGAACAAGAAAAAAGTTAAGCCTTCACAAAATAATGTAGTTTTAGAATAAAAGCTTTTGGGAGTGGTGGGGAGTAATTATTTATTGGTACATAATCTATGTACCATTCATTTCTGTCATCTGATGTGTCTAATCCAGTGACTGTTTTTAGTATATTCACGGAGTGGTGTAACTCTCAATTAACAATTTTGGAATGTTTTTATCTTCTTAAGAAAAATGAAAATCCTGCATGTGAGGGCAATCTGGCTGCTCTATCTGTTACCCCACTGACTTCCAGGGTTGATTTGGGTGTCCCCTTCCTCCCTCACCGCTCTGTGTGCATCCTCCCGAAGCTGTGTGCTCGGAAGAGGACAACCTTTCCAAGTAGAGGAGGACCGGTCTTTGCTCAAGAGTATACAAGTAGCTGTGCTCCCCGGCTAGAACCTCCAAGCAAGCTCTCAAGACAAAAATGAAAACCTATGCTTTTTAGTACTTCCAGCTCTACCCCCACCCCATTTTACTGCCTGTCTTTTCTCCCTCTAGCCCTGGGCAGCCACTGACCCACATTTGGTTTCCATATATTTGCCTTTTCTGTCTATTTTCTGTAAATGGAAACATAGATTTGTGGGCTTTTGTGACTGCATTTTTATTTTATTTTATTTTTATTTTTAAATTATTTATTTATTTATTTGAGAGCGACAGACACAGAGAGAAAGACAGATAGAGGGAGAGAGAGAGAATGGGCGCACCAGGGCTTCCAGCCTCTGCAAACGAACTCCAGACGCATGCGCCCCCTTGTGCATCTGGCTAACGTGGGACCTGGGGAACCGAGCCTCGAACCGGGGTCCTTAGGCTTCACAGACAAGCGCTTAACCGCTAAGCCATCTCTCCAGCCCTATTTTTTTAATTTATTATTTATTTATTTGTTTGTGTGTGTGTGTGTGTGTGTGTGTGTGTGTGTGTGTGTGTGTGTAAGAGAGAGAGAGAGAGAGAGAGAGAGAATGGGCATACCAGGGCTTCCAGCCACTGCAAACAAACTCCAGACATATGTTGCCACCTTTACCTTGTGCATCTGACTTATGTGGGTTCTGGAGAATCAAACCTGAGTTCTAAGGCTTTGCTGGCAAGTACCTTAATTGCTAATCCATCTCTCCAGCCTGTGACTACATTTTTAAACTTGGCATAATATTTAAAGGTTCATCCATGTAAATCAAAGCTTCTTAATAATAAATGTGGTTCTCTGCGTTGATATATTAGTCTAGCTATGACAAAAATGTATCAATGGCTTTTAAAAAATATAAATGATAAATTTAAGTTTTCCTTTTTAAAATGTAAAGCATGTACTTTTTTACTGAAAAAATGACAAAGAGTAATTTATTGGAATTTATCTAATTTATGTTGAATTCATGTTTTTTTTCCACACAAATTTTGTGTTTAGGCTGCTGAAAGCCTTCATAAGACCATTGTTAAAAGACGGATGTCCCATGTGAGTGGAGGTGGATCTATAGATTTGTCTGACACAGAGTCCCTACAGGAATGGATCAACATGACTGGATTTCTTTGTGCCCTCGGGGGAGTGTGCCTCCAGCAGAGAAGCAATTCTGGCCTGGCAACCTACAGCCCACCCATGGGCCCTGTCAGTGAGCGCAAAGGTTCCATGATTTCAGTGATGTCCTCCGAAGGGAATGCAGATACACCTGTCAGCAAATTTATGGACCGGCTTTTATCCTTAATGGTGTGTAACCATGAAAAAGTGGGACTTCAGATACGGACCAATGTTAAGGATCTGGTGGGTCTGGAATTGAGTCCTGCTCTTTACCCAATGCTATTTAACAAATTGAAGAATACCATCAGCAAGTTTTTTGACTCTCAAGGACAGGTGACGTTTTCTCTGTTTTATTTTTTTTACCTTCTCTATTGAGTGACATGTTTGAAATAAATGAAGCCAGTTACTTTGGCACTATGTAAATTAGGTAGTGGCATGATACTCATTTACAATTTTTAAAAAATAGTCAATTACAGAAAAAAAAGCACCATTATCTTATGTAGGGAATAGTTTGCATCTTAGGAACTTTGGCCTGCAATGCCTAGAGCTATGAGTGTTGGATATGGGTGTGAATGTCTGTGTGTGTTCATGTATTTGTCTGGTTATATGCCTATGGGTGTGTATGTTTCTGCCTGTATCTGTCATTGTTTTCTGTGCATTGATGGCATGTCACTGTTGTTTTTTGTTTTTGTTTTTGTTTTTGTTTTTTCCTGTAGGTTTTATTGACTGATACCAATACTCAATTTGTAGAGCAAACCATAGCTATAATGAAGAATCTACTAGATAATCATACTGAGGGTAGCTCTGAACATTTGGGACAAGCTAGCATTGAAACAATGATGCTAAATCTGGTCAGGTAAGCATTCAGCTACTGAAATGTAGCAGAATCATATATTTAAAAAAATATTTTACTTATTTATTGATTTATTTAGGGGGAGGGGAGTGAGAAAAGAGAATGGGCATGCCAGGGTCTTCTAATGGCTGCAAATGAACTCTAGATGTATGTGCCACTTTGTGCATCTGGTTTTACATAGGTACTGGCGAATTAAACTTGGGTCCTTTGGCTTTGCTGGCAAACACATTAACTGCTAAGCCATCTTTCCAGGTCCCAGAATCATATTTTTAAGAGTTAAGATAAACCAGTGCATTGATAGTTTTTTTATTATTTTATTTTATATTATTTTATATTATTATATTTTATATTATTTTATTTTTATTTTTAAAAACTTTTCATTGATAGCTTCCATAAGTATATACAGTAAATCATATTAATTCCCACCCTACCCCCTCTCAAATCTACCCTCCATTGAATTCCTTCTTATTTCCAATTAGTTACTCTTACTATTTTGATGTGATAGTGGTAATTATTGATGAAATAATTTGCCATTCTTTTCTTTACTCTATCCAGTGTAGGGTGTGACAGTAAGACAACCAGAAGTCATATATGTGCTCACCAAAATAAAATTAAAATTTTAACCATATTTAAAATTATATGTAGTCATTTGCTTGAAGTTGAAAGCATTTAGAATACTTCTTTTGTCTATCTCTGATTTTTTAATGTTTCTATGTTGAATTAGATACGTTCGGGTGCTTGGGAATATGGTCCACGCAATTCAAATAAAAACAAAGCTGTGTCAGTTAGTGGAAGTAATGATGGCAAGGAGAGATGACCTTTCATTTTGTCAAGAGATGAAATTTAGGTGAGTTCTCAAGAGCAAATGAATCTGGCAAATACCATGTTAAATAGAGGGAAGAAATATAGGGATTGACTATCTGGGAAAAAGGGGTAGATGAACTGCATTGCACCGAATTATTTCTACCTGAGTATCCTTTCAGTTTTCCCAAAGCTCTGTTCTCTTTTTCTAAACCCGAGTAGTACAATTTTGATACCATTTCCAATTGATATCATAGCAAGGAGCCTATGCAAAGGACCTGTATCTACATTGTATCTGTCTATGCTTTTATGAGCTTTAAAGCACTGTCCCTATCAACAATATGTCTTTTATAAAGTTGTCATTGCCTAAGGTATTTGACAGTAAGCATTACTTAAAAACTCTTTCAGGGTGTGTTAGTGTACACCTATAGTCCCAACAGTCAAGAGGTTTGTGAGTTTGAGGCCAGCCTTGGTTATACATTAACACTCTAAGTAAATACTCAAGTAATATAGCAAAAGCTTGTATATGTGTGATTCTTTTTTTTTTTAGAAATTTGTTTGGTATTTTCCTTCTTTTCATCATTCCATAGGAATAAGATGGTAGAATACCTGACAGACTGGGTTATGGGAACATCAAACCAAGCAGCAGATGATGATGTAAAATGCCTTACAAGGTAAAATAAGGGAATGACTAGCATGTTTTACTCTGGACATTACAATTACTGTAGCATTTATCTATTTCCGTGCCATTTGTTTTATAGATGCCAAACTTTTGCATTTGAAATACATTAAAAAATTTTTTAACTGAGACTTTTAATGGAAATAAGTATGAATGTTCAAAAGTTAGTAGTGTCAGGACAAATGGTCTATAATTATTTAGAAGACCTATGAAGCATTATATTGGATCTCCTTTATGATTAAAGATAACATGAGAAATTTGTGTTGAGACTTTCTAAGATATAATTGCTTAGGTTTGCTTTAATGATAAGTATTTGACACATTCCAGAAAATGATTAAGTACTGTGAACTACATGATAATTTTGTAGTTGTTTCATTAGTCATGCCTCATTTGATAATGCATTTTTTTTTGAGCAAAGCCCAACAGATTGGCCTTTTCTTTATATATATACATATATATATATATACATATATATATATATACATATATATATATAATTTTTTATTTTTACTTATTTGAGAGAGGGAAAGAGGCAGAAAGAGAGAATGAGAATGGGTGCACTTGGGCTTCCAGCCACTGCAAACGAACTCCAGATGCATGGGCCACCTTGTGTATCTGGCTTATGTGGGTCCTGGGGACTTGAACCAAGGTCCTTTGGTTTTGCAGGCAAGTGCCTTAACCACTAAGCCATCTCTCTAGCCCTTTTTTAATGTGAGAGAGAGAAAGAAAGAGAGAAGAATGAGAATTGGCACTCCAGGGCCTCCAGCAGCCACTTTAATCAAACTCCAGATGTGTGTGCCACCTTGTGCACATGTGCGACCTTACACATGTGTCACCTTATGCATCTGGATTATATGGGATCTGGAGAGTCAGACATGAGTCCTTAGGCTTCTCAGGCAAGCACCTTAACAGCCTTATAGTGCATACTTTTGATTGATTGGTTAGTTGATTGGATTTTTATTTTTATTTTTTTTGGTGCTAGGGATTGAAACCAAGACTTGTGGATGCAAAACAGGCACTTTACCATTGAGCTACATCTCCAACCTCAAACTTTTGTTGTAACATAGATACTATGCTGCATGTACTTTGCAGAGTACATGTTCTCAGGCCTATAAATGTACCCAAATGATTTAGAAGTGCTAATCATTTACTTATTGAAATAGTTAATTCTTAAAGCTTGTGTCTGAAAGGCTCACAGTTTGTAAATTATCTTTCTTCAGAGATTTGGACCAAGCAAGCATGGAAGCAGTAGTCTCACTCCTTGCTGGTCTTCCGCTGCAGCCTGAAGAAGGAGATGGTGTGGAATTGATGGAAGCCAAATCGCAGTTATTTCTTAAGTAAATTTCAGCCATCAAAAATACAAAGGCAAAAGCAAATAAAGCTCCCTGCACCAAGCAAAGCAAATGTAGCCAAAATGGCAAATGATTATATTTAGAAAGTAAACCTAAGTATTTTTGTATTATGGCCATTGGCTGCTGTCATAAAATGTACTGTACTTGTGAAGCAATATTTATGATAGGCTCAAGAGAGGAACACACACACACAAAAAGATAGGAACACAAGTGGGTGTGGTTTTTAAGAAAAATAATGTGATCATTGAGATTTTGCTTTTAGTAAATATAGACTGCTTCAAGTCATTTCAAATGACATCATCTAAACTATTTTGTCCTTGAATTTTACATGTTAGACACAATTGCCAAGAAACATGCCATGTCTTCCATATTCATGTTTTGAAATGTGTACTACATTTTGTCAAGTTAAAGTTGTATTCATCATAGCAACTCCATCTCATGGCCATTCATATGTTGCTTATGTGATTATTTTAGAATGTATCATTATCTTTCTGATTGATGTAGCCTTCGCTGTGTAAGAGTCAGTCTTATATTTTCTAGGTATTTCACATTATTTATGAATCTTTTGAATGACTGTAGTGAAGTTGAAGATGAAAATGCACAAACAGGTGGCAGAAAAAGAGGCATGTCTCGGAGGTTGGCATCCCTGAGGCACTGTACAGTCCTCGCAATGTCAAACTTACTCAATGCTAATGTGGACAGTGGACTCATGCACTCCATAGGTGAGAGGAAATAACAGTTATAGAAACATAAAATCTAGAGTTGGCATGTGAAACAAAAATTACTTCAGCAAAGGCATGTTAGTAAATTTGCATCTGTCTGTCCATATCAGGTTTAGGTTATCACAAGGATCTCCAAACAAGAGCTACATTTATGGAAGTTCTGACAAAAATCCTTCAACAAGGAACAGAATTTGACACACTTGCAGAAACAGTATTGGCAGATCGGTTTGAGAGACTTGTGGAGTTGGTCACAATGATGGGGGATCAGGGAGAGCTACCTATTGCAATGGCTCTGGCCAATGTAGTCCCTTGTTCCCAGTGGGTAAGTTTATTGAAAAAGTGGGAAGAAGAGTGTCTGTCATATAGCAAATGCTTCCCATTAATTTTCTTGTAAATGGGGCTGGAGAGATGGCTTAGCTGTTAAGGCACTTGCCAGCAAAGCCTGAGGATTAATGTTTGATTCTCCAGGTCTCATGTAAGCCAGATGCACAAGGTGATGCAAGCATGCAAGGTCACACATGTGCACAAGGTGGCGCACATGTTTGGAGTTCATTTATAGTGGCTGGAGGGCCTAGTGTGCCAATTCTCTGTCTCCCCCTCTCTCTTCCCCTCCCCCTCTCCTTTACTCTCACTCCCTCTCACAAAAAAAGGGTGATCTGTTGGGCTTACCTCAAAAAAATTAATGTAAATGTGTATTAGATGAAATAATAAAATTTAAGAATTAGAAAAAATTCATAAATTTAATTTTCAACTACAGGGAAGTGGTTAGCACTCCTAGCTCTTACTAGTATCCTATCTCATTCTACCCCACTGAAAAATTCCATTTAAACCTGATTGAAAGAAAAGAGCCGGGGAGGTGGATAAAGTACTTGGAAGCCTGAGTACCTGAATTTGGAATCCCAGACTCCATATGATGCTAGAAGCTGTGACAGGCTTCTGTAGTCTCAGCACTGCCATGGTGATATGGGAGGTAGGACAAGCAAATTGCCCTAAGGCTCATGAACAGCTAGCCTAGCCTAGTATGAGTGAAAAACAATGGGAACAGACCCTGCCTCAAGTGAGGTGCGAGGACTAATACCCCAGAGTTGCCCTCCAACTTACATACACATGCTATGGCAAGCACATGTATGTACACACACAGGTCCACATAAATATGGCACAGTACTGTACAGCTGTACTCTAGAATGTTGTCATCTTGAATACATGAAATTTTGTTAACTGTTACTGAGACAGGTTCTGACAAGATAACCCTGACTAGTCTGGAACTTGTCAAACAGGCCTCGAACTTGGGATGACCGTGCAGCTTCTGCCTCCTGAGTGCTATAATTATAGACTTGTTCCATCATGAATAGCTCATAACTCAAATTTTATGCCCTTTAATTAGCAACAACTAAATTGTTACAATTTTTTAAAAACTAAAACTAGTTTATATATTTTCAAGTGTTACATAAATGAATTTCTGAATTTTCTTTTTAGCATTTACCTTTAATTAATATTACAAAATAATAGTTTTCCAAATCTAGAATCAGAGTCTAGGGTTATACCCAGTGGTAAAATACTTGCTCAACATTTATGACACTTTATGCTTAATCAACAGCAGAGCAAAACATACATGAGACCTATGCATGATCCTTAGCAGAACTAAACAAAGCAAAACTGAGTTCAAGAAATTTTAAATCATTTTGTTTTGTAATCAGTTATTTCTGAATCTTATGTTGAATGACTTCAAAATACAATTTTAGCTGGGCATGGTGGTGCACACTCTTAATCCCAGCACTTGAGAAGCAGTGGTAGGAGCATCACCATGAGTCCTAGGCCACCCTGAGACTATATAGTGAATTCCAGGTTAGCCTGGGCTAGAGTAAGAAAATCAAAACAATTATTTTTTGTTTTGCTATGTTTAAAAAATTGTTTTTATTATTTATTTGGGGGAGAGAGAGAGAATATGAGAATGAATGGGCATGGCAGTGCTTCCTGCCACTACAGTTTATCTCCACATGCATGTGCCATTTTGCTTTAAGTGGGTACTAGAGAATTGAACCTGGGCCATTGTGCTTTGCAAGCAGGTACTTTTTACTGCTAAGACATCTCCCCAGCCTTATTTTAGTGCTTTTGAGTCAGAGTCGTCGTCTTATGTAGCCTAGAACTCACTATATAAGCCAGGCTGGTCTTGAGTTTATAGTCTTCCTATCTCTATTTCCTGAGTGCTAGGATTACAGGCATGCAACATTACTTTGTTAGAACTATATCTAAAGGAGAAGAAAACCAAATAATTTTCAAAATTTAAATTAATGCATAAATACATATGTTTTAAAATATTTTATTTTCAGGGAGAGAGAAGGAAAGAGGTGAAGGGAGGGCAAGAGGGCACTCTTAAGACCTCTTGCCACTGCAAACATACTCCAGATGCATGTGTCACTGTGCATCTGGCTTTGCATGGGTATTGGGAAATTGACTTTTAACTGATCAGCCATCTCTCCATCCCTAAATTATATTTTTAAATTCACTTGCTTAATGTTTTCAGTAGTTCGGGGAAAAGATTAGATAGTGAAAAAACATTTAACCCAGTAATTTTAAAAACAGCTATCGCTGTTCCTGTTACTATTATTATTTTATTATGATGATTTTTGTGCTCAAGCCCTCTACCACTGAGCTATAGCCCGAGCTCAGTAACTTTGATTTTGTTACTAATTCTCATCATTTTTACTTATTTCATTTTTGTCAGAAATGTATTATATTAGTATAGGGAATAGAGCAAGATACTGAGTTTTCATAATTCCTTGTCTTTCTAGCTATTTATGGTTAGGATTCTTAAGTGTTTACTTAAGTATCAGGTTGAGACACCATGGGCCATGATCCTAACCTTTGTTGTTGTTTGAAAGTTTAAGGGTCTTTTGATGGCTACCTCTGTTCTCTTAATCTCCTGTCAGTGAATTACTTTTGAATTTTTCTTTAGAGTACCAAAAACTAACGTAAGGGTTTTATAAATGTTATCATATGAGTAATACATGGGGATATCCACTCTTACTCTCACTCCCTTAGTTATTAGTAACTTTAGCTGGTCTTTGGATACCCAGGTCCTTTTCCTTTTGACTGCTTAAAAATCCTAGTTTTTCTATTTTCATTGTTTTTGCCTAGTCTGTCTTTTGTGTTCATTGGAGCTGGCCATGTGGGAAGAGTAGAGCGCTTCTACTTGTTTTTGCAACGATTTTCTAAGAAAATGATCTGTTCATATATCTTTGCAAATCAAAGTACACTCTTTGCTACCATTCTCTATTTCTACTCTTTAATTTGTGTTATAATTCAAGCTGATTGCTTAAGTCTTTTTTTATCACTTGGTAAAGCCTAGCTAGGTCTCTGATAATTTTCCAGTCAGTGCGTAGCATTAACAGCTATCATAAACATGTATAAAAAATTACCCATCAGAGACAAATGTACTTGGGCAAATCTCTGGAAAAAGTTACCAGTATGATTTGCCTTTTTGCCAGACTTTGGGTTTTTTGTTTTTTCTTTGTTTGTTTGATTTTGTTTTTGGAGGTAGGGTTTCACTCTAGCTCAGGTTGACCTGGAATTTACCGCATAGTCTCAGGGTGGCCTCAAATTCCTCCTACCTCTGCCTCCTGAGTGCTGGGATTAAAGGCATGCACCAACATGCCCGCCTGGCCATTTTTGCCAGTCTTTAGATTTCTGTTTTGTTTTGTTCTCAGGATGAACTAGCTCGAGTTCTGGTTACTCTATTTGATTCTCGGCATTTACTCTACCAACTGCTCTGGAACATGTTTTCTAAGGAAGTAGAATTGGCAGATTCCATGCAGACTCTTTTCCGAGGCAATAGCTTGGCCAGTAAAATAATGACATTCTGCTTTAAGGTTTGTATCATTCATTGTGCGTATGTGTACTGCATTGTGTCAAGAGTTATTATGCACAGAATGCACTGGGTAGATTATCTTTGTTTCATGCAAGATATATGGAGCTGGTATGATAAATGCTTAATTTTATATTACTCTAGGTATATGGTGCTACCTATCTACAAAAACTCCTGGATCCTTTGTTACGAATTGTTATTACATCCTCTGATTGGCAACATGTCAGCTTTGAAGTGGATCCTACCAGGTTTGTCATACACAGTTGCTCTGGACTCCTCCCCATACTGCATGCATGAGTCAAGGCTCTTGTGTAGTTTCTCCCTTTGATTGTTTTAAAAATATTTTTATTTCTTTATTTGCAACTGGACAGAGAGACATAGAGAAAAGAGGTATAGACACACACACAGAGAATGAGTCCTCTAGGGCCTCCTGCCCTGACAGACAAACCCCACATACGTGCACCACTCTGTGTATCTGGCTTTACATGGTGGGGAATCAAATCCCGGTCATTAAACTTTGCAGGCAAATACTTTAACTGCTGAGCCATCTCTCCAGCCCTGATTTATTTATGCTTTTATTGACAACTTCCATAATTGTAGACAATAACCCATGGTAATTCCCTCCCTCCACTTTCCCCTCTGAAACTCTACTCTCCATCATATCCCCTCCTCATCTCAATCAGTCTCTCTTTTATTTTGATGCCATATTTTCCTCCTATTATGATGGTCTTGTGTAGGTAGTGTCAGCCACTGTGAGGTCATGGATATCTAGGCCATTTTGTGTGTGGAGAAGCATGTTGTAAGGAGTCTGCCCTTCCTTTGGCTCTTACATTCTTTCAGCCACCACTTTTGCAATGGACCCTGAGCCATGGAAGGTATGTTAGAGACATTTCAGTGCTGAGCATTCCTGTCACTTCTTCTCAGCACCATGGTGCCTTCTGAGTCATTCCAAGGTCACTGCCACATGAAAAGAGAAGATTCTTTAACCAGAAGTGAGAATAACATTAATATATGGGTATGAACATTAAGAGAAGTACTTACTAGGCAGTTCAGTAAGCATAGTATATACATTTAGCCAGACAGCAGCAGACGTTACTCCCCTACAGTTCATGACTAGCCCTGTTGTAGTTTTTCCGTGACAGGGATATATTCCCTCCCATGGAGCGGGCCTCCAGTCAATTTGAGTGCCACTGTTGCACCCGCTGGCTCATTTGGCCTGGCTGGCCAAGGCTTGCAATGTCTACTGTTGAGTATCTCCATTGGTGATTTCTCTCTCTCCCATTGAAGTGCATGCAGCACAAGGGGTACATGCATCTGGAGTTCATTTGCAGTGGTTGGAGGCCCTGGTGTGCCCATTCTCTCTCAAATAAATAAATAAATAAAATTTTAGTTTTCTGTCAGCTGGTCTACATGGAGGAGGTTTTCACCTCAGTTCCAGCAGGGTTTCTCAGTAACCTTGCAGCAACCTTGTAAGTATGTGGAGTCTTCAGCAATAGGGACTTACCATCTATTTCTGGTAGGAAACCAAGGGCCTCAGCAATGGCCTATAATGTTTTGGGGGCATCAGGGACCTCCCTGGCCAACAACTCACTGGAAGGTATCCCATCCTTGGCATTGAAAATTTTCTAGTAATCTGTGGCTTCTGAGTGTTACATTGTCCAAAAAAGTAGGTTTCTATATGACTTATTTATATCCTCTTATATTTTGATTAGCCTTCCCCCCACCTTTCCTTTGCTCAGTCTCTTCCTCTGACCTCATTTAGGGTCTTTCACCCTCATTAATCTGTGCTTCTACTTACATATATACAATACCATCCTACTAAGTCCCCCCTCCCTCCTTGTCTGGGCCTGAGTTACCTCACTAAGTATAATCCTTTCCAGATCCATCATTTTCCTGCAAGTTTCATAATTTTCATTTTTCTTTACCACTGGGTAGAACTCCATTGTGTAAATGTGCCACATCTTCATTATCCACTCATCATTTGAGGGACATGTAGGCTGGTTCCATTTCCCAGCTATTGTGAATAAAGTGACAATAAACATAGTTGAGGAGATATCTCTGAGGTAGTGAGACAAGTCCTTAAGATATATGCCTAGAGTGGTATAGCTGGGTCATATGGTAGATCTATTTTTAGCTCTCTCAGGACCCTCCACACTGATTTCCACAATGGCTGCACCAGATTGCATTCCCACCAACAGTGTAGAAGAGTTCCTCTTTTTCCGCATCCTCACCAGCATTTATGGTTATTTGTTTTCATGATGGTGGCCAATCTGACAGGACTGAGATGGGATCTTAACATAGTTTTAATATGCATTTCCCTGATGACTAGGGATGTAGAGCATTTTTTTAGATGTTTATATGCTATCTGCATTTTTTCTTTTGAGAACTCTATTTAGTTGCATAGCCCATTTTTAAAATTTTATTTATTTATTTATTTGAGAGAGAATGGGCACACCAGGGCCTCCAACCACTGCAAATGAACTCCAGATGCATGTACCCCTTGTGCTTCTGGCTTAGGTGGGTTCTGGAGAATCAAACCAGGATACTTTGGCTTTGGCAGGCAAACCCCTTAACCACTAAGCCATCTCTAGCCCATTTTTTTAAATTGGGTTGTTTGATTTCTTACTATTTATTTTTTGGGTTTGTGGTATATCCTAAATATTAATCCTCTTTCAGATGTACAGCTGGCAAAGATTTTCTCCCATTCTGTAGGTTGCCTCTGTGCTCTATTCACAGTGTCCTTTGCTGTACAAAAGTTTTGTAATTTGTAATCCTACTTTTATTGGACAATGGAACATTCAGGAGCCATAGATTTTGTATTAGCTGTCCCACCACCTTTCCTTTACTCAATCTCTTCCCTAGACCTCATTTTGGGCCTTCTCACCCCCATTAATCTATTCTTCTACTTACATATTGTTGCAGTCCGGTTCACATTGCTGGTAGAAATCACCCAACCAAGAGTAGCTTCTGGGAAAAAGAGATTTATTTTGGCTTACAGGCTCAAGGGGAAGCTTCATGATGGCAGGGGAAAACGATAGCATGAGCAGAGGGTGGACATCACCCTCTGGCCAACATAAGGTGGACACAGCAACAGGAGGGTGTGCCAAACACTGGCGTGGGGAAACTGGCTAGAAAGCCCATAAGCCCGCCCCCAACAATACACTCCCTCCAGGAGGCATTAATTCCCAAATATCCATCAGCTGGGAAGCTAGCATTCAGAACACCTAAGTTTATGGGGGACACCTGAATCAAACCACCACATTCCTCCCCTGGCCCCCATAAACTGCTATCCATGCATGATGTAAAATACAATGCATTTAGTCTGACTTTAAAAGTCCCCATAATTTTTTATCAATCCCAATGATGTTCATTCCCATAGTTCAAGATCTTTTAACTGAGCCATAATACCAAAAAATAACCTCAAAAAAACCCATAATGGCACAGAATAAATATTCACACTGCAAAAGATGGCATTGGGCATAGCAAAGAAACATTCAACCAATACAAGATTTAAAACAACCAGGGAAAATATCAAACTCTAGCTTCGAGTCCAGCAACTCTAACCAGTGACAAATCTTCAAGTCCGATAATTCTAACCAGCAACAAGTCTCTGGCATTCCAATTCCGCCCCTCCAGCTAGGCTACTCACAGTCCTGGGAAACTTCACCGGGGCCGGCAGCTCCTTGGCAGCCATCTCATGGTCCTGGCATCTCTACTGGGTCTCCACTGCAAGCCACGGTTCATCCTCATGGCCCCATGAGGTCTCTATGCAGGCAACCAGCAAACCCGCTTCACACTGCCCATGGCCATTTCCAAAACACAAGACCATGTTACAAACTCAATCACCCTCTTTCCAGCATTTTATACTCCACAATACCAGGTAGGTACCAACTTGTTAATCCAGGGGGGATTAAAGCAGACTTTGAAGATCAGGACTCCTTGAGCACTCAGGCCCCTTCAAAAGAGTCTACATTCTTCTTGTTGCCCCAGCCCAGGTCAGCTAGCCCAGTCTCAAACGTTGTAATTTCTCAGTTGCAGCTGAACGGGCAATAAACCCAAAGATTTTTCTTTCTGTGCCATATCCCTCTGCACACACCAGTTCATTTCTACGCAAAGCAACCCTGCACAACTTCTCAGGACATGGGCACAAGAGCAAGCTTCTCACACAAACTGCTAGCCCAGTCCAGGCAAAGCTTTTTCCTCACCCTCATAAGCCAAACCTCACAGTCCGTAGTTCTTACTGCCTTCAGGTCTTTCAGCTCTGAGCAGTATAGACCATCAAGCTTTACTTACAGCACTGCAAAGCATCTCTTAGGCCAAGGTTTCAAATCCTCCCACATTCCTCTTGAAAATCAGCTCCAAAAGGCCAAAGCCACAGTCAGGTGTCTAGCAGCAACCCCACTCCTTGGTACCACTTTACTGTTGCAGTCCGGTTCACATTGCTGGTAGAAATCACCCAACCAAGA
Source organism: Jaculus jaculus (assembly GCF_020740685.1). NCBI lineage: Eukaryota > Metazoa > Chordata > Mammalia > Rodentia > Dipodidae > Jaculus > Jaculus jaculus. The sequence goes on from NC_059110.1 coordinate 88,438,627, forward strand.
GTAGCTTCTAGGAAAAAGATATTTATATTGGCTTACAGGCTCGAGGGGAAGCTTCATGATGGCAGGGGAAAACAATGGCATGAGCAGAGGGTGGACATCACCCTCTGGCCAACATAAGGTGGACACAGCAACAGGAGGGTGTGCCAAACACTGGCGTGGGGAAACTGGCTATAAAGCCCATAAGCCCGCCCCCAACAATACGCTCCCTCCAGGAGGCATTAATTCCCAAATATCCATCAGCTGGGAAGCTAGCATTCAGAACACCTAAGTTTATGGGGGACACCTGACTCAAACCACCACACATATATACAATACTGTCCTATTAAGTACCCCCCACCCTTCCTTTCTTGTCCCTTTCTATCTCTTTTCTAGTGTACGGGCCTCTGCTACTGAGTTTTTTCCTTCTCACACAGAAGCCCAGTCATCTGTAGCTAGGATCCACATATGAGAGAGAACATGTGACGCTTGGTTTTCTGGGCCTGGATTACCTCACTTAGTATAATCCTTTCCAGATCCATCCATTTTCCTGCAAATTTCATAACTTCGTTTTTTTTGTTTTTTTTTTTTAACTGCTGACTAGAACTCCATTGTGTAAATGTGCCATATCTTCATTATTCATTCATCAGTTAAGGTTCATCTAGGCTGGTTCCATTTCCCAGCTATTGTGAATTGAGTTGCAATAAACATGGTAAAGCATGTACTTTTAAGGAAATGAGATGAGTCCTTAGAATATATACCTAGGAGTGTTATAGCTGGGTTATATTGTAGATCAAGTTTTAGCTGTTTTAGGACCCTCCACACTGATTTCCACAATGGCTGCACCAGATTGCATTCCCACCAGGAGTGCAGAAGGGTTCCTCTTTTTCCACATCCTAGGTAATATTTATGGTTATTTATATTCATGATGGTAGCCAATCTGATAGGAGTGAGATAGAATCTCAACGTAGTTTTAATCTGCATTTCCCTGATGACTAGGGTTGTAGAACATGTTTTTACATGTTTATATGCCATCTGTATTTCTTCTTTTGAGGGCTCTATTTAGTTGCATGGCTCATTTTAAAAATTTTATTTTAATTCCAGACTGCATATGAAAGGGAGTTCAGAATAGGGAAACATGAATGGCCACAAAATGTCTGAGAGTACATCCAGTCTCACTAGGTACCATAGGATAACACATTCAAAGCACACGGTACCTTTTATCACCAACTATAATGACTTGGGTTAGGCATCCCTAAGTCAAAAAATTTAAATGCTTTACAATCTGAAAATTTCTAAACACTGTTGCTGCTCACAAGTTTCAGATTTTGGAGCATTTTGGATTTGAGGATGTTTTACTAAATCTTTACAGATACTTCAAAATCAGCTGGGGGAAATCTGAAATCTAAACTCTTCTTCTCCCAAACATTTTAGATAAGACATGCTCAGCCTGTATACCAAGTCAGTAAGAATGTAAGGAAATAAGAATTCTCTGTGTGTGTGGTGTATGCACATGTGTGTGCCCATGTGATGCCCCATGTGCTCATCAGAACACAGTATCAGGTGTCCTGTTCCATTGCTCTTCTACCTGTTCTTACTTGAGTCAGAGTCTCTTACTGATCCTGAAGCTTGCCCTTTCTCATGAGCCCTGGGGATTCTCTTTGTTCCTCTCTAGGGGTTACACATGCTCATGACCATACCCAGCTCTCTGTGGAGACTGGGCATGGAACTCAAGTGGCCTCTTGGACCTCCTCAGGCTCTCATGCTCACATAGGAAATGTTCTTAATTCCTGAGCCACCTATGCAACCCAAGAAATCTTGCATATAATTGGTTATAGAGCTATCAATAGCTTCTAAAGTTATATTTACATATTCTTGATTACTAAGAGATGTCATTTTAGGTAGCTGTCCTGGAAAAACTCTTGTATATGCACAAGAATGTTTATTGTGGTTACTGTAGTTATCTTCTCATTGCTGGGACAGAACACCTGACCAAAAGTAGCTGATGGGAGGAAAGGATGTATTTTGGCTTACAGTCTGAAGGAGAAGTTTCAGCACAGCAGGGAAAAGATTGGACCTCATTTCTCCCAGCAGCTGGCCAGAAACAGCAAGAATGAGCTGAGCTCTGGCAAGGGAGAAGCTGTCTCCTAACCAAACACCTTCTCCAGCAAGGCTCCATCCTCCAAATTGCCACCAGCTAGGGACCTAGTATTGAAGCACATGAGGGTATGGGGACACCCAAACCACCATTTAAGTGCTGTCTAAAAAAGTGAAAAACAAGTATTCACTAGTAGGGAAACAGATAAATGATGATATATAATTTACAGTTATGCAGTCAGGTGGGTACATTAGCTCTTCATAAATGAAAATAAGTACATTTCATAAACCTGATGTACAGTCAAGAATAAAAAATGTTTAAGGATCCTACCATTGCCATGTATATGTTTTTGTGTAGGCATGTGCATATTGAGGAATGTGATATGAAAGCATATCTGCTAGGCTGGCTTAGCAGTTATGACACTTACCTGCAAAGTCAAAGGACCCAGGTTCAATTCTCCAGGACTCACATAAGCCAGATACACAAGGTAGAGCATACATCCAGAGTTCATTTGCAGTGGCTAGAGGCTCTGGCACACACATTCTTTCTTCCTCTCTCTCCCGAATAAAAATAAAACAAGATTTTAAAAAAGAAAAACCTTGAAAGAGTATCTGCTATTCTCACGGACTATATTCCACCCTTGTGTATCTATTCCAGCATTTTAAACCAAATCCCACAATATATTGTTTCCAACAAATAGACACTTAAAAACAAAATACACACACACACACACCAGTTATTTCCATACTAATAAAAGAATTTCTTGACAATAACTAAGGCCAGTTTATGTTGTTTTTTTTAATAAAAATTTGGTTGTTCAAATCAGGATCAAAAATCTATACATTGTATTGGGTGGATGTCTTTTAAGAGTCTCTTTTTGTGCCGATTGTGGTGGTGCATGCCTTTAATCCCAGCACTCGGGAGGCAGAGGTAGGAGGATCGCTGTGAGTTCGAGGCTACCCTGAGACTCCAAAGTGAATTCCAGGTCAGCCTGGGCTAGAGTGAGACCCTACCTTGAAAAACTTTAAAAAAAAAAAAAAAAAGAAAAAAAAAAAATATATATATATACACATACACACACACACATATACACACACACACACATATATATACATACATATATATATATGTGTGTGTGTAAATTAAAGAGTCTTTCTTTTTAAAATTTGAAAAAAATTATGAGAGAGAAAATTTACATGCTGGGGTCTCCAGCCTCTGCACTTGAATTCCAGTCGCTTGCACTACCGTGTGCACATGTGCGACCTTGTATGCTTGTATCACCTTGTGCATCTGGCTTACATGGGAACTGGAGAGTCAAACATGGGTCCTTAGGCTTCACAGGCAAGCGCCTTAACCACTAAGCCATCTCTCCACCCCTGACAGTCTCTCTTAATGAGTGGTTTTCTTTCAGCCGAAATGTTTTGTTTTTTTCTTTCCTTTTTTGTAGATTAGAACCTTCTGAGAGCCTTGAAGAAAACCAGCAGAACCTCCTTCAGATGACAGAGAAGTTCTTCCATGCCATTATCAGTTCCTCTTCAGAATTCCCCCCTCAGCTTCGAAGTGTGTGCCACTGTTTATACCAGGTATGCTGTGAGTTAGAGATTGCCACTCTTGACCCTAAACAAAGTAAAGAGTAATACTGTGCTGCAGAGACACTCAGCTGCTGCCAGGGTGTTGACTGTTTCACCGCATCATTTGGATGAATGATTCATTAAGAATTATTTCTGGATTGGCTTTGAAAGAAACTTCCATTTTTCTTCCAAGACATTTAAAGTACTTTAAGGAAAATGAATTTTCCTTGTATTGAGAGCAAGGTTGAATTCACTGAATTTGTCAGTTATGATGAATGTGACTCAAATGAGATGAATATCTAATGTTGTTTGTTTATCTTTTGCCTAAATTACTCATAGCATTTTCCCCATGTGAGGCAAGTCTTTTGCTTCTTCCATTGTAAATTATTTCATCTATAATTTTGGTTTCCTCTTTGTTAGATAATTAGTTTATGTCGTGTTTTTGTATAACAGGCTAGTTATTCTATTAATTCTATGTAGACTATTGCTTATACTGCATCATCATTCAAAGTTTTTAGGCTTTGTACCACTATTACTCCAAATAATCCCTGAGTTTAGATGTCCACAGCATTTCATGTTGAGTTAGGACTGGGTTCTTCTAAGACTTCTGTTTTTAATTATATATGCAGTTTTAGAAATGATTTATTTATTATAAGGGAAATCCATATTAACATTCTACAAAAGCAGTAGCTACTATAAATCTGGAATTTGGGATAGAATTGGGTGTAGGAAAGAATGGATACATTGACCAAAACCTATGCCTTTCTCTTTTTTTAAAGTGTCATCCAAATTTTTTTTAGCACACAGTTTCAGTTGCTTAGAAACCTTCATAGCATCAGTGAAATCACCATTTAAAAAAGATGTTTGCCGGGCGTGGTGTCACACGCCTTTAATCTCAGCACTCGGGAGGCAGAGGTAGGAGGATTGCCATGAGTTCAGGCCACCCTGAGATGACAGAGTTAATTCCAGGTCATCCTGGACCAGAGTGAGACCCTACCTCGGGAAAAAAAAAAAAAAAAAAAGATGTTTGAGGCTGCTCTGCATGAATTCTTACCTCATTGCTATTTTATATGATGTATCTGCTATGTCTATGAAAAGAAAACTTTGTAGATTAGAATATAGATCTACAAAATACTTATAGATGATAAACTATACTTTGCATTAAGTCTTTTAATTTATTATAATTTTACTACCCATTCAAAAAAGCCTAAGGAAGCTTAGGAAAACTCTCCATAGTTTATCCAGCTGTTAAAATCTGAGATTAGAAGGTGGTTTAGTTATATAAAACTTCAAACAGGGCTGGAGAGATGGCTTAGTGATTAAGGCTCTTGCCTATAAAGCCTAAGGGACCCATGATTGACTCTCCAGATCCCACATAAGCCAGGCACACAAAGTGATATAAGCACGCAAGGTCACACATGCACACAAGGTGGCATGGGCATCTGGAGTTCTCTTATAGTGGCTGAGGCCCTGGTGCACCAATTCTCTTTCCTTCCTTTCTCTGTCTCATTCTCTCATAAAGGTATGTGCCACCATGTCCAAAAAAAAAATTCAAACAGTGACTATTTTGTCTTCATTTTCTCTGTAAGTTCAAATCAGCTACATTCCTGTTTAGCATATAAACAGCACACATGAAAAGTTCTGGGCCAGTTTTTTTGTTTTCTGAGAGCAAATGTATTCCTAAAAGGACAGTAGCTTTGGCATTTAACTTTGTTAAAAGGAAAGGAAGACTGTGACCACCTGAGTATGTAACAGTTCTAGTAGATTTTAGTAGAAATTCTTATGTAGTTGTAATGCTTAATTAAATGTTTATTTATTTATTTATTTTGAGGTAGAGTCTCACTAGCCGAGGCTGACCTGGCATTCACTATGCAATCTCAGGGTAGCCTCGATTTCCCAGTGATCCACCTACCTCTGCCTTCCAAGTGCTGGGATTAGAGGCATGCACCACTTCACCTGGTTTAAATGTTTTTGTATCATCAGCAAACCTCAACACCAATTTAAAACCAAGATGGCTTACTAACAACTGTGTAATGTCTTAGAGTACTTTGTAATGAAATAGCTTGAATTATCAAATTAAAATTTCACAAAACGTTATTTTCTTTTTTGAGGGGGATTAGAGAGCTTGAGGCAGGGTCTTATCCTAGCCCAGGCTGGCCTGGAATTCAGTGATCCTCCTACTTCAGCCTCCAGAGTACTGGAACTAACAGTGTGAGCCACCATGCCCATCTTGAAATACAATTTATATGTGTGGGTGCATTGTTTTGAAGTATTGGGTAAAGTTCACACAGTTGAAGAGTTAACTACTATGTAGCAAACTTGTGCTATAAAGGATTTTGCTCTTTTAGAAGTGAATTTTACATTCATTAAAGGAAAGATAAAAAGACTTGGAGGGTGGAGTGATGGCTCAGTGGTTAAGAGCACTACATTTGCAAGCATGAATGTCTGAGGAGACCTGAGATACCACTTGAGCTTGATATTCAGTGCCCACATAAACAGATAGGTATAGCTATACAGGGTTGTAGCCCCAGTCCTGTAGGGGAGCAGAAACCCTAGACTCTCCAGGGCTAGCAACAAAATGGCAAGCGCTGGGATTAGTAAGAGCCTCCAGCTCAAGGCTGGGCCAGGCCACAGGTAAGAGTGATGGAACAGTTCACTTGAGACTCCGCTCTGGCCACTGTAAGCTAGCATACCTCGCAGCAGGTGAGCATGTGTAGTGCCACATGGGCACACACATGTACACATAGCAAATGAATGAATAGATAAATAAAAGCTTTGATTCAACACATGATTTTTCATTGACTGTCCTTCCAAACCTAGTTTTTCCCTTTGGTTTGTTCTTTTGTTTTCATCATCTTCTATCTTTTGGCTTTTATTTGCCGCCTTAACTTTGGCAGTAACATAGTCATACCTTTTGGCTTTTATTTTTGCTGGGAAGTTAGTAAACCAGTTTTCTTTTGCTTTAGTAAACATGGCTCCTGCTTTGGGGAAAATTTCAAAGCTAAGTGAATATATTACCATATAAACTTCTGAGCTTTAGCTCTTTTTCACTTGACTTCATATTTTTCAAAATATTTTTTATTTATTTGACAGAGAGGTAGGTAAAGACAGAGAATGGGTGTGCTAGAGTGTCTAGTCACTGCAAACGAACTCCAGATGCATGTGCTACTCTATGCATCTGGCTTACATGGGTACTGGGGAATCAAACCTGGGTCCTTAAGATTCTCAGGCAAGCACCTTAACCGCTAAGCCATCAATCACTACAGCCCTTGACTTCATATTTTGGCCTTTAAGCCTTTTTTGGTATCATGCTTAGCCAGTTCTGTAACATTACATGCCTTCTTTACTTAGATAACTGGGTTAATGTTACATAAGAATAGCCTCTTTTGGGGCTGGGAGCATGGCTCAGTGGTTAAAGTGCTGGTTTGCAAAGCCTCACAGCCCAGGTTTGATTCCCCAGCATCCGTGTAATGCCAGATGCACAAAATAGAGCATGTATCTGGAATTCTTTTGCAGTGGCAGGAAGCCCTGGTATGCCCCTTTCCCTTCTTTTCCTCCTTTCTTCTCTCAAATAAATAATTTTAAAAAAAATTTGGTCTCTTTTTATTTATTTGAGAGCGACAGAGAGAGAGAGAGAGAGAGAATGGGCACGCCAGGGCTTCAGCCACTACAAAGGAACTCCAGACGCGTGTGTGCCCTTGTGCATCTGGCTAACGTGGTTCCTGGGGAATCGAGCCTCAAACAGGGTCCTTAGGCTTCACAGGCAAGTGCTTAACCGCTAAGCCATCTATCCAGCCCCAAATAAATAATTTTTAAAAAGAATAGCTACTTGTGCACATTTGTCAAATTTATAAATAAGTTATTTCTCACATATTTATTTCTACTTTTCCCCCCTGATAATTTTGGAATAATGAAAAAATAATCCCTAGAAGTCGATATTCTGTTCTGTTGAAAGAATCTTGAAGTAATGCTATTAAGATTTAAACTAAATGTCGTCATTTCCCAGTATCTGCTTCTCCAAATGGATGTACATATTAAGGCTTTTAAGTGTAAAAATGATAATTAAAAAAGCTGGGCACTTAATCTCAGCACTCAGGAAGCAGAGGTAGGAGGATCACCGAAAGTTCGAGGCCACCCTGACACTACATAGTAAATTCCAGGTCAGCTTGGACTAGAGTGAGACTCTACCTTGCAAAACACACACACACAAAAAGGAAAAAAGTATAAGTGATAGTTGTTTACCATAAATGAAAAAAAAATGCATAGAATGGCAACTTTACATGATTGTTAGTATACAGTCTAAAGTTTAACTTAAAGCTCCCAGAGGTAAGAGACTATGTATATATGTATGTATGTATGTATTTTGCTGCTTCCCACTGCCTAGAATGGTGTTTTGTATCTATGTACATAGCAACTACTTAGATGGATGGGTAGGTGGGTAAATTCAAGTTACTATGAATTACGGTATTGGATGTCTAGGATTCTTAGAATGAGGAGTGTACGGCATATGGATTAAGGAACTAATGTTACTTTTTATTTTTTTCAGAAAAGGTCTCCTATAACACAGCCTAGATTTGAACTTGTGTAGCCAAGGCTGGCCTTGAACTCATGATCTTGCTTCCATTTCCTAGGTGCTAAGACTATAGGCATGTGCCACCATGCTTGAATGTCATGTTCCATTTTTTAAATAGTTTAAAAATAATTAATGTTGCTAGTATACTATAATCAGGAGTATTTTAATTTTGAATGAAATCTTCATTCTAAAAGGAGCTCTTAAGATATTAAACTAAATGTATATATGGGTTTTGATGAGTGGTTTTTGGAGTGAGGAGGAAATTCTATTAATGTTCATCTCTAGTAAGTGAAAATTTTTAATGAGGCTTAAAATTTGATTCTATGATTTTTCTCTGCAGTTTCTTAACTTTCTGCATTAATTTTTCCTAGTTGAACTGATAATCTGTTTCCAAATATTATAGGACTTTTCAGAAAATAGTCTATAAATATTGAAAGATGTGAAATTTCAGAGGACTATTTTTTCTGTATTTACCCATTTAATTTTCATCTACTAGGATCTTAAATGCCAGATACTGGGGTGGGGGGAGACTTGAAAGTCAATTGAAGGATACACAGAGAAGTATTTTTACATGTCAGGAAAAATTATGTAGGAACAAAATGTGTGTTCTACTCACAATAAATATTTTATATAAAATTTATTAAAAGCTAGGAACTGTCTAAAGTGTAAATATTACACATCCTCAAATTCACATGGGGAAAGCTTTTCTGTGAGCCATAGCCAGAAATAGTAGACATGATTGGGTCTCAACATTTCTTGCTATTTATTTGTGCTTGGCTTAAAAGTGTAATAAAAATCTAAATCCAGGATTAAAATTCATCCCTCAAAATTCAGTTGATTTCTGATTTCCTGTTGGTTCCATTTGTGTTCCATTTTATTGTGTAATGTGTGTACAAGCCAACATTGTTTTTGTTGCTGTGTGTAGTCGGTGCTGTGACTTGTTTGTGCTCATCTCTGTTCTGTAGGCAACTTGCCACTCCCTACTGAATAAAGCTACAGTAAAAGAAAAAAAGGAAAACAAAAAATCAGTAAGTTTGGAGAACTTTTTACTAGCTGTTTCTTTCAAAGCAAACAAAAGATCTTTGCTGTTTGTTAAAAACATCTTCACTCCAGCCTATTTGATCTTCACTGTAAAATCATTCTACTAATTCTGGCACAAAATAGCTTTCACTTCAATTAACCCTGGAATTAAGTTACATTCAAACATTCTCTGTGTTCCTTTGATTTGATTTACTCCAAAGGCATTTTGTGGGCATTTGTTATATTGGATATCTATGATCTAATTTTACTACTATTTTTTTAAATGTAAATGAATGCAAAAGAAGCTTAATTTCAAGGCCTTTAGGAAGTGCTATTTTCATTCCTGCTGCTTGTTTTCAGGCCATGTGAGAGGTTTCTTTTTACTAAAAGATGTTTTTTTGTTTTTGTTTTTGTTTTTAATTTAATTTGTAATCAAAGAGAAAGAAAGAGAGGTAAAGAGAATGGGTATGCCATAGCTTCCTGCCACTGCAAACAAACTTCAGATGCATGGGCCACTTTGTGCATCTGGCTTTATGTGGGTACTAGGGAATCAAAGTTCAGTTGGCAGATTTTATAAGCAAGTGCCTTTGACCACTGAGCCATTTCCCCAGCCCCAGCAAAAGGTTTTCTCAGTAAGTACATGGTGGGAAAGTTTTGTTTTGTTTTTTGTAGTGTTGAAGATCAAATCCAGGCTCTTTGGCATAGTAGGCAAGCACTGTACCAAACAACATCACTTTCTGAATCTAATTTAAGAGTTGGTAAATTTTATTTTTTACTACTAACATTTTTATGTTGACAGTCTCAGGTGTGAGTTAGATTTTTGTGCTTAGATTATAGAAATTTTAATGGTAAAACAACTTCAGATAAAATCAGTATTAAGTTACTGAAGTGAAAGGAGAACTCAGTGAGCCCATATTTACACAGAATTTAATTTTTCAAACATGATTTAAATATATTACATGCTTGTATAATCTTTCCTTAATGTAAAAGGAAGGAAGTTATGATAGTCATGATTATTTTCTTCCAGTGAACATATTTTGTCCACAGTATAACTTGCTTTCACTTAAAGTATGCCATTATCTGTCATTGTGTCCTAGTTTTATTAAGGCTGAGTTCTATCTTTTCTTCATATAATCCAAATAATTATAACAAAGATGGAAAAAATTATGCAGTCAGGTAGATAGTTTCATTTAAAGGGATAATTTAAACTAGGGTTTCTCTAGCTTCATCTTCCATTCCTTAGCATTATAAATAATGACATTTTTTATGCATAGTTCTGTTTAAAATTCATAACAAAATTTCAAAATACTTTCATATCCTCTTCTTTTCAACCGTATTGTGCAAATTTGATCACTTATGAGCATATGGATTGAAGTGGATGGCCTTCTTGCTTAAAAATTTCCTTCTACTGCTTTAGCTCTCTAATTTTTGGCATATGTGGGTTTAACCTAATACACCATCAGCACTGAAATTTGCTGTTTCTAATATTCTTGTTTAGTGATACTAATGCTGCTTATAGTACACCATGTAAATTACAGCTGGACTTTCTGTGCTTCCAGTCTACAGCATGTTTATACCCTTTCTAACATTGCTTTGTTTATTAAGATTTTGCCTAAAATTGTTTCTTGAAATGTTTTCTTCCCCCCTATTAGAGTTATTTTCCAATTTTTTTGTTAAGTTTTTGAGTAACACTTAAATTCTTATAGTGTATTCCCCAGCACTGGTTATAGGAAGTCCTTATGGAAATAAGGAAAATTGTTAATATTTTGGAACAGAGCCCAAGTATGAAGACAGTCTAGTCATTTTAAATTTAGAGTGTTGTTTTAAGGGGAAGTTGTTTGCTTAACTCAGTGTAATGATTGTTTTGTTTTAAGAACAAGTTGACTTTCTTTGGAATATGTGAGATAGAGAAAAGGTCTTGGCTTCAGGCGTTTAGCTATAGTAGTCGTATTACAGATAAGTCTGTTTGTTATACTCATATCATTAGAACTTGGTAAGTTGTCTGCCAAGTGCAGGGAAAATTTGCAGTGTTTTCCTCATATAAAGGTACAAATCTTCTTGTTGGAATGTAGTTTATAGCTGCATTTTCTGCATTATTTAGTTCAACTTGTACCACTAGGAATAATAGAGCACTAATTGATAACTTGTTTTAGCATATACACTACCCCAGCATTGACACTATATGTAGAATATCATTTGGATCCAAATTCAATTTTTATGGATTCAGAAAAAGGAACGAAATTTTTATATGTGTATTGGATAAAATTTGTTGCTGTTAATTAATGGTGAAACAAAAAGGCAGTTATTTTATAACTTGACCCCTGAAACTTGGTATATAATATTTCTGTTAACAATGTTTTTTCAATTTTTAGTTCCCAAAATACCGCTATTAGTGAGATACATATTTATTTAATACATGAAACTATGTGTCCTCAATATGTGAATACTTTTGGTTTTAACATGACTTATTTTTGGAGATGTAAGAAGGTGGTGACAGTATAGTAGTTTTCATAATTTTACAATAGTTTCTCTTGAGAAAGAATTCATATTTTTCCTTATGTTCTGAGGCTGAGAGAAATAAGAACTGGAGAAATAACTCAGTGACTCAACTTTTCAAGCCTGATGACCAGAGTTCAGATCTCTAGCACTGACATAAAGCCAGATGTAAAAAGTGCCTGTGGCAGTGGGAGGCAGAGTTAGGAGAATGTGGAGCCAGCTGCTCTTGGCTTCTCAGCAGCAAAACAAAAAGAGATGCTGTCTCAAACAAGGCAGAAGGAAAGAGTCAATACTCTTCGGATGACTGACCTCCATGCATATGTATACCATGATACCCCATATACACCATCATCATACACATATTTAAGAAATAAATTGAAGAGCTAGAGGGATGGCTTAGTAGTTGAGGCACTTCCCTGCAAAGTCAAAGGGCCCAGGTTTGATTCCCCAGGATCCACATAAGCCAGATACACAAGGTGGCATATGCACATGGAGTTCATTTGCAGTGGCTGGAGGACCTGGCACACCCATTCTCTCTCTGTGTCAAATAAATAAATAAAAATAAAATGTATATAAATAAATAAAAGTCTATTAAATATAAAATGGTACTTTATAAAATCTTAGAGAAAACTAGTAAATAGCTACTGCCTCCTTCTATTTTTTTTTTTTGAAACAGGATCCAATTCTGTAATTAAGGCTGTCCTGTAACTCAGGCTGACCTAAAAACTAGTAGCAATCCTTGTTCTGCCTTAGCTTTTCAAGTGCTGAGATTGAAAGTGTGAGCCATCTCATCCTGCATTTTAAATAACACATTTTCTTTTTTTTTTAATTGTATTTATTTATTTGCAAGGAGAGAGACAGAGAGAATAGGCATGCCAGGGCCTCCAGCCTCTGCAAACAAATTTCAGATGTATATGCCACTTTGCACATCTGGCTTTACATGGGTACTCGAACTTTGGTCATTAGGCTATGCAAGCAAGTGCCTTAATCCCTGAGCCATCTTTGCAGCCCTATTTCAGGATTTTAGTGGGTTAAGCAGAATACATTGTTAATTATTATTATTATTATTATTTTTTAATTTAATTTATTTATTTGAGAGCGACAGACACAGAGAGAAAGACAGGTAGAGGGAGAGAGAGAGAGAGAATGGGCACGCCAGGGCTTCCAGCCTCTGCAAACGAACTCCAGACGCGTGCGCCCCCTTGTGCATCTGGCTAACGTGGGACCTGGGGAACCGAGCCTCGAACCGGGGTCCTTAGGCTTCACAGGCAAGCGCTTAACCACTACGCCATCTCTCCAGCCCTGTTAATTATTTTTAAATAGCCTCCTTAAAATTAAATCTTAAGCCATTTGGGGGCTGGGAGTGTGGCTCAGTTATAATGCCTTTTAGTATGCACATGGCTCTGGAGTCAATACCTGATACCAAAAACAAACAAACAAAGGCAGTTTTTAATTTTTTTCTCTTGTAAGCAAACTCTCTAAAACCTTTAGCATCTTATTTATTATTGTAATGTCTGTTTTAATTAAAATAAGGAATTCTAAAATAACAGTATCAGTGGTTGTCTGTGAATCTTTGAAATTATATGATGAATTTTGTCTATATTTCTTTTTGTCAGATTTGAAAGTTTTCTAGGCCCCATATGCTTAAATACTGTACTGAAATAGTAAAGACTCTAGAATTTTCTTACTAATTTTATACCTAAACCTGTATCACAGTTAAAGAGAAAAAAAGCAGTATTTAGGCTTTTTAAAAAATCATTTATTTATTTATTTGAGAGTGACAAACAGAGAGAGAAAGAGGTAGAGAGAATGGGCATGTCAGGGCTTCCAGCCACTGCAAACGAACTCCAGACACATGCGCTCCCTTGTGCATCTGGCTAACGTGGCTCCTGGGGAATCGAGCCTTGAACCAGGGTCCTTTGTCTTCACAGGCAAGCACTTAACTGCTAAGCCATCTCTCCAGCCCAGTATTTAGGTTTTAAAACCATCCTGCTAAGGTAGCTCTATTTAGTCAACTCCTCCAGTTTCCCTTCTTTTGTTCCCAGGTTCTCTGTATATAGTAAGCACTCAAAAAGTGTAAGGGAGAAGCTTCCTGTGCTTTCCACTGTAGGGGAAGCTGAGAAGGTAGGACTTAAGAGCACCTCACTTGTCATTTTTTACAAGACTCTCTTATCTGAGAAAATAATTTTCATATTACAGATAGTAGTAAGGACATGTTTAAAATATGGACTCCATGAAACACTTAAGGAGATAGAATGAAGAAAAAGTAACTCTTTCCTAAGCTAAGCTGGAACCAATAAGTTGTGTGAATTTGTGACATGATATATTGAGGCCTAGTAAAGAAAAGTCATGTGAGATTTTGAACACAAATCCTCTTTGCTCATTCTTCCCCCACCCATCCACATGCCCTTTGAAATGTAGGCTTGTTCTTAGGTTCTCAATTGAGTGTTGGGCCTTCATCATTGCTGTTTTAAATAGCAGTTCATGCCATGCAAGAATAGTTACAGATGTCCAGAAATTATTTATAAAAAATAAATATGTGTATTATATATAAAATGTAAATTCCAGAGTCGCTCTCTTATGTTAACTAAAAATGTAGGGTTCTAGGAAGAGATGAAAGCTGAGCCCATTTTATAACATTTTTCCCCATTTGCCTGTTGTTTTATCTTTAAGGTAGAACATTTTCTGAAGACAAAATAAATCTCTTAATTAATGGGTTCATATTGCTTTTCAGGGTGAGCATCTATGTCTTGAGTTTAAATTTTATTTATTTGGCAGAATAATAACAGACATCATTCTTTTAGGTCTCAGAGAGTTCCCATTTTTCCAGCAGTTTAAATAGATAGGTTCTTATATTAGGAAGCATGCTGATGAAGAAAATAAGCTGGCACTAACATTACTTATAAGTCTTTTCTCAGCAGGAATCTGAGAAAATATTTTGTGTGTGGTAAGCTGTCTCAAAAATTTCAGTTTGGTCGGGCACAGTGGTGCATGCCTTCAATCCCAGAGGTAGGAGGATCACCATGAGTTCGAGGCCACCCTGAGACTACATAGTGAATTCATGGTCAGCCTTGGCTAGAGTTAGACCCTGTCTCAAAAAAATGAAAAAAAAATCAGTTTTAACAAGTATGCAATATAAACTGTTAGGTATTGGATGTTTGGGGCCATGTTGTGAGAGATATACCTTCACCTTATAAGAGTTGATCACACGTTCATGTCTGTTAATCTTATAAAAATGTATTAATCTTTTGGTGAAATTGGGTCTGCTTTTGCTACCCATTAGACTTGCACTGCAATAACGATAAAATAAGGTCTTTTTTCCAGGTCTCTCTTACGAGGAAGGTTTTCTTAAGCTCTCTGAGACCCCTCTATACTTTAAAATGATAAAAGATTACAGTTAAGGGCAAACTTTATTTTATGATGTTTTTGATGAAAGAAAAAAAAACTGTGATTCATGAGGATTGATAGATTCCGATTGTGAACTCTTTGTTCCCATTTCTTTACTTAACTTCAAACTTTGTACTCAATTCTCAACTCCTTGTTCTTAGGTGGTTAGCCAGCGGTTCCCTCAGAACAGCATTGGTGCAGTAGGAAGTGCCATGTTCCTCAGATTTATCAACCCTGCCATTGTCTCACCATATGAAGCAGGCATTTTAGATAAGAAGCCACCACCTAGAATTGAAAGGGGCTTGAAGTTAATGTCAAAGGTGAGTCATTTTAACTTTAGCAATCTTTAATTCCCTTCCAACTGTTCTGTTTTTATACTCCTAAGTAATTTCTTATGAACTTAATGTTAATGTGCTTTCTGATTCATTGGCTTATACTACAAAGGAATTTATTAGACTTGTACCTAATGGGCCCTATCACAAGAAAATGTGCTAGCAAATGTCTTGTCTTCCAAGGATAATTTTCTGCTG
This sequence comes from Jaculus jaculus, assembly GCF_020740685.1. NCBI lineage: Eukaryota > Metazoa > Chordata > Mammalia > Rodentia > Dipodidae > Jaculus > Jaculus jaculus. The sequence goes on from NC_059110.1 coordinate 88,454,278, forward strand.
TGTGTAATTCTGATAATTTTGAAAGAGACAGAAATGTAGGCCATAATAAGCTTTTTCACTTAAGAAGATATCCAAGTTTTTAAATTATATTTTATATGAAAAATATGTATATATAACTACTGTTATTTGGAAAGAATAGAAAACACCTAGAGTAATATGTTGAATGAGAAATAATTTATTTTAACTGCAAGTAGAAATACTACCAATGGAAAATTTATATTTTGAAAGAATAAATATATATGGATTTCATAGTCATTTATAACCCTGTATGATTATTTAGATTCTACAGAGTATTGCCAATCATGTTCTCTTCACGAAAGAAGAACATATGCGGCCTTTTAATGATTTTGTGAAAAGCAACTTTGATTTGGCAAGAAGGTAAGCAGCCTGACACTTGATTGATTTTTTTTTTTTTTGAATCAGGTGTTTTCAGTTTCACTTTAGTCCAGATAATTGATCTACATTAAGTTCCTGTGTTCGGTTTTTCTCCCTTGCTATAAAAGATGTTATGAAATAAATCTATGTTCTTCTTATGGTTGGTGGTAGTTTTCTTACTTAAAAACCAAGAGGCCTTGCTAACATTTACTAAAGTAAAAGACTTGAAGCTTCTACAATGTGTAAGCAAGAAAGATGATTCTTTTTATTGAAAACTAAAACTAGAGCTGGAGAGATGGCTTAGCGGTTAAGACATTTGCCTGCAAAGTCAAAGGATCCCAATTCAGTTCCCCAGGACCCACAATAAGCCAGATGCTTAAGGGGGCATCTGGAGTTCCTTTGCAGTGGCTGGAGGCCCATTCTCTCCCTCTCTCCCTCTTCCCCTCTCTCTGTCTGCCTCTTTCATTCTCTCAAATAATAATAATAATAATAATAATAATAATAATAATAATAAAACTAAAACCTGGAGCTGGGTGTGGTGGTGCATGCCTTTAATCCCAGCACTTGGGAGGTAGAGGTAGGAAGATTGCCATGAGTTTGAGGCCACCCTGGGACTACATAGTGAATTCCAGGTCAGCCTGAGCTAGAGTGAGACCCTACCTTGGAAAACCAAAAATAAAAATAATAAATAAAAACTAAAATCAGGGTTGGGAAGCAACTCAGATCCCACATTTAAAAAGCTGGGCCTAATAGCTTACACCTGTAATCCCAGAAAACCAAGGTTCTGATCCTGACTCTGACAGACAGGTTGTATAATTTTGGGGTAGTCTTTCACCTTGGTTAGGCCTCCATTTCCTTATCTGTAAAATACTAGCTTCTCTACAGATCTCATCTATCTAAATCCATTGTTTTCTGACTTTGGAGCCTACTCTGAAGCCAACTCGAAAAACAAAAATAAAACAGTATCATTTATACTTAGTATAAATTTAACTCACATGTAAGTATAAGTGTATCTGGTATTGACAATTCTAATTTGCATTTTTGAAGGTTTTTCCTTGACATAGCATCAGACTGTCCCACAAGTGATGCAGTCAATCATAGCCTTTCCTTCATCAGTGATGGCAATGTGCTTGCTTTACATCGTCTACTTTGGAACAATCAGGAGAAAATTGGCCAGTATCTTTCCAGCAACAGGTATGATTTCCCAGTCTTGAGGAAGATGGACACTGTTGATTTAAATTTATATTAGTGGGCTAGAGAGATTGCTTAGCAGATAAGGTGTTTGCCTGCAAAGGCTAAGGACCCAGGTTTGATTCCAGTACCCATGTAAGCCAGATGTGCATGCATTTGGAGTTCATTTACAATGGCTAGAGATCCTGGCACGCCCATTCCATCGGCCCCTTTCTCTCTCTCTCTCAAATAAATAAACATTGATCATAGTATATTTTACTTTGCAGCTTTTTGCAGTAAGAAGTATGATTTGGAAAGAGAAATCACTATTAAGTTTTTTATTTATGTGCCAAAAGTTAACTCATTTTTGTCAATAAACTTACCTACAACTGCTGCTGACTTGTTTGCATGTGTGTATGATGCATATTAGTGTCTGTGATAACACGGTGTACATATACATGTGTGCACTTGTGTGGAGGCCAGAGGTTCACATCTGTCTTCTTCAGTTGCTCTCAACATTATTTTTTGAGACAGAATCTGTTCTTAAACCTTGAGCTTCCCAATTTAGCTATATTGGCCCTTAAACCAAGCTAGACTAGCTAGCCAGCCAAGCCCTTAGGGTTATTACTCTCTTTGTCTTCCCAATCCTGGCACTACAGACACATGCCACCATATCAGCTTTTACATGGGTGCTGACCATTTGAACTCTGATCCTCATGCTTTCAAGATGAGCACTTTACCCACTGAGCTACTGATTTTTTTTGCATGTTTTGTTTTGCTTTGCTTTGCTTTGTTTTTACTTTTTTTGACATAGGATCTCACTCTAGCCCAGACTGACCTACAACTAACTCTGTAGCCAGAGCGGCATTGAACCACAGAAATCCTCCTCATCCTTTAGGAGCTTGCTTTATAAAGTCATGAGCCATCATTCCCAGCTCCTGATGTTTAAAAAAGTTTTTTTTTAATTAACTAATTGGAGAGAGGAAGGGAGGGAAAAAGAGAGAAAGAGGAAGAAATAAAGTATGGACATGCCAGGGATGCAAATAAACACCAGATGTATGTGCCACTGGTATTGGGGACTTGAACCCAGGCCAGCAAGCTTTGCAAGCAAGTGCCTTTCAACACTGAGCCATCTTCCCAGCCCCCAGTCTGACCTTTTAATTGTCAAGAAATAAATTGCCTTGAGTTTTTCCTGTTTACAAATTGTCAGCCATAATGTGCAATAAAATACAGGTAAGTCCCCCCCTTCTCAAAACAATGTTTATTCTTTATATAACCTTGGGGAAAGGGGTAGAGTCTCACAACCTATTAAGTTTCAGTTTTCTCAGACTTCTTGACCTTTTAAATCTCCTAAGTTGCCTTGCCTTCCTCCCTACCCCTCCTACCCACGGACACCCCCCCCCCCCGCCACCCTCCAAGAGAATGTTTCAATTTGGAGGAACTTGCTACAAAGCAGCATGTTGGTACTGACCCCAGAATTTGGGAGGCTGAGGTAGGAGAATTGTTGAGTTGGAGGCCAGCCTAGGCTACATAGCAAGACCTCTCTCACAAACCAAATAGCGGCTGGGGAGATGGCCCACTGGGTAAAAGCACTTGCTACACAAGCCTGACTAACAGCTAGAGTTTGGATCCCCAGAACTCACATAAAGCTGGCCATAGTAGAGCATGTGTCTATAATCCCAGTGTGCCTATGCACAATGGGAGGTGGAGTCAGGAATTCTGAAGCTCATGGGCTAGCTGGTCTGGCGATGGCAGCAAAAACAGAGAGATCATGCCTCAAAACAAGGTAGAAAGTAAAGACTGACACCTCAACCCTGAGTTCCAGACAAGTACCTACACATACCCAGGCATCATACACAAACATAGATACACATACGTACACACCCCTAAAAACATGATCAACTAAAATCAAATTCACCCTAGTTACATATGTTCCTAAAATATTTGTTTCTCAAGATGTCTACTTTTTACCCTGAAAAAAAAAACAGTTACGAATGTTATTTTGGGGCTGGAGGGATGGCTTACTGGTTATGGTACTAGCCTGCAAAGCTAAAAGGCCCAGGTTCAATTCTGCAGGACTCACATAAGTTAGATGCACATGGTGACATGTGTGTCTGGAATTCATTTGTAACGTCTGAAGGCCCTGGTGCACCCATTTCTCTCTCTTCTCTCTCTCTCTCTCTCTCTCTCTCTCTCTCTCTCTCTCTCTCTCACACACACACACACACACACACACAAACACAAATATAAATGAAAAAGTAGAATATGAAAAGAATGTTATTTTCACTTATTGATCAGTAATAAAGTATAAATCCTATAAAGTAGTTGAATTTAAATCAAATATAAATTTTATATGTGGGAAATGGTCATATTTCTAAGATACTAAGGTCTTTCTGATACTGCTGATAAACCACAGGGACTAGTTAAATGAAAAGTAACTAGCTACAGTCTAAAGAAATGTGTAGTACTGTACACTGTGAAGTGCTGCTTGCTGAGTCGTTTGTTGTCTCTAGGGATCATAAAGCTGTTGGAAGACGACCTTTCGATAAGATGGCCACACTTCTTGCATACCTGGGTCCTCCAGAGCACAAGCCTGTGGCAGATACACATTGGTCCAGCCTTAACCTCACCAGTTCAAAGTTTGAGGAATTTATGACTAGGTAAAACACAACTTTGATGATTGCTTTGTTTTTGGTTGAGAAATAAATTTTATCACCAGACTGCTTACTAACAGTATGCTATTTTGGAATCTAACTTGTTCTTACCCTACGTGTTATTGAATGTAGTATTAATTTGCTTTGTGTATTGATTTTCTTATAAAATAGTGTCTTATTAAATGATAGCTTATCATCTTGCATTGATCTATTTCATAGAATAATTAAGGAAAATGCATTCAATATGCATAACTAATTTGCCTAAGATACCACCCCATGGTTCTGTTGACTTATGTACTGAACTCTTTTTTTTTAAATATTTTATTTTTTTATTTTATTTTATTTTTTTATTTTATTTTATTTATGAGAGCGACAGACACAGAAAGACAGATAGAGGGAGAGAGAGAGAATGGACGCGCCAGGGCTTCCAGCCTCTGCAAAAGAACTCCAGACGCGTGCGCCCCCTTGTGCATCTGGCTAACATGGGACCTGGGGAACTGAGCCTCGAACCGGGGTCCTTAGGCTTCACAGGCAAGCACTTAACCGCTAAGCCATCTCTCCAGCCCTGAACTCTTTTTTTTTTTAAATTTTTTTTGTTCATTTTTTATTTATTTATTTGAGAGCGACCGACACAGAGAGAAAGACAGATAGAGGGAGAGAGAGAGAATGGGCGCGCCAGGGCTTCCAGCCTCTGCAAACAAACTCCAGACACATGCGCCCCCTTGTGCATCTGGCTAACGTGGGACCTGGGGAACCGAGCCTCGAACCGGGGTCCTTAGGCTTCACAGGCAAGCGCTTAACCGCTAAGCCATCTCTCCAGCTCCCTGAACTCTTTTTTTTAAAGGACTAGTTCTTTATGTTATTTATTTGCAAAAAAAAAAAAAATGAGATACAGAGAGTAAAAGTGAGTATGGTCATGCCAGGGCCTCTAGCATTGCAAACCAACTCCAGATGCATGTACCACTTGGTACATCTGGCTTTATGTGGATACTAGAGAATTAAACCCAGCTCATTAAGCATTGCAGGCAAGTGCCTTAACTATTGAGCCATCTCTCCAGCCCAAGTACTGAATTCTTTATACCACCCTAATATTTTTCAGACTCTTAAAAGCTAATGATTTTAAATTCTTTCAGGTTAAGACACAGAAAATACAATTATGCTTCAATATCGCTATAATTAACATTTCTGTGGACATTTAGTTTGAATCTGATTTAGGAGGGAACTAGTCTGTGAATTAAAAGATTCTTTTAGGCACTTGATATTAACAGTGAAGGTAGTTTGCTAAACATTTTATCATTTAAAGTATCTTTCATAGTACTTTACACCTAAACATTTTGGCTAGGGGTTATTTGATTCGTAGTATATGCTCCCCAGTCTGACATTAATTCACTAAAAATTTGCTTATTGCTTAGTTTGTATTTTAAGTGCCTGTCATATTACATACAAGTCCAGTTCTTGGCACATAGGGCTCTAATTCACTGATATTGTTAAACAAAATATGATTGGCTGGGCATGGTGGTGCACACCTTTAATCCTAGCACTCAGGGGGGCAGAGGTAGGAGAATCATTGTGAGTTCAAGGCCCCTCTGGGACTACATTGTAAATTCCAGGTCAGCCTGGGCTAAAGCAAGACCCTACCTCAAAAAAAAGGGGGTCTGGAGGGATGGCTTAATGGTTAAGGCATTTGCTTGCAAAACCAAAGAACCCAGGTTCGATTCCCCAGGACCTATGTTAGCCAGATGCACAAGGGGGATGCATGCCTCTGGAGTTCATTTGCAGTGGCTAGAGTCCCTGGCATGCCCATTTTCACTCCCCCTTTCTCTGTCAAATAAATAAATAAAATAAAAAATATTTTTAAATAAGAGTGCTTGGCTGGAGAGATGGCTTAGTGGTTAAGTGCTTGCCTGTGAAGCCTAAGGACCCCGCTTCAAGGCTCGATTCCTCAGGATCCATGTTAGCCAGATGCACAAGGGGGCGCACGCGACTGGAGTTCATTAGCAATGGCTGGAAGCCCTGGCGCACCCATCCACCCCCCCCCCCCCCCCCCCCCTTCTTTCTCTGTCTGTAGCAGTCAGATTCAGGTTCACTCAGATGAACTTCCAGACAAAGCACAGTTAAGGAGGAAGGGATTTATTGAAGCTTACAGATCCAGGGGAAGTTCCATAAATGGCAGAAGAAGCTGGCCTGCCTTCACAGTACCAGAGAGAGAAAGAAGCACAAGCCAAAAGGTCAAAAGCCACGGCACACTTCAGGGACTCCAGTACTTTGCATATCTTTAGACTGAAATCTGAAACCCACCACCACTCCTAAAGATCCACCCAGTGACATTGCCTCCAGCCAGGTAGCCAGCAGATGCAAACTACAAACAATAAAGAACCGAATATATTGGGGGCCATCTATTCTATTCAAACCACCACACTGTCACACTCAAATAAATAAATAAAAATGAACAAATTTCTTAAAGAAGAGTTTTTAAAAATGCCCTTAAAGGAATGTATAAGTATATAGCATTATTTCCAATTTAAGTTTTATTTTTAGCACTGTTGAAATTTTTTTCACAGTAGCAGATGTTTATTCCTGTATAATTTGGGACCATTTCCTACAGAAAAAAAAATTACCTAATTAAAAATTACATAACAAAAAACCCACAAAGCTATTTTAAAAAATATTTTTATTTATTTATTTGTAAGCAGAGAGTGATGAAAGAGAGAATGGACTCACCAAGGCCTCTAGTCACTGCAAATGGACTCCAGATTTATGCACCACTTTGTGCATTTGACTTTTCATGGGTGCTAGGGAATTGGACTAGGGTCATTAGGCTTTACAGGCAAGCATCATAACTGCTAAGTCATCTCTCTAGCCCCACAAAGCTATTTTTTATTTCATGGTATTTGGAACACCCATGCCACTTATCCATTTTTTTCTAAGAAAAGCTCCTTTCTTCCCTTTTATTGTCCTTTTCTAGGCCATCTTATGTACTTTTAACGATGAGATGATCTTATGTGTTCAAGTGTGCTTAGGATAGTATAATGGAGCATGTGTGATGTGCTTCATAAATTTTAGATGAATTTCATCTTTATTTTTCAAGAATGAAATTATTCTTTAAAATCTGAATTTCTATAAAGTTAGAAATTTAAAGTAGAAATTGGAAAAAAAGATGTTAGCCCACATCTTAAAAATAATTTGGTGAGGGTGGTGTGCATAGGCTGAGGAGATGATTCAGTGGCTAAAGGCACTTGTTTGCAGAGCCTACTGGCCTGGATTCAACTCACCATTACCCATGTAAAGTCACATGCACAAAGTTGAGTGTGATAGCTCATGTGTGTAATTTCAGCACCTAGGAGGCTGAAGTAGGAGGATCACTTCCAGTCCAGGGCTAGTCTGGGCTGAAGAGTAAGATCCTGTTCTGAAGATAAGAGAGAGAGAAGGGAGAGGTAACAGGGAAGGGAGCATGGAAAAAAGACGAAAAATAGAAAAATAATTTTGGAACAGTTGGGTGTCATTTATCTAAGCATGTGTACATCTGCTTCAAATGATAGCCATGTTGCTTCCATTAACATTAAACAAAGGTTGGTAGTGTCCCAGCAGCATGATAGTCTGAGCTAACAACATCTTACTAGGACAGGAGATACATACTAGGTAAAAGAAAATATATGCAAATAGATGACTAATTAAAACCAAAATCAAAACTCTCTAAAACCTAGTACTTTTTGAGTACCAATATGGTGCCACAAGTGAAAAATTCCACATGACCTCATGTTGTAATAACAACAAAAACAGATGCACTAAAAATACTTTATAAAATTACCTTCAGGCTCTGTCGGGTATGGTGTATATGAAGCTTTTAGATTCCATTCCCAAGATATATGTAGATATTCCAAAAATTTAGGAAATCCAAATTCTAAAACATATCTAGTCTTAGACATTTTGGATAAAGGATATTTAACCTGTGTTAAAAATAACATACTTGTGCAAACACAGAAATAGTATGTTATTTTTTTGCTCTTTTTTCCCTGCACTATGTAGTCTCAGGGCGGCCTCGAACTCATAGTGATCCTCCTACCTCTGCTCCTGAGGGCTGGGGTTAAAAGTGTGCGCCACCACGCCTGGCATAAACAGTATTTTCTGAGTATATTACCTATAATCCATTTTGGAGGCAGAGATGAAGAAATGGAGAATATGGGAGAGGTTAAGAGATGCAGAAGACAGAATGAGAAGATCTGATGTATGTTTAGTAGGTGTTGCAGAAACCACACTTCGTAACAATGTGGAAGAGGTAGTATTTGTAGAGACAATAGATGAGAGCTTTTCAGGATTCATAAATATTAATCTTCAATTAATGAGCACACTGAGTCTTAAGTAGAATATATCAAAATTAAGCCTTGCTTTTCAGGTTGTATTTCAATATATGTGGTAATTCAATATGAAAAAGTACTGAAAATCAGGGAGATTCGGATGTAAATATCATTAAAACTAAATAATTTATCTTTCTCTGGAAAAGGTTGTTCATATCATTTATGAAGATAAACTGGGAATCAGAGAAGAAAGCACTGGGAAAACCTTCCTCATCCATTTAACGTTCATAAACTAGAAAAAAGGAAAGATTGATAAACTGACATGCAGAGGGAAAAAGAAAACTCAAAGACTTTTGTATGAAAAAAAAAATCATGTAGTGAATATCCCTGTACAGTAGTTTTGTTAGGACACTCTTAAAGTTGTTTGTAATTCAGAAGATAATACTTGAAGTTTTTGGTGCCAAATTGCCCTTCAGAAAATATTATTTTTAAGCAGTTTATCATTTATTCTACCATAAACTTTTTTTTTTTTAAATTTTTATTTATTTGAGAGTGACAGACACAGAGAGAAAGACAGATAGAGGGAGAGAGAATGGGCACGCCAGCGCTTCCAGCCTCTGCAAACGAACTCCAGATGCGTGCACCCCCCTGTGCATCTGGCTAACGTGGGACCTGGGGAACCGAGCCTCGAACCGGGGTCCTTAGGCTTCACAGGCAAGCGCTTAACCGCTAAGCCATCTCTCCAGCCCCCCTACCATAAACTTTTGCAAATAGTAAACTATAGAAAGCCTCTTAAGTTTCTCTGTTCTTTTTTTTTTAGGCATCAGGTACATGAAAAAGAAGAGTTCAAGGCTTTGAAAACATTAAGTATTTTCTACCAAGCTGGCACTTCCAAAGCTGGGAATCCTATTTTTTATTACGTTGCACGGAGGTAAGAAATATGTTTAAGCCTCTCTGAACAGTGTTTTGCAAACAACAGCCAAGTAGAAAGAGGGCAGGTTTTATTTTTCCTCTTTGAATTAGTAGGACTTGACATCATGTTTATCTGGGAGTCAGTAGCTATGTGGTAGCCATCTTGTCTTAAAATGTTGCTAATTATATTAGAATTGCTTTGCACATGATTCATTTTATATCAGTTTCTCTTTGGTACATCAGTCTTTAAGATGACTACCTACAGTGAATTAATTACATAAAGTAAATGATGACCTGGGATCTTTTGTTTTCAGGTATATTCTGATTCACTAGTATCCACAAGACAATAATTGGGAAGAACTACTGTAATAATAGTCTGTATAAGACTCCATCAGGGTGATTTAGGAAGTAATCCAGAGATGCTGTGGGAGGGAAATCTCCGTATTGCTGGGGCAGCCTGCAAAATAGATTCTGTTTGTTCAAGTTGTCTTCCACTAAGGCTGATTACCAGAGATCATTATGGAAATGCTATGAGCTCCTCCTAGATATCTATGATGCCATTGCTTTTCCTACCATAGTCTTTTCTTTCTTGTCTCATTCTAATTGTTTTTTTTAAATATATATACTTTTTAAAAAATTATTTGCAAAGAAAAAGAATGGGGAGAGGGAGAGAATGGACATTCGGGACTCCTACCACTCCAAATGAACTCCAGGTGCATGCACCACTTTCTTCATACGGTTTTACCTAATGCTTAGGAATTGAACCTGAGCCATAGACTTTGCAAACAAATGCCTTTAACTGCTAGGCCATCTCCCCAGTCCTGCTTGTCTTTTTGAAAAAATATTTATTTATTTATTTATTTAAGAGATAAGGGGGGGGGAGCACACCAGGGCCTCCAGCCACTGCAAGCAAACTCCAGTTGCATTGGCCACCTTGTGCAGCTGGCTTATATGGATTCTGGGAAATTGAACCTGGGTCCTTAGGCTTTGCAGGGAAGCTCCTTAACCACCAAGCCATCTCTCCAGCCCACCTGCTTGTCTTTAAAAAAAAAAAAAATTTATTTATGAGAGAAAGAGACAGATAGAGGAAGTGTGTATGAGCGTGCCAGGTTCTTCTGCCACTACAAAGGAACTCTAGATGCCTGCACCACTTCGTGCATCTGGCTTTACATGGTTACTGGAGAATCAAACCTGGATTATCAGGCCTTGCAAGCAAGTGCCTTTCACTGCTCAACCATCTCCCCAGTTCTGCTTATCTTTTTTTTTTAAAAAAAGCGTCGTTTATTTGAGAAAGAGAGACAGAAATAGGTAGAAAGAGGTCCACAGAGAGAGAGAGAGAGTATGAGCGCACAAGGCCTCCTGTCACTGAAAATAAACTCCAGATGCGTGCCACGTTGCACATCTGGCTTTACGTAGGTCCTGTCACTGAAAACAAACTCCAGATGCGTGCCATGTTGCACATCTGGCTTTACGTGGGCTCTGGGTAATCAAACATGGGCTGTCAGGCTTTGCAAGTAAATACCTGTGACCACTGAGTCATCTCTCCAGCCCTATCCCTGTCTTAAATTTCTGTTTTTCTTTTGAGAGAATGAGGCAGACCTAGAGAGAGTGAGTGTGCTTTAGGCCTCCTGCCATTGCAGATGAACTCCAGGTGCATGCAACAATTTGTGCATCTGGCTTTATATGGTTACTGTGGAATCAAACCCTAGGCCATCAGGCTTTGAAGCAAATATCATAACTGCTGAGCCATCTCTCCTGCCCCCTGCTTGTCTTTGGAAAACTAGTTTATTGTATTATTTTGTTAGTTTCACTTCTTCCACATGGCATGACGTAAATTCAGGTCATCTGAACTTTCAAGGCAGTGTGATTGTGACACAGAGACCACTCAGTTTGGAATCTCAAGGACTGTTTCATATTAGTTACACTATTTGGGAATGATAGGACCTAGTCTCTCTACATTTTCTGAATTTAACAGAAATTGAGGTGTATTAGTTGACTTAATGGGAGTGAAGAAGAAAGAAGGGTGGGAAATAAGAATCTTGTTTTATTTGATAATCCAGGTATCCAAAACACTGAGGAACTAGGAAATGAGGAAAATTTTTGAAAATTACACTTTCCATTGTTTCTCCTCTTTGACAACTCTTGAGTAATATCTGCTTATTGTAGCCAGGCATGATTGGTGGCATTTACCTTTAATCCTAGCATTCTGGAGGCTGAGACAGGACTGTTGTCATGGGTTTATTTGTAGCCATCTTGAGCTACAGAGTGAGACCATCTCAAAAAAGAAAATGATTCCCCTAAAAAAAAAAAAAGTTTTTTAAATTAGCCATTATTGGTCTTTCTTCCAATTCTTGTCTCAGGTGTGTTTTATTGCGGGGGAGGGCGTTCGAGATCAGGTCTTTCTTTCTACCCCAGGCTTTCCTGGAATTCACTATGTAGTCTCAGGGTAGCCTCGAACTCAAGGTTATCCTCTTAACCTCTGCCTCCTGAGTGCTGGGATTAAAGGTGTGTGCTACTTGGCACATTTTGTTTCTAAGATACTTTTAGTTTTCTTTGGCACTTGAAATAAGCTCCCCCCCTTTTTTTTTGAGGTAGGGTCTCACTCTAGCCCATGCTAACTAACTTGGAACTCATTCTGTAGTTCCAGGCTGGCCTTAACCTCACAGCAAACCTCCTGCCTCTGCCACCACACCTGGCATTCCATATTTGTATTCCATCTTTGACCTTTAGTACTATCAGGATAATTTGACTGTCCCTATTTTTTTTATTTTTTAAAAATTTTTAATTTTTTTATTAACATGATTATAAAAAAATACCCATGGTAATTCCCTCCCTCCCCCTGACACTTTCCCCTTTGAAATTCCATTCTACATAATATTACCTCCCCATCTCAATCATTATACTTACATATATACAATATCAACCTATTAAGTACCCTCCTCCCTTCCTTTCTCTTCCCTTTATGTCTCCTTTTTAACTTACTGGCCTCTGCTACTAAGTATTTTCCTTCTCACACAGAAGCCCAATCATCTGTAGCTAGGATCCACATATGAGAGAGAACATGTGGCACTTGGCTTTCTGGGCCTGGGTTACCTCACTTAGTATAATCCTTTCCAGGTCCATCCATTTTTTTTGCAAATTTCGTAACTTCATTTTTCTTTACCACTGAGTAGAACTCCATTGTATAAATGTGCCACATCTTCATTATCCACTCATCAGTTGAGGGACATCTAGGCTGGTTCCATTTCCCAGCTATTATAAATTGAGCAGCAATAAACATGGTTGAGTACGTACTTCTAAGGAAATGAGATGAGTCCTTTGGATATATGCCTAGGAGTGCTATAGCTGGGTCATATGGTAGATCAATCTTTAGCTGTTTTAGGAACCTCCACACTGTTTTCCACAATGGCTGGACCAGATTGCATTCCCACCAGCAATGCAGAAGGGTTCCTTTTTTTCCACATCCCCGCCAACATTTATGATCATTTGTTTTCATGATGGTGGCCAATCTGACAGGAGTGAGATGGAATCTCAATGTAGTTTTAATCTGCATTTCCCTGATGACTAGTGACGTAGAACATTTTTTTAGGTACTTATATGCCATTTGTATTTCTTCTTTTGAGAATGCTCTATTTAGCTCCATAGCCCATTTTTTGATTGGCTTGTTTGACTCCTTATTATTTAACTTTTTGAGTTCTTTGTATATCCTAGATATTAATCCTCTATCAGATATATAGCTGGCAAAGATTTTTTCCCATTCTGTAGGTTGCCTCTTTGCTTTTTTCACTGTGTCTTTGCAATGCAAAATCCACACTTGTCAGGCTCAGTTTGCCCTGCAGTCAATAAACTTTTTAAATATTTTATTTTATTTTATTTTATTTTAGAGTGAGAGAGAATTGATGTGTGCCAGGGCCTCAGCCACTGCAGTCAAACTCCAGACGCTTGTGCCACCTAATGGGCATGTGCAACCATGTACTTGCTTCATCTTTGTGCATCTGGCTAATGTGGGATCTAGAAAGTTGAACATGGGTCCTTAGGCTTTGCAGGCAAGCACCTTAACCACTAAGCCATCTCTCTAATCCTATTATTTTCTTTTTGAGAGAAAGAGCCAGACAGAAAGAAAGAGAATGGGCACACCAGGGCCTTTCAGCCACTGTGAATGAACTCTAGACACATGTGCTCCTTGTGTACATATGTGACATTGCACACTTGCGTCACTATGCATGTGACTACGTGGAACCTGGAGAATTTAACATGTGTTCTTAGACTTGTCAGGCAAGCACCTTAACTGCTAAGCCATCTTTCTTTCTAGTCCAACTTTCCCTATTTTGTCTAAGTAGCAAATATTGCTGAGGGAGTCTAAGTAGCAAATATTGCTGAGGGAGGTAGGTGGATGTGTGCCTCAAACCCTTTTGAAATCTTACAAATAGCAAAGACTTTTAGAAAATGTCAAAGCTGAGTTGTTCCCCCCACCCCCATGCCCTTAAGATGAGAAACTAAATGTGTATTCCTTCTCTATATGTTGATTTAACAAGAGTTTAAGGAAAGCAGGATGGGCCTGGACCTGATTCAAATATCTCAGTGGAATCAAGTCAGCAGGTTCTCCATAGGTATATACCCTATCTTTACGAATTCAGTCATGTATTCAGTAAGTTTGAGGGTTTTGTTTTTTGTTTTGTTTTGTTTTGTTTTGTTTTTAGATGATCCTGCCAGCCTCAGATTTTCTTTTTTTTTTTAAATATTATTTGTTTGTTTTTATTTATTTGAGAGTGGCAGAGAGAGAAAGAGGCAGAGAGAGAGAGAGAATGGGCGCGCCAGGGCCTCCAGCCACTGCAAACGAACTCCAGATGCGTGCGCCCCCTTGTGCATCTGGCTAACGTGGGTCCTGGGGAATCGAGCCTCAAACCGGGGTCCTTAGGCTTCATAGGTAAGGGCTTAACCGCTAAGCCATGTCTCCAGCCCAGATTTTCAATCTTTTAAGGTTTTTGGTGGGTCTTTGTGTTGTGTTGTGTTGTTGTGTTGTGTTTTTAAGGACAGAGTCTCACTACATATGGCCTGAAACCCATGATCATCCTTCCTTTGCTTTTGAAGGACTAGGATTATAGTCATGTGCCACCATGCCCAGTACCTCTTAATATCTTCTTTAGACCTTGTAGAGCTCTACCTGGCCTTCATGGTCACATGGCATGCCATTTAGCTTCAGGATGAATGAACATAGTAGAAAGAGCAGAGAAAGACCCTGTTTCTCTTGGTATATGCTAGGTAGCCACTGAAAGCCTCATCTGTACAGTCAGCTTTGTCAGATAGCACCTGAGCTTGACTTCCTTGTGGATACCTTTTGAAATGCAGATTCTGATCTCAATGATGTACAGACACTTCAGACTTGAATATCCAAAACTTATATGTTGTATATCAAATCAACCTCATCTTTGCACCATGTTTCCTTTCAGCATCCCTTTCTTTCATTTCTCAATGTGGATCTCTATTAAAACTCTTCTGCCTTTCCTCTACTTTCTTCATTGTCAGTCACCAAGTTGCAATTTTACTTGTGAAATCTGGCATATCAAGTGAGGTCTTTAGTTAGGCTTTTTTTTATTGCCAAACCTGTCTTGTTTTCACAAGATGTGGCTCAGGAAAGAAAGTAGAGCCTTCACCAATGTAAACAGAACTAAAGAGCTGTCACTGAAGGAACCAGTTCCTGCTTTATGTCTCTTTGCTTTGTTTGACTCTACTGACATGATTTTATTTTTATTTTCTTTATCCTTTCAGCTTTGGCCCAGCTTGTATAGCCCCTTCATTGTCTTAGTATTACATTACCTGAAATCCCCCCACTGCCCCCAAAAATGTGGCTCTTAAAAAAAAATACCTTTGTTGCCAGTCATGGTGGTGCATGCCCTTAATGACAGCATTCAGGAGGCAGAGATAGGAGGATCACTGTGAATTCAAGGCCAGCCTGAAACTACAAAGTAAGTTCCAGGTCAGCCTGGGCTAGAGTGAGACCCTAGCCCCCCCCCCCCCCCAAAGAAGTTCTTTTTTGGCAAGACTTTCAATGTTAGAAGTTGATCTGACCAGCAAACAGATTTTTTGGCTGCCCTAATCTAAACACACGTTCCTGGTCCAGCAGTCATGTAACTCAAAAACCATGCAGTATTAATCAGCGCTGCTCTTAAGTTTTAACTATTTCAGAGTGGATCTTTATTTCTTCTTTTTTCAGAGTTGATCTTAATAGTCTCATATTACCATTAAGTACTTTGGAAATGTCTTTTGAAACCTTTGCTTCCAAACTGCATTGCTGGAACTTTTAGAATTTCTTCCCTTAGGCATCTCTATTATTTCTGCAGTCACTTTCCATGACAGATCTGATGTTGTCTGTCCTATTGACTCACCATATAAAGCTCAAGCTGTGTAGCCACATGGACAAGGTGCTGTATAAGTTAGCCTGACTTGCTTTCTAATCTGCTTTTCTCTTTTACATACTCATGCTATTGTGCTGATACAATAAAAGAAAACAATATAAATGTGTCTCAAAGGAAAAATATTATGGAATAACTTAGTGTTTATTTTGCTTCATATAAGTGATTAAAGTAATTTAAATTTGTATGAACTACATTAAGAAGCTTTATTGGCATGTGTACCTAAGAAGATGAAGAGATGTACCAGCCTCATGTATAACCAGATACGCAGCTCTGATTAGTATCATCTGAACATGGATGGCTCCAGTGGTCCTCGAGTTTTCTCTCTGTGTTGGCTTTATTCTCAAGAAGCTTTTTTCACAGCTAGCTGTGGTTTGTGTTCTCCTAGCTTAACAATCCCAATGGAAAAACACCTTTCCAACTAGTTTCAGCACACTGGTTGGTCTTACTGGCCTGGCTTGAGTCACATGTCAGTTACCAAGGTTATGGCATGGGAATGGAATTCCTTGGCTCTCTAGACCTGGATCATATACCCATTGCTGGAGCTCAGTAGTGAAGCCAGCCATACCATAGTCACATGAATTTATGGGTAAGTATGAGAACAGTATTTTCCAAAGAAAAATTGTGTTGTAGATACCAGAATGAAGAAAAGTAGACATCAGACAGGCAGAAATAACAGTAATTCTACCAAAATGTACCTTTAAAAAGACCCAAAAGAAGCTAGGTGTGGTGGCGCACACCTTTAATCTCAGCACTTGGGAGGCAGAGGTAGGAGGATCACCATGAGTTCAAGGTCATCCTGAAACTACATAGTTAATTCCAGGTCAGCCTGGGCCAGAGTGAGACCCTACCTCAACTGCCCCCCCCAAAAAAAGATTCAAAAGAAGCTAGGTGTGGTGATGTTCCTCTGTAATCCTAACACTTGGGAGGCTAAGGCAGGAAGATTCTGAGTTGAAGGCCAACCAGTCTATGCTGTATAATGAGTTCAAGACCAGCCTAAGCTAGAATGAAACCTTGTCTCAAAAACAAGCAAAACCCAGGAGCTAGAGTGATGACTCAGTGGTTAAGGTGCTTGCTGGCAGAGCCTGGCAACATTTTTGTTCTATCTCCCAAGCACCCACATAAAGCCAGATGCGTAAAGTGGCACATGCATCTGGAGTCTCTTGGCAGCAGCTGGAGGCCCTGATTTGCCCATTCTGTCTTTCTTCTATCTCTCACTGTTTGCAAATAAATAAGTTAAATATTTTTTTTAAAATAAGCAAACCCAGAAAGATGATGGTATGTACAGAGGAAATAGATGAAGCTTCACAGACTTGATGTTTTACAAGTTTACATTGTTTGCGTCACTTACCGCATGTGTTTTTGGAGGAGAGTGGGAACCAATTATATTTTCATTATATTTCTCTTATTTTTGAATTATTGCCAGAAGCATGTGCTATTTTTTCTAAGAATAATTTAACCCTAAAAATTACATTGAATAGTTTCCTGTTTGGAATATTATGGTACTTAACAATAGTCTTTGGTTGTATTATTACTAATGATCAAAACCAATGTTTACTTAATGTTTTATCTATATCAGGAAAATGGTATATGTTATGTAATTTCTCACTTAATCTTTACAATAATCTTGTGAGGTAATACTAACAAGAAGTGACATGTATGAAACCCAAACCTAGCTATCAGAAAGACCTTGATAATTAAACACATCCATAGCGCCTATCCTGGGCTTCCAGATCAGAGTCTAGAGGCATGACCTAATCTGTGTATGTAACAAACACCCCAAATGATTCATTCATAGTGGGTTATTATTTGAATTTGTTTGGGAATCCTGCTGGGATGTGTATTTGATTATTGGTAGCATATTAGATTTGAAATGCAGTTCCAAAACTAAACCAAAGTTCCTACTTGCACTGTTTGTAACACAGAACTTATTATTGATAATATACTAAATTTGGGGGATTAAATCCTCCTTTGTAGATGAGCATAAAAAAAAAATCCCACAGTGGGCCAGAGAGATGGGTTAGCAGTTAAGGTGTTTGCCTGTGAAGCCTAGGACCCAGGTATGATTCCCCAGTACCCATGTAAGCCAGATGCACAGAGTGGCACATGTGTCTGCAGTTTGTTTGCAGTGGCTAGAGGCCCTGGCATACCAATTCCTCCCTCTTTCTTTCCTTCCTTCCTTTTTTCCTTCCTTCCTTTTTTCTTTTTTCCTCTCTCTGTCTTCCTCCCTCCCTCCATCTGCCTGCAAATGAATAAGTAAAAATATTTTTAAAATATTCTTAAAAGCATACATGGGCTGGAGAGCTGGCTTAGCGGTAAAGGCACTTGCCTGCAAAGCTTAAGGACCAGGTTCAGTTTCCCAGTACCCACATAAGCCAGATATACAAGGTGGTGCATGTGTTTGGCCTACATGTGCAGTGGTTAGAGGCACTGGTGTTCCTATTCATTCTCTCTCTTTCTCAACTAAGTCTAAAAAAAAAAAGTGTTGTTTTTTTTTTTTTTTTTCAATCCAACAGTTGTAGCTGGGCGTGGTGGCGTATGCCTTTAATCCCAGCACTCAGAAGGCAGAGGTAGGAGCATTGCTGTGAGTTTGAGGCCACCCTGAGACTACATAGTGAATTCCAGATCAGCCTGCGCTACAGTGAGACCCTCCCTCAAAAAAAAAAAAAAAAAATCCAACAGTTAAGTCATTTCACCACAAAAATATGATTCTTCTCAATTTCAAGCAACTGATTTACAAATGATCATTTGAGACACAAGTAAAGCTTTTACTCAATTGGATATTTTAAGAGTTGGCACCTTTTTTTTTTTTTTTTTTTGAGGAAGGGTCTCACTCTGGTCCAGGCTGACCTGGAATTAGCTAGGCACTGTTTTTTTGGCATCAGAATGTCTTTACTATCACACATTCACAAAATAGGGTACTACAAATGGGTGTGTCCTTTGTAAAAATATGTTATTTTTCCTCGCCAGATTATTTTTCAGTTTATCTAATAAAAAGCAAGATAAGGGCTGGAAAGATGACTTAGCGGTTAAGTGCTTGCTTGTGAAGCGTAAGGACCCTGGATCAAGGCTCGATTGCCCAGCACCCATGTATGCCAGATGCACAAGGTGGCACGTGCATCTGGAGTTCGTTTGCAGTGGCTGGAGGCTCTAGCGCACCCATTCTCTGTCTGTCTGCCTCTTTCTTTCTCTGTCGCTGTCAAATAAATGAATAGAAATAAACAAAAAAAAAATTTTAAAAGCAAGGTAATACAAAATATACCACTTCTTATCCCCCATCATCTGCCTCCCCTTTGATTAAATACCACTTGCATAATTTGTTTTCATACCTTTAATATATACATTTGGGATTCAATTCAGTTTTGCAAATATTAAAAAAAAACATGATGTTTTGCTTATTTTGGCATTTAATAAGGTAGTACATCTTATTTTATGGAGAAAGAAACTACATTTTCGAGGTAATATTTAACTTATACAAGTAAGATTTGCCAAGAACCAAGTCATACAAGAGTAATGATAAATTTTGAAGTGGTAAATTAAAATAAATTTTATCTTTTATTATATCCATCATTGAGAAGATAATAAGGAACTGTGAGAAACATCAGTCAGTCCCAGCTCACTTCAGCCTAAGTACACATAGGAGTAAAAATGTTACAAAGAAAAGACCGTGACTACTGAACACTGGATTGAGTATTGTGCTGCCACCAGTTGGTGTAGTTATGTTTATGAGGAGACTTGAGGTCATGATATAATTCAAGGTCTGCTTGGCAGTTGGAGTCATCTTTGGATTAAGATTTGAAGGCTTTGTTGGAGGATGGAGGCTGGTCCTAGGATTTGTCATTATTGTGGAATCTGGGCTTGTTTTGGCATCTGGGTTCATCATGGAATTTGAACTCATCCTAGGACTTGAGACTTCTGTAGTACTTAAGGTGGTTGTTGAAATTATTTCCAAAATGTAAGCAAACACGAGGAGTAGGGTGATGGCAAATGATTGCTTGAACATCATTCTCCTGTGCTTTAAAACAATTACACAGTTTAATACTTGGGTCAAGGAAACACAAGCATATTCTTGATTGTGTTTGTTTAGTACATTAATACTATATGTTAGTGAACAAATAACAAGTTTTCTTCTCGACATCTGATAGAAGAGCTTTTTTCTATCTAGGGTCAACAACTTAAGGTATAAGCAGCTTAAATACTAAAGATGAGCTTCATTTAGTTTCCCTATTTTATACAGAGAAAATTAAGCATTAGGCATCAGTTACAATAGGAATGAAGGCTTGAGGCCAAACCCAGAGTAAGGAAGCAGCAAAGAATAGAGGTAACTATGGAGACCAGGGTAACATGAAACAATTCCATTTTCTGCTTCAGATTTCTGTGGCTATTATTCTAATCATTTTAGATTTAAGCTTAAGTCACAAATTAAAATATTACTTCTAAATCAATATTCACACCGCAAACTAAAAGAGGTTAAACCAAATGATCTCTCTGGTGCTAGGGCTCCCTTCATTTTACCTCCTTTGTGGGAGGAGTAGGAGAACTAGCTTTTAGAGTATTTCATAAGCTTTTAAAAGAGAACAAAGTTAAGACTTGATCCAAATCAGTCCTATCATTATTAACAATCAACTGATAAAACACAAGGGTACAGCTTGTTTGAGGACACTTACTATAGGACCAGGTCTTGATCTACTATTCTTTAGTAAATATAGACACAAAGACATAGCTGATCCATATGCCAGCTAAAGTTTGACAATAAACAAGTAAGGCTAATCTTCTTTTCTTCTATATTCAAATCTAATGGTTTGCTTCAGCTGAGATAATTCAACAAACCCCTGCATTGCATGATTCAATATTGTAAGTTTTTACTTAATGCTCAAACTTTACACAAAACATTGCGATTTTGGTGTGATATGTAATTGAGAAAATTTTAAGTTAATATTACCTGTTGACTAGTTTTTTTCAAGATTGATGATTAAGCTTTTCTCTACTGTCCTGGAGAATCCGATTCTGCTGCTGGATCTGATTCTCCCACACTGCTGTTATTTAAATAGAGCTACCAAGCAAGTCACATGCTCTCCACTGCACCTGCCCTGTGCTCTTTAGAAGTATCCACCTGAATGTTTTCCAAACATCTGATGTAAACACACAGACTTTGGCAGAAATTAAGGAATTCAACTAAAGTCTTTCTAAAATGTAATCATTTATTTAAGGAATCCAAGTGAGTACCATTCACTGTTAATTCTGTACATGTATATTAAGGTATCTTAATGAATTTCTTACTATATTGACTAACTGGACGTGTGTGCTATTTTGCTTTGTGATTATCAAGTAAACATGTCAAAGACATGTTTTCTCCCTTAAATCTGTATATATAATACTAGGGTAATTTTTTTGCTTTAACTTTGGAGTTTTAAAAATAGTTTATTAAGCTGGGCATGGTGGCACATGCCTTTAATCCCAGCACTTGGGAGGCAGAGGTAGGAGGACCGCCAGAAGTTTGAGGGCACCATGAGGCTACATAGTGAATTCCAGGTCAGCCTGGGCTACACTGAGACCCTATCTCAAAAATATATAAAAAAAAATAGTTTAATAATATTTCATTCCAGAAATTTAAATGTTGGTAAATACAGTAGTCTTTTAGGAAAGAAGTTAAACTAAATTCATTTGAAACTTAAAAAAGGATTATACAGGAAAATGATAACTTTCATACTGAGTTTAACAAAGTTCTGCTTTTTTAAAAAATGTATTACACCACCTTTCTTGAAGACAAGTAAATTATTTAAGGGAGTTTTCTGTGTTAGTGTTTTTTCTTGATCATCATCACAAGGAAGTTAGTTGGGCTATATTGTGCTGGTGTCTGCATTACTGGCCGGCCCTCTGGGTATAGAAGGGCAGACAGTGGTGCGGGCATGCAAAGGAATGTGTAAGCGGCAGAGGCACAAGTCACTACATGTTCTTTACTCGCTTGACTTGGCTATCAGGTTTGTTTTCTTTTGAATGAATATAGTAAATGCTTGCTGAGTCTTACATGGTACATGCAATAGCCTCACTTAACTGAAGTTTAATGTGGTCAGACCCAAGAAGTAAACAAAAGAAGTCTCTTGGCAACCAACGTGAATATCAGCAAGAGTGCTAAGATAGAACACAAGATCTTGGCCTGTGCTTGAGCCACTTGCTTGCCATTCTGAGTGTTTTCTTTAAGATACCTAGTTGACTAGTTGATAATCATCACATTTCAGCCTTGAGCTGACTGTGGGCTAGTGTCTTATTCTAGTTTTCTAATCCTGACCTTTTGAACACTAAATTTATATAACTGTATTTAATTTGTGTATGCACACTCGTGTATTTGTGGTGTGTAGTGTATGCAGATGCACGTGCCCTGTGAGGCCAGAGGTGAACATCAGGTGTCCCCTCAGTAACATGTTTTCTTGAGAGAGGCTCTTTCTGATTCTAGAACTTGGCTATTTTTATGAGCTCCAACAATTCTCTGGTCTTTGCTTCTCACAGGACTGGAGTGACAGATGCCCATGGTCATGCCCAGCTGTTTTCATGAGCATTAGGAAATCGAACTCAGGCCATCATGCTTGTGTGAGAAGTGGGCCAACTCTCCATCCCCCTATTTATCTTTCTGTTTATTTTTGAGACAGGGTCTCACTTTTTTAGCCCAGGCTGGCATTGAACTCACCGTTCTCCTGCTTCAGTTTTCCAGAGAGCTGGAATCACAGGCATAAGCCACCATTCCTGGCTCTGCAACACTTTATTACACTTCAACAATTCAGTCTCACCTAACTAAACTCATTATGTTCCATTTCCTATTCTCTACAACATCTCTTCACTGGATCATCACCTAGCCAAATGGCTAGCTTTCCAGTAGTCTTCTCTTTCCTAATTGATAATTTTTTTCAAATTGATATCTAGGTTTAGTGAGAGACCCTGGGTCTGAACATAAAGATGAAAAGTGACTGAGGAATACTCCTAGGGTCAACCTCTGGTCTCTACATGCGCATGCACACACGAACACATATCCACGCCCCCAAAACGAAAATGTCTTAGTGCAGAATGTCCATCTTTAAGTAAATTTGTTTTCCTAATAGTATATAGTACTTAAAGTCTGTTGTCTAATTTTGGTCTATTATGGCATATTTTTATTTTTGGTAATCAAAACTCATTTTTAACTTTTGCATATGTATGTCTGTACATGTTTATATGTATAGGCACATGTCTTTGCTGGTTTTGTGTACATTATGTAGTCTCAATATGGTCTCAAACTCACCGTGTTCCATCTGCCTCTACCTCTCAAGTACTGGGATTAAAGGTGTGCACCACCACACCTGGACCACTTTTACTTTTTAAGATAGTCCCTTGCTAAACCTAGAGCCCTACCTATTCAGCTAGCTAGTGAGCCCTAGAGATTTCCTGTCTTGATCTCCCCAGCTCTGGATTGCAAGTGCATACTACCACTTCTGGCTTTTAAGTGGTTGCTGGACGTCCAAACTTAGGTGTCCATGTATTTTATCACTGAGCCATGTGTGTTTGGGGAGGGGTTCTGATTTTTTGTTTTTTGTTTGTTTGTTTGTTTGTTTGTATTCTCAAGGTAGGGTCTCACTATGGCTCAGGCTCACCAGGCATTCACTATGTAGTTTCAAGGTGGCCTTGAACTCAAGGTGATGCCTCCCAAATCCTGAGATTAAAGGCGTGTACCACCACACCCAGCTTATTTATGTGTATGTTTAATGAGTCATTAATTCTTGTTGATTCTGCTTCAGAAAATGTTCATTTTTTCCCTCACTCTACAGACTCAGTTGGCAGCTTCATTCATTGTCTAATCTGGACTTGACAAAGTTCTTTTTTTTTAAGGACCAGACAGACAGTAAGTATAAGAATGCTGCCCAGAGGTGGGGAGATGGCTGAGTGGATAAGAGCACTTGCTGCACAAGCATGGGGATGTGAGTTCAGTCCTCAGCCTCATGTAAAAATCCAGGCATGGCCACGCATCCTGTGACCCCAGTGCTGAGGGGCCACAGACAAGAGACTAACTGGGGCTTGCTGGTCAGCAAAATTGTATCTCCAGCTTCAGTGAGAGATTCCATCTCAAGTAACTGTCACCAAAGAGGACACCCAGTGGTCTCAGTAGACAAAGACCTGATGATTTCTGCAAGTCCACATGTGTATACAGGATGTTTGTGTGTGTGCGCGCACACCCACATGCACATGCTTGCGAACTGATCTTCTGCGTAGGCTATGTCTTATCTTCCTCATCCACATTTATGATGTATGGCTATCATGTCCAGGTACATTATTTTATGTATTCCTGTTAACTAAGTTTTTATACATAAGACAATTTAATACTACCTTTGAGACTCTTGCCATTTCTTCATAGCCATCTATACTATTAATTTTCTCAAAATTTATACTGACTAATTTCTTTCAAGGAAAATTTATATGATACATGAAAAACAAGTAAGCAAAAGCTCATAGTCAAAAATTTTAAGTATAGGACTGGAGAGATGGTTTTGTGGTTAAGGCGCCTAGCCTGCAGTGCCAAAGGAACCAGGTTCTATAATCCAAGACCCACATAAGGCAGATGCACAAGGTGGCGCCTGCATCTAGAGTTCATTTGCAACAACTGAAAGCCCTGGCGTGCCCATTCTATCTGCCTTCCCCCGTCTCTAATAAAAATTTTTTAATTTAAAAAGTGTAGAACCTTTAAGTATGTAGTTCATATGCTACCCAGTCACTAATCTACTTTCTACCTTGCATCTTTGTTTGCTTTGCATGTGTCCAGTTTCATCTGTGTTGTGGCATGTATTAGAACCTCATTTCTTCTAACTAATATTCCATTGCATCGGTATGTCAATGTGTTTGCGTCAAGTTTTTGGCTTTATGAATAATGCTGCTATAAACATTTGCATATGACTGTATGGGAAGTCTACATTTTCAATTTTTTAGCTCTACATATAGGAGTATAATGGTTGGAACATGTGATAATTCCATCTTTAAGCTTTTGAAGATCTGACAGACTTGCCAAGAGTGGATGGACACATTATTTTACTTTCCCACTGAAGTACATATGAGAGCTCTTAATTTCTCAGCATCCTTACCAAATGCTTGATATTGTCTTTATCTAGAGAAATTTTGATAAATCCCTCATCTACTAAACCATAGTGGATTCTACTATTTTACGATCTCCATGCTGCAATGTAGTTTTTAGGGGAACACACTGAACTGTTACCTACTGTATCTTTTTGTGAATATACAAAAATATGTAGCATAGCCAGGCGTGGTGGCGCACACCTTTAATCCCAGTACTCAGGAAGCAGAGGTGGGACTATCTCCATGAGTTCGAGGCCACCCTGAGACTACATAGTTAATTCCATGTCAGCCTGGGCTAGAGTGAGACCCTACATCGGGGGGGAAAAAAAAAAACAAAAAAAACACAAAACATAGTGTATGGAATTCTATAGAACTCTTAGTAAATAAACTTAGATTTTTAAATTTTTTATCTTTTGGTTTTTCAAGGTAGGGTCTCACTCTGGCCCAGGCTGACCTGGAATTTACTATGTAGTCTCAGGGTGGCCTCAAACTCATGGTGATCCTCCTACCTCTGCCTCCCGAGTGCTGGGATTAAACACATGTGCTACCATGCCTAGCTACAGATTTTTTTTTTTTTTTTTTTTTGAGACAAGGTCTTGCTATGTAGGCCAGGCTTCCCTTGAACTTGGAATCAGGCTTCTGTCTCCTGAGTACTCAGATTACAGAGATGCACCATCATGCCTTGTCAGTTTTAATTACAGACACATGATTGCATTTTGAAGAAAGACTGCTCAGTGTATTGTTGGTTATTAGAACTGGAGTTGTAGGACTAGGGAGATTTCCCAGTTGTTAAAGGCACTTGCTTGCAAAACCTGGTAGCCAGGGTTCAATTCTCTAGTGCCCATGTAAAGCCAAATGTACAAAATGGCACATGTTCATTTGCAGTGGCATGAGGCCTTGGCATGTCCATACACATATTCTTTCCCTCCCTCTGTCTCAAATAAATAAAAACAGTTTTTCAAAAAGGATTGGAGGCTGGAAAGATGCCTGCAAAGCCTAAGGATCCATGTTCCACTCTCCAGATCCCACCTTAAGCCTGATGCACAAAGGTGAGGCAAGCACAAGAGGTCACATGCCCACTAGGTGTGGCATGCATCTAGATTTCAATTGCAGCTGGTGAGGCCCTGGTGTGCCAATTCTGTGTGTGTGTCTGTGTGTCTCTCTCTCACTCTCAAATACAAAATAATAATAATAATAATAACAACAACAACAACAGTTCTAGCTATGGTAGAAAAATATAGTAAAAAAAACAAAAGTAAAGCTTTGTAATACAGTTTTATTTAATATAAAATTTGTTTTTCCAGTGTAACAAAAACTGGCTCTTGTTTTTGAAAAGGGACTCTGATGATGTTTTTAATACTGATAAAATCATTAGAATAAAGTATAATGGACTGGAGAGATGGTTAAGTGGTTAAGGCACTTGCCTTCAGAGCCTAATGACTGGAGTTCAATTCACCAGGAAAGCCAGATGGACAAAGTGCCACGTGTATCTGGAGTTCGTTTGCAGCGGCTGTAGGCCTTGGTGTGCCCATTCTTTCTGTCTCTCTCCTGTCTGTGCTTGCAAATAAACAAATAAGCAAACAAGCAAAATATTTTTTTAAAGCATAATGACTTAACCCAGTGATTTTGAAATATATAGAAGTTGGGCCGAAGGGATGGCTTAGTGGTTAAGGCGTTTGCTTCAAAGCCAAAAGGACCCAGGTTCTATTCCCCAGAACCCACATTAGACAAATGCATAGGAGGGCGCACGCATCTTGAGTTCATTTGCAGTGGCTGGAGGCCCTGGTGCACCCATTCTCTCTCTTTCTCTCTCTCTCTTTCTCTCTCCCTCCCTCCCTTCCTCACTCTTTCTCTATCAAATAAATAAATTAATAAAATATTTTTAAAAGAAGTATGTAGAAATTAAGATGTATTGTGACATATTTAAAGTTAAAATCAGTTTATAGCCATGATCAATACATGAAAATATTTTGCTTTCAAGTGACTATTTAATACTCTAATAATTTTAAAGAAATTGGCTTTTACAGTGTGTCTTTAAATTCATACTTAATGCTCTGAAGCTTTCTTGTAAAATTTAAAGTCAAAACAAAAACTCCTAATCTTTCATGAAAGTAATTAAAACAAGAGAACTGTAGTGGGGGGATGAAAAACAAGATTTCTGAGCATAGTAGCTCACACCTAAAATCCCAGCACTTGAGAGGTTGAGCCAAGTAAGTTCAAGGCTTGCTTTGGCTTTTATAGCAAAAGTCCTGTACCCCCCAAAATAGATTTGTTATGATATTGTAGATAAGCCATTTAGTGAGGAAATATTGAACCCTATGAATAGATGGAATTTTTTTTTAAACAGTTACCATTTTTCTTGATTGTCACTGGTATGAAGAACTGCACCTGAATATCGAATATCCACACAGTGGAACTGGTGTGGCTGTGTTCCAGATACTCGCACTATGTAGTAGCTCAGATGTGATAGTGGTCACTGAGGCTTTGGCTGGCAAGTGATGGTTCTCCCAGTGGTTATTGTGGTATATGGCATTTTTATTTTCCTTTAAGTGATGGTTTGGGTCTCCTCCCTACCTTTGATGAAAAACCATTAAACTGCAGCTTATTTTTTGTTGAGGCAAGCATTTGACAGTCATTCAGAATCTGTCTGCTTTTAAAATGTTCATTGTTTTTCAACTATCACTATGGACAACAAAAGGGAAAAATTGCATTTTCTAGTACAGTATTCTCATCAGATTTATTAATCCTTGATCTTGTGATATCCATTAAGACAGCTTAGTTTTTGGTGCTGTGTCCTATTTCCTTAAACATAAATAACCAGTCATTTGAAGTATAACTGAAAATGGTAAATACATAGGAAATATTGTACCACTGTGGGTTCAGTCATTTCCCTTTCTTATGTGTTACAAAGGCCAGTAGGAATCATTAAAATATTTATGTAGCACCTACAAATGTTTAGTATGCATGATTTAACCTTAAAATATCCGTATGGAATACATTTTTAAACTATATTTTTTATCAAAACACAGTCAGTTGCACAAAGTTACATAAGGTTTTGGTGGGTTTTTTATTTGCGTATGTGTGATGTGCATGCATGTGTATGTTGGTATGTGTGTATGTGCTGGTGTCTGTGCATATGTGTGCTCTCCACCTTGCTTATTGAGACAAGGTCTCTCACTGAACCCAGAGTTCATGGATTCAGCTAGGCTAGTTAGCCAGATTGCCTTGAGGATACATCCATCTCTTCCTTCCAAGTGCTGGAATTGCAGGCTCGTGCCTGGTACTTATATGGGTTCTAGAAATTTGAGTTCACATTCTTAAGCTTGTCTGGCAAATGATTTACCAACTGAGCAGTCTCCCCAGCCAGTATATTATATATGGAGACCAGAGACTGGTGATGGGTGACTTCCTTAATCACTTTCCACCTGATATTTTGAGGCAGGGTTTCTCACTGAGCCTGGGTCTCACTGACTTGGCTCTATTAGATAGTTGAAAAGTCACAGGGATCCTCCTGACTCTGCCTCTCTAGTTCTCTAATACTAGGATTGCAGGCATGTGCTACCACACTTTTTATGTGGGTGCTGGGGATCCAACCCTGGTCCTCATGCTTGTCCAGCAAGTACTTTACCAACTGAGCCATTTCCTAGACCTATAACAACTTACTGTTAAACTCTTTCTGCCAAACTACAACATGTGTGAAATACATTTAGAATTACTTTTAAATATATTTTTAATTTATTTATTTGAGAGAGAGAAACAGGAAGACAGTTGGCCTCTAGCCAGTGCAAACTATAGATGCATGTGCCACCTTGTA
Organism: Jaculus jaculus; assembly: GCF_020740685.1. NCBI lineage: Eukaryota > Metazoa > Chordata > Mammalia > Rodentia > Dipodidae > Jaculus > Jaculus jaculus. The sequence continues at coordinate 88,483,004 of NC_059110.1, forward strand.
CATCTGGCTTTATGCGGGTACTTGGGAATCAAACCTGGTCCTTTGGCTTTGTCTGCAAGTGACTTAATAATCACTAAGCCATCTCTCCAACCCACATTTAGAGGGGTTTTGTTTTTTTTTTGTTGTTGTTGTTTTTGTTTTTCAAGATAGGGTCTCACGCTTGCTCAGGTTGGGCTGGAATTCACTATGGAGTCTCAGGGTGGCTTTGAACTCAAAGCAATCCTCCTACCTCTGCCTCCCAAGTGCTTGGATTAAAGGTGTGCACCACCATGTCCAGCTAGAATTATTTTAATAAGATTAACAACCAAGTTGTTCTGTTATTTTTATTGTGTGTGCATATGTATATGTAATTTCTGTACTTTGAACTTGTTAATAACTTTAATAAATTGGTCTTCTAGGTGATGGTAGTGAGTATGTTTAGCCCATATTTTTTACCTTGTTAAATATGTTTAATGGCCTGGTAACTGTCGAATTAAAATGGCATTTCTTAAAAGTTGCATTTTTTTTTTCTTTTTTTGGCGGGGGAAGGGTTTCCGAAGTAGGGTCTGTGTAGCTCAGGCTGACCAGAAATTCATTGCGTATGCTCAGGGTGGCCTCAAACTCACAGCAACCCTCCTACTTCTGCCTCCCAAGTGCTAGTATTAAAGGCATGTGCCACCATGCCTGGCCCAAAAGTTGTATTTCTTTCTTTCTTTTTTTTTTTTTAAATTTTGTTTTTCAAGGTAGGGTTTCACACTGTAGCCCAGGCTGACCTGGAACTCACTATGTAGTGTCATGTCAGGATGGCCTCAAATTCACAGAGAACCTCTGCCTCCAGAGTGCTGGGATTAAAGGCGTGCCCCACCGTGCCTGGCCAAAAGTTGCATTTCTTAAAGACCTCACTTAGCACTGTAGCTTTCAGTGTGTGAAACAAATGAGCCTGCTTAGCACACTATTTACACACTTTAGGTGACATTTGTTTTCATTCCCCAGACTGACTTCATTTGAGCAACTTTCTACATACTAAATTGTTCACAAGTTACCAAAGTTAATAGTAGTTAATAATGACCAGGAATTGGTTCAAACATTACTCCATGTTGCCCAGGACTAATTTCTTATGAGACAAATAATACCTTAGCCAAATTCTCCTTTATCCTTTTGCTTGTTTGTTTCTCAATTTCTTTAGGTATGGTCTTGCTCTAGCCCAGGCTGACCTGAAATTCACGATATAGTCTCAGGGTGGCCTTGAACTCATGACAATCCTCTACCTCTGTCTCCCAAGTTCTGGGATTAAAGGTATGTACCTCCATGCCCGGCTCATCTTTTTTTTGATACGTTTTAGATGGGTGGTCTTGCAGCCTTCCAAGAAGCTGATATAGAGATGTGTTACCATACTCATTCTTAGCTCTTTTTGACTCCCTCTTAGGATTTTGATTTGATCTAAATGGAAGAAATTTAGACTCTAGACTCAGACTTGGTTTGTCATAAGTAGGTCATGGTTAGCATACTAGTCACATCTTTGATCTGTGTTTATTCTTTTTAGTTAGAAAATCAAATAAAGATGTTCATAAGAGGAACTGGAGAAATGGCTCAGCAGTTAAGGTGCTTGCCTATAAAGCCTAACAACCAGGTTTGGTTCTCCAGTACCCATGCAAAAAGTAGTGCATGCATCTGGAATTCATTTGCAGAAGCTTGAGGCCCTGGCACACCCATTCTTTATTCCCACCCTCCACCTCCCCTTACAAATAAATAATTTTTAAATGCATATTTATTTATTTATTTATTTATTTATTTATTTATTTATTTATTTATTGACAGCTTCTATATTTACAGACAACAAACCATAGTATTTCTCTCCCCTCCCCCACTTTCCCCTTCATAACTCTGCTCTCTGTCATATCCTCTCCCTCTCTCCAGTAGTCTCTCTTTTAATTTGATGTCGTCATCGTTTTCTCCTATTATGAGGGTCTTGTGTAGGTATTGCTAGGCACTGCGAGGTCTTGGATATCAAGGCCAAATTCTGTCTGGACAGTTGTATGTAAGGAGTGGTAACTTTCCTTTGGGCTCCTACATTCTTTCCATCACCTATTCCGCCAGGTACCCTGAGCCTCGGAGGATGTGAGATGTTTCAATGCTGGACACTACTCTGTCCCTTCTTCTCAGCACTATGTTGTCTTTTGGGTCATCCCATGGTCATCACCATCTGAAAACAGAAGCTTCTCTAACCAGAAGTGAGTGTAGCATTAATATATGAGTATGAACATTAAGTGTAGTGCTTTCAGGGCAACTTGGTGAGAGTAATATATGCATTTATCCAGACAAGAGCAGGCTTTATACCCCTAAGGCTCATAACCTCCCCTGCCATAGGCTTTTGATTAGGTTTTCAGTACCAGGCATGTATTCCCTCCCATAGATTGGGCCTTCAGTCCAATTAGAGAGCAGTTGGTTTCTTCCAGCTGCTCCCTCAGAGCAAACATGCCACTATTGCACTCATTCGGTCATTTGGCTTGTCTGGCCAAACTTGAGGTTTCCAGTGTCCACTGTTTTCACTGCTGATGACTCCTGTCTCTCATAAGACTGCATACAGTACAGCTTTTTCCACCTTTCAGTTAGCTGAGCTACAGGGAGAAGGTTTTCTGCTCAGCATCAGCTTGATTTCTCAGTGACTGGGCTGCTCAGGCATGTGAAGTCTTCAGCAATAGGATCTTACCATCTCTTTCTCACAGGAACCAAGGGCCTTGGCAATAGCCTATGTTTTGGAGGCACAACTGGAAGGTATCCCATCCCTGGCACTGAAAATTTTCTAGTAACAATCTGTGGTATCTGGATGTGCCACATTATTCAAGAAAGTAGATTTTCATATGTCTTATTCAGAATATCTTGAACTTTGATTGTTTTAAAAATTCTTGCACTCGGTAAGCAGAGGTAGGAAGATTGCCATGAGTTTGAGGCCAGTCTGAGACTACATATCCAGGTCAGCCTGGGCTAGAGTGAGACCCTGCCTCAAAGAAAAAGAAAAAGGGCCAGAGAGATGGCTTAGTGGTTAAGCACTTGCCTGTGAAGCCTAAGGACCCTGGTTCAAGGCTTGATTCCCCGGGACCCATGTAAGCCAGATGCATAAGGTGATGCAGGAATCTGGAGTTCGTTTTCAGTGGCTGGAGGCCCTGGTGCATCCATTCCCTCCCTCCCTCCCTCCCTCCCTCTCTCTGTCTGTCACTCTCAAATAAATAAATAAAAATTAAAAACAAATTAAAAAATAATAAAAATAAAAATTTTAGGCCGGGCATGGTGGCACATGCCTTTAATCCTAGCACTCAGGAGGCAGAGGTAAGAGGGTTGTTGTGAGTTCAAGGCCACCCCGAGACTACATAGCGAATTTCAGGACACCCTGAGCTAGAGTGAGACTGTACCTCAAAAAACAAAAATTAAATTAAATTAAAAATTTTAAATGATGTTCATAAGCCAAAGTAACATCTAAACTAAAGTAACAATGAGCAAATAAGGTTGCCTAGGTAAGAAGAGAGAAAGTGGTGAATTGAGTTTTTTAGTTTGTGGTGCAGATGTGAGGTAGACATTTTAAGGTGATACGAAAAGGGAAACAAGTATAAACTGTACCCATATTCTGAGGTTGGAGAAATTATTGCAAGTTCAAGTTGTGGTTACTAATGCTGCTTGAAGGAACAATCTTGCCCACAGTTCACCATGCAGACTAAATTAAGCTAATACAATGCATGTGGGCCTGGAAGGATTTGGGTGGGCATCTCTGTGACCTTTAACCTGGGTGGTAACCTGCAGTTCTGTTTAGTCACTTGTCTCTTCACACCTTAACTGGTCTCTTATTTTTCTATTCGACCCAGGTCCCTTGAGTAGGTGGTAGTCTAGCAGTTCTTTTCCTAATTGACTTGCATTTTTAAAAAATTTTTTTTGTTCATTTTAATTTATTTATTTGAGAATGACAGAGACAGAAGGAGGCAGAGAGAGAGAGAAAGAATGAGAATGGGCGCGCCAGGGCCTCCAGCCACTGCAAACGAACTCCAGACGCATGCACCCCCTTGTGCATCTGGCTAACATGGGTCCTGGAGAATCGAGCCTTGAACCAGGGTCCTTAGGCTTCACAGGCAAGTGCTTAACTGCTAAGCCATCTCTCCAGCCCTTGACTTGCATTTTTGAAGAACAAGGCAGGGAATAAGACATGCTTGTTATGCAATGTTTGCAGTTTGCTGTAGATTTTTTCTAGTCTGTATTTATACAAAATTGCATAGCCCATGTGTTTATATTTTGCACATTTTACATATTTTACTAATATGTGTGCTTTCCACATTTCAAATCTTTTAACTATTTTTATTTGAAAGAGAGAAAGGTGTGTGTGTGTGTGTGTGTGTGTGTGTGTGTGTGTGTGTGTGTGTGTGTAGAGAGAGAGAGAGAATGAGAGTGAGAATGGGAATGGGAATGGGCACGCCAAGGCTTTCAGCAAATGCACTCCAAACACATATACCACCTTGTGCATCTGGCTTATGTGGGTCCTGGGTAATACAACCTCGGTCCTTTGGCTTCGCAGGCAAGTGCCTTAACTGCTAAGCCATCTCTCCTGCCCTCCACATTTCAAACCTTTAAAAACTTCTTCACAAATATTACTGGCCATGGAGTATTTTGGTCAGTGGGTCATCATTTAATCAGCTCTGAACGGTAGATATGTAGCATTGTTCATTTTTCTTGCTGCTAGAAAGAAGGCTGTGATTTACCAAACTTTACTAGAGTAAAGATGAAAATATTTTAGGACTTGAATTGATGCATACACACACACACACACACACACACACACACATTGAGGATTAAGTGCCTTTTGTGTGCTGAGCAATTACCACACTTTCCTCTATACTGCAACTCATCCTCTTCCTTTCTACTTCTATGCCACTACCATTCTATCTTATGATATATTTTTTTATCTCAAGAAAGTCTAAGATATGACTGCCACTTCTTTTTCTATTCTTGCCTATCTATTTCTCCAAATGAGGTCATATTTCAAAAATATTCTCATTGTAGTGCTTGTTAGAGTTGGCTTAATCCATAAATTATATTGTCAGTATTTACAATTTGACAAGGTGTGTCTCCTATACTTTGCCTTGGATATGTTCCAAATGACAACTAAGTCTTGTTAAGTAAAAATCATGAATGAGGTCTGGGGAGGTAACTAATTGGTTAAAGAGCTTGCTTACCAAGCTGTCTGGCCCAGGTTTGATTCTCCATTACCCACGTAAAGCTAGATGCACAAAATGGCAAATGGGTCTGGAGTTTGTAGTGACCTGGTGCATCCATGCTTCCTCTCCTCACAAATAATTAAATATTTTTTTAAAATAACACATGAATGAATTGGAGAGACCTTAACTTATCACTTTTTTCAAGTCTTGATTTATATCTGTCACTAATGTTTTCCAACTTTCCCCATTTGGGTCCCACAAATTTTGTGTGAATGTTATTACTTGGCATCACATGTTTTTTTTTTTCTGTAATATTCTAATTTTCTTTTACCCATATATGAAAATATGATTAATATTTCCATAGTTGGTTTGTTATTAAAGTTATGCCTTAAAAGTGTTCCCAAGAAATCTTTTGGACAATTATTTCATGTGTTTATAAATAAAGAATTGTCAGGAGGAATTGTATGCTTGTGTGTGCAGATGCGGTTGGAAGCCAGAAGAGGATTTGGTGTGCTCCTTTATCACTTTTAATTATTTCCCTGAGATAGTCTCTCATGGAATTAGTTTTCAATTGGACTGACTGAGCAGCAAACCCCAGCAGTCCTCCCGCCTCTGCACTGGGGTTACAGGCATGCCCAGCCATGCTCACCTTTCTTAGATGGGTGCCTGGACTTGAGCTCAGGTCTTCATGTTTTCACAGCAAGCAAACTACTGAGCCATTTTGTCAACCCCATGTTTTCCTTATAATGCGTGTTCTCTCCCTCTCTCCCCCACCCCTCTGGTGTCTGTGAGTGGTGTTGGCATTTGTGTGTGCAGATGTTCATGTCTTTGTACACATGGATAGAAGGCAGAAGAGGCCATCAGGTATCATCTTCCATTGCTCTTCTACCTTCCTTGAGACAGTCTCTCATGGAATCTGAAGCTTACCATTTTTCCATGAGACTGACTGACTGACCAGGGAACCATAGTGGTCCTCCTGTCTCCTCTCCTCTCAGCTAGGATTACAGGTGTATGTGTCCACGCCTGGCTTTTTTTTTTTAAGGCAAGCCCAACATACTGCCTACATACACACACGCGCACACACATACATAAATACAAACAAACGAGAATCGGCATGCCAGGCTTCTAGCCACTGCAATTGAACTCCAGACGTATGTGCCACTTTGTGCACATGTGCAACCTTGCACCGTGCCTCTGGCTGAAGTAGGACCTGGAGAGTCAAAAGTGAGTCCTTAGGCTTCACAGGGAAATGCCTTAACCATTAAGCCATCCCTTCAGCCCAACACCTGACTTTTTAACATGAATGCAGTGGATCAAATTTAAGACCTCAAGATTGCACAGCAAGTGCTCTTACCCACTGAGCCACCTTGCCAGCCCTGTAGTTATAGCTGTTACTTCTGGGTTTTGTTCTGGTTATTTAAAACAATTGGCCATCATAGGCATCGGTATGCAGCTGAGATTTGCAATTATTTGTCCTCTTTAAGAGATCTCGTGATGCTGTAATCTTAATGCCAGTTATACCATATTGACTATCTCTGTAGCAAGGTCCACCTAACTAATTGCAAAAATGTTCCCCCCTCTATTTAAAAGTGAGAGCAACTGAACAGAAACCTTATTTTTCAACAGCATGATATTAGCTGGTGGGCATCATTGCATATATAATTCTTAGTATATATTTTGTAAGGAATAGTCTCAAAAGATTTTAGGTTGATTCTCTTCTGACTTTTTTGGTATCCATTGAAAGAATTTACTGTTGCTTCATAGCAACATTGTAGAAGATAATTTCCTAGCACATATGGAGGCTAGGGAGATGGCTGAACAGTTTAAGGCACTTGCTTGCAGAGCCTGATGACCTGGTTTCATTTTCCCAGTACCCAGATGCATAAAGTGGTACATGCATCTGACATTAGTTTATAATTTTTTTTTTATTTTTTGAGGTAGGGTCTCACTCTAGCCCACGCTGACCTGGAATTGACTATGGAGTCTCAGGGTGGCCTTGAACTCACCGCGATCCTCCTACCTCCACCTCCCGAGTGCTGGGATTAAAGGCATGCGCCACCACACCCGGCTTAGTTTATAATTTTAAAGAGGTCCTGGTGCACCTATATTCATTCATTCATTTCTCTCTCTCTGCTCTCAAATAAATAATTTGTTTATTTTTTGTTTATTTTTACTTATTTATTTGAGAACAATAGGCAGAGAGAAAAAGGCAGATAGAGAGATAGAATGGGTGTGCCAGGGCCTCCAGCCACTGCAAACGAACTCCCCAGATGCGTGCACCCCCTTGTGCATCTGGCTAATGTGGGTCCTGGGGAATCGAGCCTTGAACCGGGGTCCTTAGGCTTCATGGGCAAGCACTTAACCATTAAGCTATCTCTCCAGCTCTCAAATAAATAATTTTTAATAGCATATATGGTTAGGTCAAGACACTAAGGAGGCTTTATGTAAATTATGTCATTTAATCCTCAGGAGGAAAAATCTGTTCCGTTAACCCATTTTATTACAAAAGGAAAATGCATTGGAGGAATAATTTGTTGGTTGTATAGCTGGGAAGTAGCAGAAGCATGTTATACAATAGAACCAGGCCTCAGGGATATGTGTATGTATATGTTATAGTCTTTAACTTATGGTAGATTTATATATCAGTAAAATTCTTTGTAGGCTCATGATGTCATAAATTGAAAACGCATTCAAGCAGAGTGTGGTAATGCACACCTTTAATCCCACCACTTGGAAGGCAGTGATAGGAGGATCACTATTAGTTCATAGCCAGCCTGACACTACATAGTGAATTCCAGGTCAGCCTGGTTAGAGTGAGACCCTACCTCAAGGAAATAAGAAAGAAAAATTGGGGCTGGAGAGATGGCTTAGTTATTAGGGCATTTGCCTGCAAACCAGAGGACCCAGGTTCTTCCCCAGGACCCATGTAAGCCAGATGCACAAGGTGGCATGTGTCTGGAGTTCGTTTGCAGTAGCTGAAGGCCCTAGCACAGCCATATTCATATTCTCTGTCTCTCCCTGCCCTCAAATAAATAAAATTAAATTTAAAAAGAAAAATGCATTTAATATGCCTAACATATATCATAGTTTAGCCTATCATAAATATATTTAAATTGCTTTATAACTAGCCAGATCATCTAATACAAAGCATATTTTATGAGGGTTTTTTTAAATAAATATTTTTATTTATTTGAGAGAAATAGAGAGAATGAGCATGCCAGGGTCTGTAGCCACTGTGCACTACTCCAGATGCGTGCGCCAGTGGATCTGGCTTACGTGGGTCCTGGGGAATTGACCCTGGGTCCTTTGTCTTTGCAGATGTGCACCTTAACTGTTAAGCCATCTCCTAGCACTATAATAAGGTTTTGATTATATCCTAATTTATAGATGCCACACTAATGTGAAGAGTACAATAGTTGTATGTGTGTCTTTTACATCAGAAAGTTTTTAAAGTCATGAGTTAAACCATCAGTCACCATATATGTTGAAATATACCTACATATATAATTTCAGCTTTTGAGAATTAGTGGTGTGATACAGTAATTTTGGGAATAATAAGTCCTGTTTCGTTAATAATGAGAAGAAAATCTCTTTAGAGCAAAGTATCATCCAATCAAGGCCAAATAATACTTTCTCATAAGGACACACAGTCTGAATAGTTGGCAAATGTTACATTTACAGCTTTTACTGAACTGTCTTCCCTGCATTTTGTAGACATGTCAGTAGGAATAATATGATCAGTATGTTTTGCTAATGTTACAGACCACAGTTTTATTTTGTTACCTGTCCCCCACCCTTGGTATCTAAGATTGCAATGAATTCTTGGCATGCTCAAAGTACAAGGAACCTGCTTCCTGTGGAACTTAGTGTGTCTGCCTTTGGTTTTTTATTTTTATTTTTTTGAGTATTTTTATTTGTTTGAGACACAGACTCAGAGAAAGAGAGTATGGGAACACGAGGGCCTCCTGCCACTATAAGTGAATTCTAGGTTCATGTGCCCCCTTTGTGCATCTGGCTTTATGCGGTTACTAGTGAATTGAACCCTGGTCATCAGGCTTTGCAAGCATCGCCTTTAAAAATTAGCCATTTTTCCAGCCTCATCTGTTTTTTAAACACAACACAAGATATGGTAGAGTAGGCACTACCTAGACACAGCCTCTCTCAGGGATAGTGAAGGTATGGATCAGTTTGGAAGGGAGAAGGGACAGCATGCCCACTGGGGAAGGAATTATATTTAAAAAATCACTTTAGGGGACTTTTCCCCTTTTCTTTATGGTGAGATTACCTACTCAAGTAAGCCAGTTAGGTTTATAGGGGCAGAAAAATATTCAAGAGCTATGGTACTAGACAGCATAAAGATGTTTTATGAGGCATAACTTTTTTGTTTGTTTGTTTTGTTTTTCAAGGTAGGGTCTTGCTCTAGCCCAGGCTGACCTGACCTGGAATTCACTATGTAGTCTCAGGGCGGCCTAATTAAAGGTGCCTGGCAACTTGTTTTTTTCTATAAGCTTTGGCCTTAAAAAATTAAATGTTCAGCAGAATGTTACCACTTTCTTTTCTGAATAGAAATCTTTGAAGCCAGGAAAGACGACTATCAGGATTTTAAAACTTTGCTAGAACAAAGCATAACAACTTCTGTACTCTGTCCTCAAACCTTGGAATGCTAGAAATTAGATTCTTCCTTAAGTCTCTCAGAACAGGCACTTCATTGAAAGCTGGCTCACTCCAGATGCACTGTCTTATACTTTATTCTAGCTTTGCTTCAGAACTCTATTGATGAGTCTTGGCTGTTTGTTACTAATTCATGAGGTGGAAGTGCTTTTGTATTTGTAGAACATCTCAATAGTTTCTTCTAGTTGGATCCCAGTGCTATTTGGAATGTCAGATCTGAGCACTGCTCAGCCCTAAGCTATAGTTGGGTCATTACCTGGCTGTAGCACCAAAGGGACGCCTCCTGCTCCCTCCTCTCTCCTTCCCCTGACCCTCAGAATGGGTCACATTGGTAGACCCCATGATATCCATAAGCTAATCTTATTTTAATTTTGGAAACTTTTGGTTTACAAAAGATACATTTCTCTATCTTACATTAGTAGGATTTTAACTCTGGTAATACTTGTTTTTCATTACTGAATTCCTATTAAGTATGCATAGAACTACTCTTTAACAAGTCCTTAAACTAAGGTTTTTTTATATTTTGTTTCAGTACTTTTCTTAAATGCAAAAACAAAGTTAAAATTTCCTTATTAAAATGCTAAACCTAGTGTCCTGTAGCCTTTTAGAGAGCTTTTGTCCATTATATAACCTGTCAGGTAGCCAAGAGTTCCTCAGAAGCAGGACATCACTTAGATTTAAAACAATTATGGCTTGTGTGTAACATAATGATGTGACATAGCTATTCGTGGGACAGCAGCCTCAGTTTTACTTTAGTGACAAAAAACCTTGGATAGCACCAAATTTCATTCACCTAAAAGATTTGACTGAGACTTCTAGAACAGAAATGGTTAGTTTGTTGTGATTCTACTGGGTAGATTAGTTGGATATGACTAGAAAGCCAAATGACACAGTTATGAGCATAGACCTTTTATTTTTTCCCAGATGGTTGACAATGTAAACATACATAAAATGCATATTAAAGTTTAAATGCTTTTTATAGTTTTTGCAATAAATTGAAGCCTTAAAAAGAAAACATTTCATTTAAAAAAAAGTCATTAGTTTTACTAAAGACAGTAAAATAGCAGCAAGTACCAAGACATTGTGCACTTCTTTTAATTAAGACAAGTTACTTCATTTACATCAGTCAGAAATGTAAGACTGGCTTTCTTGAATGCTTAATATAGCTTGAATCACTGGTTAGATAGGGGCGTATTTTCCCAACTGTACATCAGGGGAGGTTTAATTTCAGGCAGTGCAGACCCTCAGACAGCCAGCATGGCCACAGCATTGAGCATTAAGAGCAGTGAAGCATTTACTTTCCAAGCACTTGCCACAGAAGGTAACTGAGTCTTTACATTTGCAGTGGTTTCTTCCCTCCGTAAATTGAGGGTTGTGCTTTGCTGAGGCATTTCAGAGAAATTATTTGGCATGCCACTAGTGATACTTAGGGTCATGGGGGTTGGGGGTGATTTTGTTGGACTAGTGAGGCTTGTGTTTGTAACCATTCCGTCCTGTAGGTGAATAGTCAGAGTTGCAGCTGCTGCTTCATGTGAATTGGTCATTTCTGTGGATGTATCTTCTGGATGGGGCATCAGAGTCTTGTCAGTGCTAGCAAAGGTAGTGTCTTTGCTTAGTGTGACTCCAAATGTTGTTTCTTTTGTTCGATATTGTTTGGGTATTTTGGTCACTTTGGGTTGAGTTACCATACTCAGAGAGTTAATGGTGTCCACTGTCTGCATCCCACTTCCAGTGAACAAGCTTGAGGTAAATCCAGGAGGTGTGGGATAAATGTTATGTTCCTTCAATGATGATACTAGGTTAGAGCAAGGAGTCCCTATCACGTGGGCTTTTGTTTTCATCATCCACTTCAATAAGTAAGTAATGTTTTGTTTATGGTCACATGACCACCTGTTATTGTGAAGAGTTATCTCCTGCAATTGCAAGAGTTGATCAAAAGATTGATCTGGAATGAATGTGAACTTATTGTTGTGTAGGTAAAGATGTGTGAGATTTGTCAGGTTTATTAATGTTCCTGGAAGGATTTGTGTTAAGGAATTATTGGATAGGTCCACGATACGTAGTTTGGAGGGCATGTTGGTTGGAACTGTCCAAAGTTTGTTACTGCTGAGGTTGAGAACCTCAAGGCTTCTTAGGGTATTTTTAATGAGGACAACTTTTTCCAGCATATTCTTAGAAACATCCAGGTATTTAAGGTTCCACTGATAAGCAGTATCAGATTTGTCAAGAAGTTTAATGTTGTTGTTAGCAGCAGACATGTTCCAAAGAGACCGAGGTAACTGAGCAGGCAGGCTTTCAAGCCTGTTGTTTGAAATGTCCAGAGTCCTCAGATTGGTATATCGGGTTAACTGGTTATGCAGATCAGTAAAGTGGTTATAAGACAGATTTAAATATATAATGTTCTCTTGCAGTCCAGATGGTAACGTAGTCAAGTTTCTGCCTGAACAGTCCACATGCCTGTGCCTCTCTGTGCATAAACATTGGAGAGGACAAATGCATAAAATACCAGGTGTGAGAAATAGAAGGATGAACAGGCAGGGAGACATTTTCAATATCTGATATTCCATCAAAGCCTGAAAACAAACAAGATACATCCTTCTTTTAATATGCAAATACAATTTAGGCATCTGCATGGGTCAGTTAGCATTAGGCAAAATTTTCAATAAACCTCCTTGTTGTTGAGTCCTTTTATAATTGTTCCAGTGAGTAAACTAACAAAGCTTCCCTTCATTTATAGTCCAACTGCCTAATCCTTCAATTGGGGCTATGTGGTAGAGAGAGAGAGGGGGGGAGCGAGAGACTGACTCTCTACCCCCATTCTCACCTACATTCTCTCCTTTTATTTCCTCCCTTCACCATAATCTTCCTTATATATATTATCAGAGCCTTAATATAAAATGGCATTCTCTGAACATAAGGAGTTGCAGTGTTAACCTTTTACTGTTTTTGATAATATGCTTTCTTACTCAGATAGGGGAAAAATGGCTGTCGTATCTGTTTTTCCTAAATGTCTGCAGTATTATAAGACTCAATGTGTGTGTAGGATGAGATTTTATTTAGACATTAAAACAATTCTTTGAAATTTTATCTTGTTAAAAGATAAATATATCCTTGTAAAGACATTGGAAAATACAGGCCACAACATATCTTTAAACCTCACATTTTGTAAAGTGTGTTTTTCTGTATATTTTGGTACCGATTCTCAAGGAAAAACACTATGTATATTTATAAAGTGAGTAGATAGTTAAAACCCTCAACTATTACTGCAGCAATTTTTGGTGCATGCACTTTCTATTGAATATATCCATATATATATTCAGTCTTCTTGCTGACTTCTTTTAAAAAAGAGAAAATGGAGGGGGGATCCAAAATCAGTCTTTTACCAATTTAAATAGCAGCTTACCATAGTGTCGTCTTCAACATCAGTGTCTCATTTTCTCCGGGAAACTTGAAGCTTAAAGGTCGTCTTGTTGTGGAGAGTCGGGAGAGCTTCTGGCTGTGGCTGAGCTTGCTGCTCAGCTGCATTGTGTTGCTGTGAGCGGAGCTCTGCAACCACCTGATCAGCACCACATAGAGGACTGCAGAGCTGTCATTGGTGCTGACTCAAATTTATTGCAAGAGGTGCACACGCAACAAAATGGACATTTTTCTTTAACTTAAAGGCTTGACAGTGCCTATATATCTCGGATTTTTTTAGCTGATGGAATACTTACTGCAAATTAAGGCTACTCTTGGCTTCTTCCTGTGTTTTTCTGAGCTCAGGTTCTACATTTAGCATTTTCCTCACTAAGATTCTGTTATTGTTTTAAATGCCTCTACATTCTTTTTTATATGTTGGGAAAATGTTGAAAATGGATTTACCTTTCCTCATGGCTGGGTTTCTAGAATACTAATTTAACTACTTTTGATTCCTGAATTTTCATGCTCTTTTTAAAATGGTACAATTGTCATGTCACCTTTTTAAATGGCCTAATACAGTCTTTAATTTTCATGTCTTCCCACACCATAGTGATTATTATTATTAATTAGCTTTTTAAACTTCTCAACTATTTATGTGTTTCATCTTCCTTTAGTTGTTACAGGAATACTTCAATATGATTTTTTTGTCTTTATCTTCATTTGAAAATTAATTTATTTGCAAGCAAGGAGAGATAGAATGGGCATTTCAAGGCCTCTTGCCACTGCAAATGCATCCACTACTTTGAGCATCTGGCTTTATGTGAGGACTAGGGAATTAAACCCAGACCATCAGGCTTTGCAGGCACACACTTTAAAAAAATTGTTAAAAACAATTATTGATTGATTGACTTGCAAGGAGAGAGAGAGAGAGAGAGAGAAAAGAGACACACGGGGGGGGGGGCAGACTTTTTTTGTATTTTATTTATGTATGAGAAAGACACAGATAGAGAGAATGGGCCCATCAGGGCCTCCAGGCCCTGTACATGAATTCCAGACACATGTGCCACCTTGTATATAGTGGATACTGGGGAATCAAACCTGGGTCCTTAAACTTGACAGGCAAACACCTTAACCACTACACCATGTCTTGCACCCCTTGTCTTTATCTTCCTGATAGAGAGGATTATTTAACGAAATGAACCAGTAGCCTTTTTTTTTAAATTTTTATTTATTTATTTGAGAGTGACAGACACAGAGAGAAAGACAGATAGAGGGAGAGGGAGAGAATGGGCGCGCCAGGGCTTCCAGCCTCTGCAAAGGAACTCCAGACGTGCGCGCCCCTTTGTGCATCTGGCTAACATGGGACCTGGGGAACCGAGCCTCGAACCAGGGTCCTTAGGCTTCACAGGCAAGCGCTTAACCGCTAAGCCATCTCTCCAGCCCCAGTAGCCTTTTTTTAAGTGCTAGAATCAAACTCAGGGTATGCTACATTGGAAATAAGTACCCTAGTCTTGTAGATCATTTCCTGTAGAAAAATAAATGTTTTCTACTTGATGTATTTGGGATTCAATGTTTTTTCTCTTCATAAAACAATGTAAGTGGGAAATGGATATGACTATTGTTTTCTCCAGAGATACTTTAGTACTATAGGAAGGACTACTTACTTGATTTTGTGTTTTAGAGATATCAGAAATAAAATTGAGTGTGGTATGCCTGTAATCACAGCAACTAGGAATTGGAGGAATAAGGATTAGGAGTTAGAGGTTAGCCTGGGTTACATGAGACCCTGTCTCAAAAAAAAAAAAAAAAAAAGTCAAAACAAGGGTCTGGGGTGCGTAGCTCATTAGACAAGAGTATTACCAACCGGTGATACATAGTGAATTCAAGACCATCCTGGGCTACCTGGGGCCCTGAATAACAGTATATATTTCAAATTATTTCTTCAGTGTTTTATGTTTTATCTTTTTTAGAAAGCTAGTAATTTTAAAAATGCAAGGCAGCAATGTAGGCCATGAATTTTATAAATCAGTATACTCTTATATAGAATGTGAAAATAATCTATTAAAACTTAAATGTGGGGCTGGAGAGATGGCTTAGCGGTTAAGCGCTTGCCTGTGAAGCCTAAGGACCCCGGTTCGAGGCTCGGTTCCCCAGGTCCCATGTTAGCCAGATGCACAAGGGGGCGCACGCGTCTGGAGTTCGTTTGCAGTGGCTGGTAGCCCTGGCGTGCCCATTGTCTGTCTGTCTGTCTCTCTCTCTCTCCGGCTGTGTCTCTCTCTCTCTTTGTCTCTTTTTCTCTCTCTCTCTCTCTCTGCCTGTTGCTCTCAAATAAATAAATAAAAAAATAAACCAAAAAAAAATTAAAAAAAAAAAAACTTAAATGTGGGCTGGAGAGATGGCTTCACGGTTTGCTTGCAAAGCCAAAGGATCCTGGTTCAATTCTCCAGGACCCGTGTAAGCCAGATGCGCAAGGGGACACTTGCATATGGAGTTCGTTTGCAGTGGCTGGAGGCCTTGGCATGCCCATTCTCTCTCTCTCCCTCTCTCTTCCTCTTTCTCTCCTTCAAATAAACAAATAAATAAAAATAGACATTACAAAAACTTAAATACATTTTCCAAAATGGCCAACTTATCTTAGAAAAGAAAGTAAGTAAAGTTATGTTGTATTTGTCAAAATGTTATCATTTGAAAACCAGCAATTTTACATTGCTTGTAAAGACAATCCCTTCATGCCTAGTTGCTTTTTGTTTTTACTTCATTTACTTTTATTTGAATTGTAGAAATGTATTAAAATTTATAATTTATCCTTTTTTATATTCTCTTTGTTTATTTATGAGAGAGGTAGGTAAAGAGAGAGAATGAGCATGCCAGGGCTTCTAGCCATTGCAAATGAGCTCCAAATGCATACTCTACCTTGTGCTTACAGGTTTTTGTGGGTACTAGGGAATCGAACGTGGGTCCTTTGGCTTTGCTGATAAGCATTTTAACCACTAAGCCATCTTTCCAGTCTTTTTAGAGAAACCTTATTGTAGGAGTTATGTTTTATATGAAATTAATATTCCTTGAAAAGCACCTACATTAAAGTTTGCAGCATTAGAAATTTATTATTGATTCGTTGCTTTATTGCCACTTTACTTAGAGGGTTCATTTATAGATTCCTCCTATAAATTTCAGAAACTAGTCACCAATGATAGTGCTTACAAACAAAGTACTAAAAAATAATACATTCAGGGGCTGGAGAAATGACTTAGTGGTTAAGATGTTTGCCTGCAAATGATTACAGTTTGATTCTCCAGGACCACGTAAGCCAGATGCACAAGGTGGTACATGTATCTGGAGTTCATTTGCAGTGGCTGAAGGCCCTGGCATGCCCATTCTCTTTTCTCTCTGTCTCTCTCTCTCTTTCCCTCCCTCTCTCTTTCTCTCAAATAAATAAGTAAATAAAATATATTTTAAAATATATTACATTCAGCAGTATTATTATGGAAATAGAGAATGGGGTGGTTTTGCATTTTGTTGTCTCATATCATCACTATTATACTTAAAAGGATGAGACTAAGGGAGAATTTACTTAATTCTAGGAAGCTTTGTTATACAAGTGTGGACTTAGAGTTATCCATTCCCATTATGTTTACAAGACTTCCATTTGCAAGATTCAAACGGAATTTGGGTTTTTGTGTGCTGTTATCATCACTGTGACAAAATACTGACAAAAGCAACTTAAGGGAGGAGGAATTTATTCTGGCTCATTGTGAGGTCCATCATGGTAGAGAAATAAGTCAGTTACTGTCACCGGGTCTTGCTCCTGGTCAAATCAAGGGCAAACAGGAAGCAGAAGCTGACTCAGAAGCAGGGCTGGCTGTGGCCCTTTAGGCCTGTGCTAGTGGCTTAGGACTGCTAACTGGATTCCATGTCCCAAAGTTTTTACAACTTCCAACACAGCACCAGCAGCAGAGGACCAAGTATTCAAGCACGTGAGCCCTTTGGCGACATTGCAGGTGCAAACCGTACCAGTCTGTACTACTACTTTTACAAAGTCACAATGCATAATAGTAAAAGTGCTTATCATTTCACATTTGCTTCATATGATTCAAAAATAACAAACTCTCAAAAGGAAAAAAGGGGAGTGTTTCAATATATTTGAATTATAACAATCTTTCCTTTTGTTTTTAGGAATGCTCTGGAAATTAAGTAATAGTATAATACTATTTCAAAAAAGAATGTTTTTAGAAGCTTAAATGTTT
This sequence comes from Jaculus jaculus, assembly GCF_020740685.1. Classification (NCBI taxonomy): domain Eukaryota; kingdom Metazoa; phylum Chordata; class Mammalia; order Rodentia; family Dipodidae; genus Jaculus; species Jaculus jaculus. The sequence goes on from NC_059110.1 coordinate 88,500,495, forward strand.
GTTATAACTTACCTTATGTACTACTCATACCTACTAATTACACTTTAGGTAAATCTGCCAAGGTCAAGAATTACATCAGTTTGTGCCACTAGTCTGGATTAAGCATTAAATTATTTGCATATCTTCTGTATCCAAACACATACTACTTTAGCATTGTGAAACATATAATAAATTCTGCCATACCATAAATATTCTTTGTTTTTTTTTTGTTTTTTTTTTTTTTTGAGGTAGGATCTTACTCTAGTCTCGGCTGACCTGGAATTCACTATGTAATCACAGGGTGGCCTTGAACTCACAGTGATCCTCCTACCTCTGCCTCCCAAGTGTTGGAATTCAAGATGTGAGCCACCATGCCCAGCGAGTAACCCATTTTATCTTATTTTATATTTTTGCTGTTGTTTTTCAAGATAGGGTCTCACTATTAGTCCAGGTCGACCTGAAATTTACTGTGTATTCTCAGGATGGCCTCAAACTCACAACAATTCTCCTACCTCTGCCTCCCAAGTGCTGGGATTCAAGATGTGAGCCACCATGCCCAGCGAGTAACCCATTTTATCTTATTTTTTGGCGGGAGTGGGGGTTGAGATAGGGTCTTACTATAGCCCAGGTTGACCTGTAATTCACTATGTAGTCTCAGGGTAGCTTTGAACTCGTGGTGATCCTCCTACCTCTGCCTCCCGAGTGCTGAGATTAAAGGCATGTGCCATCACTCCGGGCCAAATAACTCATTTTAACCACTCGTCCCAATTTTCCTTTTTTCTTTAAATTGGTAACATTAATTATCTCAAATAAGTGCAAGTCAAAGAACTATTATTGATGCAGGTTGAATATACCTTATTCAGATAATACTTGGGGCCAGAAGTATTTTGGAGTTTGGAGTTCTTTGAAAACAAGCAAGAAGAATACTCAATAAAGTATTTTAAAACTATGAAAGATCTGACAAAATGGAAATTGTATCAGTCTGCTCACCATCTACCTCCTTACTTTGTTTTAAAAAAATATTCTACTCTCCTCTCAATCTCTGAAGTGTCTCTCATTCTGGATTTATCTGTTTGCTTTCTTGGAAAAATCTGATTTATTATTATGTCCCCCATATTTTCTTTAAAATTGTTCCTAACATGAACATACTGTACTTATTTGCATCATTCTTCAGTAGTTTCAAAATATTACTACTGCTGTAGTTATAGACTATAAAACAATGTTGGTTTCTTTGCAGCCCTGTTTTTAGAATAGAGTTCACTAAGGATTTATGGTCAATTCTATATTCTTTTCTTTTAAAAAAAATATTTTTATTTATTTGAGGGAGGGACAAAGAGAGATAGAGAAAGAATGAATATGAATGGGCACTCCAGGACCTCCAGCCACTGCAAACAAACTCTAGATGCATACCTCCTTGTGCATCTAGCTTATGTGGGTCCTGGGGAATCAAACCTGAGTTTTTGGGCTTTTCAGACAAGTGCCGTAACCACTAAGCTATCTCTCCAGCCTCATTTCTATATAAATATTTTTAAATATTTATTTATGTATTTATTTGATAACAACAGACAGAGAAATAGGCAGATAGATAGAGAATGGGTGCGCCAGGGCCTCCAGCCACTGCAAACGAAGTCCAGATGCATGCGCCCCCTTGTGCATCTGGCTAAAGTGGGTCCTGGGGAATTTGAACCTGGAACCCCTGGAACCAGGGTCCTTAGGCTTCACAGGCAAGTGTTTAACCGCTAAGCCATCTCGCCAGCCCTCATTTCTATATTCTAATGTAATTTAAGATAGTTCTTTATATTTGCATGTATCATTAACTTGACATAAAGTTTCATATTTTTCATTTAGTTTTCAGTCTTTAAGAATCAGTCAAGTCAGAATTATGTGATATGGTATGTTCAGAGAAATCCTGCTTCTCTGAACCCTCTCTTCTATTTTTTTTTTCTGTTGACTATGTTCAGTAACTATTTTTAAAATATTTTATTTTATTTATTTACGAGCAAGAGAGAGAGAATGGGCATGCCAAGGCCTCTATCTATCCTCTGCAAAGGAACTCCAGATGCATGCTCCACCTTGTGCATCTGGCTTTACGTGGGTACTGAGGAATCGAACCCAAGGTCCTTCTGCTTTGCAGGCAAGCACCTTAACCACTGAGTCATCTCTCCAGCCCCAGTAACTTTTCATTTATTGGTTAATTTTTAAATTTTTTTCAAGGCAGAGGCTGACTTGGAACTCACTCTATAGCTGTCTGCTGACCTTGAACTCATGGAAATCCTACATCACCCTCCTGATTGCTAAGATTAAAGGAGTGTGCCACTTTTCATTAACTTTTCTTTGTACCCTTATAATATTTCTTTTGATCAACATACAAAAAAATCTGTGTATGCATTTTATATTCTTATTCTTATTCCCTGTATGTAAATGATAGTATGTTATATATGTTTATATATATCTTGTTCATTTTATCCTTAATAATATATTTTGAATATTACTCATCTTAGGAGACATGGTATTTGCCTCATCATTTCATGATGCATAGCACTCCACTCAGGAAAGCACCATGGTTTATTTGCCCAGTCCTTTACTGGAAGGCATCTGAATTATTTCTATACTTTTGCCATTGCAAATGATGCTCAATGAATACCCCTGTGTCTGAATAAGTTATAGTTTTTTGCCAGGAAAGCTTTTGGTGTTTTGTTTTTTGCATGTGTGTGATGGGTGTTATATGTGTAGGTATGCTCATATATATATCTGTGGACACCTACGGGGGTGGTGCATGTATGTGTGCATGCATTTGGAAACCAGAGGTTGAAATCAGGTGTCCTTCTCAGTCACTTTCCACATTACTTTTTAAAATAGTTTTATTTGTTTACAAGCAGAGCAAGAGAAAAGAGAAAAAATGAGAATGGCCATACCTGGGCCTTCAGCCACTACAAATGAACTCCAGATGCATGAGCCACTGCATCTGGCTTTATACTGGAGAATTGAACCTGGGTCATTAGGCTTTGCAAGCAAGCGTCTTAACTGCTAAGCCTTCTCTGTAGCCCCACTCTCCACATTAGTTTTGGGGATAACGTCTATCACTAAACCTGGAGCTTATGGATTCATCTAGACTACATGGTCAACAAGCCCCAGGGATCCTCCTGTCTGTCTCTCCAGCAACGAGTTTACAGGTGTGAGCTGTGCTATGGCTTTTGCGTAGTTGTTGGGATCTGAACTGAGCTTCTCAGGCTAGCTGCAAGTACTTTACCAACTGAGCCATCTCCTCAGGTTCCAGTAATTTTTTTAAAAAAGATTATTAGAAATTTTATTGCTGAATGAAAAGGATCCCCTATTAATGAAAAGAATTTTAGATCAGGAGTCATGGAGCAGGCTCAGTTTCTGGTACTACTTCAAAGCAATCACTTGCTTTCTCTGGCTATGTGCTCAGCAGTTTTTAACTAGTAGTCTTCAGGGCCCTTAGTGAAAATCTGGTGAGAGCAGACTGGTTACTGTGTTAAGTTCAGTCTTTTCTTTCTAATACCTTGTCCTTCTATAGGGTCCTACCTCTCTTCTGGATCCTGATTCTTGCATCTTTTCTCTGGTGTTTCTTTTTTTTCCCCTCCCCTTCTTCAAGCATTTTCTTCTCTCCTGTATTATTATTTTTTTAAATTATTTATTTATTTATTTGAGAGCTACAGACACAGAGAGAAAGACAGAGGGAGAGAGAGAGAGAATGGGCGCGCCAGGGCTTCCAGCCTCTGCAAACGAACTCCAGACGTGTGCGCCCCCTTATGCATCTGGCTAACATGGGACCTGGGGAACCAAGCCTCGAACCAGGGTCCTTAGGCTTCACAGGCAAGCGCTTAACAGCTAAGCCATCTCTCCAGCCCTGTATTATTTTTTATTAGCTTTCATTTCTTCCTGAATATTAAGCCATTGTTGGGCTGTTTAGCTTCCACTGACCTCAGTAGGGAATTCCTTTACAAGGGGCGCATGCATCTGGAGTTCGTTTGCAGTGGCTGGCAGCCCTGGCGTGCCTATTCTCTCTCTCGCTCTCTATCTGCCTCTTTCTCTCTGTCACTCTCAAATAAATAAATAAAAAGTAAATTTTAAATTAAAAAAAAAATCCAGCTGCTTCCTGTATCTGTTGCACAAAGAATAGGAGAAAAGCTACCAGTAGGTTTTGAAAACACAGGCAAGACTATACCAGGACATTAGTTAGCTCCTTTGTTACCTAAAACATATTTCCCAGTCCCCATCCTTCAAAAGGTCAGGAAGGAACATTGTTTTTAAATTTTTTAAAATTTTTTTGTTCATTTTTATTTATCTGAGAGTGACAGAGAGAGAGAGAATGGGCGCGCCAGGGCTTCCAGCCACTGCAAACGAACTCCAGACGCGTGTGCCCCCTTGTGCATCTGGCTAATGTGGGTCCTGGGGAATCGAGCCTTGAATCAGGGTACTTAGGCTTCATAGGCAAGCGCTTAACTGCTAAGCCATCTCTCCAGCCCATAACATTGTTTTTTAAAAGAAAGACAGCTGGGCGTGGTGGCGCACATCTTTAATCCCAGCACTCAGGAGGCAGAGGTAGGAGGATTGCCATGAGTTCAAGGCCACCCTGAGAATACATAGTGAATTCCAGTGCTACAGTGAGAGCCTACCTCGAAAAACCATAAAAGGAAAAAAAAGGGGGGGGTCAAAGTTTTGGGAAAGGTCCTTTTGGTAACTCATATAAAATGAGAAGGGATTATGATGAGTCAAGACATGTCAAAGATTTGACCAAGTACAAAAACATTGTCTCATTACCCTAACTAAAATGCATAAAATTCAAAAGAATAATGAGAAATTCTCAAACTCTTGATTCTGTTAGATAAATTAACCTTAAAAGTGCTAAGTTGGAAAATGCATTAAAGAAGTTTTTCATGGAAGGCAAAAAAGAGCCTAGTACGTAGTACGATGGAAAATGTCATGCTCACTCAGGAGAAGCGAGTGGCCTAACAAAGTGCTTCAGCAGACAAAAGGCTTGACAGTAAGCGGTGGCTTCAGTGCATATAAGATTCAGAAGCTTGCTGATTTTTACTGCAGATGGAACTTCGGTAGTATCTTGGACACTAGTGCTGCTGAGCAGCCCAAACTCTGAGAGGCTGTCTGGCACTAAGCTGCTAGTAAGGCATCTAATTTTTCCCTGTCACCCTCCCCTGGAGTTCCAGTGAGGTTACAGAGAGGTCAAAAGAAGCACTTCTGCTAACAAGGGCTGGCACCTGCACAAGTGTAGTCCAGTAGCCACAGTTCATTCCACTTTAACAAAACAAAACTGGAGCTCACAGTTATCAGTTGTCAGGTAATAGTTTAAGGTGAAATTCTACATTTTAAGAAAGGTAGCTTTAAATTGGTTTAAATATATAATGACAGAAAATCCCTCCTGTCCTTCATCTCTTCTTTCCCTCTCTCCCTGCCTTCTTAACACTTCATTTTGCTTTGTAAATGCCTAAGGCATATAAACAGGGTACTTTTCAAATAAATTCATTTTGAAATTTGTGTTCCCTCAGTACACTAGAAAAATACCTATTATTTTATGGTAAACACTCATAATTTTTCAGTGTACATGTCTTCAACCAAACCTCCCTCCAGTTTGATGGTTTAGATTGTTTTGCTGTTTCCAGTGAGATCAAAAGGGAAGTTTTTCTATTCTCAAAAATACATTTTAGGAGGCCTGGATGTCCATGGCCTCACAGTGCCTGACACTACCTGCACAAGACCTTCATAAGAGGAGGAAAAGCTCATGACATCAAAAGAAAGAGAGACTGATGGAGATGGTGAAGGGGGTATAATAGAGAATGGAGTTTCAAAGGGGAAAGTGGGGGGGTTACCTTGGGGTATTTTTTTATAATCATGGAAGTTGTTAATAAAAATTTGGAAGAAAAAAATAAATAAAATTTAAAACAGTGTCTTGGGGAAAAAATACATTTTAGGGGCTGGAGAGATGGCTTAATGGTTAAGATGTTTGCCTGGAAAGCCAAAGGATCCAGGTTCAATTCCCCACGACCCACGTAAGCCAGATGCACAAGGTGGTGCATGTGTCTGGAGTTTGTTTGTAGCGGCTAGGGGCTCTGACATGCCCATATTTTCCCCCACCCCTTGTCTTTCTCCCTCCTAAATAAATAAATAATAAAATATTTAAAAATACATTTCAATCTATCACCATAAATTGGAATATTTATTTGACACTGGAGGTATTAATGTAAAACTTGCAATAGATATGTAATCTCATATTCTACCTTACCTTACACTTCTTTAAAGACTATTTATTTATTTGCAAGGAGAGAGAAAGAAGGAGCCATGGGCGTGCCAGAGCCTGTTGCTGCTGCCAACAAACTCCAGATGCTTGTACCACTGTTCATCTGGTTTTGTGTGGGTGCTAGGAAATTGAACCTGGACCGGCAAACATCTTTAACACCACTGAGCCATCCCTCCAGCCTTCTCATCTCTAACTTTAAGATATAAAAATAAAATTTTATTTATTTAAGATGTTTATATGCAGCATTTCAAGGGGAAAATTCCATTGGATGATAATAAGTATATACACATTTTTTCCAAATGGTTGCTGTTGACATGTTCACATATGTAAAAGATACTGTGCTTTGAATTAGGTACTGTCACTGGTAAACACATTGTTAGGCTATTTTTTAAAAATCCACCTGTACACATGGGCTTTGAACAAGTTGCAGATATTTTCTAAATACAAACCACATTGGCTGCCAGTTATCATTTTATGTATTTCATCCCACAAGCATAAAAGAATGGAGATGTTCAAGGATGGAAGACTGGCTAAAAAGCAAGGTGAAACTTTTGTTACAGGTCTGTCGGTGGTGGTGGCAGGGATTCAGTGAGATCCTGATCAGAGGCAGGAGGAATAGAGAATTCCTGACACTGAATCTCATGAGTGGAATCTTGGTTTTCTATAAAATCTGTTGGTGGCAGAGGCAAATTAAATGAGTCAGGTGGAAATTGCTGCTTTATCTCAGAATTGCTGTCTTCAAGAGTTTGGTTTAGACAGGCCAGAGATGGTTGGAGATGGGCAAAATCATTTGGAAGAGGAGTTACGGTTGTCATTGTGAGTTGGTCAGATTGATTCTTCGCCTGTCCTTCCAAATCAAGAAGGGGAGGTGGCAGAGGCAGATCTGCATCATCTGAAGAAGAAATGGCTGTACCGATTGTCGACCCATCAGCACTGTCCTCTGAGGTACCGTTGACTTCTTTACCTTTGCTATTCTCTGCTTTGAGGTTGCTGGCACCATCAATGTTTTCACTTGATTCAAACAACTTGACTTCTAAATCATCTGCTAAAAGTGTGCTTTTATTCGGTTTCCAAGTCATAAGTGAAACTACTGATGTATGTTTTGTGTGTGCTTCGTTTTCTCTAATGTTGTCCATGCATATGTCAGGGGTCTCTCCATCGGCAAATGGAGACCTGCCTGCCCAATTTTGATCATTTAAAGCTGGTTTTCTCAAGTGTTTCCACAATACCGTCATGATTATAGCTATCAACATACAAATCAGAATTACACCAATTAATGTGGCCGCTATTGCATTGTACTTGGCTTTATTTGGAGTTTCTTTCTTATTGGTAGGCTCTGGAATGAATGGAGGCGTGTTCATAGAAACACTGATAGTGCTGGGTAAATAGACGGGTGGTGTTGGCCGTGTGGATAAATTATGACCAGGCAGTAGTACTGGTTTTTCAGAAGAGCTATTAGCAAGTAATGGTGGCTGCTGGGTAGGAGTGTAGAAATGAGGTCTTGGCAGTCTGGTAGAGGGGAACACAGATGAAAACACTGCTTGTGGGAAGGAGTTACTGGTCGTGGGTATTGGTTGTCTGGTGGTGGTATAGGCATCAGAAGTGAGTACTGCTGGCTTTCCGGAAGAGTTATAAGCAACTGCTGTTGGTTGTCTATTAGTGATTTTGGCAGAAGAAATGTTGTTGAAATGTGTTGATTGACCTGAAGAGTTCCCATTTGTGTTTTGAGAATCAGTTGAGACAGGAGGAATAGATGTAAATAAAGTAGCCTGTGACTGCTTCTCTGTTGTAATTGCCTCTGTCTCTGAGAAAAATGGATTGTTGGGGAATTGAAAAGCCAAAATTAAGATGAAATATTTTGAATCCATTTCAGAATGTTTCCTCCTTACCAGTAGTTTCACTGTATGAGAGAGAGACAGAGAGAAAGAGAATGAACTAGGTCTCACATGGTATCTCATTACATTTAACTTTTCATTACAATATCTGGAATAAAATGAGTAGACAACTGATTAGTAATTATTGTAGTTTATACTTGTCACACTGTAAGCAACTCATGGATATACTCCAATTCATCATGTAACTTTTGAAGTTCCTGGAAAATAATCTTAATTCTCTTTAAAAATCTGCATTTGACCTCGAAACCCCTCTAGCTTCCTTACGTGTACCTACTTCCTTTATTATCCTGCTTGAATGCACAGACTTAATCTGTTGGGTCCATGTGCTCACTGCTCTTGTCATCCTCCATTCCTAGACATGGGTTGATTCTGTTCCCTCAAAGGACACCAGTGACTATGTTATCTTAACCTAGTATCTTTACTTTCTTCTCATTTTCTCTGGCCACCACATTTGACATTATTATTTCTTCACCAATACTTGAGAAACTTGTCATACAGTTTTCCTTTCATTTCACGTCCACTAACTCTTCTTCTCCTCCTGTCTCCTAAACATAGCAGTTGATAATCGGTCCTCATCTACTTTTCTTTGCTCCTGATTCTATAGGGTTTTTGTTTGTTTGTTTGTTTATATGTTTGTTTTGTCATTGTGTTTTGGTTTTTCAAGGTAGGGTCTCACTCTAGCCCAGACTGAACTGGAATTTACTATTTAGTCTCCAGATGGCTTCAAAATCAGGGTGATCCCCCTACCCCTTCCTCCTGAGTGTTGGAATTAAAGACATGCGCCACCATGCCTGGCTCTATAATTTTTTGAGGCAGGGTTTGACTGTAGCCCAGGCTGATCTAGAACTCACCCTTTAGCCCAGGCTGGCCTTCAATTCATGGAGAGCCTCCTACCTTAGCCTCCCTGTTGCTGGGATTAAAGGTGTGAGCCTACCATACCCAGATTCTGATTCTATAAAGTTGTAATTCTCGGGCTGGAGGGATGGCTTAGTAGTTAAGGCGTTTGCCTGCAAAGCCAAAGGACCCAGATTTAATTTCCCAGGACCCACGTTAGCCAGATGCACAAGGGGGTGAATGTGTCTGGAGTTCATTTGCAGTGGCTAGAGGCCCTGGGGTGCTCATTCATTCTCTCTCAGCCCCCCCCCCTTTCTCTGTCAAATAAATAAAAATAAATTGTAATTCTCATTTTTGTGCCATAACTTTCAAATCTGTGCATGCAAACTAAATTTCTTTTTCTTTCTTTCTTTTTTTCTTTTTCTTTTTTCAAGGTAGGGTCTCACTCTAGCCCAGGCTGACTTGAAATTCCCTATGGAGTCTTGGGGTGGCCTTGAACTCATGGTGACCCTCCTACCTCTGCCTCCTGAGTGCTGGAATTAAAGGTGTATGCCACCATGTCCAGCTTTTCAAACTAAATTTTCATAGAAACCCATTTATATGACTTCTTGGTGGACATTGCATGTGTATGTCCCATGATCAGCAAATTCAACATATTTAAAAGAGACTTCTCTTTTCATATTTTAATTGAATTAATCATTCTACCAAGATTCTGCTGCATAGAATTTGTTATGTTAGTAGTCTGTGCTTCATTCTCAGTGTCTAACACTGTAACCTTATGTTAAAGATCTCAGGGTATGCACTCGTGTGTATATAAAGTATATTTGTGTGTAGAGCATGTGTGGGGTGTGTGATTTGTGATATGTGCATGGGGGCTGTTCTGTGTATATGTGGGTGGAGACCTGAGGAGATCCTCAGGTACCCTTCTCTATTGCTCAAGCATGAACTTTTCTTGAGACGGGGTCTCTCCTCAGCCCAGAGCTGCCCTTGGTTAGCAAGCCCCAGCAAGTCTGTGGTCTCTGTCCCCCTTCTCGCTCTGCAGACTGGGATTCAGATGTGTGTGGCCATGCCCAGCGAATTTCATATTCTTTTTAAGGAATAAATTCACCTCAAAGTCATGGGCTTAAAATCCTAGCATAATCAGATTACTTGTCCAGCTGGTCAAGTAAGCCTGTTTCTGGTTCATGCGTTGGTGAGTACCATCCATCTTTTTGTCTTTTTGCCGTGTTTTAAATATAGAATTTTTTATTTTGTTTTGTTTTGAGGCAGGATCTCACTGTAGTCCAGGTTGACTTGGAACTCACTGTGTAGCCCCAGGCTGTCCTCGAACTGATGGCAATCCTCCTACTCAGTTTGGGACTAAAGGCACATGCTACCACATCTGGTTCTCGGATATATATAACTTTTTACACACACACACACACACACACACATACACACACACACACACACACACACTTTAGGTTATGCCATTTTTCCTCTTCTTCAAAGATGTTCTTTTATCCCCATTCTACTCTCTTTCCCATTGTGTGTGTCTGAACCTTTCTTCATCTGACCAACCTCAGTTTAAGTCCAAGTTCTCTACAACTGACACAACCCAAGAAATTAACCATTCACTTAACCTCCCTAGTTCTTATTATCTTGTTGGCTCTTTAGGTTATTCTTCATAGGTATGCCTCTATTTGCTGAGATGGTTATATTTTTATTACGTAACTCTTTACATTTTCAATTTATTATTCCCATCCCTCAAACAAGATTATAAAAACCTTTGAAGAAGAGTACTTAAATGGAACATACTGTGAGCTTACTAATCCTATGGATTTATTTATGTACTTTATATGATTTGACCTTCCATTGGTTTTCTGAATTTTTGAATGGCTACTTGATTTACAAATAGAGGCAAATTAAAATGAATTAAACAGTTTTCTCAGTGTGCTTCACTATTATTGATAGCCTGAGAATTTGTGCCCAGGACCATCTAAAGTCTGCATTCTTCCTTTTTCCCCACAGTTTTGGCTTTCGTATTTTAATTCCTTTGTACCTTCTGTATTAGAAGGTTAATAAACATTTTAACCTGTGTTGGGCTTCTTGGTTCCTTTCCATTTCTTTTGGTTTCTTTCCATTTCCATTTACTTCTTTTTTAAGACTTCTACTAAAATATAAGCAAAAAGGTAAGATCTAGGTCAATTCTGTTTTTGTCAATTTTTAAAATGCTTTAAAAGGGAAAAAAGTGGGACTGGAGAGATGGCTCAGCAATTAAGGCACTTGCCTGCAAAGCCTAATGACCTGGGTTTGGTTCCCCCGTACCCACATAAAGCCAAATGCACAAAATGGCTTGTGTCTAGAATTTGTTTGCAGAGGCTAGAGGTCCTGCACACCCATTCTCTCTCTCCCTTCTTACCTCACACTCTATCTCCCTTACACACTCTCCTTACAAATAAGTAAATAAATAAAATATTTTTTAAGAGGGAAAAGGGCTGGAGAGATGGCTTAGCTAGGTTAAGGCATTTGACTGCAAAGCCAAAGGACCCAGCTTCAACTTTCCAGGACCCATGTAAGGCAGATGCATAAGGTGGCACATGGCATCTGGAGTTCGTTCACAGTGACTGAAGGCCCTGGCGCACCCATTCTCTCTCTCTCTCTCTTCCTCTCTCTGTATCTCTCAAATAAATAAAATTTTTCTAAACATTAAATAAAGAGGGGAAAAATTAAAACTTTTGGCATAGATATGGGGATTTGCATCATCTCTAGATGATCATTATCCATCAGTTTCAACTCCTTATTTTTAGTAGATCACAAAAGTTGTTAGAAATGTTATTTCCAGAGTTTCCTTTTTAAATGTTTTCAGAAAATGTTTTCCAAAGCAACAGAAGATTTAAGCCATGAATTGTCTTCAGCCCAAAATGTTTCCTCCTTTGTGACTTTGCTTAAAATAAGGAACCTTATGGTTCCTCTTTTTAGTTAACTGAAAAGGGAAATAGAGGAGTGAACAGACCAAGCACAAACATCATTATAAAACCTGTTTCGCCGGGCGTGGTGGCACATGCCTTTAATCCCAGCACTCGGGAGGCAGAGGTGGGAGGATTGTGAGTTCGAGGCCACCCTGAGACTTCATAGTGAATTCCAGGTCAGCCTGGGCTACAGTGAGACCCTACCTCAAAAAACAAAAAACAAAAAAACAAACAAACAAAAAAAAAAAACCCTGTTTCATTTGCAAGATCAATTTTGATAGGTTCCAGGCCACTAATGTCCATAGGAAGTTAAAAAAAACTTCAGTGTGATATTTCCCCTTCTCAGCTGTTACAGCAATGTCTTAAGCCAAGTTCCATTTTTTTTTAAATAGCCTACACTTTCTCCCACTCTTCACTTAGCTGTTTATACTCCTAGAATTGGCTACTTCAGAATACTAGATTCTGAGAATCATATTATAGCAGTTCAGAAGAGTCTAGAAAAGAAGCATGAAACTTAAGAAGTAGAGGGCTGTGTGTGGAGGCACACACCTTTAATCCCAGCGCTCAGGGGGTAGAGGTAAGAGAATAGCTGTGAGTTCAAGGCTAACCTGGAAATCAAAGTGAGTTCTAGGTCATCCTGGGCTGGAGTTATACCCTACCTCAGGAAAACAAAACAACAACAACAAACAAAAAAAAAAAAAAACAACAATAGTTACTGAAGAAGATTGAATCTGGTAATGAAGTTAGAGAAGATTGAAGTCTGTAAAAGAAATGCACCTCCTTCTTGCTGCCCTGTGTTTTGGGTAGCAAAGAGAAGCTGTCTATCCAAGATGGAGGATTTGGGTGAACCATCCTCTCAAACATACTTGTCATTCATTTCAGGTTCTCCTTTCTGCTATAGAAGTCCTTAGGCCCCACCCCTTTTTACCTGATACCACCCAGAGGCATGTCTACTAATTATTCCAAAGAACTGATTTATGCATAGTCTATGCATAACTTTTGTAGAAAGTCTTTTAATCTCCTACTCAGGCAAATCCCAAATTTGTCCACTTTGATATAACAATATTTTTTTCTTTATTTTAGAATAGCACCTGAGGTTTAAATCTGTGATCTGGTCCTCTGCTTTTCCTGAATATTTAGGTTTTGTTTTTTTTCCCAAGGTGTAGGGTCTCACTCTAGCCCAGGCTGACCATAAATTAACTATGTAGTCTCAGGGTGTCCTTGAACTCACGGCAACCTTCCTACCTCTGCATTCCAAGTGCTGGGATTAAATGCATGCACCACCACACCTGGCTAAATTTTTTTTGTTTGCTTGTTTTTGTTTTTGTATTTCAAGGTAGGGTCTCACTCTAGCCCAGGCTGAACTGGAATTCACTATGGAGTCTCAGGGTGGCCTCAAACTCATGGCAATCCTCCTACCTCTGCCTCCCTAGTGCTGGGATTAAAGGCGTGCGCCACCATGCCCGGCTTCCTGGCTAAATTTTTTAAGAGAAGACAAATTTAAATTATTTTAATGAATAAGCATTTTAACATAGTTACAGTGAAGCATGAGTTCCCATGTATTAGACACATGGTTATAAACATAAGTAGATAAAAAGGCCCAGCATTTAAAACTGATGCTGTCAGGACTGGGAATGGTGCTCAGTGTTATGGTGATTGCTGATCATGCATAAGGCCCTAGGTTTGATCCTCAGAACCACAAAAGTAAATTAATTAATTAATACTGTGGAGTTGGATATACTAAGAAACACATCAAGGGAATCAATGAGGTTTGGAGAACATATCTTAGACAAAGAAGCCCAGTATAGATAAAGGTATCAATAATTATATTTATGTTTCAGTTATTTTGATGTGAGTAAGTTACAGTAAAAAAAGCATTTTGAAACCATAAAAAAAAGAAAATAGCAGATCTACATCTTGAAGTGCAGAAAGGGGAACAGATCTTGAATTTGATGGTCCTCTTTTTTTCAGTAATAGTAATAATAGCTGTCATTTACTGAGCACTCAAGAACAAGGATTCTATTGCAATAATCAAGGTGGTCTTATTTTCATTTTACAGATAAAGAAACTAAGATACAAGGAGGCTGGCTAACTTGACAAAAGATCACAGCTCTAAGTAGTAGCACTCATGCAGAAGCCTTGCCTTTCATTACGTGGTGCACTTCCTTTCATAGAGAAACCACCACAAAGAAATGCTTTGTGAGGAAAGAGACAGAAGCTCTTTGGGAACTAGTATACAAGTAACTTTTGGAGATCGGCACGAATAAAAGAGTAGGAAAAGAAATATTAGAAAAACCATACTAGACCCATGAGTGTATGAAAGCAGTTCCTTAACTGCTTTTTATTTTTTTTTTGAAAAGTTAGTGTATAAACTGCCCTATTTAGTAAGTTTGCTGAAAAAGTTGTGGTGCTTTTTTGAAAGATGGGACATTAAAAGGTATTATATTTAGCAAATTCAAACTGATTCAGAACTCATAATTTACTAAGTAGAATTATGTAGGAATTTATTGAAAAACAGAAGCTATTTTAAATTTAAGGCTAGCCCCTTTTTAGACAAGTCGTAGCTTAAATATTATTTTTTAGTTTTTGTAGTTGCAACTTAGAAGTAATCAAAAATCAGTTGTTATAAGAGAAAACCATAGGTATTTATAAAGTATTGAAGTAGGACTTGCACCATTGCCAAATTATTCCTTGAAATTATAAATCTACGTAAATTCTTTGCATTTCTATTTAAAAGACAAATTTACTTTGTAATTGCCCAATTTACTCACAAGTAAGCATTTTTTATATATAGTAACAGGTTTTTTTGGCCTTTTTAATTGACAACTTCCATAATTATAGACAATAAACCATGATAATTCCCTCCCCTCCCCCACTTTATAGTAACAGTTTTTATGGTACATTCTACGGATGATTTTTCCTATATTTTATTCCACTAAAAGATCAGATAAGAATTTGTGATATCAACATATAAATGATGTGACTATATCTATATATTCATTTTACCTAAATTTTTTGTCTCAGGCAGCATTTAAAATGATCTATAAATATTTACACAGCATCATTATCTAAACATAAAATTATATTTGTATAAAAATTATTAAACATAAGCTGGGCGTGGTGGCACACACCTTTAATCTCAGCACTCAGGAGGCAGAGGTAGGAGGATTGCCATGATTTCTAGGCCACTCTGAGACTACATAGTGAATTCTAGATCTGCCTTAGCTAGAATGAGACCCTACCTTGAAAAAAAAAAAATTAAACATAATAACAGGTAGGTACTCACCTAATTTCTTTTTAAATCAAATAAAATGATAGTGACCATTCTTAGTATTAAAACTAAAGGGGATTTAAAAATACAAATAAATTTTTATGATGAAGCCCAGTGCCTCATGCATGTTAGTCAAGCACTTACTTACCTAAGGCCTCAGCTCCTAGGGGTTTTAATTATTTTGAAAGTTGTAAATTTAGTAAAATCCCATTAAAACTACTTTTAACTCTTAGTTTTCTTTTATTTATATAGGTTATGTTAACAAATATTCAGACTGAATAAACTTCAAAGAGGTGATAATACTAAAAGCATAGATGGAAAAAAAAGTTTTAAGACAAGGTCAACACGAAAAAATTTAAATTCCATATAGCAAAACCACAGAAGCCTTCTGTAGATCAGAACTCTTCAAGATATCAAGAGTTGAATTTAAGTTTAAAACACTAATAGTATTTTGGTTTTTAAACTACATTTTATAAAAAGCAAAAATCAAATGAGTTGACCTGTGTGAAAGTGTCTTACCTGTTAATTTCTTTTGCAGAATGCTATGTTCTTGTTCTAATAGGACATTATGGAGACTTGGCTAAGAAAGCAAAAGGGGTGGTTCAGTTCAGGTTAAAAATGGTCCTCTAGCACACTGAAATGGTTTCTGTAGAGCAGAGGAAGTTTATCAATAGCAGTTACAGGAAATGTAATAAACCACAAAATGACTAAGAAATGTACTACTTCATCAGAACTTGTTTGGAGGCACAATTTGAAGCTTTATGATTTAAGAGCTTTCAATTATTTGTAAATAAAAATTTGAGACTCTGGTGGAATAGAATATATGTAGAATATAACCCTGCATAGAAAATTACGTGTTCTAAAGGAAAGCTGCCATTTGGGCATTACTCATAGTGAGATTTCTTTTTGGAAAAAATGAATGATATTTGCTTGTATAATCCTAGGCAAGTCATTGCACTTCTCAGTGACTATTTCTTCTGAAGGGATATTTTCCTTTATCAGATTATTGTGAGCATTGAATAATGTGATGTCTATAAATGCCTCACATATAGTAGGTAGCCAGTTAATGTTATTTCCTCTTTGGCAATACCCAAGTAATATATTGGCAAAGTCCAATAAAAGTATAATTAAATTATTCTTGCCAGCTTTTTGTTTTTGGTTTTTCAAGTTAGGGTCTCATTCTGGTCCAGGCTGTCCTGGAATTCACTATGTAGTCTCAGGGTGGCCTTGAACTCACAGTGATCTGTCTACCTCTGCCTCCCGAGTGCTGGGATTAAAGGTGTGTGCCATCATGACTGGCTCTTGCCAGTTTTTTGAAAGTAGAGGTTTTTAAAAGAAAATATTTTTATTTATTCACTTGCAAGCAGAGAGAGAGAATGGGCAGGCAGGGGCCTCCAGTCACTGCAGACAAACTCCAGGTACATGTGCCACCTTGTGCATCTGGTTTACATGGGGTACTAGGAAATTGAACTCATGTCCTTACATTTTGCAGGCAAGCACCTCAAATGCTGTGCCATCTCTCCAGCCCCACCAGTTTGTTTTTGTGGTACTGGGATCAGACCCAAGGTCTCACAAATGCTCCACCCACTACTGAGCTGCACCCTTAGCCCTAAATACTTCTTTAAATGGGAAACTGAGTAAAGTATATCAAAAAGAATATGAGTTTCTCTGAGCAAAGATTTCTTTGACCTAGTCATCTTCCAGCCTCTTCCTTATCTAAAAAGTGGAGAGTATAATTCCTAACTTACTATCATATTAAGTAAATGTAAAGTGCCTTGATAGTACATTCTAGAATGGATTCAGTAAATAACCCATGCAATACTTTCTCTAGGTTACTACTATACTAAAGAGCATAGATTAATATACCTACTTCTTGATGGTACTAATAACTTGGTACAGAAAGAATAGCAAATGATAATAAAAATCTTTTTTTTTTTTTTTTCCCAAGATAGGGTCTCACTCTAGCTCAGGCTGACCTGGAATTCGCCAGGTAGTCTCAGGGTGGCCTTGAACTTATGGCTATTGTCCTACCTCTGCCTCTGAAGTGCTGGGATTAAAGGTGTGCGCCACCATGCCCAGCGCTTTACTATTGTTTTTTAAAAATATTTTTATTTTTTTATTTATTTAACAGAGAAAGGAAAAGAGGAGAGAGAGAGAATGGGTGTGCCAGGGCATCCAACCACTGCAAATGAACTCCAGACGTGTGTGCCCCCTTGTGCATCTGGCTTATGTGGGTCCTGAGGAATTGAACCGGGTTCTTTGGCTTTGCAGGCAAATGCTTTAGCCCCTAAGCCATCCCTCCAGCCCTTTACTATTGTTTTTAAGACAATGTGTCACTACGTAGCCTAGGCTGGTCTTGAATTTGCAGTCTTCTTGCTTCAGCCTTCCAAGTGCTGATCTTACAGCTTTTACCACCAAACCCTGATGTTATAAGGCTTTTAATGAACAGGTTTTCAATCCCAGAATTAAGAAAATAAAAATGTTTTTGTTGTAAAGCAGCTTAGAAGCCAGATGTGGCTTTAATCCTAGCACTTGGGAGGCAGAGGTATGAGGATCCCCCTGAGTTCAGGGGCACCCTGAAAATGCATAGTGAGTTAGTTCCAGGTCAGCCTGGACTAGAGTGAAACCTTACCTTGAAGGGGGGCGGGGGAGAATGAAGTTTAGGAATTTTGAAGTTACCAGCTACCTTTAGAAACCTGACATGCTCTATCTACCTCTTTCTCTCAAATAAGTAAAATATAAACAAAAATTTTTTTTTACTATGGGTTGGAGAGATGACTTAGTGGTTGAGGCACTTTCCTGCAAAGCCTAAGGACCCAAGTTCAATTTCCCAGTATCCACATAAGCCAGATGCACAAGGTGGCACATGTGTCTGGAGTTTGTTTGCAGTGGCTAGAGGCCCTGGCACACCCGTTCTCTCTCTATTTCTCTCCCTCTCCCCCTCCCCTTCTCCTCTCTCTCCCCCTCCCCCCCCTTTCTTTTTCTCTCTCAAATAAAGTATAAGCAAAACAAAAATAATTGTAAAACCAACAAAACCTGTCATGTTTGGAAAGGGACCACCCTGTCGTTAGCTGTCATTACATGGTATCATTCTCAGGATGTATATCTAATAGCCAAGTAATGAGTGATTTTATTCCTAAAGTACATAAAAGCCTTCTGTTTGATTAGAAAATATTTGACCAGTATGTTTAGTGTTAAAATTAGTTTCCTAATTAATTTCCTTCTTTTATTAAGATGCTGTTTTGTTTTTCTTTCCTATGACAAAGATTTAGTCAAAGAGGGCATCATGTTACCATGATGTGTTAGGTATTGGGGTTCACAATGGAGGACCAAGGCAGTTTCTTGAAACTAAGACTTTATTGTAATAAGGAAGAGTGCGAAATGGGAAACAGAGAGAGGGTGTATGCACAAAAAATAAAGAAAAAGAGAGGAGAAAGGAAAGAAAGGAGAAGCACTTACCCAGAACAGGAGAACCAAAAAGAGGGAGTAAGGGCCAGGGAGAGGGCTTTGTGGAGAAAAGAGAAACTGCTCTGTGAAGGAGGGTCACTTGGTGCCATGCAGATGTGTGGGGCTATGAGAAAGTGGCCTTCCCTCCTCTTAAACCCAGAGGTATAACGCCTCTGGTCTAGCATGTCCCACGTCTAGCATGGCCAGGTGGTAAGGGAGAGAGAAGGGGATGGGAAGAGAACTCCGAGACTTCACATGCAGCATTTTTGTTTACATTTTTTAAAAAAAGACGAGTTTTTGGAAGAGGGAAGGGAAGCCTTGTGGGTGATGGATAGTGTGATCATATCTAACTGCTTCGAAAGGTTACACTTTTGCCCTAAGGTATAGTAGTTGCCAAATCTGACCCACAGCTGTATATATGCACATGTCCCTCCTTTCCTTTGCTTATGTCACACTGGAGAATAAAAATGAAAATTGGACTGGGCATGGTGGCGCGTGCCTTTAATCCCAGCATTTGGGAGGTAGAGGTAGGAGGATCGCCATGAGTTTGAGGCCACCATGAGACTCCATAGTGAATTCCAGGCCAGCATGGGCTAGAGTGAAACCCTACCTTGAAAAACCAAAAAGAAAAAGAAAGAAAGAAACAAAGAAAGAAGGAAGGAAGGAAGGGAGGGAAGGAAGAAGGAAGGAAAGAAGGAAAGAAAGGAAGAAAATTGATCACTTAGGCTGGGGAGATGGCTTGACGGTTAAAGGCGCTTACTTAAAAATTGGTCATTTATTAAGTTGCTTAGCATCCTTGATGTCCAAATAGTAACAATATTGTGTTTTGTTTTGTTTTTTTTATTGTTTGAGACAGAGTCTCACTATGCAACCCACATTGGCCTAAAACTTGGTATCTTCAGCTTCCTGAGTGCTGGAATTACTAAAATTGGCAGGTGTTTGTTATTAATGTCCAATAGGCAATATTTATACAAATGACAAATGCTATTCTTTTGTGGGTTTTTTTTTTTTTTGCAAGTGTGTAGTATGTGTGATATAGTGTGTGTGGTATATACGCATGCATAGGCTGATGTAATACTCCTTTTGTGCACTTAACCTGCTGTGGCAAGAGAATATCAGGTGTTCTTCCCCATCACTCATCCACTCATTTTTCCTTGGAGTCTCTTACTGATCTGGAGCTTGTCATTCAAGAGCCCCAATAATTGTCCTGTCTCTGCTCCCCCAGGACTGGGGTTACAGGTATGTGTGGCCATAGGTGATTATGGGTTACAGAGATTTGAACTTGGGGTGGTCTCTGTCCCTCTTGCTTGCACAAGAAGCACACTTAACCACTGAACTACCTCTAAGCCCAACAGATTATTTTCTTACTTTTTTTTGTTTTGTTTTTTGAGGTAGGATCTCAGTCTAGCCCAGGCTGACCTGGAATTCACTATGTAGTCTCAGGGTAGCCTCAAACTCATGGCGATCCTCCTACCTCTGCCTCCCAAGTGCTGGGATTAGAGGCATGTGCCACCACACCCGGCCTGTTTTCTTTATTTTTATAAAAATATTTATTTGTGAGAGAGCCTGACTGACTGACCAATTGATTATGGGTGTTGCAGGGCCTCTCACTGCTGTAAATAAACTCCAGATGTATGTGCCATTTTGCCCATCTTGCTTTATGTAGGTACTGGGTAATCACACCTAGACCAGCAGGCTTTCCAGGTAAGCACCCTTAACCCCTGAGTCATCTCCCCTGCCCCAGCTACTTCTAAACAGTAAAATTTTTCTTTATACATATGCTTAGCCTGATGGGGCCGTGAATCTCATCTATGTCAGTTGTATGTATTCTTTCGGAGCCTTTTCCTGTGTACTAAGACAGTAAAGTGAGTGCACATACGCATGGCCAGCTTTATTCTAGTAAGCTTTTGTTTTGTACAAAGTTAAGTCTTAATATGTATAGTAGAAAAGCACCTTATTTGTGCCCTATGCAAAGATGAAAGAATGTAGCCTAAAATTAGCTGCTTTGACATATATAATCTGGTAAGAATTCTGCCATCCAGCAAGAAGGTACCATTATATTATGCAGTTCAGCGCTAAACATTAGGAATTTGATTAATAAAGATTTTTGGCTCTAAGGACATACTAAAACTCCTCAAAATTGAATGACATTCAGACAACGCTTGTCTACTGTTGCTGAAGAAGGAATATTTAGTTAACTCTTGCTGTCTGTTAGTTTCCTCTGCTGCTCAGTTGTTTTATTTACTTCTAACAGCATTTAGTATCAAACAGGTTAAGTAATTTAAGCAAGCATACATTTCCCTTTCTGGTCTGTTTGATGCTTAACTACACGCCAAATTTTAGATCATCTGACCAACATTTTGATATTAAAATTCATTTTTTTCTTCTATAGCCTTCCTCACTGCTGCTTTACATTTTCCTTCCCTAATGCAACAGCTAGTTAGGTTTTTCATTTCCTTCTTCTTTCCCTTCCCTTGTAACTGTGAGCACTCCAGTAGATTGCATCATTAGGTTGGGTCCTGTGAGCTGTTTTGCTCTTTTCCAAGTATCTGATTCAGCAGCCCAGAGCCCACTGCTTGCCAGAAAGTCGCCGTTGCTTCTAGGCTGGCGCTTGCCTACTTGTTTTGACCGTCTGAGAGATGAGACTTTGTTTGCCAGAACCACTGTTGAGAGAAATAGCAGGGTACAGATGAGAAAGAGCACTGCGATTGTAATTAAGCAGATTAGCATAGCCATGTTGCTGTGGCTTTGCTCGCAGACATCCTTTTTAAAAACTTCACCGAGACTTTGACTTGTGCTTTCAGTGCTCTCGGTTGTTGGAGAACTGTTCCTGACAGTGTAAGGCGGGTAGAGCTTCCGTGCAGATGTAGGAGTTAAAGATGCAGCGCTAGAAGATGATGTTCTTTCAGGCGTGTTTGTAGAATTAACTTTGTAATCCATTTCTGGGTTAGGGTTACTTTCAGTTTGATGTCTGTTCATGCTGTTTTGAATGGTGGGATCCCAAATAGTATTGTTAGCCCACAAACGTGTATAGTTTGCTGTTGCTTCAGGCAACATGGAAAAAACTGTTGTCATTAGAAAGGCAAGATGCAGGTACTGTCCTGTGTGCTCCATGTCCATGAGTATACAGGCAATCTGTTTGGACAATATCAGTTATTAGTTTGTAAAAAATATATGGCTCCTAGTTTTAGAAGTTGTAATAAAAAGATTGTAGTTTAGATGTTGCAAGTAAACCCCAGATTCATCTAACATTGCTATTGAATTCCTCGTCAACTGAATTTTTTTTAAATATTTATTTATTTATTTATTTTTTATTTACTTATTTATTTGAGAGCGACAGACACAGAGAGAAAGACAGATAGAGAGAGAATGGGCGCGCCAGGGCTTCCAGCCACTGCAAACGAACTCCAGATGCGTGCGCCCCCTTGTGCATCTGGCTAACGTGGGACCTGGGGAACCAAGCCTCGAACCAGGGTCCTTAGACTTCACAGGCAAGTGCTTAACCGCTAAGCCATCTCTCCAGCCCATCGTCAACTGAATTTTTATTCCTCTTCTTAAAGAATAAAGAAGCATTTTAATTTCTCTTTGTACTTAGATGCTAAACTGAATATCATAGCTTTACATATTTAGTATAAACAGCTTCAGCATTGAGTCAAACACTTCCACTTTGACTTTTTTTGATTATTGATTTAAAGATTATTGTTAAGAAACTCCCGACTCTCCAAGTAATATATCTTATTGTCCTTGAAAGTTTTATTTCATATGTGAAGTCACAAATGGCTCTTTTGGGGAGGAAGGGAAATAAAAGAAGACAAACTAAAAGAAAATGTACCACAAATAGGAATTTTTAAGGTGGTCTTTTTTTCTTGGGTATTTGACACTTAAAGAAGTACTGAAAAATATATTCCTAATATTTGTGGAAGCATTTTCATGGTGGTAGGTTTTTTTAAATCTGTATATCCTATAATGTACTATATGTGACTTTGTGGTATTTTTTTTTCTTTTTTGATTTTGCTTTTGAGGCAGAGTCTCAGTCTAGCCCAGATTGGCCTTAAACTTGCAGTGATCCTCCTACCCCTATGACTATATGACTTTGTAAAAAGCAAAAACATGTTTTTTGTTGTTGTTGTTGATTTTTTCAAGATAGGGTTTTGCCCTAGCCCAAGCTAACCTGGAATTCACTATGTAGTCTCAGGGTGGTCTTGAACTCATGGTGATCCTCCTACCTCTGCCTTCTGAGAGCTGGGATTAAAGTGTGCACACCATGCCTGGCAAAGTAGCAAATTTCTTCTCAACTCAAAAGTTTAAAGTTAACTTAATTTCTTGTCGTTTTGTAGCTATAGCATTCTTTTGTTTTTTGGCCCTGACTTTGCCATAAATCTAAAAAAGAAAAAATTCAATAAAATAGAAGGAAGTCAGTCATCAGGATATTGGGGACTTGAGATCAGTGGCTGGGCATGCAGCTCAGTGGTAGGGCATACTTACATGCCTGGGGCCTCAGCACGCTTGCACATACGCACATACACACACACACCTCACACACAAAAACTTGAGGTTTGATTTTCCTCAAAGAAGGAAGAAAGTACAAAAGAGACCAGTACACACAAAAGGAGTAAATTCTATCCTTAATTTTCATTATCTATTATATGCAGACAGATACTGGAACTGTCAAATCTGTTCTCAGTACTGCTAACCTAGCAGGACAAATTGATCATCTTTGATGAGTATAAAGGTATCACTTTTATAATGGTATGCCAGTTTGTCCTGAGCAACTCTAATTGTTCTTAGCAATTTATTTGAAAGAACTAAAAGCAAGCAGTAGTTTGTCCTGAGATTGCTAAATGAAATTGCCTGGTTAATAAGAACTCTGTATTTTATAGAAATTATTTTCATACTGGAATGTGTATGGGAATCTTTTTTTTTTTTTCCCAAAAGATTCAGTACGTCCAGCGTGGGGCCTGAGATTCTATGTCTTTAAACCAATCCTGGTGCACAGATGCCACTCTCCTATCAAAGATTTATACATGATAGTCATTAGATAACATTTGTATGATATCAAAATATAGGTATTAGTAATATCAAAAATGATGTGTTGAGGCTGGGCGTGGTTGGGCGCATGCCTTTAATCCCAGTATTCTGGAGGCAGGAATGCTCTAAGTTCGGGGCCAGCCTGAGACTACATAGTGAATTCTGGGTCAGCCTGTACTAGAGCGAAATTCTACCTCTTAAAAGAAAGGAAGGTGGGAGGGAGGGAGGGAAGGAAGGAAGGGGGAAAAATAATAGACAAGAAAAAAACTTGTACCTAATGCTCTTGAGGCAGGATTACTGTTTGAATTATGATCATTACTACATAGTTAAAGACATAGTGCACTTACTTTGTAAAAGTATTCAACTTTGATTTTAAAGATGGATGATGGAAATCTTTAGATACTTTTATGATTCTTTCACCAAAAAAAATACTTTAAATTGAGTCAGCAGGTAGTTTCCATCCTTTTCTACTAGACTACACTCCCTCATTTAATGCTAATAGGATTTAAAGTGGGCTGTTATTGTCACATTAGTTCATTTGAAGTGTGATGTACATCACTGAATTCATACACATTTTAGCATTGCTTACCACGGGACAGATAATGGCCTCACTGTTGATTGTCTTCAGCCAGATGTACTACTGAGCCCAAATAAACAAGCTGCTGATGAAATGAGACTTTCTCTATCCCCTACAACAGCCTGAGAGCAGCGAGATTGTTTCTATATCTCTAATTTATGCCACAGAGGCTAAGTTGTAGTATCAAGGTTTCCCCTGCACATATCCCAGTGGTCATTTTCAGTCAAATTTATAATGCCTAAGCATTAATAACAACAAATTAATGTTTTTTAACTAAATTTAAATTTTCAACTCACTTATAACATCCAAACTCATTCTGACAGGTTAACATTTCTAAGTTTTCCAGTCATAACTGTTTATGTTATCTATATAATTTTACATAACAGGACAGAAAAACAGCATATATTTTCAGTAACATATGATTCTACTTTGATAGTCAGGTTTATACTCTTGAAAATGCTTCCTTCAACACTAATCTGAACAGAGTTTTAAGAGAAAAAAAAATAAGAAAAACCACATGTATGACCTACCTTACAAAATGCTCAGTCAGAATCTGATTCAAATATTATTTTAATAAACCACTTCTTTGCTTCTTTTCTTATTTAAAGTTGAATAGTTTGAAGACTATGAAACTTAAATCAGCAGTATTTTTTTTTAAAAAAGAATATGTGCAGCTAGCTTTCTTTCTACTTTTAAAACCAAACCACAGATGACACATTTCCTTTCTGTAGCAGCTGAAACATGTGGGGTGGGGTGGGGGAAAAATCTCCAACTTGTCTAGTTGGCCACTAGAATGACAAGAGGCTTTGTAGAACAAACCCCGCCTCCAGCTCAGGGAGGGTTTTCCACTTAATTCCTTTTGACCTTTTGCAGTTTATTGGTGCCTGCTATCTGCTTGTGAGTGAGTGATGCATTAGGATCATTCAGTAGGAGTTATAAGGTAGCATCTTTAATGTGCCTTGAAATTTTTATTTGTGTGCCACACACGGATTTAGAAACATGAATATGGAGTCCTTCTTTTATTTATCAGGTAATAGCATCAATGATACACAAAACTGACATTTGAAATTCAGAACTGCAGCCTTGATTTACCTAATAAACATAGATTACATGGGACAGTGCTTTGGTACTGTATAGTGTGCATGTACACACCCTCCTCAGGGTTTATTTTTTTATTAAATATCCCTTTTAAAAAATATTTAATTTTTTAACCTATGAGCGAGGGGGCAGAGAGAGAAAATGGATGCGCTAAGGCCTCTAGCCACTGCAAACCAGACACATGTGCCACCTTGTGTATCTGGCTTACATGGGTCCTGGGGAAATGAACCTGGGTCCTTTGACTTTGCAGGCATGTGCCTTAACCACTTAAGTCATCTCTCCAGCCCTCATTTACTTTTTGTTTATTTTTATTTATGTATTTAAGAGAGACAGACAGAGAAAGGCAGATAGAGAGCGAATGGGTATGCCAGGGCCTCCAGCCACTGCAAAGGAACTCCAGTTGCATATGCCCCCTTGTGCATCTAGCTTACATGGGTTTTTCTGTAGTTTCTTTGGTTAGTGATATATCCTACATTATACAGACTGTATTTATTTCTATACTGCTTGAGTAGAAAAGTGTTTGGGGTTGTACTTTTTTTCTGATTTTGGTGTATTTGTGTACACACCACACACACACACACACACACACACACACACACATACGAGATCCTTGTGTGGGTTAGAATGAAGGGCAAACACAAACTTTGTTTCATACATTTTGTTGGTTGTTTATTTGCTTTGCTGTTTCAAGGCAGGGTCTCACTCTAGGCCAGGCTGACCTAGAATTCACTATGGAGTCTCAGGGTGGCCTTGAACTCACAGCAGTCCTCCTACCTCTGCCTCCCAAGTACTGGATTAAGGGCATGCGCCACCATGCCCAGCATCATACATATTTTGTACATGTATTCTAAAAGTAATCTTGTACTTTTAGTGTATCTGTGGCTTCATTGTAACCTATCATCTGAAATCAGGAATGAATTTTTTTCTTACAAATTTTTATTAACAACTTCCATGATTACAAAAAATACCCCATGGTAATACCCTCCCTCCCCACACTTTCCCTTTGAAACTCCGCTCTCCATTATTCTCCATCATACAATTTTTTTTTAATGTATGACATTGTGGTGGCACTTACAATGTTTCAGAGTTTCAGGGGTGCTTAGACTGTATTTTTTCATTAATCGTTTCTTTTATCTTGAAATATTTCTCTTTTGTTTTAAAATTATTAAATTTGTCATATTTTCATTTCCTTCCAACAAGATTAAAAACTGTGACATAAAGATATTTGTCTTAACTTACCTAATACTTTCGCCAGAGTAATCAAGCATCAGAAACATTGGGCTAAGTTGGTGCAAGTTGTTTGGATTTCAGTCTAGTACCATATTTGTTAGGATTTGCTCTCCATGGCTACTCCTAGTGACTGATATCCTTTCAGTGTTAAACAACCTGTGCCCTAATGTGGCTTCATCAAAAAAAAAAAAAAAAAAATGCTCATTAGCTTACACAACTGAATAGTTTAGGGATAAATCTGACCATGGGGAAAACTTACTTGATTTAGGGCCCATGATAATGGCCAAGGCCCTGGAGTGCTTCTTCATTTCTCAGTTCCTTCTCTTCGGTTTTGGAGTTAGGCTTTTTCCTTGCTATCTCAAGATAATGGATTAGCAACTCCCAGGGCCACATATTTTCTTGTTTGTAACACTGAGAGGTAGAACTCAAATCTCAACAATTTAAGCTAGGTCTGGAGTGGGGCCTGTAGCTTGACTGATTTGAGCCATGTGTTCATGACAGAGCCTACCTCTGGTCAAGGTGTGACCAGAAGCCAACCACCAGTGACATTGTCTCCCTTTTCCATTGATTAAGAGACAGTTTTTATTTATTGCCCATGATTTTTGAAGTGGAGATTTATTTCTTCCTTTTTACTTTATGTTTACCGTCAGTGTCTCAAAAAATAGCAGATATAAACATGAATGTAGACTTTGAATAATTGCTTTATATTATTGTCCTCTGTAAAAACAGAATCAGGAAAAGAAGGGGGGGGGGAAGAAACCAAATCAGAAAGTAAAGACAATAGATTTAGGTTTTGTACATTTTATTAATGACTCTTTTAACAGTCTTTATCTTTTGTCATCCTCAGGTTCAAAACTGGCCAAATCAATGGTGATCTGCTTATATACCATGTCTTGCTGACTTTGAAGCCATATTATGCCAAGCCATATGAAATTGTAGTGGACCTTACCCATACTGGGCCTAGCAATCGCTTTAAAACGGACTTTCTCTCCAAATGGTTTGTTGTTTTTCCTGGCTTTGCTTATGACAATGTCTCTGCAGTGTATATCTATAACTGTAACTCCTGGGTCAGGGAGTACACCAAGTATCATGAGCGGCTGCTGACTGGCCTCAAGGGTAGCAAAAGGCTCATTTTCATAGACTGCCCTGGGAAACTGGCTGAACACATAGAACATGAGCAGCAGAAACTACCCGCTGCCACCTTGGCTTTGGAAGAGGACCTAAAGGTGTTCCACAATGCTCTCAAACTAGCTCACAAAGACACCAAGGTTTCAATTAAGGTAAGTTTGAGGGTCTTTTTTTACTGACCAGATCATATTCTGGCCTCCATAAGTATCCTCACAGTTTTAGATCTATTATCAGTTAAGTCCAAGATTTCTGTCTTCAAGATCCTGCAGAATGTGTGGGACGTACACACTTAAAAACACTACATTGGCTGGGTGTGGTGGCGCATGTCTTTAATCCCAACACCTGGGAGGCAGAGGTAGGAGGATCATCATGAGCCCGAGGCCACCCTGAGGCTCCATAGTGAATTCCAGGTCAGCCTGAGCTAAGGGGAAAAAAAAAAAAAAAAAAAAAAAAAAACTCCATTGAGTTAGAGGCCAAAGAGTGCTGTAGAGAAACCAGTTCGCTTCACTGTAAGCCCAATGGTAGGAATGTTTAGAAAGTAGAAATTACCTAGGGGGTTTCTTCTGGTAAGCTCATGGTTGTTGCAGAATGAGTGTGACCCTTCAGTACTTGTTTATTTTGTTTTTGTTTTGTTTTTTAAAGAAAAATTGAGTTTTTTGGGATTATTTCTCTTAAGAGCATTTATCACTTTATTAAAGCCATTTTGAGACATAATGGTATTGACTCCTTTTAAATGAAAAATGTGCTGTTTAGGTAGGTTGATATGGTTGTTGTTAGTTTGTTTGTTTGTTTTAAGTCTCTGAAAATAAAACTTAATAGAATTTAATTCTCTACTCCCTTACCATCACTTCCCAGGTTGGTTCTACTGCTGTTCAGGTAACCTCGGCAGAAAGGACAAAAGTCTTAGGGCAATCGGTCTTTCTAAATGATATCTATTATGCCTCAGAAATTGAAGAGATCTGCTTAGTAGATGAGAACCAGTTTACCTTAACCATTGCCAACCAGGGCACACCGCTCACCTTCATGCACCAGGAGTGTGAAGCCATCGTCCAGTCTATCATTCATATCCGAACCCGCTGGGAGCTGTCACAGCCGGACTCCATCCCCCAGCACACCAAGATTCGACCAAAAGATGTTCCTGGGACACTGCTCAATATTGCGTTACTTAATTTAGGCAGTTCAGACCCTAGTTTACGGTATGCTTTTGTTCTTTTTTTAAATACACTTAAGCTTTATTCAAGGTTCATTGCTTTTAAAATGAGACCACTTAATAAGCATTTAAGACCACCTCTTTCTTAATACTGTAAATTGGAAGGTATGTTGTGTTGGTTAACCAGTGTGATCTCATCACATTGTAGGATATTCACATGAACTATGGAATTCTGAATAGGGTGATTCACTCTAAACCAGGAAACTGTCAGCTAAAACAGACAACACAGCAAGATTGTTTTTTAAAGAAAATGTTCTTATTTAAACTTTTTTACTCTTACATTAAGTATCTCCTTTCCTAAGTCCTCAAACTCTTTCCATGCTTACAAGTATATAACAGCCAGGCATGGTGGCACACCCCTTTAATCCCAGCACTTGGGAGGCAGAGGTAGGAGGATTGCCTCGAGTTCAATGTAGTCCTGAGACTACAGAGTGAATTCCAGGTCAACCTGGGCCAGAGTGAGACCCTACCTTGAAAAGCAAAAAAAAAAAAAAAAAGGTATATAACTATTAAGTTTACTAATAGTCAAGTCAGGTTATCTTTTTTCGTTATAATTGGATAGAAACCTTTAAAAATACGTATATGTATGTAGCATGCACATATGTGTGTCTCTGAGCTATATATACTTAGCCCCATCTTTCTGTTTTATGCAGCTAGCCTTTTTATGATGGGTATGTTTTCCTCTCAAGAAAATCTAAGATATGTCTGCCATTTCTTTTTCTGTTCTTGCCTATTTATTTTTCCAAATGACCTAATCCTTTTTTTTTCTTTTTCTTTTTTTAGTTTCTTTTTTTATTGACAACTTCCATAATTATAAACAATATCCCATGGTAGTTCCCTCCCTCTCCCATTTTCCCTTTGAAACTCCACACTCCATCATATCCCCTCCCCCTCTCAATCAATCTCTTTTTTATTTTGATGTCATCATCTTTGACCTAAGTATTTTATGTCATATTCCAAAATGATTCTCTTTGGAATGCTCATCAGAATTGGCTTAGTCCATGAATTACACTGTGAATATTTACAACTTCACAATATCTAGTCAAGATACTATGCTTCGCCTTGGATATGTTCCAAATGATGACTAACTCTTGTTAGTAAAACCAGGAATAAATTGGAGAGACCTTTGTTTATCATTTCTGTCAAGTCTGGGTTTAACCCTCACCCACATTAATTGTTTTCAACTTTTCCCATTTGG
This sequence comes from Jaculus jaculus, assembly GCF_020740685.1. Classification (NCBI taxonomy): domain Eukaryota; kingdom Metazoa; phylum Chordata; class Mammalia; order Rodentia; family Dipodidae; genus Jaculus; species Jaculus jaculus. Next base: position 88,530,618 of record NC_059110.1, read on the forward strand.
TCCTGCAAATTTTGTGTTAATGTGATTTCTTGGCCTCACATATATTTTTTTCTATATTTTTCTAATTAGTTTTGACAGCATATAAAAAGGCCGTTCATTTTTACATATTTATTTTTCTATTATCTAAGTTAATAATTTCATATTCATTATTGTTAGTTATTTAAAGTTATGCTTCTGAAGGTATTCCCAAGAAATCGTCTGGACAGTTATTTTACATGTTAGTGATATCTTGTTTCTTATCCCCCCCTTTTTTTAGTGTGTCCAGTGTTGTAGGGTGTACGTGCATAGGGTGTTGCAGATGTACATGCCTTGCACGCAGTGGAAGGAGGACGACATTGGGTGTCCTTTTTGTCCCTATTTCCCTTGAGAGAGTCTCTCACTAAACCTGGAACTCTTCATCTTTAAGTCAGACTGACTGACCAGTAAGCCCCAGTTATCCTCCTGTCTCTGCCCACTTCAGCACTGGGATTACAGGCATGCATTAGTGGTGCCCAGCTCTTTTCCATGAGTGCTGAGGGTCAAACTCGGGTCCTCATGCTTGTGCAACAAACAGTCTTCCTGGCCTCCAAATGATCATTTCTTAACAAAAGGAGGCTTGATATTCCATAACTCAAGTAAAACCATTCTTGCATACTTTCTGTTTATGTCGCTTCAGTAGGATTCTTGAAGGAAATTTTCCTTCCGTCCTTCCTCCCACCCCAGCAGTCTTAGGGATCAAAGCTTATCAGGCACTCTGCCACTGAGCTACATCTCCAGCCATTGAATGAAACCTTGAGACAAATGTCAAAGTCACTGGGGCAAAGTATAATTAGTTTGACTTAGACTTCAAGATGAGAATGTGAGTGTGGAAGGTGCATGCCTATAGAGTCAGTAGTTTAAATCCAAATCTGCTGCTTTCTCATAATATATGACTTGGAGCACAGTAGTGAGCTCTAATTTCATTATTTGTAAATTAAAAGTAACAATTTATTTACAAACATGTAATAAATAATGTGTGGTAGGGTAGTTAGTATATAGCACCTAGTAAAGTCTGTGCTTAGTAAGCAGTATTTTCTCCTTCCTTTCTTCCTCCCTCTCTCCCTCCCTTTCTCTCCCTCCTCACCAGTCTTTGTACCCTGTGTGCTTTTCTTCCTACTCCTTTCATGTCAGAACTCTTCATCACAGGTACATTGGATGTTGAGCATCCCCAGCTCGGAAGTCTGAAATCCAAAATGCTCCAAAATCTAAAACTTTTTGAGTGACTTTTGAGGACTCATAAGATTTCATATTTCAAAATTTTCAGATTTGTGAATTAGAGGTGTTCATTCTGTAAAGTCTATGTAAATATTCCAAAATCTGAAGACCTCCAAACTCTGAGATGTATCTTATCCCAACAATCTGGATTAGGGACACTCAACTTGTATAAATTCTTAGATGTCAGAACTGTTTCTTAGGATACAGGATAACCCAGTCTTATAGTGGGTCTTTTAGGACTTCAAAAACCCCTGTATTTAAAAAGGAAAAATAATAGTATTTCTTTACCTGAATGGTCCTCATGGGGTCTTAACTCTCAGAAATGGCATACAAAATTTTATGTATGCCTAGTTTTCATGATCACAGGTTGAGGAAGACCAGTTCTTTATACCTCATACAGAGTGCAAAACTAGTATCAGAACAATATAACTTGTAAGTTGTGGATGCTAGTAAAAGGTAATAAGCATAAACTTAGTAACTTTAGTATCCTAGTTTTTGAAAGAAAACAGAGCTATAACCCTGCTTTTAATTGCTAGTTCAAAACAGTTTTTGTTGTTGTTTATTTGGATTTTCTGGTTTTAGAGATGAGGTCTTGCCATGTAACCTGGGCTGTCCCGGAAGTTTTTATCTTCCTGCCTCCTCCTCCTAAGTGCTAGAGTTACAGGTTTATGTCACAGTGCTATGCCTTCTAACTTCTTTATTGAAGAATGTGAAAGACCTTCTCAGTGTTAGTAGTTTGAGTGAATTTAATACCCTTTTGTAGTGAAATCAAGCTGATAGCTTCTTAGTGAAGCATGCCATCCCAGAGAAAAGGCCTTCAAGGCATACTTAAGTTTTCATGGCTTTTCTCCCAATATGATTTATGCATAAACATATCAACATGACAAAAATTCAGAAATAAGGAAAACATGAAATTTACTGAACAGTCCAACTGTTTATTTTGCTGCATTTTAAAATTGAGCCTGAGATTTGTGGTAATATGTGAAGAGGAGGTGGTGGCTTTCTGTGTGTGCATGCACACGCGTGCAATTAAGCAGGGTGGGAAGATGGATGCCTGGAATTGAACCTAGACCCTTGGATGTTTTAGGTAAGTTCTCAACCACTGAGCTAACCTAAGCCAGAAGTTTTGAAAACCTATCTCCTGACTTGTTTGAATATGTGTTTCCACATATTTTATAACTGAATTTTGGTTCTAAGAGAACCTGGATGTTACACGTGTTTTGTTTCAGTGGTTATGATGGAATGAAGTCATAGAGGGAAAGATGGTAGGCTATCAGTTATAATGAATTTTGGTTTTGACTTCAGTTTGTAGAATAATTTGTAGGATGCACACAAAGAAATTCAAGGGATGCTGACTTTAAAGATTCTAACACTCTGACCTGATTAGAGGCCACCTCATTTCTTGTCCTCGTTTTAACTGCATTTACAGGAGTCGAGTAGCTAAGTTTTGACTCACTTAAAACATATGTCTTCTTCTGGCATCTTTTCTATTTCTCTTCCTAAAGACCATAAATCTGTCCTGTCTCATGTAAAAGGTCTTCTATATACCCATCTGTCTTAGAAGTTCAGTAGTACTCTTCTGGTATTAATGTCAAGAATTTCCCTTTTGGAAAAATAAAATATCTTGAGGGGTGTTTTGGGCTTGTCGTACATCTTATCTCTAATTGACCATAAAATTTAAAATAATAATGCTTTATAATAGAATCACAAATTGTATACTATGAAAAATTTTTGAATTACAAAGAAAAATAAGTTTTAAAACAACTTCCTTTGTGTTTTCTCCTAGGTCAGCTGCCTATAATCTTCTGTGTGCCTTAACCTGTACCTTTAACTTAAAAATTGAAGGGCAATTACTAGAGACATCAGGGTTATGCATCCCTGCCAACAACACCCTCTTTATTGTCTCCATTAGTAAGACACTTGCGGCCAATGAGCCACACCTCACATTAGAATTTTTGGAAGAGTGTATTTCTGGATTTAGCAAATCTAGTAAGTAATGTTAATTGTCTTTAATACTAACAATGGTTCTAAGAAAATTCAAAGAAGCCCCTTTATTTTTATCTTACTTAAGTCTCTCCTAATTTTTTTTTAAATCTTGGTACCCTATAACAAAAGGAACTCTGAAGGAAACTTGAGAAATCCACCAGAATTCTGGCAGTAAAAACAAGGTAGCAGAATTTTGGCACCTTGCACGTCTCTGGGTTACTTCAAAGTATTTTCTTCATTAGTTCAGTTTTATGAGCTTTGCCATCTTTCTTAGCAGAAAATTACACGTCTCCTTGATTTTAGGAAAGTAGTTATTCTTCTTTTCTGTGGTTGACTTTGAACTATGACTTTTAGTGGATATGATTCATGGGAAATGCAACAGCACATAATACAGGGTCCAGTCAGTCCCAAGTTGGCTTTAATAAATCTCATTAGTTGAATATCTACTCTTTTTAATCTGTCATCTTTATACCCTATGGTAGCATAAATGTTGATCTTCTCCCAGCTTCATTCCTGACATTTCCTTCCTTCTCTCCATGTAATATGTATAGCTTTTATTTTCTATGTTTAAATAAATTTCTTGGGTTTTTTATATTAGCTAATTGAAAGCATTAACAATTTATCAAGACTAGGTCAAATATGTTTTGGGTTTTTTTAATCAAATGAGAAGTATAGGAGTTTAACCTTGATAATAAATTGTGTAAAATTGGGGGCTGGAGAGATGGCTTAGGGATTAAAGGCACTTGCTTGAAAAGCCTTGATGGCCTTAGTTTGATTTCACCAGTACTCATGTAAAGCCAGATGCACAAAATGGTGTATCCATATCTAACTCTTTCTTTTTTTAAAATATATTTTATTTATATTTAAGAGAAAGAGTCAGAGAGAGAGAGAATGGGCGCACCAGGACCACCAGCCACTGCAAACAAACTCCAGAAGCATGCACCACCTTGTGCGTCTGGCTTATGTGGGTCCTGGGGAATCGAACCCAGGTCCTTAGGCTTTACAAGCAAGTGCCTTAAACGCTAAGCCATCCCTCCAGCCCCCTAACTATTTCTTTCTATTCCTTTCACTTTTTCCTTCCGTCCCTCCCTCTCTCTCCTTTCCTTCCCTCTTCCTCTGTTTACCTCTTTTCTCCCCTTGCAAATAAAGAAATTTTAAAAATATTATATCAGATTGCCAAAACAAACTTATAAAGCTGTATTGATATGTATTAATATTGGAAATGATTTGAGTGGACAGTCATAGTGCGTTCCTGCATAAACAGCTCTTTCCAGGTTATTTCAAATTTAGTACAGTTCCATCAAAGTAGCCATTGAATTAGAAAACCCAGAATGAAAATAAAACTTACAAAATGAGTTTAAACTATTGACAGAACATGACTATAAAGCTAAGTAAATGTTGAAAAGAAAGAAAAGTGTTACTATCAGTGTCTCAACATCTGTATCATAGCATGGGAATTAACATTTGAGTGTTAGGTGGGCATGGTGTTACATGACTTTAATCCCAGTGCTCAGGAGGCAGAGGTAGGAGGATCACTGTAAGTTTGAGGCCACCCTGAGACTACATAGTGAATTCCTGGTTAGCCTGAGCCAGAGTGAAACCTTACCTTGAAAAAAAATTAAGTTTTCAAGGATCAATAATCAGATCAGTTTAAGAGAAATACATTGGTGACATGTTACAGATGGTGGGGGAAAGAGTAAACCATAAGAATCTTCACTTACACCAAAAGATAACAGAAAATTTCTGGCTATATTTTAAGATTTGAATATAAAACTAGAACGATTCATGAAAGAAGTATTTATTTGCTTTCAATTTAAGTAGGATGGATGAGAAGAAGGTGATAGAAGCAAAGTAAACAGTGAACATATTTGGCTTAAAACTATAGAACATCTCTCAAAATATGAACAAACAAAAGTAAATGATGGGCTGGAAAGATGGCTTAGCAATTAAGGCATTTGCCTGCAAAGCCAAAGGATCCCAGCTCAACTCTCTAGGTCCCACATAAGCCAGATGCACAAGGGGGCACATGCATCTGGAGTTTGTTTGCAGTGGCTGGAGGCCCTGGTATGTCAATTTTCATTCTCTCTCTCTCTCTCTCTCTTTCAAATAAATAAATAATAAAGTGAGTGATAAATCTAGCCCTAGGAAATAATAATTTTGCAATAAATGTAGAAAAGATCAACTCTTTCATGAAGAGCTCTTGTAGGTTAGTAAGAAAATTATTCAGGGGGCTGGAGAGGTGGCTTAGCAGTTAAGCGCTTCCCTGTGAAGCCTAAGGATCCCGGTTCGAGGCTCTATGCCCCAGGACCCACGTTAGCCAGATGCACAAGGGGGCGCATGCATCTGGAGTTCGTTTGGAATGGCTGGAGGCCTTGGCGCGCCCTTTCTCTCCCCCCGCCCACTTTCAAATAAATAAATAAATAAAATGAACAAAAAAAATTTTAAAAATTAAAAAAATTATTCAACAGTAGCAGGCTAAGAAAAAAATGTTTTAAGTTTTTTTTAAATATTCTGTTTTTATTTATTTATGAGATGGGCATGCCAGGGCCTCTAGCCACTGCAAATGAACTCCAGATGCATGTGCTGTCTTGTACATCTGGCTATGTGGGTACTAGGGAATCGAACCTAGGTCCTTAGGCTTCACAGGCAAGTGCCTTAATTGCTAAGAATCTCTCCAGCCGAAGTTTATTAATGAAATCATAAGAAAATCCACATGGAAAGAATTGTGGTGACATTGGGTATTGATTGAAAGTGTTTTATATATCCAGTACTGATGATGGTCTGTGAAATTTAAAAGCAAGAGCAATGTTTCTAGAAAGTGGTTTGGAAGTGGCTATCAAGAGCCTCGAGAGTATTCATACCTCTTGGCCTTAGAGTTCTTAGGATTTCCCCTAAAGAATAAAGTTATAGCTGGGTATGGCCGTGCACGTCTTTAATCCCAGCACTTGGGAGGCAGAGGTAGTAGGATTGCCGTGAGTTCGAGGCCACCCTGAGACGACATAGTGAATTCCAGATCAGCCTGAGCTAGAACGAAAACCTACCTCGAAAAACAAAACAAAACAAAACAAAAAATAGAATTAAGTTATAAAGTTTATTGTTGATTATTTTTGTGTGGACTTTTTTTGTTGTTTGTTTTTGTTTTCTGACATAGGGTCTCACTCTAGTCCAAGCTGACCTGGAATTAACTATGTAGTGTCAGGGTAGTCTCAAACTCACAACTGTTCCCCTACCTCTGCCTCCTGAGTGCTGCGATTAAAGGGATATGCCACCGCACCCAGCTAGACTTTTAAACTAAGGTATATCTTGTCATCAATAAAGTACCCAGATCTTAAACTAAGTTTTTATATATAACTATATTATGAGAGTATCTTCCAGGTTATAATCTAGAACATTTCCAGTGTCCAGGAGGACCCTCTCTCAGTACCATCCCCTCACCAAAATAAGCATTATTACAATATCTACTGTTCCAGTCAGGTTCACATTGCTGGTAGAAATCACCCAATCAAGAGCGGCTTCTAGGGAAAAGAGGCTTACTTTGACTTACAGGCTCGAGGGGAAGCTCCATGATGGCAGGGGAAAATGATGGCATGAGCAGAGGGTGGACATCACCCCCTGGCCAACATAAGATGAACAAGAGCAACAGGAGAGTGTACCAAACACTGGCAAGGGGAAACTGGCTATAATACCCATAAGCCTGCCCCCAAACAACCACCACATCAAATCTCCATTAGCTGGGAACCTGCCATTCTGAACATCTAAGTCTATGGGGGACACCTGAATCAAACCACCATATTCTGCCCCTGGCCCCATAAACTGATAACCATACATAATGTAAAATGTAATGCATTCAGTCCAACTTTAAACATCCCCAAAGTTTTTGTCAATCCCAAAAACCAAAAAATCCCCAAACCCATAATGGCACAGAGTAAACATTCATACTACAAAATATGGCATTGGACATAGAAAAAAAAAAAAAGCCAATATAAGATTTAAAACAACCAGGGAAAACATCAAATTCTGTAGCTTCAAGTCCAACAACTCTAGTGAGTGACAAATCTCCAAGACCCATAATTCTAACCAGAACAAGTCTCTGGAGTTCCAATTCTGCCCCTCCAGCTAGGCTACTCACAGTCCTGGAAAACTTCACCAGGGCCGGAGCTTTCCTTAGCAGGCATCTGTTGGTCCCTGCATCTCCACTGGGTCTCCACTGCAATCCACAGTTCATCCTCTTGGCTCTAAGGGGGTCTCCATACAGGCATCCAGAAAACCTGCTTCACACTGCCCATGGCCATGTCCAAAACACAAGACCATGTTGCAAACTCAATGACCCTCTCTTTTCTGCATTTCTTATACTCCATAATACCAGTTAGGGTGCCAGTTTGTTAATCCATGGGGGAATAGAGCAGACTTTGAAAGAACAGGATATTCCTTAAGCACTCAGTCCCCTTCAAAAGACTCTACATTCTTCCTGTTGTTCCAGTGCAGATCAGCTGGCCCAATCTCAATAGTTGTTATCTCTCAAACAATTCGTAGGTGAACAGGCAGCAGCTTAGAATAAAACATTTCATTTTTTCTGCTCACACTAGTTCATTTCTGTGCAAAGGAACCCTGCACAAGTTCTCAGGACACAGACATATGAGCAAGCTTCTCACACAAATTGCTAGCCCAGTCCAAACAGAGCTCTTTTTCACCCTCATTAGCCAAACCTCATAGTCCATAGTTCTTACTATATTCAGGTCTTTCAACTCTGAGCAGAATAGTCCATCAAGCACTGCAGGCCAAGGTTTCAAATCTTTCCACATTCCTCCTGAAAATCAGCTCCAAAAGGCCAAAGCCACACAGTCAGGTGTCTTGCAGTAACCCCATTCCTGATCCCACTTTACTGTTGCAGTCCAATTCACATTGCTGGTAGAAATCACCCAACCAAGAGCAGTTTCTGGGGAAAAGAGGTTTATGGACTTACAGGCTCAAGGGGAAACTCCATGATGGCAGGGGGAAATGATGGCATGAGCATGGGGTGGACATCACCCCCTGGCCAATATAATATGGACAATAGCAACAGGAGAGTGTGCCAAACACTAGCAAGGGGAAACTGGCTATAATACCTATAAGCCTGCTCCCAACATCCCACCTCCAGGAGGCATTAATTCCCAAATCTCCATCAGCTGGGAACCTAGCATGCAGAACACCTAAGTTTATGGGGGACACCTGAATCAAACCACCACATCTACTGTTACAGTTTTTGACTACTTTTGAATTTAATAATGCCAATAATTAATAGCCAAACAAGGCATAGTCCAAAAGCCAAACAACAGAGAATAAGTTAAGCTTTTGGGTCTCCATATAATGGAATAATATGAAGGCATTTTAATGTTTCAACTATCTTTGAGCCCTCAGGATGCAGACATAGGAGGATCACTTGTGAGTTCAAGACCAGCCTGGGACTACAGTGAAACCCTACCTTGAAAAAAATGAAAAAAAAATCTGTATTTTGGGGCTAGGGAGATGGCTCAGTGCTTAAAGGTGCTTGCTTGCGGAGCTTGACAGCCCAGGTTCAATTCCCCAGCCCACACACAAAGACAGATCCACAAAGGGCACATGTGTCTGGAGTGTGTTTGCAATAGTAGGAGGCCCTGCCACACCTATACTCATCTCTTCCTGTCTACCCCTTTCTCTTGGTCTCTCTGTTTCTCTCTCTCTCCCTCTCTCAAAGAAATAAATTAATTTTTAAAAAATGTTTTGGCTCAGAGTTTCAATTTCAGAAAATGAAAGAATTCTAGTGATCGGTGATGATAATGCACAGTATTTTGAATGTACTTAATGTTACTCAACTAAACACAATGGCTAGAATACTAATTTTTATGTATATTTTATTGTAATTTACAGTCTTTGAGACTCTATGTAAAGTATAAACAGAGAAAGAATATTTATTTTTGAGGCAGGTTCTCATTCTAGAGGCTGACCTAAAGTGTAGCCCATCCTGTTCTCGAACTTACGGCTTCAGCATCCTGAGTGCTATGATTAAAGGCATGTGCTATCATGCCTGAATACAGGAATTTTGTGCTTCTTTGGGTATCTCAATAAGGCTGAAGGTTTTTTTTTTCAATGTATTTTGGAGAATGTTAATGATAAGAAATAATCTCAAATAGGTTTGGGGGGATTATATGTATGTAACATATAACACACACACACACAAATACCCTATGTCTACAAAGACTTAAAAGCCTAAGGAGAGATGAAGTGATACACTGATACATTAATACCAATTTCATTTGTGTGGTAATACTTTCGTCTTACCAAACTGTCTACTATTTCCATATATTCCTTTTTAAAAAGAGAATAAGATTTGATAGTTTAGCTAAAAGAGAAATTATAATATAAAAATAGGTCAAAACTTTTCAATAATTGGCTTACTAGGTTTTTCCCTACAATACCAGAATTTATTGAATAACAATAAATTCGGGATTACTGGCTTTTAACATTACTATTTTCCCCAAAAACTACTCTCTTCTTTGTTTTTTTGTTTTTGTTTTTTTTTTTTGTTTTGTTTTTTTTTCAAGGTAGGGTCTCACTCTGGCTCAGGCTGACCTGGAATTCACTATGTAGTCTCAGGATGGCCTTGAACTCTCGGTGATCCTCCTACCTCTGCCTCCCAAGTGCTGGGATTAAAGGCGTGCGCCACCACGCCCAGCTTACTCTCTTCTTATTAAACCTCTTATCATTAAAAATGTACTTATTGGGCTGGAGAAGATGGCTCAGCAGTTAAGGTGTTTGCCAGAAAAGCCAAAGAACCCAGGTTCGATTCCCCAGGACCCACATAAGCCAGATGTGGGGCAAGACGGGGGGGGCGCTCACATCTGGAGTTTGTTTACAGCAGCTGAAGTGCCTATTTCTCCCCCCTCCTCCCCCCTTATCTCTCTCAAATAAATAAATAAATAAAAACTTAAAAATGTATTAAGTCTCTGTATTACAGGCTGATTTCTCGTTAGCATTCTTAACTTTGTCTTCCCTCTGTTCCTTTGTAGTGAAATAACTGCTGATGTGATTCTCCTTGATGACTTATGCTAACAGAGTACTTTACCCCCAGGTATTGAATTGAAGCACCTTTGTTTGGAATATATGACCCCATGGCTCTCAAACCTAGTCCGCTTTTGTAAGCATAATGATGATGCCAAACGACAAAGAGTCACTGCTATTCTTGATAAGCTAATAACAATGACCATAAATGAGAAACAGATGTACCCATCTATTCAAGCAAAAATCTGGGGAAGTCTTGGGCAGGTATTAAATTTGCTTACATATCTTTCTTGTATTTTCTTTGTGCTTTGTGCAAATCATTGTACTATCCACTGGTAATATAGCTACAGACCACACTATTTCCACATTCCGAGATATTTCGACATCCACCCTCCCACCCACTCTTAATCTGATTTGAAATTCTGTAAAGCTAATGTACATTTTACACATCTCCTTCCATGGCACAATTATGTAGACTTAACAGTTGTTTTTTTTCTAGCAAATACTGTTTAACTGTATTCTAGTCCCTGTACTCTATAGGTGCCAATGAATGTTTCCTAGCAGTGTGTTGTTGTTGTTGTTTTGAGGCATCTGCTTTCATTTATAATTGTAGCACAGGATATAATTCACTATTTTAAAATGTGTAATCAGAGCTGGAGCAATGGCTTAGTGGTTAAGGTACTTCCTGCAAAGCCAAAGGACCCAGGTTCGATTCCCCAGCACCCATGTGTTGCAATCAGGTTCACATTGCTGGTAGAAATCAGCCAATCAAGAGCAGCTTGTGGGTAAAAGAGGTTTATTATGGCTTACAGGCTCAAGGGGAAGTCCACAATGACAGAGGAAAACGATAGCATAAGCAGAGGGTGGACATCACACCCTGGCCAATGTAATATGGACAATAGCAACAGGAGAGTGTGTCAAACACTGGCATGGGGAAACTGGCTATAACACCCATAAGCACATCCCCAACAATACACCTCTGGGAGGTGTTAATTCCCAAATCTCCATCAGCTGGGAACCTAGCATGCAGAACACCTAAGTTTATTGGGGACACCTGAATCAAACCACCACATTCTACCCCTGGCTCCCACAAGTGATAACCATACATGATGTAAAATGCAATGCATTCATCTAACTTTAAAAGTCCCCATAGTATTTATCAATTCCAGTGATGTTCATATATCCCCATAGTCCAAGACCTTTTAACTGAGCCAAAATACCCAAAAATAACCTCAAAAAACCCATAATGGCACAGAGTAAACATTCACACTGCAAAAGATGGCATTGAGCATAGCAAAGAAATACTACAGCAATACATGATTTAAACAGGGCAAACACCAAACTCTGTAGCTCCAAGTCCAACAACTTTGGCCAGTGACAAGTCTCCAAGTCCAATAACCCGAACCAGCAACAAGTTTCTGGAGTTCCAATTCCACCCCACCAGCTAGGCTACTCACAGTCCTGGAAAACTTCATACAGGGTCAGCAGCTCTCCTTGCCAGCCATCTCATGGTCCCAGCATCTCCACTGGGTCTCCACTGTAGCACATGAGTCTGGAGTTTGTAATGGCTGAAGGCCCTGGTGTGTCCATTCTCTCTGTCTGCCTCTCTCTCTCTCTCAAATAAAGTAAAAAATATTAAAAAGTTTTTTTTAAATCTGTAATCATTTAAGGAAGCAGGTCTCTTACTCGGACAATACTGTGACTCCTCTAAATAATTTTAGATGATTTTGGAGCCAATTTTACAGCCTTATGGTGTCTTATAGTATATTTTAAAATAATAGATTGGCCACATATCATCTTGAAAGAGCACATAGATACCTTCTAAGAGAATGAAGATAGTAATATAGATTTTTAAGTTTTCGATGCTAATGTTATTCTGAAGGAATCAAGTAAATATCCCCATGCTTTCCTGAGTGTTTTACAATAAGTTAAATTTACTGACAGATAATAAGCTCTATTCTGTGTTGGAAGTCTAGGATAAAACAAAATTGTTATGTTGACTGAGCTGCTCTTTGAGTACCTTTCAGGTAGTGGTATGACTGACAAGAAGAAGTTATTTTCTCTTTTCTGCTAGATTACAGATCTGCTTGATGTTGTGCTAGACAGTTTCATCAAAACCAGTGCAACAGGTGGCCTGGGGTCAATCAAAGCTGAGGTGATGGCAGACACTGCTGTAGCTTTGGCTTCTGGGAATGTGAAATTGGTTTCAAGTAAGGTAACCACTTTTCCTTTGCCTTCTAGACTATGGCATAGTATATCTGTTTTTACCATCTTCAGGGTTAATATGTAATTCACTATTTTAAAGTTAAACTGGGGGCTGGAGAGATGGCTTAGCAGTTAAGGTGATTGCCTGCAAAGCCTAAGAACCCAGGCTCAATTCCCTAGTACCCATGTGAACTATGCACAAGGTGGCACATGCGTCTGGAGTTCATTTGCAGTGGTTAGAGGCCCTGGTGTGTCCATTCTCTCTTTCTCTCTGACATGTACACACACACTCTCACTGTCTCCCCCCCCCCAAATAATAAAGAATATTAAAAAGTAGAGTTAAACTAGATTTATGATGAAATTTTTAGTTCCATGTTTTTACAAATTCTTCTTCTTTATAGGTTATTGGAAGAATGTGTAAAATAATTGACAAGACATGCTTATCTCCAACTCCAACTTTAGAACAACATCTTATGTGGGATGATATTGCTATTTTAGCCCGCTACATGCTAATGCTATCCTTCAACAATTCCCTTGATGTGGCAGCTCACCTCCCCTATCTCTTCCATGTTGTTACTTTCTTAGTAGCCACAGGTCCGTTGTCCCTTCGTGCTTCCACACATGGATTGGTCATTAATATCATTCACTCTTTGTGTACTTGCTCACAGCTTCACTTTAGTGGTAAGTGCCAAGAAAGTATATTGTTTGATGAGTTGTTTTCTTTACTTCACCAAATTGCTGTAGATTTACTGTTATTTGTGATAGTGTCTTATTACCAAGATGCTATTTTAGCCCCGTAAGTAATAATTTGAAACGTTATCAGAAAGAAAGAATTGCCAGGAGTGGTGGTGCACACCTTTAATCCCAACACTAGGCAAGCAGAGGTAGGAGGATGGCTGTGAGTTCAAGGCCAGCCTGTGACTGCATAGTAAGTTCCAGGTCAGCCTAGGCTACAGGGGGACCCTACCTCAAAAAACAAAAGAAGGAAGGAAGGGAGGGAAGGAATAAAGTACTTCCATGCCATATGAAGCTTTAGTAAATATTTCTGTGTTTACATCGCTAGTACTGTATTACCTCCACTGATTTGTGGTTAAGTGACTATTAATATAATGACCTAGAGATTTGATTGAGTGAGCATGGTTGTATAATTTTATATATGATATTCAAAATTTCTAAATCCAAAATGAAAATTGGTACTTGAGAATTAAAATGTTAATATATTTGATGTTTTTGTCTCCTTTTTCCCTTACAGAAGAAACCAAGCAAGTTTTGAGGCTCAGTCTAACAGAGTTCTCATTACCCAAATTTTACTTGCTGTTTGGCATTAGCAAAGTTAAGTCAGCTGCTGTCATTGCCTTCCGTTCCAGTTACCGAGACAGGTCATTCTCCCCTGGCTCCTATGAGAGGGAGACTTTCGCTTTGACATCCTTGGAAACAGTCACAGAAGCTTTGTTGGAGATCATGGAGGTATAGAAAAATGACAAGAAAATAAATTAAAATCATTTTTTAAAAAATCTATAATGTGACCAGGTGTGGTGGTGCACGCCTTTAATCCCAGCACTCAGAAGGCGGAAGTAGGAGGATCACCACAAATTCGAGGCCACCCTGAGATTACATAGTGAATTCCAGGTCAGCCTGAGCTAGTGAAACCCTACCTCAAAAAAACAAAAACAAAACAAAACAAAAGAATGTGTAACACTGGGCGTGGTGGCACACACCTTTAATCACAGCACTTGGGAGACAGAGATAGGAAGATCATCATGAGTTTGAAGCCAGCTGGGACTACAGAGTGCGTTCAGGTTAGCCTGGATTAGAATGAGACCTTACCTCAAAAAAAGATAAATAAATAAATAAAATAAAATAAAATCTATAATGACAAAAGAACTGGTTTATTCTTCTATACATAATTCTTAAATCATTTCTATGGAATGTGTTATTGACAAATGTCACTTAATGACATTGTGAACATTACTTGATTATAAAAACATCTTGTACACATAGGCATTCACAGTTTCCTGTTTTTTAGGCATGTATGAGAGATATTCCAACTTGCAAGTGGCTGGATCAGTGGACAGAACTGGCTCAAAGGTATGTCCCAAATGATCCACAACTTGTAGAGGTACATATATTCTTGAAAAGGCAGCTACTGTTGTCTGTATAACTGGTACCTTTATTGTGTGTGTATGTATACACACACTCAAAGCTTTTTATAAGTTCCTTGGCTCTTTTCATTGCAGATTTGCATTTCAGTACAACCCATCCCTACAACCAAGAGCTCTTGTGGTCTTTGGCTGTATTAGCAAACGTGTATCTCATGGGCAGATAAAGCAGATAATCCGCATTCTTAGCAAGGTACTTTTCCACTCCCTTCTCTCGAAGTTCATAAGTCATAAATGAGATCTTCCAATTTTTTAATATTTAAATTTAATAAATTATTGCTTATTAAATCTTTAAAATGTTATTCCCTTACTGTACTTCTTTGAAGTGATGAACCTTTTGTAAAGAAAATATCTTTATAGAGGTTATCAGTAAAAAGTTAAAAAAAAAAAAATAAAGCCAGGTGTGCTGTAGCATGCCTTTAATCCCAGCTCTTGGGAGGCAGAGATATAGGAGGGTTGCCATGAGTTCAAGGCTACCCTGAGACTACAGAGTGAGTTTCTGGTCAGCCTGAGCTACAGTGAGATCCTACCTCGAAAATCACCCCCATCCAAAAAACCAAGTTTACAAAAAATCTTTACGCCTTTTATCCCAACACTCGGGGGGCTAAGGTAGAAGGATCACTGTAAGTTCGAAGCTACCCTAAGACTACACAGTGAATTCCGGTCAGCCTGGGCTAGAGCGAGACTCTGCCTTATAAAACCATACACACACACACACACACACACACACACACACACACACACACAAAATCCTTAAGTAAAAATGAGTATTGTACCTCTTTTGCTAAGCAGGTACTCTTAATACTTTACCATTGTACAAAATACAATATCTTTATATAAAGCTTTATAGTTGATACTTATTATACTAATGCCTGGCTTACTGAAAAATAATATGTTTTTTAAATAAACCAAATATACAGTATTCACCATTTGTTGTATTTGTAAAATAAATACATGTTTTCTTAACTGATTCTGAGCTTCATTTTAGGAGTTGATGGTATATTAATGAAAAGTAAAATTAAGTATTCTCTTTCTCTAAAAGGCACTTGAAAGTTGCTTAAAAGGACCTGATACTTACAACAGTCAAGTTCTGATAGAAGCTACAGTAATAGCACTAACAAAATTACAGCCACTTCTTAATAAGGTAATTATTATGTAGAACTTGTGTATTCATGTTAGATGTTGGCATTTTTTGTTCTTTTCTTATAAAGGCCTTAGGGGAAAAAAAAGTATTAAAAAATGCTGTCAAAGCTGGTCGTGGTGGCACATACCTTTAATCCCAGCACTCGGGAGGCAGAGGTAGGTGGATCGCCATGAGTTCAAGGCCACCCTGAGAATACAGTGAATTCCAGGTCATCTTGGACTAGAGTGAAACCCTATCTTGAAAAACAACAAACAAATAAAAATGCTGTCAGGCTGGGGAAATAGTTGCGCTTGCTTGTAAAGCCTGAAGGCCCGGGTTCAATTCCCAAATACCCACATAAAGCCAGACGCACAAAGTGGCACATGCTTCTGGAGCTCATTTTCAGTAGCAAGAGACCCTGGTGTGCCCATCGCCTCCACTCTCTGCTTATAAATAAATAAACAAATATTCTTTGAAAATGCTATGGTTAAAGTGGAACTTCTGTCATAAAGATTAGTGTATGAAGTAGCAAAATCAGTGAAACTTCAGGTTCAATGAGACAAGAGACTTGTGTTGAAAAATCAGGTGGAGCTGGCATGGTGATGCACGCCTTTAACCCCAGCACTTGGAAGGCAGAGGTAGGAGGATCACCATAAATTCGAGGCCACCCTGAGACTACAAGTGAATTCCAGGTCAGCCTGCGCTAGAGGAGACCCTACCTAGAAAAACCAAACAAAAAAAGAAAGAAAAAAGATAAATAGGTGGAAAACTATTGAGGAAGACACCTAGCATGGATCTCTGGCCGACACATAAACACCACACACAAACATATATGGTTCTGTAATCCCTATCTTACAAATAAAAAAATGCGACTCAGGAAAGCTAAGTAACTTGCCCAGAGTCTCTAATAAAAGGCAAAACCATGATTCCAGTCAAAGACTTTCTGACTCTAAAGTCCATGGGCTGTCCCACATATCACCATGCTAAATGAAAATTACCAATAATGTGTATTTTCTTTTTCTTTTTTTGGTTTTTCAAGGTAGGGTCTCACTCTGGCCCAGGCTGACCTGGAATCTACTATGGAGTCTCAGTGTGGCCTTGAACTCACAGCAATCCTCCTACCTCTGCTTCCCAAGTACTGGGATTAAAGGCATGTGCCACCATGCCTGGCTTTACTTCTTGTCACTCTTACTAGTATAGTATTCTTTAGATCCTCTGAATTGAAAATATTCATTATTAGGTGGGCGTGGTGGCATACACCTTTAATCCCAGCACATGGGAGGCAGAGGTAGGAGGATCGCTGTGAGTTCGAGGCCACCCTAAGTCTACATAGTGAATTCCAGGTCAGCATGAGCTAAAGGCTCTACCTCAAAAAAAAAAAAACAAAAAAAAACCAAAAAACAAGTGACAAGAAGTAAAAAGGTTAGAATTTAACTATAATTAGATATAACTGGAACTTGTTATAGGTAAGTAGAAAGAGAACAAACCCAGAGTATATGTTGTACCAAAAGGTACAGCAGTAGGATGGTGAAAGAATGCTGGGATTGAGAACTGGAGAGATGGCTTAGCAGTTAAGGTACTCACCTAAGGACCCAGGTTCAATTCTCCAGTACCCATGTAAGCCAGATGCACATGGTGGTACATGTGTCTGGAGTTCATTTGCAATAGCTAGAGGCCCTAGTGTGCTCATTCCCTCTCTCTCCCTCTCTCTCTCCCCCCCCCCCCCCTTTCTCTGTCCTTCCCTCCTGCCCTCCCGTTTCTTCTCTCAAATAAATAAGAAAAACAAAAAAAGATCTGGGCGTGGTGGTACACGCCTTTAGTCCCTGCACTTTGGAGGCAGAGGTAGGAGGATCGAGGCCACACTAATAGTACATAGTGAATTCCAGGTCAGCCTGAGCTAGAGTGAGACCCTACCTCAACAGAAAAGAATGCTGGGATGATGTCAGGTGGTAGACCATTTTGTAAATGATGGGAAAGTTGTAAGATTGGGTAGAATTAGTCTAACATTCTTCATTCTTCAGAAGACTTTGGAATGTGCCAGTTCCAGATAGTATGACAAAAGTAGGGAATACATGTTTCAGAATTCCCAATTTATAGAATCCAGGTTTAGAGTAAGAAAGCGGTGTGAGATCGTATCAATAGGGATAAAAAAGAAATGGCAAATGCAGAAGGAACTACTATAGTAGAGTAAATGAGCTTTAGTGACTGTTTTTGGGCAATCAGAACAGGGAGAAATCAAAGAAGTTGCTATGGTTCTCCACCCAGCTAGTGGTGTCTGTAGTTCAACACATGGAAAGGACTCCGTGCTTGCCTGTATGCACACTTTCCCCACAGGAGAGGAAACATGGGCAGTCTGGCGAGGTCTCGGGCTTCATGTCATGCCTCAGTGTGGTGGATGAGACTGCTTCATGGCTTACCTCACTAACTGAAACATGCCTCCTTTGCCAGGACTCACCACTGCACAAAGCCCTGTTTTGGGTGGCTGTGGCTGTGCTGCAGCTAGACGAAGTCAACTTATATTCAGCAGGCACTGCACTTCTGGAACAAAACCTGCACACCTTAGATAGTCTCCGGATATTCAATGACAAGGTAAGCAAGCTTCCCTTTGGAGTTCCTCAATTACTCACAGTTAGTTCTCCTCCTTTTTCTTTTCTTCCCATGGTTCTTTTAAAATAGAAAATGGGGCTAGAGGGACAGCTTAGCAGTTAAGGTGCTTGCCTGCAAAGCCAAAGGACCCAGGTTCAATTCCCCAAGACCCACATAAGCCAGATGCCCAAGGTGGTGCATGTGTCTGGTGTTGTTTGCAATGGCTGGAGGCCCTCATGTGCCCATTCTCTGTCTCTCTCTGGCTTTCTCCAAATAAATAAATGACAAATGGTCCATATGAATATTTATGTCGTCATTTTATTGTGAATGTAGTTCCTTAGCAGCTCATTAAAAACTATTTCGAGGCTTGAGAGATGGTTCAGTAGTTAAGTGCATTTCCTGCACAAGCATAAGGACCTGAGAGGCCCTTAAACTGTCCAAATTTGAATCTCCACATCCCATATAAGCAACTGGGTGTGGCCATGTGTACCTGTAGCCCCAGTCTTGCAAAGGAGAGCAGAGACCAGGGACTCACCCAGGCTCATAAAAAAACAGCAAGTTCCTGTATCAGTAAGAGACTTCAGTTCAAAATGAGAATGGAGAAAAGAACACTGATAGAGCAGGACCCCTGATATTTTAGTCTGGCCACTGCAGGCAAGTGCTCCCTACCACAAACAAGTACATGAGGCACTTCAAGGGAACAGCACATGTATACCTCCCCCGACACACCCAAACACTGAGCAAAACAACAACAACAAAAAAATGGCTGGGAAGATGACTCAGCAGTTCATGGTACTTGCTTGCAAAGCCTACTGGCTTAGGTTCAATTCCCAATGTGCTTATATAAGCCAGAGGCAACAATTAGCACAAATGTTTCTTGTTCGTTTGCAGCAGCAAGAGGCCTAGGCACACTCATACACATACGTGTGCATACACAAGCACATGAAAATAAATTGTAAAGTACTTTAAGCCAGGCATGGTGGTGCACACTTTTAATCCTACCTCTCAGGAGCCAGTGGTAGGAGAGTCACCATGAGGTCAAGGCCACCATGGGACTACATAATGAATTGCAGGTCAGCCTAGGTTAGAGCAAGACTCTACACACATACACACACACACTTTAAAAGCTATTTAGGGCTGGAGAGATGGCTTAGCGGTTAAGCGCTTGCCTGTGAAGCCTAAGGACCCCGGTTCGAGGCTCGGTTCCCCAGGTCCCACGTTAGCCAGATGCACAAGGGGCCGCACGCGTCTGGAGTTCGTTTGCAGAGGCTGGAAGCCCTGGCGCGCCCATTCTCTCTCTCTCCCTCTATCTGTCTTTCTCTCTGTGTCTGTCGCTCTCAAATAAGTAAATAAATAAAATGTTTAAATAAATAAATAAATAAATAAATAAAATAAAATAAAATAAAATAAAATAAAAAGCTATTTAAACTTTTACATCTATTTCCTTTGTTAAAATGGCTATTGAAAACCCAGGGGTGGTGGTGCATGCCTTTAATCTCAGCATGCAGGAGGTAGAGGTAAGAGGATTGCTGAGAGTTTGAGGTCACCCTGAGACTACAGAGTGAATTCCAGGTCAGGCAGGGCTAGAACGAGACCTTACCTCAAAAAGTCAAATAAATAAATAATAGCTATTGAAAAGCTCAGCAGATGTCTCAGCAGGTAAGAGAACTTGCCATGCAAGCTTGAAGGCCAGATAGGGTCTGACTCTTCCCTGAGCTCAATTACCCAACACCCATGTAAATACAAGATATGGCCATGCATATCTGTAACCCCAGTCCTGTTAGTAGCAGAGAGTAGAGCTTGCTAATCAACCAGTCTGACCCCAAAACAGCAGCTCAGGTTCACTGAGAGACTCCATCTCAAGGAAACACAGAGATGAGCAATAGAGGAAAGACACTGGACCTCCTCTGGCGTCCCCATGCACATGGGTTATGGCATCTTCACACACAAACCTCATACCACATAAACTATGTACATACAGCACAGAAAATCAACAATGAACAAGACTGGTTTGGTATTAGTAACTTGGATAACAATGAGTAATAAATAGTCATAATGGCCACCATACTAGGCCTATGCTAGGCAGTGCACATTCATTATTTTTTTTAATTTTTTTGTTTATTTTATTTATTTATTTGAGAGCGACAGAGAGAGAAAGAGGCAGATAGAGATAGAGAGAGTGAGGATGGGCGCGCCAGGGCCGCCAGCCACTGCAAACGAACTCCAGACACGTGCGCCCCCTTGTGCATCTGGCTAACGTAGTTCCTGGGGAATCGAGCCTCGAACTGGGGTCCTCAGGCTTCACAGGCAAGCGCTTAACCGCCAAGCTATCTCTCCAGCCCTATTTTTTTAATATTTTATTTTTGAGAGAGAAAATGGGCTCTCCAGGGCCTCTAGCCACTGCAAAAAAATAAAAAAAAATAAGTAAATAAACCTCCAGACACATGTGCCACCTTATACATCTAGCTTATGTGGATACTGGAAAATAAAACCTTGGGTACTTAGGTTTTGCAGACAAGCACCACAACCACTAAGCCATCTCTCTAGCCCACATACATTATTTCTAATTTTCAAAACCCTAAAGTAAAGGTTAGCATTTCCATCACTGCTTCACAAACATATTATCTTACTAACAATAAGTTTATTTTTTAAATTTATTTGAGAGTTTGGCACACCAGGGCTTCTTGCTACTGCAAACAAACTTCAGATGCATATTCCATTTTGTGCATCTAACTTTACATGGGTACTGGGGAATTGAACCATGGGCCAACATGCTTTGCATTCAAGTACTTTTAACCACTGAACCATTTCCCCAGCCTCTAAAAGTAAGTTTATTTTTACTTAATAATAGTACTGAACACAAAAAAAAAAAATCTGTGTGATCAGTAGCAGATAAAGAAGCTGGAGAATCTAAAGAGCTGATTGAGGTACTTAATTTTACTAGGTTTGTCTTTTTTGTTTTTTGTGTTGTTTTGTTGTTGGTTGGTTGGTTGGTATTTCAAGGTAAGGATTCACTCAAGTCCAGGCTGGCCTGGAATTCACTATGTAGTCTCAGGGTGGCCTCATGGCGATCCTCCTACCTCTGCCTCCCACGAGCTGGGATTAAGGGCATGCGCCACCACAACCGGCTTCACTAGGTTTTTTTTCTTTTGCCTAATCTCACTTTAAAATATACCTTTAGGGGGCTAGGAAGGTGGCTTAATGGTTAAACATACTTATTTGCAAAGCCTGCCTGCCTGCCTGCCTGTGTTCAATTTCCCAACACCCATGTAAAGCCAGGTGCAAAAAGTAGTGCTTATATCTAAATTGAGCTTGAATTTTAGTTCAGTGTATAGAGGAAGGAATAAGAGTACAAAATTATGTTACTTATGTTTTTGGAAAAAAATGGGAACAATCTAGAATAAAAGATTTATTTTGAAGATAGAATTCATGTATGAATTGAAAATAATTGAGCTATGAACAGAAATAGAGAACATGACTTTAGGTGTGAAGATAGGGGGTGTATCAGTCAACTTCTTGTTAATGGTACAAAATACCTGACAATAAACACTTGAGGAAGGAAGGGTTTATTTCCACTAACAGTTCCTGGTCACAGTCCCTCATAGTAGGGAAGGCATGGTGGCAAGAGCTTAAGGAAGCTGGTCACATTAACACAATGAGGAAGAAAAGCAGACTGATGAATGCCCCTGTTCAGCCACCTCTCTCCCTTTTTTTTATATAGTCTAGGACCCCCACCTATGGAATGATGTCACCCACAGTTGAGGTGGGTCTTCCCACTTTAATTAACCTAATCAACACAATTCTTCACAGGTGATTCTAGATCCTATCAAGTTGACAATAAATATAAATCATCATATATGACCTAAACAATATTTATTCAGTGTACACAATGTGGTGTAGACTCAAAATAACTGGAGGCCTGAGAAGTATGAAATCAAAATTTTAAAGGTAGACGATATCTTGAGATTTATCAGTCAGACCTCTGTTTTACAAAATGGAAAGAAGGGACTTGTCCATGTTCATACATCTAGCCTGAAATGAGACCCTTCTTTTTCTAATTGCATTGCTCTTCTCCAGAGTTGTCTTGGGACTGTAGTGGCTCAATAGCTAGCTATTGGCCATTTCTATGTTAAGAGCATTTACAGAGCTGGGAGATGACTCAGAAGATAAAATCACTTACTACACAAGCTTGAAGGCCTGAGAGGGCCTGTTTCACCCTGCATTCTATCCCCAGCACCTACATAAGCAGCTGGGCATGACCACTCATACCTGTAGCCACAAGCCTTAGGGGAAAAGAAACCAGACAATCACTGAGACTTGCTGGCCAGCCAGTCTGACTGAAAAAAAATGGCAGCTCTGAGTTCAGTGAGAAACTGTCTCAAGGAAATGATGCAGAAGTGCAATAGAAGAGGGCATCTGACATTGTCCTCTGGCCTCTGCATGTACACTCATGGGGCTCATATGCTCACACCTGTCCTACACGTGCATACAGCCCGCATATCTCACTACACTTCATATGCTCCAACATGCCAGGAAAAAAGTATTAGTAGTTAAAATATATACCTTAGAAGTGTCTGTCTTGGCATTTTCATTGCCAGGACAGTGCCGTAGGAGTAACTAATCTTGACCTCAGGACCTCATGGCACTAGGAATCAGAGTTAATAGAGCTTTGTTAAAATCCACCAGAGGAGGCTGGAAAGATGGACCAATGCTTGCAAAGCCTGCCAACCCAGTGTTTGATTCCCAAGCTAGATGCAAAAAGTAACACAAATGTCTGGTGTTCCTTTGCAGCAGAGCAGTAAGAGGCCCTAATGTGTCCATGCACACATACATGTGCAAGCAAATAAATAAATGGTTATTTTTAAAAGGAACTAGAATAATCATCAAGGTAATGTCTATCTGCCTATAGGCCCTACTACCTTGGGGGCCTGAAACAGGAGGATCACTTGAGCCTTAGAGTTTAAAGCCAGCTTCAGCAACACAGTGAGTCCCTGTCTCGGAGACTCACAGCTATTGTCCTAGCATTTGGGAGGTGCAGGAAGAAGGATCAGGAGTAAGCCACTGTCAGCTACATAGCAAGGCTGTGGTACCCAAAACAGCTGGAGGTCTGGGAACATGCATTCAGGGAAGCTTTGGCATCATGAAACCCTATCTCAAAGAAGCAAACAAAACCATTGCCATATGGGAGATGGCTTAGCAGTTAAGGCTCATGCCTGTCTGCAAAGCCTAAGGACCCAGGTTTGATTTCTCCAGGTCCCACATAAGCCAGATGCACATAGTGGCACATGCATCTGGAGTTCCTTTGCAGTGGCTAGAAGCCCTGGCACACCCATTCTCACTCTCTCCTGACTGTAATAAATAAATAAAATCTTTTAAAAAAAAAAACATTGCCATAGATCTGTTGGGACTATAGATACATATGCTGCTTTGAGTCCAGTTTTATGTGGGTGCTAGGGATCCAAGCTCTTTTAACCACTGAGCCATCTCTTCAGCCTCCAGATTATTCATCTTGTCATAGCCTCTGAGCACAAACAAGAAACAATAAGTGAACTTCGAAAGAAAGGATCTAGGATGGGAATGTAGCTCCATGAAGCACAGTTTGGCATGCATGAGATCCTAGGTTCACGTACTGAAGAAATGAAAAAGAAAACTTCTGTGTAAACCCTATCAACTTTCTCATTATTGTTCATACTAGAGTCCAGAAGAAGTATTCATGGCAATCCGGAATCCTCTAGAATGGCACTGCAAGCAAATGGATCATTTTGTTGGACTCAATTTCAACTCCAACTTTAACTTTGCACTAGTTGGACACCTTCTAAAAGGTAACAAGGCCTTATGTCAGGATATTTTTGTAAAATAGTATTAAGAAGCCAGAAGTAACGAAAGTAATTGATTACTTAAAATAAGTTGAAATTGCCAGGCATGGTGGTTCATGCCTTTAATACCAGAACTTTAGAGGCCATGAGTTCAAGGTCACCCTGAAACTACATAGTGAATTCCAGGACAGCCTGGGCTAGAGTGAGACTCTACCTTGAAAAAAAAAAAAAGTAGAGCCCACATGTTTTACTTTAAAATACAAACTGTCTGAGCTGTTTTGTTTAATATACACTTCAGTAGAGCCTAGTTTTTGTAGTGAATACCATATTTCTTTTGAAAAGCAAAAAAAAAAAGCCGTGTGTGGTGGCGCATGCCTTTAATCCCAGCACTCGGGAGGCAGAGGTAGGAGGATCGCTATGAGTTTGAGGCCACCCTGAGACTCCATAGTGAATTCTAGGTCAGCATGGGCTAAAGTGAGACCCTACCTCAAAAAGCCAAAAAATAAAAATAAATAAAAAGCAAGAGAAAAAAGAAAAAAAATGCCAGGTGTGATGGCACACACAGTTAACCCCAGCACTTGGGTGGCAGAGGTAGAAGTTTAAGGCCACCCTGAGTCTACATTGTGAATTTCAGGTCAACCTGAGCTAACATGAAACCCTACCTTCAGAAAAGAAAAAACAAAAAAAGTCTTAAAGGGAACTGTAGTATGTAGTTTTATTTTTTAATGCTTCTTTAGTAGATGGGAGATTGGAAACCCATCGTCTCTCCTAACTCTCCCATGGGGTTCCAGAGAATATTTGGTACCTAATTCTATATATAATTAATTTTCATTTTGTATGTTTTATGTTCACAAATAGCTATTCTTGAAAGTCAGAAGTGATTCCTCATAACTCCTTTTCTTTCAGAATTGCTTGTTACAGCATCAGAACTCAAATATTTGTTTATAGACTAACTTGACTTGTCTTTTTTTTTTTTTTTGCAGGGTACAGGCACCCTTCACCTGCCATTGTTGCAAGAACAGTCAGAATTTTGCATACACTACTAACTCTGGTTAACAAACATAGAAATTGTGACAAATTTGAGGTGAATACGCAAAGTGTGGCTTACTTAGCAGGTAAAAACCACAAAATAGGCAAAACTAACTTTTAAAATTTTTGTGTGTGAATGCATGTGTGTACATATTTGTGTGGGACATGCACATGTACTTGTATGTGGGTGCATATAGAGGCCAGAGACAAGCTCTCATTGGCCCAGGGCTACCAAGTAGGCAGACTGGCTGGCGTGCACTCTGGAAATCCTGTCTCTATCTCCCCAGCACTAGGATTATTGGTACAGAATTTAATGTAGGTACTGAGAATTGAACTCAGGTCCTCATGCTTGCAAGATAAACATTTGACCCCCTGAGCTGTGCCCCACCAAAATTAATTAATGACATCTAGATCTTGGGAGCACCAAAAATAAAACACACACACACACACACACACACACACACACACACACACCCTTTAGTAAGTGACCTGACAGTTAAATGTTGACAGTCCAGTCCTTTGAAAATATTTAAATTTTTGACATTTTGTCAACATATTTTTCTTTATGAAAGAATTTGCATTAAGGTAAGCAAGGTGGCTCACACCTACAAGCCCAGCACTTACTAATCACTCAAGAGATCTTGGAGTGTGTTCCAGATTAGCGTGAGCTAGAGTGAGACCTTACATCCCCCCCAAAAAAATTGCATTAAAATCTGAAATGTGTCTTACTTATTTAAAATACCTTTAGGGCTGGAGAAATGGCTCAGTGGTTAAGTGCTTGCCTGTGAAGCCTAAGGCTCCTGGTTCGAGGCTCAATTCCCCAATACCCAAGTAAGCCAGATGCACAAGATGGCACATGCATCTGGAATTCGTTTGCAATGGCTAGAGGCCCTGGTGTGCCCATTCTCATTCTCTCTCTCTGTGCCTCTTTCTCTCTCTCTTTTCCTCTCAAATAAGTAAATTAAATTAAAAATAAACACTAAAATACCTTTATACAACAATGTTATTGTTTCTTTTATAAAATCTAAACTGTATTCCTTGTCATCTTTGGTTCAGGAGACTATAGAGACTCCTTGTCTGTCATCAGATTTGATTACCTTGGCTATAAAGCTAGGCCTCTCAGTAGCTCTTCAATTCTATCCTCAATCTAAATTTCATAAGCCTCATTTTCTTATTACCTCTCCAAATGAATGGACTATTTTATGCTAATCTACTTGCTTCATCCTTCAGGTAGCTTTCTGCCTCTTTAATATTTATTCCTAATACTTATTTGATCTGGGATGTTTGCTCCACTTCCCCACCATTCCACTGAACCCTCTGTTTCCTCTTATCTAATATTTGTTTTTCTACTCAGCAGCAATTAGCACGTAAATATAATACAGTTATGAATGCAATTGTTTGGTAGGAAGTACTGATTCTATGCTTATCAGACATCCATTTTTGGCAACTTTTTTGTTTCAGTTGTAGGATCTTGAGCAAATCATTTTACATCTCAGAGTGTTTTTCCTCAGTAGACTTTATAGTAACTGCCCACATACTTTTTGTGATTGTTGAGACTAAATATACACTCAGCACTTGCAAAAATAAGGTGCTTATTAAATTTCTTTGTATATTCCATATTGATGTATAATCTATAAACTCTTCAGGTATGTTTGTTTTGAGTATTTATATACTTCAGCCTCTTACCCCATATGGCTCACTTAGCAGTAGTATCATTTTAGAACATCGTAAAAAATCTGTCCTGATTTAAGTAACACTTGTAATTTATAAAAACTTTTATGTTAAAAAAAAAACCTTTTATTTATTTATTTGACACAGAAAGAGAGAGAAAATGGGTGCGCCAGGGCCTCCAGCCACTGCAGACAAACTCCAGATGCATGCACCCCCTTGTGCATCTGGCTAACGTGGATCCTGGGGAATCGAACCTGGGTCCTTTGGCTATGCAGGCAAATGCCTTAACCACTAAACCATCCCTCCAGCCCTGTAAAAACTTTTTAAACCTACTTGCTTTTTCCTTTTAGCTTTACTCACAGTGTCTGAAGAGGTTCGAAGTCGCTGTAGCCTCAAGCATAGGAAGTCACTTCTTCTTACTGACATTTCAATGGAAAATGTTCCTATGGATACATATCCCATTCATCATGGTGACCCCAGCTATAGGTAAGCATACTTGCGCCCATGCAATGACACAATTATAGCTGGGTTTCAAGTTTCTACACTGATGAAGGCTAGCCATAATCTAAATAGACGTCTAGAGACAGGCCAAGAGGACTAATCAAAACTCAGTTTATAAATGTACACTATTTTATGTGAGGAGCAGTGGCAAAGCTATTCTATTCTAGTCTGTGCTAATATTATCATTAGTTTGCCTCTTTAAAAAAAAAAAACAGCCATGTTCAGTGGCTCATGGCTTTAATCCCAGTACTGGAGAGGTTGAGGTAGAAGGATCACCATGAGTTTGAGGACAGCCTGGGCTACAGAGTGAGTTCCTTGTCAGCCTGGGCTAGAGTGAGACCCTGTCTCAAAAACAGTTGAATAACATAAAGAGATCATCTTGAACTTTTGGAGTTGCAAAAAACAACCTGGCGAAAACCAGCATGAAATGAAATATACGCAGCATCACATGCTTAATAACAAAAACTAAGTGATACGGATTGATAAAAACATGCTCACACATTTGCTGTCTTTACTCACACCTCGAACATTGTTCAGCTTTCAATGGAATGGATGGATATGGAGACCTAAGGCAGGAAGATTGGGAGTTTGAGGCTAGCCTGAGCTACATAGCAAAATGCAGACTAGCTTGAGCAATTTAGGGTGATTCTGTCACTAAGAAAACAAGTTTATACTCTGAAGCTCTTTCAAAGTATAGTTTTAAAATTAACTGATTATTGTCATTAGGAAATTGGACAGCTTATTAGAGCTATCACATACTGGTTGCATTTGTTATCATGTTAATTAATTCTTTTTGGTTGTTTAAATCTCTCAGGACACTAAAGGAGAACCAACCATGGTCTTCTCCCAAAGGTTCAGAAGGGTACCTTGCAGCCACCTACCCAACTGTAGGCCAGACCAGTCCCCGAGCCAGGAAATCCATGAGCTTGGACATGGGGCAGCCTTCTCAAGCCAACACTAAGAAGTTGCTTGGTTAGTTTATCTTAATGTTGTACAAATTTTTAAATTATTGTAATTCTTAGAAATAATCAGCTACTTTCACTTCTGGACAGTTATTTGCAGCTTTTTTTTTAAAGCTATTTAAAAATGATCAAAATTTCGTTTTGGTGTAGCAAAGGATATTTTTGGAATTTTTTTTTTTTTAATTGGGTGGGTGCAGACAGAGAGAATGGGAGCTCTAGGGTCTTCCAGCCACTGCAGATGCACTTCAGATGCATGTACCACCTGGTACATCTGGCTTATGTGGGTCCTGGGGAACTGAACCTGGATCCTTTGGCTTTACAGGCAAGCAGCTTAACCACTAAGCCATCTCCCCAGTGCTAGCAAAGTTTTTTATGCCAATTATAAGGAAGTTAGATAGGTCCATTTAGTCATGTCTATTCAGACAGAGAAATGAGAAGGAGAATTTGAAACCATTCTGGGTTTTGTTTCTGATTTCTTGGCTAAGTACTGTAGTTTTTGTTGTGGGCAACAGGTAGTAATATTGAGTCATTAGGTACCTAAAATAAAGGAAGAGTTGTTGCACTCACCATAGTTAATGATATATTTCCCTAAATTTTCATCGGAGACCAGACTCATCAATATGGTATGAAGCTAATCACCATTTTTTTCACAGAAAAGATGGCTCCATGGTTAAAGGCACTTGATTTTGCAAAGCCTGTCAGCCCTGGTTCAACCCCCAGTACCTACATAAAGACATATGCACAAAGTGGCTCTTATGTCTAGAGTTTCTTTGGGGTGGCAAGAGGCTCTAGCACACCTGTATATTCTGATTCATTCTCCGCCTCTCCCTCCCCCCCCTTACAGAGAAATAAACATGTTTTAAAAGATCATATATTTTTAACTTATTACAATAAGATTTGATTCTTGACACTTAACATTTCTCAGTTGAATCAGTATTTGGCTATGAGAAACATACATGAAACATTATGAGACCCTTTCTTATTCCAATCACTAAAAGTAAACTCCTTGAAAGATCCCACCAAATCCCACCTGGTGCAAGAGGAAATGCAAAATAGCTCATGTGTCCTATTGGCTAACATTTAAATTGTTAACAAAATATGTCAGAATCTCCCCCCCCCCCCTTAAATAAGTAGTGACAACCAACATTGTGTATATGGCTCTCAGTTATCCATGCAAGCATACTTACATATCTTTAGGTAGTAATGGGAACATGTTCATGTTCATAAGGAAATTAGTGAGTAAACCACAAAGCTTAATGTAAATAACCTGCCAGTAAACCATGAAAGAAAGAGAAATCATAGGTGCCAATTACTGTTACACTGGTTTGTTTGCCTTTTGTTTCAGTTCCTTTTGTTAGTCCTTGGCCATCAGTAGTCTGAGAGTTGCCTGGTTACTCACTGTTTTGTAATTATGGATTTCCATGCCAAGGAAGTTGGAAATGAAAAAATAATCTCAGGGGGGAAAATGCAGTACTGAGTTCATTCAAACTGCAAGGAGGGCTCATCTTTAGGTGGCTAAGCCTTAGAAACAGCTGATGACAACAGCACCTGCCAGACGCTGCTAAAGTGATAATGTTTGAATGGGGAGCACTGAGGAGCTGGAAAGTTGAAGAGAGGAGGACACATTTGAGCCTTACAGATTCAGTATATGCTTGCCAGGTAGACACAGGATAAAGTAGGATAGGCATTCAGGAGAGGAAGAATAGTATGAATAAAGAAGTTAGGGAAAACAACTGGCAATGGACATCATAGAAAATAATGTAGAGAATGAGACTAGAGAAATTGACAGGCCAGAGAGATGGCTTGGCAGTTAAAGGTACTTGCTTGCAAAGCATGATGTACTGGGTTCAGTTCCCCAGCACCCACATACTACCAGGTGCACAGAGTGGCCATGTGTCTAGAGTTCATTTACAATGGCAAGAGGCCCTAGTGTGCCCATACTGTCTCTCTTAAATATGTAAAAATAAAATATTGTACATGTGTATCCAAATTTTACTTGTGCCCCATTAATATATTCTGTTTTATGTTATTGTATAGTAAAAATTTTAACAGTTAAAGGTTCAAATATGCTATCTATAAGAAAGTCACTTCAAGCCATGCTGGTAGTGAATACCTATAATTCCATCACTTGGGATGCAGAGGCAGGAGGATTGCAAGTTCAAGGCTAATCTGGGCCTTGTCTCAAAAATACAAATAAAAGAAGACTGGAGAGATGGCTTAGCGGCTAAGGCGCTTGCCTGCAAAGCCAAAGGACCCAGGTTTGATTCCCCAGGACCCACATAAGCCAGACACACAAGGTGATGCATGTGTCTGGAGCTCGTTTTGCAGCAGCTGAAGGCCCTGGCACACCCATTCTCTGTCTCTCTTATCTGCCCCCCCCAATAATAAAAAACAAATAAATGAAATTAAAAATATAAAAAAGAAACTTTTCAAATATAATGGGAAAACTTAAAAGTGAAAGGACCAAAAAAGTAAAATAACATAACTTAGACTAGGCACGGTGGTACGCACCTAATCCCAGCAATCAAGAAGCTGAGATTAGAAGTTTGTAGTGGGTTTGAAGCCAGCCTGGGCTATAGTAAGACCTTGTCTCAAAACATCAAGGGGGAGAGAAAGGGGGGTGAGGGGAGAAAGAAAATTTTGGCTCAACAGTGATTCTGTTCATATAAAGCAAAACTAAGGGCTGGATATAAGTCCACATTGGACTTAGTGGTTAAAGTACTTGTCTGTAAAGCCAAAGGTCCAAGGTTTGATTCCCCAATACCCATGTAAACCGGATGTACATGCATAAGGTGATGCACGTCTCTGGAGTTCATTTGCACTGGCTGGAGGCCCTGGCACACCCATTTTCTCCCTCTCTCCCTCCCTCTCTCCTTTCCTCTCTCCCCCTCTCTCTCTCTCTTTCTCTCCCTCCCCCTTTCTCCCTGTCTCAAATAAATAAAATAATTTTTTTAGAAAAGCAAAACTAAAATGCATGATAAAATTGAGATCCTATTGAGGCATCTAAGAGTGTATATCCAAGAGATGAATAGCAAGATAACTGGAGTTGAAGGCAAGATAAGTACATAAGTGGCAAGGTTTTAGCATTGATTTTTTTTTTTTTTTTTGGTTTTTCGAGGTAGGGTCTCACTCTGGTCCAGGCTGACCTGGAATTCACTCTGTCATCTCAGGGTGGCCTTGAACTCACAGTGATCCTCCTACCTCTGCCTCCCGAGTGCTGGGATTAAAGGTGTGCGCCACCACGCCCGGCTTAGTATTGATATTTTATACTTAGTGACTACTGATTTCTCTGAGCTATAAGAACAAAAAATGATCTTCCAGGAAAAGTACAGAGAGTAAAATAAGGAAGTGGAAGAGCTAGGACATCTCCGTGTAGAGTGATGATCTCATCTCGTGTACTATAAAAAGCACTAATTGGTTTTAGGAAATTGAATCCTAGCCATGCAACCTCAGGCTGATCTTCAACTGCTTTTGGCTTCCTCCATATGCCTAAAGCAAAGAGGCTGAACTTCTAGTTTCTTTTGGCCTTGGTATTTATGACATATGAACATTTATTAGTATTAGTATCTAAGGTCAAACAGAACATTGTATTTGTCCTGTGTTTGTCTGATATTTTTGTAATATTGGCTTCAACTCAAGCTTTTAAAAAACAAGTATTTCAGGTACTTGTTTTTGTTTGTTTGTTCTGAGCATTGAACCCAGAGCCTTACCTATATCCCTGAGCTATATATCCAGCCCCAGATACTTTCTTTCTTGGAATTCCTCCAAAAGAGTAAGTTATTTGGGCACAAAGAACATAAATATGTAAGTTGCACATAATCCAATTTCAGTATTTTTACTTTATGATAAAAATGTTTACATAGGGGTGGAGAGATGGCTTAATGGTTAAGGCACTTGCCTGCAAAGCCAAAGGACTTTGATTCAATTCCCCAGGACCTACATAAGCCAGATGCACAAGGTGGCACATGCATCTGGAGTTCATTTGCAGTGGCTGGAGGCCCTGGTGTGCCTATTCTCTCCCTCCCTCCCTCCCTCCCCCCCTCCCTTTCTCAAGTAAAAAAATAAAATAAAATAAATGTTTAAATATTAGTGTAATACATAACTAGGGAAACTAAAAGTCTAGTATAGCATGTATCGAATTTTTAGTACTTTCAGAATTGCACATCTTGCAGAATTAAAGAATCAAACTTTAATTTTTACCTCAGTTTGGAAATTCTTCATCCATTAGCAACTAACTCTTGGTACCAACAGAATTTAACTTGAAAAGGTTGTACATGTGTAGTTGATCTTTCCCACTTAATAGGGCCCATTCTTGTGTGTGTTACCAGAAGTTGTATTTCTGGGTGGAGTTGAGTTTACCTAATGCCTATCATCTCAGTTTCATTTGGTTCAGTAATAAGCCTCCTGCCCTAGGAAGCTGTGGGATGAAAACCCCTTCTTGAGAAAATAGAAAATAAAGAGAGAAATCTGCTCCAGGGATATGTTGGCACTCACTTGGTTCCTTATGTGAAAGCTTAAACACTTTATGTTCATTTTCTTTTTAATATACTTCTCTTTGTAGACACTGTGATTAATGAACTTCCATATTCTGTAACTTTTGTTTATAGGAACAAGGAAAAGTTTTGATCACTTGATATCAGACACAAAGGCTCCCAAAAGGCAAGAAATGGAATCAGGGATCACAACACCCCCTAAAATGAGGAGAGTAGCAGAAACTGATTATGAAATGGGTGAGAACTAAAGTTATAATTAATCTAGATCATTGGCAGAGTGGGAGAGCACAGTAAAGGCATATTTACTTCTCAGCTATGTCATAGGCTCTCAGGATACACTGTAGAAACATTACTACTTCTTCAGAGATAAGCTCTATGGCCTTAAAATGGCAGCTGTCCTGAAGCTTGTGTAAAAAAGTTATATATGAGATAGTATAGCATTGTAAATAGGTAAACAGTAACTCTGTATGATGCTTATGTTGATATTTTTAAGTGTATTTAAAAAGTTGTGGAATTTAAGAAGGAACATTGGAATATATTTAGGTGAAGTAATTAATGTAGCTAATCATGTTAATCCTTATCTTCCTGTAGAAACTCAAAGGATTTCCTCATCACAGCAGCACCCACACTTACGTAAAGTTTCAGTGTCTGAATCCAATGTTCTTTTGGATGAAGAAGTACTTACTGATCCGAAGATCCAAGCGCTGCTGCTTACTGTTCTTGTAAGGGATTTTCCTATTTAAAGTCCCTTCCATCAGTCTACTCATAGGAGCCCTTTAAATATTATAGGCATGAAAGGAAGATGTTTGCTTCTTATCAAAATATAAATATAAGCCAGACACAAAATGAAAATGTTTGCTTATTTGCAGGCTACACTGGTAAAATACACTACAGATGAATTTGATCAACGAATTCTTTATGAATATTTAGCAGAGGCCAGTGTTGTATTCCCTAGAGTTTTTCCTGTTGTGTAAGTATCTTCTTTTGTTTGTAGTTAACCTTTGTACCTATCTTTATATCAAATGCTTAGTAAAGGTTTAGGAAATTATTACCTGGTATTGTTGCAAAGAGGGGAAAGTGTGGTATTGATTTTGACTACAAAGATAATTTGTAGTTTGGGGCCCCAGGTTTGATTCTTTAGCACCCAAAACAAAAGAACACAGTGAATTTAATAGTGGCTAAAACAGGTTCTGACCTATTTATTAATAAAACAAAAATATTGTTTAAGTCTTATGATTTGCTAAAGTGGTTTATCTTGTTGAATATTGTACAGTTTTCTCAAGAGGAAACTGATAGATTGCTATATTTAAATCATCATACTCATTTTGGTTTTCTGTATTTACAGCTGAAGTGAAAACAAAATTGACCTTCTACTCTCTCTTAACACCTTGGCTTCAGTGCATTCAACTTATCCCAAAGAAACAGGGGCTAATCTAGTCCTGAACCAGAACCTCTACATTGTGTTACTATTTTCTAATGTCTCCATTCTTCCTTTTTTTTGAGAGAGAGAGAGAGAATGGGCACACTAGAGCCTTTAGCTACTGTGAACGAATTCAACACCTGTGCCCCTTGTGGTGCATGTGCAACATTGCACACCTGTGTCACTGTGCATCTGGCTATGTGGGACCTGGAGATTCAAACAT
Source organism: Jaculus jaculus (assembly GCF_020740685.1). NCBI lineage: Eukaryota > Metazoa > Chordata > Mammalia > Rodentia > Dipodidae > Jaculus > Jaculus jaculus. The sequence continues at coordinate 88,565,042 of NC_059110.1, forward strand.
AAGTTATTAGGCTTTGTAGGCAAGTGCCTTAACCACTAAGCCATCTCTCCAGTTCTCCATTCTTTTTATTAGTGGACTGCAGCTGAACTAGAGGAACTTAATCTCTTCATAAGATTGCATTGTGTCATATATTGCACCCCTTCCAAACTATTTTTGCTTTCATTAGCAAAGTTCAATCTGGCATAACGTTTATTAGCACTAAGTAACATTTAATTGCAACTCCCTGGGTACATAGTAACAGACAACAGAAAGAGGTGGTCCAGAACATGCTAAGTGGTGAGCAGAAGCCAACATGTCTTGAAAGACATTTAGCACATGTAATGAGACATGGTTATGTGACACCAACAGTTGTTTGCTTTAACGATATTTGACGGTTTAAAATAACAGCCAGACCAGGAAAATGTGCATGTACACAAGTGTGTACAGAAACTATTAGAGTATTTGGAAAACTTAAAAACATAAATCATCATCTTCAGTTTTGCCACATTGTTCTAAGGAATATATATTATACTTTCCAGTTAATCTTTTTGGGTTTTTTTTGGGGGGGGGGCTTGGTTTTTCGAGGTAGGGTCTCACTCTAGCTAGGATGACCTGGAATTCACTGTGTAGTCTCAGGGTAGCCTTGAAATCACAGCGATCCTCCTACCTCTGCCTCCTGAGTGCTGGGTTTAAAGGCGTTTGCTACCATGCCCAGCCCAATTAATCTTTTCATTTAATTTTCCTTTAAATGTTCCTCTGTTGATCTTTACTTTTCAGGCACAATTTGCTGGACTCTAAGATCAACACCCTCTTGTCATTGTGCCAAGATCCAAATTTGTTAAATCCAGTCCATGGAATTGTTCAGAGTGTGGTGTACCATGAAGAGTCCCCTCCACAATACCAAACATCTTATCTGCAAAGTAAGTAAATGTATCAAGAGACAGATTATTGATAAACTTGCTAATGTGGGCACTCCTGTAGAATGCGCTGGCTGAAGAATTCTCTATAAGGAACTGAACTTGTTTGGATTTCTCTAAGTGATATTTTCTGACTTTATTAATTTTATGTTCAATATGATGACTGGCCACTTTATTAAAATGTGGTTTATACTAAGTACCTTTAGGAAATTTTAGTAATCTTTGCCACTTGTTCTAAAATGCTTTTAATGCATACATGCACCTTATATATTAAATACACAGTTTAACTTCTGTTAATATTAGAGGAAGTCTTGCTTATTTTAAGAGCAACCTTTGATTTTTTTCAGGTTTTGGTTTTAATGGCTTATGGCGATTTGCAGGACCCTTCTCAAAGGTAATAAAAAATATTTCTCTAACTTTTGACAAACTAAAGCTTTTATTCATATTCATATGTGTATTTAAGATCATATAGTATGCTGGAAACTAAAGTAATAGTTCACAATAAGTACACATTATCAAAAAAATTTTGGCAAAAGATTTTTCCCAAAGCAGCATCTTTAATATGTTTATATATTAATTTTTTTAAAAAAACTAGATTTGTGCTTGGTTTCTTGGAAGGGTGTGATAAAACCTGTCAAACATCTCCACATATAGTTCATAATCTTAATTCACATCTAACAAGCTTTGCCAGCAAGGAGCATTTTGTATAGTAAAATCTACATCATTGATACATTTTACATGCAAGGTTCATTCTTCTGTGTTTATATATTGGTATAATGCTACATAAATACTGATGTAATATATTTTTTATATATGGTCTCTCAAAATTTAAGTTCCTTGAAGGCAAGACTTCTGTTTCTCTCCCCAGCAGGGTCCTGGATACAGGGATATTTATCAGTATAGGTTATCTAAACCTTGTTCTCACTTTATGAGTTGGTTATTTATTTTATTTCATTTAGTGTCAGAATATCTCTGGACATGTACACGTCATTCAAAAAGTGGGTCTGGGCTGGGAGTGTAACTCAGTGGTAGAGTACTTGCCTAGCATGCACAAGACCCTGTGTTCAGTCTCCATTTCTAGGAGGAGAAAGTAAGTGGGCTTGAAGTCACAGAAATAAGTGTATTCTGCAGGAGTATGGGAAGTTTTATAAGTGGATTGATGTTACCCACCAAGCCCTTCAGTGTCTTGTTAGTGGAGTCTTAAATAGCAGTTGGCATGACGAGGCTCTGCTCACATTTTCTCTATGTTGGAAAATTGGCTAGACATGATTTCTGATGATTGCATTGTCTCAGGATTAAAGTCTGATTAAAGTCTGTCTGTACTTGACTTTCAGACATTGCAGGTTCATCTGAAAGCTTTAAATTATGTTAACTAAAATTCCCAGTCATAAGTTCCATGGTAATCTCTAAACATTATTCCATCCCCTTTTATTAATGATCTATAACATAAACAATGGAAGAAAAATTGTAAAATGAATCCCAAACAAAAATAGAATTAATCTTTTTTGGCTTCATAGGGAATTAAAAAAAAAAACAAAAAACAGTGGAGCTAAAATAATGTCCTATTTTCCATTACAGCAAACACAAATCCCAGACTATGCTGAGCTTATTGTTAAGTTTCTTGATGCCTTGATTGACACGTACTTGCCTGGAATTGATGAAGAAACCAGTGAGGAGTCCCTCCTGACACCCACATCTCCTTACCCTCCTGCACTGCAGAGCCAGCTTAGTATCACTGCCAACCTTAACCTCTCTAATTCCATGACCTCACTTGCAACTTCCCAGCATTCCCCAGGTCAGTAAATGAAATCTTTATGTGACTTTGAGCAATAATCCTATGGTACCAACATTAGGAATCCCCTTGTGATCAGATGGTTAGCAAACTTTGCACCTTTTCCTCTGAGGTTCACCTTACGCTTCTTTGTGTCATAACTGGACGCTGTTAGAAAGCTTTCTGCTTCCAACAAGTTGCATAGACAACGATAAAATGCTAATTGTTATGTAGGTTTCCAAGGTTGATCAGTTCTTTTTTTTAGTTTGGCAATAACAGTCTAAGTTACATTAATCTTTATAAACAAAACTACTGTCCCTTTACTAGATACACTTGACCTTGCCTAAAAGGCTTCTATGTCTCTGATTTAGCATACTGTACCCTACAAAACACACAAAAGTCCAATAATTATCCTACTTTCTTACTGTAGCAATAACTCTCTCAGACATCTATAGACTAGCCTGAAGATCTGGGGTTAAATAAACCAGATCAAAAAAAAGTTATCATAAGAAAATAACATTCTCGAGCCCATATGTATAATCCTTACTGTGGAGTCACTGTTAGATCCAAGGGGAGAAAGTATACCAATTCAGTATGCATCTTAGAGCAAGGTAGACACACTGAACAGTAGCTAAGAGCTTCAGTAGAACTGAGATTAGTAAGATGGCAGAAATGACGCCAAGAGTAGCGCAGTTTCTGATCCCAGCACTCGGGAGGCAGAGGTAGGAGGATCACCGTGAGTCCAAGGCCACCCTGAATCTACATAGTGAATTCCAGGTCAGCCTGAGCTAGAGTAAGACTACCTCAAGAAACAAAAGAAAGAAAGAGGGAGAGAGAGAGAGAAAGGAAGGGAGGGAGGAAAGGTGGAAGGAAGGAAGGGAGGGAGGGAGGGCAGGCGGGCGCGCGCCTGCCAACCCAGAGCTTATTTGTGGCCAAAGGAGTGGCTTTCTACAGCTCTGGTTGACTCCAGAGACATTGTTGTGTGAGTTGTGATCATGCATTGTGAAGGAAAGCTACTGTTGTGGTCATGTTTTCTATTGGAAAGATTTCCTTCTAAAATGGTTAAAAGAAGGATTTATTGTTTAACTACTGTTATCTGAAAAGATCATTAATGAAATATCTCATTCTATAAGGAAATTCTCATATAGTTTATGTAGTTTTTTAATATGGAGTTCCTTTACAAAAATCAGGTGATAAAGCAGAGCATGGTGGCTCATACATTTAATCCTAGCACTCAATAAGCTGAGGTAGGAGGATTGAGTTTGAGGCCAGCCTGGGCTACAGAGTGAGTTCCAGATCCACCTATGCTAGCATGAGACCTGCCTCAAAAAAAAAGAAAGAAATGAGAGCTGGCCATGGTGGCACATGCCTTTAATCTTAGTACTCGGGAGACAGAGGTAGGATTGCCATGAGTTCAAGGCCACTCTGAGACACCATAGTAAATTCCAGGTCAGCCTGAGCTGGAGTGAAACCCTATCCCCAAAAAACAAAGAAACAAAAAAGCAAAGAAACAGGCTAGACAGATGGCTTAGCAGTTAAGGCGCTTGCCTGCAAAGTTTAAGGACCCAGGTTCAATCTCTTTCCAGATCCCACATAAACCAAACGCACACAGGTGATGCAAGCACAAGGTTGCGCATGTGTACTAGGTAGCACAAGCATCTGGAGTTCGATTGCAATGGCTGAGGCATTGGCACACCGAGTCTCTCTTCCTCACTAGCCCCCTCTCTCTCTTTGGTTTGCTCTTCCTTAAAAAAAAAAAAAAAAAAAAAAAAGAGAGAGAGAGAACCCAAATGATGTAACGTTTTGTGATGTTCAAGACCTATAAATAGAATCTCAGTTTATTATCTCAGTATTGCATGAAAATTTCTGTTTATAGGGTAAGGATTCTGAGTGTAGCCGGGCATGGTGACGCACACCTTTAATCCCAGCACTCAGGAGGCAGAGGTAGGAGGATCACCGTGAGTTTGAGGCCACCCTGAGACTCCATAGTGAATTTCAGGTCAGCCTGGGCTAGAGTGAGACCCTGCCTTGAAAAAAACAAAAATAAATCAATAATAATAATAATAATTTTTTGAGGAATTTGGAAAATATAACACCCAATTCTTTTTTTAAAACAATATTTATTTGAGAGCAACAGAGAGAGAAAGAGGCAGAGAGAGAGAGAATGGGCACATCAGGGCCTGCAGCAACTGCAAAGGAACTCCAGGTGGGTGTGCTACTTTGTGCATCTGGCTTACATGGGTCCTGGAGAATGATCCTCGAACCAGGATCCTTAGGCTTCACAGGCAAGCATTTAACTGCTGAGCCGTCTCTCCCAGCCCACCAATTCTAATACAAACTAATAATTATATTCAATAATTAAGCTTTATTTCAGCATTTATCAATCATCTTGCAGGTGATCCTATAATAAGAGAAGTTGGGCCAACATTTTTTGTTACATAACCATGTTCATTTGTCCTCATCATGAGTCCCATCCCGTGCATTCTACAACTCTGGTTCACCCAACACAGCAACACAAAAGTGGAGGAGCCCAGTGGGCAGTCGGTGTTTTGATTCCTACGTACACTGGAATTTGAGAAAACACCACCCTACACTCTTTCTATGATCCTTGCTTTGTCAGCATCTCAGCTGCTCAGACCAGGGCAACACTAAAAGTTTGCTTTCTTTTCTCCTCAATAAACTGCTGAATTGGAACTGGGGGATCATGCAGGTAATTTCATTTCAGGCTCAAAAAGCTCTAAGCTAACTGCTTTATCACATAGTTATATTTAGGGGCTGGGAAGATAATTCAGCACTTAAAGGTACTTGCTTACAAAGCCTGCTGATTCCCAAGCCACCCATGTAAGCCAGATGCAAAAGGTGCCAGCATCTGGCATTGGTTTGCAATGACAAGTGGCCCTGGTATGTCCATACATAACTTCTTATCTAGAACTAAGACCAGTGTGCTCTCTACCACATTCATTGTCTCTCTATCTGTGTTTATCATCTTTCCCTTCCCTTCCGCTTCTCTTTCATTTCTTTATTTATTCATGTCTGTCTCATTTCTTCTATCTTAATTTAAATATACCAGTCTTTCTTTTATTTATTTTTTTAATTAATTTATTTATTTGAGAGGGAGAGAAAGGAAGAGAGAGAGAGAGAATGGGCGCGCCACAGCCTCCAGCTACTGCAAAGTAACTCCAGACACATGTGCCACCTTGTGCATCTGTCTTACATGGGTCCTGGGGAATAGAACCGAGGTCCTTTGGCTTTGCAGGCAAACACATTAACCACTAAGCCATCTCTCCAGCCCTAAATATACCAGTCTTTCTATATAGAGCTCTCTACTTTCTTTCTTTTTTGTTTTTTTGTTGGTATGATTTTGGTTTTTCAAGGTAGGGTCTTGCTCTAGCCCAGGCTGATCTGGAATTCACTATGTAGTCTCAGGGTGGCCTCGAACTCATGGCAATCCTCCTACCTTTGCCTCCCAGGTGCTAGGATTAAAGGCATGTACCACCACATCTGGCATTCGAGCTCACTACTTTCTTTGTATTATTTATGACTTGTAATTGTTAACCATTAATGATGATCACAGTTAGAAAATTAGTATGAGCTGAGACTTGCTTAGCATACATGAGACCCTGAGTCAATCTCCAGTATCATGAGGAAAAACATTTAGTCAATTCTGCCTGGATAGTCATCCTATTTTGTGTGGATGTGCACGTGTGTGGGGGAGGGTACATGTGCATGTGTGTTCATGTGCATGTGGAGGCCAGAGGTTGATGTCAGAAGTCTTCTTCAGTTTCTCTCCACATTATTTTTTTAAATAATTTTTTTAAATAATTTATTTATTTATTTGAGAACGACAGACACAGAGAGAGAAAGACAGATAGAGGGAGAGATAGAGAATGGGCACGCCAGGGCCTCCAGCCTCTGCAAACGAACTCCAGACGCGTGCGCCCTCTTGTGCATCTGGCTAACGTGGGACCTGGGGAACTAAACCTCGAACTGGGGTCCTGAGGCTTCACAGGCAAGCGCTTAACTGCTAAGCCATCTCTCCAGCCCTGGGAATTAATTTTTTTTTTAATTTTTTTTTTTAATTTATTTGAGAGCGACAGACACAGAGAGAAAGACAGATAGAGGGAGAGAGAGAGAATGGGCGCGCCAGGGCTTCCAGCCTCTGCAAACGAACTCCAGACGCGTGCGCCCCCTTGTGCATCTGGCTAACGTGGGACCTGGGGAACCGAGCCTCGAACCGGGGTCCTTAGGCTTCACAGGCAAGCGCTTAACTGCTAAGCCATCTCTCCAGCCCAGCCACATTATTTTTTGAAATAGTCTCTCACTGAACCTGGAGTTCACCAAATCATCTAGACTAGCTGGCTAGCAAGCGTCAGGGGTCCTTCTGTTTGTGCCTCCCGATTCTGGAAGTGCAGGCTAGCACTGTTATGGTCAGCTTTTGTGTAGGCACTAGTTGTTTTGGTCTAACTTTTGTTTCTTATGCCACTAAAATGGCATTAAACTTGTCAAAATTATTAATTGTATCTTTTTCTTTCTTCCTTTTCTCTTTTTTTGGAGGCAGGTTCTTACTCTAGTGTAGACTGACCTGGAACTCACTTTCCTAGGCTGGCCTTGAACTCATGACAGTTCTCCTGCCCCACACCCAAACTGGCCTTTTTTTTTTTTTTTTAACTCATATTGTTAGGGGTATCCCTACCCATCTTTGCTTACTAATGGGAAAAAAAAAGGTTCAGAAAAAAAGCACTGAAAAGATTGTCCTGATAATTAATTGTCTGATGTCTGTTAGACATTAGCCACATCATCTTCTATGGTAGGACATTCTTTCTCGGTAATTGTTTTATAGTTAATTTTTAAAAATCAGAATAGGAGGCTGAGAAGATGACTCAGTGGTTAAGAGTGCTTACCACTTAAACATAAGGACCAGAGAGGGTGTAAGACCACCCGAGTTTGATTCCCCAGCATTCATTCTATATCCCAGGTTGGTCTTAAAGTTATGGTGATTCTCCTACCTCAGCCTCCCCTGGGCTGAGATTAAAGCTGTGTACCACCATGCCCAACTTGTGTGTATGTGTCTTGCTGTATTGCCCACCTAAGTTGGCATATATTCACTGTGTAGCTTAGGCTGGCCTCAATCTTGTGACAGTTCTCGTGCCTCAGTCACCCAAATGCTGAAACTACTTAAAATACCTGAAATTAGGGATGGAGAGATGGCTTAGCGGTTAAGCGCTTGCCTGTGAAGCCTAAGGACCATGGTTCGAGGCTTGATTCCCCAGGACCCACGTTAGCCAGATGCACAAGGGGGGGGGGGCACACGTCTGGAGTTCGTTTGCAGTGACTGGAGGCCCTGGCATGTCCATATACTCTCCCTCTCTGTCTATGTCTCTCTCAAACAAATATATAAAAAATTTTTTAAAATACCTGAAATTAGGGTCAGATGTGGTGGTACACACCTTTAATCCCAGCAGTCAGGAGATTCAAGTAGGAGGGTCACTGTGAGTTTGAGGCAAGCCGGAGGATTAAGAGTAAGTTCCAGATCAGCCTGGGCTATAGTATGAACTTAACTCTGAAGAATTAAATAAATATCTGAAATTGTTTCAATGTTCTCAATAACTGCTTATGCTATCTTAAATTGAGAATTACTTGGTGTAACTTTTGCTAAATTTTCTGTCTCATTTTTTAGTTATTTTATTTCTCTTTATTAATTTTGTATTCATTTTATTTTATTTATTTGAGAGAGAAAGGCAGAGAGAGAAGGGGAATGGGCATGCCAGGGCATTCAGCCACTGTAAACTAACTCCAGATGTATGCCCCACCTTGTGCATCTGGCTTATGTGGGTCCTGGGAAATTGAGCCTGGGTCCTTAGGCTTCTCAGGCCTTAACCGCTAAGCCATCTCTCCAGCCCCCTTTCTAGTTATTTTATTTTTATTTATTTATTTTTAAATATTTTATTTATTTGAGAGAGAGAGACAGAGGAAGAGACATAAAGAAAGAGAGAATGAGCACACCAGCACCTCCAGCCACTGCAGACAAACTCCAGACACATGCGCCCCCTTGTGCCTCTTGTTTACGTGGGTCCTAGGCATACGAACCCGGGTCCTTAGGCTTCACATGCAAACACCTTAACCCTTTAAGCCATTTTCCCGGCCTAGTTATTTTAAATTAAAAATTTTAAGATAGTAAAAATACATTTACCTATAAAATTATAATTTCACATATTTACTTACAGATTCTAATATTTAGGAAACTAATGGTTAGAGTTCAATAAGTAAAGCCCATCTCCTTCTGAAACTGTTTCAGAAGGGGCACGTTAATTACCCCATGTCTAATGGTATTTCACTGTGTTGTTGAATCTTCTGGACATGGCTCCTTTCATTTCCCTTCCATTCCATCTCCAAAGCTCCTTCATGCAGCCTCTTCCTCATCAAGGTGCTTCTTGCTTTGCTATCCCTGCATGAGTACTGTTTTCCCACACTCATGCTGGGCATGTGGCATGAGACTTCACCCACCGGTCCTTGGAAGTTCAGTCTGCCTTGGGCAGTGCAGAAACCTGGGAAGCTGCTGCTTTCTAAGGCTTGGGGTTCATGTACCATAGGGGTTAATGTGGCCTGTGTCATTTCATTTGCTGCTTCTAAGCACTAAGCCCTGAAGCTGCCATCCTGGCCTTGGACTAACACAGCACATCAACAAGACCCTCAAGAAGGAGTCAGAGAGGAAGTAGAATGTAGGGCTTGATGAAGATTTTGTTTAGCCTAGAAAATATTTGCTTACCCTCCAAAATAAAGCCAGCCCTAGCATAAAACTGGCTGTATATTCTATAATTCCTGTTTAAAAATAATGTCATTAGTTATCTCTAAGAAGAAAATTTATGACACATTTATAAAAGATAAATGTTTTTTTCTTTCTTTATCATCTACATTATGCAGAAAAGATTAGGCCTAGATAGAAAAGAAATGTTAACAATTGGTCTTACAATTGTAATTTTGCCTCTAGGTCAAAATACAAATATTCCTAAATATATTTAACATAGCTCTATGAATTCATTTAGCATAAAAACATGGTATAGTTACCCTAGTGGGCTTCTTCTAAGGTTTGTTATGTTTTGTGCTTATTTATACTGGCTTCAGTAATTTTATAATTTATAATTTTACAAATTCTGACATCAAATTCAAGTCCTGTACATTGTTTTAAACCTCATTTTGGCTTATCACTTAATCTTTTTATTTCAGGTAATAGAGGCATCTTGATTTATAAAGTACTTGTTTTATTTGTTTTCTAATAGGTTTGTCCTGTCATATGTGTAGTTAACTGAGCAGTACACAGCCAGGTAACCTGGGCTCTTATGCAGGTGATAGGAGGTTTGGCTTATTATTATTATTGTTTCATTTACATAGTATAACTGCTGGCAGGTTACCCAACATATTTTTCCTTTGTGTTGGATTATTTATTTGCCAGGTGAAAGGTATATCAATAATAATCAAAATAAGCAAACCCTGATACCTGCCTTTAAGGAACTTGTTCTGTACAGGGAAACAGACATGTAACTATAGTGGTAGTTTTTCTCCCACTCATTTCACAACTTCAGCCACTACTATTACGTAGGATTTTGTCTTTCTCCAGTTCACTGAAGCACAACCAAGAATTTGCAGCTTATACCCTGCATGTTTAACTGGCTGCCTGGTTGACCACAGCCTGCTGGGGAATTTGAACTAGCAAATCAGCACTATCAAAGTGTTGGCTTTATTTCTTTTGAGTGGTGGCCTGTGGTTTCTCATAGATTTTTGCTTTTGTGTCTCCTGAAAGGGGGAAGGGCAACTCTGCGGAAGGGAGTGTGATACCAAAGCTTGCTTTCTCATAAACTAGAAACACAGCCTATGCTGCGGCAGGGATTGTTATCTCCATGTGAACAGATGCACTGTCCCTCACCAGTGCCTAGAGACAATTCTAGACTTAATTTTAGAGGGTGTAGAAGAATGCTGTCAAAATCATCAGGAAAAAAAAGTTGGGTATGGTGACGCATGCTTTTAATCACTTGGGAGGTAGAAGTAGGAGGATCACTGTGAGTTCAAGGCCATCCTGAGGCTACATAGTGAATTCCAGGTCATCCTGGGCTAGAGTGCGATCCTACCTTGAAAAACAAAAAAGAAAAAAGTTGTGTTTAGAAACTTACATGTCAGAACTAGATACATTCTATTTTCCCAAGCTTGGTTTTCCTACAATGCTGTATGTTGTTGTAAATATAAAGTGTTTTTATTGCTCTTTAAAAAATGACTCCAGCCGGGTGTGGTGGCGCAAGCCTTTAATCCCAGCACTCGGGCGGCAGAGGTAGGAGGATCACTGTAAATTCAAGGTCACCCTGAGACTACAGAGTGAATTTCAGGTCAGCCTGGGCTAGAGTGAGACCCTACCTCAGAAAAAAAAAAGACTCCAGACTTCTTATGTCAGTTTCTCCTTTGATCTTTATAGTAAGATACCTTTGTTATGACATTGAATTTAGGAATCCCAGTCACACTGTGTTTACTGATGATTTGTAGGACTGAGTCAGCAGTAGGAAGAAACATGCACACAGACACAAGGATTGATCTAAGATGCAAGCAACATCTTTCGCATCTCCTTCCAGACATTAAGATTAGTATGTGGGCAACTTTACCAGGAGGGAAATAAGGCTTTTAAATTCTATTTTTGAGGTTTGCAGGCTAATTTCTTAATAAAATGGAAAGGAAATGGAGCATAGTACTCATGCCTGTAATCACAGCACTTGGGAGAGTGAGGCAAGAGGATCACTTTTAGCTCAAAACCAACCTTGATCTACATGGTGAGTCAACCCAGGCTACAGGGTAAGAGTCTGTCTAAAATAGAATGGGCTAGAAAGTGAATAAAGCACTCACCACTCAAACTGGAGTACTCAGGTTCAATCCCTAAACCACGCAGCAAAAGCAAGCTGTAGTTCACGTCTGTAACTCAGTGCTGTGCTGGCAGGATGGGCAGCAGGCAGAAGAGTTTCCCAGAAGTTTATGGTGAGCACGGCAAAGCATAGCAGCAGAGAGACTGCCTCAAGTGAGGTGCCAAGGCGAGGACTGACTTGAAAAGTTGTCCTCTGACTTCCACACGCACCTGCACTCACACACATGGACACAGACACACACATGCAAATAAAAAAGTAATGGAAAATAGAATATTGTTAGCATTTCCTTTAAGAACATCTTCACCCTGGTTGCTTGCTCTATAGAGCTACCATATCTATCATTTTAATTCTTAAGAGCAGCAGTCCCTTGTCCCCAGACAGGAGCATTGCTACCCTGCAGTGGAATGAGCCACAGCAGAGCATCCAGGCTATACCAAACGCAGACAGAAAAGGAGGAGGCCAGAGCTACAGTGCTGAGCCCTCCTAGTTATTTCAAACCTTCCTGTCCTAGATTGCCTTCCTGTTTCTTTATTAGGAATTAAGAGCCAGTAAATGGTTTCCTGGTAAGGAAACCATCAATTAAGGAAATATACTGGACTTGAACTTGTGGGCTACATGCAAATTCAAGGGAATGGAATGTTAAATATTCCAACAGGCCTCTGATCATTTCAGATGTGGAAGAAGCTGAATGGGAAAACAAAAAGTTCTATTAAAATATAAAACTATGGTATCAACTCCCTCAGAGCTAGGCTTTTGCGTGCTCTTATGCTATGAATTACAGAGATCCAGCTATCACATTTTAAAATGAAAGCATTCATTTCAGCAAGAATTTATTAAAAGTAAATAACTGGATTTTATAAGAAAAAATAAATGATAAATGATCCCTCCTAGTTGCTTTTTCTCTAGGAGAAAATAAGTAGCATGTATATATAAGTTGTGATTATGTAAGCAGAAACTATTAATTTTAAAAGTAAGAAAGTAACTGGGCGTGGTGGCACATGCCTTTAATCCCAGCACTCGGGAGGCAGAGGTAGGAGGATCGCCATGAGTTCCAGGCCACCCTGTGAATTTCAGGTCAGCCTGGGCTAGAGTGAGACCCTACCTTGAAAAACCAAAATAAAAGTAAGGAAGTAGAATGTACTTCTGGTAGGAGACAGAATAAATCCACTATGAAGAAAACAGAAAATGGGGGGGTGGGGGCGGGATTGGTCGAATTAAGGCAGTTAAAAGAACCCGTACAAAGTTAAATACATCAGCAGGAAGGTGGGCATCCTGGAGACAGTGTGCATGCTCCTTTCAGTTCTGTTAAAAACAGCTCTGACCATGCGAGTAAACACACAGAAGAGAAGGAAAAGCCTCCAGAATCCTGCTGCCCAGCAAAGATTCTGTGAAAGCTGCACAGCTTCCTTCTATCAGCTTCCTGTGAATATGACCACGTGAGATGAGAGCACACATTAAACTCTAGTTCAGCTGTGCTCCTGGAGAAATGGCTGGTGCTATTTTTAATTGTACACATAAGGCTAGCTCCATGCCTTGTCATTAGCACCAACGTGCTGATGTACTCCATACAGCAGCCTGTGTTGATCCTGTTATAAATCAGAGCACATGTTTCTGGATTCACACTCAGAACTGAACTGAGGGTTGATCCTGGGCGTGGGTGGCTTCTAGGGGGAGGTTACCCCAGGTTCACTTCTGTCCCTGAGCCATGAAGAGCTGTTTATCTCCTACAACGTAATGAATGCCTTTTGACTTGAAATACTATTCTTTGCCCCAAAATGGAAAACTTTCCATTCCCAGATTTAATGATTGTTCGGAAAATTCAAACAGGGCCAGGCATGGTGATGCACGCCTTTAATCCCAGTACTCGGGAGGCAGAGGTAGGAGGATTGCCATGTGTTCGAGGCCACCCTGAGACTACATAGTGAATTCCAGGTCAGCCTGGGCTAGATTGAGACCCCACCTTGAAGAACCAAAATTAATTAATTAATTAAATTTTATAAAATTCAAACAGGACATATAAGGACAGAGTTAAATCACCTGAAAAAAAAGTAAGTTGCCTAGACATAACATACTGACACATGTTTTCCCAGCCTTGTCATCTTCTTTCTTGCTCTTGTCTATACATAGATTATCTTTTTCCCTACTAAAGACTTATGGTCCTCTTGCTGTATGTATAAACACCAGGTGGCACAAGCTGCCTGAGTGCTCTCTGGCTATTTGCTCTCCCACCTGTACTCTTGCCAGAGAGGAGTATAATTAATCTAGTTAATGTTTTAAGAAGCAAGCCAAAGAAGAAGCAGCAGCAAGACCACTTAAAATGCAGCATCCAAGCTGGGTGTGGTGGCGCACGCCTTTAATCCCAGCACTCGGGAGGTGGAGGTAGGAGGATCACCGTGAGTTTGAGGCCACCCTGAGACTAGGGTCAGCTCTGAGCTAGAGAAAGACCCTACCTCAGATAACCGAATAGATGGATGGATGGATGGATGGGTGGGTGGGTGGGTGGGTGGATGGATGGATGGATGGATGGATGGATGGATGGATAGATAGATAGATAGATAGATAGATAGATAGATAGATAGATAGATAGATAGATAGATAGATGGATAGATAGATAGATAGATGAAGCTATAGACATAAATATATAGATATTATATGTGTATATATATCCCCATGCGCTAGAGAAAGACCCTACCTCAGATAACCGAATAGATGGATGGATGGATGGATGCATGGATGGATGGATAGATAGATAGATAGATAGATAGATAGATAGATAGATAAAGCTATAGACATAAATATATAGATATTATATGTGTATATATATCCCCATGCCCCAACAGCCACTGGCATGCCCTTTCAGTCACTGTGTCCCTATCCTTTTACCTGTCTAAATTGTAATCCTGACTAAACATCATCTCTTGTTTCTGATGACATTTCTGAAGTTCCTACTTAGTTTATAAAAGTCATTGTAGGGCTTGGCTTTCAGAGGCTTGATCTCCATGAGAGAAATAATTAACGGTAAGAAATGTGCATGACTTGTTGAAAAGAGAAAAATCCTTGTGGTGTTTTATATCTCAGTACGTGCTTCAGTTCCTTTGGAAGAGGCACTGTGATTGAAAAAATGAAAAGTACCTGCCTTTTTAAAATGACAATTTTACCAAACGATCAGAACCTTTTCTGACTGGAGAGAGTCCTGTGTATGAACTGGATAGATGTGTGAGTAGAAGCTGCCCTCTGCTGGACACTTCTGGTATGATTTGGAGGAAGGTGTTCTGCAAGGCTTCCCTGGTGGCTGGCTGCTAGCCTTTCTTTCTGTTCAAGTCTACCTGCCTCTTAGCTTTTCCTTAGAATGTCTCTATTTTTCTTATGCTGTTTTTATGCAATGGCAACAAATTCGGCTTAGCAAAATGTGAGGTTTTCTGTGTAATAACACCTTTACAAACATATACTGAAACAACCAACCTGGTGTCTCATATGTCCCAGAGCTTAGCACCAGAAGAAAGGTAGTAACTGGCTGTGCTTCCTCTCTAGGAATCGACAAGGAGAATGTTGAACTCTCCCCCACCACTGGCCACTGTAACAGTGGACGAACTCGCCACGGATCCGCAAGCCAAGTGCAGAAACAAAGAAGTGCTGGCAGTTTCAAACGTAATAGCATTAAGAAAATCATGTGAAGCTTTCTTTCTTTCATTTTTCAAGCCAGCCTAACATGAGCTCTTCACTAGTGACCTCCCTGACCTTGCCTGTCCCCACTTGTTGCAGTGCTGTGCTTCGTGTCTTACATGAGCCATCCAGTCTGCCATGTTGCCAGATGATCAACTCTTGGAAGCATTGCCTATTTTAATGCTGCTTTTTCTCCTACTTTTGGCATATGTCTGGTGTAAGCAAGTGTTCCAATGACTACAGAGAAGACAGGAGGCCAGGAAACCTGCACTGAGAACGTCAAGTTGTGAGAGAGGATGAACCTTGATTCTGCTACTGCTGAACAGCTACGAAAGCCATCTGCACAGAGCTCTGCCTCCTTGAGTCCTCTCATCAAAGTAAAGTGGTCGTCTTATTTATACTGCAAGATAGAAATTTATGTGAGAAATAATATAACCCCAGTATGTTTAAACATTTAGCTGTGGACTTTTTTTTTTTAACCTTATGAAACTGAAGGAAGCATAGAGGTCAAGCTTCATGACTTCGCACTGTAAAGTCACAGGCCAGGTACTTTGGGGGCAGAGGACTTGTATTTTGTAGTGGATTCTTAAGAAAAACTAACACTTGAGTATGAGCAATAATTACAGGAAATAAGTGTGACCACATATATCTTAGCATTACTGAATTAAAGCTATGGGTTCTGCGGCCTTATCCATACTTGGTCATCCAAACTAGGTAATTTTTCCATTTGATTATCTTTTAATCTTTAAATATACTAAAGGTATTGTGGTTTTTCTTTGTTGTGGTTTAGTTTGTTTTTGTAAGCCAAAACTGTACTTCATGCAGGAATTATCTTTTCTTCCCTTTGCTTCTTCCTCCTCTTTCCTAAGCAATCCTGAGCAGGGTAATCAGTAAACCAAGTGTTGAAATTTGTTCTCAGAAGGTAATTTTCATAGATGTTTGCATTAGCTCCATAGCAAAATGGAATGGTACGTAACTTTTAGAGTAGCTGATATTATTTTGTTAAATAATTTTCCAAGAAATAGAGTATGCTGTATATTATCATGAATTTCTTTGGTAAGATGTATTTTTGAAATCTTTTAGTCTTCCCCTCTCTCCTCCAAAAATAAAATATCAGGAATCTCTAGCAAAACATTTGGGTTCTATCTGATAGGATTGCATGTAATCACTGTGAACAGTATGGCCAGCCTGCACTAGTGTGACAATAGGGGACCTCTAGAATTGCTGCTACACCTAATGGTGTGGCTTCTCATGGCATGGGACCTTCCTAGTAATGCAGATCAGCTTCTTTATGGTACCTGCAGTGTTCAAAATAATCGGATTCCAATGAGCATATTAGTGTGTGGGTGCTCTCACCTAGGACTGAACCATATTTATTTTTAAAAGGTGTTATCCCTCTACTCCCAGGTTCCCTTCATATGTTAAGATAGAATGGCTTTGAGAGGGGCAGAAAAGAAACCCAGGGAGAGAGGGTTTCCTGTAATGCTAGCTCATTAGTGGAATACAGTAAATTCAATTCCACAGCTAAGTCAATAAATAATGGTACATTTAAATGTTCTGACTTTAATAATATAATGCATTTCACACTTACCCATACAGTAACACTGTAACATGTTAATGTAAATAAAATTGCTTTTGATATTCAGAAATAACAAGAATTTAATTTTTTTAATTTGTTTACAGTCCTGAAAAAAGAACATTTGCCAAAAGAAAAAGAAGAAAAAAATACTCTTAGCATTAGTAGTGATTTTAACATAGAATTGTTGGAAAATATTGAAGACAGGTGCAATTAACTAAGCTTTTGTTTTTAACTATTTAGGGGCTACATTAGAGTAAAATGTTTATAGTAACAGAGCAACTAAGACTGTAAAAAAAAAAAATTTAAAAAGCTAAGATTTGAACTGAGTTAAGAGGTAGAAAATGACCCAGTGCCAAGGTTTCTGAGCCACCGTTAAGGTCCTGCTTCTCTACCCGCAGTGCTCACGGCTTTGGGGTCCTGGGTCAGCTCTCGCACTGTGAGCCTTTTCCATGATTTTGGTTTGATAGTTTTCCTCTTTGTGGATTTGGTGCATATGATGGTGGGCGTTAACGCTATTTTGCTTCTCCATCAAAACAGAGAAACTTCCAAAGGTTTACTATTAGAAATAGTGCTCTTTCCATAAACAAGTTTACTAAAGCATGGTGGCTCTTAAATTTACTGTCTCCCTCTAGTATGAGAATGAAATGAATCCACTTTAAATACCTCTTGAAATGATTAGTGTTGCACAAATCAAAAGTGAACCTTCTTGGCTGTGAAAGTACTTTTGATTAGTACATCCTAGGAAGGTTTAAATTTTGTTATATAAAGAACTTCCGATTTCTGTGGAAAGTCTAGCTTTCCAAGCAACTAAAATAAACATGAGAATTACCCTAGAGCAATGAAGTACCTTTTTAGTCCTAGTACTTGTTATTTGCAAAAGGAATTCTGAAGTTTAGAGCAAGTGACCCGTTTTGCATAATTTGATGTAAGTTCTGTGATTTGTTTGGGTTTGCAGGCATTTTCTGGACCTTTAGAGAGGAAAACAGTAACTCCCATGTTTCTGTTGTGTGTCACCTTCTTGTCGTCCAGTGCTCCTGTCCCAGGGCTGCCTTGCCTTCACCCATGGGCGTACAGGGCTCTGCTGTACACTTACTCTTGCCTGTGCACCGCTGAGCCAGGCCCCCAGACCACAGTGCAGGCAGCCTCCACCTGTGGAGGATACCTAGCAGGGACAGTGTAAGCCAACAGCCCTTTGGATTGGTAGGTTTTAGGGATTCTCAGTTTCCTTGGGGGTTTTTGTTTTTCAGGTTTAGGGTTTTGTTTTGTTTTGTTTTGTTTTTGCTTTTATTTCTACATTTATGCCCCCAGCATAATGAGGCATGTATTATTCAATGTTATGCAATGGACTTATACAAAAATTCACTTAGCGTCAGCCACACAATTTTTTTTAATGCAGTATATTCACCTGTAAATAGTTTGTGTAAAATTTGACAGAAAAGTATATTTACTACACTGTAAATACATGTGATGATATATTGTATTATTTTGCTTTTTTGTAAAGCAGTTAGTTGCTGTACATGGATAACAAAAGTTTGATTATTCTTGTGTTAGTATTGTTGACTTTTTCCTGCAACTGCGTCACATCATTTAAAGACAGTGCTGTATTCTGTAAACTTCCCTTGTATATGATAACTACTCTCCTTCCCGCCCGGCAGCTCCCTGTGTACAGCTTTGCGAGTGAGTAGTGTAAGCAGTTGTAACCAGCAGGAGAAAGACTGCCCAGCACACAGAGTCTGTCACTGTAGGGGAGTTCATTTCAGATCATTGTTTCCACCCTCTTTCCTCCTTGTGTATGTCCTTCCCACCACCACCCACACCCACCTTTTTTTTTAAGTAAAATGTAAATTGAATCTACTCTAAACTGTGAGAAGTTATTGATTTTTTTCCACATGCATCAGGCACTTTCCTTTCTAATATTTTGAAACATTAAGGCCAGGTGCTTTCTTTTAAGGGTGTCATGGGGTCTCCTCTATTTCCAGAGCCTCTTTGAAGACAAAATCACTCAGGTAGAACACTTTTTTGGAGCCTGCCAAACTCTGGGATGACTGTGATCTCCAGAATTAGCTGACAGGTTAGTCTGTCAGGAATGCCAAGGTATGCTGACCTCCTGAACTCTTCCCTACATGTGGGAGCAGTGTAAACCACCTCCCCTGAGTCTTCCTGTGTCCCTCACCCATCATGTAGGCGAATGCATACTCTTGAGAGAAGAGTCTTCCCAGGGCCAAGGACAGGACAGAACTATCTGCAGAAGGGTGAGTATTACATTGAGGAAAAGACCGAAAAAGACATGAAACATACCTGCAGGTCAGAGGCCAGTGCTGGTCTGTTCATGGAGAAGCAAAGAGGGCAGGGTGTACCTCATGCTGAGAGCTTGTGGGTTTTCTAGTCCCATCCTAGGCTTACCCTTGTCCCAGGTAAAGGCATACCCAAAAGTGGGGTCCTGAAAGAGTGTGTGTTTATAGCTTCTCAAGCCATTTTGCTGGGAAACCAGGCTCAAGAATGCTGGAACTGAGAACTGTCCTAAGGCCTAAAGCAGCTTAGTCAAAACTAGGAATGTTGGGCCGGGCGTGGTGGCACACGCCTTTAATCCCATCACTTGGGAGGCAGAGGTAGGAGGATTGCCATGAGTTCAAGGCCACCCTGAGATGACAGAGTTAATTCCAGGTCAGCCTGGACCAGAGTGAGACCCTACCTCGAAAAACCAAAAAAAAAAAAACAAAACTAGGAATGTCTTTGGGGGAAGTGACCCTCCAGATACCACCTCTCCACTCTTTGCTCCCTGAAGATGGACTAGAACTTGGCCCTTAGGTGCACCCTTAGGTCCATTCAGTCATGGTGAATTATCTAGCCTGAAGAGTCCATGCCCATGGGAGGGGGGCTGAGGTGTTTATAAAGCCCATCAGGGGGTTGCAGCAAGCAAGAAGTAACCCACATCCTAGTTAGTGCTCCTTACCACTCACCCCAAGCAAACCCTTGTGGCCTGCAGACATCTTGTGGCATTTACCATCATCTCTAGTTAGTTCTCAGTTTCTCTCAGTAAAACGTCTTGACTTGCTCACTGTGCATCAAACCCGTTTCCCATACAGCCTCAGCCCCTGTTCTCAGAGGCAGTGCTTCCCCCAGTGACCTGTGAAGGGGTGCCTGGCTCCAGCGGAAGCACATTCCACTTAAGACCTGTTATGGTGTCTCCTGTGTTTCCATAAGCATCAGGCTCACTCTGGAATGATGACATTTTTGTTTTGTTGTTGTTGTTTTGGTCCTTTCACATTTTGGTCTTGAAGTGCAGACTAAAGAGCTGAGTGTGGTGGCGCATGTCTATTCCTAGCACTCAGGAGGCTGAGGTAGGAGTATTGCCATTAAGTTCAAGACAAGCCTGGGCTACTGCCTCAAAACAGATGAGCTAAAGAGATGGCTCAGCGGTTAAGGCACTTTCCTGCAAAACCAAAGGAGCTAGGTTCGATTCCCCAGGATCCACATAAAGCCAGATACACAAGGGGGTGCATGCATCTGGAGTTGTTTGCAGCAGCTAGAGGCCCTGGTGTGCCCATCCTGTCTCTCTCCCTCCCTCCCCGTCAAACAAATAAAATGTTTTTTAAAAAAAAAGAAATGGCCAGGCATGGTGGCACACGCCTTTAATCCCAGCACTCGGGAGGCAGAGGTAGGAGGATCACCACAAGTTCAAGGCCACCCTGAGACTACAGAGTTAATTCCAGGTCAGCCTGGACCAGAGTGAGACCCTACCTCGGAAAAAAAAAAAAAAAAAAAATTTAAAAAATAAAAAAAGAAATGCTAGCTGATCTAAATAGAAATCCTACTATGATATGTGGAATTGTACTTTGAGTTAACAGGTTTGGCTAGAGGACCAGAGGAATGGCTATGTGGCTAAAGGTGCTTGCTTGCAAAGTCTGAAGGCCCAGATTCAATTCCCCATCACCCAGGTAAAGCCAGATGGACAAAGTGGCACATATGTCTAGAGTTCCTCTGCAACAACAGAAGGCCCTGGAGTGCCCATACTCAGTGGAACTGAACACAGTGGGTTAACATTTTGGTGAATGCAAAGCCAGCACAAGCACAGCCAAGACATATGAGCATAGAGGGCTGGAGAGATGGCTTAGCAGTTGAGGCACTTGCCTACAACACCTAAGGACCCATGTTTGACTGTCCAGGAACCCCCAACCCCCATAAGCCAGATGCACAAGGTGACAAGTGTGTAAGATCGCACATGAGCACAAGATGGCAGAAGCATCTGGAGTTGGATTGCCGTGGCTGGAGGCCCTGGTGCTTGTCGGTTCTCTCTCGTGCGCACATACCTGCTCTCGTTACTCACTCTCCCACGCTCCCTTTCAAAAAAGGAAAGAAAAGAAAAAAGAGTGGAGAGTTATTAGCTGCCACAGGCAAGGAGAGCACTGGAGTTATTTTCCAACACAGTGGTTGCCTGAAAAACAAAGCATGAGGATTTGATTTAGGGAGCTGTTACATAATTCACATATAGGTTGTCCCATTCCCAAGTCGGTTCAGTTATGTGTGTTCACATGTTTATAAGAGGGACACGAATGCTTCTGGGCATGCTCAGCTTGCGCCATAGAGAGATAGCTTAGCAGTTTAAGGCACTTGCCTGTGAAACCTAAGGACCCAGGTTTGATTCGTCAGGTCCCACATAAGCCAGATGCACAAAGTGGCACATGTATCTGGAGTTCGTTTGCAGTGCCTGGAGGCCCTGGCGCACCCATTCTGTCTGTCTGAAAAATTAATTTTCAAAAAAAAGTTAAAGATAAAAGACACTTTGAAGATACTTGAACTCAAGAGTCTGCCCCTGAAGCTGCCTACCTTGTTTAGTGGCCAGCATTAGCTGGCTGGAATATAGCTTGGTGATAGAATGCTTGCTTAGCATGCACAGTGCTCCGGGTTTGATGCCCAATACCATAACAAGAAAAGTGTGTCCTCTAGTCAGCTGTGGTGACACACGCCTATCATCTGGGTAAGGAGATTAAGGCAAAAGGATCACAAGATTGAGCCCACTAGAGATAGTCGTATATCCTACCTCAAAAGAAACTCTTAAATTATCTTTATGTGCGCAGGTATATTGTGTGCATTTCTGTACATGTTTAAAGTTGCCAAATGAGCATCATAATTTTAATTAAATAGGGCCAGATTACCTATATCCTTGTGTGTTATCCAAGAACATACCATAAAATTTGTCCAGATCTTTGACATATGTTTATGCTGGGAGCCAAGCAGGTTGTAATAAAGAGAAGTAAGCTTCCAAGGTTACAGGGGTCAAGAACTTCCTCACCGGGGACCACTTCTGAGCCATGTAAAACAGGGAAGTCACACTAGAATCTTACCAGAGCCCTACCTGCTTAGAAGTTCAGAGACTTGCACAACGTACTTTAAAAAAATATGTATATATATTTATTTATTTGACAGAGAGCGAGGATGGGCATGCCAGGGCCTCCAGCCACCTGCAAACAAATTCCAGACGTGTGTGCCCCCTTGTGCATCTGGCTAACATGGGTCCTGAGGAATGAACCTGGGTCCTTTGGCTTTGCAGGCATGTGCCCTAACCCCTAAACAATCCCTCCAGCCCCCAACATACTTTTATGGGAAGAACATGTCAACAAAAGTAACCTATACCAACTAGATTCCTTTATTCAAAGAAACACTCAGTAATTGTGCCCAGCCTTGTGCCAGACATTATAGGCAGAAGAAAGGTTGGCCTCTGTTATGTATGAGTTCATGATTTGGTGGGGAGAACAGCCACGTGGCCTATGAGCACAGGTATGGCCAAGATTCTTGGAGAGGTGTAGGGCCAGCAGGCTTGGTGAGTGAGTTGGGTCTTGTAAATGCCCAGGAAGTCTGTCCACATGGATGTGTGTTCAGGGTGCAAGTAGGGTTCTGACATCTGCAGAATGTGGAAGGCTGTGTCAGGATTGTCCTCAGCAGAAAGCAGCATGCCACATACCAGGCGGGCTGGCTTCCTGACGCCTCCCTGACTTACGTTTCTTTTTCTTTTTCTTTTTCTTTTTCTTTTTTTTGTGTGTGAAGACAGATAAAGGTATTTCATGTGACAGCACATTTCACAGGCTATGTACAGAATGTATTCCACTGACGTCCATTCATCTGTCCAACCCTGGGGAGAAGTCTAAATCCACTCTCCCCCTGGGGTGAGGGTGGAAGGAAACCCATGCATGAAAGCATGCCTTAGCTCCAGATTACAAAACCAGGGCACTCTTCTGCCCAGTAATTCTAGACGTTTTCAGTGTGGCCCAGGATCCAAGTAGAATGAGGCATCCCCTGGCACAAGGTGCTTCAGTAGCAATTGTGGACAGAATGCAGAAGGGAATCTGTTGAGTGATCTATGTTGTCAGCAAAACTTGGAACCCACTGGATGATCTGTGCTACCACCAAAACCTCACCTCTGCAGCACAGGCTCCTAAGACTGCAGGAGATGAAAAAGCCCTATCTCAGTACCATGCCTGTTACAGTTCCCTTCTCACTGCTGGGACAAACATCTGACCAGAAACAGCCTATGGGGAGGAAAGGGTTCATTTCAGACTTACAGATTTCAGGGAAAGCTTTATCATGGTGGAAGAAGCCGGTCCACTCTAGTGTCCACCCACAGTGAGAGAACTGCTAGACCAGCAAGCACAAGCTGACTCAGGACACCTAGTAGGGCTCGACTGAAGATCCACCCCCAGTGACACACCTACTCCAGAAGGACTCCACCTACTGAATAAGAAGCTTAAAAAGTACCTCTGGAGGGCAGGAGAGCTGGCTTAGCGGTTAAGGCGCTTGCCTGCAAAGCCAGAGGACCCAGGTTCAACTCTCCAGGACCCATGTTAGCCAGATGCGCAAAGGGGCACATGCATCTGGAGTCCCTTTGCAGTGGCTGGAGACTCTGGCGCACCCATTCTCTCTCACTTTCTGTCTGCTCCCCCTCTCTCAAATAAATAAAATTAAATATATATTTTTAAAAATTACCTCAGGAGCTGGACATGGTGGCACACGCCTTTAATCCTAGCACCCAGGAGGCAGAGGTAGGAGGATCACTGTGAGTTTGAGGCCACCCTGAGTCTACAGGTCAGACTGGGCTAAAGCGTGACCCTACCTCAAAAACAAAAAACAAAACCACCTCAGACTGGGAGGCATGCGTTACAAAACACCACAGTGCCCTTCTGCACTTGGAGCAGGGAGCCACTCAGCAGGCATTTCCTGTGTGTCTTCTCCAGAACTGACTGGAGCATCCATACCTCTGGGGTGTGTTCTCCAACGCGCTGCTGGCTGTGTGAGAGCACATCTCCCAGGACAGCTGCTCTTTACCATGCTGGGACTATCGGCTGTCTCCTGTTTTCCTGCTGCTTAGACCATGGCCTTTGGGGGCAAGGAGGTGTTCAGTCCATAGTTGCTGAGTCACAGGATTCTGCGTTGTCAGGGAACTACACACCCACACATAATGGGAAGACCTCATTCACAAAAATCATGCTCAGTGCAAAATCCCAAACCAAGTAAAGATGATCTGTGTAATAGTAAGTGTCAGGTTCTGGGTTCAGGATAGAGGGGAACTGGAGACAAGCTATATCTTGGGCCCAAAAACTTTTATTTTTTAAATATTTATGTATTTGAGAGAGCAAGAGAGAAAATGGGAACACTATAGCCTTCAGCCACCGCAAACCAACTCCAGACACATGCTCCACTTTGTGCATCTGGCTTACATGGGTCCTGGGGAATCAAACCTGGGACCTTAGGCTTCACAGGCAAACGTCTTAACTGCTAAACCATCTCTCCAGCCCCCAAGACTTTTATTTATTATTTTTCTGGTTTTTCAAAGTAGAATCTCACTCTAGTTCAGGGTGACCTGGAATTCAGTATGTATTTCTCAGGGTGGCCTCAAACTCATGGCAATCCTCCTACCTCTGCCTCCCGAGTGCTGGGATTAAAGGCATGCACCACCACGCCCGGCTTCCTTAACTTTCTTTTAGATAAAAAAGTCATTTTGGGCTGGATAGATGGCTTAGTGGTTAAGCGCTTGCCTGTGAAGCCTAAGGACCCTGGTTAGAGGCTCGATTCCCCAGGATCCACATTAGCCAGGTGCACAAGGGGGCGCACATGTCTGGAGTTCGTTTGCAGTGGCTGGAGGCCCTGGTGCGCCCATTCTCTCTCTCTCTCTCTCCCCCCTTCTTTGTCACTTTCAAATAAATAAAAATTTAAAAAATATTCTTTAAAAAGTCATTTCAGTGCTGAAGAGATGGCTTAGTGGTTAAGGTGTTTGCCTGCAAAGCCAAAGAATCCTGGTTTGATTCTCCAGGACCCACATAAGCCAGATGCACAAGAGGGTGCATGCGTCTGGAGTTCATTTGCAGTGGCTGGAGGCCCTGGCATGCCCATTCCCCCCCCTCCCTCCCTCTTTCTTCCTCTCTCTCTCAAATATATATATATATATATATATATATATTATTAAAGTCATTTCAATCTCAAAACAGCAGAAAAACTGGGTAGTCTAACGGCTTTATAAAGGTTACTAAATTTTCTTTAATTTTCTCTGGTTGCTCCTGCCCTAGCCAGTATAGCACTGCTCAGCTGATGTGTGGATGGAGGGTGGGACATCTGGGAGGGACCTGAGTAAATTGACCAACCACAGCCCTGGATGGGAAAATGTATCCTAGTTAGGTGTGATGGTACACACCTTTAGTCCTAGCACTTGGAAGGCTAAGGCAGGAGGATCAGGGGTTTGAGGTCAATTGCGGTGTGGTAGTTTGAATGTCTGTCCCCCATAGACTCAGGTTTGTTTTTTTGGTTTTTTTGGGTAGTGTCTCACTATCCCAGGCTGATCTGGCTTCACTATATAGTCTCAGGGTGGCCTGGAACTCAGTGATCCTCCTACCTCTGCCTCTCGAGTGCTGGGATTAAAGGCATGTGCCACCACGCCCAGTGACTCAAGTGTTTTATTAAAGATTGTAACTTGGATCTCCAGCCATCTAGCTGGAGGAAGTGTCACTGAGGAGTGGATCCTGAAGTCTAGCCTTAAGGTGCCCCTGGGAGTGGATCTGATTTCCAGCCCAAAGGTGTGAGAGAGAAGTCTGAGCTCTGGCTGGGCCCCGCTGTTTGCTGCCCATCTGTACTGTTGCTTTTGGTGTTGCTGGCTGCTGGTGGTGGTTTCTCTCTGCTTGGGGTGTGGAAGCAGCTTCCTCTGCCACTGGTAGAACTTCCCCCTGGATCTGGAAGCTTGAAATAAACCCCTTCCTCCCTTAAGCTGTGCCTGTTTGGAAGTTCATCCCAGCAACGTGGAGCTGACTACAGCATTTGGCAACTTAGCAAGTCCCCATTTAGAAAGAAAGAAAAAGAGAGAGAGAAAGAAAAAAAGAAAGAAAGGAAGGAGGGAGGAAAGAAAGGGAAGGAAGGAAGGGCTGGAGAGATGGCTAAGGCGCTTGCCTGCAAAGCCTAAGGACCCATGTTGGATGCTCCAGACCCCACATAAGCCAAAAATACAAGGTCACACAAGCTCGCACATGTGCACAAGGTGGTGTACGTGAAAAGAGTTCAAATGCAGTGGCTGGAGACCTTAGCACACCAATTCATTCTCTCTCTCATACACACACACACACACACACACACACAAGCTGGTATTATGAATCATGCTTTTAATCTCAGTATTCAGGACGATGGGAAAGGAGGAATGCCATGGGTTTGAGGCTAGCCTGGGATAGTTCCAGCCTAGCCCTAGACTACAAAGTGAGACCCTGTCTCAAAAAAAGTGGGGGAGAGGACTTGAGAGATGGTTCCGTAGTTAAAGGTACTTGTTTACAAAGCCTGCCAGCCCTGGTTTGATTTCCCAGTGTACAGTGAAGCCAGATGCACAGCATGGCACATGAGTCTAGAGTTTGTTTGCAGCAGCAAGAGGCCCTGGCATACCCATAATCATTCTCTTTCTCTCTCACACACACACACACTCAAATAAAAATCTTTTAAAGATAGAGCTGGAGAGATGGCTTAGTGGCTAAGGTGCTTGCCTGCAAAGCCAAAGGACCCAAAAGTTCGATTCCCCAGGACCCATGTAAGCCAGCTGCACAAGATGGTACATGCATCTGGAGATTGTTTACAGTGGCTATGGGCCCTGGAGTGCCCATTCTCTCTACATATCTGTTCCTCTCTCTCAAATAAATAAAATTTTGAATATTTTAAAAATATACTTGGGGGAGCTGGGGGCTGGTGAGCAGTTAAAGGTGCTTGCTTACAAAGCATGCCAGCTTGGGTTAGGTTTCCCAGTACCCATATAAATACAGATGTATCTGGAGTTCATTTGCAGCAGCAAGAGGCCCTGGCGCACCCATATTCTCAATCTTTCCTCAAAAATAAGTAAAGAATATTTAGACGGCTGGAGAGATGGTTCCGTTGGTGAAGTGCTAGCTGTTACAGCATGAGGACGTGAGCTGAGTCCCCAGAACCCACATAACAGAAGCCAAGTGTAGTGCTCCCTGGGGCTCACTGACCAGCCAGCCTAGCCTACCTGATGGGCTCCAGGCCAGGTAGACAGCACCCCCGAGGAGCAACACCCAAGGTTGTCCCCCACCCACATGAGTGTACATACAGTGAATTCCAGGTCAGTCTGGGCCCGAGTGAGACTCTACCTTGAAAAACCAAAAAAAAAAAAAAAAAAAGTCCTGGGTTCACAGGTTAAATTCCCCAGAACCCACATAAACCATAAACCAGATGCACAAGGTGGCACATGCATCTCATCTGGAGTTTGTTTGCAGCAGCTGAAGACCTTGGCATGCCCCTCTCTCTCTCTCCCTCTTTCCCTCTCTCTCTCTCTTTCTCAAATAAATAAAATAAAAACGGTTTTTGTTTTTATTCGTTTATTTGAGAGCGACAGAGAAAGAGGCAGAGAGAGAGAATGGGTGCACCAGGGCTTCCAGCCACTGCAAACAAACTCCAGATGCATGCGCCCCCTTGTGCATCTGGCTAATGTGGGTCCTGGGGAATCGAGCCTCGAACCAGGGTCCTTAGGCTTCACAGGCAAGCGCTTAACTGCTAAACCATCTCTCCAGCCCAGGTTTATTTTTTAAAAAGTCCTGGGTTCAATCCCTAGCACTGGAAAAAAAAAATCATGATACTTGACCTAGAAAAAAAACACATACCAAAATTCACAGGCTCCAAAGCCACAAAAACTTTTTTTTTTTTTTTTTGAGGCAGGGTTTCACTCTAGCCCAGGCTCACCCAGAACTGCTGCGATTGAGCAGCCTTGAGCTACCTACCAAGCCAAGGTCAAAAATTTATTTTCTACCCTGCAGTATATCCATCGCTGACCAGGAGGGGGCTCTGCTCACCTGGGTTTCTCAAGGCCCCAGCATGACTGATCAGCAAGAGCTCAGGCGGCTGCAATAGTGGAGATGTCGTGTTTCCACACTGGGCAATCCACTGGAGGTGAGCCACACCAGGCTGTTGAACACCGAGCTATGACGTTGAGAACGAGAACTGCATTGTTCATTTTCATGAAGTTTTATTCGCTTAGATGAATAACAAAAAAAAAATTAATGTGAAATTTTAAATTAGTGGGTTGGAGAGATGCTCAGCAGTTAAGGCACTTTCCTGCAAAGCCTAACAACTAGCAGCTGTGGGCCCCTGTCATGCCCATTCTCTCTCTCCTTGCAAATCAATAAATACATTTTAAAAAATAAACTTCAGAAACAAATCAGGGCTAGGGATGTAGCTCAGTTGGTAGAGTGTCTGCCTAGCTTGTATGAAACTCTGAAACGACATCCCCAGCAACACATAGCCCAGGCATGGAGGGGTGCACCTGCAATTCTAGGTGGAGCAGGAGGAGCAAAAGTTCAAAGTCATCCTTGGCTATATATTGACTTTAAGGTCAACCTTGGCTACATAAAACCCTGTCTCCAAAAATCAATTTTTCATAAAAAGAAAAAAAATTAGGTTGCTTTTTTTGTTTTTGTTTGTATTTTTATTTTTCGAGGTAGGGTCTCACTCTAGCCCATGCTGACCTGGAATTCACTATGTAGTCTCAAGCTGGCCTTGAACTCACAGCGATCCTCCTACCTCTGCTTCCTGAGTACTGAGATTAAGGCGTGTGCCACCATGCCTGGCAAATCAGGTTGGTTTTAATTGTATTATAAGAAGTGTTCATGAGGGCTGGAGAGATGGCTTAGTGGTTAAGGCACTTGCTTTTAAGCCTAAGGATCCAGGTTCAAACTCCCCAGAACCCACGTAAGCCAGATGCACATGAATCTCGAGTCCATTTGCAATGGCATGTGCATTCTCTCCCTCTCTCTCTCATAAATAAAAATAAAATTATCTAAAAAAGAAGTGTTCCTGATAATGAAATTGTTTCTTGAGGTTTTATAAAATATTTATTTGCAAGCACAGAGAAAGAGAATGGGCATGTCAGGGCCGCTTGCTGCTGCAAATGAGCTCCAGACACATGTGCCACTTTGTGTCTATCTGGCTTTACATGGATATGGGGGGGGATTGAATATGGGCTAGCAGGCTTTACAGGCAAGTGCCTTTAATCACTGAGACATTCCTCCAGCCCCTTGATAGTGGAATTGATCCAGGTAGTAAATGAACTACCATGTTCTGGATATTTCTATCATTTTTCTTTCATCAAAAACTGGCTTTTCAGCTGGGCATGGTGGTGCACGCCTTTAATCCCAGCACTTGGGAGGCAGAGGTAGGAGGATCGCCATGAATTTCAGGCCACCCTGAGACTACATAGTAAATTCCAGGTCAGCCTGGGCTAGAGACCCTACCTCAAAAAAAAAAAAAAAGTGGCTTTTTAGATGCATAAGGTGGCGCATGCGTCTGGAGTTCCTTTGCAGTGGCTAGAGGTCCTAGTGTGCTCATTCTCTCACTCTTTCTCTCTCAAAGAATTTTTTTTTTTCACAGCACTCAGGAGGCAGAGGTAGGAGGATCGCTGTGAGTTCAAGGCCACCCTGAGACTACAGAGTGAATTCCAGGTCACCCTGGGCTAGAGTGAGATACTACTTTGAAAATACAAGAAAAAAAAAGTGGCTTTTTAGCTAATTTGGATTCTAGGAAACTGGGTTTCTTCCTCCTATGTTAGGGGAATGTTTTCATGACTGGTTTAGAGCCCACTGGCAGCAGAGCAGGAAAGCCCTTCCCTGCCCTCCCTTTCGCTCCCAGCACACAGGCTCTCCAGTTGCCTAGCTGGTGGGCAGCTCTCAGGTTACTGAGGGGTCTGCAAATTCACATCACCACACAAGTGTGTGGCCACACTTCTTCCCATGACCCACTCCTTCTAGCTTCTAGTCACCTGCTCTCCTTCCCCATTTGCCTGCCTCTCTCTGACACTTCTTATGTGCTTAGCTCCCCCCCCCCCCATCCTGAACTCATTTTCCTGATCTTGGTATGAGATCACTCCAGCCCTGAGAAGAGTGTTTTGGCCAGGGCAGGAGGAGCAGATGCACAGGGCCTTACTGTGTGTCATGAAAATGCTCCAGAGGGCTGCATGAAACCCTGTGAGCACAGAACAGAGAAGGCACCCAGCTCAGGAGGGCTGCCTGGGCAAGGTAACCGGGCAAGGGAAGGGAGGACAATGAGAGGAGAGGAGCCGCCTGTGAGTGCTGATTGATCAGCTCCACACTGAGTATGGAGTGTGCCACGCAGTGCCTGGGATACCTGTACCTATGTGGGGTGGGGGATGCCCCAGAAGGGGCCTCGCAGTATCACAGTGCAAAGTTCCCAGGCTGAGAACTTGGGAGGTTTTTCTCCTGAGCAGCAGAGAAGGCTGGAAACCAGGGCATGTACAGAGAGACACCTGTGCGGCCCGCACCCCTGGAGGCAGGAGGGAACACAGCCGGCTTGCTGAACATTGAGGAATCTGAAGATACGTAAATGCTGGTGCCCTAGCCAAAAACCACCTTCAAGAGCTATTTCTGCAGCTGACAAGATTTGGAGCCCGGTAGGGTAGATCTATTAAGGTCTTGCCATTTCCTCTAAGAATCCTGGGAGGGATTTCAGCCATCAGCTGGCCTGCTTCTGAGGGTTAAAGAAAGTTCTGGGTGAGCACTGCTCCTGACAACAGAGGAAGGATAAGGTCTTTGGACACCTTGCCTCACCCCAGTATGCCCTAGTCCAACCAGAGACCCTGGCACCCTCAGTGATGCTGTGACTCTAAGTGTGCCGCCTCTGTGCTCTGTCTCTGTCGCTGAGATGAATTCTGAGACAGGCAGAGCCAGTAAATAAGTTCACACCACCTTCTCCCTCGCCAAAGTGATAATTATTCATGGTTTAGAAAATAACTGCAAGTTGTGAGCAGAAAGAAAACTGTGAGCCCTGCCCCATTTCCAGGCGGCCTGGATGACGAAGTCAAAGCCTGTGGATCAAGGATAGAAATGTGCCCCTTTGGGATGGGATATAGCTCTCTTGGTAGACTACTTGCCTATCCTGGGTTCCCCATGCACTGGGCATGTGGTACATGCCTACAATTCCAGCAGGTGGTGAAGGCAGGAGATCAGATATTGAAGGTCATTTGGGGGCACATGACACATTGAAAGAAAAGAAGGATGTGAGGGAGGGAGGGAGGGAATGTGGAAATGTTTCCCTACACACACACACTTTAAGTGGGCTCTGAAGCTCTCCAAACAATCTCAAATAGCCACTCCGTACCTGTGCCAGCCATGTATGTTCTCATCAAACACTTGCAGGTCTGGAGAGATGGCTTAGCAGTTAAGGCACTTGTCTGCAAAGCCAAAGAACCCAGGTTCAATTCCCCAGGATCCACATAAGCCAGATGCACAAGGCGGTACATGCATCAGGAATTCATTTGCAGTGGTTGAAGGCCCTAATGTGCCCACTCTCTTTCTGTCTGTCTGTCTGTCTCTCTCAAATAAAAGAAAACCTGAGGCCTAGCATCATAGGACTGAAAGAGCTGCAAGCCTTGGTGCCTGACTCAGCTGTTAGTAAGCTTTGGGAAATCACACATGGTATTTATACTCTACACCTTCATTTGCTGCTGGTTCTGCTGCTGTTAAACTCCACAAAGTATCAAAAGCTTAAGCAACACAATGTTACAGGAAACTGAGTAACACAGGATGGCACCAAAGATATAATGGAGAATCAGAAAATCTATTCATGTTGACATGGACTCGGGAATCGCTTCTGAAGCCTGATAGCTCAGAGGTTTTATAGACAGTGTGGCAGGCAGTCTGACATCATCTTGAGTTTTTTGTACAATCAGTGGGGTACAGGTTTCTAAGGTTACATGATCTTGGGGGTACAAACAGAAAATTGCTTATCAATCAGTGATAAGAAAGCACAAATGTAGGGGCTGGAGAGACAGCAATAAAGCACTTTCTTGCAAAGCCTGATGGCCTGAGTTTGATTCCCCAGTACCCACATAAAGCCAGATGCACAAAGTGGCACATGCCTCTGGAGTTCATTTTCAGCAGTAAGAGGTCCTGGAATGTCCATGTTCTCTCTCCTTGCAAATAAACAAATAAATATATTTTTAAAGCAAGTACAAATGGGAACAGAAAGCTGTTTGTCCAGGGGTGTTTGTGTGTCTGTGGCTGCACTAACCAGATACGAGCAGGGTGCAGCTGCACAGATAGGGAGGAGATTCGGGGTCATGCTGTCTCCCTGGTAAAGCTTGTACAGTAGAAACTTGTGTTTCAGTCTCTTGGCTAGTTCCTGGTAAGCTTCCATCGGCTCTGCCTAAGGGGAGACCCTCCCTACTTTCTCCCACATGGGCTTTCTACCCCCTCCTGCCCTCCACATGGCTGGTGCTTTCTTCACTTTCTTCTCTTAAAAAAAAAAAAAAGTCTCTCTAGGGCTGGAGGGATGGCTTAGCGGTTAAGGCATTTGCCTGCAAAGCCAAAGGACCAACACTCAATTCCCCAGGACCCACGTTAGCCAGATGCACAAGATGGCACATGCATATAGAGTTCATTTGCAGTGCCCAGAGGCCCTGGCATGCCCATTTTCTCTCCCTCCCTCTTTCTCTCTGTCAAATAAATAAATATAATTTTTTTTTTTAAAAAGTCTCTCTAGCTGGGTGTGGTGGCATGTGCCTTTAATCCCAGCACTTGGGAGGCAGAGGTAGGAGGGTTGCCATGAGTTCGAGACCACCCCAAGACTACACAGTGAATTCTAGGTCAGTCTGAGCTAAAGTGAGAGCCTATCTCTGCGCCGTCCAGCGGGGAGTTGAACAAGGACCCAAGGAGAAGCTAACCTGAGTGAGAAAAGGCAAACAGACACAAGAAGGAGACCATGCTAGATGTTTGTCAAGGCCTCAGAGTCTTTATTTTTTACACAGTGGTTATATAGGGGAAGAAAAAGGGGGGAATAAGCTGGCTGACATGAGTTAGGGCTTTGGAATTGTCAGGAAACCTAGAGGGGATGTAATCAGGTGTTCATCTAATCTTGCCTCAATGGCTTAACATCCTGACTGCACCAGGCTTCACATCCTGACCACAAACTGGCCTTTTGCAAAAGATAAGATTCTATAAGCAGTCTGCTGACCGACATTCCAGAAGTACCTAACAGAAAGCTGGATGGACCAGCTTTCTGAGTAATGAATCAGCTTATGAGCAGGCCCAGGCAAAATGGAGAGGCTTTTGCTCTATGGCTCCCAACATATCTCAAAAAAAAACAACAATAAGAAAAGTCTCTCCAAACCTTTAAAAAAAAAAAAAAAGGAAGAAAGAAAAACTTATGTTGTAGAGTATCGTCTGGGTCTGGTTTCTTTGTTGAATTTCTTCTGCCACAAGAAATGTGTTCTCCCATGGTTCTGGAGGCCAGGAGGCCCAACGCACGAATTGTCAGGGCTGTGCCCCTGTGGCATGGAAGCTCTTGGGAGATTCTTTCCCTTGTCTCTGTAGCTTCTGGTGGCTGCTGGCTGTGGGCCCGGGTTGCATGTTTTCCAGGCTCTCCCTGGGCTCACACTGCCCGACCACACGCAGCCTGCCTCCAACTCTTCGCAACGATGTGTGGGTGCATCCAGGGCTTCTCTGGTCAACTTCCCTATCTCTAGGTCCTAATCACACCCTCAAAGACTTTTTCTTGATATTTTGTTTTGGTTTAATTTTTTGTTTGTCTGGTTGACTGATTTGGTTCCCCTCTTCTCCCCTAGGCAGAGTCTCACTCTAGCCCAGGTTGACCTGGAGCTCACTCTGTAGTCCAAGGCTGGCCTCAAATGAACTCTCAGTGATCCTCCTACCTCTGCCTCCTGAGTGATTAATGACCAGGTGTGGTTTGGTTTATTTGAGACAGGCTCTTGCTGTGTAATCCAAAATGGCCTCGAACTTATGATTCTCCTTCCTCACCCTCCTAAGTGCTGGGGTCACAGGCACGTACCACCACATCCAACAAGACCCTTTTTCTAGTAGCAGTAGGTGGCATTTACAGGTTCGAAAGGTTAGGGCATTATGATGATGAATTTTATTTTAGTCACCCATGCCACTTCTGCCCATCCGTTCACTTGTTCCATCCTGGAGCTTCACGGTGTGGATGTGGGTGCTGCCGCACGGAGCTCAAGAAATAGGCGTGCTCCTGCCTTCAGGGGCTTCCTGTTTGCTCCTCCTGCTTCCAGATGCCCTGTGACAACACAGATGATAATGCTGACCCTGTTCTGGTGCTTTAACTCACTGACCTTGATACAGCCCCATGCCCACCCGCAAGGTGGGCTCCACAGTGCACTGTTTGCCTCTGCATGCAGAAAGCTCAAAGAAGCACAGTGGAGAGGCAGTGGGGCTGAGGCTTCTTGGAGGTGTCACCTCCTCAGACCATGGAAGGGCAGGAACTGGCCACAGGAAAAGGCAGGGAGGAGGAGAGCAAGTAAAGGAGGCAGGAAAGCGCTGGATGCTCCCATTGGGTAAGGAGAAGCAGGAGCCAGGTGTGGTGAAACAGTCCTGTAATCCCAGCACTTGAGAAATAGAGGCAGGCCAATCTTATGCCCAAAGTCAGCCTGAGCGAGACCCTATCTCTTGGGGGGAGGGGAGGCAGAAATT
This sequence comes from Jaculus jaculus, assembly GCF_020740685.1. Lineage (NCBI taxonomy): Eukaryota > Metazoa > Chordata > Mammalia > Rodentia > Dipodidae > Jaculus > Jaculus jaculus. Next base: position 88,599,832 of record NC_059110.1, read on the forward strand.
AAAGCCTGCTAAGGCTGCTTGAAGCTTTGGAAATCACTAAGAATCAGAGCAGCTCAAGGACGCTGAGGGCAGAAGGGGGGCTCCCAGGCAGCTTGCTCGCTCTCTACCACACTGGCCTCTGGCCTCATGTTCCGGTTCCCAGGCCTGCAGCAAGTGGACCTGATACGGGGTTGCACTTTCAGCTCTTGGGTCAAGGTGTCAGAAGCCCTGGGACCCTGGTCCCACATCTACCTCTAAGGACCCAAGAACCTTGTACATGGGCTACCATCATTCCTCAGACTCCTTTGGGAGTGGTCTTCAGCTGCCTGTTCCTGAGCTGCTAGAGCCTGGGACATCAGCACAGGTCATGTTAAGTCAGTGGTATCCAGGGATCGAGAGCACAGGCTGTGGCTGCTGCCCTTCCTCTGTCCCTTGGCATGCCCAACCCCACTTGAGTGTTCAATAGAAGGAGTGTGACAAATCCAGACATCCTATGGTGCCATGCTGTGCTGGTCCCAGTAGCACAATGGTGAACAATACACTGAGGGTCAAGCCCTCACTTGAAGGTGGAGGCGGGTGCTCATTGGACCATCACACAGTGGGTGCTCATCTGAAAAGGGAGCTGAGTCCAGCCAGGGAGGGCTTCTGAATTTACTGCAATCTTATCTTTGGAGAGAAACACTTTGTATCTGGTGGTGGGCTTTGGTCGACATGGCCCTGGTCTTGGTCCCCCGTCAGATCTGAGGGTCCCAGCTAATGAAGCCCAAAAGCTGAGAATGTCATCAGAGAGCATCTGAGGCCTATAGCAAAGTTTGTCCTCTTTGCCATAACTCACCTACCTGATGTTTCCACCAATGTATTTGCAAAGCGTTTTGATTGATGACTTGTCTTTATTCTGATACTATAAAAACTTCACGAAAGAGTCACCAATGGTCGTTCAGATTGGCTCCCGCATAAATGATCTCTTGCTCCCCCGGAAGTGAGAGTTGTTTGGGGCTGTTTTGTTTTGTCCTCAGCTCTCACAAGCGGCAACGACCTTACACGGTAAAGTAGCTAACCTTTTTAGGACCCCAGCTTCTCCTCATCCCCACCCCGCCCCACCCGCCACCTACCACAGGAGCTGACAAAAGACCTTGGTCGTTGAGGGATGGGTTCGCCGCGGGACGCCCAGGTCTGAGGCCCTCCTGAGTGAGGGAGATGGCTCGGGGCGCCCACAGTCCCTCTAGCTTTCCGGGGCACTTGATGCGAGCGTGGTTCGGCGGGCTTCTTTTGTGAGCTGCCCGCGCACGACGCGGTCCCCGCCCTCGCCCCCTCCCCAGCGGCGGGCCCGCGGCTCGGCTCGGCTCGGAGCGGCTCGGCTCGGCTCGGAACGGCTCGGAGCGGCGCCGCTCGGCTCGGCTCGGCTCGGAACGGCTCGGGTCGGCTCGGATCGGCTCGGAGCGGCGCCGCTCGGAGAGGCTCGGCTCGGAGGGGCTCGGCTCGTCTCGGAACGGCTCGGCTCGGCTCGGAGCGGCGCCGCTCGGGTCGGAGCGGCTCGGCTCGGAACGGCTCGGCTCGGCTCGGAGCGGCTCGGCTCGACTTGGCTCGGAGCGGCTCGGCTCGGCTCGGCGCGCGGCTCACACGAGCGAGCGGCTCACACGAGCGAGCGGCCGCCGCCGGGGCCCGGGGCGCGCGATGGCGGCGGCGGCGGCTGCGGCGGCGGCGCGGGGTTCCGGCTGAGCTGCGGGCGGCCCGGATGGCGGGCGGCGCGGGCTGGGCGGGCGCCCCCGCCGCTCTGCTGCGCTCCGTGCGCCGCCTGCGCGAGGTGTTCGAGGTGTGCGGCCGCGACCCCGACGGCTTCCTGCGCGTGGAGCGCGTCGCGGCGCTCGGACTGCGCTTCGGCCAGGGCGAGGAGGTAAGAAGGCAGGCGGCCGCCGCGGCTCTCCTCGGTCCTCCGGGAGCCTGAGCTCGGTCCTCCGCGCGCCGCCCACCCCCTCTCTCAGCCCGCCCGGGGACCAGCCAGCGCGCCCACCGGCCCAAGCCCATGACTAGCTCCCCGACCCCCTCCCCGTGGAGACCTCCCCCAGGGCGGAGGACCGCCGACCCCCTCCCTCAACCCCCCCTCGTCCGCCTTCCACCCTTAGCTCCTTGCCGCCAGCATCACGCGCTCATCTTGCCCTTCCTGGCCACCCTGGGCACTCGGAGCGATCTGCAGCCCTAACTGGATGTTTGGAGGTGGAGGAGAAGGATCTCCCAAAATCTAGCCTGGGGACCTCCTGCCTTCACCCTGTGGAGACCAAGACGCGGAAGGTGGGGTGGTACTATATATGTATATGTATGTGTATCCAGTTCTGGGCCTGGCGAAGCCAACGGTGGCAGAGATACTCTGCAGCCTTGGCTCCTTAACTGCACCCACTTAGCCTACAACAGAAAAAAGAGGTGGCTACTTGGGGCCAGCCTGGATTCCAGCCCATTGTCTGGTGAACCCTCCCACTTAGGCTCGGGTGGGCAGACCTGCTGTACTTCACTGCGGCAGGCCATCCAGAGCCAAGGCAGGGAGTGGTAGCTGAGCAGCGGATGTTGCGTGGTTGGCTGCCTGGGTGGCTGGCAGCCGAGTTGTGTATATTGTCAACAAGACTGGAATCACAGGATGGACGCTGCCAGCGTGTGGACTTTGAATGATAAATGTCCACGAACCTAGTGTCCTCTTACCAGCGGCACTGGGACTGGTGGCTACAGTGTAGTAGCCCATCCTACCGTGGTCACAGTCTTCTCCCTTCTCCCGGGGACTGTGCTGAGCAGTGGGTTTTCAAGACCGTTTGAGACCTCAGGGGGACCCTGCATAGGGAGTCTGGGGCCTTGGCCTCAAACAGGCACTGGCTGGCCTTAAGTTCCCAGGATGGGTCAGGCTGGCATTTTAGAACATGGGAGGAGCTAGGACATGATGACCAGTTGGGCTGGTGCCTCCCTGTGACTTGACAAGTGGGAGGTGATATTCATCCCTACCTGAGTAACACGCCATGGGCCAGGACCTGGGAATCCCTGAGAGGAGTAGGTAGAAGAGAGAGGCTGGTGTCAGGTTTGAGGACTCTGTCTCTTATCCCAGGAAACACACTGGAAGCAGCTTCCCCCTGGAGACCCCCTGCATCCTCTTCGCTTGGCACAGGGACATTTCCTGCTGCTGCCCTGATCCTTCCTCTCCACAGCAGAGCCTCTCGCCTTGGCCAGTGACTCCCATCTGGGCAGGCCGAGTAGCCCCCACCCCCTCACCCCAAAAGGCCACAAGCTGCAGGTGAAGAGAAGTTGCACTCACTTTGGCTAGGAACAGCCTCCGGGCAACAGTCTTTCCACTTTACACAAGCTGGACAGCTCCTGTCATTAGACCCTCCTCCCTCTTCACACCAGAGACAGTCCTGCTTGTCATTTAGTCATGGTTCTGCACAGGGACTCACCTAGGTGACTTTTCTGCATGCATCCTTTAAACACTTGAAAATATCACTTGTCTGCCTCTGCTCTTCCTACCTGTACTCCCACCTTCCTTTCTCCATACCAAATATCCCTGTCTGAAATCTCAAGCCATTTCCAACCTGCCCAACGGGAGCCAAGTCGCTGACTTTCATCCCTGGAGCTGCCATTGACTAATTGTGCGATGATTTTCCTAGCAAGACCTCAAAGGAGGTTCCCATGTCATCTCACACGCACACGCATGTACACACACACACTCACACAAATGAGGGGACTGCCTTTTCAGATAGTGCCCCACATTCTCCACTCACACCAAGGTTCTGACACTGAAACCTCCAGAGATCTGTTTGAGAAACCTCTGGCCAGCCAGGGATTCTCCACACTGGGGGAGAGCCAGTGGTTTCTTTCTTAATAAACCATGATCTTTCATCATTGTAGCAAATCTGTGGACTGCAGCACACTGGAAATGTGGGCATTTGAAAATAGAACAACTGGGGGTTGGAGAGATGGCTTAGCTGTTAAGCGCTTGCCTGTGAAGCCTAAGGACCGGGGTTCGAGGCTCAATTCCCCAGGACCCACATTAGCCAGATGCACAAGGGGGCACAAGCGTCTGGAGTTCGTTTGCAGTGGCTGGAGGCCCTGGCATGCCCATTCTCTCCCTCCCTTCCTCCCTCCCTCCCTCCCTCCCTCCCTCCCTCCCTCCCTCCCTCTCTCTCTCTCTCTCTCTCTGCCACTCTCAAATAAATAAAGAAAAGTAACAACAAAAAAAAATTTTAAAAAAGAAAATAGTACAACTGTGTTCCCCTCCTCAGGGAGTTCCTGAGTGACACTTTGGCCACGCCCTTCTAGAGCTGGCTCTGTGCGTAGATGTAGCTCTTGCCATCATTGCGCACACTGTACTGTAACTTAGTTCCCCCCACCTAGGAAATGGTCATTACATTTATACTTCTATAAATTGTTGTCACATTTAATGAGATCTTTTTCAAATTTCCCTATTTGACCTCAGAATGTCCTTTTTTTTTTTTACATTTAAAAAAAATCACCTAATATCCTCTCCAGAACTGTACAGTGTCTCGCTGTGGCCCAACTGTGGTCTCTTGCACCAACATGATTGGCTCCCATGATCCTGAATGATCAAGCCTGTTGTCTGTCACTGATTTCTTAAGTCCAACCCTGTGATTTGGCTTTCATTCCTTTTCGGTTTCATTTTGTTCATTTCCACTCATTGTATCAGCTGAGAGAGACTAAGATCCACCCTTGTCACTCTCTCACTTGAATACTGTGCTGCTTGCAGCAGCTGGTGCTCTGTGTGTGGGAATCCCTGGCTGATTAAGAACGCAGGGCAGGACCACGGACAGAGCCTGAGGCACTAGGTTTATTCTGCTTGCATACTGATGGAGGCCTATGGAAATATACGGTTCACTACACACCAGACTCACAGCTACATGAGAGAGCTTGTTCCCCACAGATGGGCTTCCCTTCCACAGTGCTGTGGACTCTGGCAGTTTCTGTCTCATTTGTTTAAACACCACCTGGTGACATGGATTTCCTAACCCATTGGTGCTGCTCTAGGATAGACAGTGATCATCATTAGATATGGGGTCCATGTTTACGTTTAACTAACCACAGCTAGAATAGCTAGGAGATAAGTATCAAATCCTTTGCAAGAACTGAAACACACTAGGTTGTAAAGAATGAAACAAGTACCCATGAGACCATAAATGATTGGATGAATGAATAAATAACAGGAAAATCTCCCATATAAAAGACATCCACAGGGCAGGAGAGATTGCTTAGTGGTTAAGACATTTGCCTGCAAAGCCAAAGGACCTCAGTTTGATTCCCCAGGACCCACGTAAGCCAGATGCACAAGAGGGCGCACGTATCTGGAGTTCATTTGCAGTGGCTGGAGGCCCTGGCGTGCCCATTCTCTCCCTCTCTCCCTCCCCCCCCTCAAATAATAAATAACAAAGCTTTAAAAGACATCCACATAATTTGTGTAAGATAGTTCTGCCACCAAGTAAGCAAGGCATTACTCTCCATTCCTTAAGTAAATATGAGATATGTGGTGACTTTTAAAGAGCACAATAGGGAACGAGCAGTGTTCCAGAATGTCACCAAGGTCAGCTGTTGATGTGATGGGATGAGAGCGGTGCTTTAACCTTGTGAACTTCCTTGATGTTTTTCAAAACTTTAATTTATTTGCAAGCAGAGATAGAGGGAAGAGAGACAGACAGAATGGATGCACCAGGGCCTCCAGCTGCTGCAAACAAACTCCAAATGTATGTACCACTTTGTTTCTGGCTTTAAGTGGGTACTGGGGAATCAAACCCGGGACATTCTACTAAACACCTGATTACCACTCCTAAAATCGTCAAGGAGAATCTGAGAACCTGTCACAGCCAAGTTGAGACATGATGAATGAATGTTGGATGGTGGCTTGGATGAGCTTCTGGAACAAGAAGAGGGACATTAGGTAGAAACTCAGGAAGTCTGAATAAAGTATGGACTTCTATTAATAAAGTTCTTCCATGATGACACAATGAAAGAAAATAAAGTTCTATGTATATTTGATCAGGTTCTCATATTCCTTTTATTTATTGATCTAGGAATCACAGTAGAAAAGAGATGATGAAATTTGATGAAAAAAAATTTTTGAGACGGCTTTTCAAGTAGCTCAGGCTAATGTTGAACTCCTGATCTTCCTGCCTCTCTCACAGATGTTGGGATTACCAGAGGCATGGGCCACCACATCTGACTAAATATATTCTTTTTAAGAAGTACAGCACTTGGGAGGCAGAGGTAGGAGGATGGTGAGTTCCAGGACACTGTGAGGGTACTTAATGAATTCCAAGTCAGCCTGGGCTACAGCAAGACCCTATCTTGAAAAACCAAAATAAATAAATAAATAAACAAACAAACATACAGAGATGGGGAAGTGACCCCACTGTCCTGACCCTGAAAGTCTGTGGTTCACTTGTAGCAGAACCACGTGTTTGTCATATAGAAAGCGAGGAGAGGCCTGAGCCCACAGTGGCTTCTCACGGGAGGCTGCTTTTCTCGCCTGTTTAGGCCTTTGCTTATCCCTCCATTATATTGGTGAGAATTGTTCCAGTCTATAGGAGCCTTTGGGGACTTGAGTGAGTTAATCCATTTAAAAAGCTTCAGCTAGTATCTGCACAGACAAGACATAGAATTATTCTTCTGCTATCATTATTATTATTATTTTCCAAACACATGCAGATGTTTGAGGGGCAATTCTAGGCTAGGGATGTTCTGGAATTAGGGACTGGTCTCTGCTGTGCACAATCTTCCTGGGCACAGCTTTTGCCTTCTAACCCTTCTCATATCCCTTTACCTGTCAGAGATGAGAATGCAGTAAAGCAGCCAGAGAGGGCTGAGTATGGATCAGTGGCAGATCTCAGTGTGTACTAGGCTCTAGGTGCCATTGCCAGTGCCAGGAAGAAAAAAAAAAGCTCCAAAGATATCTTGGCTTGGACCAGACTTACTTCTTACCCCTTTTCCAGTTTAAAGACTATCCTTCTTGCTAGAAAAGTGGGAAGGAAAACAGCTGAGTGACTCTCTTGCCAACTGTTAGCATGACAGCTGTCCTTCCTGCTTAGAACCGAGTTCCACTCCAGTTCCCAAAAGGGGATGCTTAATTATTTGGGGAGGTAACTTAACCTTAGATAACCTGGGACTAGCCTATAGCCCTGTCTTTGTAGCTGCCTCTGCTAATGGCCAGAAGCAACAGGGGCTGTGTGCCTTCTTGATCATACTGAAAGGAGGAGAAATAGTGCCCCAAGACATCTCTGGACAAGAGAGAGAAAGTGCTGGTGCTCTTGGCTTGAGCCTACGTGTGGGACCTGGCAAAGGGGCTGGATTCTGGGATGAACAAACGAGTCTTTGGGTATTTGGAGATAGGTGGGCTTCCAGAGGCAGGAGAACCCAAAACTAAACCTGAAATGCAGCCACGTGCGGTGCCACGTGTCTATAGCCCCAGCGCTCTGTAGGCTGAAGCAGAAGGATCGTGAGTTCTAGGATATCCTAGGCCATCTAATGAGACCCCTGCTCAGGAGGGGAGACTGGATACTGGGGGGGGGGGGCAAGAACTATGTCCTCTAGAGACAAAGCTGGATGGGAAGGAGGGCCTGTTCTCTAGGTGGTGGGAACAGCAGGCTGCCAAGATCAAGTGTGGATTTAGAATGGAGGTGGCAGGGGAGGAGACAAGATTGGAGGCAGGGGAAGGTTGTGCCACAAAGTAAGAGAACAAGAGGGGTCTGACTTGGACAGTGGTTGGGTGCAGAATTAAGAGGCACCTGGCAGGCCTGCAGAACCTCAAGAGCCCCTCCTGGGAGCTGAATTTAAGGAGCTCATTTGAGAGCAGGCTCCACCCTGCCCCACTTCATGGGCACAGTGTAGATAGCAGAGCTGGCCGTCAAAGGAAGACTGAGATCCTGGGGTGGGAGTGTTGGCGATGGACTTTGGAGTAGGACAGAGATGGACCCAGAGAGACCTTCTGTTTCTGTGTCCCTGCCCCACCCACCTACCTACCCCCTGTCGCTGGTGTTGAAGGTCATTATGAAAGATGGATAAGGCTGTGGTCCCAGGGAGGAAAGAGATGAGCATGAGGCACCAAGCTGTGGGGACAGTGCCCAGAACCCTAAGCCCTTTTATCCCAGACCACGGTTCAGCTGTCCTGGGAGGAAGGACGTGAAGGGAATGTCCACAGGGACCCATGTGTCTTGTCAGACACTCTTGAGGCAGTCTGAAGTCACTTGGCACAACCTTTCTTACAGCATCAGTTCCAAGACACTGGGGTTGGAGAGCAGAAGGAAGCCCAGGCTGTGGGGCTTGGCACGGTCTGGGTGTGACCTCTGCCTCCTTTGCCAAGGCGTATAGAAGTGTGCAGACCTGCGCTGGGGGAGGATTAGGCCTGCCAATGTCCAAGTAGGAAGAAGTGTCCTGGGAGGAGTTCTGTGGGTAGGGAACCCGGAGCACCAGAGCATCAATGAGCCCTCTTGGGAAACTGGCCAGTGAGATGGGGCTTTTCACACATGAATGAGAGTAGCCTGCAGACCCAGCCCAGCTCTTGGGCTCAGGAACTTGCCCCAGGATCAGAAAGGACACCAGAGGCAAAGGAAGAGAAAGGAGAGCAGGCCATGGAGGCAGGACAGAAGAAGTGTGTTTAGCCTGCGCTAGAGGCAGCACGAGGAGCTGGACTAGCGCAGACACATCCTTTGGGCTGCCTTGGTCCAGTGGCTTAACAGGGTCTACCCAGATTTCTCTCCTTCCTTGGGTCAGAGCCCCGTCACTTGAGTAGAGTGCCTCTGGGCGTGCTGCCTGGGAAGGAAGAGCACATTTGGAGCTGGTCCTGGCAGGGTTGGTCCTGAACACAGTTCATGCTAGCTCTGTGCCATGTGGCACAGTACAAGAAGGAATGCCATGCTCATGGATCATTTGTTCAGCTTTGGCCCTGGCCTGTGTGTTGAGGGCTCCTTCCCTGAGCAGTCCCACCAGGCTGGGCACAGAAGAGAACCTAGCAAGCTGGCTGGAGTGGAGAGCTGAGCCAGTGTCCAGGTGGGACAAGATACCCAACAAAAATCAACTTAAGAGCTGGAGAGATGGCTTAGTGGTTAAGTGCTTGCCTGTGAAGCCTAAGGACCCCGGTTAGCCAGATGCACAAGGGGGCACACACGTCTGTAGTTCGTTTGCAGTGGTTGGAGGCCCTGGCGTGCCCATTCTCTATCTGCCTTTTTCTCTCTTTGTCTGTCTGTTGCTCTCAAATAAATAAAAATAAAAAATAATCAGTTTAAGGGAAGAAGGGCTGATTTCAGCTTCCAGTTCCAGCGGGTGGAATCCAGCGTGGCAGGAGCAGAAGGCTGGTGTCACGTCAGCAGGGAGGAGGGAACGGGCACGAAGTGCTGGTGCTGCAGTGCAGGGTCCCCGGCCCATGGGATGGGACCACACAGCACTTCCAACTTCACGTAATCTACCTAGAAAGATTCCCAGCAGACTTGCCAGAAGATTTGTTTCCATGGTGATTCTAAATCGTGCCAAGTTGACAAGAGATTAGCCATCACAGTTGCCTCCCCCTTATTTGTGTGTGTGTGTGTGTGTGTGTGTGTGTGCACGTGCATGCAACTGTGTGTATATAATGTGTGTATGTGTGCCATGGTATGTGTGTGCATACACATGTGTATATAATACATGTGTGTGCACAAATGTGTGTATATTGTGTGTGTGTGTGTGTAATGTATGTGCGGGATGGTGGGGGGTATACATGTGCAGTGGCACATTGTGGAGGTCAGAGAACCACCTCAGGGTGTTGGTCCTGTCCTGTCATGTTGAGACAGGGTCTCTCTTGTTTGCTGCTAGGAAGGCCAGAGGAGTTGGTCTGCAAGTGTTGAGATTCTCCTAACTCCATCTCGCATTGATGTAGATGCATTGGGGGTACAGACATGTATGTCACTTTGAGTCAGGCTTTACTTGAGTGCTGGGGATCCAAATTCCAATCAGCAGGCTTATGGAGTAAGCACCACCTTTAATCACTGAGCCATCTTCCCATCCTTCTCCACCTTACTTTTTGAAACAGGGTCTCTGAATCAGTTGACTGATTTAGCTAAAGTAGCTTACCAGTAAGCCTCAGGGATCCTCCTATCTCTGCCTCCCCAATATTGGGATTATAGGTGGGCACCATTATACCAAACTTTTAAATGAATGCTGGGGAATCCATCCCAGGTCAGCAGGCTTTGCAAGCAAGTACCTTTAACCACTGAGCCATATTCCCAGCCCTCTTTTGTGTTTTTTTAAAAAATATTTTATTTATGTATTTATTCATTTTAATTTTATTTATTTATTTATTTAAGAGCACAAGAGAGAAAGAGGCAGAGAGAGAGAGACAGAGAATGGGCACACCAGGGCCTCCACCCACTGCAAACAAACTCCAGACACATGTGCCACGTTGTGCATCTGGCTTTTGTAGGTACTAAGGAATCTAACCTGGGTCCTTAGGCTTCACAGGCATGTGCCTTAACTGCTAAGCCATCTCTCCAGCCCTATTTGTGTGTTTTATTTGTTTATTTTTTTTTTTGGTTCATTTATTTATTTATTTATTTGAGAGTGACAGAGAGAGAAAGAGGCAGATAGAGAGAGAGAGAGAAAGAAAGAATGGGTGTGGCAGGGCTTCCAGCCACTGCAAACGAACTCCAGACGCAAGTGCCCCCTTGTGCATCTGGCTAACGTGGGTCCTGGAGAATCGAGCCTCGAACCAGGGTCCTTAGGCTTCACAGGCAAGCGCTTAACCACTAAGCCATCTCTCCAGCCCTGTTTTTTTTTTTTTTTTTAATATGGAACACTTCACAAATTTGTGTGTCATCCTTGCGCAGGGGCCATGCTAATCTCTGTATCATTCCAATTTTAGTGTACGTGCTGCCAAAGTGAGCACCCTATTTGTGTTTTTGAGGCTGGGTCACATGTAGCCTAGACTAGCTTCACATCTGCTGTATAGCCAAGGATGACCTCCAGCCTCTGATCCTCTTGCATCTTCTTCCTAAGTGTTGGGGTTATGACTGTATACCACTCTGGACACCTGTGTACCCTGCTCTGTAGAGTAGTCACAAAGGAATCCTTTTCCCTTAACACGTTTCTAGGATGAGACCTTATTCACTCTGTTTACCTATTGTATTCCTGTGTGCCAACAATGTCCCAGGCACTGGAAAATAGCAGGACTGTACTCATGGGACTGAAGGCTTGGCTAGAAAAGACTGGAGGGTAAAAGCAATCAAGTGCGGTTTCAGGCCATGGCGAGTGCTGAGAAGAACTGCAGAGTACTGAGACAGAAGCCCAGATGCTTTTAAGATGATGTTTAGAGACAGCAGGACCTGATGGAAAGAGGATGCGCCTCACATCCTGGTAAGTTGGGGGAGGGTCCAGCTCAAGGGAAGCAGGTGAATGGTAGGGCCGTATCAAGGAGAAAGGGGTGGGGTTGCTGAGGACAGAGTTGGGGGCAGTTCACTGGGGTCTTCTCGGACTTTGGCTTTGAGTCTGGGTGTGGTGAGAGTCCAAGAGGACTCTGAGCAGAGGCATGCGGGGCCCCGGTTTGCACAGGTCCTTACTGCTGCCAGGCTGACAGTAGAACAGGACAGGACAGGATGACAAAGAAGTAGGGAGAGGCCTGGAGGGATGGCTTATCAGTTAAGGCACTTGCCTGCAAAAGCCAAAGGACCCAGGTTCAATTCTCCAGGACCCACATTAGCCAGATGCACAAGGTGGCGCATGCATCTGTAGTTTGTTTGCAGTGGCGGGAGGCCCTGGCGCGCCCATTCTCATGCTCACACTCGCTTTCTCTCTCTCTAATAAATAAATAAAAATTTATAAAAAGAAATGTATTTGCATTAAAAAGAGAGAGAGAGAGAGAGGTTGTGGGAAGTGGCCAGCCACCTGGAGCAGTGGAGAGGTGGCTGTATTTTAAGAAGAGAGCGCAAGGGGAGGATCTGCTTTTCAAAGCTGGGTGGAGGACTTGGAAGACTAGACGGAGGAGCAGGTGTTGCTAAGACATACCACCTGCTCTGCTTCACACTAGGCCCCAGTCCTGCCTTGCCAAAACCCGTGGCTCCTCCTCCCTCCACTTGTGCTTCTGCCCCAGCCCTTTGGTCTCACTTCCCACAGCTGAGAAATCTTCATGAGAGACCCCCATAACTTGCTGACAAGGTGGTTAGTACCCTTGCACTAACCTTAGGCATTCATGGGATTCAGGGACGGTGCTGCTGGCTTGCCTTGGACATCTGATCTTGGCAGATGAATCTTGCCTGACCCTCTGCTGTCTGGAATGCCCACGAGCCAGCTCCTGTCTGAGCCTCCTCAAGCCTGCTTCTTACACAGATATAACTAGCTAGAGCAGCAGTCCCATGGCTGCTGTTTGCATGACTGTTGGTACTCAGGAGACAGGCTTGTTCAGAGTCCACAACTAGAGCGACTCTTCATACCTTTTTGCCCCTTACTATCTCTGCACCCTCAGCGTCTGCTGATCCTTGGAAGCCCTTTAGGAGCCATAGCTTAGGGCCACCAATTCCCTGAAACCCAACACCATTAAGGACCCTGCTGAGGATCTATTGCCCATAGCAGCACAGACCCAAAAGTCTGTATGTCAGTGACCCAAAAGGGGGCAGGCCTCCCTGTCACCATAACCAAGACTGTAGCTCTGAGGACTGTTCTCTTCACTTTAGACTGAAGCCTTGAGTCCAGCCCACATCTCACTTGCTCATAGCTTCAGGTACAGAACTCACGATGATTGCCAGCCTCCTCCCAAAGCAGTTCCTGATTGCAGGTGACCCGAGTGAGCGCTGTCTCCAGGAAGGTCCCAGGCTAAAGCCAGCATCTGGACAAGGTAGCTGCAGAGCTGATGTGCACGAAAAGAATATCTCACAGGGAAACAGAGGTCATGCCATGGGTCTTTCTACTCATTGCTATGTCATGCTGGAAAAGCTCTGCCTAGAGATGGGGTTTCTCTGCTTCCAAGGCCAGACCATTCCTTAAGGGCAAGGCTCTGACTGGAGCCTCCTTCCTACAGTGAGCTGAGACTGATCCCTAGTACTCCATCTCTACTCACCCATTTATTGAGACCATTCACTAGGGAATCCACTTCCTCATTCAGCATTTATCTGTTATCTACCCTGTCATCATCTCCCATATCCGGCTGCCTGCCTTGGTCCATCCAACTACCCACTGGCAGTCTCTTCACCGTCTACTCACCGCCCGTCGTGTGCTCACTCATCCTTTCCTTAGCCATCGTGCCTGTCTGTCCACACACCCGCTGTCCAGTCCTTACTGCTGCCCCTATAAGCCCAGGCACAGACCTGGGATCGGAGTGGCGTTTTCATGGAGTGGCAAGTGTCTCCATGTGTGAAGGCACAGGAAGGGCAGGGAGAGTGAGAACGCAGACTGGAGCAGGGACAGATGGTGACCGGAGGGAGGAAGCAGGAGCTAGGACAGTCTGACTCTGATGATGTTTGGAAGGACAGCAGCATCCCACTGCATGCTGCCCTCACTGGCGTGAGCTATTTTTATATTTTCTCGCTTCCCACACAGGCTGTTGGTGTGGCAAGGTCTGGGACCATCCTCAAAGAAGTGGCAGCCTGGATTATTTTTAAAGGTGCTTATTAGAATGGATGGACCTCATTTTGCTTCTCTATAAAGTGGAGGTCATGACCTTTCTTTGTGTGGCTGCCCAGGTGTTTGGAGATAAGAAATATGTAAAAGATGTCACATGGTCTGCTGCATCACCCAATGATACCCCTACCACCACTCCGGACTTTGGAGGCACCCCTGCAGCCCTCAGCCCACAGGTGCCCCCCACCACTTCTTTTGCCCTGCCCTTCCTGCCATGGGTGGCTTTCACAGACAGGAAAGATAAGGAGCACAAACTGCTGGTCACCTTTGGGGTTCTTTTTTCATCGCTCGGCAACCCCAGGACCTGGGAGCTGAAGTGACCTGTGCGGGGTCCCACAGCACAGGACTGGACTTTGAACGGGCTTGGCTGGGTCCAAAGCTGCCTTCTTTCTGTCTTCAACAGCTGAGATCTGTGAGGAGGAAGCCTCATAGCAGAGGTTTCATGGGGTGGTGGGGGGAAGAGAGGCAGGCTTGTGCTGAGCCCTCTGGGAGCCCGGCAGCAGACCAGCCGGCAACCAGAAAAGAAGGAAGTTGGCCTCTGTGGGGAGGCTCAGGGCAGTTCTTGAGGAATTGAAGAAGGCGGTAGCCAGCATCCATGGCCTGGATCCTGCATCTCTACCACATCTGGTTCAGATGGTGATTGGTGATTACTTAGGCCCAGGAGGGTGTGTGTTCCTCAGGCTTCTCAGCAGCTGCCGCTTCCTGCCCACCTTCCTTAATCCCCTGCAGGTGGCTGGTTCTGCCTGTCTCATCTGGCCAGGCTTCCAGGCTCCCAAGCCTTGTTCTCCGAATCCATGGGATTCCGCCCGAGTAATTCTGCCTGAGTCTGAGCGGCAGATTCTTCCAGCCACCGAAGCCCTGAGGCCCAGCAAGCCCCGACTCTCTTCCGCTCTCTCCTGAGTCTCAGTTCTAGCCAGCTGGTTCTGCCTTCCCGCAGGAGCCGCAACCCTGGCTTCAGGAACCTCCACAACTGCGCGACTTTGAGAAGTTACTTAACCACCCTGTGCCTCAGTCCCCCTCACAGTGCGTGCTAGGCCCTTGCCTCCATGCCTGACACGTAGTGAGTGAGTGAGTATTACCTGAGAACTAGCTCTGGTTTTAAGTGGCCTGTTCAGTGTCACACTAACAGGTCTCTTGGAGAGCCTGCTCCATGTCACACTGAGGACTGAGGAAGCTCCCTGCTACAAGCGGTATTAGGAGACAAACTGTTCAGATTTTTTAGTTTTTGTTGACAAATAGTAACTGTACATATTGAAGGGGTAAAATGTGTTGTTTCAATGCATATACATATTAGGGAATGAGAAAATTAAGCTAATTAACTTACCTACTTCATCTTAGTGTTCACTAAGGTGAAAAAAAAACACTAAATTTCTTTTCAGAAAGAATGTTGAAAAACTGCTATCTTAGCTATGTTGACATAATTATTAACTGTTGTCCTCCTGCTGAGAGGTAGATGGCCTGAACTTATTCCTCCTGTCTAAGTGGACTGTGGTCTCATTCTGGCTAGGCTGACCTGCATTTCACTCTGTAGTCTCAGGGTGGCCGTGAACTCACAGCAATCCTCCTACCTCTTGCCTCCCAAGTGCTGGGATTAAAAGTGTGCACCACCACACCTGGATCTCTCTCTCTCTCTCTCTCTCTCTTTTCTGCCAGTTTAATATATGTGTAATTATATTTCACTTGTTTAATTTTTTAAAATACTTTCTTTTTAAATTTATTTATTTGCAAGCGTAGAGAGAGAGAATGAGAAAAGACACAGGTAGAGAGAATAGACATGCCAGGGCCTCCAGCTGCTGTGGACAGATTCCAGATGCATGTTCTACTTTGTGCATCTGGCTTTACATTGGTACTGGGGATTTGAAACTGGGCAAAACCCACGCTGACAGACTTACAAGCAAGCACTTTTAACCACTGAACCATCTCCCTAGTCCCTAAATTTTCATTTTTTAAAATATATTTTATTTATTTATTTGAGAGTGAGAAAGAAGCAGAGAGAGAATGAGCACTAGGGCCTCCAGCCACTGCAAACGAACTCCAGTTTCATGCGCCCCCTTGTGCATCGGGCTTACCTGGGTCCTAGAGAATCAAACCAGGATCCTTTGGCTTTGCAGGCAAATGCCTTAACCGCTATCTCTCCAGCCCTGAATTTTCATTTTTAATCACTAATGAGACTTTGTTGCTTCTTGGAATGGATGCTAGGGTGGAAAGTGGACCCTGTGCCTTGTAGGTACTGTGTGTCACAAGGACCTGCTGTTCCACTGAGCTACATATCCAGCACTTGCCTCCATTTCTCAGCCCTGCAGATTTGTGGGTTCTTTCCTTTTGGATATGTTAGGGTCTATTCTTTTCTTTTTGGTGCTTAAGGTTTTTGTTTGTTTTGTTTAAATGCAGCATTATAAATTTTGATAATTCTCTTTTTATTTGAGAAAGAGAGAGGAAGAGACAGATAGAAAGAGAGAATGGGCATGCCAGAGCCTCTCACGACTGCAACAAACTTCAGATGCATGTACCCCTTTGGGCATCTGTCTTATGTGGGTCCTGGAGAATCAAACCGGGGTCCTTAGGCTTCTCAGGTAAACGCCTTAACCAATAAGCCCTTTCCCCAGCCCCATTTTGATAATTCTTGATATAACATGTTTTATTTACTTATTTGGTACTGGGATGTAACTCATGACCTCACATTAGAGGCAAGCACTCTACTGTGGACCCACACCTCAGCCCATCATTGCCATTTATTTATTTGTTTGCTTGTTTTGGATTTTGAAGACGTGATTTCATTTATGCAGCCTAGGTGATCCCAAAGTCTCAAAGTCACGGTCCTCCTGCTCCTGCTCCTACTTCTGGAGTTCCAGGGTGACAGGCACGCGCCTTAGTGCCTAGCTCATCATTGATTTTTTCTTACTTTTTATTTTAATGTATTTATTTGAGAGAAAGAGAAAGAGGCAGAGAGAGAGAATGGGCTAACCATGGCCTTCAACTGTTGCAGATGAACTCCAGACACATGTGCCACCTTGTACATCTGGCTTACATGGGTCTTAGGAATTGAACCTGGGTTCTTTGGCTTTGCAGGAAAGTGCCCTAACTGCTTAACAGCATCTTCAGCTCTATTTTTTTTTTTTCTTTTTTTTGTGACAGAGGTCTCTTGTCACCCAGGATGGTCTCAAACTCACTATGTAGCCACAAATGGCCTTGAACTTCTGATTCTCTTACTTCCACCTCCAGAGGAGTGGAATTATAGTAATGTACTGCTATGTTGGTTTTATGTGGTGGGGTTGATAACAGAGTCTCATGCATTCTAAGCAAGCTTTCTACCAACTGTGCTGCATCTCCAGCCCTTCATCATTGCCTTTTAAAGACTCTCGGGCTGGGCATTGTAGCTCAGTAGCACTGTGCTTGCCTAACATGTATGAAGCCCAAGGTTTGATCCCCAGCACTGCAAAAATAGATACCTAAATGAATATAATCGACAAATGTTGGAGAATGTCAGAGAGCTGCTTGTGAATTTATCTATAGACAAAGTCCTTCTGTGTCATCAGGCTTAGTTTGCGCTCTCAATCCTCCTGCCCCAGACTCCTGAGCACTGGTATGTGCCACTGTGACTGGCTCCATCTATGAATTTTAAAATATGTAGCATGTGTTTCAGGATATTTAATTAGTATAACATTAAAATCCACTAATTTAGAGGCCGGAGAGATGGTGCAGCACTTAAAGCACTTGTCTACAAAGCCTAAGGACCCAGGTTCAATTCCCTAGTACTCACGTAAAACCAGATGCACAAGGTGGCACATGGGTCTGGAGTTTGCGTGCAGTGGCTGGAGGCCCTGGTGTACCCATCTTTGTGCTTCTCTCTGATATATCAATAAAATATTTTAAAAATCCACTGTTAGACATTGTTGCCTTGTTTACTGTATATTTAGCCCTCCCAATAGGAGCAAAGTAGTAAAACTAAGTATCTTAGAACTAGGCTGACTTGGTGTTTAATTAACTTAGTGTGTTTTGTTACTAATAAGAATAAAGTACTTTTTTCATTGACTTTTTTTTTTTGAGCTGCACATAGGAATGCAATTGATTTTTGTAATTTTATCCCCTATTTCACTGCTAGTGTGAGTTCGTTGTAGTGATTTTCTGGTTGATTTGTTTGGATTCTCCAGGTAAGCCATTATATACTCTTGAAAGTCAATCATTTTGTTATGCCTTCTTTTCTCATGCTTCTAAGTCCAGTTGCTTTTCCTGAGATGTAAGACCCGAGCACTTCCAGAACTAGTTGATGGGGTGAACATGGAAGACAGCTGCCCTGTGTGGGAGGAGGGCGTGAGGCAGGCCGGGACGTTGGCCATGTGGCCCTGTAGAGAGTCAGGAATGCAGGTTAGGGTCAGTGCCTGGATACACCTGCCCCCAGAAGCAGGCAGTACTGTTCAGGAAGTGATGGATCCTGACAAGGATGAGGCTGGGGTGCTGTGAATTGGGGTCTGATATGGAGCAAATGGGGAGAAACTCAGATGTCTTTGGCTGAGAATGTCAAAACACTATTGTGTCAGGCAGGAAGCCAGGACAGAAGCAAAGTAAGGAGAGTGGACAGATGATGCTGGTCTCAGATGGCCAGAGCTGGCCTTGAGCAGAGTAACGTTCAGGCAATCACAGACAGCTGTGGAGCCTGGGCAGCTCCTTGCTGTCTGAGGGTGATCTTGGACTTGGTGGAGCCAGTAGGTGTGAGGGTTGTTGGGGGCTGGCGGGGGCAGGACCCCATCACCTAGCTGTAGATTCTTCAGTACAGGAATAATACTAAAAACCACCCCTCCTGCTCCATCCCTTTTGGTTAGAGTTTTATTGAAGAGCAGATGGTGCATTGTAGCAAATGGCTTCTTAATTGCTATTAAACATTTTAACTATGATTGTCATTTTCCAGTTGATGCTGGGGCAAGAGGATCAGATATTCAAGGTTATGACCCACTAAATAGTGAGCTCAAAGCCAGCCGGGGCTACATAAACACCTGTCTCAAAAAAAAAAAAATTCTCTTTGAGTTTTTGAAAAAACATTATTTATATGTTGGGGGAGGGGTGTATTCGTGAGTCAGGGTCTCTTGCTGCTGCAAGTGCATGCCCAGCCAGCAGGCTTTACAAGCAAGTGCCTTTAACTGCTGAGCCATATACCCAGCCCCAAGAATTCTTTTGAAAATGGCAAATCTCTGATGGGTGCTCATTTTTAAAAAAAGATTTTATTTATTTATTAGAAACAGAGAGAGGGGGAGAGAGGAAGAAAATGGGCACATCAGTGTCTCTAGCGACTGCAAATGAACTCCAGATGCATGTGCCACCATGTGGCTTATGTGGGACCTGGAGAATTGAACCTGGGTCCTGAGGTTTCACAGGCATGCACCTTAACCACTAAGCCATCTCTCCAGCCCTGATTGGTACTCTTTAAATGAGGGAGGCTTATTTCCTCAAAGGAAAGTCACCCACCAGGCTGGCAGTATGGGGTAGAAACTGCTGGAAGGTAGGGTAATCTGGTCTCTTAGCCCACAGGTGCTCTGCAGTCCCAGCCTGCCCTGGAGGCGTGGGGAGGGGAATTTTCTTCTGGAGTTCTCTGGAAGGCAAGCACAATGCAAACAAGGGACCAGCCCAGAGCTCAGCCTTGTGCCGCGTGGCTCTGAGGCCATGGAAGTTGTGGCCAGTTTCCCTCTTCTCCAGACACTGCTGAGGCTGGAGGGCACTGGGGTGCAGGTGCTGGAGAGGTCACAAGTGGACTCTCAGCTTTCCAAGTTGCTGGCTGTGTCCTCAGATGGTCTCTTCTGTAAACCAAGGAAGCAACAGTGCTTCCCCCCAGGGCTAATATAGGTGAGTGAAAGAATGAGGGCAGAGCTCTTGGCATGGTGCCTGGCGCTTCCTAAGCACCTTGTTGCGGCGGAGGGGGGTCAGTTACTGTAGATACGGTGGCCTTGGGGAAGTTTAGAAGTACCACACTGGTTAGGGAATTAGGACTCTGGCCCTTGTGGGGAGGGTTCGTTAGGGTGACATTGTTCCAGCTGCTGCCTCCAAATGGTTCCAGATTGATGACAATGGTGATGTTGGTGGTGATGAAAAAACATCCTGGGCTGGTAGGATTGCTTAGTGGTTAGGGTGCTTGCCTGCAAAGCCAAAGCACCCAGGTTCGATTCCCAGGACCTACGTAACCCAGATGCACGAGGTGGTGCATGTGTCTGGAGTCCATTTGCAGTGGCTGGAGACCCTAGTGTGACCATTCTCCCTCCGCTACCCTTTCTGAAATAAATTAAAAACATTTTAAAAAAGAAAGAAAGATAGAAACATCAGCCACACCTTTAGTCCCAGCACTCCTGCGACAGAGTTAGGAGGATCATCATGAGTTCGAGGCCACCCTGAGATTACATAGCTAATTTCAGGTCAGCCTGCGTCAGAGTGAGACCCTACCTTGAAAAAACGAAAAGAAAGAAACATCCTTATGAACCTGCCACTGCAGATATGCAGATACAGGGTGAGCTGAAAACGTAGTACCATACAGAAGAGTCCAAGCTTTCATGAATTCTGGCTTCATCATTTCCTAGCAAATCAGTAACCTCTCTGGCCTCAGTTTCCTCAGCAGTGAGATGGGACTAATAATAGTAACTACTTCTGGAGTAAACAGGCAAAGTTCTTGGAATGCAACACGTGGCTCAGAGTAACTGCTAGTAAATGTCTCTGCTTGTTATTGTTCCCATCACTGTTATGCCAGGGAGCCTACGGTGGCAGGAGGGGTTGATGCCTGTGTCTGCCTGTGGTGGGGAGCTGATGGCACAGCCCCTGTGTCATCACTGTTATTGCTGTCACTGTTCCTGTCTTCACCTAACTGCTTGGGCACCAGCTCAGAGGACTCGCGTGGGCTCAAAAGTGGAGGCCCTGGGTAAAGATTGGTGGAATCTGCCAGCTGCTCAGGGACCCCAGAAGAGATTCATCAGAGGCTCCAGAGGGACTTAGAAAATGAAGATTCATGGGCTGGAGAAATGGCTCAGGAATTAAGGTACTTGCCTACAAAGCCTAAGGACCCAGGTTTGATTCCTCAGTACACACCACATAAGCCAGATGCACCAGGTGGCACATGTTTCTGGAGTTCATTTGCAGTGGCTAGAGGCCCTAAAGATTCTCTATCTGCCCCCACCTTCCTCTCTTCTCTCTTAAATAAATAAATATTGGGGAAAAAAATGAAGATTCAAGGAGGGTTCCTCTCCTCCCACCCCCCAGCAGCTGACAGGTTGAGCAGATTTGAGTTGGGATTCACGGAATGGGAGTCTCTGTCACTCAGCCTTCTAGCCTGGAGCCAGAATGGGGCCTGGATCTCAATGCTGACCCCAAACTTGCTTGTCCCTCACCCAGACTTGAAGAGCCTGGGAATCTGGCTCTCCTAGCTTGTTTCCTGGCTTTTTAAGGCATGTCTCCAGGGCCAGTGTGAAGCAAAGTAAGGTGACAGGTGGACGGTACCTTTGTCCTTTCTGTGCCTGGGGCCTTCTAGCACTGCCCCCTCCCTCTTCCTAGGGCCTCCAGTGGAGATGCTTTATTTGGGAGAGGAGATTTAAATTATGAATGAAGACCTAAATCATGCATGAGGCTCCTCCCCACTTTGCTGCTGCTGTGTTTGGGGCAGGAGTGTGCCTCTGCAGAGAGCTCCCTCAGCACAAGCAAACCCAGACTCTGCCTCCATGATGCTGCCGGCCCCAAACATCCCCATCTTGGCAGAAGCAGCGTTGAAGGACAGATGTATCTCCCCTTGTAGGGTGAGCTCCCTACTCCAATTGCCAGGGAATCACCCCCATAGGTGGGTACAGCCTTGGCTTCACCACCAATCTTCCTTCTTGCCCTAGCATCCCAGAGATCCAGGTAGCATGCATAGATTGAATTCTCTTCTGAACCTGGCTTCAGAATACTGGACAGGTTCATAGAGGTCAGCTAGAACTTTGTTACCCCAAGGAAGGCTGGGATTGACATCTCCCAGAGGTATTAAAAATGCAGCTTCAAACACAGGGCATGATGGAGCACGCCTTTAATCCTAGCACTCGGGAGGCAGAGGTAGGAGGATCGCCGAGAGTTTGAGGCCACCCTGAGACTACATAGTGAATTCCAGGTCAGCCTGGACCAGAGTGAGGCCCTACCTCAAAAAACAAAACAAAACAAAACAAAAAAAGCAGCTTCAGGCCCCAGCCCTGCCCATTGGGAACCTGTAGTCAAACTAGAGGACCAGTGTCCCAGGCAATCTCTGGTCTCTGTCCAAAGTTTCTCCGTCTTCCCCATCCACGTGTGAGCAGGGCCAAGGCGCCTGCACCTTTGCTCTGTCACCTTTTCCATACCTGGTGACCCAGCTGCCCTTGTGGACCTTATAGCTCTACTAGAACCTGGTATTGCCTGGATGGGTAGGGGAGGGGCTAACCTTTGGTGGTGCTGTTGGCACTCCTGGCCTTCCCCGAGGCACAGGGCCACCCTTCTTCCTGATGTTGAGCCAAGGATCACCTCTTTCCCCCTGTTGGAGGTGAGTTCTTTAGCCGCCATGGGGGCGGGGGACAGAGATGCTACTGCTGTCTTTAGAGACAGGTCAGTGTCAATAGAACCCAAGGAGGAGAAGCTTAGCTGGCAGCCACTACGTGGCCAGAGAGGAACCTGTGTCTGAGTGCCCCAGGGTCTTGGATTTACGGTTGGCAAGAGTCCTTCACGGGCCCTGCCTGCCAACTGCCCCTCAGGCTTCTCACCGTGTGCTCCCCTCCTCTCAGCCATTCCCCGGGGACTTTCTCCTTGTTCAGCCAGACTTCTGAGATGGGCTCTGGGAGTCAGCCTCGCCTCCCTGTTTGCCCCACACCGAGCAGACCCTGCCTTTTCTCTAGCTCCCACACAGACCTGGCACAGTATGGCCTGCTCTGCTAGACTGGTGGCCTCACCACAGTTTTCCTGCCTCTTCCATTCTGCACCATGAACTTCCAGCAACTTTCTAGGTACAAATCCGCTTCCTTGGGCTCCTCCACACCCCTCCATGTCAGAGGGAACAGTGCCCTCCCCAGCTGTTCCCCACAGCCTTTCCCCACTACCCATGCCCTCAGCCACTAGAGCAGCTTCCAGGCCCCCAAGCCCATGGGTACCCCCAGAGCATGGTCTGGGCCACGGCCCCTTCTGTTTCTGTTCATGTTATGCCCTCCATCTCGAATCACTGTTCCCCACAATTGCATGTTTGGGGCTACTATCCTCTAGGGCCAGTGCAGCTGCCTCTGCTAACCCACATCCATGTGGAGCCCCCGCCCTCTGGACTTTCATTGCCAGGATTTGTGACAGCATTTTCTAAGAGGTTCCATTAGGATGGATTCTGTCTTATCCTCTCCAAAGAAACTGGGGGCAGTTCTTTCAAAAAGAAACAGAGGGCCTTATTATTGTTGGAGCTTTCCCCTGAGTTTAAAAATGATGTGATTCTGTTTTTATTGTTCATTTTTTTAATTTATTTATCTGAGAGTGACAGACACAGAGAGAAAGACAGGTAGAGGGAGAGAGAGAGAATGGGCGCGCCAGGGCTTCCAGCCTCTGCAAACAAACTCCAGAGGCGTGCGCCCCCTTGTGCATCTGGCTAATGTGGGACCTGGGGAACCGAGCCTCGAACCAGGGTCCTTAGGCTTCACAGGCAAGCGCTTAACCGCTAAGCCATCTCTCCAGCCCGTGATTCTGTTTTTAGATTCTGTTTTTAAATTCAGCCCATTAAGAACTGCTGGGAGGGGCTGGGTTTACAGCTCAGTGGGTAGAACACTGCCTGCTGTAGTTGCCTTTCGTTGCGGGACTAAACACCAACCAAAAGCAGCTGATGGGAGGAAAGTATTTACTTTAGCTTACAGTCTTGAAAAGCTCTATGATGGCAGGGAAAACATGGCATGGGCAGAGGATGGGCATCATCTCTGCCACAGCAGGTTGAAAACAGCAGCATGAGAGTGAGCCAAACTCTAGCAAAGGGGAGCTGGCCATACACCCCTAAGCCCACCCCCAACAACACACTTCCTCCAGCAAGGCCCCACCTTCCAAACTGCTATCAGCTGGGAACCAAGCATTCAAAAGATGTGATTTTCTGGAGACACATAATTCAAACCTCCACACTGCCTAGCATGCACCATGTAAATCCCGGTGCTTGCCTGTAATCCTAGCACTCAGGAGGTGGAGAGAGGAGTATCAGAAGGTTAAGGTCATCTTCAGCTACACTGAGAGGCTGGCCTGCGATACATGACACCCTGTTTCAAAGAAAAGAAAACAAGCAAATACAGTGGCTAGTTCAGGTGGAGCTGCCGGGAAAGCACTCCCCTGCTCCCTGTCAGCTTCCAGGCTGACTTGCAGCCCATTCCCTCTAAATCCTAGTACATAATGAAATGGACTCTCTCTCTCAGATAGGGTGAGTCACTCACCCTTGGTTACATAGCGGGTGAATAGAAGAGGGTGAATTCCAGCCCAGCTCTGTCTACCACAGAGTCCAAGAGTGACATATGGCCCCGGGCATGCAATAATATGAACAGTTAGCTGCACACTTTTATGCTGTTCCTGAGACTATTTTTATTTCACTCACAAAATACAGCGGGGCATCTGTCCTTTCCCTGAGTGCTTCCTGGGAACTTGTCAGTCTTCCCTCAGGGCCCAGGAATGTTTGCTAAAGCAGGGATGGGCAGACAAGACCAGTGCAGAGGTCAGTGCAGGGCAGAGGCCACCCACGCCTCCGTTCTATTCAGACCCCAAATAAAGCCCATGTGGGTGGCCAGGGGGATTCTGTATGGTAGCAACTCAGGGTGTGATTGAGGGGCTGCCAGTGACACTTGGGCATGCTGGGGTCTTCAAGGTGTCCAGTTGTGGCTGGATGAGGCAGTGCTCCCAGGAGACAGAGGCCTGGGTATGTGAGGGTTGTGGTGCCTGGTGTTTGGTGGCTGTCCCTTCTGAATGCCTGGCCTCTCTGCTGGCCAGAGGCACCCCAGTACCTTATAGTCCCTCCACCTTGCACTGAGACCCTTGGCTCATAAAACCTCCTCTTGGTCTCCAGCCCCTCACCCCTTCTGCTTCTCTCTAGATTTTCTTTTCTTCCATCAACCCATTCACGCCTGCCTTCAACACCCCTGAGGAAGCATTCTAATCATAGAGACTCCCAGGCTGGCTTTGGTGTCACCCAGTGTTCTTCTTTTCTAAATGGGGAAGTGAGGGCATAGGAAGGGAAGAGGCTTGTCAGAAACCACTCAGTGGGGAATTGAGGGTGAGGCTGCTGTGGACTGTGGGCCAGAATCACATGCTGGAGGTTCCCATAGAGTCTTAGAGACCAAACTTTGTTACCTACCCCTGAGCTGCAAGGCGGTCTCCTTTGCCTGTACTTCCCAGGAGGCGGCCCCTCAGGTCCCCCCCCCCCCCCCGTGCTCCTTTGGCACCTGGTGCACCCATAGCACTTTGCAATGTCCTTTATTCTCTAACCACTGAGCCATCTCCCAGCCCTGTTCTCATTCTTTTTTTTTTTTTAATTTTTATTTATTTATTTATTTGAGAGTGACAGACACAGAGAGAAAGACAGATAGAGGGAGAGAGAGAGAATGGGCGCGCCAGGGCTTCCAGCCTCTGCAAACGAACTCCAGACGTGTGCGCCCCCTTGTACATCTGGCTAACGTGGGACCTGGGGAACCGAGCCTCGAACCGGGGTCCTTAGGCTTCACAGGCAAGCGCTTAACCGCTGAGCCATCTCTCCAGCCCCTGTTCTCATTCTTTATTGAGTCATCATTGGAGTTGCTCCCCGCCTTGGGAAGAGGCAGCTCCTGGGAGCTGTCCTGTATTATATTACAGATACGAGACTGGGACCCAGAGGGCTAGTGTGCCTTGCCTTGCCACAAGTTTGTGTAGAAGCCAGGCATTGGCTGTGACACACCTCCACGTGCAGTCACAAGGTGCAGTGCTCCGGCTGTTCCTCAGAACAACACTTCACATGACAAGTGGGTTTCTGGAGGAATACTTCAGTAAGCAAGTCAGATTCTTCAGCCTGGCCTTGGAGCAAGCATTGTAAGACCTTCTTTGGGAACCTTGCCCTCAGCCCTGCCTGCTTCTGCTGTGCCCTCCTCCCCTGAGAACTGAAGGAGAGGGCCAGTGGCTGCCTGTGCCCTTTGTCTGGCGGGCTCTAGAACACAGGGCCTCATTGTCTGCCTGACATTGGGCAGCTGGGCTGCCTGGGAAAGCACGTAAACATGCAGCTGTAGCCTTTGGCCCTGAGGCCCCAGGGGAGGACCAGAGCACCCTGGGTGGGTGGCCAGAGGAGAGATTACCTCCAAGGAGAGCAGAGCCCGGGCCTCCTCTGCTGCGGGAGGAGGCCAGGGCTGCAGGAAGGGCTGTTTCGCTGGGAAAGCCCGGGAGGTGTTCACTAGGTCGTGCTGTTAGGATAAGCACTGCAGCTGCACGCTGACCAGCCCTGTCCTCGGACCCTGTTCCCTCTCTGCCTGGCCTCCGGTCTTGATGGCAGCCCCTCTGTCCTCCTCCCGTTGTCCCGTGGGTCCTGGGACTTGTGCTGCCTCCATTCTGTGTTTGGTGCCTATGTCCCCACAGGTGGGTCTTCTGAGCTTCACGCTGGCCACCTCCCTGACCCCAGTGGGGCTCTTACTCCACCAGCTTCCCTTCCCAGTGGTCCCATGCCCACGAGGGCAGCAACTGTAAGTGGTGGCTTGAGGCAGCGGAGGACCAGGGCAGTCCAGGAGCTCCCTACCTGGAGCCAAGCCTGAGCCTGGCCTCCCGGGTGCATGGGGAGTCCCGAGGAGCCCTGGGCCCTACCCTTGCCTTCTTTACCTGCCGGCTTAAGTGGAGGTGTTTCACCAGCACCCCAGGCCAGGCCTGGCCCTCATTCTGTGGGTGCGGAAGCCTTCAGTGGCTCAGCGTAGCTGAGTTTACCGCCCGGAAGGGAGCAGCTTGAGTGGTGACCATGGGGAAGGTGAAGTTATGGGGCTTGACTGGGGTCACCCCAGTGTGAGCTGAGGGACTCCCTTCCCTGTCGTCTCTGTGGGGAATAATGGTCCCATGCTGCCAAATATGCTTAAGAAAAGCCAGAAAGCACAGTTTGTAAGCGTTATTTTCTTGATTTAGCTTTTTAAATTTTACCCATAGAAAAGAATTTTTGGGGGGGGGGGAGGCTTCGAGGTAGGGTTTCACTCTAGTCCAGGCTGACCTGGAATTCACTCTGTAGTCTCAGGGTGGCCTCAAACTCTGAGCCATCCTCCTACCTCTGCCTCCCGAGTGCTGGCATTAAAGGCGTGCGCCACCACGCCCGGCTTGGAAAGATCATTTTTGATGGGAATTGCATGACCCTTTAGCCTTTCTGTCTTCAGGATACGAATCAGTTCATTTCTCCTGTTTCAAGCTCCTCTTCTCTTAGCCTTTGTATCCACTGATCTGTTCTGTCACACCCTTCTATACTTGAATCACATGGTGTGCGACCTTTTGAGGCCGTCTTTCACTCAGCTAAATGGATCTGCGAGTCAGCCAGGTCTGCATTCACCCAGGTGTATGCTGAGTTCACTCCTTCCCACTGCAGAACACTTTGCTCATCCGTTCACTTGAAGGGAATCGGGGGTGTTTTTAGTTTGGGGCAATTTTGTCTAACACCGCTGTGGACATTTGTTTTGCTCTGTGTGTGTTTTCATTACAGTCGGGAAGAATAGGAAAGTCCTTCTGTTCCTACTGTGCAAAGAGATTTTACAATGAGTGGAGATTGAATTCTACCAATTAGTTTCTCTATATCTTTTGGTAGATTTTTCTTCTTTAATCATTAGAATTTTTTTTCGGGTTTTTTTTTTTCAAGGTAGGGTGTCACTCTAGCCCAGGCTGACCTAGAATTCACTATGTAGTCTCAGGGTGGCCTGGAATTCACAGAGATCGTCCTACCCCTGCCTCCCGAGTGGTGTGATTAAAGGTGTGTGCCACCATGCCCAGCAAATCATTAGAAATTTTTTATTTATCTATTTGCATGTATGTGTGTGTATGGATAGGTATACCAGCGTCTCTTGTCACTGCAAATGAACACTGGATACGTGTACCACTTCTGTGACCAGCTTTATGTGAGTGCTGGGGAATTGAACCTGGACCACCTGAAGGCTTTCCAGCAAGTATTAAGCCATTTCCCCAGCCCTTCTTTAATCTTCTTTTGGTTTTCAAGGAAGGGTCTCACTCTAGCTCAGGCTGACCTCGAATTCACTCTGTATTCTCAGGGTGGCCTCAAACTCACAGTGATCCTCCTCCTCCTTCTACTTCCTGAGTGCTGGGATTAGAGACATGTGCCACCAGGCCCGGCTATTTTAATCACTTTTAAAATACATTGATTTTCAAATGTTGAATCACCCTTAGTAGATAAACCACACTTGGCTATGTTCTGGCATTATTCAAAAACATACACACACATAGAAATTTTTTTCTCTTATTCCCTCTTACTTCAACTTGTTAATGTTTTCTTGCACATCATTGCATTTATGTTTCTGAAGGATATTGGTATGTAATTTTCTTGTCTTTCATCTCATCTTAATATCACAGCAACACTAGCTTCATAAATCTTTTGAAGAACTCTTTAGGATTTATGTATGTCTCCCTTAAATATTTGATGAAATCATCTGAGCCTGAGATTTTCTTTTTTGGGACTATGAAATTAATTTTTAATAGCTATAGGACTATTGAGATTATCTGCTTCTTGTGTGAGTTTTAGTAATTTGAAAGAACTGGTGGATTGTTTTAGTTAAGTGCACGGAGGTGTTTATAGTGTTCCCATAACGTGTTTTTCTTTTCTTTCTTGGGTGGGTGAATGTTGGGGATAGAACCCAAGGCCTTGTCCATGCTAGTCAGGCACTCTGCCACTGGGCTATCCCACTTTCTTACTGCATTTTTTAAAATATGTAGGATGGGGCTGGAGAGATGGCCTAGCAGTTAAGCACTTGCCTGTGAAGCCTAAGAACCCCAGTTTGAGGCTCAATTCCCCAGGACCCACATAAACCAGGTGTACAAGGTGGCACATGCATCTGGAGTTTGTTTGCAGTGGCTGGAGGCCTGGCGCATCCATTCTCTCTCTCTTTCTCTCTTTGTCTGTCACTCTCAATAAATGAATAAAAATAAACACAAAAAAATTAATGTAGAGGACTATAGTGATACATGTGTGTGATGTGTACATGCATGTTCAGCTGCATGTGCCCTGCTGAGTGCATGTGCAGGGGCCAGAGGAGAACATCAGGTGAGCCTCCTCTGTACCACTTATCCACGTGTTTCCTTGAGGCAGAATCTCTCACTTAACTGCTGGTTTTGTTAGTCAGACTGACTGACCAGTGAGCCCCAGAAAATCTTCTGTCTCTTCTCCTCACAGGATTAGGGTTATAAGCTTGCATGGCCACACTCAGCTGTGATGTGGGGGTTGGGAAATTGGACTCAGGACAAACCAGGCCTTCTCAGGCCCTCTTGCTTACTCTGCAAATGCTCTTAACCCACTGAGCCATCTCCCCAGCCCAGTATAGCAATATCTTTGTTTCCAGTTTCATTGTTGGCAATTTGATCCCCCTTTCATTGGTCTGGCTAAAGAATAATTGGTTTATTAATTTTTTTCAAAATCTCAAACATGGGGCTGGAAGGATGGCTCAGCAGTTAAGGCCTTTGCCTGCAAAGCCTAACAACCCTGGTTCAGTTCTTTAGTACCTACATAAAGCCAGATGCACAAAGTGGCACACGCATCTGGAGTTCATGTGCAGTGGCTGGAGGTCCTGATGCAGTGGTGTATGGGGTCCTGCAGGGGGACAACATGGTTTAAGTAAACACACTAGACACTTTGGCTAATTTGAAAGTGGGAGGACCAGGGGGTTCTAACTCAGAGAACAGAAGCCCCAGACCTTGAGCCACAGTGCTTTTATTCCCCAGCTTGTGAAGGCTCATTAATTATTCACGGTTAGCTTAGCATAGATTGTCATAGGAGTACTTTCTCACGAGACTACTTACTGGGTTGTTTTGAGACAAAGCGGGTGTTGACAGAGAAAGAAGTAAGTTGGTCAGCAGGGCTTTGTGACCTGCCGCTGCAAGGACAAGCTCCTCATCAGTCTGGGAGAAAGAGGCACTGCTTCCCGACTTGTATCAGCATATATTTATTGGCTCTGCCATAATAGACATTCCTTTTTTAATATGTTATTTTTATTTTTTATTTATTTGACATAGAAAGAGGGAGAGAGAGAGAGAGAATGGGTGCGCCAGTGCTTCCAGCCACTACAAACGAACTCCAGACATGTGTGCCCACTTGCACATCTGGCTAACGTGGGTCCTGGGGAATGGAACCTGGGTCCTTTGGCTTTGTAGGCAAATGCCTTAGCCACTAAGCCATCCCTCCAGCCCTGTAATAGACATTCTTGACTTGAGGTGCTTTGTAGTCAAGCTGCTGTCAGCACAGTTTCAGATAGGGCAGTAGTCTCCAACACAGTGGCAAGAGGCCCTGGCATATCCATTCTTCCTCTCTCTTTCTGTCCTTGCAGGTAAGTACAATTTTAAAAATCATATGTAGATTTCACTGAGTTTTCCTCAACACTTTTTTTCATTATTGATTTCACTCATTTCTATTTCTTTCCTCCCTCTTGCTTTAGGTTTGAATGTTATGATGTTATATTTTTATTTTTGCTTAATTTAGATTTTTAATTTCCCTCAAGACTTATGCTTTGACTCATGTATCACTTAAATGTGTGTGTGTTTTTTTTAAATAATTTATTGGGCTGGAGAGATGGCTTAGTGGTTAAGGCATATGCCTGCACAGTCTAAGGACCCAACCCAGGTTCAATTCTCCAGGTCCCACATAAGCCAGATGCACAAGGTGGCTCATGTGTCTGGAGTTTGTTTGCAGTGGCTGGAGGCCCTGGCACGCCCATTCTCTCTCTCTGTCTCTCTCTTTCCCTCTCCCTCTCTCTGTCTCAAATAAATAAATAAAATATATAAATAAAAATTTTAAAATCATATTTGAAAGAGAGAGAGAGGAAGAGGCAGATAGAAAGAGAATGGGTGTGTCAGAGCCTTCAGCTGCTGCAAAACAAACGCCAGGTATATGCGCCAATTTGTGCATCTGGCTTATGCGAGTCCTGGGGAATTGAGCCTAGGTCCTTAGGCTTCACAGGCAAGTGCCTTAACTGTTAAGCCATCTCTAGTCCTGGACACGTGTCTTTTAATTCCCAAGTATTATGAAAAAGTTCAAGTACCTTTCTAATACTGATTTTTAGGTTAATTACTCTAAAAGATCCCACAATGTCTATGATTTCAGTTCTACTTTGATCAGTGCTCCACACATGCATGAGAACACTGAGTACTCTGCTTTTCCTGGGTGGAGTCTGGGACTGCCTGTAGGCTGAGGTGATTGTCCTGTGGCTCAAGCCTTGTGTCCTGGTGATACTTCATCTCACTAGTCTGTTCATCGCTGCAGAGTAGGGTTGAAGTCTCTATTATTATAAGTGTGCCTATTTGCTTTTTGCATTCCATGAGCTTTTCTTCACATGTTTTGGAGCTCTGTTATTGGGTGGTTTCACTCTAGCCCAGGCTAACCTGGAATTCACTACGTAGTCTTAGGGTGGCCTTGAACTCACAGCAGTCCACCTACCTCTGCCTCCTGAGTGCTGGGATTAAAGGCATGTGTCACCGCGTCCGGCAAAACCTTGGTTATATTTCTTGTTTAGATTAGATAATTTCTTGGCTGGGCTTGGTGGAACAGGTCTATAATCCAAGATGCTCAGGGCATAGAGGCAGGGGATTGCAAATTTAAAGCAAAAGGCTATAGATTAAATAATTTCTGCATTATTTCTATAGTTTTACCACTTTTTGTTAAATTTTTTCCCCAGCTATTTAAAATTATTTATTTATTTGAGAGCGACAGACAGAGAAAGAAAGATAGAGGGAGAGAGAGAGAATGGGCGCGCCAGGGCTTCCAGCCTCTGCAAACGAACTCCAGACGCGTGTGCCCCCTTGTGCATCTGGCTAACGTGGGACCTTGGGGAACCGAGCCTCAAACCGGGGTCCTTAGGCTTTACAGTCAAGTGCTTAACCGCTAAGCCATCTCTCCAGACCCCCAGCTATTTATATCCTACATTGATCCTATCTTGGGTATTTTTTTAACATTTTATTTTTATTTATTTATTTGACAGAGAGAAAGGGGAGGGGGGGAGAGAGAGAGAATGAGAATGGACATGCCAGGGCCTCCAGCC
Source organism: Jaculus jaculus (assembly GCF_020740685.1). Classification (NCBI taxonomy): domain Eukaryota; kingdom Metazoa; phylum Chordata; class Mammalia; order Rodentia; family Dipodidae; genus Jaculus; species Jaculus jaculus. The sequence continues at coordinate 88,631,631 of NC_059110.1, forward strand.
ACTGCAAGCAAACTCCTGATGCTTGCGCCACCTCGTGCATCTGGCTAACGTGGGTCCTGAGGAATTAAACCTGGGTCCTTTGGTTTTGCATGCAAGCAGCTTAGCCACTAAGCTTCCAGCTCCCCACCCTGGGTATTTTTTATTTCAAAGATTGTGGATTTTTTTTTTTTTTTAGTGTATGTGTGCATGGGTGCACATATGCCACAGAGTGTGTGAAGATGAGGGGTCAACTATAGGGTGTTGTCTTTACCTTCACCTCGTTTGAGACAGAGTCTCTCTTGTTTGCATCTGCGTGCAAACACTAGACTAGCTGACCCATGAGCTTCAGGATTCTCTTGACTCAGCCTCCCATCACCAGAGGTGCATTGTTACAGATGCTTGTGCCGCTGCCTCTGGCTTTACAGCTTTATGTGGGTCTGGAGCTCTAAACGCTGGTCGTCAAGCTTGTGCAGCAAGCACTCTTTAACCACCAATCCACCTTCCCAGCCCCAGAGATTGCATTTTAAGTTGAGTTGCCATTTAGTCCTTTTTTTAAAAAATAGCACCTTCTTTTCTTCTGAGAATCACTTTCTGTCTTATTGCTTTATTCATTTATTCTTAGCTATAATTAATGCAGAAAGAGGGGGTAAAAGCTCATAGCTACACATTTTCACAAGATTTATCACTGGGAAAAAAAACTAGTATTTGTGAACAGTATCTAGGGGTCTTGGTGGGTGTATTCCTGCAAAGGGGGAGTAGGGACTTCTAGTTCCTGATGGGGTCTCATTCCTGGGGCTGAGCCTATTGATGTCACTTAAGCCGGGTGAAGGCTAGTTAGTGACCCTGGCCCATGGCTGATCTCATACCAGGTGGAAGAGCCATAATTCTTGGAGGAGGGTCACTCTGTCTACAGGTAGAGGTGCAGTCCCGCATCCAGTGTGTGCTGGGTTGGGGCTCCAGCAATGCTGGCAGCTGCGACAGTGCCTCTTTCCTGTGGAGTTACTACCTGTTGGGATGGACCTCCACCTCCTCAGACAGGGCCTGCTAATCCAGCAAGAGCCTGAAGAATAGGTATACCAGCTCCTTCTCAATCCCAGGACCTCCTGTAGCACCAGCTAGTGGGACCCCAGCAATGTCAGTAGCTTTGTGGGTTGGCCCCTCCACAGTCAGGGGTACCAAGTTCTTCCCACAAGCAACACCAGATCAAGAACCCATTTTCATTCTGACTCCAGCTGTTTGGCATGCTTTGGCTTGATCTTCCTGAACCCATCTCACTCACAGAGGATCAGGTTCGTGCGCTTGCCAAAAGCCTTACAGGTGCCAGGTTTTCGCATATAGGTGGCAAGCATTTTACTGACTGAGCCATCTCCCCAGACCCTTAAATTATTCGATATCTGATTGCTTTAATCCCAGCACCAAAACAAAAATAACACAACCAAAAAAATCTTTGTCTAGGAATGATAGCATCACAGTCATCTTGAGGTTGGTATCTCTCCATTATCTTTTCCCTTGTGTAACGCTGTCAGCTGTCCCTGTTTCTTTGAGAGCTAGTAATTTTGGTTGTGTTCTGGACAATTTGAAGGGTGTATTATGAGACACTGGGTCCTGTTAGAAGAATGTCAATATTTGTAGGCTTTGTTTTTAAATTGGGAAGTCAGCCCAGTTAGATTCAAGCCTCAGATTCAAGCCTGCCCTCTGTAAGCTATGGTTTTAATGACGTTCAGTTTTAAAGCACTTTGCATACTATTTTTAGGAACCCCAAGGATGCACACTCGGGCCAGTTTGTTCTATCTCCATAGCCGTTCATTTCTAAACCTCTTTGGTTTGTTGTTTTGGATCCTATGTGTGCATGAAGCTCAGGGGTGGAATGAGGACATCAAACACAATTATTTGGGTCCCCATGGCCCCAGACCCTCCCCGTGTCTTGCCTTCCCCAGCTCCCAGGAATTCTTATTCTTAGTTTCTCTTCCAAGTCAGAAAGACTTTGTCCCTCACAGTGTTGGGTGCCCCTGCATGACTGTGTGACTGTAGCCACTGCCCAGCTCTGGGATATGGGCTTGCCTTTGAGGAGGGCTCTAGGTGATAGAGAGACATGGAGTTACATACACAGGGAATAATTAGGACATTTCTCTCATGGTGCTTATTGCAAGAGACTCTGTGGTGGTTTGATTCAGATGTCCCCAGTAAACTCATGTGTTTTGAATGCTTGGTTCCCAGCGGATGGCAACTTGGGAGGTGGAGCCTTGCTGCAGAAGGTGTGTCGTTGGCAGTGGGCTTAGGGGTGTTATAGTCAGCTCCCCCCTTGCTAGAGTTTGGCTCACGTCTGCTGCTATTTTCCATCTGCTGTGGCATATGGTGATGTCCAGCCTCTGCTCATGCCATGCTTTCCCCTGCCATGGTAAAGCTTCCCCTTGAGACTGTAAGCCAAAATAAATACTTATAGGTGGGGAAAATGGCTTAGTGGTTAAGGCGCTTGCATGTGAAGCCTAAGGACCCATGTTCTCTTCTCCAGATCCCACGTTAGCCAGACACACAAAAGTGAGGCAAGTACAAGGTCACACTGCCCACTAGGTGGCACAAGTGTCTGGAGTTTGACTGCAGTGGCTGAGACTCTGGTGCTAATTCTCTCTTTTTTTTGAGAGAGAGAGACACAGAAAGAAGAAGAGAAAAGAAAAAAATAAATAATACTTTCCTCCTCTTTGGGCTGGAGAGATGGCTCATCAGTTAAGGTGCTTCCCTGCAAAACCTAAAGACCTGGGTTCAATTCTCTAGTACCCATGTAAAATCTCAAACATGGGGCTGGAAGGATGGCTCAGCAGTTAAGGCATTTGCCTGCAAAGCCTAACAACCCTGATTCAGTTCTTCAGTACCCACATAAAGCCAGATGCACAAAGTGGCGCATGCATTTGTAATTCATTTGCAGTGTCTGGAGGCCCTGGCATTCCCATTTTTTCTCTCTCCTTCCCTCCACAGTTAGGGGTACTTAATTTTTCCCACAAGCAACACCAGATCAAGAACCCATTTTCATTCTGGCTCCAGCTGCTTGGCATGCTTTGGCTTGATCTTCCTGAACCCATCTCACTCACAGAGGATCAGGTTCGTGCGCTTGCCAAAAGCCTTACAGGTGCCAGGTGATCGCACATAGCTGGCGAGCACTTTACTGACTGAGCCATCTCCCCTGACCCTGCTAGCTTTGTGACCTTAACACTGAAAGTGTGAGCCTTGCTGAGTATTTCCTGTAAAATGGGAATAATAATCATATCCATTGCTAGGGGCTTGTGAGGCTCAAGTAAATCAGTCTATGGAGTGCTAAGAACAGGGTCTGACAACATTTGCTTTGATTACTAATAGGAACGACTGATACTCATTCAGCTCCTCCGCTGCTGAGAGCCGCTTATCTCCCTGTCGAGAAGGCAGCCAAGCCCACAGGAAGCAGAAAGCTCAGTGCAGTCTGGCTGGAAGATCTGGCATGAGGGGGACGTGGGAGGCCAGTGAGCAGAGCGCGGATCTGCCTGTAATCAGTCAGAGAACGGCTGTGTTGCTTGCAGCATCCTCTGGTCCCCTTTAGAGATGTGTCCCTGGGGACTGAATGGAGAAAAGCAGCAGAAATAGAAGGGGAAGCCTGGTAATTGAGCCATTCTAAAAAGAAAGATCAATATTTCACTGCCAGCAAAACTACCAGTTCCTGTGGCCGCAAGCTCTGTGGCCCAGCTGTGTGCTCTTCAGCAGTTCCTGTCATCCCTGCCAAGCCCCGCTGGGGAGCCAGGGAGCCCCCAGGACTGGCAGCAGCCCTGCACACGCTGATGGCCAGTGGTGTTTATCTGCGCGCTCCCTGGGCAGCCGTGAACAGCCTGCCCTTCCTGGTTGGCTTCCTGCCTGGTCGTCAGAACACATCCCAGAGCATGGAAGAAAGTTACCAGTATCAAAATCACAAATCCCAAGGCTTATTTTTTTGTGTGTTGGAAACAGAAGCCTGGCCCTTACATATGGCTGTGATGAACACCCCCAGCCCAGAGCTGTTTTGATACATGGGAGTGGAACCAGTACTTCATGTAGACAGGCTGGGAGAGCCTGCCCTCTGGCCCAGGTGAGGCCACCCACCTAGCGGGGCCAGGAAGGCCATAGAGAGCATTGGCTCACACTCTGGTTCACTAGCTACCACTGAGTGTAACTTGTGTAAATGTCTTAATTCCTCTGAACCTAGATCTCCTCAACTGCAGTATGGGGACTGTGATGGTAGCTACTGATTAGATGGTTGTGATGGAATGATACTGTGTGCAACTTGGCACCACACATGCATGGCTCCTGGTCAGTCCTTCTGGACCTAGCAAGGAGTACTCGCCCCTCTGCATAATGCTGCTATGGCCTATTTAAAAAAATAAAAAACACCATTGCAGGCTGGGAGTGGTGGCACACGCCTTTAATCCCAGCACTCGGGAGGCAGAGGTAGGAGGATTGCCGTGAGTTCGAGGCCACCCTGAGACTACATAGTGAATTCCAGGTCAGCCTGGGCTAGAGTGAGACCCTACCTCGAAACAACAACAAAAATAACCCACCAGTGCAGAGGCTCCGTGGATAGAGCACTTGCCTTGCAAGCAGAAGGGTCTGACCTGGATCCCCAATACCCTCATGTAAATGCTGGCCAACGCCTGTAACCCTAGCACTGAGGGGGCTGAGGCAGGGGGATGGCTACAGTGCCCTGGCTAGCTAGTCTAACTTAATGATGAGACCCAGGCCCATGACATGCCTCCTGAGAATAGCCTGTCTCAAAAAGAGAGTGAAGCCAGCACTGTAGGCTGTCCTCTGGCCTCCACATGCACATGCATACACATACACTTACACATAAACATGCAAATGTGCATACACATGTGTATACACACACGAGCAAAACAAAAAGCCACTGCACTTGTTATGGTCTTTGGATACTAACCAGTGTCTGTTCTAAGGATTTTTTTTGTGGGGGGGGGGAGTTCGAGGTAGGGTCTTGCTGTAGCCCAGGCTGACCTGGAATTAGTCTCTGGCTGGCCTCAAACTCACAGCGACCCTCCTACTTCAGCTTCCTGAATTCTGGGATTAGAGGCATGCACCACCACGCCCTACTATTTTAAGAATTTTTCCATGATCCTCTTTCCTTCAGGGTTGTTCTTTAGTGTACATGCCATTACTTGAGGACTGCCCCTCTAAAGAGACCCATGGCTGTAGAGAAGGGAGGACTCAGCAGTTGTGACCCCTACTGCAGCCTGGGCCACAATTTGGTAAACACTGCAGTGGCCATTGTGACCCTGTCCATCTGCCTGTCATCAGGCAGACCGCAGCTCTTACCTGCTCTGACCTGGCTTTCCTTGGTGCCAGGATGGGCAACCTGGCCCGGTGGTCTCCAAGCCCTGGGAGTTATGGACTTAGGTGTTACAGGCTCCTAACCCATGGATGACAGCACCCTGCTGTCTCTGCATTTGAGACTGGGTTCTTCCTCATTCATTCAACACTCTGGGGCAGACTGCAACATTGATTTGTACCAGAGATAATCGAGGAATAACCCTTGACGTTAGAGAGAGACCTAGGGTGAGGGCCTGGAGGCCGGGGCTCTGCGGGATGCTGCCTGCATTCATAAGCTCCCTGTAATGACAGGGAGGAGATGGCAGGAGGAAGAGGGCGGGTGGCCAGCTGGGGCTGTGGGTGAACTCCCCCACAGCCCTGCAGGTGGCACCTGGACATTGCTATTCTCAGAAGCTAAGTCATTGCCTAACAGTGTCAGAGGCTTCTATGGTGGGTTTGGGGAGGTGGGTTGCGACAGCTCCAAGGCTAAGAATGCTCTTGGCTGGGTGTGAGCTAGCAAAAATTCTCCTTCCCTTTTACCTGAAATTGTGTAGGCTATTCCCCACCCAGAGAATCTGAGGGGAAGGGGGCTGGGCTTCCACAGCTGGCGCTGTTGGGAACAGTGCAGGAGTATCTGAAGCTCTGCCATAGGATCCCACTCGGTCAGTCATGGATGCCTGGAGCCCAGGGATGGCTCATAAGGTGCCAGGTTCAGGGGCATCTCATAGAAGATATGGTGGAGTCCTTCAGCTATCTCTTACCCTCAGACTCACAGCAGAGTGGAAAAGCAAGGCCAGCTAGAATAGAGTTACAAATGCCGAGCCTCCGTGTGAAGAGGTGGAGAGGGTTTGTAGTAAGGGTCCTGTTGTTGCTTACCTCTGAAGCCCATTGGGTCAGCTCTTAGATGCTGGGCTACAGCACTGACCAGGGCTTCAGATACCTGCTCTAACTGCCATGCTGGAAAAGTGACCTATGGATATGTAGGAAAAACAGCCTATGAACAGAGGAAGCTGTCTGGGCTGCATCAGTCAGAATGGAAGGGAGGGCAGGTTTGTGCAGTCAGAATGGGAGGGAGGGCAGGTCTGGGCAGTCGGAATGGGAGGGAGGGCAGGTCTGGGCAGTCGGAATGGGAGGGAGGGCAGGTCTGGGCAGTCACAGTGGGAAGGGGGGCAGGTCTGGGCAGTCGGAAAGGGAGGGAGGGCAGGTCTGGGCAGTCGGAATGGGAGGGAGGGCAGGTCTGGGCAGTCACAATGGGAGGGAGGGCAGGTCTGGGCAGTCACAGTGGGAAGGGGGGCAGGTCTGGGCAGTCACAGTTGGAAGGGGGGTAGGTCTGGGCAGTCAGAATGGGAGGGAGGACAGGCCTGCCTGTAATGGTGTTAACAATCACAGCTGTGACTAAAATCCCTTTTCTACATGCTGGGTTTGCACTCTCAGAGTTCTGTCACATCTATCATCTGCAACCCAGCCAAAGAGAATTCTATAAAGGGATTATCCTAGCCCTGCTCTACTATAGATAGTGATGGTAATTACTGGGGGAAGGTGTCAGGACTGTGAGTATGCGTGTCTGTATGTGTGACTGTGCATGTACGTGTCCACATGACCATGTGCAACTAGCCAGTGGGACCAATGGCTGCCACCATCAGTCTGTGCCGAGTGTCAGGCACGTAGGAGGGACAGTGACCACTTGGTGAGTGAGGAAATATGGAGGGGCTGCTATAAGCTATAGGCTGATTTTAAAGCAAACTTCAAGAAGAAATACCAAAAAGCTGAAATTCAGATGCAGAATTTTAGGGAGGAAATGAATCTACTTAAAAGAAACGAGCTCTAGGACTGGGGAGATGAATGAGTGGTTAAAGCCACTTGCTTGCAAAGCCTGAAGACCCTCTATTATCCATGTAAACCACAAAATGGCACAGGTGTCTGTTGTTTATTTGAAGTGGTAGGAGGCTCTGGTGTACCCATACCTGTTCTCTCTCTCAAATAAAAGTAGTTTAAAAAATTAGTTCTGGAGGTTGGGAGATTGGGTCAGTGATTAAAGATGCTTGTTTGCAAAGCCTACCAGCCCAGGGTTCAGTTCCTCAGCACCCACATAAAGCTAGATGCCAGAAGTAGCTTACAGGGTCTGGGAGATTGTTCAGCGGTTAAGGGTGCTTACCTGTCTGGTACCCACGCAAAGCCGGTATGTAGAGGGGCACGCGTCTGGAGGTCAGTTACAGTGGTGGGGGCCTAGTGTGCTTATCTCTCTCTCCCTCCCTCCCTCCCTCCCTACTTGCAAATAAATAATAAAAAATCTTTTTAAGTGCCATGTGTCTGGTTCAATTACAGTGTCAAAAGATGCGTATATGCCCATACACTCACACGTGTAAATAAATAATTTTTAGTGATAGTTCTTAGCCAGGAGTAGTGGTGTACATCTTGTAATCCCAGCATTCGGGAGGTTGAGATAGGAGAGTCAAGAGTCCCAGGCGAGCCTGGGCCACATAGCCAGATCTCAAAAACAAGTGAACAACGCAGTAGCAGCGTGTTGCTGTCAGTGTGCAGCCTTCGGGACAGGGTCCAGAGAAGCTGGGCAGGACCAAACCCTACTTTGTGAGGAAGGTTTGGCTTTTCCTCCCTTGAGTCTTGTCCTGAAGGAATAAAGTGACCCAAGAGAAAAGGACTAGGTTGGGGATGCGGGTGCCCTTCTGGCTAAGTTGGCAAGACGGCTTTCTTCCCACCTCCCTACACTGCTGCCCTGGGCCCTCAGGTTATCCTTGGGTGCCTCACACTTGCCCTCTCTCCTTCTCACAGGTGGAAAAACTTGTAAAATATTTGGATCCCAACGACCTGGGGAGAATCAACTTCAAGGACTTTTGCCGTGGAGTGTTCGCCATGAAAGGTGAGGCCCCCTGGCGGGTCCACTACAGCTGGGAGGCAGCTGCTCTGGGGGTCCCAAAGTGGCCTCTGTCCCTGGAGACCTCAGAGGAAAGTAGTCAGTGTGTGGGCTGTGGGGCTTTCTGAACCTCTGCCACAGCATCTCACCCCCAAAGTCAGAAATACCTGGATCTGAGGAATGTCCTTTCTGCCCTTCCCCAAGGAAGAACAGCTCCTCTCAGCTTTTCTCTGCCCTTTTCCTCTCTGTCCCTCTGGGATGGCTGCACTCCCAAAGCGTTCTCCGGGACACAAACTAGACTTCCAGCTTTAAATCCAATTCAAGTCCTTGGGGACTTGCCCCTTGGTAGATACCTGCCTGCCTAGCAAATGCAAAGCCCCGGGTTGGTCACCAGGAAAAAAACGGTGAGTCAATGCAGTGCTAGGCCCCGCTGGCAGAGCTGCCTGCCCTGTTTATTGTTCCTTCTCTGTTAACTGTCCTTCCCACTAACCCCTCCTAATTCCTTCCTTTCATTCCTCCCTCCCTTTAAGGGGGCAATGTGAAATCCCTCTTTCTTTTTACCAAATTAAAAGGTCATTTTAATTGTTCTTATTATTGGGAACTTTAATATATTAACATATAGTAAGTTGACTGTGTTCTTATCCCATTATCCTTTGTTGCCCCCTTCCTCTACACCTTCCTCTTAGGACACTCCTCTTTCAAAATTGTCCTCCTTCTGTTGTAAGTGTGTGTATAAATATAAAATTTGCAAACAGAAAGAGAGAGAGAGAAAAGATAGACAGAGAAAGAGAATGGGTGCACCAGGGCCTCTAGCAGCTGCAAATGAACTCCAGATGCATGTACCACTTTGTGCATCTGGCATTACATGGGTACTGGGGAATCAAACTTGGGTTGGTAGGCTTTGCAAGCAACTGCCTTAACCACTGAGCCACTGCTCCAGCCCCCGTCTTGTTCTTTTTGTGCTCTGTCCTTCATGGCACAACGTTGATGGGCGCAGGGCCACAGTGGTCTCATGAGGAGGGATTGATAACCACTGAGCGGTTATGAGTGCATCAGTTGGTTCATGACAGAAGGACAGTGTCAAAGGTCTTTCTTTTTTAAAGTAACCCACAGAAATTAGAATCTAACCATTCTAACCACTGTGCTCTTTGTTCTGAGAAAGTTGCTGAGCACCCCAGCAAAGTGGACTTGTTAAGACTCTCCTAGCTGCCAAGAGAAAATATAGATACTTCCCCATCTGTAAAGGAAGCCAGGTTCTCCTGTCTGCATGGCCACTTCTGGATGAGGCCTTTTCTTGTGGCTTCCTCCACCTTCTGGAAGGTGGGAAGGATGCGGGAATTACTGCAGTAAAGTGAAGGCGAGGGGAAGTGAGCTGGGGGCTAGGCAGGGGGCAGCTCACAAGCCTCACACTAAAGTTTTCTAAAGGGACTTGTTTGAGTCCGTGGGCCAGCTGAGACTGTGGCTGTAGCATGCTGGGAACATTGTCCACTATAACTGGGCAGGCAGGCCACCTGTGCAGCTGGTGTGGCGCAGTCCTGTCCTGGACTCAGATTTGCTCAGCTGCGTGGGGCATGTGTGCGGAGCTCCTGTGTCTAGAGGACATAGGAGCTGCCTTCCTCCAGCGCCCCGGTGCTCCCGCGTGCCCCAGCCTGCTGTCTTGCTTTGCAGATGTCTCCTCTGTGCCCCATTGGGGTTAGTCCCAATGGAAGAAAGTCTCATCAAGGGCCCGATCCCCTCTGCAGTAGCCTGACCTAGTCCCACACAGCCTGGTGACATAGGCCTCCTGTCTCCTCCAGCCCTTCCTTCTAGAACCTGCTAGGAGTAAAGCAGTCATACTGACTGAAACCCTGAGCCCTCACTGGCTGTCTGCTGTCTGTGTGCAGGGTGCGAGGAGCTGCTCAAGGATGTGCTGTCCGTGGAGCATGCAGGGACCCCGCCTTGTGCTCCAGAGATCCCCAACTGCATGGAGCAGGTAAGAGGCCTGGCCTCGGAGCCCTTGTGCTTAGCTACCCTTCTTGCTCTTCTCACCCCAGCTCCACCTTGGGGCCTCTGAGAGGACCAGGCCCTCTCTCTCTCTGAGCGTCTGGGGATTTCTTCTGCCTCCACCTCTCATCTTACCAAAGGAGCATGGGATCACAGTCACACACGACTGTGTCCAGCTGTTATGTGGGTTCTTCATACCCAGAAAGCACTCTTTCCACGGAACCATCTCCCTAGCCCCAGCTTAGTCAGAAAAGATGTCTGTTCTGCTGGCCATATGGGAGTGTCTGTCATCTCTCTCTCTCTCTCCTGATTCCTGGGAGGACCACATAAAACAGCTTGCTTTCAGCCTGCTGGGACATAAGCAACTCCACTTTGGCTTGTCTGCCTGACCTAGTATAGGTCCAAACCAGTGGCTTCCTGCAATTTTAACAGTTTGATAGTGGCAGAGACCAAAGCCACAGCAGGTGTGGGGCCAAAGTAGGAGTCAGATAGCTGGTCCTTAGAGTGTTCCATTCAGCATGGGAGTCCTTGTGAATGGACCAAGGTAACTGAGCTCTACGCAAGTGCAAGGCCTGTGGTGAGGGCTCCAGGCCTGCCTTGATGGGCCCAGTGCATGAGGGTGAATATGTGTTTGAGGCCAGCAGAACCAGGAAAGAGGATTCCCCAGCATGGGGTAACTACTGATCACCCCAGGAGTCTCTTGAGGATTACTGAACAGGACTCAGAGTGAATAGGCTAAGGGTCTTTATCCCACATTCGCCACTGAGAGTATGTAATTACAGGAAGTTCCTCTTGGGCCTTCAGAGCCTCAGTTTCCTCAGCTGGGAAGCAGGGCTTACTGTGCCAGCGTCGAGTATGCAGTGAGGGTGACATGAGATGACAAAGCTGTGGTCTATGATCGCCTCCTGCCCCCCACGTCCTGTCCTGGCCTGGCACTGAGATTAGAGTTCTCACTTAAAAGTATGTCGAAATGGAACCTGTACCAGAGAGCTAGTGGGCAGAGTGGGGCTGAGGCTGGAGTTACCCCAGGGACGCTCAGGAACAGAGGTGTGCTCCCATGGGCTCCAGCTGCTTTTGTGGCACCTGTGTTATCGCCGTCCACTGCCACAAAAGATGGCGCATGGAGCAGAGTCGAGAAGTGGGGATGGAGGAGTTGGCCTCCAGAGGGAAGTCTCTGAAAGGAACATGTTTTTCCTCCAAAACCCAGAGGTTCTGGGGAGGCAGAAAGAGAGTGCTGGTGATCCTAGCAATCCCAGCTTCCCTGCTGCCCCCTGGCTGCCTGACTGTGGAGGTGTGTTTAAGCCTCTCTCAGGCAAGTCTTTCTGTCCTCTACTCAGGTCTGAGTGGCCCTGTTGACCAGAGTCCCACTGGTGGCAGAACAGTATGGGTGGAGATGGTGGCAGCCTTGTCTATTCTGCTCAGCAGGGCCAGCTTGAGGGACTGTTCTTCATGTGGGCTCCTGAGTGTCATGAGTGGGGAAAGGGAGACAGTGAAATCCAGTCATCTGGGCAGTGTGAATCCCCCGGAACAGCCGGCACAAAACTGGAGCTCTTTAGAGGGGGACCCAGCCTGGGGCAGATCCTAAAATTATGGGTTGGGCCCTTGACTTCCTGCTGTGTACCAGCTGTCCCCTAGAGGTCAGCCTGAGACCAAGCTGAGAAGCCAGCCAGACTCAGGTTCCTGGGAGTTTTCTGGTGTCTCCAGCAAATGCAAATCTGAGGAGGGACCTGGGAGACTCAGGTGGCAGAGGGAGTGTTGCCCAGAGTCCCAGTGGAGGGAAATGAGCTCTTCCCCTCCCTTCATGCTGTGGGTAAGGCCTCCTACATCTCCACTTGAGACAGTGAAGTGCTTTCCTGTTGGCTGATAGGAAGGCATTTGCGTCCACCCCTCTCCCAGGCCCTGGTGCTAGGTACCACGCAGGGTCTTTGCCCCAGACAAGCCCTGAGTATGTGGGGTGCCTTTGGGGCACCAGCTCCTAAACTCACAGGACATAGCCCTGCCTGTGTCCTCAGAGCCTGTGGTGCCTGCCAGGGATAACTTTGCTAGGGACTTGGCATCCCTGCTGACAAGCAGGCTATTGAGTGTGTGTCCCAGAGAATGTGGGTCAGGCCAGACGGTGCTTTGAAGGGATCCAAGGTTCGTGTCCTCAGGCTGATGGCTCAGGAAAAGTCCCTGGATCCTCTTTGCATCCTAGCGTGCTCTGAAGTCCACTGGCCTCTCTTTTGTGCAGCCCCAAGTCCATTCAGTGAGGATGGGTTGGTGAAACATGGACCCACAAGGCATGAAAGGCAAGAGGATGCTAGTTAGAGGACGTGGTCTCGGCAGGAGTGAGGTAAAGCCCGGCCGTCAGCACTGTGATATTCTAGGTGCTTGGTCATTTCCCATGCAGGCCGATTGACAGGCTCCATTAAGAAAGTACCAGGCCATAAACTGGGTATGGTGGTGCCTTTTTTTTTTTTTTTTTCCTAGGTAGAGTCTCACTTTAGTTCAGGCTGACCTAAAATTCACTATGTAGTCTCAGGGTAGCCTGAAACTCACAGCGATCCTCCTACCTCTGCCTCCCAAGTGCTGGGATTAAAGGCGTGCTTTTTATAGAGAAAAAAAAAAAAATCCCAACTTCTGAGGTAAATTCCGATAAGTGGAAACTATTTATTGAAAGGATGCAACATATGAAATGTTCTAAGTACACCCGCCAAGTTCCTCTTTAGGAATCCTGTCAGGACTCTTAAGTTCTTACCGCCCTGGGGTGCTGGTGTTGCTGAGTTCTCAAGCCTTTAAATTTGAGAGGCTAAAGTTAGAACCACTCTATGGATTATAAAAATATTGAGCTTTTTAAAAAAAATTTTTGTTCATTTTTATTTATTTATTTGAGAGTGACAAAGAGGCAGATAGAGAGAGAGAGAGAATGGGCGTGCCAGGGCCTCCAGCCACTGCAAATGAACTCCAGATGCATGCGCCCCTTGTGCATCTGGCTAATGTGGGTCCTGGGGAATCGAGCCTCAAACTGGGGTCCTTAGGCTTCACAGGCAAGCACTTAACCGCCAGGCCATCTCTCCAGCCCTTGACTTGTGATTTTTGAGGCAGGGCCTCACCATGTAAGCTGGGCTCACCTGAGCCTTGCACTCCTCCTGCCTGAGTGCTGGGATTACTCGTGCGCCACTGTGCCCAGCTCTGTTGTATTTTTAGTTCGTGTGTCTGATGTTAGTCCGTGGAGTTGGTGTCATCTCTAGTGGGACACAGGGATCCAGCTTTGCTTGTCCTCCTCCAGTACTCTCATCCCTCCCCTCCCCTGACTGGCTGAAACCCACATCTTTTTGTGGTTAAGCAGCACCCTCAAAATGCAAATACTTGTGGCAAAATAAATGGGGTTTAGGGGGACCTGAACCTCAGAGAAGAAGAAACCCTGTCTTGTCAGAACAGGTCTTACAGCTCTGCAGTGGGCTTCGTTCTAGAACCGGCCTGAGGGAACTTACAGTCCACAGACCCAAGCCCCCCAGTTGCTTCATTTCATCAATCTGAAAGCCACATTTCTAAAACTGCGTATGACATAGGCACTTTTCAGTTCTAAAAATACTTTTTCTGACAAACTACTGCGACTCTACTGAGCTGTGGAGGTGGGGGTGCTTGTATGGCGTGCAATGGGAGGGTGTCTCCTAGATCAAGAGAGCCTTCCTCACTGCTTTCCACTTTTGTATGGCTCCTGTCTTATTTTCCATGTTTCAACCTTCCCCAAATATGGGTCGGGGGCTTCCTTTATCCTGAGGCTCAGAGCTTTTGGAAAATAAAAAGAGCCATAAGGGCTGGAGAGATAATTTAGCAGTTAAGGTGCTTGCCTGTGAAGCCTAAGGGCCCATGTTCAACTCCCCAGATCCCACATAAGCCAGATGCACAAGGTAACACATGCACAAGGTCATACATGCACAAAGGTGGCACACACATCTGGAGTTCAATAGCAGTGGCTGGAGGCCCGGCGCACCAATTCTCACTCTCTCCTCTCTGTCATTAAAAAAAAAAAAAAAAAAAGAGCCTTGATTTGTATCTTTGGGGAGTGAATTCTGATGGAGCCCAAGGTGGCCAAATTGAAGCAGTCAGATGTGAACGTCTCTTCTGCTTGTTTCCCCTCTGTGCTGTCCAGAGCTCTCTCCAGCCTCCGCGTCTTGCCCTAACCAGCCCTCCCCCGGAAAGCCTGGCTGAGCTAGTCAGAAGGACCCCACCCCAGGACAGCTGTGTGGGCCACCTGCTGCCCAACCTAGGTGCTCAGGTGCACAGGCGTCTTTATGACTTTGACTCACCATGACAGGGCTTCATGACATCGTAAGGAGTGGCTGTTTAGATCCCATCGTTTCTGAGCAGAGCAGAGGCAGATGTTGTTTCATGAACTGATTACATATCTAGCTTTGCACTCTTAGTTCTGTATGCAGTCTTTCACAGCCTGTGCAAACTCAGGTCTCTCTTTTTCCTGTGAACCAGCTATCCCAACCTGCCAGTTCCCTTATCATTGAGGAAGTGAATGTCTGACACAGATACCACTGGGAAAATACATCACGCACACACAACCCCACAGGAGAGATGATAGTTCTCAGAAACCACATAATTAAACCAGTGGCTATCAGCCCTGGCTGCAGGTTGGAATCAGGCAAGGACCTGTCAAAAAACAAGGACAGCAGCCCAGCACGGTGGTGCACACCTTTAATCCCAGCACTAGGGAGGCAGAGGTAGGTGGATTGCCATGAGTTCAATGCTACCCTGAGACTATATAGTGAATTCCAAGTCACCCTGGGCTAGAGTGAGACTGTACCTTAAACACACACACAGGGATGGAGAAATGGCTTAGCAGTTAAGGTGCTTGCCTGTGAAAGCTACAGACCTAGGTTTGATTCTCCAGGTCCCATGTAAGCCAGATGCACATGGTGGCACATGCATCTGGAGTTTGTTTGCAGTGGCTAGAGGCCCTGGTACACCTATTCTTTCTCTATGTGTCTCTAATAAATAAATAAAAATAAAATATTGGGCTGGAGAGATGGCTTAGCAGCTTAGTGCTTGCCTGTGAAGCCTAAGGACCCCAGTTCGAGGGTTGATTCCCCAGGACCCACATTAGCTAGATGCAGAAGGGGGCACATGCATCTGGAGTTCATTTGCAGTGGCTGGATGCCCTGGCATGCCTATTCTTTCTCTCTCTGTCTGCCTCTTTCTCTCTGTGTCTATCACTTTCAAATAAATAAATAAAAATAAACAAAAATAAATAAAATCTTTTAAATAAAGAAGAAAGGAAGGAAGGAAGGAGACACCCACACCATGGACAGGACCGGGTATGGTGGCACACGCCTTTAATCCCAGTATTTGGGAGGCAGAGGGAGGAGGATCACCTTGAGTTCGAGGCCAGCCTGAGACTATAGAGTGAATTCCAGGTCAGCCTAGGCTAGAGTGACACCCTACCTAGAAAAACAAAACAAAACAAACAAACAAAAACATGGACAGGGCTGGAGAGATGGCTCAGTGGTTAAAGGTGCTTGCTTGCAAAGTCTGATGGCCTGAGTTTGACTCCCCTGTACTCACATAAAGCCAGATGCATGAAGTGCTACACGTGTCTGGAGTTCTCTTTCTGTTTCTCTCAAATAAATAAATATTAAAAAATACAACACGTAGCCGGGCGTGGTGGCGCACGCCTTTAATCCCAGCACTCGGGAGGCAGAGGTAGGAGGATTGCTGAGAGTTTGAGGCCACCCTGAGACTACATAGTGAATTCCAGGTCAGCCTGAGCCAGAGTGAGACCCTAACTCGAAAAACCAAAAAAAAAAACAACAAAACAAAACATGGACACCTGAGTCTCCACCCAACCACCCCTCACCGATTCTAATTAGTCTGCAGAGGAAGCCATCACTGAAATGCAATTCCATATCGAAACCAGGCATGTGTGAGAAAGACCTGAGCACTTACATGCCCAGGCTGTCCCTCTGACCAGAACACCTGGGCTGTGAACCTGCCTCAGAGTTTTGAATGCAATTCCATGAAATCATAGCTGCACAGGGCTCTGGACTCAAGCCCTTTGTGGCAGTACCTTCCCTCAGGATAGAAGGAGAGGACAGACTGGGAAGAAGGGTCTCAGACGTCCCTTGAAAAATGGCTAGTGCCTGGCACAGCTGTGCTCAGCAAATGTGCCTGCCATTTTTCCATTTTTCAGTGGCCTGGAAGATATCCTCTAGGCAGAAATCAGGATCATGCCCAGCCCCTGTGGAACCAGCTGCCTGTGTGCTCAAAGCGGGGAGCATTCTTGGTGTCCAGTGAACCATGGTTCTCCTTTCCAGAGAGAGGTCTGCAGGAGCCATGGGACACCCGGCCAGCAAACTGCACCTTTTAGTAAAGTGCTCCAAACAGAATGATGAATACATGCCAACATTTGCATTCTTAGCACTTGTGTATTTGTCCACATTGATCTTGTTTTTGTTATTTTGTTTTTAAATATTTTTACTTATTAACTTGCAAGGAAAGAGAGAGACTGAGATAGAGAATGGGCATATCAGGTCTTTAGCCACTGCAAACAATCTCCAGATATATGTGCTACTTTGTGCATCTAGCTTTATGTTGGTGCTAGGGAATCGAAACCTGGCCAGCAGGCTTTGTTTGTAAACAAGTGCCCTTCAACGGCCAAGCCATCTCTCCATTCCTTATTTATTTTAAATATGAAACACTGGGCTGGAGAGATGGCTTAGCAGTTAAGGTGCTTGCCTAAAAAGCCAAAGGACCCAGGTTCAATTCCCCAGGACCCATGTAAGCCAAATATACAAGGTGGCGCATGCATCTAGAGTTCATTTGCAGTGGCTGAAGGCTCTGGCATGCCCTCTCTCTCTTTCTATCTGCCTTTCTCCCTCCCCCGCCAAACAAATAAAATAAAATAAAGTTTAAATATGGAACACTTCACAAACTTATGTGTTGTCCCTGCATAGGGGTCATGCTAATCCTCTGTGGATAGTTCTAATTGTGTTGTACATAGGCTGCCTAAGGAAATTTTTTTGTTGCTGCTGTTTGTTTTTTCGTGGAACATTTTAAAAAAATATTTTATTTACTTATTTATTTGAGAGAGAGAGTGTGTGAAAGGAAGAGGCAAAGAGAAAGAGAGAATGGGCTCGCTAGAGCCCCCAGCTGCTGCAAACAAACTCCAGAGCATGTGCCTTGTTGTGCATCTGGCCTAATGTGGGTCCTGGAGAATCAAACCAGGGTCCTTTGGCTTTGCAGGCAAGTGCCCTAACTGCTAAGTCATTTCTCCATCCCCATTTTATTCTTTTTTAAAAAAATATTTTTTAGTTTTATTTTTTACTTTTTTGTTGTGTTTTTTTTGTTGTTGTTTTGTTTTTTTGTTTTTTGTTTTTTTTCAAGATAGGATATTATTGCTCTAACTCAGGCTGACCTGAAATTCACCATGTAGTCTCAGGGTGGCCTCACTCACGGCAGTCCTCCTACCTCTGTCTCCCAAGTGCCAGGATTAAAGGCGTGTCCCACCATGCCTGGCTTATTTTTATTTATTTATTTGAGAGAGGGGAAGATAGAGAGCGAGAGAGAGAGAATGGGTTCGCCAGGGCATCCAGCCACTGCAAACGAACTCCAGACGCATGCACCACCTTGTGCATCTGGTTTACTTGGGTCCTGGGGAATGGAACCTGAGTCCTTTGGCTTTGCAGGCAAGTGCCTTAACCATTAAGCAATCTCTCCAGCCCCTAGACTTTATTTTTAATGTGTTTTTGAAACAAGGTCTCATATGGCCTTTACTGTGTAGTCAAGGATGACCTTAAACTCCTGATCCTCCTGCCTCTACCTCCCAAATGCCTAGGGTTAAAGGCATGTTGATTCCTAGATTTCTTTTTGCTATGTAGGGAAGGCACGTTTACTTGCTCCAGTACCTGTGGAGATCAGAGGACAGCCTGAGTGTCAGTCCTCACCTTCCACCTTGGTTGAGGGAAGGCTCTCATTGCTCACTGCTTTATTCGCCAGGGTAGTTGGCCCTCAGCTTCTGGAGGATTCTCCTGCCTCACTAGAAGTGCACTGGGATTACAGATGCCCACTGTGGCATCTAACTTTCACATGGGTTCCGGGTGTTTAAATTCAGGTGTTCATGATTCTTAAATTCTTGGCCATCCCTAAGCACAAGGACCTTCTTCCTCTTAACCACCGTACATTTAACACCCACGAGAAACGTAGCACAGATGGCAACCTATTATCTAACAAACTGTTGCACATTTCCCCAGTGATATTCCATACCTTCTTTTTGACCTCCCATCTAAACTAGCATCACATAATATGCTCCATTGTCATGTTTCTTTAGCCTCCTTCAGTCTACAAGAGTTCCCATGCAATTTCCCCACACCCTTCTTTGGGCCACTGGCTCTGAGTTATGCCCCTTAATTTGGATTTGCCTTTATTGATTCTCTCGTCCCTTGTTCTTTAAGTCCAGAATAGGGACTGGCTGTATATCCCAGTGGTTAGAAGTAATATTCAGCAGGAGTGAGACTCTGAAACCCTAACAAACTGAAACAGAGGAAAATAAAAACAAATAAATTGAAAAAAAATAAATAAATAAATTGAAGTGAGGAGGAGGGGTGGGAGGGTCCCTCTGTTTGTTTTTCAACTCCCTGACACACTTCACAGGCTCATGGTTGCCCCCTCACCCAATAGACCCCCATTTTCCTTGATGAAACTCAACCCCAGATACCCTTCCCAGCTTGGGTCAATTCTAGAATTTGGGAGAAGTAGAAGCCTAGTTTCAAAAGGCCATACAGGACCAGGCGTGGTGATGTAGGCCTTTAATCCCAGCACTCAGGAGGCAGAGGTAGGAGGATCACTGTGAGTTTGAGGCCACCCTGAGACTCCATAGTGAATTCAGGTCAGCCTGAGCTAGAGTGAAAGACTACCTCAAAAAAACAAAAAAAAAAGGGGGGGTATACAGTGGGGGAAGTGGACACCAGTGAAAATGCCTTGCCTTGTCTAAGACCACCATGTCTCCCCTTCTCCTGGATGTCTGGGCCTCTGTGGCCCTGAGTTGCCTCCCTCTGCAGAGTGTCCAGCAGCCTGGTGACAAACAAGAGTCCCACGGGCATCAGGGTTTGTCGTGAGCACACATCGGCCCAGCACTGGAAGGAGGCAGCAGCAGCAGGAAGAATTGTGTCATCAGTCTTGGTCAGACTGGGCTGGTTGATCACTATCTCAGTTCTTGTTTTGAGAGGTAGCTCGAGTTGTTGTCCTGCCCTTGCTTGAGGGCTCAGCTGGGCTCCTGTGAGGTGCTTGTCCCTACTTTAAGTGGGAAGAGGAAGCCCCAGTTTCCATCAGGAGGGAATTGCTTGGGCTTGGGGCTGGGGTAGCCTCATTATGGAATAACCTGTCTTCAAGGCTCTTTCTGGAATCCTCCATGGCTGAAGGCTTAGGAAAATGAGTGGAGACATGTGGGCTCCAGCCTAGGGGTCTGGAACAGGAGGGCATTTTAAAAGCAAAACTTCCCTAGTTACTCTTATCTCAGAGCCTGTAGTCTTAAAGGGGACAAGATAAGTTAGATAAATAAATTGAGGGCTGATCACCAGTGTTTAGACAGACATTCCTTGACTTGTTAGCAGCCTGTGTGCCCCGAGCTGGGCAGGAGTCTGACCAAGCGTTTTAAGTCAACAGAGACAGATGCAGAGGGAAGCCAGAGACGCTGAACTTAGTCCTGCTCTTAGCTCGCCATCGGCACCTGTGGACCAACGAAAGGTCAGTGCTCTCCAGCCGCGCAGCCTGAGTGCTTGTTACAGTCTAGCTTGAGGAGAGGCCTCCCCCTCACTTCTCACCACATCCATCTGGATTTCATGTCTGCCTGAACCTTCGACCTGGCTGTTGCCATCTTCCCATGACTGTCACTGTTCCAACCCTAGTGGCCTTTTTCCTTTCCTCGTACTCTCCACACCTACTAGGCCTTGAGGCCTTTGCCTTGTCTCTCAACCAGGACCTTTGTCCCTCTAACCTTTGCATAGCTGTTCTCTGGTCAGCTTTCAATACCGAGGCCACCTCCTCTGAGATGCCTTCCCTGACCACAGCCTGTCACTGTCCTGCGTCCTGGTGCGTTTATCACCGGTACACCTGTTTCGCCAGCCTCACTCCTCCGTATGTGTATGGCCTGTATCCCCACGGGGCAGGAAGCTCCATGGTCTGCAACCTCCCTTGGGTCACTCACTCTGTTGGTCACTTACCCCGTTCATGCCTGGCACAGAGAGGCTGTCAGAACACATTGTTGCACAAATGGAGGGATGTATCTCAGACAGGAAGGTCACCTCCCTGAAGAAGGCCCCACCTGCTGGGCCTGAGGCACGATAGGAACACAAGAACGCTTAGGGGACCAGCTCAAAAATCTCAAAACACACTGCCTGGGTGCTTCTTTTTTTTTAAGTTTTTAAAATATTTTACTTTATTTATTTATTAGAGAAAGGGGCAGATAGAGAGTGAGCATGCTAGGGCCTGTAGCCACTGCAAACAAACTCCAGACGCACACACCACCTTGTGCATCTGACTTACATGGGTACTGGGGAATCAAACCTGGGTCCTTAGGCTTCACAAACAAGCACCTTAACTGCTAAGCCATCTCTCTAACTCCTGGGTGCTTTTGTAAAAATTTAATTTAACTTTAATTTTGACAATTTCATACATACATACATACATACATACATACAGTATTTTGATCACATTCACCCCATTCTCCTCTTACCCCCTCCCACGCCTACTTCTCCCCTCCTTCTTGCCATCTAGTCCCCTTCCCACTTTCATGTCCTTTTTCCCCCCTTTGTGTGGCCCACTGAGTATAATTAGGTTTGCTTGCATGGGTATGGGCAGTTATTTACTAGATATGGGCAACTTCCCTGTGGCCACTGGTGAACATGGCTCCCTTTCCCGGCACCATTAACTGCCTTGTGAGCCTCTCCCTGATCCATGAAGTAATGTTGACTAGCTCAGTCTTGTCTAGGTCTTGTACAGGCAGCCACAGCTGCTATGAGTTCATGAGTATAATGACCATGTCATGTTTGTGTCCAGAAGATAGCATTGCACAGCACTCCTCCCCATCCTCTGGCTCCTACACTCCTTCTTCCCCTTCTCCCATCATGTTCCCTGAGCTCTGCAAAGGGTGATAGAAATGTCTCCCTTAGGGTAAGTACATGACAGTGGCCTGTTCTCAGCACTTCAGCCAGATATGTGTTACCCTCTGCCCACTGCAGAAAGCAGCTTTTCTGACAGGCAGAGAACAGCACTGGTTATAAGCATGAGTATTTAGAAGACAGGTGGACTACATATCTATTTAGCTTGGTAACCTTCTAGGGCCTATGACCTCCACAGCCATGGGCTTTGGACAAGGCTTACAGTACCATGGAACAAATATTTACAAATATGGCAGGATGCTTGGAGACTCTCCCTGTCACCCCTGGCCTTCAGACTTTCATGTGCACATGAATGCCCTGGGATCTTACCAGCATGTGACTCTGGCTCATTAGGTCTGGCTCATTAGGTGCTACTGGCCTGAGGTCACCAGTGGAGCACCTTAGTGACTTGTAAGCCCTCTCCCTCGGTGTTCTCATACCTAAATGCCGTGGAAAGATGTGGAGAGAGCTGGAGGGCCCCTCCTTGCCTCCGCTCTCCCCATCCACCAGCAAGTGCTGTTTCTAGCAGTAGTTGTCACATTGCTATCTGCTGAAGCCTGCCAGGCTCCTGTTTTTCCATCTCTGCTACTGTGACAGACAAGACAGATTTTTCTGCCAGGAATGGCACTCACTCAGACTCCTGCTTCTGTCACTGCCACTGCTCGGCCATCTCCTTGTGCCTCTTTCTCAGGCTGACTCCCGGGGAACTTTATGTCTTCTAGAAGTCGGTCCCTGTCACTGCCCAGGTACAGGAACGGTCAGCTGACCTGACTGGGAATTGGAAGCCATTGTCATCTAAACACAAAGGCAAGTGTTGGTGTTGGGAAGTAGATTAATTAAATTAGGCTAATGAAATTAATCCTTGTTTGTTTATTTGAGGTGGGGTCTCCCTATGTTGCCCAGACTGGCCTTGGACTGCTGTGCTCAAATGATCCCCCTGTCTCAGCCTCCAAAGGTTGACTGGTTCTTCAGGTGTGTACCACCATGCTTGGTTCTAAAGGGTTAATTAAAACTTGGGAAAGAGCCTGGCCTTTGGCATGTAAGGGTCCTGAGTTTGTCCCCTGAGCCCTGTTCCAAGCTAGCGAGGCACCTAACCTCTCTCAGTCTTGCTTTCTCCACCTGACTCTGACATGTGATTGGCGTCTTCCTCACTGGACGCATGAAAAGGACCCGGCACAGGGCCTGGAAAATGCTGGGGGTTCTTCATTCACAGTGCGTGCGTAGATTGTGAGACAGATGACAGGTCTTGGTTGAATGACTTTCTTTTCTCTCTCTCTCTCTCTCTCTCTCTCTTTCTTTCCTTTTTTTTTTTTTTTTTTTTTTTTTTTGAAGCAGGGTCGCACTCTAGCCCAGGTTGAGCTGGTAGTTCTCTGTAGCTCAGGCTGACCTCAAACTCACCTGAGCCTCCAGAGTTCTGGGGTTGAAGGGGAGAGTCACTAAACCCAGTAGGTGACTATCTTTTCATGACCGCTGCTACCTGCATCCACCCATCAGCACCTGTTGCTCCTGCTACACTGGGAAACCGCCCTGAGCAGTCCTGAGGATTGCCTTGTCCCAGGGCAGGGACTCCTGATCACAAGGAGGCCACACCTGCTGGGCCTGAGGGAAAATGCTCATTTTATTAGAGGCCCACAGTGTTCTCATCTTGATGTTGGCTACTTCCTCATTCCTGACCAGCAAAATGGAAATACTGTGGAACACCGTGATTCTCTTGGTGGAGGGCACATTGGACCAAAGCCTCTGGCATGGCAGGGCAAGTACTCTACCATTGAGCTGGCACCACAGTGAGAAAGGGCAGGACTCCCAGCTAAAAGGTCCGAAAGGGCTGGAGAGGTGGCTTGGTAGTTAAGGTGCTTGCCTGCGAAGGCTAAGACCAGGTTTGTCTCCCCAGTACTCACGGAAGCCACACGCACAAGGTGGCACATGTGTCTGGAGTTCTTATGCAGTAGCTAGAGGTCCTGGTGCTCCCATTCTCTATCTGGCCCCTGTCTCTTAAATAAACAGATAAAATATTTTTTTAAGTCTGTAGAGGAGCTGGAGAGATGACTTAGAGGTTAAGGCACTTGCCTGCAAAGCCAAAGGACCCAGGTTTGACTCCCCAGGACCCACGTAAGCCAGATGCCCAAGAGGGCGTGTGCATCTGGAGTTTGTTTGCAGTGGCTGGAGACCCTGGCATGCCCATTCTCTCCCTCTCCCTCCCTCCCCCCCCTCTCTCTCTCCCTATTTCTGTATCTCTCTATATCAAATAAATAAATTAAAATTAAATATTAAAAGCTAATAGTGGAATTCACTATCATAAAATAGATTAAAGAAAAACATAGTCATCTTAATAATTTTTTTACTTTTTTGTTTATTTTTATTTATTTGAGAGTGACAGAGAGAGAAAGAGGCGGGGGTGGGGGGGAATGAGCCCTCCAGGGCCTCTAGCCACTGCAAATGAACTCCAGATGTATGTGCCCCCTTGTGTTTCTGGCTAATGTGGGCCCTGGGGAATGAGCCTTGAACTGGGGTCCTTAGGCTTCACAGGTAAGCACTTAACCACTAAGCCATCTCTCCAGCCCTTAATAATAAATATTTTTTAAGGCCGGGCATGGCGGTGCACACCTTTAATCCCAACACTTGGGAGGCAGAGGTAGGAGGATTGCTGTGAGTTTGAGGCCACCCTGAGACTCCATAGTGAATTCTAAGTCAGCCTGGGCTAGAGTGAGACCCTACCTCAAAAAACTGAAAAAAGGGCTAGAGAGATGGCTTAGCGGTTAAGCGCTTGCCTGTGAAGCCGAAGGACCCCAGTTCGAGGCTCGGTTCCCCAGGTCCCACGTTAGCCAGATGCACAAGGGGGCGCACGCGTCTGGAGTTCGTTTGCAGAGGCTGGAAGCCCTGGCGCGCCCATTCTCTCTCTCTCCCTCTATCTGTCTTTCTCTCTGTGTCTGTCACTCTCAAATAAATAAATAAAAAATTTAAAAAAAAAACTGAAAAAAAAATTTTTTAAGTCTGTAGAGAAGAAAGAATATTATTTCCATTGGAGTCTGCATATGAAACTGACAGATTAACAGGAAAAATCAGCCCAAAATACAAATTGGTTTGTATTTGTTTTAAATTTAAATTTAAAAATATTTTAAATTCATGGGGACCTCAGAAAAGAAATGAAAACCTGAACAGTTGGTTAGATCTGGGAGCTCATATAGCAGTTTAACAAAGAATGTGAAGTGACAAGGAAAGGGGAGTTGGGTTTATAGAGTTGTGGGAAGGGAACTAGGAAATGTATGTTAAATAAGGGTTGTTTAAATTCGTTATGCAACTTTACAATTTCATGTCTTTTCTGCTTTGACATAGTGTCATATAGCTAAGACTGGTCTGGAATTCTCAGCCTCCCAGGTACTAGGATTATAGGCTTGTGCTATCATGCTTGGCTCTTGACCCATTTGTTCATTTGTTTGACACAGAATCTCACTCTGTATGTAGCCCAGGCTGGACTTGAGCTTAACAGCACTCCTCTCCCCCCTCAGCCTCCAGCAGGCTAGGAGCACAGGCGTGTGCTCCCAGACCTGTGTTCCTTTCTTAAAAAAATGTGGGGGTTGGAGAGATGGGTTAGCAGTTAAGGCATTTGCCTGTAAAGCCAAAGGACCACATAAGCCAGACGAACAAGGTGGCACATGTCTCTGGAGTTCATTTGCAAGTATCATTTGCTCATTCTCAATCTCTTTCATAATGAAAACAATTGTATTTATTTGCAATATATATATATATGCATTTTTATTTATACGTGTGTGTGTGTATGTGTGTATCATGCTAGAATCTCTTGCCTGTTGCAAATATTTTTTTTTCTGGTCTTGAGGACTGAACCAAGGACCTTGCACTTGATAGGCAAGCCCTCATCCACTGAGTAAATAACTGCCCATACCCATGCAAGCAAACCTGATTATACTCAGTGGGCCACACAAAGGGGGGAAAAAGGACATGAAAGTGGGAAGGGGACTAGATGGCAAGAAGGAGGGGAGAAGTAGGCGTGGGAGGGGGTAAGAGGAGAATGGGGTGAATGTGATCAAAATACTGTATGTATGTATGTATGTATGTATGAAATTGTCAAATGAACACCTGTCTGGCTTTATGTGAGTGGCTAAGGGATTCAGCGTAGCCAGTGTTTTGCAAGCAAATGCCTTTAACCACTGAGCAATCTTCCCAGCCCCTGCTTATGTCTTTTCTGTTTGCTTTTTGGTTTTTAAGTATCTCTTTGAACATTGAACATTTTGTGTGTGTGTGTGCACGCATGGGAATGTACGTGCGTGTGAATGTATGTCAAGGTCTCTTGCAGTGTCAAACAAACAGCCATTATGTGGGATGCTGGGAAATTGAACCCTGACCAGCAGGCTTTGCAAGCAAGTACCTTTAACCACTGAGCCATCTCCCCAGCCCCTCATGTCTTCTTTATGAAGGGAGATGTCTGTCTGGCACATGGGGTGGGCAATTAGCTATTCCCTGCTTCTGCTGCTTGTTGCCTACAGCTCAGAATAATCCTTATATCAAAGTGGCATTTTGGGAGTGATGTGTTCTGATCCTGTCAGGTGCAGGCCCCTGATTGTACACACAGGCACCTCAGTGTACCCCACTAGTCTCCTCAGCCTGACAGATAAGAAGCTGAGCATGCTCTCTGCTCTGACAATGTGGCTTCTCAGCCAGGACTGGTTTCACAGTAGCCGCCTTCATCACCCCATCTACTGTAAGGGGAGTTTTGGGATTCCTTGCCAGTATACCAATATGCCAACATACCAATAAATGCCGGGTGTCCTCGAGTCCTTGTTTTATGAATTTAAAGAATTAAAATCTCTAGCCCAGATGGTAAGACTTAGATAGACTTTATTAGATTAAGAAAAGGAAAAAGAAGGAAGTACAGAGAGCTCCTGCCAATTAGAAGGCCAGTGAGGAATAGGGGTGTGTCCCTCCATCTCAGCCCAGCCAGGCCGAGAGGAGGGGGCTTACCAGAGCAGGGACTTGGAAGTTCAGGAGAGGTGAAAAGCCAAAAAGAGGCCTGCCCACCTGGTAAGTATCTATTTATAATCTTTGTAAATTTTATTTTTATTTATTTATTTGAGAGAGACAGAGGAAGAAGCAGATATATAGAGAGAATGTAAATTTTATTATTTATTTATGAGAGAGGCAGTTAGAGAATGGGTGTACAAGGGCCTCCAGCCACTGCAAACGAACTCTGGATGCATGTACCACCTAGTGCATCTGGCACTGTGGGTCCTGAGGAATTGAACCTGGGTCCTTTGGCTTTGCAGGCAAGTGCCTTAACCACTAAGCCATTTCTCCCACCCTCTGTTTATAATGTTATTGTGTTGGGCCTTATCCTCAGACTCAGGTGCATCTGAGAGAGAGCTGATTGATCTGGGCCAGGGGCTGGCTCAGGAAGAGAGCCAGCCATGGACACCAACTTTCAGAGCTAAGTTTAACTGCAATGCCAGGAGAAGATTTAAACCTTAATTCTAGGAAAGGGGAACTCCTTAGGGAGAGACTCGGGTATTTTTATTTTTATGGAAAAACATACCTATTTAACTCCTTTAGGCAAGAGATACCAGGTCCTTCTCTGATCTCTAGCAAAATGGAGACTGCAAAGACAGGCCCAAAGTCATTCCTGCTCTTTACTTTTGGGGCCCATTCACCATAAACTGCCTCCTTGCACCTTCCTTCTGACTGTAACTGGGGACTTTCTCCACGGTGCTTGCTCCTGAAGTGAGACTTTAATCTAGACTGGAGGCTTCCAGGATTGGCAGCAGCCAGAGCCACATCAGGCCCTTAGCAGCACAGAGAGCATCAGTTTGCCATCACTGGGCTGGTGACAGGATGGGGCTGCCTCCCCTTCCCCTCCATTGGGAGCCTGGTCCTGCTTCTACAGGCAGGAGCTAGCATCAGGTGATACGGGACAGTCAGCCATCTGGGGACACATTAGAACCTCTTCCTTTAGATTTTCCATTCTCTGCCCTGATAGTGTGTTCCAGATAAGGAAGCACTATGACGTCTTGAGATTCTCCTTGCTGTCCCACATTCATTTCGATTCCCTCTGCTCTTCATGACACAGCCCAGGGTCCACAGAACATTTCCTGACTCCTTGGAAACTGCCTCCTAGAACCTTCGTCGTGTGTGCTTTTTGGTTGGTACATTCCTCTTGGGATTTGGCTCCAGAAGTCTTTCCTGAGGAAAAGAAATCATTCTTCCATCAGATGATGAGAATTACTATAGCCAACCCCGGGCTTTCTCCATCAGAATGTGAATTGGGAGAGTTAGCTGTCAATGTGATTATTGACCTCCTTTTCCCCATGGGTTATTTTTATCTTGTTGGTCCTACTGTGAATGTGTCTATTATTATAAATAATTTTACAGATGTCAGAAAAAAAAACTTGCAATGAATTGAGAGACTTTATTGTAAATGGAGTCTGTGAGCCAGGTGTGGTGGTGCACGCCTTTAATCCCAGCTCTCTGGAGGCAGAGGTAGGAGGATCGCCGTGAGTTCAAGGGCACCCTGAGACTACATAGTGAATTCCAGGTGTGCCTGGGCTAGAGTGAAACCCTATCTCAAAAAAAAAAAAAAAAGGAGTCTGTGATTGGGTGGGAGGGGGTCTGTGTTCTTTCATAGGAGTGGGACTATTGCCATGGGGATGAAGCTGGACCCTCATAGCATCAACCAGCATCACCAGAGTCAGCTTTTTTGTGCTTGTTAATGAGACAGAGTGTTATGTAGCCCAGGCTGGCCTTGAACTCCCTATGTAGCAGAGGATGGCCTTGAACTTTTGATCATCCTGCCTTCATCTCTTACTGCTTGGTTTACAGGCATGTGCCACCGTGTGCAGTTTATTCGGTACTAGGGATGGAACCCATGGTTTTGGGCATGCCAAATAGGCATTCTATCAACTGAACTATATTCCCTGCTGGGGGCGTAATCCTTATTAGGAGGAATGTTTAGGGCTGGAAAGACTGTGCCTAGAGGTGACCAAAGGGCAGCAGAGCCACACAACCCTGTTTCCCAAGTCTGGCTGCTGCTTCTGGAAAGGGCTACTAGGGGCAGTAGCCTTCTCATGTAGGTGCAGGCTTGACCTCAGGGAGCACACAGTGTGGGGAATCAGCATTTCATTCCAGGTGAAGACCGAGAGTTTGCAGTGAGAAGTGCGGAGCCTGGTGTCCTCTGCGACTGGATGATGCCAACTACGCTGAAGCTCTGTCTTGAGCAGACGAGCCATGTTTACTGACTGCCGCATGGACGGCATGGTTATAATCTGGGGTTGCCTCCCCAAGCTCCAGAAACAAGTGGCAGTTCCTCTCTCCTCTGAGGCCCTAGCCTGGGACCTTGCCCTGTGTCCTGACATGGGTTCTTTTTTATTTTTCAAACATTTTGTTTACTTATTTGTATGCATGGAGGCACCAGGGTCTCTACCATAAATGAAACCCAACACTTGAGCCACGTTTTGCCTGTGACTTTACATGGTAGAATGGAGAATTGAGCCCTGGCCACAGGCTTTGCGAGCAAGTGCCTTTAATTGCTGAGCCATCACCCCAGCCCCTGGCCTGGTTTTCTTAAGACAGATCTGTGGGTCTCTCTCCTCAGAATACTAACTCCCTTCTTCCCTGTGGGAAGATGACAGGGGTCACCTCATAGTCCCCAAGGGCATAAGAGACCCAGAGGGACTGTTGAAGACTGCACCCTGGCAGGAGCTGAACCTTTGGTAAGGCTCTTCGTCCGTCCCCCTCCATAAAGGGCAGGGCAGGCAGTTGGGATGTTTGCAGTGCCAGCCAGCGTGTCTGCACTTTACATGGCCGACCTCCTCTGACCACCCCTCCATGCTCTGTGTACACTGGTCCAGTGTTGTTAAACCCACTTCACTGATGAGGGAGCTGCAGCACAGGCAGCAGTGAAGTCAATGTCCAGAGAAAGGGCTTGCAGAACCCCAGTGTCCCTGCATTTATCTGAGGTTAGGACCTACTATGCTAGCCAGCTCCGGCCCATTTCCCATGTGGCTTTGCAGTGTCTGGAGCCTCTCTTCATTCATCTACCCCAGCCTGGAAAAAGGACCAGGAGGGCTCTGAGGGCTTTCAGAGTTGCCTTGCAGCCTCATCATAAGCAGGGCATTGCTAAGAGACAGCACACACAGGAGATGGGCGAGGTGTGGGCCAGGATGACAGGAAGGGGCAGAAGAGCCCCCAGCCCACCCTGCTGCCTTGCCTGTGCACAGAGATCCTGCCCTGTGCAGGGCTGCTAGAAAGTCCTGTGCAGAAGCGCAGCGCTGTGCTTCTTGACCCTGTTCCCCTCAGGGACCTCCCTGCAAGGAGGAGGCAGCTTGCCAGGTTCAGTGACTTTTGGGACCCTGTGAAGCACCAATGTCTTTGTCACAGGAGTGCAAAACCATCTGGCCCCATGGGTGACCCAGGGTGTGGTAAGCATTGGAGCTTAGTTGCCACTTCCTCCCCAGGAGGAAACAGCATTGACCTGTGATAACTGTGTGGGTCTGGTTGGCAGCTATCGTTCAGAGATTAAAAGGCCTGTGGCTACACACCCAGTCATGTGTAGCTGGTTCCCAGGCTACACACGTCAAGGGGGCACTAGCTTCCTTATAGTCTGGGAATAGGCTCTGGAGTTAGGTATGCAACGCACACCATGTACAGCAGAAGAACCTGGCGGGTCTGCTACCACCTTCACTCATCACGGTTGTCTGGCTACTGTAACAGCCTCTTGGCTCACTTCCTGCCTCTAGTCTTCCTCCCCTAGTCTTGCCCAAATCCTTTGTCTGTCTCTTCTCCCCTCAGCCAATTACAAAAGTAGACTACAAAGACACAGAGCTGTGCAGTGGCCATAGGAGTGGAATCCTGCCTCTGAGAGGTGTGGGCTATGTGGTGCTGGGCAAATCCCTTAACCTCTCCAAAGCCAATGTCCTCATTCATAAGATGGGGATAAAATGCCCATCAGATTATAGTTATTTTTATTGTTGTTTAGTCACTAGATTTGGGGTTTCAGTTAGTCAGGGCTTTTCAGTGGTTTATCTCTGCGGCTTAGTGCATGTTGAATCAATAACTGCTCATTGCTCTAACTAAAACATTTTTTCTTCCCTTCTTCCTTTTCTCCCTCCTTCCTTCTTTCTCTCTACCTCTCTCTCTTCCTTCCTTTCTTTTTCTTCCTAGTGTGTATATGTGTGTGGACGTGTGTAGAGGTCAGAGGACAACTCATTTGAGGCAGGGTCTCTGGTTCACCTCTCTGTTTAGTAGACTAGCTTCTGAGAAAGCCTCCTATCTTCCTCTCCCTTCTTGTGGTAGGAGGGTTGGGATTACATTTGCCTATGACAGCATCTGGCTTTTATATGGGATCCAAACTCAGGTACTCAGGCCTTCATTGCTAAGCACTTCATCTACCAACCACTGCACACTGCCAGCCCCAGCCCCTCCTTCTCCCGGGGTCTCCCCCCTTGCTGGTCCTATAGCACAGCTTCCCCGCCCCCCAGCAGGCTTTGCTCCCACTCTTCCTGCTGACCAGAATCAGCCTAGCCCTGCACTGGGACACCCCCACCTCACAGTGTGCCTGTGTCCCAGAGCATCCTCTGTGCTGGTATAGGGACACTGGACCTTTGTCCTCCTGGAATTCCCAGAGCTTGTGTGGAGCCTGAGGTTGAGCAGAGCTCAGGACAGAGGACACAGATACCCTGGAAAATGGACACAGCACAGGCTTGTTCCTGCTTTGTGGTCCCTTCTGCCCTCACAGTATACCTTCCGAGAGGGGAAGGCAGGCAGGAGCCACCAAGGCCGGCCTAGGCAGCAATTGGCAGAGCTGCCTTCTCAGGCTACCTCCAGGGCTGAGAAAGACCAGGTGTCAGGCTTGACTGTAAGGTGGAGTACTTGATGTTCAGGTGGGAGCCCCACTGAAAAATAAGGCTTTGCCTGGAGAGATGGCTCAGTGGTTGAAGAAGGTGGTTCATTTGCAGTGGCAGGAGGCCTTGGCACTCCCATATTCTCTCCCCACCCTCTCACTCAAATAAATAAAAAGATTTGTAAGAAAAATCAGTTTTGGAGTTGGGTGTAGTGGCTCACACCTGTAATCCCAGCACTGAGGCTAAGGCAGGAGAATGGACAATCCAAGGCCATTCTAGAGTACATATCAAGATCTTTCTCAAAACAATAAAAATTAGAGGCTGGAGTGAGATCTCACTGGTTAAAGGTGCTTGCTTACAAGGTACTTGGTACCAGGCAGTCTGGGAGCCCTTTGTGGCCATACAGAAGTAAATGGGTTTCCTCAGCACAGAGCCTCTTAGAGCTGTGACACATCAAGCCACTCTGGACTGTTAAAAGCAGGCCACTTAGCACTTTCACACAGACTTGGCCAGAGAGGCCTTTCTTCCTGGCTGGAGCACACTTTGGTACTTTCACGGTTCTTGCCAGTCTTGATGTGGCCCATGTACCCATAATGTGTCCTGGGAACTGGTCGGACTTGCAGGGAGGGCCAGGTCTACACTCATTCCTATCGAATTTGAAGCTACATTCTAACACCCCAGGTAATGAGTACATATGCTCACCCAGGCACTGGGATCATCTGGGGAGCCTTAAAACCTCCTGATTTAATCTGTCTGCAGTTTGAACTAGTCATTGAAACTGCAAAACTCCCCAGGTGGTTTGAAGGTGTGTCTGTTGCATGGATCAGTGAACATAAGACAGGATCAGAAGGATCCATTTGGATTCGCAAAGATGCATTTAAACTCTTGGAACAGGCCCAGTGAGACACTGGGAGAATAAGTCTGTCCCAGCCAAGGCTGGCTGGTGGCACAACCTGAACCAGGACTTATCTGCCACTACCCACTCCAGTCTGAGGTGGTGCACAGTGTCCTTCTCCACACTATGGCCTGTAAAATTCTCCTTGCTGAGCCTCAGCTTTTAGACCCCAAACAAAAGCCTGGGTTGACCCTGATCATGAGGCCATCCCTGCACTTTGTCTGCTGCTTGCTAATGGCTCCAAGTACCCCAAACCAGTAAAGCAAAAGCCATCAAAGTAACTCACAGACTAATAATGTTACATAATACGTGCCCTCAGGAGGCAGCTGAGTTCAGTCTCCAGAACACAAACACACTTGTAATCCCAGCCCTGGGGAGGAAGAGAGCAGGATTCCTGGGGCTCACTGACCAGCCACTCTAACTTAACTGGTGAACTCCAGACCAACAAGAGACCCATCTCAAGGGGAAAAAAAAAAAAAAAGCCAGGCATGGTGGTGCATGCCTTTAATTTACCCAGCACTCAGGTGGCAGAGGTAGGAGGATCACCGTGAGTTCAAGGCCACCCTGAGACTACATAGTGAATTCCAGGTCAGCCTGAGCCAGAATGAGACCCTACCTCGAAAAACCAAAAAAAAAAAAAAAAAAAAGCTGGAGCGATAGTTTAGCAGTTAAGGCACTTGCCTGCAAAGCCTAAGAACTCATGTTCAAATCTTCAGGTCCCGCATAAGCTGGAAAGCAGTGACATAAGCATGCAATGTCACACGTGCACACAAGGGGGCACACATACCTGGAGTTCGTCCACAGTGGCTGAAGGCTCTAGCGCACTGTCTCTATCTCTCACCACCCCCCTTCTCTCAAAATAAAGAAAAAAATAAAGGTGGATGGCATTCCTGAGGAAAATAGTCAAATCTTACCTCCATGAACACATATATGCACCTACACATACATACATTAGACACACACACACAAAAACGGGGACTGGAGAGATGGCTCAGTGGTTAAAGATGCTGGGTTCAACTCCCTAGTACCCACATAAAGACAGATGCACGGGCTGGAGAGATGGCGTAGCGGTTAAGCGCTTGCCTGTGAAGCCTAAGGACCCCGGTTCGAGGCTCGGTTCCCCAGGTCCCACGTTAGCCAGATGCACAAAGGGGCGCACGCGTCTGGAGTTCGTTTGCAGTGGCTGGAAGCCCTGGCGTGCCCATTCTCTCTCTCTCCCTCTATCTGTCTTTCTCTCTGTGTCTGTCGCTCTCAAATAAATAAATTTTAAAAAATTAATTAAAAAAAAAAGACAGATGCACAAAGTGATGCATGTGTCCGGAGTTCGTTTGTAGTGGCAAGAGACCCTGGTCCTTCCATTTCCTCTCTCTTTCTGGTTGCAAATAAATATTATTTAAGACCAAAAATAAAAAGGTAGGGCTGTGGATGTAGTTTAGTGGGTAGAGTGCTTGCCTAGCATACACCCTTAGTTAGATTCCCCAGCAGCACATAAACCTCTCCTGGTGGTACACGTCTATAACCGCAAGTAGAGGTCAGAAGATCAGAAATTCAAGGTCATTCTCAGCTACTTAATGAGTTCCAGGCCAGCCTAAACTATGTGAGACCCTGTTTAAAGAAATAAATAAATAAAACAGCTGGGCATGGCAGCACACACCTTTAATCCCAGAACTCAGAGGCAGAGGTAAGAAGATCACCATGAGTTTGAGGGCAGGCTGGGACTACAGAGTGAATTCCAGCTCAGCCTAAGCTAGAGAGTAAAACCCTACCTCAAAAAAACAAAATAAATAAATAAAGTAAAATAAAACAAACAAAAAAAGATAAAGGCATTCTGGAGAGATGGCTCAGAGGTTAAAGGCACTTGCTTATAAAACCTGAAGGTCTGGGTTTGATTCCCCAGCACCCATGTAAAGCCAAGTGCACAAAATGGTGTATGCATTTGGAATTGGTTTATAGTGGCAAGAGGTCCTGTTGTGCCCATTCTCTCTCTCTCTTTCTGCACACACTCTTCCTTTCTTTCTCGCTCTGCTTGTAAGTAATAAATTTAAAAAATTATGATAAGGTGACTGCCTGGCACATGGTGGGTACTCAGTCACTCAGCTGGAGTCATGTGGGGCATTGAGGCTCACATTGGCACTGATACAGGAGGCCCATGGTTCTGGGGCACCTAAGGCCCCAAGGAACAAGAGCCCCTGAAGCGCCTTCCACCCTAGAGACAGCCTGCATTTGCCCCTGTCTTCCATCTGCTTCTTGCCAGTGGGCCTGAGGATCCCTGAAGCGTGTGCGTGTGTGAATGTGCTGGGAGGAGCCCTGCGCTGGCAGTGCAAGGGACTCCCTAGCCTCCTGGGGCCCATCAAGCAGCACAAGCCGGCCTTGCCAGCCAGGGCTGGTGGCAGCCTTCCCACCGTGTGGGCTTGCTCCTAATAGAGAAGCTGCTACTGTTGTGGCTGTGTGACTTTTGTTCCTCTGGGAGCTCGATGCAAAGACAGCACTACCACTGCTGCTGTCACAAGGGGCAGTTTTCGGCTAAGGTCTGGGGGAGAGCTGGGGAATGGCGCTGTTTGGTTTAACTCTCCCATCTTCCAGATAAGGAAACTGAGGCTGCAGAGGACTTCTGGGACTGGATTAGAATCTGGTTCTCTGGGCAAGATCTGGGATCTTCCCTGAGCTCCATAGCTGTTGTAGTCAAGACAGAATAGAGGCTAGCACCCCACTGTCCTTATCCCTTGGAAGAGTGTCTACTGAATGCAGATTCCCCAGGCCTCATTGGCGATCTCAGGATCTGTGTAGACTCAGGAATCTGTAGCTTAGCGGGCTCACTTGATGAAAGTTCTTGTCACTGCTGTGGATCCCAAGATCTCAAAGCCAGGCCTGTGTTCCAGCCTGTCCTTTCCAGTCCTGCAAACAAACTCACCATTCAGGACTCCTAGCCCTGAAATCTCTTTCATGCACTGTGTGAATCACCCATGCACCTATCAATGGGCAGGATCCAGGTGAGGGGCAGTGATAGTCTCCTGTGCTCACCTAGCACCTGCAGTTTCTAGAGAGATAACCTCAGCCCATTCCTTCACCTCTGTGACGTGTTCTTCACCTGAAACATGAGGGGGTTGCTGCCTCCCTCCTTCAGTGTTAGGGCAGAGTTGGACAAAGAAGGTGCTTAGGTTAGTGTCTAGCCCACAGTAAACGCTATGCAAAGGTTGGTTTATATAAGCAACCAAGGGCTGAAGAAATGGCTTAGCGGTTAAGCACTTGCCTGTGAAGCCTAAGGACCCTGGTTCAAGGCTCGATTCCCCAGGACCCACATTAGCCAGATGCACAATGGGGTGCACGCATCTGGAGTTAGTTTGCACTGGCTGGGGGCCCTGGCGCGCCCATTCTCTCTTTCTCTCTCTCTCTCTCTCTCTCTCTCTCTGTGTGTGTGGCTCTCAAATAAATAAGAATTAGCATTAAAATAAAATAAAATAAAACAACCAAGTGGCAGCACACCACACCTTTAATCCCAGCACTTGAGAGGTAGAAGTAGGAGGATCATTGTGAGTTCAAGGCCATCCTGAGACTACATAGTAAATTCCAGGTCAGTCTGGGCCAGAGTGAGACCCTACCTCACCCCCCCCCCAAAAAAAGCAACCAAATTGTTAGTGTTTGCACCACAAAGTGCCCATTCTCTCTCCTTGCAAATAAATAAAAATACTTAAATATTTTTTTAAAAAAAGATATCGCCAGCTGTTGTGGCACATGTCTTTAATCCCAGCATTCAGGAGGCAGAGGTAGGGTCGCCGTGAGTTCGAGGCCACCCTAGGACTCTGTAGTGAATTCCAGGTCAGCCTGGGCTAGAGTGAGTCCCTACCTCGAAAAAGCAAAAAAAAAAAAAGATACCCAAGTATGGTTATGGGCTCCTCAAGGGAGTCTCAGGTGCTGTCGTAGCATATACATCAGTTTCGTGGCTGTCAACTTACACCCCAAAAGGTTGTGAAGAAACCTTTTTTGAGGGCTGGAGAGATGGCTCAGTGGTTGAGTGTGCTTCCTGTGCAAGCATGAGGGCCGGCGGCGGGGTGCGAATCTCCAGATTTGGCTGGGTGTAGTCACACATCTGCTCTCTGAAACACAGCAAGCTCTGGGATCAGTAAGAGACACTGGCTCAAATAAGAGATGCAGAAGAGCAATGGAACAGGACACCCACTTTCTGCTCTGACCACCACAGGGGAGTGTATGCATGCACGTGTGAACACACACACACACACCACATTATATACACACATACACACAAGCAAAAGAAATGTAGAGACCTATTGCTTTTTTTTCTTTTCTTTCTTTTTTGATAACTGAGGTTATAGGGTGGCTCTGGAGATGTCTTACTTGGGATTATAGTCTGATAAAGCAAAACAGGGGCTCAAAATGTATCCTTTTCTGGTGAGGATCCCAAAAATTGTAGGTTTATATCTGGGAAGGGACAAAGTCTTGAAGCAAATGTTATTTTGCTGGAATTCTTGCTTCTTGGCTGGCAAAGACTTGGGGTTCCTTTCCTTTATCATGTCCTCAAAATTTTCCCTGTCTGTCCTGCAGCACTAGGAATGAACTAGGCCTGGCTGTGTCCAGTGTTGAGGTTGAGAAGGTGGTGTCGAGAGAGGTCACACAGCCACTGAGTTGTGAGAAGTTGGTCAGGTATTCGCCCTCCTTCCTCGTAGCCGCTGCCTGGGCGTCCACAGCCATGCACTAGCTTCCGCCCAGCGCAAGAAGACTATAGCTTGGTGTTGAAAGCCCTTCTGACCTAGCAGAGGGTTTCAGCAAAAGCATGCTGGGCCCATGAAAGCCCTTTTTAAATTTTTATTTAGTTATTAATTTATTGCTGTTAGTACTCTTTATTTTATTTATTTGAGAGAGAGAGAGAGAATGGGCATGCCAGGGTCTCTAGCCACTGCAAATGAACTCCAGACGCATGCACTGCCTCCTTGTGCATCTGGCTTACATAGGTCCTACAGAGTCGAACCTGGGTCCTTGGGCTTTGCAGGCAAGCAAGCGCCTTAACCACTAAGCCATCTCTCCAGCCCTGAAAGGCCTTCCTGGGTCCACTCTTGCCCTCACCACTCACTCTGGGTTCAGATAAATTCTCCAGACCCTTAGCCAATCAGGCACAGTCTGTAGAACCCAGGATCTCCCAGCTCCCTGTGGTTCTGACTGTCCATGGGGACCTTGGCTCTGGGAATGCTGCCACTCTCCCTCTGGAAAGCTCAGCTTTTGTTATGCTAATATCTATTGGCACTTAGAACTTTTCCCATTTTCTGGAAGAATTCACAGTTGGAATCTTCATGTTGATGTTGGTCTAAGAAAATGTCTACAAACTGCTCTCCTTCCTGGTGCTGGGTGGATATCACCAGGCCCTGGCCGCCCCATCCCAGTGTTCCATAAAGCTGTTGCTCCTAGGCTCTTTCTTTCCCCTACCCCTGATCTTGCTGTCTTCATTCCCTCCTCTGACTGGTCCTGACGCTGTGTTGCCCGAGGGCCGCCTTCGTGAGCCCGTCCTCACTGACCCTCACCCTCAGAGTGGGTTTGTCCTCCTTTCTTCTCAGGTCGCTCTGAATTGAGTGCGGCTTTTCAAGCAGTGCCCCACTTCTTGCCTTTCTCCACCCCGTTCTCTTCTCTACCCCAGCCACTCCTCCACCTCAGCTCCCCAACACTCTCCCCATCCTAGCCCCTCCCCTTTCCATCCCAGCGCCCCTCCCCCTCTGTCCTGGTGGCTGGGAGGGGCTGCTCCCTTACACTCTTCTGCTCTTCTTTCATCCCTACTGTGATGGAATGGACCCAGTGGTCAGTGGCGGCCAGATCAGGGCCCATTCTAATGAAGGAAACTGAATGCCTGGGAAGCCAAAACTGGCCCCTTGTAAAATGGCCAAGGGAGAGCCTGCCCTCCAGGCAGACATGCCAGCTCTTGTTTGCTCCAGTCTAGTATTATTAGACACACACTCGGCCATGCAGCCCCTAAGAAGGGGCCCAGGAAGGGGAAGGCAGCAAACAGCAAGTTTATTTAGGGTGAGCTGGACTCATTACGCCCGGCGTGCTTTCAGAAACTGGGAAGGCTGTCCTAGACAGTACCTCTGGAAGTGGGGTCAGATCCAGCAGGATTTTGAGGCCAAGCAGCAAGTACTTAGGACTCTGGGCTTTGAACTTCGTGGGACCCTTCTGATCAGAAATTCTCTTTGCCTCCCTCTGTTCAGAATCTCACACAGCTGCTAAGGTGCCCTTGAACAGCCACTTACTAGAGTCCTGGTCCTGTATGTCCTTGAGAAGCCTGCGTAATCATTCTGGGCCTTGGCTGTCTCATCTGTGAAATGGGAAAAAAATGATGCATCACCAGGTGTGCCCTGGTGCCATGGGGCCTGCAGCTTTTGTATTGGCAGACCCCTTTAAGGATAAGCATCTCAACATGTCCTAGTCTTTTTTTTTTTTTTTTTTTTAGGTAGAGTCTCACTGTTACAGCTCAGGCTGACCTGGAATTCACTATGTAGTCTCAGGGTGGCCTCGAACTACCATTTCATATTCTTGCAAATGTGGTCGATGGCACAGTCATGTCAACACACTGGCAGAGCCCTTCCCAAACATGTGAGGGGTCCTAAGAGGTTAGGTATAGTTTGCAGAGAGATGTCTCCAGCCCCACTGGGGACTGCCTGGCTGGAGTGAGCTCACTTCTGTGGAGCATCTTACAAGGTGCCTGCACAGCACAGTGCGGCCCCCTAGAAGCGCTCACTCTCATCGTCGCTGCCTGTCAGGCTGCTGTGTAGCACTGGGCAGCTGCTGGGCCCTGACCCCTCCACTCATGATCTCACCTAACGACCTCATGCTCAGAGCTCACAGTGGCGGGCACTTCCTTGAGCACCAGGTACAAGCAGTGCCTCCTCAGGCTTTCAGTCTGGGACAGTCATGGGCAGTCAGTGAAGCAAATAGGCAGTTCTGGCTTGAGTGATGACTTCTGCTCTGAGGAGCAGCTACACAGTGTCTCATGGAAGAAGAACAGGGTAGAAGGAAAAGTTTCTCATAGACGCTGAGAACGAGGAGGAAAGAAGTGTTACATTTTCTCGATGCTTTGATTTTGGTTTCTGGGTGCCCTTCCACAGGGAAGGTCTGGCATGGTGATGTTAATGCCACCTGTTTTCAGATCTAACTAAAAGCTAAGCAAATACTATCTCCTTGGATCTCCTCAGAGGGGCTGGGAGATGAGGATAGAATAGTATATATATAACCCCATATATATAACCCTAGTTCTATCCCTAGCATCCATGTAAAAAGCTGGGTATAGACCCATAGACCTGTCATCCCAGGGCTGAAGAGCAAAGATAGAAGGATCACTGGGGCTCCCTGGTCAGCCAGTCTAACCAAGAAAACAGGAAGTTCCAGATTCAATGAGAGACCCTGCCGCAAGGAAATAAGGGGAAGAGGTTACCCAGTATCTTCCTCTAGCCTCACACATCTGCACCCCCCCCACACACACACAGAATAAAAAATACAAAGAAATACACATACTGTCCAGATGAGTCCCTGGAGAGCAGGTGAGAGAAGTGGCTTCACTGAGCTGACTCTGGGTGGTGGTGGGTATGGGATCACAGCTGCCACTGTCCTCCCTAAAACTCTTTCTGTTTATTTAGACAGTGATGCCCTTGCAGCCTCAGGGGTAGGGGACCTCCTGAAATTCTCGGAAGTTACAGGGTCTTTACATAGGGGGTTGAGAGCCTTTCTCAGCAGTCGTTGGGCTTAACTCGGGGGCCTAAAGTGCCAGAAAAATCAAATACCACACAAGCTGTGCCCTAAATCTGTGGCGTAGTTCATTATCACATGCTAAAGAGGAATTACTGAATGCGTACAAGAGGTGAGTAGGGAAAAGTGGATTTATTAAGGTGATAGTTAGAAGGACTCCCAAACAGGAAGGTCAGAGAGAGAGAGAGGAAGGGGCGGGAGATGCCAGCAAGCTGTTTGGTTTGCTGAGCAAGAACTGGATGAAGACTGACAGAAGCGGTTGTGGTGGTGCCAGCCTTTAGTCCCAGCACCTGTGAGGCAGAGGTAGGTGGATCACCAGGAGTTAAGGCTGCCCTGAGACCCTACCTAAAAAAAAAACCAAAAAAAAAAAAAGACCAAGATGAACTTTACATGTACTTGTACTGAGGGGCCTACATGCCCTGTCCATGTTCCCTAAGCCCAATAGAGGAGCTGAGCACACGCCCCTCATTCAGTCAAGGAAGTGGGCAAGCATCACAGTCATCTTGGCCCATTCTCTCTTCCATCTGGTTGTACTCATTTTGGAGGTTATTGACAGTTGTTTTGTCCTTGTGCTACCTGACTGGCTTGTCACTCACCGTGAACCCTGCCCTTCCTGCCTAGAGGAGCTGGCTTCTACCTCAGTCAAACCTCTGTCTTACTGTGAGAGAGGAGGCACCCGAGGGCCCATTGAGATGGCTGTGACCTCTGACCTTCCTGGAGCATCTGAGTCTAGGAGTCAGTCTTCCAACCTCAGGCAGCCGCGCTGTGGTCCGCTGCAGGCCCCTGCGTGGCAGTACAGCCGCACTCACCCAGCCCAGCGCTCCCAAAGACCAGCGCTCTCCTGGCTTGCTGGGATTTTCACATGGCTCCTTTCTCCCTGGAAGGGTGACTGAGGTTGTACTCCTCACTGCCTTAGAGGCTCACAGGGAGAGACACAAATTACGTTTAAGCCACGAAGGTGAGGGTCAGAGTGTGAAAGGGATCAGGAATAGCAAGGAGAGCCCAAGTATGGGCCAGAAAACCCAGTAGCAGGCAATGGCCTGCCTCTACAGAGTTTCTGGCAGAGGGGAGCGA
This sequence comes from Jaculus jaculus, assembly GCF_020740685.1. NCBI lineage: Eukaryota > Metazoa > Chordata > Mammalia > Rodentia > Dipodidae > Jaculus > Jaculus jaculus. The sequence goes on from NC_059110.1 coordinate 88,672,482, forward strand.
GTGAAAGATAGCTGTCATTCTCTGAGGGAAGCAGCTACCTAACAGGTAGGCTGGGGATTGAGTATCCCGGTAAGCATTCACTCATTATGCCTCTGGAACCTTCCACTGATTGGTCCTTGTAACAATCTCTACTGGACGCTACTTGTGTCCACATTTCATAGATCTTAGTGTATCTTAGGTATGAAGATGAAAGTCCCCAAGTTGCCACCACCAGGTGGAGAGCCCCTTACCTGGCGGTCATGTCGACAGTGTGGCTTTGGGTCCAGAAGCAGGGAGCCTTGTCAAGTGGTGAGGTGCCATCCCTCAAACGCTGCATCTGGAAGCAGACAAGAGTCCGCTCACCTTAGACCTTGGGTGAGTGACACTTTGAGAGGGACAGACCCTGGGCACATGTGATGAGGGCTCTTGTGCCCAGTGGATGTGTGAGGGGCAGGGGTGAGCTCAGTGACAGAGTACTCTTTAGCATGTTCAAAGCCCAGCACTATGAAAAGAAAACTGAGGGCAAACACAGGAGCTGGGCCAGAAAGCTGAATCATGCTTATAAATAAAGTTTCATCCAGAAAGAAACATACTGCAAGAAATCTCTTATCTGTGGAACTTTAAAAATGTTAAAAGGTCAGGGGCTGGAGTGAGCTCAGTGATAGAACATTTGTTTAGCATGTTCAAGGCCCAGCACTATGACAAAGTTTTTAAAAGATCAGCTATGTAGAGATAGAGGACACAACCTGTTCCCAGGAGTGGGTAGGGGAGCAGTTGAGAGGCAGGTCAAGGGCACAACGTGGCAGGTAGGCAGAATGAAGGAGCCTGAGGGGCTAGTGCACAGCCTGAGGCTGCAGCTGGTCAGAGAGCGGGCATCAGGTTTTTAGCTCTATGAGTGGATCATAGCTGCTTTTTTTGGGGGGGTGGGTTATGACAAGACGGCAGCTTGTTCCACTGTAGTTACCATTTACTAGATAGACAGTGGTGTATATGTATCTTGTAACACTATGTTACATACCTTAAATACATAACATTCATTTAAAGAAATGAAAAGCTTCATTCATGGACAAGGCCACAGTGTGTGCTCAGTGCTTGTCACTTCAGGCCCTCGCATGTTCCTTGTGCCAATTACAGCCACGCACTCACACCTGCCCGCCGGGGGCTGAGGGCCTATGGTCAGAAAAGCAGCAAGACAGGAAACACGAAGGCTAAATCAGTACTGCAAACCACACAGTGAGGAATGCTTTGAAGAAAGCACAGCCGAACCAGGGGTAAAGAGGGGCGCAGGTGGAGGGGAAGTGTCAGGGGATCTCTGTGAAAGAAGGCAGTGTGGGGACCAGGGCTAGGGCTCCGCTGTGGAGTGTTTGCCTGGCATGTGCAAAGCCCTGGCTTCGGTTCCCAGCACCACATAGACCAGTGGTGGGCACGCTTCCGTCGTCACAGCGCTCAGGGGCGGAGGCAGAAGGATGATGCAAATTCAAGGTCATCCTTGGCTACATGAGTTTGAGGCCAGCCTGGGATACATGATAACCTATCTCAATACAACAAGCAAGAATAAAGTGAAATAAAATAACCCAGCCGTTACCCTTGCTCTTCAGGCGAGAACCCCTCTGAGACACTCGGTCCTACAAGTTGTGTTGGCAGGACGGGGGCTGTACCTGAGCTGACTGGGCACCAGGACCTCACTTTCCTGAATGTGGCCTTGTGGTCAAGTGAATGCAGTAGGAGACCTGGCCTAGAAGAATGGCTTCTTTTAGGGCACCATTAGCCCCGCATCCCTCCCTCCACTGGCCTCCCCTGGGCTCAGCTTCTCCAGTTTCCACCTGAACACAGAGGTTCCTTCAAGCCCTGGGGCGTGGCTTTCCCCTAAGTGGGAGGAACACTGGCTCAGTGTCCCAGGGCCAGGCGCCTTTGGTTTTCCTTTGCTGAGCTCAGCCCTGGGAGGGGAGCCACAAAGAGCGGTGTGTGCCTGAGATGAGAGGCCAGCTCCAGTCTCCTGACCAGCCTGCTGCTGTGGCTTTCGTTTGAACTGGTGGCCCTGGGCCCTCCTGGAGCCGTCCCAGGTGTAGTTCTGCCCTGTCCTCGGCTCGGCTGCCTGCACTCCGGTGCCCAGCCAGCAGCCCTGCTGGTGGTGTGTATCGGGAGCTGGTCTGCTGTGGATTTGGGGTGCTTTTCAGTCCAGAGCACTGAGAGAAGTCCTGACAATTGTGAGGGATAGTGTGTGCTTTCAAAGTGCAATTATAAGCCCTTCATTGAGTCCTGATGAGAGGAATGATGTAAAGTCGTTGTCCTTAACTAAAAGTTATTCTCTGGGGAGGGAAAAGTCCCTGAGACCGAGGACCAACCCTCTGAAGTGTCCCTCACCGAAAGCCTCACTGTGGGCTGAGAATGAGGAAGCAGAGAGCCTACACAAGACTATAAAGGGCAGTGATACAGTGAGGGGTTTCAGAGGACCAGCTGGGGAGCAGCTCTGGGGAGATCTTGGAGTGATCCAGCAGAGAACCCAGCCTGAGCACCCATCTATGGGACTGAGGAAAGAGCCTAGCTTAGAGTGGGGAGAGCAGTGTACATGTGGGTGAAACCCCAAGGTCATGTAGGAACTGAGGCTGGTGACAAGCCGCTGAGTTGGACAGTGGGCACCTACTCTCCAGGAATGACAGAGAGCAGAGTGAGGCCCTTCCAGGCCCACTGCCCATTCTCGTCCTTGTGAGTTAGCTTCTGCCTCCAGGCAAGTGCCTTTGCAGTCTGTAGGCTGGCTACACAACGAGAGGAGGCAGGGAGCTCTGCTGTCCGCCAGGCCACTGTCACTCAGCCTTCCTCATCTGTACTGCAGGTGCAGTGGCTTACGTGGTTGTTGGGTAAAACTAAAAGAGAGGCAGTGGAGGGACTAGCAGTGACAGGTGGTTCTTAGTGAGCTGCAGAAAGTGATCCCTTGTTGGGATCCAGGCCTTGTGGGTGACTGTGCCGGCCACAGGATGTCTCTTCAGAGCCGCTACCTAGTGCTCTGGTAGACCTCTTTGTTGCCTTTGGTTTACTGCTCCCTAGTACATGTCTCAGAGCCAGGCATAGTGGCACATGCCTGTAATTTCAGCACTCAAGACAGATGAAGGAGGTTTGCCAAAACTTTGAGCTGGGCTACATAATGAGCTGAAGGCCAGTTAGGGACAATAGTGAGACCCTGCCTCCGAAAAGAAAAAAAAAAAATACAAGTGTATGTTTTAAGAACTCTATAAATGCTCTGTTTATTCACAGCCAAGCAGGCCCTCTGTTCCCACTGTCTGTGTGCACGATCCTCAGTCCCATTATTTAGACTTCCCCAAGTGACCAAAGTGACTACCACATGCAAGACTAGAGAGCTGAAGTCCCAAGACACCAAGGACATGGACCTTGTCCTAAGGAATTGCAGCTTGGTGGGGGACCTGATAAGGCCATTCCTGACAATACAATGTGTTCCTCATAGTAACAGATTTGTATTTAAGGCAAAGAGATCATGAAGTTGGACAATCATTTATTCTCACCTGACAGAGACTGGTGTGTGGAGGACAGACAGGAGTTTTTCTAGTAACCAGATGGGACAAACCATTTGACATTGAAACAGCATTCCCTGTGTACTCACAGCTCCCTTCCCTTCTGCCTTTACCAAGCTTCATGACATGGGTGAGTTGTTTCTTCTATGTAGACTACAATTTCCTACTCCAGTTTTCTTTTCCTTCCTCCTCCTCCTCCTTCTCTGAAACACTCTTCTCCCTTTGGGACAGAGTTAATCTTTGTTGTTTTTTTAATTCTCTTCTCTTCTATACTGGGGACTGAAACTATAGCCTTGTACTTGCTAGCCAAGTGTTCTACCATTATACTATACCTTCAACCTTTTTTACTTCTTGAGACAAGGTCTCACTAAGTTGAGTAGGCTGGCCTCGAACTCACTCTGTAGTCGAGGCAGGCCTTGCACTTAAAATGCTCCTGCCTCAGTCTCCTGAGTAGCAAGGGTTGCAGGCCTGTGCCACCAGGCTTGGTCAGACAGATCTTGCTGTATATCCCAGGCAGGCCTTGAACTTTAAATCCTCCTGCCTCAACCTCCCTCAAGTATTGGACTTAAAGGCATGTGCCATCATGCTTGGCTTCCATTGCATCTTTTACTTTTTGGTGTGTCTGTGTTCACGTGTGTGTGTTCACATGTGTGGGCATAGGTGTGCATACCATGGCATGTGTGTGGAAGTTAAAGGATAACTTTTGGGTGTTAGTCCTCACCTTCCACCTCATTTTTTTTTTGTTTGTTTGTTTTATATTTTCCAAGGCAGGGTCTCACTCTAGCCCAGGCTATCCTGGAATTCACTATATTCTCAGGATGGCCTCTAACTCACGGTGATCCTCCTACCTCTGCCTCCCAAGTGCTGGGATTTCCACCTCATTTTTGAGGCAAGGTCTTTGTTCTAGTTGTTCACCACTCCAGTTGCCAGGCTATAGCCTGTGGGGCCTCTGGAGAAGTCTCTTGTCTCCATCTCCCATCTCAAAGTCTATGGGCTGGGATTACAGGAGCCCATGATAGCTTCCAGCATTTGTGTGGGGCGTGGTGATCCAAACTCAGGTTCTGTGGCTTGTGCAGATGGCCCTTTATTCACTGACAACTCCTCAGCTCCCATTCCATCTTTAAAGCACTGGGGTTTCAGATCTCCACAGGCCTAAACAACATTCCTGGAGAGTTCTCATACTGCTGAAACACTTTCCAAAAGTCTTTAACATGTCCTCTCTGGACTACCCTTGTGGCTGACTGGAAGAGTGCTTGTCTAGCATGAGAAAGCACTGGGTTTGACCCCCATCACCCGGGGCAGGTAAGGTCATCCTGGACTTTTGTTTGTTTTTCTTATGTTTTATTTTATGAAACAGCAACTTGCTATGTAGCACAGGCTGGCTTTGAACTCACTGTGTAGGTCAGTCTGGCCTCAAACTCTTGAATAAGATCCTGTTAGGATCTCATGTATACCAGGTTGGCTTTGAACTCATTATGAAACCAAGGATGACTTGGAACTTATGATCCTCCTGCCTCGACCTTCCGAGTGCTGGGCTGGAAAAGGATCCTCTTTAGTGCACATTCCTGTCTTACAGAGGAGTGAGGTGACGTTACACTTGCCCTGGGCCAGCACACAACATTGCCAGGCTTCAGATCCAGGTCTTCTCATCCTGAGCTCCTCCTCACTCTTCCACATGACCCCTCACTAGCCTGATGTCCTGGGGGGTTGCACAGGATCTTTGAAGGACCATGTGCTCTGCCTGGGCCCTGGGTAGGCATACTGCTGACAGGGTGTGGTGCTGAGCCTGCGGGGCAGGAGGCCAGGCCTCCTTCTGAATCGTAGCTTAGGAGAAAGAGCCAGGCAGTGGGACCTCAAGGATGGTTGAGTGACAGCTATCCTGGCAATGATCAAGCACACAATGACCCTCTGCTGACACAAAAGCAGGGCCTAAGCCCCTGGAGCATGTAGTCCTCTCACCCCAAAGCCTCTGTTGCTCACCCTGCCCCTGCCCTTTGATTTTGGCAACTGGGTCTCATACTGTAGCCCGGCCTGAGGAGGAACTCACCATGTAGCCCAGACTGGCCTTGGTGATTTCCTTCACAGCGTGTACCTGCCTGCTTGTCACCTGACTTACCCTCCCCCCCCCGCTACAGTGCCAGCTTCACAGCTCCCAGCCATGACTTTGTATCAGCTCAGCTGTTTGTGCAACACCTACTATAGGGTCTGGCTCCTAGCAGATTTCCATTGATTAGGAAGGAGTGAATGAACAAATGATGCTTTCACACATCATCGCATCATGCACACTGCCATCACCCAAACATGCATGCATTGGAATCACATGGGAGTGCGTGTGTCCCAGGGACATGAGCACCCAGCTTCATCCTCCCATTTGCATTAAATTGGGAGGGACAGCTGGACAGTTGTAGGCTCCAGAGTGAATCCACCGTACAGTGCAGGCAGGTAGTGGTTGCTTTATGCACTGTGCTCAAAAGCTTGCACCTGAGTTGGCAGTGAGCCGACGAGAGCTGGGACTTCTGGTGTTGGCCACCCAGCTGCCCTGGTTAGAAGTTGGGTGGTGAAGCATCTCAGGAGACCAGAGCTGTTTAGACTCTCAAGGGCATGTTTTCTAGTCACCTGATACCACCACTGAAAAGAAAAGGAAGTTCCCTCCTTGTCCTCGCCCAGCTCAAGTCAAAAGGAGCTGTTGTCCCTCTCCCCTCCCCTGTCACCTCCACTTCTTGGGTGATTGTATGAGTCAGAGAGATGTATGTCAAAGAGGAAACATGAGCTTTCTCACCATCTTCTCCTCCCATTGGGTTTGAGTGAGTAAGAAAACCCACTGTTCATGTGGACAGTGGTTGACAAAAATAGGGCTAGGCGTTTCTGGAGATTTAGCCTGGGCTCCAGAGTCAACAAAACCTGGTCCTGCCTGTCTACACAGGGTTCAGACAGACACCGTGAGGGAGGGAGGTGGGCTGATCGCTGCAGAGGACAGTCACCTGGTAAGGATCTGACCCTGGACCAGGGCAGGCTGTGCAGCTGGAAGAAGCTACTCATGCGTTGTCCAGTCTCAGATTGCCAGGGGAGGCGTGGTGGCCAGAGAGCTGGGGAGGGCAGACCAAAGGTTGGGAGGGGGAGGAAGGAGGCATGGCCATGCTCTCTTCCCAGGAAGATGCTGGCCCCGTGCAGGCCCCTGGGCACAGTCCTGCTAGACAGAAAGGGGCCCGGCTTCCAGGGCTCTCACATTTTTCCTAAGTGGGAGATCTGCTCTCCTGCCTGCACCCATCACTTTCCTAGGACCACAGCTGCAATCATTTAATGTCTGTTTTGTTCTGGGACTTGAAGCTGAGATTTAAGATCACGGTTCACACTTTCTGCGTGTAGCGTCTAGGGACCTCTAAATAGAAATGAGAGAGGACAAAAGAGCGGTGACGTCCTAGTAGGCTTTGCCACAGGCAAAACAGTAGCTGGTGACATTGCGTTGAGCACAAATCATGTCCAGGACATGTGTGTTGACAGAAGCAAGCTGCTCATGTGGCTTCCAGCATGACTGATGTTGACAGGCCTGGTTAATGACTGATGTCTGTTGTGGAGCGCTGGACTGGGAGGGGGAGGTCTGCCTGTGATTCTGGTTCCACTGCTCGGTAGACTGGGCAGCAGGGCAGAGCAAAGCCATTCCCAGTGTGGGGCGCTTTCCACGTATGGCAAATTAGAGCAGTGATTCAAAACATTTTTAAAGCCACAGAACCCTTTTTTCACATTGCCTCTCACGTAGAAGAATACCCTTACAGCTGACAGAAGCAGAACTTCTTGTTGCTTGCTTGGGGCAGCCTGCCCTAGGGGTTCCAAAGAACCCCACACCAGATTTTTGTTTTTTAATGTCATTTGTATCAGCTGTTCTCTGTTCACTTGGCTAAGGTTGGCTGCATCGGTTGCTGGGGTAATGTTAACAGCAGGTAATGTGCAGATGAGTATTTCCCTGTTATAACTGCGCTGATGGGCTCAGCCCATCCTTCCATCTGGCCCTAAATTTACAAACACTGCCTCTTTCCTCTGACTGCTGTTGAGCAGCAGTGAGTGGAGATCTGACTACTCTTGCCCCTCACCTGTGCTGCCCGGTGACCATGTGCCTCTGAAAGGTAGGACTCCTGCCTGTGGACATCGGGTCTGCTTCTGACTCTGGCATCCAAAGCCATGTGAGCATGGTGTTCTCACACTTACAGGAGAGTCTTTCACGATAGTCAGAAGCTTCAACGTCAGCCCCTGCTCAGTGGAAACCTCACTGTGTGGCTTTGGGAAAATTCTCCGCTCTCTCTGAGCTGTAGTCTTCCCACCCATAAAATGGAAGAGAAAATAACACATGAAGAAGCTAGATGTGGTGGCACATGCCTTTAATCCCAGCACTCAGATAAGAGGAGCCATATGAGTTTGAGGCCACCTTAAGACTACAAAGGGAATTTCAGGTCAGCTTGGGCTACAGTGAGACTTGACCTTAAAAAACAAACAAACAAGAAAATTTTATGAAACTGGAGAGATGGCTCAGCAGTTAAGATGCTTGCCTGCAAAACCTAAGTACCTAGATTTGATTCCCCAGTACCCATACAAGCTAGATGCACAAGGTGGCACATACGTCTGAAGTTTATTTGCAGTGGCTGGAGACCCTGGTGTGCTCATTCATTCTCTCTCTCTTTCTGCCTCTTTCTCTTTCTCTCTCTCAAATAAATAAAAAATAAATTTAAAAAAAAAAGCTAGACATGGTGGTGCATGCCTTTAATCCCAGTGCTTGGGAGGCTAAGGTAGAAGGAGTGCCATGAGTTTGAGGCCAGCCTGAGCTTGAGCAAGACCCTGCCTCAAAGAAACACTACCATGGGCCAGGCATGGCAGTGCATGCCTTTAATCCCAGCACTTGGGAGGCAGAGGTAGGAGGATTGCTGTGAGTTCAAGGCCACCCTGAGAATACACAGTGAATTCCAGGTCAGCCTGGGCTGGAGTGACACCCTACCTCAAAAAAACAAAAACAAACAAAAAAACCCACTACAGGGCTGGAGAGATGGCTTAGCAGTTAAGGTGCTTGCCTAAAAAGCCAAAGGACCCAAGTTCAATTCCCCAATACCCACATAAGCCAGATGCACAGGGTGGTACATATGTCTGGAGTTCGTTTGCAGTGAATAGATACCCTGACATAGCCATTCTCACACACACACACTCTCTCTCCCTCTTTCTTTCAAATAAATAAAAATAAAATATTAAAAACCACTGCTGTGCTAAGGGACTGGGGCATGCTACCCAGGAGTCCTACTCAGGACCAACTCTGTGTTTCTGTCAACTCACTTCTTGGGCGTTTTCTTTTCCTAAGGATCAAACTCAGGGCCTTGACACATAGGAGTGTGTGTGTGTGCGTGTGCCAGGGTCTCCAGCTTTCCATGGGTGCTGAGGAATCAAACCTGGGCTGGCAGGCTTTGCAAGTGCCTTTAACAGCCAAGCCAGCGCTGCAGCCCTGTTTGTCTTGAGACAGAGTCTCATGTGTCCCAGGTTGGCCTCAAACTCACTATGAGTTTGACCTAGATTGCGTCTGCCTGTCCGGTGCTGGGATTACAGGGAGCACCGTAGTGCCCAGCCCGTACTCCCATTTGAACCAGGACATGGCCTGTCCAGTGCCATCCGGTCTTTACCCCCCAGCCACTCTCCCCGCTCAGCATCAGTACTACCCTGCTCGCAAGCGGCAGCTCTTCTGAAAATCAGAACCTCAATTCTCCCACAAGCTGTTCCAGTTTCTAAGCCTCACCTTTGTTTCCTAGCCTCTGACCTTAAGGATAATTAGCAACAGCTACTGTTTCTTGAGCTCCTGCTCTGTGTAACTCTGTAGGCTCTCATGCTAAATATTTTATGGGTCTTGGTTATTTTGATCTGACATTTAAAAAATGTTTAACATAGTATCATACTATAAAATGTAGAACCACTGTTATCTCTTAAAATGCCTATCACTGTTGTCTTCAGTTTATAGATGAGGAAACTGGGAATTAAACTTGCCTGGGGTCTTTGAGCTACAAGGTGGTAAGGTCAATATATGGCCCTTGGCTTGGACACCTGTAAACCTAGCCACTAGGTCAGATGACTGTGAATGCTGTTGGGGTGATGGGAGCTGCTGTTTACTGAGTGCCTGCCGCAAGACAAGTAATGTACTGGGCACTTTATTGCTTCATTTAAACCCCACAGCTGAAAGAGGAAACGTCTTATTTTCATTTTATAGAGGTGGGGATGGAGGCTTTGAAGCATTGAATGACTTCTTTGAGGTAGAGGGAACCCAGCAGCAATGATCAATGGATCTGAGCATTCCTGTCACTTTATGTTTTTGTTGCTGTTTTATTTTGTCACTTTTATTATTGTTTGAAACAGGATGTCACTTTTTGTTTGTTTGTTTCTTTGTTTGGAGGTAGGGTCTCACTCCAGCCCAGACTGACCTGAAATTCACTACATAGTCTCAGGGTGGCCTTGAACTCATGGTGATTGATTCTCCTACCTCTGCCTCCCAAGTGCTGGGATTAAAGGCGTGCGCCACCACAACTGGCCCAGGATGTCACTTTTTAATGCAGGCTGGCCTGAACTCATTCTGTAACTAGCCCAGGCTGGCCTCAAACTCATGGCAGTTCTCCCAAGTGTGGAGATTCTAGGCAGGAGCCACTATGCGCAGCTCACCCTGCTTTTCAGGACAGATAACCTATTGCCTGTGGAAAAAATAACGAGGGACCCTTTGGCACCACCCACTCCACAGAGTTATTGGACATTTTATTTGCAAAAATAAATAAGTAAATCAAAGAAATAAAAAGTGTGCTTACACTAAACCAGTGATTAAAACATTTTTTAGGGGTCTGGAGAGATGGCTTAGTGGTTATGGCATTTGCCTGCAAAGCCAAAGGATCCTGGTTCAATTCTCCAGAACCCACATAAGTCAGATGCACAAGGGGGCGCATGCATCTCGAGTTCATTTGCAGTGACTGGAGGCCCTGGCAAGCCCATTCTTTCTCTCCTCCTCCTCCTTCTCATCTCCCTTTTCTCCCTCTCAAATAAATAAACAATATATATTTTTAAAACCATTTTTAATTTTCTTTTTAATGTTTATTTTTTTATTTATTTGAGAGGGGGGGGGACATGAAAGGGCACACCAGGGCCTCCAGCTGCTGCAAATGAACTCCAGACGCATGCACCACCTTGTATGGTTTACATGGGTCCTGGCGAATTGAACCTGGGTCCTTTCGCTTTATAGACAAGCACCTTAACCTCTAAGCTATCTCTCTAGCCATAAAACATTTTTAAAGCCACAGCTTGGTCTGCTGGCTCAGGGAGAACCTAAAGGGGGGTTTCCAGGTCTGGCTTCACCATTGTCTTGGCTGTGAGACAGCCAGTGCTGAGATGTGATAACTGTCATGGGACCTGTTTTTCCTCCCTGGTTCTGGCTGGTCCTGCTGTGTGACCTGCTTCTGCAGGTTCACAGAGGCAACTTGGTACTGGGAAGGAAAGAAGAGAAACCAAGATATGTCACCTGGCCTCAGCCACACCCTAAGCCACAGGAGGCTGCTGAGCTAAGGGCAGTGTCCACACATGCCCAGGACCTAACATTCAGTATGCTCATTGTGAGAGAGCTCCCAGTAGCCCAGGAGGTAGCTGTGCCATCCCCTCCTCCTCCTTCTTTTTTGCTTTTGTTTTTTTGAGGTAGGGTCTTACTCTAGCCCAGGCTAACCTAGAATTCACTATGTAGTCTCAGGCCGGCCACTGACTCACAGTGATCCTCCTACCTCTGCTTCCTGAGTGCTGGGACTAAAGGCGTGCACCACCACGCCTGGCACCATTCCCTTCTTTGTAAAAATATGCATATATATTTTTATTTATGAGGGGAAATAAAGAGAAAGGATGGGTGTGCCAGAGCCTCCTTGCCACTCCACACAAACTCCAGATGCATACACCACATTGTGCATATGGCTCACGTGGGTCCTGAGGAATCAAACCAGGCTAGCAGGATTTGCAAGTGAGCACTTTAACTGTTGAACCATCTCCACAGCCCACCATTTTCTTCTTAACCACTGTCTCAAAGAAGTAAAGAAACAGCTGGTGAATGGGATTCAAACCCAGGTCTGACTTCCAAAACCAGGAAACACTACAGTGAGTGTGTTTGGATGGTTGGGGTACACAAGCAGGGTGCAGACTAGGGTAAGGGACAGTCTGTCGCCTCTCTACACCGGTCCAGACGTCATGCAGAAACTACAGAGCATAAACTCAAAGGAGGCCATGGGACCATACCCCCTCCATGCAGCCCTTACCCTGAGGCCCCTCCTAGCTAAGTCTTCTTTTGGAATATCTGCAGCAGGTCTGTGGCTTGGACCTGCTAACAGAGGTAGCGAGGAGTTTACTACAGGAGAGAGTGGGTGAGAGGAAGTTGAGAACTGAAGAGCCAGAGAGAAGTGGACAGAGGTGTGTGTGTGCCTGTGTAGGGGCGCTGCACCAAAGCACGCAGTTGCCCTGCAGCTCCTGCCCCACGCTGGCAAGCAGGGAGGACTCAGAAAGTGGCTCAGGGCCAGTCAGGAAGGTAATCTACTTCCCCAGTTACATAATGCTCTGCTCTGTCCGGTTAATGGGAAACCACGTTTGCAGTGTTGGCTGCTTTGCATTAGTTGTATCATTTTCGCCTTGTTTTAATCTGAAGTGTGGAATACGAAGAGCTGGGAGGGGTCGCGTATCTGATGTGAGAGTTCTGTTCACTAGATTCCACAGAGGAGGTCCTCCTTTTTATTGGGTTCTTTAGCTCTACGGCCACTGGTATCTTTGTACTGGGCAGTTTATGAACAGCTTTTGCTTGACGTGAAAAGAAGGAAAAAGTTGTGAGGCCAGAGGACCCCAGCGGGTGGTGGAGATGGGTTTAGTGAGGATGTTGGGTTGGGTCTGGCACGTTTTGCTTGTGTTCGGCTACAGTGAGCCGGGGAGCTGGTGACAGCAGTGACTTGAAACAGAACGGGCCAGCGTGGACTCATTTTATAAAGCCCCGGGGCACTGCTGGGCGCGGGTTCGGGCGGGCCCAGGCGAGCTCCACCCTCCGAGGCGCCGGCTGGCCCGGGCCCGCCCCCGAGGCCGCGCGGCCGGCCGTTGGTGGACGCCGCTTCGGCCACCTGCCCCTTACCTTGGGCGGGCGGGGCCACCTGGGCCCCGCCCCCGCGGCTCGGCCTCCCCGGCTCGGCGGCCCCGGCCCCGCCCTCCGGCGCGAGGCCCCGCCCCCGAGCCCCGGAGCCCGGGGAGGCGCGTGATGTCACGGCAGCTTTGATACAAAGAGCCCCTCCGGCCCACGCGGGTCTCCCGGCAACGGGCGCGCGCGGGCGGGGCGGGCGTCTTCAACGAGCCGAGCGGAGCGGGGCGAGCGGCGGCGCGCCCGGGACTGGACCCCGCTCCCCGGCTGCCGCTCCTCGCCGGCCCGCGCGCTGCTGCCCGCGGGATGCGCGCCCCGCAGACTCCCGGGAGCCAGGTAAGCGGCGGCCGCGGGGCTCGGGCTGGGCGCACCTGGCCCGGCCCGCGGGGTCAGGGAAGTTGGCGCAGCGGCCGCCGGAGAGGCCACCGTTCCCGCTGCGCCCTTCGGGCCCTGGGGGCGGCCCGGAGCCCAGGTGCGGTGAGGGGCGGCCACGCTGTCCGCGGCGCACTTCCAGAAAGGGTCGCGGAGAACCTGGTAGGCTGGGGGGGGGGGGGCTCGCCGACCCGGGGCTTCCTCCGACCTGACCCGGAGCCCTGCCCTGGGCTCGGCCGCTTCCGAGGGCGCTGTGCGTGGCGAACTTTTTCCGTAGCTCCTGACGACTGCACCCAGGCTGTTTCCCTGCTTCGCTCCTCGCTCGGAGAGGTCAGAAAAGAGCCGACCCAGCTTGGGGTTCGGGGACAAGACCCTGCCTGCCCCTTCTCAGCGAGATGCTGCTGTGGGCGGAGGTGTGCGCAGGCTTCAGTCCGCCTGGCTTGTACGCAGCCGCTCCTCTCCAGAGAGCAGATCTGGTCCCAGCACTGCCCTAACCTTAATATCAGTGCAGCCCTGCCTGTTTCATCTCCCCAGTCCTGCTATCCCCCAAACGAGCTAGAAATGACACCCCTGGATTCGGAGGGGCAGGTCAGTTTTATACTGACTCGTTTATAGCTCTCCTTCTCAAAGGAGCTGAGTGGTCTGCGGTTGGCTGGTTCCTCGAGATGCATCCATTAGACCTCAGCCTCCCTTCACAGAGCAGGAGGCAGGTAGTAATTGCTTGGGTTTTCCCATCCCATGGGCAACCCCAGAGCCCTCCCCAGATGAAAGATGGCTATGGCGATTGGTAGGAAAATGTCTGGGGAGGAGGAGTTATCAACTGCATGGACCCACCTCTGCAATAGAGTAACTCCCTCAGCTACCCACCCACTAGCTGGGGTCCCTTTTGCCTTGCTCAGGAGCTAGCCAATGGCACTGGCTCAGACCTTAACTTGCTTAGGGGTCTTTTATGAACTGCTTGGTTATGTGCCTGGGAACTTTAACATGGGACCTTGAGTCCCTGGGTCTGATCTGGCACTGCCCACTTCCCCTGAATGCTGGGGCAAGATCATCTGGACTCTTTGAGGTAGGTTCCTGTGGCTTTGAAGCGGAGTACACATGTGGCCTGCAGGAGCGAGGGAAGCTGGCAAAGACAGAGTTGAGCCTGTGGGCAGCACGGCTTGGGCTGCTGCCTGGTGGAAATCAGCTTGGGAATTAATTTATGTATTTATTTGAGAGAGAGAAAGAGAGGGAGGCAGGCAGATAAAGAGCATGGGTGTTCCAGAACCTCTAACCACTACGAACTCCGACACATGCACCACTTTGTGCATCTGGCTTTATGTGGGTACTGGCGGATCAAACCCAGGTCTTTAGGCTTTGCAGGCAAGCATCTGAACTGTTGAGCTATCTTTCCAGCTCCAGCTTGGGAATTTTTGGTTGTTGGGTTTGGGTGAAGGTGGTAGGGTAAATGACAAGACCAGCAGGAGAGATAAAGAATGAGCCACAGGGGAGGGTTGGTTGACTAGCCTGGCCAGGTGAGTAGACTGACCTTTGCCCCAACGGAGATCTTGCTGGACAGACTGCCTTGGAAAGGCCTGCGGGGGAGGGGAGGAGAGAAGGACAGAAGTTTGGAGGGACCAAGAGAGTTCCAAGCCATCTCTTTTGAACATCCAAGGCTTAGCTGCACTTGGGAGGTTCACTTGTGACTATCTTTGCCCTTCCTAAAGCATGCTGGAATTTTTGTAGCCTCCAGCCTCTTGTTCTTCTGGGAAGACCTTCATCTTGTAGCTATTCCCCTGGGGCTCTTTCCCTTCTTTATTTATGCTTACCCCACACCATGACTTTGAGGGGCTGACAGTCCCTCTGGGTGGCCTGTCCTGCCAAGGGTTTTTCACAGTGAACCCTGTTCTGTGGGGCTTCATAATTTCACATCAGTGTATGTATTTTAGATGAGGTCAGCTGGAGATAGCAGGTAGACCTAGATAGCAGGCATCTCTGGGATGGGATGGGACCGCCTGGGCTGAGAATGCCTATCCCACCCTTCCCTCTGGCCTATATAATATCTTCCTAGCTGAGGGCTTGTTGTGTTTTGAATAGGAAGATCCTTTGGCTCACTTGATTTTAGCAGTGGGGCCCAATGCCTGGCCTTGTAAGGCATGCCAGACCCTAGGGTGGGGCTCTGCTGTCTCTTGACTCAGTAACTGGACGTTTGTAATGTCAATTCATGGGCCATGAAATCAGACGGACCTCTCAGTTATCACAGCTAGATTAATGGGAGGGTTTGGCAAGCCTGCCTTGTGTCCTACTGGACAGTGTGATCCTCTCTCCTGGACAGCACCCCAGTCTCCATCAGATGGAATTTCAGGGCACAGCACCTTCCTGTTTCTCTTTGCCCACGTGTCTGGCACAGGGCAAGTGTTGCTGAATTCACTCAGTCCTCAAACACTTGGGTATCTGATTTATGCGAGCTTCTCTGTTAGGTTTGGGGAACCATGTGTGGATGAAACGGACACAAATTCCATCGGCCAGAGGTGAGCCTGTGGGATAGGCAGGAGAGCAAGCAGGGAGCACTCAGTTCTAACCCTAGTTGGTCAGGGAAACCTTGCTGCCGACATCTTGACGAAAGAAGAACAGGCAGAGGGAACAGCAACTACAAAGGCCCTGAGGCCAGGTGGGCCTGAGGCTGAATGGTGCATCCATGGGACTGCAGGGGGTGTTGTGTGGAGAGACAAGCTCCCAGAGATGGAGGGGTGTCTGCTGCTACCAAACAGCAGGAGAAAAGAGAGAGAGGCCCAGCAGTGGAGACTAGAAACCACTGCCCACATCATCTTTCATAACTGCTCTCTTCAGAGCCTTCACCATGAGGGGATTTAGATTTGCCACATTTCTTGGGAAACAATGTCTGTGTGGGGGGTGCTCCTGTGGACTTCCTGCCATCAGCCTGGGCTGTGTCAGATAAGGCTGACATGTGACTATGACCAGTTGCAGACCGTGTTGTTTCCACCACACAAATAAGCCTTACTGGTGCTGTCTGTCTTGGAGCTGACAGAGCACTTAAAAGGTGGGGAGAAGACCAGCTCTGAGACCCTTAGGGAGCTGGCAATGGTTCTCACCGAAACACTGGCTAGTTCCATCTCCTTCCTGATCCTCCTTGGTTCTGGGTGACTAGGCCTCACTGTGCCACACTGTTTGGGCCCTCATTCCTAAAGGTCCCCATGGAGGCACTCACACACCTGGCCAGTAGCTTTGGGGTTCATCTCTGTTGTTGAAAGCATGTCTGTCAAGCAGACATCAGGTGGGGCATCATCTCCTGTATATCCTCGCATGGTGGTTTCCAGTTAAGAGTTAGGGGTGGGCTGGAGAGATGACTTAGTGGTTAAGGTGCTTGACTGCAAAGCCAAAGGACTCAGGCTTGATTCCCCAGGAACCACATAAGCCAGATGCACCGAGGGGCACATGTGTCTGGAGTTTGTTTTCAGTGGCTGAAGGCCCTGGTGTGCCCATTCTCTTTCTCTCTCAAATAAAAATTTTAAAATATTAAAGAGTTACAGGGGACCCTCTGAGGCCCTGGTGGCTAGACTAAGTCAGTGGCTACTTCTCCTGTGCAGGACTCTTAATTTAAGTATGTTATTTATATTTATTTATTTGAGAAAGAGAAAGGGATGGCATCTATGCCACCTTGTGCATCTGGCTTTACATGGGTACTGGGGGAATTAACCCTAGGTCCTTTGGCTTTGCTGGCAAGTGCCTTAACTGCTAAGCCATCTCTTCAGTCCTTTTTATTTATGTGTGTGTGTATACATACACACATGTGCCAGGGTCTCTTATCTGCAAATGAATACTTGTCATATGTACCACTTCTTGCATCTGTCTTTACATGGGTGCTAGGGAATTGAGCCCAGAGTAACTAACTGCTTTGCAAGCAAGTGCATTTAACCACTGAGCCATCTCTCCAGGCCCCTCCTGGGCAGGACTTTTGGCAGCTTTGAGTCTGACCACAGTTCCAAGCAGTATGATCCAGAGCCCACATTGGGTGCCAGGTATGGAGAGTGTGCCCTCCAAAACCTGGGTTGGGAGGTGTCATTTTTTCATGCCAGGTGTTGGTCTGCACATGATAATCTTTAGTAAAGTGACTGGGGCCTCATCGTATTACTGTTAGTTAAATGGAATTTGGCACTTGGCCAGTTCATACAGGCCCATTCAAGTTTAGTGGACTCTAGGCCCTTACTTAGAAGGGGGCCCCTTGTGGCATGGCATTTAGGAACGGAGCCCTTCCTAAGTGCACTTAGGAGCAAGAGCTCAGATTCTCAGAACCTTCCTGGCACCTAGGAAGTCTATTGGTCCCTTTGTCATTTTTTTCCAGTGACCTTGGAGGGAGTGAAAGGGGCCAGAAAACAGCAGCCAAGGACATAATGCATCCTGGAAGGTCAGCAGAGCATCAGGAAGGTGGCTGCTGTGGCCCAGAGCCATGGATCTGGGTGACTTCCAGCCTCAGTTTTGCCTAGCAAGTGGGTACTAGTAATGGCAACACATATAACCCTGTTGCTTGACTTCCTTTAGCAAAGGCAAACTTCTTCACCAATGGTCATAGTTGTAATTGAGTCAACCTGTTTCATCTTCCCAGACAAGTGGGTTCTTTCCCTACCTTGTCAACATTATTCAAATAAAACCAACTTTATAGAACTTTTTTTTTTTTTTTTTTTTTTTTTTTTTTTTTTTTTGGTGAGGTAGGGTCTTGCCTAGTCCAGGCTGACCTGAAATTCATTCTGTAGTCTCAGGGTGGCCTTGAACTCTTGGTGATCCTCCTACCTCTGCCTCCCAAGTGCTGGG
This sequence comes from Jaculus jaculus, assembly GCF_020740685.1. Classification (NCBI taxonomy): domain Eukaryota; kingdom Metazoa; phylum Chordata; class Mammalia; order Rodentia; family Dipodidae; genus Jaculus; species Jaculus jaculus. Next base: position 88,690,323 of record NC_059110.1, read on the forward strand.
ATTAAAGGCATGCACCACCATGCCCGGCAACTTCATAGAACTTTTTAATGTCTGTGGTTTTGCCCATGAGAAAACCTTTCTCTTCTGAGGGACCAAAAGGAGGAAGGCCTAAATGAACTGAGGTGTGGGAGAAGGGGAAGTGTTCTCTAACCGTCTTGGAACCCCTGTGTCCTGTAAGCCTGATGTCATGAAAAGGGAACACATACTTCAGGTAGTCCTGGTGCCTACAGTATGGGGCAAGACCTTGGGGCGGGGTGCTCTTGGTGCTAGACCTCAGCCTCCCCACTTGGACAGGTGAGAGTAGCAGTAACTTTCTCCTTCTTGCTCACTGGTTCCTCAGGGAGAAATACCCACGTCAACCAAGCACCTTCCTCTTGTTCAGCCTCCTAAGACCTGACTTCTCAAGGTAGAGAGTGCCTTAGAGCTTGCAAACATGGCAGTGTAGACTCAGGCTCTGCCACCTGCTAGTTTTGGCAGACTGTTGTATTCTGTGAGGATGCAAGTGTCCGTCTCAGTCAGGTCGTGTAGGCCGGAGGTGTGTGAAGGCCAGAGGGTACTTGTAGCAGTACCTGGTGAGTGCAGGTGCTGCATTTCGGATCCTGCAACTCCTGTGGCCTGGTTCTTGGGAAGGATAACCTGAGCTCCTAACAGAGTGGCTTGCAGGGAGTGGCGGTCTTCCTTGAAACAGGAAGGTGGCAGGGGAAAATCCAGACTGCAGGGCCTGCCCAGGAAGCCAAACACTGCTCCCTCGTCCCCTGTGCTTTTAATTCAGTTGCTTGGCCTCTGCTGGTGAGCTTCTGGGACACAAGTGACTGGCGCCTTCCTGGAAATTTGTGAATGAGATGCAAAGCACATGAGGTGACAGCCTTCTCCCCAGGGACTTGTCATGGGGCTGCACCTGGCCCTTCTTCCTAGAGGCTGCCCACTCTGCTCCACATGGCCCATAAGGGTTTACGGGGGAGGGTGGCCCTCTGTCCACCTGCCCTTCACCTCCAGCCAGGGCCTGCCACCTGAGCCAAGCTGGGTAGGGCGGCTTGGAGCAGTGCTGCTTGTCTGCCCCTGACAGCCCTGAATCCAATCCGCCTTATTAAAGTGCTGCGGCTCTGGCTGGCTGGCTGGCCGGCCAGCCGCAAGAAGTCTGTAGACTGGCCAAGCTGGAAGGTGCAGGCTGTGCAGCCACTGGCCACATAGGTGACTGTCCTTGGTAGTCATCCAAGGAGCAGGCGTAGCTCACCCAGCTTGGCTGCTCTGAGGTCTGCGGCTGTGCTGAGGCGGAGCCGGATGGCCTGGCCTGGCTGCTCCAGTGGGTGGCAGTTTGAACAGCTTCTGCCTGGCAGTGCTAGGCGGCCTTGAATTGATGGCCTAGTGGCCAAATGAGGTTCCTGTCACTGAGGTAGTCCTGGCCATCACATCTTTGTGTGATGATCTGCAGTTACACTAGTTATTGACAAAGAAGGGTATTGTAGCAGCAGGATATTGTGTATGTGTGTGTAAGAGCTCACATGGGTGAGTATACACTGAATTGACTGACTGACATTAGGACACAGGGTAAGGAATCATGACTGAATTTTCATTCCTATTTTGTACTTTCACTGTATTTTATAGATTCTGAAACACTTTCTTAAAGAATGCTATTTATTGATTTACAAGGAGAGAGAGAGAGAGAATATGGGTGTATCAGGGCCTTCTGCCACTGTAAATGAATTCCAGACACATGTGCCACTTTGTGCGTCTGGCTTTATGTGGGTACTAGGGAATTGAACCCTGACTGTCAGGCTTTGAAAGTGAGCACCTTTAACCACTGAGCCATCTCTCTAGCCCCTGAGACACTTTTTTCTTTTTTTTTCTTCCCATGTTAACATCTCAGATTGGTATGTGTTATGTACTTGCAGGTATGTTAAAATTTAGCTAACAGCCCTTTTCTTTTTCACAGTACTTAAAATAACAGTGCAACTTGAAATCAGAGGTGTATTGGATTTAGTGAAACACAGACTAGGTTAGCTAGCCTCTGGAGAAATTATATAATTTGCCCAGTTTCTTCAGAGTAAGGAGTATAGCCACCTGTAGTGGCAGAATTATATGAGGGGTACTGTAATGTGGTTCAAAGGAGCAAGCTTGTACAGTGGCCCACTGGCCTCAGATCCTAGCAGGCCCATGAGCTGTGTGGCCTTGGGAGGGTGAAGCTCTCTCTCTGATCCTAAGTTCACAAGCACAGTGAGGGAGGGCAGGGCCTCTTCCGGGTCTCCTGCTGGGTGTCCTCTCCCATTACACTGCCTTCCCTCTGGGCTTAGGAGGAGAAATGAGTTTATGGAACCTGTCACTGGCCTTCCCAAGGTAGCAGAGGGAACTGTGGCATTACCAGAGTTCCTGGACTATTTTATAATCCTTGGACATGATTTTACCTTCTTCCTCGTTGTCCTCCCGCTGTGCTGAGCTTTTACATTCACACGTGCTTCTCTTTAGCAACTTCCTTTCACATCTCACTTCTCTCCTCAGAAGCCCCCCACCCACCCCGTGAGTGGCGAAGGGCAGAAAGATTACATTCTGCGTGTGTCACCGTCCCTGCAGCATTCCACTCACGTGCTCACGCCGCCAGCTCCTGTTCCTGCTGCGTGGAAGGCTTGGCCTTGGACTTCCCGGTGCTCAGGCTGTCCAGGGAGTATTGGACATTGTCACAGGAAATTCTCTGCACCATTTTTGTGCTACTGAAACTAGACCTAGCCTTTCATGTTCTACTTGTGCTGGCTCTGTGACCTTTTGCATATCACAGATCCCCTCCAGGTCTCAGTTTCCCCACTGAGAGACTGGCCGATGCTCTTGGCTTAGTCCTACTCAAATATTCAGGACAACTTTGTGTTTCTCTAGCTAAGTGATAGAGATCTCAGGAGGGCCAGGTGACGGTCGTGTTGCCCTGAGCTGGATGAAGGAGTTCTGGGTGGTGGGCGGCTGGGCTTTGAAGGCACGGGGCCATGTCCAGGGTGGCAGGGCCGCAGCTGCTAATAGGGTGGGGTGGGTGTTAAGGTTTCAAGGGGTCTGGTGGACAGTGTGGAGGGTTAGGCACAGACTGCTAACTGAGGTAGACCAGGGTATGTGAGTAGTGGACTGAGTTTGAGGCCCCAGAAGATTCAGGTGGAGTCACCTAGCTGATGGGAGTATGCAGAGGCACATTGGGAGCTGCTGGGTGGAGGGAGGCTTTAAGAGGAGTGGTGGCTTTAAACTTTGTTCCCTCAGGTCTCCTTCCCTGTCTCCTCATGTCTAAGACATTCAGTAGCTGGCCCCTTTTTGAAGCAGAGGTTAATGCCCATGTGCGTAGCAAGTGGTGTAGGCCCAGGCGTGGGGGAGGCGGTGACAGAAGCTTGATGTGTGGGTAGGCAGCAACACGTCCTGACACTGGGAGCCGTCGAAGGGGCTTGGCTGCCGATCTGAGGAGCAGGTCCCAGCTCTGTGTATGTGTGGTGTGTGTGTGGAGGGGTGCTCACAGGCTCTTTGAGGGTTCCCAGTGGTCTCCCCCATGAGTTCTCTGCGCCTGTGGCTGTACTCATGTCTAGTACCTGCTCATCTACTCTCATGGGGAAGAGGGGAAGAACCTGGGGGGGCACCTGTGCTTCCACCACCTGCCTTGAAACATGAGCCTGGGAAACTGGGTCCAGCAGAGGTCACAGGTCAAGAAGGATACCTGAACTGAGCCTGTGGGAGGACTGTTGGCCTTTGCCAATGGGAGGCATTAGAAAATGGGGCAGGAAAGGGTTAGGAAAACCAGATACCCATCTAATCTGCCAGATCCAGGCCAGGCCTCCCTCAGGTGAACACTGGACCCTGCTTGGTTTTTCATGGCCTGAGAACTTCTGTGACAGAGGACAGAAGGGCAGGTTTCTGTTGTGTCTTCACTTCACTGGTACACTCCTCAAAGCAGGCAGTGGCCTTCCTTGGAGTCCCATATTATTCTTTTGAGAGTACCCACTTGGAGGACACAGAGGGCAGAGTGCTGGCCTGAGCCATGCAGCTGCCTTCCAAGCCTTCACCTGGAGTCAAGCTTCCCCCTGTCGTGATAACAAAAGTTGGACCCCCAAAGCTAGCCCCGAGAGCTCTGGGCCAGTGAGCAATTAAGCCCTCACTTCAAACAGCCACATCTTTAAAAGCTATAATTTGTAGCCCAAAATAGCTGCCTGTTCCAGGAGCCAGGAGAGCCCATGTGCACACTTTGGGTGCGTGGTTTGACGCTGACGCGTGAGTTGCCCTGATGCCTGGTCTGTAGTTTCTCAGGAGAGCCTAAGACACAGTGGCTCTTGGGAGCAGAAACGTGGGGCATGCTTGGGCAGTCTTTACAAACTTAGACAGGGTGCCTGACATTAGAGGCTCCTAAGGAAGGTGCATGGTCCTCACTCTGTGGGTGACTACGACGAGGAGGTAAGGAGAGAGATGACAGTGGTCTTGAGGAGACTCTCAGGACACGGTGAAGTCTAAGGAGGAGCCAGTTTACTTGCAGTGTTCTCGGGAGAAAACAGGAGCCCACCGTGGACACAGAGCAAGCTAGACATGAGAGGTGCTTCAGTGGTAGTGTCCTCCAGATGTGGCTCCACCACCCCTCCATTTTACGCATGAGCTCTCCTGTGTGGGGTCTGGTAGATGGATGAGGGGGACCTCAGGCTAACAGGAAGCACCTCCTGGACCTGTGGCTTCTCGTTGGCTGGCATTCCTGGAATTCCTGGGGCAGGCTGCCAGGTTTGGTTTCCAGATGTGGAAGCAATTTAAGTTCCGTTTTCGTAAACCCTGGGAGTTTGCCTCTGAAATTCACATTCTCATTTGAAAATCAAGGTCACTGGCTCTGTCTAGCAGTGAGAGGATATACCAGATACTCTCTTGAATCCTTTTTTTGTTGAGGAAGTGGGTTCACTAGGGTCCTTCGATCTGATACCAACCCAGGGCTGTTGGGGACAGTCACACTCCATCCAGGACTGGGTTCATCCCAAGTTTACCTCCTTCCCTGTAAACTTTTTTGGAAGTGATTTGGCCCAGTTCTGCTGTACCTTTAGTCTTCATCATTGACCCTGGTCAGCCCTGGTGGGGAGAGGGGTGGAGAGCCCTCAGGTTCCAACCCTGTCATAGGGAGGTTGGCTGGCATCACAGCAGGGTGCCCGAGTGTCCCAGGAGCAGTCAAGGCCCTCCTTCCCATGCTGACCACAACAGAGGGAAGAAATCTGCTCTGGATTTTAAGTAGCCAGAAATACTCTCTGGCATGGAGAAACTGGAAATATCTTGCTCAATTACTGGGCCCTTCTAGCCACAGAGGCTGCCGCCCCTGGATTAGAGGCTGTGTGTGCAGGGCCTGTGGTTCCAAAGCTGCCTGCCGGTCTCTTCTTCTGTAAACCAATCATTGTTTAGGTCAAATAGCTGTTACATCTGTCTTAAAACCCCACTAAATATAGTTCTGGATAAACAAAATTGCCTTTGCAATCCTGCTGTCTTAACTGTACATACATGCCTCTTTAAGATACAATAGCTGTACTGCTGAGAGAGCACAAAACAATGGGAATGGACTTAGATTCTTTTCTTGTTTGTTTGGGTTCTTATATAAGTTGTATTTCTAAAACATTGCCCTGATCAATGTAGAGTCACCACACTCAGCAAAACACAGTTTCTGAGAGCAGGGTGCCAGCAGGGTTGGTTTCTTCTGGAGCCTCTGTCCTTGGCTTCTAGACGCTGTCTTCTTATAGTCTTCCCTCTCTTTACTGTTGTTTTATTTTTGAGACGGGGCCTCATGTAGCCCAAGCTGGCCTCAAACTCCCTTTGTAGCTGAGGATGACCTTGAGCTCCTGACCCTCCTGGCTTCCCTCTTAATTGCTGGGATTACTGGCACACACCAATCCACACCCATCAGGCATCTTGGATTAGGGCCCACTCTAAAGACCTCCTGTCACTTTAGTTGCTTCTTTAAAGACTCTAGCTCCAAAAACAGTCACAGTCTGAGGTGCCAAGTATTACAACTTTTAAATATAAATTTCCAGGGGACACAGTCTAACCCATAACCTTGGTAGCTTTCCTTCAAGGGGAAGGGGAAGGTGCACGGGAGAGCCTGGTGTGCAGGGCAGCGGCCCCACCTGCAGACAGAGGTCTGCCTCGGGAGGGGCCGAGTGAGCTGGTTCTTGAGCACATGCTAGAAAGTGGATCATTCTCCTGTTGCCTCCATCACCACCTGTTGGCCCGATTCTTTGGGAGCTCAACTGCCCATCATTGCCCGATCCCTGATGGGTGCTTGTTCTGGCAGGCTTGGCACTCGTGTGGGTTTTACCTCTAGGGTGGTAATAGGGTGATTTTTGCTTGTTCGTTTTTTGTTTTGTTTTTCGAGGTAGGGTTTCACTCTAGTTAGTCCAGGCTGACCTGGGATTCACTGTGTAGTCTCAGGGTTGCCTTGAACTCACGGTGGTCCTCCTACCTCTGCCTTCCAGGTGCTGTTGCTTATTCATTTTGTTCATGTTTCATTTTTTAAATGGAATTGAACTTGTTAGAGCATTTATACATTTCCTTTACCAGTTTAGCAAATTGAGGCAAGCTGTCTTTTCATATTTCCAGTGAAGTTTATCTGTGTGTGTGTGTGTTTGTGTCTGTGTGTATATACAAGTGTGCGTGTGCAAGAGCTGAGGATTGAACCCAGAACCATGCATATAGTAGGTAAGTGCTTTTCCACTAAGCTACATTCCCCAGCTGTCATTAAAGTTTACACCTAACAGACCAAAAAAGGAAACACCTACAAGAATTGATTATGGTTACAGATTCCACCATGGGCTCCACCGAGCTGTTGACCCCAAAGTCTTGCCCTAAGCTCAGCTCCACAAGGGTTGTGGCATATTCTCCATACCCACAGATCTCGTGATACCTTATAAAATGTTTTCTTTAACCTATCTCAACCTGTAGAAATGCACATTAAAAAAAAACTTACTTTGGGGGGAATGGATACACCAGGCCCTCCTACTGTTGCAGAAGAACTCCAAATGCATATGCCATTTTGTGCATCTGGTTTTACATAGGTACTGGTCACTCAAGCCTAGACCATCAGGCTTTGCAAGCAAGCGCCTTTAACCTCTGAGCCATCTTCCCATCCCCAAATGCACATTTTCAGGACCCATTCCAGACCTACTGATTCAGTATGAATTCTAACACTCCTACCATATGACTTGATTTACACTGAAGTTTGAAAACCACTGGTCCCCTCTAAATCATTTTTTTTTTGTGTGTGTCACATTCTCTTTTTGTAATAGACCAAGCCAGTTGTCTCATAGAAGGTCTCACATACTTTTGGGGGTGCTATTTTCCCCTGCTTGTGTGTAGTATGTGGTTCATCTTTCCCCACTGATTAGATGTTAAGCATTTTACTAAATAGCTGGCTGAGGACCTGAAGAGATGGCTTAGTGGTTAAGGCGCATGCCTGTGAAGCCTAAAATCCCAGGTTCGATTCTCCAGGTCCCACATAAGCCAGGTGCACATGGTGGCATATTCATCTGGAGTCCGTTTGCAGTGGCTAGAGGTCCTGGTGTGCCCATTCTCACTCTCTCTTTCCCTTTTTCTATCTGTAGAAAATAAATAAAATAACTGGCTGAGTTAGCATCACATCATGGGTGCTTGTGGGCACCTCTTGTCATACCGCCTTGGGAAGCCAGTGTCTAGTTCTTCCCCATTAATGATGCTGGGTCTTTTTTTGCAACAAATATTTTATTTATCTGCAAGCATAGCAATACAAACAGAGAGTGAGTGAGTATGGCCATATGCCAAGGTCTCCAGACAGTACAAACAAACTCTAGATGCATCTGGCTTATGTGAGTACTGAGGACTCAAACTCAGGTTGTTGGGCTTTGCATGCAGGTACCTTAACTCCTGCACCATCTCTTCAGCCCCCTCCTTTTTAAAAAAAAATATTCTTTTTTATTTATCTGCAAGGGGAGAGAGGGAATGGGCACACCAAGGCCTCCTGCCACTGCACACGAACTCCAGATGTATGTACCACTTTATATACCTGGCTTTACCTGGGTACTGGGGAATTGAACTTGGGTCACTAGGCTTTGCAAGCATCTTTAGCCACTGAGCCATCTCCCGAGCACCTCCCCACTTTTTTTTTCCTCCACCTCAAACAAAGTTGAATGGTGGGATTTATTTATTTATTTATTTGAGAGAGGGAAAGAGACAGAGAGAGAGAGAGAGAGAGAGAGAGAGAGAGAATGGGTGCACCAGGGCCTCCAGCCACTGCAAACAAACTCCAGGTGCATGATGCGACCCCTGGTGCATCTGGCTTATGTGGGTTCTGGGAAATCGAACCAAGGTCCTTTGGCTTTGTAGGCAAGTGCCTTATTGGCTAAGCCATCTCTCTAGCCTCCCCCCCCCTTTTTAAAAAAACAGTGGTGCTATTTTGAATGAGGCAGATAGAGAATGGGTGCGCCGGGGCCTTCAGCTACCGCAAACTCCAAATGCATGTACCACCTTGTTCATCTGGCTTATGGGCATCCTGGGGAATTGAACTTGGGTCCTTTGGCTTTGAAGGCAAGTGCCTAAGTGCTAAGCCATCTCTCCAGCATATATAACAATGCTATTTGATTAACTGTTAGGGGAACAGTTGCTTGTTTGCTCTATGGTTAAGGACTGTGAAGAGGTTTTTTGTTTTGCGGTTATCTCAGTAAGGATTCATTGGTACTGTGCATGACTATACCCAGTTCTTGTCAGTCTCTGAGCAACTGGCTTTATTCTATACCTGGGTGTATCTTCTATATTTTCTCTAACCCTTATTTTCCAAGGGAAGGAATTTAAGATCTCCAACTCTTCATTCTGTGAGGTTTTATTGTATGTATTTTGAAACTGTTAATGGATGCATAAATGTGTAGGAGGGTTATATCTTGGTAAGTGGATCTTTTATCATTTTTGAGTACCTCCTACCTCTTAATGTACTTCCTCTGAGATTAACGTGGCTGTGCCAGCTTTCTTTAGCTCTGCGTCTCAGCTCAGGGAGAAGCTCATGGTAGAGCTAGTGCTCACCACATGTGAGCTCCGGCTTCTTTTCCAGCACCGCCAGAAGAGAGTGAACAGCGCAGAATACCAGCCAAGTCCTGTGTAGTGGGCATGTGCCCCTGCTGTGAGTGCAGACATCCCACCCCACCTCAACCTGGGTCAGCAGGACTGGTCAAAGACATGGGGCTTTCCTGCTTGGGCACTGGCTGAGCCAGGCCCTGATACACCAATGCACCAATAAATTTAGGATACCCCGGATTCTTGTCTTACAAGTTTAAAGAATTAAAATCCATAGACTAGAGGGTAAGGCTTAGAGAAACTATTAGATGAAGAGAAAACAAGAGGGGGAAGTACAGAGAGCTCCTGCCAAGTTGGAGGGAGTAGGGAGCCCATGTGGAGTAGGGGGGGCTTAACCAGAACAGACCTGAACGTTCAGGAGGGATGAGCAAAAAGAGGCCTGCCCACCTGCTAAGCAGCTACTTATAACCTTACTGTAATGGGCCTTACCTTCAGCTTAGGTGAGCCACGAGCCACAGTGCGGGCTGATTGGTCTGAGCTAGGGGCTGGCTCAAGAAGAAGCCAGCCATGAAGCAAGTTTTTTTTTTTAATTTTTTTTGTTTATTTTTATTTATTTATATGAGAGCGACAGAGAAAGAGGCAGAGAGAGAGAGAGAGAGAATAGACGCGCCAGGGCTTCCATCCACTGCAAACGAACTCCAGATGTGTGTGCCCCCTTGTGCATCTGGCTAACGTGGGCCTGGAGAATCAAGCCTCGAACCAGGGTCCTTAGGCTTCACAGGCAAGCGCTTAACCGCTAAGCCATTTCTCCAGCCCTGAAGCAAGTTTTTTTGCGACTGAGCTTAACCAACCACAATATCAGGATCAGACTTAAACCTTAATTCCAGGAAAGGGGAAACTCCCTCCCAGGAAGGGCTCAGGTTGTTTATGGAAACATAGATCTATGTAACTCTTTTTGTCAAGAGGTTAGGAGAGGAGAGAGATCTTTCTCTGATCTCTAATAACGTAGACATTACAAAGGCAGACTTAAGAACATTTCTGCTTTTTACATTCAGGTCCCAGTCACCCTAAACTACCTAGCAAAGCTACCGTATTTACCCTGTGGCACCATGCAGCTAGTTGAGCACTTTTGCTTTTTATGTAAGTGGCACCAAAGGCTTGAGAAACCCCAACATGGTCTTTCTTATGAAAAGCACCAGCCAGAGGTCACACAGCCATTGGGTGCCAGATTGTACTGAGGTAAGTCTGCCCAAGCACCTGTCTCCCTAGCTGTAAAATGGGGTGATTTGGTACCTTCTCCTGGGGCTGAGGTGAGGTTCAAAGCCTCCTATTTGAGTCTAGCTGAGGAAATAATGCTTGTGATCACTTCCCCCTGTTGGGAGCCCAGATCCACTTTAGGCTGACAGCCATGTAGAATGGTCACACTGAGGTCAGCTCCTCCTGAGAGGGTTCTTGAGCTAAGGTGAGACTCTCCATAGGGGATTAAGAGTTGACTTGGGGGCTGGAGAGATGGCTTAGCAGTTAAGCACTTGCCTGTGACGCCTAAGGACCCCGGTTCAAGGCTCAATTCCCCAGGACCCACGTTAGCCAGATGCACAAGGGGGCACATGTGTCTGGAGTTCCTTCACAGTAGCTGGAGGCCCTGGCGCGCCCATTCTCTCTCTCTATCTGCCTCTTTCTCTGTCTGTCACTTTCAAATAAATAAATAAAAATAAAACAAAATTTAAAAAAAAAAGAGTTGACTTGGGAGGTAACTGAGATGCAGGACAAGCTCTCGTGGCTTAGTGACTAGCTCTCCTATTCTTGCCTTGGCCTTGGTGGGGGCAGGTGGAGGCTCTGATCTCCTTGTGGATGCCAGCCCCACTCCTTTAACTCACTCTTGCCCCTTGACTGGCACTGATTAGTTAGTTCTGTGGAGCAAGGGTTCTTGCCATTGTAAAGTAGGGCCTGACTTCTGTCAGGGAAGGTAGCCCCAGCACAAGTCAGTTCTGGCCCAGATTGCTTTCCAGACTATACTATCAGCAACTGTGTGAGGAGAGCAGCCAAGCCATGGTGAGCTGAAGGGGGTCTCGGCCCAGGTAATCCCAACCCAGCCCTTTGGACCTAGAGTCTTGGCACCCACAAATTAGTTCCGTTAGCAGAAGCTTTTGCCACCCAGGGCCATGACCAGCAAAAACCCTGGTTTTGGCCCATTCTTCAAACTGTCAGATGGTCAGGAGGGCACAAAAGATTCATCACCAGCTTGCCCAGCAGCTGCTGCACTTTCCCCCAGCATGAGGCTTGGACTGTGTCTACTCCCTCCCTTTATAATGGGGGTTCACATGTGCCTGTGGGTACCTGCCTATGAGAGGAGCTGGGATGTGCCTGCCCAGACTATTTTTACCCAGCCTTGTCCCCACAGAGCTGTGCTTTGGCTCCAAGTTACCGCCTGCAGAGTAGAGCTGTTGCCAGGGCTGGGGGTGGATGAGCTGGTGTCTTGGGGCCTCCTGCACTCCCTTCCCCAGCCAACACCTCCTCTCAACACTTATTATAAGGCGTGACTAATGTGCACACAGGCCTGCCAAGGCAGTGGGCAGCAGAGGACCGTGATTCCATCCTAAAACAGAGCCCAACCTACCTCCACTTCTTGCCATTGAGGGTCCAAGCAAAGCATCCCAGGGGCTGATCAAGCCAGAAGATAAGGAGCACCCCTGGGTGTCTTCCTTTAACATGACGACAATAATAGCTCATATTTATTGAGCATACTGGGAGTGCTTAGAAAACTTGCTAACTGTGATGGTTTATATTGATTGTCAACTCTACAGGACCTAGAATCACCCGTGAAGGATTATGTAGACTAGGCTAGTTTCTGAGCAGGGCTGTGAAGGGTTACCTTGATTAGGTTAGTACAGGTAGAAAGACCCACCTGTGCCGTGGCTGCATTATTGCATGGGCTGGGGTCCTGACTGTATGGAAAGGAGAGAGCTGGCAGAGCAGCCGCAGCCTCTCTGCCTCCTCGCTGCTGATGGGGAGCAGCTGCCTCAAGCTCCTGTGCTCCTGCCTTCCCGCCATGGTGAGCTGTAACCTGGAACTTGAGCTGAAAGGAACCTCCCTCCCTTAAACTGATTTTTGAAATGGTTTTCTTTATTTGCCAGGAAAAGGGAGGGAAGGAGAGAGAAAATGAATGTGAATATGAATGGGCACACGAGAGCTGCTTGCCACTGCAAACGAATTCCAGATGCATGTTCCACTTTGTGCATCTGGCTTTAGGTGGGTACTGGGGAATTGAATCTGGGCCATCAGGCTTTACAAACAAGAGCCTTTAACCACTAAGCTACCTCCCCAGCCCCCTTAAACTAATTTTGTCAGGTATTTTGTCCCACGCTACAAATTAACTAATAAACCAACTCCTTTAATTCTAATCATGGTTAGCCCCACTTTATAGATGGGGAGACTGAGTCACTATGCCGTTCAGTAACCAAATGCCACAGTGTTCATATGTGATAGTGAGACTTGAGCCCACCCCAGAGAATGTCCCTGCCATGTATGTGCTCCTTTCTTTGTTGTTTTCAGTATGTTCAAGAGATGAGGTGCTGTCCTAGAATCCCTGAGGCAGTCCTGTCACACAGGTACAGTCATAACAGGTTTTAGATGAGGCTCTGGAATTAAACCGCTCGTTCAGCGAGGCAGTGATCACACCACAGTCAGTGCCAGGCCCCAGGGTCCTGTGGTTTGCTTTTTCAGCCTGGTTCAAGTGATTCTGGGTAGTGCTTCCAACTACCTTCAGTGTCGTTGTTCTTAGAGCAAACAGAGATATATAGTCTCTCAGAGTTAGCTCTACTTGTACATTGGCTGCCAGGAAAATGCAGCATCCTGGGGTATGTGTCCTTGACATGGCTCCCTCTCTGGTGGTGGGTGAGAGTAAAGACCAAAGTCATTGAGTTGGAGCCCTGGTGCACCTACCTGACAGTGGGTTACTGTGAGCCACTCTGGGCCTTGGACAGCCCCCACGTGGATTGATAGTTGGCATTTTCAGCAGCTGTTGAATGTAGTCCTTGCCAACTTCCTATAGAAGAAGGGGTGACTGCAGGGTCTAGTGGCAGACGGACACAGCTCGAGACTGGAGAAGGGCCCCCACGGCCACGCTATGTGCTTTCTGGCTCCTGTTTCCAGCTGTAGTCAGCTCTGTCCAGCCCCGGCTGGAGACAGAGTAGAAAGTGGAGGTGAGGACACTGGTGGCACAAACCCGCCCCGGGCCAGCTGGGTCCTGTTTCCACTGGCTTGAGCTTACAACTCCCTTTAGAAAACCCTGACCTTGGATAATCCCCCAGGGCCGGCCACCTGTGTCAGGGTGTTACTGGATGACTGTCTAGGGACCCACGGGTAGTCTGACAGCTCAGCCTGTGCCATACCAACCTCTCCAGGGGCCAGGTCCTGACTTGAGGGCGCCAGAACTGCTAATCTGATGCTTGTATAAATTGTCACACCTGTCCTTAGAGCAGGCTGTGAGGTAGAAATGATCGTCTCTACTGTAGGGAAATCCCAGGGCTCAGAGAGGCTCCTCTTACCCGGGAGCACGTGGCTTGTAAGCAGCGAGGTTAGTCAGCACTGACTGGTTGGCTGCGGAGCTGAGCTTTCACCCCCCTCCCAGGGGCTCTAAGGCAGGCAAGGGACGTGGGTCTGAGCTGGGCACAGGCAAGCCTGGGTGGCACATGGGAGTTGGCCCTATGCCACAAGCTTTGGGAAGTTATACTGCATGACGAAGCCAGTGTTACAGAGGACATGCCCCTTTCCTGAAGTTCCCTAAAGCTCTGTGTAAACTAGAGGCCTGACTGGGCCTGTCCCAGATACCAGGGTCACTGTCTGGTGTCTGGTGGACTTACTTAGACACCAGGGATCAGGACAAGAAAGAAGACTTCTAAGGGGCAATATCACAAAAAAGTGCCTTGGGCTATCACATCACTCACTGGAAACTCAGGAACATCCGTTTCCTGTCCCTTACTCTGCCAAGCCTCCAAGGTAGACCTTGGGCCTGGAATCCTTGAGAGCTGCTGTCTGGGTCTGCCAAGCAGCATGATGATGAGGTGGGATGGCATTGTCTTCTGTCCCATCCCCTGGCTCGTGTGAAAGGGACCTTGACCTCCTGAGTGCTATTGTAGCCTAGATTCCCACCACCGAAATCAGTCTTGGGTTTGTCCAGAACTGATACTGGCATCTTGCATCAGCCTGAGTGGAATTTGCCACCCTAGGTAATTCATGGTCCACTCCTCTCAATCCCCAGAGCTCTCACGCGCAGGAAGGTTACCTCTTCTCATCCACACACAACAGGTGGACCTTGGAGCCCTGACTCACAGAGTGGCTGGAGAGGAACTTCATTTCTGGAAGCCCACATCCCCTGTCGTCTGTCTGGTTCCCTGCCCGGGTGATTTTTATTATGGTTGACTTCTTCCCTTCCCTTTGCAGCTCTCAGAATCTTAAAGCAAAGGTTCCAGTATGACTGAGTTCTCCAACCCTGGAAGGGGAGAAATCCGGGGAGGGGAAGGGGATCAGAGGCTACCCTCCTGCATCTTCCAGTGCTGCCCCATTCTCTCTCCCTTCCTGAAGCACCAGAGGTCTGGAGCATGATGGCTGGGTCAGGGTCTCAGGAAAGAGCAGGGTTGACAAAAGTTCCTTTGGTCTAGGACAGTTGCTGAACCCAAAAGGTCTCAGGACAGGCAAAACCCAGTACTATCTCTAACTAGGTTTATAGTTTTTGGTTTTTCATGGTAGGGTTTCACTCTAGCTCAGGCTGACCTGGAATTCACTCCATAGTCTCAGGGTGGCCTCAAACTCACAGCAATCCTCCTACCTCTGCCTCCCGAGTACTGGGATTAAAGGTGTGCGCCACCACGCCCGGCTCTCTATACTTTTCTTATTGCTGTCTTTATACTCTTTTAATTTAGGGGAAGCTAGTGAAAATGGTTTTGAAGTCATAATTAAAATTTCCACTTGCTTTGAGCAAACACTTGTGAGTTAAATGAAAAGGTGTTAATGAAGGGTAAAGCTAATTTTAAGAGAAAAAGCTGGAGGGTGAGTGTGGACTCCTGCACCTGTGGACACATGCCCCAGGGGGTGGGCAGGGCTCCAGCCTGTCTCAGCCTGGCCTGTGGTTGACACACAGCATGGGGCGGTCCTAGTAGTCACCTGCTTCCTTTGAACCTTTTCTTCCCTGGCGTCAGCTGGAGACAGTGATAGATGTGTGGGCCCTGTAGGCCCCATAACATTCTCATGCGTCTGTGCTGAGAGAGACGGAGAGCACTTGGCCAAAATGTAGACTCTGCTCAAAGTCCCAAAGATCTATCTAGGAGGAAGGTGGTCTTGTTGTGGAGCAGGCAGGGCATTTGGGTCTTTCCTGCCCTTCTTATGACTGAGATAGGCCACTTCTACCGTGTCCAAAGTTTGGGTAGCTGTCAGGAGTGTCAGTATATTGCTGTGGTCTACTGAGGGGCAGGAGTCCCCTGCCTGTGTGCTGTGAACTGGTGTTTGAGTGGAGCAGGGTGCTCAGAATAAGTCCAACTCTGAGCGTCCCAGGAGCCGAACCTGAGCTGGCAGAAGCAGGTTGAGACACCTGAGGTGCATGGGTGTGTTTTCCCTTGCACTCTGCCTCTCTTTGGGGAGCTGTTTGGCCACAGTTTCCTCGGGACCTGGATGTGGGGAGAGAATGGGTGTTGATTGTCACCAGCCTGGTCTCAGTCCTTGCCTTGTACACAAGGCCCTTGACCTACGAAAAGTGGGGAAGGAGGCAAAGCCCTGGGACTCATGAAAACCAGAAGCAGAACCCACCTACCAGTGGAGAGCAGCATTCCCAGCAGGCGGTCACTTCCTTTCCCTTCTGGTCAGGTGAAGTTTGCAGGTCTTCATGGTGGGGAGAGGTACAGAGTGCCCATGCTGTTCAGGAGCTCTGACTCCTCCTTCCAGGGTAGGCCACAGTTTTCTTCCAGTGTCTCTGTGTTAACCACCATCTCTTGTGGGGTGAAGGTGGCCTATATGGATGTTGCTACATTAGGGGAACATCTGGGCATCATAAGTAGTACCCAGTCTCTACAGAGCAAGTTCCCTCTCTGCTACGCTGAGATCTGAAGACCTGTGAAGTGTGAGGCCCCAGTGACACATGAAATAAGTGGGGTCCTTTGCCTGCTAGCCAGGGGAGGTGGGCAGGTTTCTCTGCGCCTGTTACTCTGTTGAGAATGTCAGTGGGGTGACCTGAGCTTTCCAGGCAGTCGCAGGACCTGTGCCACTACATGATGGTGGTGTCTCCTCTGTGCTTTATGCTTACTGATGAGGAGCTTGCCTACGGCTTGAGATCTGATAGGTCCTGAGCCACGTGGGATGAGATCAGTGGCATGTGAGTGGGGAAGACCCATGAACACTAGGGGATCACCCACCCTTTGACTGATCTCTCCCGTCAGGGTTGTCTGCTGCTGACTCCTTGGTCCATTTCGTGTTCAGCCGAGTCATGGCACAGGCAGGAGCCAAGCTCACTCATCACCTCTTTTCTTTGTCCAGGGTGTCCTGGGGTGGGGGATAGACTCACAAGGACTAATCTACTCCAGAGTGCCAAGTGGCTTCCTCAGGTGTCCTAAAACCTGGCTTTGTTGTTGTTGTTTTTGACGTTTTCATAGGCATAGATTACATTTTGACTGTATGTACCCCACATTTCATATCTCTTCCCTGTCGCAGTGGCAGTCTTTAGTTGTTATTAATTCGTTATGGAAAAGAGTGGTCTTCCAAGCTTCCCCCGACCCCCTGTCTCTATCACACCGTACAGTTTATGCAGGTTACCACTTACGGTATGAGGAGTTCCTGAGTGCAATGGCTTTGTCATGTCTGAACACCAGAGTTCCACAGTGCACCTCCCTATCTTCCATCTCTTACGTTCTTTCCATCCCATCTTTTGTGATGTTCCCCGACTCCTAGAGGGGATGATATGTATTTCTCATTTAAAGTCAAGCATTCATCACTCACTTCTTTTTAGCACTTGACCAGTTAGAACTGTCTGCATTGACTACTTCCGATTGCTAAGAAAATAGAAGAAAGACAAAATTAAAAAGGGGAAGAAAAGCTTTGCTGATTGGGCCTCAGAGAACAACTTATCTGTGCCTTTAAAGATAAAATTTAGGGGCTGGAGAGATGGCTCAGTGGTTAAAGACACTTGCTTGCAAAACCTGATGGCCAGGGTTCAAGTCCCCAATACCCATGTAAAGCCAAATGCACAAAAAGGTGTTTGTATCTGGAGTTCATTAACAGTGGCATGAGGCACTGGCATGCCCATCCCCATCTGTCTCTCATAACTAACTAATGCTTTTAAAAATTTTTTTTTGATCATTTTTATTAATTTATTTTTGAGTGTGACAGAGAGAGAAAGAGACAGAGAGAGAGAGAGAATGGGCGCGCCAGGGCTTCCAGCCTCTGCAAACGAACTCCAGACGCGTGCGCCCCCTTGTGCATCTGGCTAACGTGGGTCCTGGGGAACCGAGCCTCGAACCGGGGTCCTTAGGCTTCACAGGCAAGCGCTTAACCGCTAAGCCATCTCTCCAGCCCAAAAAAAAGAGTCTTTCTCTCTGTGTCTGTTGTTCTCAAATAAATAAATAAAAAATTTTTAAAAATATTTAAATATACTCTTTTTTAATATTTTATTTATTTATTTGACAGAGAAAGAGTCAGGGGGAGAGAGAGAATGGGTGCATCAGGGTTTCTAGCCACTGCAAATGAACTCTAGATGCGTGTGCCCTTTTATGCATCTGGCTAACATGGGTCCTGGGGAATAGAACCTGTGTCCTTTGGCTTTGCAGGCAAATGCCTTAACCGCTAAGCCATCCCTCCAGTCCAATATACTCTTTTTTTATTATTAAGTAGAAACTTTATATGGACACATCATATGTTGGTACCATCATTTCCCTCCTCTCTGCTCCCACTCCCGAGTGCCCTTCTTAATGGGTTTGCTGGCATTCCCCATGGAGTTGTGACAGAAGCAGTCAGTCATTGGGGGATATTGGGAGGAAGACTGACAACACAGCCATTTAGCAATACAGCCAGTTTGCTGGTTTTCCCCTAGGGCCTTCATTCTCCCAACCATGCTCTTTTGGCCTGGTTTTCAGTATTAGTAGGCCTCACATCCAATCATAGAGCTGTTGGTTACCCCTGTAACCTTCATGCCACTACTGTACCAGAGGGCATGTCTTGCCTTGGAGGGTCAGGATTGTAGAATATAGGAGTCTTCTCTGAGTGTTCATGTTGATGGTTTTCTCTGCTGGCAGCCTGAGTAGCACCTTCTGCATCCCCTGTGTGAGTTACCCAGCATGAAGGAAGCACTCCACCTTGGCTTCAGCTTGACTCCTGTATGTCCTGAACCCAAAAGTGTCGTGGTCTTGGCGAAAGCTCTTTTCAGTCTTGGTGGGCATCCAGGAGCCATGGAAACAACCTGGATTATTTGGCGAACCTCCTTGATCAACAACTCTTTGGGAGGAGTCCTGTGCCATGGCTATAGTAGCAGCACCTGTTATGTGAAGACTTCCTAGGCCTTTGCTGCGATGTTCCTGCCACCGCCTAGCAGTCTGGGCGTGGGAGAGGTGCCTTCAGTGGAGCTCTTGCCAGCCCTCATCACAGAACAGGAAGAAGCAGAACCACCTGGGGAATGTCAGAAGCAAAGCGTCCCAGGAAACCGTTCCCTAAGGCTACCTCTTACACTATGGTAAACTAAGCCAAGACAGAGCCCTTTTCCGAGAAGTCTTCAGCAAGAGGTTGAGACAAATCTTACTGCATGCCAGCTGGTATCACGTGAGGTGTAGTCTAGGCACTGGGCCAGCTCTGAGCTCAAAGTGAAAGGTCTAGACTGATGACACACCCTCTGGCCAGAATTTACTCCTTTTTTATAATATTTTATTCATTTATTAAAGATAGGTAAATAGAGACAGAGAGAGAGAGAGAATGGGTGTGCTGGGGCCTCTAGTCACTGCAAATGAACTCCCAGACACATGTGCTACCTTGTGCATCTGGCTTATGTGAGTACTGGGAATTGAACCTGGGTCCTTAGGCTTTCCAGGCAAGTGCCTTAATGGCTGAACAGCTAAGTTATCTCTTCAGACCAGTTTATTCATTGTTTTAAAAATTAAAAAATTTAAAATATTAAAAAATATTTTAGCTGGGTGTGGTGGCGCACGCCTTTAATCCCAGCACTCGGGAGGCAGAGGTAGGAGGATTGTTGTGAGTTCGAGGCCACCCTAAGACTCCATAGTGAATTCCAGGTCAGCCTGGGCTAGAGTGAAACCCTACCTCGAAAAACCAAAAAAATATAAAAATAAAAAATAAAAATAAATATTTTAAAAAATATTTTTGCTGGGCATGGTGGCACACACCTTTAATTCCAGCACTTTGGAGGCAGAAGTAGGAAGATTGCCATGAGTGCAAGGCCACCCTGAGACTATGTAGTGAATTTCAGGTCAGCAAAGGCTACAGTGAGACCCTACCTTGAAAAACCAAAAAGTAAAAAAATGTGTGTGTGTGTGTGTGTGTGTGTGTGTGTTTATTTGCAGACAGAGAGAATGGGCATGCCAGGGCCTCCAACTGCTGCAAACAGACTCCAAATGCATGTACCACTTTGTGCATCTGGTTTTACAGTGGCACTGGGGAATTGAACTAGGTTGTTGAGCTTTGTAGGCAAGTACATTAACCACTGAGCCATCTCTTTTGCTGTAGCCCAAACTGACCTGGAATTAGTCTTAAACTGGCCTCCAACTCACAGAGATCCTCCTACTTCAGCATTCCAAGTGCTAGCCCTGTTCCTTTATTTAAATTTAAAAAAAAATACAGGGCTGGAGAGATGGCTTAGCGGTTAAGCGCTTGCCTGTGAAGCCTAAGGACCCCGGTTCGAGGCTCGGTTCCCCAGGTCCCACGTTAGCCAGATGCACAAGGGGGCGCACGCGTCTGGAGTTCGTTTGCAGAGGCTGCAAGCCCTGGCGCGCCCATTCTCTCTCTTTCCCTCTATCTGTCTTTCTCTCTGTGTCTGTTGCTCTCAAATAAATAAATAAATAAATAAATTTAAAAAAAAAATACAGAGTTTTATGTTATCCCAGGTTGGCCTTTAACTCACTCTGTAGCCCTGGATGACCATGATCCCTTGATCCTCCTGCCTCCACCCCCTAAATGCTTCCAAATCCTGGGATTAAAAATATGTTGCTCTACACTCAGTTTATTTGGTATTGGATATGAAACCCAGGCCCTGCTAAGCAAGCACTTTTATCATCTGAGCTACGTCCCAGGCCCCCTTAAAAAAATTACTTATTTGCGGGCTGGAGAGATGGCTTAGTGGTTAAGCACTTGCCTGTGAAGCCTAAGGACCATGGTTCGAGGCTGGATTCCCCAGGACCCACGTTAGCCAGATGCACAAGGGGGCACACGTGTCTGGAGTTTGTTTGCAGTAGCTGGAAGTCCTGGCACACCCATTCTCCCCCATCCCTCTCTCTCTCTCTCTCTCTGTCTGCCACTCTCAAATAAATAAACAAAAAAAATTTTTTTAATTACTTATTTGCATGCGGTGTGTGTGTATATGGCAGGGTCTCTTGCTACTGCAAATGAGTATTTGCCTGGCTTTATATGTGTTGTTGGGGAACTGAAACCAGGCTGGCAGGTACTTTTAACTACTGAACAATCTTCCCCAGCCTTGGTTTTTTTTTTTTGAGGTAGGATCTCTAGCCTAGGCTGACCTGGAATCACTATGTAGTCTCACACTGGCTTTGAACTCAAAGCCATCCTCCTATCTCTGCCTCACTAGTGCTGGGATTAAAGGTGTATACCACCACACACAGTTTGTTTTTGTTTTGTTTTGTTTTTTTCTTAAGATATATATTTTATTTATTTATTTGAGAGAGAGAGAGAGAGAGAGAATGGGGCCTCCAGTCACTACAAACTAACTCCAGACACATGTGCCCCCTTGAGCATCTGGCTTACATGGGTCCTGCTGGGGAACTGAACCAGGTTCCTTTGGCTTTGCAGGCAAGTGCCTTAACTGCTAAACCATCCCTCCAGCCCTAATTTTTTTTTTTTTTTTGAGCCAAGACCTTACTATATAGCTGTGATTGACCTGGAACTGTCTATATAGGCGACTGGCCTCAATTGCAGCAATGCTCCTGCCTCTGCCTCCTGATTGCTGAGATCCTATTGTGTGTCAGAGGCTAGCAGGAAATACTCAGCAGACACAATGGTTCTATAAGACACCATTGCCATTCTTGCTTTGTGGAGGAGGGAGCTGGAGTTCCTTGATGTGTGCAGTCATGGAAGGTACATCCAGCTGTGTGGACCTCCCTGCACTGTGCCTCGGACTCTACGTGAGGTCAGGCTTATTCCTGACAGCTTCTCAGTGTGGGCACCCTCAGTGCAGAGAACCAAGAATCCTGTGTGAAGGCACGTGGCTTCCTGTGAACACTTGATAATGAGGATTCTGGCCTGGGAGCCAGCTCCTCTGAGGGTTGTAGCTGTCCTGGCCATGTCCCTTTTCATGAATGGCTGTCTCTAAGACATCCAGCCCCTCACTGGACTCTTATGAGTCAGCCACCATGAGAAGCTGTGGTGCTTTGATTCAGATGTCCCCATAAACTTAGGTGTTCTGGATGCTAGGTTCCCAGCTGATGGAGATTTGGGAATTAATGCCTCCTGGAGGGAGTGTATTGTTGGGGGCTGGCTAATGGGTATTAAAGCCAGTTTCCCCTTGCCAGTGTTTGGCACACCCTCCTGTTGCTGTTGTCCACCTTATGTTGGCCAAGGGGTGATGTCCACCCTCTGCTCATGCCATCGTTTTCCCCTGCCATCATGGAGTTTCCCCTTGAGCCTGTAAGCCAAAATAAATCCTTTTTTTCCCCAGAAGCTACTCTTGGTCAGGTGATTTCTGCCAGCAATGTGAACCTGACTGCAACAGAAGCGCTCAAGATTAACCCCTTGCCAGGGTCTCGAGGTCTGGACCTTCCTGAACCCCAGGCACTGCAGTCTTATGAAGGGCGCTGAGCTGCAGGAGCCAATCTAACTCATCTGTCCCATCTTTCTCAGGGCAGCGACGTCTGTGGCTTGACCTTTGCTGATGGCGAGCTCCTCCCTAGGGAGCCTGGCTTCTTTCCTGATGAGGAGGAGGAGGCGATGACACTGGTCCCACCTGAAGGCCCCCTGGAATCAGACATGGACAGCCCCATGGAGAGCAGCCAGAGCCTGGAGGGTTGTGTCGGAAGTCCCTGTGATGAGAAGGAGCACAGGTTGGGCAGCCTGTTCCTGCCAGAGGACAAGTGAGTGAACGCTGCTATCGTATGTGACCTCTGGGGTCCAGAATGACACATGAGACACCCTTGGGTTTAGCACACAGAGGTCACTTCCCACGTATTCTCCATACGTACTCAGCAGGGTGTGTAGTTCTGGGGTTGTAGGCTGCTGTGCAGTTAAGTTTTAGTGAGTGTTCAGTGACATGGATATATGATCTTGATTAGTTTAAAAAAGCAAATATCAGGCTAGAGAGATGGCTTAGCGGTTAAGGTACTTGTCTGCAAAGCCTAAGAACCCATGTTCAATTCTCCAAGACCCACATAAGCCAGATGCAGAAGGTGTTGCATGCATCTGGAGTTTGTTTGCAGTGGCTAGAGGCCCTGGCACACCCGTTCTCCCTCCCTCCCTCCCCCCCTCTCTCTTTCCCCCTCTCCCTCTCCCTCCCTCCCTCCCTTCCTCTCTCTTTCTTCTTCTCTCTTCCTCTCTCCCTTTCTCAAATAAGTAAAAATATTTTTAAAGCAGTTGTTTAAAACAAACAAACAAAAGGCCAGAACTTGGGAGGCAGAAGTGGGAAATCACCATAAGTTCAAGGCCAGCTTGAAACTACATAGTGAATTCCAGGTCAGCCTGGGCTAGAGCAAGACCAAAAAAAAGAGGTTATTAGGTTAGAAAGTTGAAGGCGCTTGCTTGTAAAACCTGAGGGCTGAGTTTAATTCCCATAGAAAGCCAGATGCACTAAGTGGGGCATTTGTCTGGAGTTTGTTTACAGTGGTAGGAAGCCCTGGTGTGCCCATATGCACTCTCTCTGTCTGCCTCTTTTATTCTCTCCCTCAAATTAAAAAAAAAGCATTTATGCCAGGTGTGGTAGTGCATGCCTTTAATCCCAGTACTTGGAAGTCAGAGGTAGGAGGATCCTTGAGTTCTAGGCCAGCCTGAGACTACATAATGAATTCTAGGCCAGCTTAGACTAGAGCAAGACCCTGCCTTGGAAAAAAAATTCACTAAAAGCAGTTTATGGGACCAGAGATGTGCCTCAATGGTAGAGTATTGTGCTTACCATGTGCAAGACCCTGCCTGGGTTCTACCCTGAGCACCAACCAAGGAGAGAGAGAGACTGGGGGCAGCGGGGTGGGGAGGAAGGAAAGAGATTATACAGATAGCAGTGAAGCATGATCTTAGCAAATGCCTGAAAAATGCTCTTAAAAACTGAGCAGAGGGCTGGAGAGATGGCTTAGCGGTTAAGCACTTGCCTGTGAAGCCTAAGGACCCCGGTTCAAGGCTCGGTTCCCCAGGTCCCACGTTAACCAGATGCACAAGGGGGCGCACGCGTCTGGAGTTCGTTTGCAGAGGCTGGAAGCCCTGGCACGCCCATTCTCTCTCCCTCTGTCTGTCTTTCTCTCTGTGTCTGTCGCTCTCAAATAAATAAATAAAAAATTTAAAAAATATATATTTTTTAAAAAACTGAGCAGATTTTGGCTGGGGAGATGGTTCCACTGTTTAAGGCGCTTGCTTGTAAAGCCTGCCTGCCCAAGTTTGACTTCCTAGTACCCACATAGGGCCAGGTGCACAGAGTGGTGCATCATAAAGCCACTGGAGCTTGTGAGATGCTGGGCTGCAGCTACCACTGGCCGAGGAAGCCATGGCGGTCAGGAAGGCCTGTGCGGCAAAAGCCTCTGCTAGGTTGGGCTGACCCAAGTGTTTGGAGAGGAAAGAGGAAAGTCTAGTATTGATCAAGCCACATGAAATTACCAACTTTTAGTCATTTTTAGCCTTTAAAAAGAGTTAACTTCAGCCAGGCATGATGCCACACTCCTTTAATCCCAGTACTCTGGAGGATGATGGTGAGTTCAAGGTCACCCTAAGACTACATAGTGAATTCCAGGTCAGCCTAGCCTAGAGTGAGACCCTACCTCGAAAAAAAAAGAAAAGAAAAAGGAGTTAATTTCTGTGATTCAGTCTCTATTTTTCTCAATGCTGAGCTCATACTTAGGAGGTTCTCAGAGTCAGGGCATTTTGAGGGGCCCTTAGAGGAGTGGCATGTCTGTCAAAAGGGTCCTGGGAACAGTGAACAAGCTGTGCCTACGACCAGCTAACACAAGGACAGAGGGCCCTGGATCATAGTCCTGTTGCTCTTTTAGCTCGTCATTACTGTTTGTCTGTCCCATTGTTTTCTGGGACTAACTACCAGGAGGCAAGCCAGTGGTAGGTGCCAAGAGTTGGTGTAAAACTTGTAAAGAGCAAGCATGAAGCAGGAGGATCCACTTAGCCAAAGGGCTCAGGACCCTGAGGGGAACAGTGAAGTGTGCAGTAGGTGTGGTAAGAGTCAATCTTTAGCATCTCTCAGTGCTATGAGCCTTACAGAACCGGGGATCCCTTGGGGACATGGTTTACTTGTTTTCTCATGTCCATGTTTCCCATTTATGCATGTGCTGCCCCAGGGAGCTTGTGGAGTTGTGCTCTGTGCGTGTGTAGAGAAATGGCCTGGTGACTACAGGTGATAGATGTGACAGGCAGTGTGCTGCCCTTCTCTTTGTTATTAGGTGTTAACTGGGCTCAGGCCACAGGATGGGTCCCCTATGACGCGATCCAGAGCCCGCCTGGTCTCTGATCTGTGTTCTGTGGGTTTAGATATCTTTGGACTAGAAATATTCCCCTGTAAACTGGTTTATCTATCATTATATTGTAAAAGGTAGTTAAAACTTGGAAAAGGCAGGAAAAATAAGAATGGGAAGAAATCACAATATTTCTATTTCCTACTTTTCTTTCTTTATAGCCTGCTTACATACTCAGTCTTTTAAAAAAGTTTTATGTAACTTTTTGTTGATGATCATTTCCCTGCCTTGTTACCAAAACTTTTATAAATCTTTCAATAATTATTTGATATTCTCTAATTTAGCAGCCTGATTCACTGGTGTGTGTTCTAATTTTAAAATATACTATAATTTGGGCTGGAGAGATGGCTTAGCGGTTAAGCGCTTGCCTGTGAAGCCTAAGGACCCCGGTTCAAGGCTCGGTTCCCCAGGTCCCACGTTAGCCAGATGCACAAGGGGGCACACGCGTCTGGAGTTCGTTTGCAGAGGCTGGAAGCCCTGGCGCGCCCATTCTCTCTCTCTCCCTCTCTCTGTCTTTCTCTCTGTGTCTGTCACTCTCAAATAAATAAATAAAAATTAAAAAAAAATACTATAATTTAATATAGCAAAACCATTGTCAAAACCAATTTTTTTGTTTGTTTTTTGTTTTTCGAGGTAGGCTCTCACTCTAGTCCAGGCTGACTTGGAATTCACTATGTAGTCTCAGGGTGGCCTTGAACTCACGGTGATCCTCTTACCTCTGCCTCCCATGTGCTGGGATTAAAGACATGTGCCACTGTACCTGGCACTCAGTGTTTTGTGTGTGTGTGTTGTTTATGGGTTGCGTGCAAGTGTATGTGCAGAGGCACTTGCCCCATGTGCACACATACAGAGACCAGGGCAGACCTTAGGTATCTTCCTCTGTCACTCTCCTGCCTACTTCCTCAAGATGGGGTCTCTTATTGAACCTCAGAGCTCCTGCTGTCCTGCTGCTGTGGGCTTCCAGTGGCTGACCAGCCAGCCCCAGGAGTCCTCCTGTCTCTGCTCCCCTCAGGGCTGGGGTTACTGGCATGTGTTTCCATATCTGGCTTTTTAGGTGGGTACTGGGCATTGAACTTGGGTCCTCATGCTTACACCACAAGCACTCTTAGCTACCTGTGCCCCATAACCAATGTTTCACTGCTCAGGAGTAGACTGGATTGTGAGTATCATGGAGGAAGTTTTGGTGTGGGATGCTCACTTTATGATGGGGTCCTCAAATCACAACATGGCCAGGCTCCTGCAGTCTATAGGGCTGGCTGAGCTGGTTTCCCCTCCACAAAGTACGGGTGGATCCCTCAGCCCTTCTCTGACTGGATGCTTGTGGCCCTCAGATCGCTGATCCACACTCCATCCATGACCACATCAGACCTCTCCACACACTCCACCGCCTCTCTCATCAGCAACGAGGAGCAGTTTGAAGACTACGGGGAGGGGGATGATGTGGACTGTGCCCCCAGCAGCCCCTGTCCTGATGATGAGACAAGAACCAATGTCTACTCAGATCTGGGGTCTTCAGTGTCTTCCAGGTGGGCCCTTGCTCTGGGGTATCATCTGGGGTCTGGAAAACATGACAGAACCTGTCTTGTCTGAGCTGACCATCCTTCCTTCCCTGTGTCAGGCTACACAGCTCTTGTTGTGGGGGTTGGGCATGCTGCCTTTCCATCCTGGCTGTGGGTCAGATCCCTCCCAATGTTCCTTCCTTGGAAAGAGACTGTTAACTGATCTGGGAATCTGCAGACTTCTGTGGGGGTGGCTGTGTAACTTTGGTCTTTAATTACTGCAGTGTTACAGGGTCCTCCAAGTGATCTTCTGTGGTCCCTTCCCACCATCAGACTCATAGCTTCCTGTGACATAACTCTGGATTTGCCTTCCTTGTCCAGCAAGGACATTTCCTTGGATTTCTCTTTTTGACAGCCTTGGGAAAGGGGTGCTCTTGGCTTTATTTTCACTCCCCTGCCCCAGAACTTCATATATCCTGGGGAACCAGGCACAGCAAGCTCCGCAGGGTGGGTGGGATACAACTGGAGAGGAGCTAAGAGGGTGACTCCTTCCCTCCTCTGGCCCAGTGCGGGGCAGACCCCAAGGAAGATGCGGCATGCTTACAACAGTGAGCTGCTGGACGTGTACTGCTCTCAGTGCTGCAAGAAGATCAACCTGTTGAATGATTTAGAGGCCCGGCTGAAAAATCTAAAGGCCAACAGGTAAGGCCACAGCGCAGGGGGACAGGGATAGGTGGGGCCTAGAGGGTCTGCCAGGACACCAGCTGGCAGGGCTGACCCTGGGGCGTTTTCTACAGACAGAAGTACGTCAGCTGGTCCTCCTTAGCATCTAGCAGGTTGAGTGACCTTCACTGCAGAAAGCCTGTCACCCATCAGTGTTCTGCAGTGGGCTGAGTAGGGAGTGGACCATGGCCCCTCTGTTCCATCAGTAACTTGTCTCCATCCTCTCTCTCTAGCCCCAATCGGAAGATCTCAAGCACAGCCTTTGGACGGTAAGGCTCTCTTGTGTGGGGATGGTGATAGGTTGAGTGCTGCCCACTTTCATTTGCTCTGCTGCCTGGTTAGAGCTCCGTGCCGGCAGCCCACAGCCAGAGGTCTGCTTCGCCGCTTCTTAGCAGGGCCAGTGTGCTCAAACCCTTGCTCCTTCGGCCTCAGGGAGAGCCAGGGCCCAGCCCTCGGCTACTGCCGCTTTTCTCTCCGCTCTGCAGCTCAGTGTAGGGAGCGTCAGAGATGCCCTTCCGCTGCCATCTGTTGGGTGTGTAGGGCAAGCCGAGTGTGACTCTTGTAACCCTGTGAGGGTGGCTTCCCCAGGGGCTCCCTGGCAGCCCCTGGTGAGGTGGATGCTGGCCCAGCCTGTAGCCTGAGTCAGGATCCCGGGCTCGGCGGCCTTGGCAGATGAGCGTCTGTCCCCTGACCCCTGCAGGCAGCTCATGCACAACAGCAACCTCAGCAGCAGTAATGGCAGCACCGAGGACCTGTTCCGGGACAGCATCGACTCCTGTGACAATGACATCACGGAGAAGGTGGGCCTGGGGAGGAGAGTGAGGAAGTAAGGGACTCACGTGTGTTTGTGCTAGGGGTTGCTTCTGAGGGCACAGGAGACCCTGTGCCTGCTCAGGAGGTGGGAATAGGGGCACAGGTCACATGCCCCTCCCTCACCAGTCATGACTGGTTTTCATGCATGTCATTTGGAAGTCTTGTCATAAACGTGGTTTCTGGATTCTCAGTCCTGTGGCCTCAAGTCTTTCTATCCCACGTTGCAGGTGAGCTTCCTGGAAAAGAAGGTGACAGAGCTGGAGAATGACAGCCTGGCCAGCGGGGACCTGAAGAGCAAGCTGAAGCAGGAGAATACGCAGCTGGTGCTCAGGTCAGCAGGGACTGACTCTCAGGAGGGCGTGGAGGGGGAGGGGGGTTCTGTCCCAATGCCACAGGAGGAGCCTCAGGCCTTCCAGCTCCAAGGGTCTCAGGAGCTTGCCCTTCATTCGGCTCTGACAGATAATGCCCTGTCCTCCATGTGAGCAGCCTCAGGCCCGGCGGCTTTCAGTGCCTATTGTGACCAAGCCTGACCTCCCGTCCTAGCAACAGGCCCTGCACACGGGAGGTGGTGGAAGTGGAAGGTGGGAGGAGCCCAGGCATGGCTGTGGAGGGCTCATTGGGCAGGACACTGCCCCATGCTTGCTGTCCAGGGTGTGGTGGGTGCTGAGTTTAGTTGTTCTCCCCCAGGTTTAGGAAAGTTGGTAGGCTTCTCCATGTCCAGGCCAGTACTCTACCCTGTGGGTCCCAAGATGGGCCTCTTTCTATGCCACACAGTGAGCAGCACCCCACACTGATGTTCAGCTCGAGGCTACGAGGAGTTGGGGGAGGGTTCCATAGCACACAGGGTCTGGGTCCTTTCCTGGCTGTGCTGTGCTTGCATGCAGCCGCTAGCTGGGATGTGCTGAGTAACGAAAGGGGTGCTGGCCAGGAAGGCGGAGCAGAAGGAAGAGGTGGTTTGTCGAGCCTTGGCCAAGCCTGCCACCCCCACTCTGCTTCCCTGCATGGCCCACCACGTCCTGTGTGGGAATACTGTCCTCTGGACCTTCTTCAACAGATCTGCCCTCTCCTTGAGTGTGTAACTGATACACTTCTCGTCAGATGTCACTGTCCCTTATTCATCTGTCAGCCAAACTCCTGTCTGGCCTAGCACTGCCTCCCTCATTGGGTGTGTTAGGAACACTGGTGGGGTCTAAGCCTCCCGGGTTGGGGTGAGGCAAGAGGAGCCATGAGAGCTTGCTTTAACTGGAGTGGCTCACACCCTGCCCCAGGGTGCACGAGCTGGAGGAGATGGTGAAGGATCAGGAGACCACGGCAGAGCAGACGCTGGAGGAGGAGGTCCGGCGACACCGGGAGGCCTACAGCAAGCTGGAGCGGGAGAAGAGCACGGAGCTGGAACTGCTCAACACCAGGTAGGCACATCAGCCTAGGCAGCCATGCCCCCATGCTGGCAGCCCTGGGGAGGCACCAGCTCATGTTCATGAAAAGGCTGAGCCCCCTGCTGTAGCACTTGTATTCCTCATACCTTCAAAGCACATGGACTTGTTCTTCAAGAGGTAAAGGAAGTGGCACAGGGTCTAGCCTAGACGTAAGGACTGGTCCTGGAGGCCAAGGCTGGATCTCATATCCAGGCTTGGAGCGCCCCCTGCTGTCATGTGCTTCCCCTGACTTTGAACATGAGTAACCTCAGCCTGGGGCCCAGGAGCTGGGCTGTGTGGTAGTTTCTTTGCCAGAACCTGTACTAGGCAAGTGAGGAACAGCACTGGCCTGATCACCCCACCTCCTCTTTTCTCCTTCCTACCCCAGCAGAGCCAGCTCACATCACACAAAGGCTGAGGTTGTGATGCCCTGTGTCGTCATCGACATTGGCCACGGCTGTGCTGAGGCCCCTGCCAGAGCAGGCGCTGTCCCAGCGCTCTGTAGGTCCAGGTATCTGCAGGGGTCACTATGCTCAGTGTGGGCAGCAGAGGGCTGCTAAGTGGGGGCTGGAAGATGGGACTTGTGCAGCACTGCAGCCTCCTGACCTCCCCCCTCAGTGCGGTTTGAATAGACCTCCTAGCTCCCCTGTGCCTGAGGCTCCCTCTGTCCCCACTGTCACCAGCAGTGTCTGTTAAATTTAGGATGGTTCTATTTGCATCTGACTCTGGGGCCAGTGTCTCTTAAAGGTGACCTCACTCATTGAGCCTGTCCTGATAGCTGTCGGCCCTAGAGAGTTGTCTGAACCAGAGGTGGAGTGTGATGAGTGCTTGAAAACAACCCAGAAAGCAAGCCTGGGGAGCGGTCTCCTAACTGCAGGCACTGTTTCCATAAAAGACATAGACGGAGCTTCCACAATCACCAGCATGCGTCCCTTCTTGACTCCACTAGTTCCAGGCCACATGCCATGGAAGTCTGGATCCCTCCCTAGGGAGCCCAGAGGCCAGGAAACCCCTCTGTTGGCATGGCTTAGGGGTAGGGAGCTATAGGAATGAGTGTCCAGATATGACCCTTTGCAGTACCAACAGCCCATCTCGCCCATTCCTCTCCCCATGTTCCATAAAACCACCCCGGTACTGGCTTCTGTTCCCTTGGGAGGGGTCACTAGAGGGCAGTTGTTGGTGAACCCTCCCATGGAAAATTTATTCCCACTAAAGCTGTGCCTGTGGTCAGTCAGCCACAGCTGCAGTGGGCACTCAGAGAGGAGCCTGGGACAAGTACTGGGAAAGGAGGATGGAAAGCATCAGGGTCATTGTCTTCAGACTGCAGATCCTAACAGGAAATGAGCACAGGAGGGAGGACTGGTTCTCCTCGAAGAAGAGCCACTGCCCTGCTGCTCACCACAGATGATTGTCCTCCGCTGCAGGAAAGGAAGATGAGCGAATGACAATTCCAGATCTTTGTAGCTTTGACTTTGCTTACAGGACGCTCAGTGCTATATAGAGGATACCTAATTTAAGTGCTTGGGACCAGAAGTGTTTCATGGTTCAGTGTTCTTCAGATTTTGTAATCTATATATGCATATATAAATAATTAGATCTCTTGGGGATAGGACCCAATCTAAACATGAAATACATTTCTAAGCCGGGCATGTGGCTCACGCCTTTAATATCAGCACTCAGGAGGCAGAGGTAGAAGGATCACCTTGAGTTTAAGTCTACCTTGAAACTACACAGTGAATTTCAGGTCAGCCTGGGCTAGAGCGAGACCCTACTTTGAAAAAAAAAATAGCTTTTTCTCATAGCTTGAAGGTAATTTTACACAGTATTTTTTTCCAAATTTTTTTATTAACAATGTCCACGATTATAAAAAAATAATCCCATGGTAATACCCTCCCTTCCCCCACTTTCCCCTTTGTAACTCCATTCTCCCCATCTCAATCAGTATCTCTTTTATTTTGATGTCATGATCTTTTCCTCCTATTATGATGGTCTTGTGTAGGTAGTGTCAGGCACTGTGAGGTCATGGATATCCAGGCCATTTTGTGTCTGGGGGGAGCACGTTGTAAGGATTCCTACCCTTCCTTTGGCTCTTACATTCTTTCTTCCACCTCTTCTACAATAAACTCTGAGCCTTGGAAGGTGTGATAGAGATATTATACTACTGTGCACTCCGGTCCCTTCTTTTCAGCACCATGATACCTTCTGAGTCACCCCAAGGTCACTGCTGTCTAAAAAGAGAAGATTCTCTACCAAAAGTGAGAGTAGCATTAATATAAGAGTATTAGAGTATGAACATTAAGGGACATGCTTACTGGGCAGTTTGATAAGCATAGTACATACATTCAGCCAGACAGCAGCAGACGTTACACCCCCAGAACTCATGACTACCCCTGTTTTAAGTTTTCAGTATCAGGGATGTATCTCCTCCCATGGAGTGGGCCTCCCAGTCCAATTAGAGGGCAGTTGGTTTTCACCCTGACAGACGTGCCACTATTGCACCCATTGGCTCATTTGGTCTGGCTGGCCAAATATAAATAAGGCTTGCAGTGTCCACTGTTGAGTGTCTTCACTGGTGATTTCTCTTTCTCCCATTGAACTGCATGCAGAATGGCTTCTTCCAGCTTTCTGTCAGCTGGTCTACATGGAGGAGGTTATCAGCTCAGTTCCAGCAGGATTTCTCAGTGGCCTTGTAGCCCAAATATGTGGAGTCTTCAGTAATAGGGTCTTACCATCTATTTCTGGTGGGAAACCAAGGGTCTCGGCAATGGCCTGTAATGTTTGGGGGCCATAAGGGACCTCCTGGCCAACCACTCACTGGAAGGTATCCCATCCCTGGCACTGAAAATTTTCTAGCAACAATCTAAGGCTCCTGAGTGTTCCATTGTTCAAAATGTAGGTGTCCATATGAGTTATTTATATCCTCTTAGATTTTGATTAGCCCTCCCTCCACCTTTGCTTTACTCAATTTCTTCCCCTGATTTCATTTGGGCCTTTTCACCCCCATTAATCTATTCCTCTACTTACATATATACAATACCATCCTATTAAGTACCCCCCCCTTCCTTTCTCTTCCCTTTATATCTCTTGTCTAGCTTACTGGCCTCTGCTACTGAGTTTTCTTCCTACTCACACAGAAAGAAGTCCAACCATCCGTAGCTAGGATCCACATATGAGAGAGAACATGCAATGCTTGGCTCTCTGGGCCTGGGTTACCTCACTTAGTATAATCCTTTCCAGATCCACCCATTTTCCTGCAAATTTCATAACTTCATTTTTCTTTACCACTGAGTAGAACTCCATTGTATAAATGTGCCATATCTTCGTTATCCACTCATCTGTTGAGGGACATCTAGGCTGGTTCCATTTCCCAGCTATTGTGAATTGAGCAGCAATAAACATGGTTGAGCAAGTATCTCTTAAGGTAATGAGATGAATCCTTAGGATATATGCCTAGGAGTGCTATAGCTGGGTCATATGGTAAATCTATTTTTACCTCTCTTAGGAACCTCCACACTGATTTCCACAATGGCTGGACCAGATTGCATTCCCACCAGCACTGTAAAGGGTTCTTCTTTTTCCCCATCCTCGCCAGCATTTATGATCATTTGTTTTCATGATGGTAGCCAATCTGACAGGAGTGAGATGGAATCTTGCATAGTTTAATCTACATTTTTCTGATGACTAGGGATGTAGAGCATTTTTTTCAGATGCTTATATGCCATCTGTATTTCTTCTTTTTGAGAACTCTCTATTTCCATAGCCCATTTTTAATTGGCTTGTTTGATTTCTTATTATTTGATTTTTTGAGTTCTTTGTATATCCTAGATATTAATCTTCTATCAGATGTATAGCTGGCAGAGATTTTTTCCCATTCTGTAGGTTGCCTCTTTGCTTTATTCACAGTGTCCTTTGCCGTACAAAATCTTTGTAGTTTCATGAGGTCCCAGCGGTTTATATGTGGTTTTATTGCCTGAGCAATTGGGGTTATATTCAGAAAGTCTTTGCCAAGACCAATATGTTGAAGGGTTTCCCCTACTTTTTCCTCTAGCAGTTTCAGAGTTTCAGGTCTGATGTTAAGGTCTTTAATCCATTTGGACTTAATTCTTGTGCATGGAGAGAAGAATCTATTTTCATCCTTCTACAGATACATATCCGGTTTTCCCAGCGCCATTTGCTAAAGAGGCTGTTTTTTCTCCAATATTTTTGGCATTTTGGCATTTTTATCAAATATCAGGTGGCTGTAGTTGCCCAGACTTACATCTGGGTCCTCTATTCTGTTCCATTCATCTACATGTCTGCTTTTGTGCCAGTACCATGCTGTTTGTGTTACTATGGCTCTGTAGTATAGGTTAAAATCAGGTATGGTGATGCCACCAGCTTTATTTTTGTTGTTCAGTATTGTTTTAGGTATTTGAGATTTTTTTGTGATTCCAAATGAATTTTTGGATTGTTTTTCCTATTTCTGAATGACATTGGAACTTTGATGGGGATTGCATTAAATGTTACACAGTATTTTAAATGTGTGCATGAAAGAGTTTTATGGTATAGAATGTTTGACTTGCGCCATCATGTCAAGGCTTGAGCTTCACATTCTGGGTTTTGGGGTTAGGAATACTCAGCCTACTCTGTGAGCATCCATTTCACCCACCTGGCTCCCTTCCCGTTGGTTTCTGGTATTCTCTCTCCTCCAGCAAGCAAGAAGAGCTGCAGATTGTCATTCTCTATAAAATAATCTCCACTCCAGATTTCTGAAAAACTTGTCCTCCTCCTGTCCACAGGGTGCAGCAGTTAGAAGAAGAAAATGCTGACCTGAGAACCACAGTGACACGGCTCAAGTCTCAAACAGAGAAACTGGATGAGGTGAGCCGCAGGGCCTGACAAAGGGCCGAGTCCACAGAGGCGATGTCGACCGTGGGGTCTTTAGATCGTAGTTTCTAGAATTCTGAAAAGTCTTCCGTACTGAGAAAAAGAAAAGGAAAAAAATGTGCATGGCAGGATGGTGCATGCATTCATAGTCCCAGCCTCAGGGAGGTCAAGGCAAGATCAGGAGCTCAAGGCCATCCTTAGCTACATAGCAAGTTAGAGGCCAGCCTGGGCTACGTAAGATTGTCTTAAACAATTTTAAATTTAATTTAAAAAAAAAAGAGCCAGGGGTGGTGGCACATGCTTTTAATCCCAGCACTCGGGAGGCAGAGGTAGGAGAATCACCGTGAATTCCAGGTCAGCCTGAGGTAGAGTGAAACCCTACATTGCAAAACCAAAAAAATCTTTTTAAAATTTTTTTTAAGCCGGGCGTGGTGGCGCACGCCTTTAATCCCAGCACTTGGGAGGCAGAGGTAGGAGGATTGCCATGAGTTCAAGGCCACCCTGAGATAACAAGAGTTAATTCCAGGTCAGCCTGGACCAAAGTGAGACCCTACCTCGAAAAACAAAAAAAAAAAAAAAAAAAAAAAAAAAAATTTTTTTAAAGTCTTTTGTTTCTGATTTTTCAAGTTTTGTACAGTAAATCTAGAATAGTTACTATATATATAGTGCATACTCCTTATATAATGGAATCCTCTCCTAGAAGGAGAGGGTTAACTTTTGGTGACGCTACCAGCTTCTGCATAGGCTCTGCCTGATGCCATTGAAGGACCTTGGCCTGAGATATTTCCAGTTGTTTCTAGACTATTAGAGACCTAGCTTTGTTTTTTTAAGCCATCACTCAAGGGCTCTGCCCAAGTGAGCTGACCTGCCTGTCCATTTACCATGCTGAGGTGGCCATCCAGCCCACAGGGGGCAGTCCCCTCTCCAGGACACTACCCTTACTGAGTCTGCCTGGCTCTAGGAGAGGCAGCGCATGTCTGACAGGCTGGAGGACACGAGTCTTCGGCTCAAGGATGAGATGGATCTGTACAAACGCATGATGGACAAACTGCGGCAGAACCGCCTTGAGTTCCAGAAGGAGCGGGAAGCCACACAGGAGGTAGGTTCCAGCCCAGAGAACCCCACAGCTCCCCTTTCCATTCTCGCTCCCACCAATTGGCCTCTGCCCCTCGCAGCTCATCGAAGACTTGCGGAAGGAGCTGGAACACCTACAGATGTACAAGCTGGACTGCGAGAGGCCAGGCAGGGGTCGCAGTTCGTCATCCGGCCTTGGCGAGTTCAACGCCAGAGCTCGTGAGGTAGAACTTGAGCATGAGGTCAAGCGACTAAAGCAGGTGGGTCCCAGGAACTACTGTCCAGCAGCTGTGATGAGGTGGCTGGGTGGGCTATGTGGGCTTTCCTGCACAGGGCCCACAGCGCAGGACCAGTAAGCAGTGACCCTCCTCCAGTCCTCCTCTCTGCTCCACTCAGCAACCCAGCCCATCTCCACTAAGGTCAAGCATCTTAGCGCTTGTGACGCCCAGTGGGTGTCAAGTTGTCTTCTTTGTCCCCGTAAGAGTTCTTCAGCTGGGTGTGGTGGCTCAATTCTATAATCCCAGCACTCAGGGGCTGAGGTAGGAGAACTGCCATGAGTTCAAAGCCAGCCTTAGGTACAGAGTGAGTTCCACATCATCCTGGATTAAGGTGAGACCTTTACTCAAAAAAAAGAGAGAGTGGGCCGTGGTGGCACGTGCCTTTAATCCCAGCACTCGGGAGGCGGAGGTAGGAGAATCGCCGTGAGTTCAAGGCCACCCTGAGACTACATAGTGAATTCCAGGTCAGCCTGAGCTAGAGTGAAACCCTACCTCAAAAAACCAAAAAAATAAATAAATAAGTAAGAGTAAGAGAGAGAGAGAGACAAGGCTGGAGAGATGGCTTAGCAGTTAAGGGGCTTGCCTGTGAAGCCTAAAGATCCAGGTTTGATTCTCCAGGTCCCCACATAAACCTGATGCACAAGGTGGTGCATGCATCTGGAGTTCATTTGCAGTGGCTAGAGGCTCTGGCATGCCCATTCTCATCCCCCCCCCACCTCTCTCTCTCTCTCTTCTGTCTCAAATAAATAATAATTTTTTTTTTAAGAAAGCTGGGCATGGTGGCGCACGCCTTTAATCCCAGCACTTGGGAGGCAGAGGTAGGAGGATCACTGTGAGTTCAAGGCCACCCTGAGACTACATAGTGAATTCTAGGTCAGCCTGGGCTAGAGTGAGACCCTACCTCAAAAAAAAAAAAAAAAAAAAAAACTTGAATTTTAAAAGCCAGGCAAACAGCCGGGCGTGGTGGCGCATGCCTTTAATCCCAACACTCGGGAGGCAGAGGTAGAAGGATCGCCGTGAGTTCAAGGCCACCCTGAGACTACAGAGTTCCAGGTCAGCCTGGACCAGAGTGAGACCCTACCTTGAAAAAAAAAAAATTAAAAATTAAATTAAATTAAAAAAATAAAATAAAAAGCCAGGCAAGGTGGCCCACAACTTTAGTCCCAGCACTTGGGAGGCTAAGGCAGGAAGATTGCCATGAACTTGTGGCCAGTCTGGAACTAGAGTCCCAGGTAACCCTGGGTTAGAGTGAGACTTTACCTCAGAAACAAAAAATAAAGCCAGGCGTGGTGGTACACGCCTTTACAACCCAGCACTCGGGAAGCAGAGGTAAGAGGATGGCCATGAGTTCAAGGCCAGCCTGAGACTAACATAGTGAATTCCAGGTCAGCCTGAGCTAGAGCAAGACCCTACCTCAGAAAACCAAAAGAAAAGAGAGGGAGAAAGACAGGGTGCTGGGAAGATGGCTCCGCAGTTTAAAGGTGCTTGATTGCTTGGAAAGCATTCTGGCCCAGGTTTAATTTCCCCTCCACCCACATAAAGCCAGATGCGCATACATTTGCAACAGGAAGAGACCCTGGCACAACCCCCCCCACACACACACACACACTCACAAATAAATAAAAATTTAAAGGAGACAAATTCCTATCCTAGGTGCTTGGGGTGAGAAGAATGCCATCATTAGTAGTAGACATGTGCTTGGCTAGGTGTGGTCCTCCAGAGGTTATCCCCAAGCCTGAGATCCCACTCCTTTCACTGGAGACCCACTTAGGGTAGGGACACGGGACAGTGGCTTAGGATGGAAGTGGTGGTGGTGGTGGTGATGTCTCAGCTCAGCTGGCTCTGCGAGCCAAAGTCTGGGCACGGGTCACACTGGAGCTCGTTCACCCAGGCAGAGGTCCTAAGCCAGCCCTTCTTCTACCTAGGAGGGTTTCCCAGGTTCCAGGGGTAAGCCATAGGCACCTGAAGGCAAGAACTGGAAAGGTCATGTGGGGCACGATGGAGTCACATGTCCTCAGGGTGGAGGTACCTCAAAACAGCCCCCTGAGTAGAAGGGAGTAGAAACTGCCTGCTGGGGAGCCAAGGAAACCAGTGTGCCTGTTTGTCCTGAGTCTTCAGGGCAGGGCTTTTTCAGGCAGATCTAGCTGCTGCTGGCAGTCAGTACCCGCCTCTCCTGCACAGGACCGTAGGGAGGAAGGGTGTTCAACCAAGCAGCTCCAAGAGAGGCTGTGCTCCCCTTCCAACCGTGAGAAGTGTGGTATGCCGTACACAAGGGCCGTCCCCAGCCCTCCCAACCCCAAGGCCTGGCAAAGGCCATGTCATCTGCAGGCCTCTTAGCCTGGCCAGGACATACTGAGGGAAGGTGCTGGAGCTTAGAGGAGCTGGTGGATATAGAGAAGTGAACTGCAGTGGGCTCAGGATGCTTTCCCTGGCTGAGGTTGTCTTTGTCTTGTACCCACAGGAGAATCACAAGCTGCGGGATCAGAACGATGACTTGAATGGGCAGATCCTGAGTCTCAGCCTCTATGAAGCAAAGAACCTCTTTGCCACCCAGACCAAAGCCCAGTCTCTAGCTGCAGAAATTGACACAGCCTCTCGTGATGAGGTAGTCTTACTCTCTCCCTGGTCCCTGCTCTGTGGGTCCCATTCTCTCTCCCACACACACACACCTGCTGGGACCCTAAGCCCCAGGCTGCCCAGTCCCCAAAAGGCAGGCCACAGTCTAACCCTGAGAGTCCTGCCACCATTACCAGAATGACAAAGGAGCTGACTGGGAGGTGGCACAGGGCAGGAGTGCTGCTATTTCCCCTAGGATGGAGTAGAGCTTACATGTAAACCGCCCGTGGCTTTTTCCAAATGGAGACCAGCTTAGAGGTCCTCTGCTACCCAGGCAGATGATGAGGGCGCCAGCATTGCTTAAGCACCCACTTTTGCATACACGTTCACTTGGCCTTCTAACTTGGCAGTTTTATAAACGCCTCCTTGTTATGCAGGAGGAACCGACTCCCTGACTGCGGAGGGAGAGGGACCCAGGTCCCCAGTGCCACAGCACACTCTTTCGACCACAAATACCAACGTGCCTGACTTCATTTAAAAAAATGTTGTTGTTGTTGTTGTTGGGGGGGTTTCAAGGTAGGGTCTTGTTGTAGCCCAGGCTGACCTGTGTACTCTCAGGGGGAGAGGGGAGCTTGAACTCACATAGATCCTCCTACCTCTGCCTCCCAAGTGCTGGGATTAAAGGCCTGCATCACCACACCCAGCTAAAAATATTTTTATTTATTTAAGAGAGTGAATGTGTGTACACCAGGGTGTTGTCCTGTTGCAAACAAACTGTAGATGCGTGCACCACCAACACCCAGCTGTATTTTAATGGGAACTAAACCCTATGTCACTGAACCTCGTCCTCTGGCTTCAGGCAGCTCCAGGGAAGTGGCGCCAATCCATCTGCAGGGCTGAGGCAGCAGTCCAGCTGCACCCGCAGGACACAGAGCTGCCTGAGAAGGGCAGGGCTAGAATGAGGAGTCTTCCAGGCAGAGAAAAAGTTGACAGCCTTGGGCATCTTTTGGACCCTGGAACTGTGTCAACTGTGATTATAAGTACAAGTGGCCGTTGTTTCTTAATACTTGTGGAAAGTATCCCACACCTGAGCCCCTCCACAGATCATAGACTCTGGTGCTGGCCTCCAGGTGCTAAAGCTGGTCTGGGACCTGTCTTGCCCAAGGTGTCCTGGGTCCCCCTGTCATTGGTCATTATCCCGTTGCAAGCCCAGCCTGGGTCTAGCCTCTGATTACCTCTCCTATTCACTTCAGCTAATGGAAGCCCTAAAGGAGCAAGAGGAGATCAACTTCCGACTGAGGCAGTACATGGACAAGATTATCCTGGCCATCCTGGACCATAACCCCTCCATCCTGGAGATCAAACACTGAGCCAGGGCTGGCTGCAGAGCAGCCCCAGGGCCTGGGACCCAGGGGCAGGCCTACCTGAGGGTGAAGATGGATACCAAGCCCCATGCTCATGCTGTAAATGTACCTCTGGCCACCCCGCCTGTGTGCTATATGCTGGTGTATATCTGAGAGACCATGTGCATGCAGGTGAGGGACGAGCTTGAGGCTGTGGCTGTGGGTGGCAGCCTCACGTGGGCTGCATGTGCACTTGACAACCCTTGGTGAGGGGCGGGAGGGACTGCAAGTGGGAGGGGCACGATCTGCCCTCATGAACTACTGGAGTGACAAGGACTGAAAGTGTGCATCTGGATACCGGATAAAATGGTTCTGCCTCTAGAGTAAGGGTGGGAAAAGGCTCTCAGGAGATGGGTTCGTCCTCCCCCACAGTGGGACCAGGGCTGTGCTCTTCTCCAGAGTTTGGCGCCCTCATCAGCCTCACTGGCCATCTTTCAAGCCCAGGTGTTTAAGCTTGGGGAGGAGGAAAACGTGGTGGTGGGGGAGCAGGGACAGCTGTGCAGCCCCCTGGGATGCAGGTGAATGGGGCCCAGCAGACTTAGTGGGCCTTCGGGCAGATCCTTGGGGTTTTCATGCCCTCTGCATCACTACTCTCCCAACTGCCCTTTCCAGTTTGGCTTGGTTTTGTTTTGAAGCAAATATAAGCAGTATTCACTTGTGGGTAAAATGAAGGCCGTAAAGAAGGCTGGGATAGGAGTGCCCAAGGCAGGTGTCAACAGTGGGTATCAAAGAACTGACTTCTTGGTAAGGTCATGGCTTCCTTGCCCCACAGACAGCTGGGAACTATCACCAGCTTTGGCTCCGCACCACCAGATGAGGGCAGCCTTTGAAAGGATTTCTGAATCCTCACTTGGGCTCCACTGAGGAGGTAGCCAGTCCCGTCATCCCAGCTTTCAGACACACACCTGAATCTGGTCCCTAGCCAGGGAGCAGACACTGTACTGGTCAGAGGTGCATTAGAACAGTGCAGAGAAACTTCAGTCTTCCATACTTTGGACACATGGTGGGAATTCACCCCATGGATTTTTTAAATGTGATCTTTTATTCTAGTCATTTGGAAGTAGATACGGTACTTCCCTTCATCTCAGTTTTATATGGTTCATGACTCATTCCCTTACCCCAAATCTATAAACACGTACGGTCTTACTCGTTCCCCTGCAGTTGCTTGTTTTCTTCAGCACATCTAGTATATGAAGGAAAGTCTGGGCCTGGGAGGCACAGGGAGAAGTGTGCAGAAAGAAGGCAGCTCGGGGTTCAGAGGAGATCCTGGGGATGTGCCTGCTTGGCAGAGGCAGGGCTGGAGCTGGGGCCAGGATTCCATTCCATTCCATTCCAGTCACCTGTGCTTTCCTGGATCCTGTGACAGTTTAATGACATGTGCAGGCCTTGTCTAATGCTGCAGAAGGTCTGGTCCCCTGGTCTGTCTGGGGTGAGCCACTCACTTCTGTGGAAGATCTGAACTTGGGGAACATGTCTCCCATGGGCTTCTGCCAGGGTTTAGGAAGATGAAGGCAAAGAAAAGAACTGGCTAGGAAGTCTCTTGAAGATTTGACAAACAAATCATAGCTTGAGACATCCTATCAGAAGGGGCCGAGTGGAGGCTAGCCAAGTCTGGGCCTTGGTCTTTGGGGGCTGCCCAGAAATGAGTCAGTCAGTCTGTCTGTCTTTTTTTTTTTTTTTTTTTTTGAGGTAGGGTCTCTCTCTAGCCCAGGCTGACCTGGAATTCACTATGTGGTCTCAAGGTGGCCTCGAACTCACACAATCCTCCTACCTCTGCCTCCCGAGTGCTGGGATTAAAGGTTTGAGCCACCATGTCTGGCAGAAATGAGTGTTTTCTGTGTAAGATTGTACATGCTCTTTGGCTATGCTGGTGCAGGTTTCCAGGGACCACAATGGCTGGAGTTACTAGAGGAAAGTAAGTTCTGCCAGAAGGACAGGCAGGAAAGGCTGTGCCTGAACCCTTCTGCTGGCAGAATGGACTCTGAAGAAATGGCCAAGTCTGAAGGCCTCTATGGTCGTGAATCAGTACCATAGAGACCTCTGGAAGAGAGGCTTTTAACTGAAGGATTGATTCAGAGTGACTCACACCTCAAGCTGAATCCAACCTCCGTACTTTCCTTAGCCAAGAAACCTTATAAAACTTCATCACCTGGGTATGACCATGTTTTTGTTTATGTTTTTGTTTTTGAGGTAGGGTCTCACTTTAGCCCAGGCTGACCTGGAATTCACTATGTAGTCTCAGGGTGGCCTCGAACTCATGGCGATCCTCCTACCTCTGCCTCCCAAGTGCTGGGATTAAAGGCCTGCGCCACCACGCCCAGCATGGTTTGTTTCGGTTTGATTTTGTTTAAGACAGTCTCACACTGACTGGCCTGAAACTCACTGTGTAGCTAAACTGCCCTGAAATTTAGGTAATCGTCATGCCTCACCTTCCTGAGCGCTGGGATTACAGGTATGAGCCACCGTGCCCAGCTTACACATGCTTTTAGAATGTTCTTCTGGGCTTACCAGCCCAGGCGTTCCAGTTCCATAGCACCCATGGGCAGGTTCCAGAGCTTTTCTTGGTGGAAACCCCAGAGGCCTGCCTCCTGCTGTTTGGTGCCTCTCGCTCATTTTCCAGTTGGGCACTCGGCCCTGACCTCCCATATGAGGCTACTAGATGGTAGACATGGTGCTCAGATTTGAATTTCAGATAAATAGGTAATTTTTAACTTTTAAAATCTATGTTCCACACTATGCCATACTTGAAATGCATAAAGTGAGCTTTCTAAAATTCTGATTGCCACATGTTCTAACTCAACTGTTGTGGGTGTGGCCCAGGCCTCAGAGCAAAATGCCTCAGATGATCCTAATTTAACTGGGTATCCTCTGCCAGGGGAGTGGTTTGTTGTTTTTGCCAAACCTGGTGACCCCACCAGGAAGAATTAGCAGCGACTTGCCCTAAGGTCAGAGACGGTGGAGCGGAGGTAGGAGGCAGGTGAGAAGGAACTTTTACCTCATGACTAGTCTTCCTTGTGTTCAGTTGAAATCCAAACAAAATTAGCTGTTTTCCTATGATTTTTTGTGTGTGTATTTGTTTCCTTTTAGCTTTGAGTTAGCCAGAGTTAGTCTTCTGGAAGGAAATTCCCTTGTCTTGGTTTCATTTCGAACATACTAAAAACACAAGCAAAGCTCAAGAACCAACAGCATGCCAGGCCTTGAGGCTGCGGCTTGCAGTTCGGGCTGCATGCTGCTGTCACCTGCGGTGGCATTTAAAGAGTCTGGGGCAGGGCTGGGGTCGTAGTTCAGTGGTGAGTGCCTGGCACGCCCCTAGATTTGCTTCTCTGGTGACAGGACTGACTTGAAGTGTCATACTAGCTCTGGCATGTACATTTTTAACGGCCTTCCCAGTGCTGCCACCATATGGCGCAAGGCTGAGTCACGGTCCTAGGAGGCTGCTGCCCGGACGGAGGAAGCAGGTGGGTGCTTGCGGAGCTGGGGCTGGAGAAGAGCAGGCCCAGTGCTGGGATGGCAAACGGCTTTTCCCGTGAGCATGCCGCCGAGTGTCCTCACCCCAGGATGGGGGCCAGATGCCTTCAGGACTGATGATCTGGTCCTCTCACCAGCCCGGAGGTCCACATCCCTAAGTGGACTGGCAGGGTCTCTGCCTGGGGTCACGGGGGACACTGGGCCCAGGCCCTTTCCAGAGTGGAGCAGACTGGCGGAAGAGCTGTGTCCCCGTGAGTAGCCTCAGGTACAGCAGCAGCCTGACTTTGCAGACTTGGGCCCCCTTTTTTTTTTTTGTCTGGGCAGGTGAGAAAGTGCCCTCTTCCTCCCTGTTGCTACCAAACCAGTGAGTGCCTGGCTTGTTCCCCAGAGACACCAGGTGCTGGTCCAGAGCCGCTCTGAGTCTGTGGCCCAGCCCAGTTCTGATGGTCCAGGGGCACATGCTGGGGCTCTTTATCCCAGGAAGGGGCTTAACTGGCCTGAAGCAAGGCCCGGGGAAACCAGAGCCATCCCTCCTTGCTGGGTGTGTGGTGGGTATCGAGTCTGCGCCTAGCCCTAGGTGGGACTGATGAGATCAGGGAATGGTTAGGCGCACTGTGCCAGAGAAGGCCTGTGACA
Organism: Jaculus jaculus; assembly: GCF_020740685.1. NCBI lineage: Eukaryota > Metazoa > Chordata > Mammalia > Rodentia > Dipodidae > Jaculus > Jaculus jaculus. The sequence continues at coordinate 88,733,935 of NC_059110.1, forward strand.
GCCTGGCACGTTTAGAGGTCCAGGTGGGTCAGCGGGGGGGGGGGGGAGGGAGGCTTTTGAGGACTTTCTTGCCTTTCCTTTGGGGCGCAAGAATTCCCCATTAGATGGGTCTTTCAGGGTGGCATGAGGTGTGTCCCCCTAAGCAGCCTCAAGTGAGAGTGGCCATATCCTCCCGAGGTGGTTTTGAGCACTGATCCTAGGGACCTCCTTGTTTCCCCACCTCCAGCCTTTTGTGAGTGATAGGTGTGGCAAGAGGAGAGACAGCACAGCATGCCCTACCTGCTAGCCAGGGCAGCTCTGTGGCCCTCTGCCATCCTACAGCTGCTCACGCCATAGAAGGCTTTGATTCTGAAAGCATGATGTGACATGTGACATGTGACAGACCATGCCATCCTCCTCACCAGGAACTAGGTTCCCACAGGCCTTCACGTCCCTGTCCTTGTAGGCTCCTCTTTCTACTGTGACTGTCACATAAGGATGGCATCCCAGGCCACCTCCTGCAGGTCTAAGTGCTGCTGTCCCCGGGTGGCACTGCCTCCTGCCAGGACCATCTGCTTTGCTGTGCCGCACAGGCTGTTTTGTCCGCGTGGTTTGGGGTCCTTGTCCGTGTGCCTTCTCTTCCCTGTCACCACTGTGCAGGATTCCCTGTTACCCACCACCCTCTTTTCTACATCCCCGCTCTGTAAATGTGAACTCACGTGTGCAGCCACGTGCCTCCACCATGTGAAGACAGCTGGCAGGCACGTTCACCTATGAGGATCAGGCCCTGTCTCCCGCTTCCCCTGTAGACTTGGTAACTTTGTACAGAATCTTTTGTTATTGTCTTAAGTGTGGGTAGTCAATTGCTCGTGTACCTGCAGCTAGTTTAGAAGCCTTGTGTTCAGGACAAGGGTAGCTTTGTGCAAAGCAACTTCTCACACAGACCTCTTCCTGTGTCCGTGTGGAAATGCATGGGAGACAGCACATCCCCTCAGCCCGGGACGCACCCCAGAAGGGCGGGTGTTGACCTGCAGTAGCTATGTACACCCTCTGCTCCTGGAAGAAACCCTGACTGCCGATCCAGTCTTCGGCAGTGTGCCTGGTACTTTAGGGCCACTGTGTCTGGTGCCTAGAACAGTGGCCGACCCCCAACTGGACTGAAGGAAGAGACTATGACTGTCGCTGCCCACTGTGGTCACTTGCCCAGCCCTTCCATGTCTGCTGAAGGTGCTCAGACCAGAGTGCCATTACCCCCAGACTACCACCGGGACCTGGATGGGATGGGTCCATGCAGAGAACTTCCCCCGTTGCGGCCCTTCCCTCCAGCTCTTCTTGCACTGGGGCTGGCTACCTGGGGCCCAAGTGGAAGAAACTCCCAAGCATGGCCTGAGGTCCAAGAGTCAGATGGCTTCCTTCCAGATGTTCCACTTGAGGTCTTGTCACAGAAGCCAGCGACTGGAAAGGGCCTTAGCTTTAGGGTTGGGGTGAGACCTCCACTTTTAGACCCCAAGGCTGAATCCCAGGTCCTGAACTATTCGCCTCTAGCCTGATCTCTCCAAAAACAAGCAGGCTGTAGGCAGTGGACACCTTCTAGGGAACTGTAATGTACAGACCGAGGTGTAAATAAAGTTGGCTTTTTGTGCCTGACCTGTCTGAGTTTCTGTGGTGGGGGAGGAAGGGGAGGAGGAGGAAGCAGGCTTCTCTGGGTTCATGGTGACATTTCCCTTAGGAAGATCAGGCCCATATGGTATGCAGTAACTGAAGTGGCTAGTGCTGTCCCCAGGAGAAGGGTAACATGGGCCCACCCTCCAGGCTCTCATTCTAGCCTGCTGATCCTAGACATGTGCACCTCAAAGCCCCTTTGGGGCGGTGATTGAAAACTTTGTCCTTACAACCAACATATTCTTTCCAGCAAATGGGGTCCCTGGGCTATGTCCTCCCCATCACCTGCAGTGACCCCTTTGAAGCCCAGGCCCAGTCCTCCTCCCAAGCTGGTTTCGCCTGCCCAAGGCGAGCTCTGCCTTGCCCTTGAGTTCCATGGCCGATGGGGTCTAGCCGGCCCAGGCCTAGAGCCTTCTGCCCTCTCCCGGCTCTTCTTTCCTCTTGCGGATTCCAGGATCAAAGGGTCACATAGGTCACCAGGCCAGACATGTTGGCCCATATCGTGTACATCACCACAAAGTCTCTGTGCCGTGGGCACTCTGGGCGGATAGACGGCTCCTGTTGGACATCTCCCTGCCTCCAGACTACAGGGAGCCCCTGCCACCCGAGCTGGAGGTTCTCTTACGCCTGTTCTTTCCCTGCACCTCATCACCTTTCCTTCCCAGCTGGGGCCTCCTGAGGTGACAAAGAGCCACGGAAGTTATGAACTTCAGGCAGATAACCATGGGCCTCAACCTGATTAGACCACTGAGGACTCTATTTGCAAATGTGGTCACAGATTCCAGAGCTTGAGACTTCATATCCTTTGGGGAGTACAAACCATTGACAACCCCCACTGAAGGAGGGCCTTGGTGTCACCTCCACTGGAGGTGCTGGGGCGTGTGTGAGCAAGCACCACCATGTGCACGGGTGGTTCCTCACACAGCTTTGCCCTCCCTCCACTTGCCCAGCATAGAGAACGCTGATACCCCTACTGTGACAATTAAGGCCATCCCTCGTGCGGCCCACGAAGTGTCGACAGATCCATCTGACTGCCCTGGAGTACAGAGCTTTGTATTTATGTTATTTGAGAGAAAGAGAAAGGGGCGAGCGTGGTGGCGCATGCCTTTAATCCCAGCACTCGGGAGGCAGAGGTAGGAGGATCACCATGAGTTCGAGGCCACCCTAGGACTACATAGTGAATTCCAACTCAGCCTGAGCTAAAGTGAGACCCTATCTCGAAAAACCAAAAGAAAGGAAAAAAATGGGAGAGAGAATAGGCAACCCAGGGCCTCTAGCCACTGCAAGTGAACTCCGGATGCATGTGCCACCTCGTTCATATAGCTTACATGGATCCAGGTTCGATTCCCCAGTAGAGAGCTTTACATTGGCATCAGCTGGGCCTGGACCTGAGCCTGCTGGGTAGGGGAAATATCTGGGCATGGAATCTATACACAGCTGTACCAACACACGTGGGGTTGGTTCATGCAAAGCCTTGGGCTTCTGTGGAAGGGAAAAGATACAGTTGATTTCCAGGGTGATGGTGGCACCAAGGAGAAGGTCTAGGGGCTTTGGGATCTGAAGCAAAGGCTTCCCCAAAGAGGGGACCTTTCGGGCAGAGACCCAAGAGGCCTCCAAGGGAACTGTGGTTCAAGGAGCAAAGCCCTTTAGGGTGAGGATGGATGAGCTGGCCTGGCGGTGATGCAGGTACCATAGATGCCAGGTGACGAGAGGTGCTGGCTTCCTGACCGTGAGTCAGGCTGCTTCCCACCCTCCCACACAGGTGGGAGGTGAGGGGCTTAAGCCCGGATTGCACTTTGGAATCACCTGGAGTTTTAAAACTGCCCCCAAGCATTGCGTCTGGGAAGGGGCAGTGGGTGTGCTCTGGGATGTTGAGCTGGTGCATATATGAAGGATGCCTGCGCTCCTATGAGGAGTTATGGAGACTTGGGCTGAGACCTGGAGGAGGAGGCCAGAGTGGGGGAGGGGCGAGCACCAAGGCCTGAGGGTGGCGGGGGGGGGGGGGGGGGGATAGCACACAACGGAGGCCGAGACTGCTGAAGGGTTTGAAGCCAGGCGTGCCTTGTGGGAGAGTCCGCTGGCTGCATGAAGGCGGCTGGGAAGCACCTTAGTCCCGCTCAGGGTGGCTTCGAAATGCTCAGAGTGGGAGGCTTGAGTGGACAGGTGTTTTGGTTAGGTCTTGGTGTGGGAGCGGCTGCGGAAACGCGCTCACCGCGTGCGCATCTGCAGAGGCGTCAGTTGTCCTCCTCCGTCACTCTCCCACCTGGTTTCCTGAGACAGTCCTTCACCGACCCCAGAGCTGGAGGTGGTTTCGATTCTGATGGGTGAGCGCCGGCCCCATTGGTGAGGTGCGCGGCCATGCCCAGCCTTGACATGCGCGCTGGGGGTGGAGCTCAGGTCCTCACGCTCAACTAGGAAGCCACATCCCAGGCCTGACAGGGCAAGCTCTTTTCACAGTCTGGAGGCTGGAAGTTTCAGGTCAAGGTATCCTTGGGGTTTGTCTTCTGGTAAGTTCTCTCTCCTCTGCCCTCAGGGAGGATCCCCTGTGTCCTTGTGCAGTTAATGTGCCCACAGCCATAGTTACCCAGCATTCCCCTACTTAAAGGACACTGGTGTTAGGTCTACCCTTGTGAACTCACTTAACCTTACTTCCCAAAAACATTACCCTCAAATGTAGTCACACTGTGGGAATCGGGTTTCCACTTACGAATGGAGAACGTAACAAAATCTAGTCCGCAAAGGTTAAAAAAAATCCACCCCCCAATCCAGTGGTAGATCACTTACCTAGCGTAGATCACTTGCCTAGCATGCGTGAAGGCCCAATTGAAGCTTATCTCCAGCAAAGGTTTTCCTGTTTTCCCTTACATAAGAACAAAGCGTTGGAATCACTACATGATGGCTTGAGCTAAGGAGTGAAGCTTCTGGAAGCATTGGGGAGGGTCTACCTCCACAAACCCATTTTTTCCAGAAAATGGCAGAATGATTCTCCAAGGTAGGACAGGCCTTTCCTTCAGACCGTCCTTTTCCATGCCAGGCCCACTACCACGAACTCGGGGGGAAGAGAGGGGAGACAGCCCAGTGCTGTTGCCATAGGCAGAGGAGCTCTCCCCTTAGGGACCTCCACGCAGGTGGCAGGCAGGATCTTGACTGCTTGCTGCACAGAAGGATCAGGATGCCAGTATGAAGCCAAGCTTGGTGTACTAAGTAGTGATGGAGAAAGAGACTTAAGTATGGGCACTGGGCAGGGGGGTTCCTTAAGTGTGTTATGTGTAAATAAATGAACTGGCTTAATTTCTCACCTTAAAATTTCCTTTTGTAAATGAAATCCTAAGGTGACTCATCAAGTGACTTGTCCATGACTTGTCTAGGGTTTGGGAAAGAGAAGTGCTGATAAGGTTAGACTCAGTTCGCATCAGCAAGCACGGTCCATGTGCTATGACATTCTTGTTTTAGGGATCTCTTGAAAAAAGCAGTATTACTCTGCAGGAATCTTGATTTTTGTCGGTTCAGTAGGAGACTTATTTGACTCTCAGACAATAGGAAATGCAAACTAGAATCTGGGGCAAGGGGCTTATTTCCCTTCCCATGTCCCCTTAATTTTTTCTCTTCTTATCCTGCCTCAGGTCCAACTTGGTTGTTGGCTTTTTCCAGCCCAGAGGGAGCTGAGGCATCATTCCTTCCTCCCTCTCCCATTCCCTGAGCTTGACATGGGCTCTCTCCACAGACTCCAGTGAGGTCAATATCACCCTCCCCTGGGATGGTGGGGTGAGGGGCTGAGTCCAGGACACCCAGCAGGTTCCAAGCCCCACACATGTTCAAGTCCCTTGTACAGATGGCGTACTGGGGCTGGAGAGATGGCTTAGCAATTAAGGTGCTTGCGTGCAAAGCCTAAGGACCCATGTTTGATCCCACAAGGTGGTGCACGTGTCTGATACTTGATTGCAGTGGCTGGAGGCCTTGTCATGCCAATTCTCTCTCTCTCTTTCTCTCATAAAAAAGGCCAGTCTTCCCGGGCGTGGTGGCGCATGCCTTTAATCCCAGCACTGGGGAGGCAGAGGTAGGAGGATCGCAGTGAGTTCGAGGCCACCCTGGGACTACATAGTGAGTTCCAGGTCAGCCTGGGCTAGAGTGAGACCCTACCTTGAAAAACAAACAAACAAACAAAAAACGCCAGTCTGTTGAGCTTGCCTCAAAAAAATGAACTCCAGATGCATGCGCCACTTTGTGCATCTGGCTTTACATGGGTACTGGGGAATTGAACTTGGGTTGTTAGGCTTTGAAGGCAAGCACTTTAACTGCTGAGCCATCTCTCCAGCCCCAGATGCAAGTGTTGGTTTTTTCAGATAGGGTCTCACTCCATAGCCCTGGCTGGTAGAACTGGTTTACAGACCAGATTGACCACTCATGCTGGGATTACAGGTACAAACGATCACACTTGGCCTAGGCACAGTCTATGTAAGTGTGTGTGTGTGTGTGTGTGTGTGTGTGTGTTTGTGTGTATGTATGTGTAGAGCCAGAGGACAAGACCCACCTATTTCTTCTGATTTTTTTTTTTTTTTTTTTCTGTTTTTGATTTTGTTTTTCGAGGTAGGGTTTCACTCTGGTCCAGGCTGACCTGGAATTAACTATGTAGTCCCAGCGTGGCCTCGAATTCTCGGTGATCCTCCTACCTCTGCCTCCCGAGTGCTGAGATTAAAGGTGTGCGCCACCACACCCGGCCCATCCATCTTTTTTGAGACAGGGTCTCTCACTGGCCTGAAACTCACCAGGTCGACTAGACTGGCTGGCCAGTAAGGCCCAAGGATCATCCTGTCTCTGCTTCCCCAGCCCTGGCATGGCTCATGCCACCATGTCTGGCTTTTACACGTTTATTTTTATTTATTCATTTTATTTAAGTGACAGGAGGGGGGGCAGACAGAGAAGGGGCATGCCAGGGCCTCCAGCCACTGCAAATGAACTCCAGACACATGCACCACCTTGTGCATCTGGCTTACGTGGGTCCTAGGAAATCAAACTTGGGTCCTTAGGCTTCGCATGCAAATGCCGTAACTGTTAAGCCAGTTCTTAAAAGATTTAAAATAATTGGGGGGGGGGGCAGGGGTGGCTCTGAGTGATTAAGAGGGTACTTGCCTACAAGCCTGCTAGTCTGGGTTGTTCCCCAGTTTTTTGTTGTTTTGTCTTTTAAATTCCTGGCTTGTTGTACGCACAATCCGGAACTCAGAGTCCAAGTGCACAGAGAGAGAGGCTACAGAGAGAGGGCTAGCTGTATTTGTTCACACTTATCTTGTGCTTCACTGTGGGCTAGGTAGCATTTTGAGTACTTTGTGGGCGACCTTGCCTGCCAGTCACCCAGAATCCAGGCCTCACTGATACGGAGTCACCCCAGAGCAGGGCTTGCTCAAGTGGAAGGAGGGGCCGTTGTCCTGGGACGGCTTCAGGGAGAAGGAGGCAGGGCACATGCTGAGCCTTGGAGCTGGGCAGCTCTCCCCGGTGGAGGAGTTATACAGAGGGCATGGGGAGGAGAGGGCACCTAGGAACAAGTAGGTGGAGGTGGCAACTTTCACCCTGGCTTCACTCATGAGGAGCAGGAGAGGCCCAGGAAGGCTGGGGGTTCCTCTGCAGCATAGGCTAGCTGGCCAAGTAGGCTGGGGGGATCCACAGTTCACCAAGTCCACTGGGGCAAAATGTGGGCGCCAGGGCCTAGGAACCCTGGAGCCAGCATGCAGCTAGTCCTCCCTGGCACGAAGCGAGGGGCCAGCACTGGGGCTGTGAGGACGTCCCACTCTTCTGACCCTCCCGGCAGCTCTGCTCAGCCCTGGCTCTTGCTCCAAGCCCCAAGGCAGCGCTCTATCTCCAATTCCAGCCGTTGGGTTTAACATTTTGAAAAGCATTAGAGGTTTGTTGTTAATGTGTGTGTGGGATGTGCAGGCACACCGTACATATACATATGGAGGCCAAAGGACAAACATGGAGTCACACTCGGGAAAGCTGTCTGCCTGTTTTGAGACAGAATTTCTCACCAATTAGGCTAGACTGGCTGGCCAGAGAGCCTCTGGGATCCTCCTGTCTTCTCTCAGCCACACTGGGCATTTTGTGAGTTCTGAATGCTTGATCAGCAAGCACTTCACCAACTAAGCTGTCTCTCCAGCTCACAGTGCAAGGGTCACATACACTGAGCCCACTTATGATAGCCTATAGGATGGCACTGTGTCCTGGGGTGCCTATGGATGCCCATGCCTTGCTGACAACCTGGCTCTCTCCGAGTAACATGGCATCTCCCAGCCTTGGTTTTGGGGTTGCGCAAAGCAACACACCACGCCAGGCCCAAAGCTTGACCTTCCCGTCCTGGGCAGAGCCTGGGACACCTCAGTCCTTTATCCTGCAGCTAGGTACTGTGGAGTATTCAGCTGTAAGGACTCTCTGGAGAGTAGCTGGCCCAGTGTGTCCCATCAGGGAGCCCTCCCTCCACTATTTTTTTTTTAAGGTAGGGTTTCACTCTAGTCCAGGCTGACCTGGAATTCATTATGTAGTCTCAGGATGGTCTCGAACTCATGGCATTCCACCTACCTCTGGCCCCCAAGTACTGGAATTAAAGGCATGCAACACCACACCCAACCTGCTCATCTTTTTAAAATATTTTATTTGATAGGCAGATAGAAAGAAAGAGGATGGGCACACCAGGGCCTCTACCACTGCAAACTCCAGATGCATGTGCCCCCTACTGTATTTGGCTTTACAAGAGTACTAGGGAATCAAACCTGGGTCCTTTGGCTTTGCAGGCAAGCACCTTGACCATTAAGTCATCTCTTCAGCCCCACTTCATCTCTTTTGCATCAGTGTCTGCTCACCATCTCAGAGCCTGTAAAGGACAGGTGTGACAGACACCCCTAAACACAGCCTTCTTGGTTTACGTGCCCCCCTCCCCCCGCCCCAGCACCCCTGGGTACAGCCTGTTCAGCAGTGAGAGGTGAAGCTTACTTCCCTCCCCTTGCACCTGAGCTGCCCACTTCTCTGAGTTGATGCAAAAATCCACTGCTGGGGCTGGAGAGATGGCTTAGTGGTTAAGGTGCATGCCTGTGAAGCTTAAGGACCCAGGTTCAATTCTCCAGGTCCCATGTAAGCCAGGTGCACAAGGTGGCGCAGGTCTCTGGAGTTTGTTTGCAGTCGCTGGAGGCCCTGGCTCACCCATTCTCACTTTCTCTGTCTCTAATAAATAAATAGAAATAAAAATATTTAAAGAAAATAAACATTGCTGTGGCAGGAGTGGTCTCAGGGACTTCTCAGCACCAGCATGCAGAGGGTGAACGGCTTCTGCTGCCCTCCTGAAATGTGCCTACGTGGAGGACCAGCTGCTATGCTCTAGGGAGTTCAATCAGCCACACGAAGAACAGAGCTCCATCTCACCAACTGCCCTAAGCTCCCAGCAAGGGCCAGCGTGAGGCCATGCTGGGCCTTCCAGCCCCAACACTTTGGATGACACTATATGAGACTGCCTGGTTAGCTCACAGAGCCAGGAAAAGTAATTAGCTGCTTGCAGCTTGAAACACTGAGGTGTCAGACAGGTGTGGTGGCGCATGCCTATAATCCCAGCACTTAGGAAGCAGAGGTAGAAGGATCACTGAGTTTGAGGCCAGCCTGAGACTAAAAGTGAATTCCAGGTCAGCCTGGGCTAGAGTGAGATCCTATCTCAAAAAAACAAGAAGAAAACACCAGGGAATTGGTGCTTCAGTAACAGGCCAGATGACCCATCTTTCAGTTTTCTCTCCCAGAAGATCCACCTTTCCCAGAAGGAATCCACCCAGACAGGAGCCAACTGGCAATAAGTGGTCCATTGGTCTCCTGATGTCAACCAGGCTGAGCTGTTACTGTCCAGGAGCCTCATGGACAATGCTAAATAGTCACAGGAGGACCACGTTCAGGAAACGACCTCAAAAGGCTGTAGCTTCTGTGGGATGAAACTTGCTGCGGATTCTGCTTTCTTTGCAGGACTCTGAGGAGGCCTAATTGATTGCTCTGACCGTGGCTCAGTGGGCTCTGCCCAGCCCACAAGCATTTAGATAAGCGCATGCTGCTTTTAATCCCAGTGCTGAGGAGGCTGAGGCAGGAGGATGAAGAACCAGGGCCTGCCTTTGCTGCAAGAGATAAAAGAGAAAAATAAATAAACTGAGCCAGGGGTGGTGGCATACACCTTTAATCCCAGCACCAAGGAGGCAGAGGTAGGAGGATCCCTGTGAGTTTGAGGCCACCCTGAGACTAGAGTGAATTCCAGGTCAGCCTAGGCTAGAGTGAGACCCTACCTTGAAAAACAAAAATAAACAAACAAAAAAGACACTGGGCTGTACAGATGGCTTAGTGGTTAAGTGCTTGCCTGTGAAGCCTAAGGACACTAGTTCGAGGCTCGATTACCCAGGACCCACGTTAGCCAGATGTGCATGGGGGTGCACGTGTCTGGAGTTCGTTTGCAGTGGCTGGAGGCCCTGGCGTGCCCATTATCTATCTGCCTCTTTCTCTCTCTGTCACTCTCAGATAAATAAAAATGAATAGTTTTTTTTAAAAAAGACACTGTTCTAGCCCTAAGTATAAAAAGCAGTCTAACTGAAATGTCTAAAAGTACAGCTATGTACTCTCCAATAGGTTCCCAGTTGCATCATTTCCCCCTGACCCCTCACCCACTAGCAGAGTTTTGTGGTGTCTGGAAAAGTTGTTCAAAGGAAAAACTGTCCATTTAATATACAAAATAATTTTTTTTTTTTTTTTGGTTTTTCGAGGTAGGGTCTCACTCTAGCCCAGGCTGACTTGGAATTCACTATGAAGTCTCAGGGTGACCTCGAACTCACGGCAATCCTCCTACCTCTGCCTCCCGAGTGCTGGGATTAAAGGCATGCGCCACCATGCCCGGCTTCAAAATAATTTTTTAAGACTACTATAACTCAAAATCTAATAGAGGGCTGGAGAGATCACTTAGCAGTTAAGGTGCTTGCCTGCAAAGCCTAAGGATCCATGTTCCACTTTCCAGATCCCATGTAAGCCAGATGCACAAAGGTGAGGCAAGCACAAGGTTGCACATGCCCACTAGGTGGCACAAGCATCTGGAGTTCAATTGCAGTGGCTGAGGCCCTGGAGCCAATTCTCCCTCTTTTTTTTTTTCTCTCTCTCAAGTTAAACACACACACACACACACACACACACACACACACACACACAAAAAGCAAAAAACAATAGAATAGACATTTCTCCAAAGAAGATACACAGTGACCAGCAAACATATGAAAAGATGTCCCTGCTGGGTGTGGTGGCACATGACTTTATCCCATCTCTCAGGAGGCAGAAGCAGGAGGAGCCCTGTGAGTTTAAGGCCAGCCTGAGACTACACAGTAAATTCCAGGTCAGCCTGGGCTAGAGTGACCTAGAGTGGGCGGAAAAATGTCCCCCACTGGCCTGGGAAGATGGTTCAGGGGTTAAAGGTCCTTCTATACAAAGCCTGATGGCCTGGATTGGATTTCCCAACACCCACATAAAGCCAGATGCACAAAGTGGCACATGCATCTGGAGTTCATTTGCAGTGGCAAAAGGCCCTGGCACACCCACTCTCCCCCACACTCTGTCTCTGTCCTTACAACAACAAAATAAGGTGTCCCCCATCACTTACCAGGGAAATGCAACCCAAACCACCAGGAGCTATTACCTCTCAAACAAAGTAAGTCTTGTGCATTGGTGAGAGGAGTTTGAAATGGTGTATCCACTATGATAAGTACTATAAGGATTTCTTTAAAAATTAAAAATTTGGCCTGGCATAGTGGCACACAGCTTTAATCCCAGTAGAGGTAAGAGAACTGCTGTAAATTCAAGGCCAGCCTGAGAACACACAGTGCATTCCAGGTCAGCCTGGGCTGGAGTGAGACTCTATCTCAAAAAGAAAACAACAAAAAAGTAAAGAAAAAGTGCTCAAGGTCTGACTGGGCCCCAGAGAGAGTTTTAGATTCCAGGGTAAGACCCTTTCTCAAAATATATCAGATGTCGTGGCTCACGCCTATAGTCCCCATAACTTGGGAGGCTGAGACAGGCCGACCGCTGTGAGTTCGAGGCCACCCTGAACTACAGAGTTCCAGGTCAGCCTGGGCTAGAGTGAGACCCTGCCTCAAAACAAAACAAAAACAGTGAAGGTAGCTCAGTAATAAGAGCACAGAGGGAAGGAAAGCTTTAGAGATCTGTTATACAACAACATGCAGATGGTTAAGACTGTATGTACACTTGAAGGGTTTAAGATGACACATTTTCCTGGGTTGGTTGGTTTGTTTTGGGTTTTTTTGTTTGTTTGTTTGGTTGGTTTTTTGAGGTAGGCTGACCTGGAATTCACTATGGAGTCTCAGGGTGACCTCGAACTCACGGCAATCCTCCTACCTCTGCCTCCCGAGTGCTGGGATTAAAGGCGTGCACCACCACGCCCGGCTTTGTTTTGTTTTTGTTTTTCCAGGTAGGGTCATACTCTGGCTCAGGCTGACCTGGAATTCACCATGGAGTCTCAGGGTGGCCTCGAACTCAGGGTGATTGATCCTCCTACCACTGCCTCCTGAGTGCTGGGATTAAAGGTGTGCACCACCACGCACAGCAGATTTTCTGTTTTTAAACATACACATATTAACAAAGTTTTCCAAATCTTCACAATTTACATATCTAAAAAGTGCTGCCCAGGGCTGGAGATGACTTAGGGATTATGTGCTTGCCTGCGAACCATAAAAACCCCAGTTCAAACCTCGATTCCCCAGGATCCAAGCAAGCCAGATATACAAGGTGGCACACGCATCTGGAGTTCCTTTGCAGTGGCTGGAAGCCCTGGCGCCCCCATTCTCTCCCCCCTTCCTCCCTCCCCCTACCTCTCCCCCCTCTCCCTCTCTCTCTCTGCTGCTCTCAAATAAGTAAAAGTAGGGCTGGAGAGATGGCTTAGCGATTAAGCGCTTGCCTGTGAAACCTAAGGACCCTGGTTCGAGGCTCGATTTCCCCAGGACCCACCTTAGCCAGATGCACAAGGGGGCGCACGCATCTGGAGTTCATTTGCAATGGCTGGAGGACCTGGCTGGCCCATCTGCGTGCTCTCTCTCCCCCTGCCTATTTCTTTATCTCTATCTCAAATAAAAAAATTAAAATATCTTTTAGAAAAAGTTCTGCTCATAAACAAGGATGAACTTGGGTGGTAGTACTAGGCAGAGTGATAGACGGCATGGTTGGTCTGGCCTGTGCTCCCTAGGTCTGGTGTACTAGTGTGTACAGGAGGGCACTGAGGAAGGCCCAGTGAGCATCCCAGGCCTGCCTCGGAGGAGGGTATCTCTTCCGTCACTACTGTCCCCTTCCTGCTGCAGATGCTGTGGTCAAAAGTCAACCAATGATCCGTAACCCGGTTTCCCTTTACGAGTATTTTAAAAAATTATTTATTTGAGCCGGTCGTGGTGGCGCACGCCTTTAATCCCAGCACTCGGGAGGCAGAGGTAGGAGGATCGCAGTGAGTTCAAGGCCACCCTGAGACTACATAGTTAATTCCAGGTCAGCCTGGGCTAGATTGAGACCCTACCTCAAAAATCAAAATAAATAAATAAAAATTATTTATTTGAGAGAAAGGCAGATAGACAAAAAGAGAATGGGTGCGCCAGGGTCTCCAGCCACTGCAAACGAAGTCCAGACGCATGCTTGTGCGGCTGGCTTTATGTGGGTCCTGGGGGAATCGAACCCAGGTCCTTAGGCTGTGCAGGCAAATGCCTTAATTAACCGCCATCTCTCCAGACCCCTCTACACGTATTTTCAATGTAAGGATTACAAAATTAAAAGATTCACAAAAACCATCTTCATGGCCGGCCCAGGCTCCCTCGGCCCCTCCGCTCCGGTCCGGTCTCCCGTTGCCCTTCATCGATCTCTCCTTGCCCTCGCTCGGCAGCTCAACAGGAGGGGAGGCGTTGTCCCGGTCGGGCTCGGGTGACTCTCCCGCGCTCTGGCGTCTCGCGCTCCGCATCCGTCGTTCCACGGCCCCGCGCGGCGGCGGGCAGGTGCCGGTCTCCGGGAGCCCGAGGCCGGTCGCGTCCCACACCCGGGGACTCAAGACCGGCGGGGCTCCACTGCGGTTGGAAGGGGAAGCGGAAGTCTCCGGGGCTTTTCTCCGTCTTCCGGCTCCCGGGCGGCCGCCGCCGCCGGCTCCACCAGGCACCGCGCAGAGCGAGGCGGGCAGCCGGTCGGCGGGCGGGCTCGGTGGGCGGGGCCTGCGCGGGGGCGGGGCCTGCGCGGGGGCGGGGCGTGCTCTTCTCGCCCGCGCCGCCTCCCCTCCACTGAGAGCTTCCACTGCTCGCTCGGCTGTCAGGCGCGGTGGCCAAGTGGTAAGGCGTCGGTCTCGTAAACCGAAGATCGCGGGTTCGAACCCCGTCCGTGCCTACGGTTGGAGGCGGTGTTTTCGATATGGGAAATCTATATGACTCGTTTCCCTTTCGTTCTCCATTTGCTAACTTTTCTTTTATCTTCAAGAGCCTCCAGGCCCTCTTCCTCGGGCTCTGCGCTCCCCTCATCTCACTCGTACAGTGGGTGGTGCGTGTGGGTTCTGTGTGTTCCTGGCAAGAAACATGGGCTTCTGGCCCCTGGACACTTCTTACCAGGCCCCACTGAGCCGAACCTAAGATGAATAGGGCCCCAGACAGTGACACTTCCCAAGTCATTTGTAAACAGCTAAATTAATTAATATGACACGATGTGGAGTGTCTCCCATTCTTGGTCTTTCTTTTTGTTTATTGGTGTAGTTCACGGATTACAGAAGTACACCACAAGGTAGCTAGCTTCTATTTTTTAATTTAATTTTTAAAAATAATTTACTTATTTGCAAGCAGAGAGAGATACAAGAGAGACAGAGAGAGAATGGGTGTGCCAGGGCCTCCAGCCACTGCAAACCAACTCCAGATGCGTGTGTCACTTTGTGCATCTGGCTTTACATGGGTGCCAGGGAATCAAACCCAGGTTGTTAGGCTTCGCAGGCAAGTGTCTTAACCACTGAGCCATCTCTCCAGCTCCCCTTTAAAATTTTTTGTTTTATTTTTGATTTTTCAAGGTAGGGTTTTGCTATAGTCCAGGCCGACCTGGAATTTAACTCTGTAGCCTCAGGGTGGCCTCAAACTCAACAGTGACCCGTGCCTCCCGAGTGCTGGAGTTAAAGGCGTGCGTCACCACGCCGGACCTAGCTTCTCTTTTTGATGTGTTCATCGATGGATACTACTCCAGCATCTCATTAGTAGGCATTTGCCTCGCATGTATGTTCCAGACTTCTATGTATGTGCCCACCACCACATTGAAGCCCATTACTTCCCCCAGGGTTTGTCATATAGTTACCCAATTGAATGTTGGCAGAGTCTTGAGTTATCAGAAGCTCAGGCAGTAAGGAAGCATTGATGTTTACCCTAGTAGCCCATAAATGAAAGCGATGCTCTTGGATTTGGAAGGGAATGCTGAGCCCGGGTCAGGGTGTCATAGTAGTCTCAGAGTGGCCTGGAACTCATGGCGATCCCCCTACCTCCGTCTCCCAAGTGCTGGGATTGAACGTGTGCACTACCATGCCCAGCCCGAGACGCCCTTTCTGACAGTCCAGATATTCAGGGGTGAGGAGTGAGAGGTCCTCTACTCGTATGTATTCCCTTCAATCCTGTCCCAGTCAGGTCAGGATTCCTAGTCAGAAGTCACTCCTAGCCTGAATGAGGATTTTATGCAATATCTGGAATAGAGAATTCCACCCTGATAGCGGTGGGAGACCAGCCAAGCCAAAGTCCAAAGAGATACAAGGCAGCCAGGAGGTACACGTGCACCTGCAGAGAAGAAATCTCAGGGGCAGAGGTTAAGGACGGATCCCAGGACACGGCTGGTGAAGACAGATGGGAACAGGGGTGGGGGGGAGAGTGAATCCAGGCCTGGCAACAGAGAAATCTTATATTTGCCCCCAAAGTCCATTGTGTCTACGCTGTCCCCCCCCCACCCACCCACACACACACTCCCATGCACCCACGGTCTAGAACAGAGAGAAAAGACCACAAAGTTCCGGAGCTGTGGTGTGAGAGCCACACGGCAGCCCTGACGGTCTGTGGGCAGCAACAGTGATTTTAACAAGCTAAATCTACTTGGCTGTCAGACCTCTCCATTCCTGTGAGCAAATAATGATTTCACTTAAAAGCAGAATTTGGCAACAGTATGCCTCATGCAGTGAGTTTTACTCCAATATCTCTTCACAGAGAGAGATATTTTTAAATCTTTCATTGTACAATGAGGCACAGATTTTCATAGCAGTCTAAATCAGGTGAATATGTTAATGAATTTCAAGGGGATCCTGCTGGGTCAGAGACGTCTGTCAGATTCTGTCAGACTTCTAGCAGGTGCCCCTCCCAGTCAGTACCTGCCTGCACAGCCACTCCCTCTGCTTCTGGAACAATCTCTCCCCTTGCTTTATGATTTTATTTGCAAACAGAAAGATACACACACACACAGAAAAAGAGAGAGAGAGAGAGAGAGAGAGAGAGAGAGAGAGAGGGAGAGAGAGAGAAAGAGAGAATGGGCATACCAGGACTTCCTGCCACTGCAAATGAACTCCAGATATGCCTTAACCACTGAGCCATCTCTCCAGCCCCTATTTATTTTTTTTTAATTGAGACAGAGTCTCATGCTGTCCAAGCTGCCTTGAATGTGATCCTCCTGCCTCCACCTCCCAAGTGCTTATATTTCACTTATCCGCTAGTTGAACTCCTTTGCATCTGTTTACCTTGTAGTTTAATTTTGCTTATTTATTTATTTATTTATTTTTCTGTTTTGATTTTTGAGGCAGGATCTCGCTGACCTGGAATTCACTATGTAGTCTCAGGTTGGCCTCGAACTCGCGCCCATCCTCCTACCTCTGCCTCCCAAGGGCTGGGATTAAAGGTATATGCCACCTCGCCCAGCATATTTTGCTTATTTAAAAAAGTGTATCTTTCAAGCCTTTGTCAGTCAGTGGGATTCTCCTCTTCCCCCTCCATCTCCCGTAATCTAGAGTTGGCACAGTGTGGGCACTTCCTGTGTCCTTGGTGTTTCCAGCAAATTAGCAGCTAGATGCACATGCTGGCTCGGAAGCAGAGGCCTTTAGGAGGAGCGTGCTGCTGCCAGGATGCCTTTAATTCCCTCAGGCAGAGGTAGGAGGATTGCTGTGAGTTCAAGGCCAGCCTGGGACCACAGAATGAGTTTCAGGTCAGCCCCTGCTAGAGTGAGACCTACCTCAAAAGAAAGAAAAAGAAATCTGGCCGTGGTGCTACATGCCTATCATTCCAGCACTTGGGAGACAGAGGTAGAAGGATCACTGTGAGTTCGAGTCCACTGGAGACTACGTAGTGAATTCCAGGTCAGCCTGAGCTAGAATGAGACCCTACCTTTAAAACACCAAAAACCAAAAACCAAAAAAAAAAAAACAAAAAAAAAAAAAACCCAGAGCTGGGCGTGGTGGTGCATGTTTTTAATCTCAGCACTCAGGAGGTAGAGGTAGGAGGACCACCGTGAGTTTAAGACCACCCTGAGACTTCATAGTGACTGCAAGGTCAGCCTGGACTAGAGTGAAACCCTACCTTGAAAAACAAAACAAACCAACAAACAAAAAAACCAAGGTTGGAGGGATTGCTTATCGGTTAAGGCATTTGCCTTCAAAGCCAAAGGACCCAGGTTTGATTCCCCAGGACCCACGTTAGCCAGATGCACAAGGGGGCATACACATCTGGAGTTTGTTTGCAGTGGCTGGAGGCCCTGGCACACCCATTCTCTCTCTCTTTCTCTCTCCCTCTTTTTCTATCAATAAGTAAATAAAAATAAAATATTTAAAAAAAAACAGGGCTGGAGAGATGGTTTACCTGTAAAGCCTGAGGACCCATGTTTGACTCTCCAGATCCTATGTAAGTCAGACACACAAAGGTGAGACAAGCACAAGGTTGCATATGCCCAGTAGGTGGTGAAAACATCTGGAGTTCAACTGCAATGGCTGAGGCCCTGGAGCACCAATTCTTCCTCTCTTCCTCTCTCTCTCTCTCTCTCTCTCTCTCTCTGAAATAAAAACAACAAAAAGAATGTGCTGCCACCTCTTCTGGGAAGCCTCTGATTCTGGTTCTTGTGGTTTTTTGTCTGGGACCCTTTGGTATGCCTCACATGCTAAATGTTAGTCCTGGGGTAGCATCTTACTTAAGTCCATCTGCAGCACGTGGAACAGAGGTCAAGTCCCACACAGAGAGGTGCATTAGACTTTAGGGCTTGGGGAAGTCTGGGGGAGGAGGGGTGGCCTGCTGGCTGGGCTTTACAGGATGAATGGGAATTTACCAAACAATATAAGATCTTGGGTATTTCTCTCTTCATTCATTCGTCAGTCATTTATTTACTTATTTGCATGTGTGTACGTGTGAATGTGTGTGTGCACACCCACCAGGGCTTCTTGCCACTGTAAATGAACACTAGACAGTGAGCATCCCTTTTTGCGTCCGGCTTACATTTGTGGCTTTGTAACGGGGTGCTAGGGGTTCAGGCAAGTCCTTGAACCCTAAACCCTAGCTCCATGTCTACTTTTAATCAAATAATTGAATTTAAAAAAAAAAAAGACTGAGGCCAGGTGTGGTGGCGCACGCCTTTAATCCCAGCACTCGGGAGGCAGAGGTAGGAGGATCGCTGTGAGTTCGAGGCCACCCTGAGACTACATGGTGAATTCCAGGTCAGCCTGGGCTAGAGTGAGATCCTACCTCAGAAAAACAAAACAAAAGAGAAAAAGAAAAGACTGAGAAGGATAATTATTAAATTATTGTATTCATTGAGGGAAGTACAGAGCCAAGGAAAGGCACCCACTTGGCTACAGATCCCATGTTAGGACCTGGGGAAACTGCGGAGAGCGAGAAAGGAAAGTTCAAAGAGCTCCGGCCGTGTGGGGAGCTGAGGAGAAAGAGCCCACGTGGAGAGTAAGGGCTGGGGACTCTGCCCTGCACTTGGCCCAGCGAGCGGAACCAAGGTGGAACTCACTGGCAGCTGGAAGCTCAGAAGAGGTCAGGCAGCCCACAGACCTTGTTCTCCCTTTGCATACTATTTAGATTTAAATCCCAGGAGAGACCTCCCTCCCAGGAGGGACCCAGGCTGTTTGTAGAAAAACAGATCCAGGTTAGGATCACAAGCCAGGCATGGCAGGCGCAGTGCAGCGCGCCTGCATTAATCTCAGCACTTGGAGGTAGAGGTGGGAGGATCACCGAGAGTTCGAGGCCACCCTGAGACTATATAGTCAGTCTGGGCTAGAGTGAGACACTACCTCGAAAAACCAAAAGAAAAGAAAAGAAAACAAGAAGTAATCAGATCATGGCCCAAAGACATATGTGGCTATTTTACTTTCAGGGGTCACCCTAACTATATAAAGAGCTACCTGACTCCCTGACTCCCTCTCAGCTTGGGAACTGAACTTGGCCCAGCAAGCTTTGCAAGCAAGTGCCATTAGTTGCTGAGACATCTTCCTAGCCCTACCCCACCTTAAAGTTTTTTAATGTATTTATTTACAAACAGAGAGAGAGAGGAAGGGAGAAAGCATGGGCATACCAGGGCCTTCTGCCACTTTGTGTATCTTGCTTATGTGGGCACTAGGGAATCGAGTCTGGGTCATCAAGCTTCACCAGCAAGCATCTTTAACCACTGAACAAGCTCTCCAGCCCTGCCTCTCTGCCTTTTAAAAATAAAGACCTGCAGGCTGGAGAGATGGCTTAGCGGTTAAAGCGCTCACATGAGAAGCCTAAGGACTCATGTTTCACTTTCCAGGTCCCACGTAAGCCAGATGCACAATGTGATGCAGTGTGCAAGGTCACACATGTGCACCAGATGGCACGTGCATCTGGAGTTTGATATAGTGACTGGAGGCCCTGGTGCACCAATTCTCGCTTGCTCTCTCTCTCTGATTAAAAAAAAAATAGGAGCCGGGTGTGGTGGCGCATGCCTTTAATCCCAACACTCGGGAGGCAGAGGTAGGAGGATCGCTGTGAGTTCAAGGCCACCCTGAGACTACAGAGTTAATTCCAGGTCAGCCTGGACCAGAGTGAGACCCTACCTTGAAAAACCAAAAAAAAACAAAAAAAAAAAAAAAAAAAAGAAAGAAAGAAAAAAAAAATAGGGCTGAAGAGATGGCTTAGTGGTTAAGTGCTTACCTGTGAAGCCTAAGGACCCTGGTTTGAGGCCCAAGTCCCCAGGACCCACGTTGGCCAGATGCACAAGGTGGCGCATGCATCTGGAGTTCGTTTGCAGTGGCTGGGGGCCCTGGTGCGCCCATTCTCCCTACCTCTTTCTGTCTCTCTCAAGTAAATAAATAAATAAAAATAAGGACTTATTATGTCGCTCAAGCTGGTCTCAAACTTGCAGCCCTCCTGTCTCAGATGACAGGCGTGTGCTATTGTGGCTGTTTTCTCCGTCTCTCAGCACTCAACGCCGCGACCCGGGTGCGTGGAAGAGGCCGAGGACTTTTTTCCTTCTCTCATTTCCTCCCATTTGCAAAACAAATTGATTATTTGTATTTATTTATTAATTTTTGGAGGTAGGGTCTCGCTCACTCTAACCCAGGCTGACCTGGAATTCACTATGTAGTCTCAGAGTGGCCTCAAACTCACAGCGATCCTTCTACCTCAGCTTCCCAAGTGCTGGGATTAAAGGCAGGCGCCCCCACGCCCGGCATTGCTTTTATTTTTGGAGACAGTGTTTCAAGGGTCCCAAGTTGTCCTAGAACTAGCGGAAAAGGACCTTGAACGTCTGACCTACAGGCACCACCATGCCAGGCTTATGCAGTGGTCAGGGGATCAAATCCAGGGTTTCATGTATGTTAGGCAAGCACTCTACCAACATAGCTACATCTCTAGTCCTGATTTTTATTTATTTATTTTTATTTATTTGAGAGCGACAGACAGAGAAAGAGGCAGATAGAGAGAGAATGGGCGTGCCAGGGCCTCCAGCCACCTGCACCCCTTTGTGTATCTGGATAACGTGGGTCCTGGGGAATCGAGCCTTGAACCGGGGTCCTTAGGCTTCACAGGCAAGTGCTTAACCACTAAACCATCTCTCCAGCCCTAGTACTGAGTTTTAAGTAAAGACACAAATACTCATTCTCTGTAGGTGGTTATATTAACCAACCCTGAAGGGCCAAGTCCATCCTTGGGGACAAAAGCTAACCTTTATAGTCTTGGATGATAGCCTGGGAAGCCACCAGTCAACTCTGCCACTTCACAGCTTCACTAGTTGACTCTGGCCAATAGGAAAAGCAGCTAGTGGCCCCAAACTGCCAGACTCAGTTTCCAGGCTTTGAGGACTCAGAAAGTGTAGAGACACACACTGGCGTAGGGCTGCATTCCTCAGAGGCTCAGCCCCACACGGAGTGGCGTGCCCAGGCCCCGGTCCACAGGGGAAGGGTGGGAAGCAGGGGGAGCAGAGGCAAAGCCTCCTTCCTGGCTCATTGAATGAGGGCTGCCGCCAGGGCTTTAGACAAGGGGGTGCTGATACAGGGCAGTTTGTTGGCAGCAGTAAACCCTTCCTGAAAGGGTAACCCGCACAGTGACCCACATGCGCGCACACACACACACACACACACACACACACACACACATACACACACACAAAGAGAAAGAGAGAGAGTCCTCTGGGGTCCAATGGTGCAGGACTGCAACCTCAGTTACTCAGAAGACTAAGGGAGGAAGATTGTAAGTTCAAGGTTTGCTTTGGCTAAAAGGAATGTTCCAGGCCAACTTACACAGCTCCCTGAGACCCTGCCTCAAATTTAAACATTTCAAATGTGTCTGGAGTTTGT
Source organism: Jaculus jaculus (assembly GCF_020740685.1). Taxonomy (NCBI): domain Eukaryota; kingdom Metazoa; phylum Chordata; class Mammalia; order Rodentia; family Dipodidae; genus Jaculus; species Jaculus jaculus. Next base: position 88,755,407 of record NC_059110.1, read on the forward strand.
TTGGTGTGGTAGAGCACGCCTTCTGTCCCAGTACTCAGGAAGCTGAGGTTAGAGGATCACTGTGAGCTTGAGGCCAGCCTGGAGCTACAGAGTGAATTCCAGATCAGCCTGGGCTAGAGTGAGACCCTACCTTGAAAACCAATCACAAAAATTTTAAACAGGATGGAGACAGCTCAATGGCAAAGCACTTGCCTAGCATAGGTTCAATCCTCAGCACCATTAAAAAAAAAAAGTCATGGGCTGGAGGGATGGCTTAGTGGTTAAGATGTTTGCCTGCAAAGCCAAAGGACCCAGGTTCTATTCCCTGAGACCCACGTTAACCAGATGCACAAGGTGGGGGGCACGCATCTGGAGTTTGTTTGCAGTGACCTGAGGGCCTGGCACTCCCATTCTCTCTTTCTCTCTCTCCCTCTTTCTTAGACAAATAAATTAAGTAATTAAATTAAATATTTTAAAAAGTCATGGGGCCGGACATGGAGGCACACACCTTTAATCCCAGCACTCAGGAGGCAGAGGTAGGAAGATCTCCAGAGTTCGAGGCCACCCTGAGACTACATAGTGAATTCCAGGTCAGCGTGAGCCAGAGTGAGACCCTCCTTCGAAAAACAAAAAAAAAGCAAAAACAATCATGGGCTGGAGATGGCTCAACGCTTGCCCACAAAGCCAGGTTCAATTTCCCAGGATCCACATAAAGCCATATGCACAAGGAAATGTATGCATCTGGCATTTGTTTGCAGTGGCTAGACACCCTGGCATGCCCATTCTCTCTCTCTCTTTCTCTCTCTGTCTGTCTCTTTCTCTCTATCTCTCTTTCTCAAATAAAGAAAGAATGAAGATATTTTTAAATATATTTTTATTTATTTGAGAGAGATATATTGAAATAGGGAAGGAGAGAGAGAGAGAGAGAGAAAAGGGCATACCAGGGCCTCCAGCCACTGCAAAAACCTCCAAATGCATGCACTCCCTTGTGCATCTGGCTTATGTGGGTCCTGGTGAATCAAACCTGGGTCCTTTGGCTTTGTAGACAAGTACCTTAACTGCTGAGCCATTTCTCCAGTCTAAAATACAAAAAACAAAACAGCAATCAATTCTGTCTTTGATAGCAAGGGCAAAGAAGAGATTTATCGAGCTCTGGCCAAGGCTTAGCTCTAAGCACTCTCCAGACATTTATCCCGGAGTGAGGTGTCTGCATCCTGGGTCAACAGCAATGCTGTGTGACCTTTCACTTGCCCAAATATGTCCACCTCGCATGTAGACCTCCAGCCTCCTCTGAAGCCATCATCCAAGAAACACAAATCCAACTGAAAGCACGACTCTGGCATGGTTGTCATTCGCAGGCCCCCAGAGGACTGGCAGCCTTGGGGAGAACGTGTTCCTCTCTTTGCTGCTCCTTCAGGGTGTTGGCATCTTTTTAGCTCACAGATGAAGGGGTCCTTGCCACGGTGGCTGGCTGAATGAGGGTCAACCGATCAAGGAGCTGTCAGTATTGCCCAGAGCCTTCCCAGCCTGCATGTGGAACACAAGGCAGAGGGAACTACTTCCTGCATGTGGAAAGCAAAGCAAGGGGAGCCACTTCCTGCATATGGAACGCAGAGCAGAGGGAAACACTTCCTGCATGTGGAATGCAAGGTAGAGGGAACTACTACCTGCACGTGGAACGCAAGGCAGAGGAAACACTTCCTGCATGTGGAATGCAAGGCAGAAGGAACCACTTCCTGCATGAGGAACGCAAGCAGAGGAACCACTTCTTGCATGTGGAATGCAAGGCAGAGGAACCACTTCCTGCATGTGGAATGCAAGGCACGGGGAACCACTTCCTGCATGTGGAACACAAGGCAGAGGGAACCACTTCCTGCATGAGGAACATTAGGCACAGGGAACCACTTCCTGCATGTGGAATGCAAGGCACGGGGAACCACTTCCTGCATGTGGAACGCATGGTAAAGTGAACCACTTCCTGCATGTGGAATGCAAAACAGAGGGAACCACTTCCTGCATGTGGAACGCAAAACAGAGGGAACCACTTCCTGCATGTGGAACTCAAGGCAGAGGGAACCACTTCCTGCATGTGGAACAAAAGGCACGGAGAACCACTTCCTGCATGTGGAACGCAAAACAGAGGGAACCACTTCCTGCATGTGGAACTCAAGGTGGAGGGAACCACTTCCTGCATGTGGAACAAAAGGCAGACGGACCACTTCGTGCATGTGGAATGCAAGGCAAAGGAACCCCTTCTTTCATGTGGAACTCAATGCAGAAGGACCCCTTGCTGCATGTGGAACATAAGGCACAGAGAACCACTTCCTGCATGTGGAACACAAAACAGAGGGAACCACTTCCTGCATGTGGAACGCAAAACAGAGGGAACCACTTCCTGCATGTGGAACTCAAGGTGGAGGGAACCACTTCCTGCATGTGGAACAAAAGGCAGACGGACCACTTCGTGCATGTGGAATGCAAGGCAAAGGAACCCCTTCTTTCATGTGGAACTCAATGCAGAAGGACCCCTTGCTGCATGTGGAACATAAGGCACAGAGAACCACTTCCTGCATGTGGAACACAAAACAGAGGGAACCACTTCCTGCATGTGGAACGCAAAACAGAGGGAACCACTTCCTGCATGTGTAACATAAGGCACAGGGAACCACTTCCTGCAGGTGGAAAGCAAGGTATGGGGAACCAGTTCCTGCATTTGGAACATAAGGCACAGTGAACCACTTCCTGCAGATGGAAAGCAAGGCATGGGGAACCAGTTCCTGCATTTGGAACATAAGGCACAGTGAACCACTTTCTGCATGTAGAATGCAAGGCAGAGAGAACCACTTCCTGCATGAGGAAATCAAGGCAGAGGAACCACTTCCTGCATGTGGAATGCAAGCAAAGGAACCACTTCATGCGTTTGGATCACAAGTCATGGGGAACCATTTCCTGCATGTGGAAATCAAGGCACATGGAACCACTTTCTGCATGTGGAACATAAGGCACAGTGGACCACTTCCTGCATGTGGAACGCAAGGCAGAGGGAACCACTTCCTGCATGTGGAACATAAGGCACAGTGGACCACTTCCTGCATGTGTTACGCAAGGCAGAGGGAACCACTTTTTGGCCTGCGGGAGTGGAGGAAACACCATAGAAACTTGAACAGACAGTGGGGAACTGATTCAAGCCCTGAATGTGGACAAAATTAGTAATCCCAGATAAGTTTTCCTGCAGTAAAGTGTTGACTTCCAGAGCTAGAGAGATGGCTCAGTGGTTAAGGTGCTTGTCTGCAAAGCCTAACAACCCGTGTTTGATTCCCCAGGACTCACACACATAGAGCCGGATGCACAAAGTGGCACATGCATCTGGAGTTTGTTTGCAGTGGCTGGAGGCCCTGGCACACCCATTCTCTCTCTCTTCTACTGGGAAAATACCATGTCATCAAAATAAAAGACAGACTAACAGAGGGTGGGAGGGAGGGGATATAATGGAGAGTGGAGGTGTGAAGGGGAAAGTGGGGGAGGGGAGGAAATTATCAGTGTTTATTTTCTGCAAGTATAGAAGTTGTCAATAAAAAATTATACAGGGCTGGAGAGATGAGATGGCTTAGCGGTTAAGCGCTTGCCGGTGAAGCCTGTGGACCCCGGTTCGAGGCTCGATTCCCCAGGACCCACGTTAGCCAGATGCACAAGGGGGCGCACGCGTCTGGAGTTCGTTTGCAGTGGCTGGAAGCCCTGGCGCGCCCATTCTCTCTCTCTCTCTCACTCTGCCTGCCTGCCTTTCTCTCTCTCAAATAAATAAATAAAAATTAAAAAAAAAATTATACATTAGGGCTGGAGAGATGGTTTAGCGGTTAAGTGCTTGCCTGTGAAGCCTAACGACCCCAGTTCGAGGCTGAATTCCCCAGGACACACGTTAGCCAGATGCACAAGGGGGCACACGTGTCTGGAGTTCGTTTGCAGAGGCTGGAGGCCCTGGTGCACCCATTCTCTCTTTCTCTCTGCCACTTTCTCTGTCTGTTGCTCTCAAATTAATAAATAAACAAAAAAATTAAAAAATTATACATTAAACAAGAAGTATTTTAAAAATAAAAGAGTTTACTCTTTGCTTTGGGATTCTCACTTTCTCAAAATCTCTAGACCAAAAAAGCAAAGTTTAAAGGCTGGAGAGATTGATCAGTCAGTGGTTAAAGGCACTTGTTTGTCAAGTGCATTGGCCCAGGTTCAATTCCCCAGTACCCACATAAGACAGAAGCACAAAGTGGTACATCTGGAGTTCATTTGCAGTGGCAGGAGGTCCTGGTGTACCCATTCTTTCTTTTAATATTGGTGTGAGGAGGGTTGGAGGTAAGGTCTCACTTTAGACCAGACTGACCTGGAACTCACTCTGTAATCCCAGGCTGGTTTCAAATTCATAGTGATCCTCCTACCTTGGCCTCCCAAGTGCTGGAATTAAAGGCATGTAATACCACACCCAGCATAAAAATATTTTCTTAAATTTTAATTTATTTATTTTCAAGCAAGACAGAGAGAGAGAGAGAGAGAGAGAGAGAAGAGAGACAGAATGGGCATGCCAGGGCCTCCAACCATTGCTGCCAACAAACTCCAGATTCATACACCACTGTGCCTCTGGCTTTATGTGGGTACTGAGGAATTGAACTTGGGTCATTATGATTTGCAGGCAAATGCCTTAGCCACTGAGCCATCTCTGCAGCCATATATATATTTAAATTGGCCAGGTATGGTGCTGTGTGCCTTTAATCCCAGCACTTGAGAGGCCAAGGTAGAAGGATTGCCGTGAATTTGAGGCCATCCTGAGACTACAGACTGAATTCCATGTTAGCCTGGGCTAGGGTGAGACCTTACCTCAAAAAAACAAACAAAAAAAAAAAGGTTTTCCAGTCTGGCATGGAGGCACACGCCTTTAATCCCAGCACTCGGGAGGTAGAGGTAGGAGGATCGCCGTGAGTTCAAGGCTACCCTGAGACTACAGAGTGAATTCCAGGTCAGCCTGAGCTAGAGTGAGACCCTATCTCGGAAAAACAAAAACAAAAACAAAAACAAAAACACGGTTTTCCAAAGTCACATCATACACTCTCATCCCCACTTCAAGGTGCTATAAGGACAGCTTGGTAAGTAGCCTGACTTGAAGTGGGGTCCGGGGCAGCAGATTTCCTTTATGGAGGCAAAAAGATCAGAAGCCACAGGGAAGACTTGGCATAAATAAATAAATAAATAAAGAAATATACATAAAAAGAGAGAGGGGGGGAGAGAGAGAGGGAGAGAGAGAGAGAGAGAGAGAGAGAGAGAGAGAGAGATAGCAGTGCCAATGGCCTGGGCTTACCAGAGGCTTGTACTCACAGCAGGGGGCAGGGTGTGGTGGAAAGTGCACAGGACCAGGGAGGAACTGGTCTCGGGATTGTTACCTACTGGCTGAAGGACCACTGACCCAGGCAAGAAATGTCACTGGTACTGTGTGAGCAATAAGATAGAGATCTTAGGGTCCCTAAGGATTGTCCACATGGCCGCATCAGTTACTCACATGGGAGGCAGTTTTAGGTGGGAAAAAATAAAAACCCAACATATAGGTTAGAGATGTAGCTTGGTTGGTAGAGTGCACACTAAGTGAGTATGGGGTTTTGGAAACTCAAGATTTTTTGTTTTTTTCGAGGCAGGGTCTCACTCTAGCCCAGGCTGACCTGGAGTTCAGTATATAGTCTCACGGTGGCCTCAAACTCACAGTGATTCTCCTACCTCTGCCTCCTGCATGCTGAGTTTAAAGGTATGTGCCACCACACCTGTTTTTTGTTTTTTTTTCTCCCTGAAACAGGACCTCCTGAAACCTAGGTTGACCTCAAACTCAGTATGTAGCTGAAGGTGAACTTGAACTCCTGATTCTCCTGCCTTGACCTCCCAAGCACGGAGGTTACAAACCCAGTAAAAGCATTCTCTCTGGGGACATTTGTAAGTAATGTTTTTATGCCTTTATTTTTATTTACTTATTTGTTTGACAGAGAAAGAGGGAGAGAGAGCGAGAGAGCGAGAAAGAGAATGTGTGTACCAGGGTCTTCAGCCACTGTAAACAAACTCCAGACGCGTGTGCCCCCTTGTGCATCTAGCTAACGTGGGTCCTGGGGAATCAAACCTGGGTCCTCTGGCTTTGCAGGCAAGTGCCTTAACCACTAAGCCATGTCTCCAGCCCTTTTTCTGCCTTTAATAGTGTGCCCACCGTTGTCACTTGCCGCCTCAGAATATTACTTGTACCATTACTTAATGCTTGTCTTGCCTTCACACACCTTAGTCATTTTCGCCTCACTGAGAGCAGTATTTATAACATTTACTTTTCTCTTTTTTGAGACAGAGTCTCATGTGCCTCAGGTGGTCCTCAATCCCAGGTTGGTCTCAAACTTGCCACCTCCTGTGTGCTGGAATTATAGGTATGGACCACTATGACTGGTTTAATCGAGTTGATTTTTTTTTTTTTTTTTTTTTTTTGGTTTTTGGAGGTTTAGCTCAGACTGACCTGGAATTCACTATGTAGTCTCAGGGTGGCCTCGAACTCGTGGCAATGCTCCTTTCTCTGCCTCCCAAGCGCTGGAATATCACAAGTATATCTCTTTTTTTTTTTTTTTCAGGCAGGGTACCCTGTAGCCAAGGCTGGCCTCAAACTTGGTATGTAGTAGAGAATGACCTTGAACGTCTGATCCTCCTATTTCTCCCTTCTGAGTGTTGGCATTATACGAGTAAACCAGCCACTGCATCTGGTTTATGCAGTGCTAGGGATGGAGCTCAGGGCTTGCTGCATGCTAAGCAAGAACTCTACCAACGCAGCTACATCTCCAGTCCTATATGTATGTATATATCCCTCTCCCCCCGCCCCGCCTAAAACCATCTGTCACGTGAGCATCTGTTGTGGGGAGACACTGGAAGTGTGGAAGGTCTTCCAAGAGTGCTTGCAAAACTGACAGCCAGCAGCTGTGTGATCTTGGGGGAGTCCCCACCCTCTCTGGGTTCCTTTCTAACCCTGGAAGTCCAGTCCTGCAGTCTGTCTTGAGAAGTTTTTGTGCTTGACCTTCCCATAAGGATCACCTCAAGAAGCAAACGACAGGTCCCTGCGTCTGCGTGTGGACTAGCTCAGGGATTTCTTGTGATGTAACGAGTCAGCCACGGTCCTAGCAACTGCCCTTCTCTATGTGCTCTGTCCTGCCGCTACCCTAAATTTGCAGAATTTCCTTTCTTGTCCAGCTTTGATTCCATTGATAGGATTAGGCGCCCCCCCACAGCCGTGTCCTTTGATGTGGTCAGGGGGTAGCAGGAAGATTTCAGGCCCAGGGAGCAAATCTTAATCTTTGCAGGGCTTCTCCAGGATCAGCGCCTGGGTAAACCTATTACGCTCCTGCCCTTTCATCCCCCCAGGACACTGGCTCCTCCAGGCTCCTGGGTTTCACAGACCCCAAGGGTTTCTCAGATCTGCAGAGAGCAATGAAAGGGGAAGAGAAAGCAGAGCGCCAACACCGGGCCCCCCTCCAACTCAGGCAAGCATCATGTCGGGGTATCCTCTTCTTTCTTCCTCTCTAATCCCGGGCTTCCACAAAAACGGGGATTACAGAGGCCTGGGACCCAGGCCCGACCCCTTGCAGGCAAGGGATGCCTGGGCCCTCCAGCCCTCCCAGAGACCGCTGTCCCGCGGGCATCTGCTCCCGCGCAGCTGCCGGTCCAGGGCGCCCAGAAGCCGCTCAGCCTCCACCGCGGGAGGGTTTAGGCATGTGGGGCTAGGAAAGAGAAGATAGGAGCATTAGCTATTATCTCACGCTGACGTGTCACCTTATTTTTTTTCAGTTACATGATTTGGGCTTCTCCATTTACTTCTCTTCCGCCGGGCCTGGAAACACGGCCGACTATGAGGTCGGGTAGTTTGGCAGCGGCCAATGGATGGTTCAGACAGGCCCCGGACGGACGCAGGGTTCACACCCACGTGCCGCGGGGAAAGGCAGGAAGCAGGATGGTCCTCATCATAAGGGATTCCACTGACCTCAGACCCTCTCTTTCAGTCTTTTTTTTTTTTTTTGCTGGGTTGGGGAGGGTGGTGGGTTTCGAGGTAGGGTCTCACTACGCCCGGGCTAGAGTTCATTATGTAGTCTCAGGGTGGCCTTGAACTCACAGCGACCCTCCTATCTTTGCCTCCAGTGCTGGGATTGAGGCGTGAACCCCCACGTCCGGCAGTCCAGTTTTTTTTTTTAATTATTATTAGTATTTATTGTGTGTGTGTGTGTGAGAGAGAGAGAGAGAGAGAGGGAGGGAGGGAGGGAGACAGAGAGAGAGAATGGGCGCGCCAGGGCCTTACCCGCTGCAAACGAACCCCAGATGCATGTGCCACAATGTGCATATGGCTCACGTGGGTACTAGGGAATCGAACCTGGATTCCTAGGCTTCGGAGGCAAGCACGTTAACCGCTAAGCCATCTCTCCAGCCCTAGTATTTATTTATTTATTTATTTATTTAAAGTTATTTACTTAATAAGGAGGGAGAATGAATGGGAGCCCCAGGGCCTGTTGCCCCTGCAAACTCCAGACACATGCGCCACTTGGCGCATCTGGCTTTATGTGGGTGCTGGAATATCGAACCAAGGGCTGTTCAGGCTTCGCAAGCAAACGCCTTTAGCCGCAGAGCCATCTCTCCAGCCCTGTCCTCGAGGGTCTTTGGAAAGTCGTCCCTCAGCCTCACTCTCCTCGGCTCCACAGGACCCCTCCAGGAGCCCGGCTTTCCGAACAGCTTGGCCCCGGGTTAGACGCCTGGATGGTGCTGTGCTTGGCTGGCGGGCCCCAGGCTCCAACAGGGGGAAGTCGAGGCCGACCGCCGGGAAGCTGGCGCGGCCCGGGGAAGCCGAGCGGCCGGCAGGGGGCTCTCGGCGCCGGTCTTCGCGGCGAGGAAGCGCTCGGACGGGTCAGAGGAGGGAAAGGGAAAATTACTGGGGCTCGGTGGTGGTGGTGTGGGGGGACGGGCAGGGCTGCTGCGTGACTGGGAGGAAGGCACTCGAGACTGTCGAGTCGGACCGCCGGCGTGCAGACCCGATCCCCCGCGGCGGCGGCGGCGGAGAGGGGACGGTCCCCGCCCCCGGCCCCGCGCCAGCGTCTCTCCCGCCCGGGCGGCGGGCCGGAGCGGGCATCGCGGCCGAGGGGGGCGGTGCCGGCGAGGGGCGGGCGGAGGGCGGTCCGGGGCGGGGCGCCGTCCGCCCGCTCGGCTCGGGGAGGCGGTGCGTGCGGGGAGGCAGGCGGGTGGGTAGGCGGGCGGGCGCTGGCCGTGTCCGCCCGCGGGGAGCCACGGGGCGCGCAGCCTTCCTGATGTGTCACCAGCACGTGGAGCACAGGTCGCGCCGAGCGACGGAGCGAGAGGAGCGCCCACCCACCCCCAACTTTGCAGGGGTCTCGCCGCCCCGTTCGTGTCTCCGCCGCGGCTGCGGGTTCCCGACCCCACCCCACACTCCAGGTCCCGGCAGGTCGAGCGAGGCCGCAGCCCCGGGGGCCAGGCGCGCACGGCGGGCGGGGGCTCCGGGAACGTCGGGGAGCCGGGTTCCGACTCCGGGCCGGCGGTGCGGGGCGGAGGTGTGGGGGGGACGACGCCCGCACCCCGCCGGGCTGAGCTCAGGTAACGAGGCGGCGCGCGGCTGGGCCTCTGCGGGCGCGCGAGCGCGGGGAAGTTTCTCTCCGCGGGCAACTCTTGCGCACCGGGGTGGGTGGAAGGGCAGGCACCCCGGGCACGTCTGCGTTCCCCGCGCTCTCCCGCGTCCCCCGGCACGGTCCCGGCGGCCCGCTCCGGGGTTGTCGTGCAACCCAACCCCTTCGAGGGCTGCGAGGTCGGGCGGGGCAGGTGGCTGCTCTTGCGAGCCTCGCTCCGGGCAGAGAGCCGGGCGGCTGCGGCGGCGGCGGCGGCGGCGGGACCCAACCCCACCCCCCACCGGGGGGGACAAGCCCGTCGCGGGGGCGGCGGGGAGGGGGGGATGCGCCGCACCCCTCAACTCCGAGGTAGACGGGAGCTGAGGGCTGGGTCTTTGCGGGCGAGATGAGGGTGTCGATTCAACTGGCCTACAAAGTCCCAGTCCTCGGTGCCCAGGAGCGGCGTCGCCACCGCGCCCCTCGCCGGCTTGCCGCGCCGCTCGCGTGCGCTCGCTCGGGCCGGGCCTCCGCGTCCCGCGCCCGCCCCGGAGGCTCGCGCCCTGCCGGGTCTGCGCGCGGACCCGCGCGTCCTCCCTCCCCCAGCTCGGGCTTCCGCGGGGAAATTGCGAAGCGCTTGGCAGGGTGAGTCGACGCCCTCCCGGGGAAGGTGGATACTCACGCACTCACTGGGGCGACCGGAGAAAAAAGGCTTTTTTTTTTTTTTAACCCCTCTTGGACTCTCCGACCTGGCTAAGCTTTCCCCGGGGCCACAATCTTGAGCTTGAGGACTGGGGGAGGATGGAACCTGATTTCTAGACTTGTTCCCGAGGAGAGGTTCCAGATGTAGAGGTTTAACTCCTGTGGTCGCCAGAGTCCCAATTTGTTCAAAGATGAATTTGTGGGTATGTCTAACTGGTATTTAGTTCCTTGACATATGCAATGGTATGTAAAACCAGCCCTCCTCAAATTTTATGTTGAAATTCCCTTCTTCCTTAAGCTGTACTCCTTTCATAAGTTTTCCTTTTAGTTGTTCCTCCCCCCCCAAAAAAAAACCCGGACCCCTGAAACCTCGGATTCTTGAACTTGGCACTTTTTATCGTTTTGTGTCGCGTTGTGCCCGTCTTAACAGCAGAGTCTTGGAAAAACATTTGGGATCACGCAGTGAGGTGAGTTGAACTGTGTGACGGGCAAGTTGACAGAGTAAGACACCTTTGGCCTCCTTCTTGCTGGCATTAGGAAACAGGAGATGTTTCTGGAAGCATAGAGGAGGGAGAAGGAGAACCCAGCTTGGCCAGATGGGCCCACCTCTTGGAGAGTTGTTGTAAAGATCCATAAAAGAGGCGTTTTTCCACTGGCTCCTCACTCTGTGGGCCCTGAAGGAGTCATGCCCGCTGTTCCCCCTGGCCCTGTTTTGATGGTTTGTAGAGGTGAGAACAAAGGAAAGGGAGGCCAGATGTGCAGGACAGTCGGGGGAAGCTTTGGGGTCACATAGATAGATTTGGGCCTGGGAGCCCCAGCAAGGGACATAGCTTGACTTAGTGTCCATGCAGGCAGGTTCTTGGTGGTGGCATGTACAGAGACAGCCAGAGTATGGGAAAAGAGTTTCTTTGGCCAGGCATCTTCAACAAATTCCGTTTTGAGACAAAAGATGGTTGAGAAGTAGAACTGGAGGGAGCTTCAACTGGAGGCCTTGTTCCTAATTAAGAAAAATGTTCCCTTTGGGGCACTGAATCGGGTTGGGAAAATAAAAGTTCTCCCTTTGAACCAATGTCTCTCCCAGCCCTGGGGATCAGTATCAGAAAAGTAAATGAAGTGGAAATCTCTGTAGTCCTGCGGGGGTCAAAAAACACCCACTGAAGTGGGCTGGAGCGATGAGATGGGACTGGCTACCTGCTTTGCATCCACCTGGGAGAGGGTAGGCTTGGGAACGGTGAGTGAGGGGACATAAGTCACTCAATTGAGTTGGACCAGGCCTGGTCCCAGTGACCTGCAGTTCTCTTCCAGGCCGCGTCTTGTGCTGGCCAGGGTTTTAGGGATTTTTAGGAAATGACATGGTGTTTCATTTCTTTGGGGGAAGTTGAGTGATTAGATTTTTCCTTCTTGGTTTTTTTTGTTTTTTTTTTTTCCCTTGAGGAAAGGTTTGACTCAGCTAGGCAGTGGGCTGGGCTAACCTGGCCTCCAGCAGCTGGTTTCTGCTTTGAATTAAGCCTTTTCTATTAAGAGTTGTGTTTTAGTTGAGGGGCTTTGATTGTGTCTGTCCCTTTTGAATTCTCATCAGTTTTTGGTGGCGGACACCTTCCTGGCCCCACCCCCACCCCGTTACCCAGCCTTCCGAGATGGAGATCTCAAGGGAAGTGGCTGGGATGCTGGGTTTGATTACACTGGAGCCTTCAGGAAGCATCTAAAGGCAAGGTGGAGAGTCGGTGGGGAGGAAGGGTTTTTAGCCAGACCTCCCTGGGGAGACTTACACCGGACTCAGGTCCTGCCTGCCCCAGGAAACTTTCTTTCTCTCACCTCTTAAGTAAATTGCAGCCTGGTGAATAATTAACCTTGCTCTTCTAAGCTTTAAAAACAAAATAAAATAAAATCCCAACTTAACAAAGATTAGGATACAGTTTTTGCCAGGCAGGATAAAAAAAATGGCAAAGGAGACCCTGGGAGAAGATGGTGGTCCTGTTCTCTACCCCCAAGTCCTGACAACGTGGGCAGTTCTGATACTTGAAATGTTCTCAGGGTTTCTTTGGGGGCTGTCCTTGCCAGGCCTCTGAGCTTCTTCGGGTCTTTACTTCATTGCGTCTTTGCTCAAAGTTAAGATGTCTGAATCTCCCAGGATGATCGGAGATTCTCCCCACTACTTTGTCTAGCAACCACTTGGCCCTCCGTGCTTCATGGAGTCCACTGCCTCCCAGGCCAGGAAGCTGGTAAATATTTGGTGAGTGTCAGTTCTTTTGCACAAGAGTACAACACTCCCAGCCTGTGCTAGGCTCCTGAAAGTTTTCTCAGAAACGAAGGTGCATCGAGGGTCTGCCCATGTGAGAGCTTCAGTTCTTGACCTTTCTGCCAGCTGCGTGGCCTCGGCCTGGTGACTTGTCTTGCCCCGGTTCTCCCCCGTGAAACTAGGGTGCCTACCTTAGGAGGGTGTGGCGAGGCTTGAAGGTAAAAAAAAAAAAGTGTGTACAGTGTCTGGCACAACCTGGCAGATCTCCCGTGGGTGGTCTACACACACACATTGAAACTGCCTGTATGCATGCGTGTTGGTTGAGAAGGGTTCAGTGTGATTGAAACCTCAGGCCTCTGGGTCTGGCAAGTTCTCAAGCTGACTGCTGTTAGCTGTGGGCGAGTTGCTTAACCCTCCGTGTGCAGTGGCTTCCTGATCCCAAGGGTGGAGGTAACATCTGGGAACCCTTTCCCTGTCTGGGTCTTGGTACTTCGTGTGTGTGTGTGTGCACGCGCGCGTGGAGAGGTCAGAAGACAACCTCTACATATCTATGCACTTTTCTTCACCCTCGTCGAAACAATCTATTGCTACCATATAGGAAACCCCTCAAGCTTTCCATTCTCCTCCCATTATCATAGGCATATCATATCATAGGGATCACAGATGCATGGGCTACTTTACATTGGCTTTATGTGAGTGCTGGGGTTATTCCAGGTCCAGCAGGCTTTATAAGCAAGCACCTTTAACCACTGGACCGTCGCCTCCTTTAAAAAAAATATTTTATTTATTTGGAAGAAAGAGACAAAAAGAGAGAGACGAGAAAGTGTGAGTGAATATGGGCATGCCAGGCCTCCCGCCACTGCAGATGAACTCCACACACACGTGCCACTTTGTCCATCTGGCTTTAGATGGGTACTGGTGAATCAGACCAGGGCCATCAGGTTTTGCAAGCAAGCGCCTTTAACTATCTCTGCAACCCCTTCTCCTCGTCTTCCTCCTTCCTCCTTCTTCTCCTTCTTTTTTTTTTTTTTTTAGGTAAAGCAAAGCAAAGGAGATTTTACTAAGAAAACAGTTAGGAAAGCTCAGCGTGTCAGGCAAGCATGCGTGGGATTCCAGCTGGTATCCCAAGAAGAGCTGGAAAGGAGGAAAGGAAAGGTCACACACGTTTTGAGTTCAAGCTCAGAAAAGCGGTCATGCTTAGTAGTGACGATCTAGAAAAAGCCGTTCCTTTCATTTTTTTTTTCTTGCCCACCTCCTGTGTGCCAAGGACTGAACCACGCCAAGGCTGGGGTGACATCTGTGAGCAAGCTGGCCTTTTCCTTACTGCCCTTGTGGCCTCTCCCCCCCCCCAGCCCTGAGAGCAGAGGAGGTGCTGAGCTGAGTCTGAGATCCTGAGGGGGAAGGGTTTCACAGCTGGCCGCTGGGCAGAGCAGAGTGCCAGGCCTCCTGGGTGTAGCTCCCAGGTTGGGAGCCAGAAAGCCTGAGCTATAGCATAGGAGGTGGGTAGATCTGGGACCTGGATTAGTTAGTGCAGACCTTAAAGGAAGCCTGGCTGGTAGATGTGGCCACCTTGCACATCTGCTCTGCAGTGCAGCCAGCCAGCCAGCTCAAAGACTCCCCTACTTCTCACCCACCAACCAACAACTTTTTTTTTTTTTTTCCTCCAAGGTAGGGTTTCTCCAGCCCAGGCTGACCTGGAATTCACTGTGTAGTCTCAGGGTGGCCCCTGAACTCTCAGCGATCCTCCTACCTCTGCCTCCTGAGTGCTGGGATTAAAGGCGTGTGCCACCACGCCCGGCTTGCTTGTACGTTTTTATGGCACAGCATTGTTTTTATTTATGATTTCTTTTCTTTCTTTTTTTTTTTTTTTTGAGGTAGGGTCTTACTCTGATTCAGGCTGACCTGGAATTAACGATGTAGTCTTAGGGTGGCCTTGAACTCACGATGCTCTTCCTACCTCTGCCTCCCGAGTGCTGGGATTAAAGGCGAGTGCTGGGATTAAAGGCGTGCACCACCATGTCCGGTTTATTTATAATTTCTTAAAAGGAGGGAGGTAGGGGATGACCACCTATCTTTTTTAGTGCTTCACTTTTTTTTGTTATTTAATATTTTATTTTTATTTATTTATTTACTTATTTGACAGAGAAAGAGGGAGAAAGAGAGAGAATGGGCATGCTAGGGCCTCCAGCCACTGCAAACGAACTCCAGACGCGTATGCCCCCCTTGTGCATCTGGCTAACGTGGGTCCTGGGGAATCGAACCTGGGTCCTTTGGCTTTGCAGGCAAATGCCTTAACCGCTAAGCTATTCCTCCAGCCCGTGCTTCTCTTTTTAATTGCCTTAGCTAACCCTGGGCAGGGCGTAGGATGTATCGAACAGAAGGCAAATGACTTCTCACCCACCTCGAGTGCTCCCTCCCTCCCTCTCACCCTCTCTCCCTTTGGCATGGTCTGGAGAACTAGAGAATTTTGAAATCGTTTTGTGGCCAGACCCCTGTGTTGGCTGCCCAAGAGAGCTGAGGAGGAAGGTGCCTTGTGGAAAGAACTGTGATTTTAATCTCAGCTGTGCCTCCCTGGGGCCTGCCAGTGCCACCCCTGTCTGGCAGGCATGTACCTCCTTGTGGCCTCAGCACCCCTAGGAGTCCTGGCTGGGAGATGCAGACGCAGGGCAGGGCGCAGGGGAATGGAGCTGGAGCCGCTGTAGGGAGAAGCGGGAGGGGTGTGGGAAGAATTCGGAGATGTGCAGCTGTGAAATTTGGATCAGGCTAGGGAGACTGTGGTTCATGCTCATGAAACCATCTTCCTCACACTGGATTTCTGCCCTGGGTGTGGGGTTCAAGGACTAACACTGGCTTCTCTTTATTGGGGATAGAGGCTTAAATTCTAGTCTTCTAAGCAACCTATATGTATATATAAAAAAGTAACCCTCCTCTTTTTCCCTTCCCACCCTTCTGAAAAGAAAGGGCATTGCAGTTCATTTACTGATAACAACTGGTTTTCCAGAAAGTGCAAGAAAACGCTTTTCTGAGGAAGATAGGATTGGGGCAGGGGGATGAAGGCACTGACTTGGGAGTTGGAAGCCCGGCCATCCCGGTGACTGGCGGGGTTGCTTCCCTCCCTGCCGGTACACGCTCGCTTTGCATTAGTAAGAAAGAACAGAAGAGTGGAGGCTGGAGCACGCACGGGAACTTCCCAAGTGAGACCAGAGTTCGCTCCCCAGCCGGTGGGACCCATGAATAAACCTTGGCGAGGTCAAGGCAGGACAACCTGAGGCTGGCAGGCCTGCTTGTTGGCTCTTTATCTGGGATGAAAACTGGAAGGAAGGCAAGCCCTGCCAGGGTGAAGGGGTTCCTGTTTCTTCAGGGAGGTTTGCCTGGAACAGCTTGGGGGGGGGGGTCAGAAGCACGCCCACTTTTGCAGGGGCAGGTTCGTGGGATCACGTCAGAGGGGACGTTTTCTCTTGACTCCCTTGCTGCTGTGAGCTTCATCAGCACTTGGGGGCAGGGACAGGTTTAAAGGAAAAAAGTGTCTTTGCTCTCAGAAGTTGGAGGGTGATTAAACAGATACTTGGAACTAGGATGTAAGTATAAGCAAAATGTTGGTCTCCCCAGTGCCTGGGAGAGTGGAGCAGGCCACTTGGTCCCGGCTGGCTGGTGTGGAGGGCGATTCTCCCGCCACGGACACGCCCACTCACTCTCCTCCACGGCTCATGGCTGCAAAGTTTTTGTTCATCTTTGCCCAGGTCTGAGTGTGCGCGCTAACCTTGGCCAAATTGTGGATGTTGAAACATCTGGCAAAAGATCACATTTTCACAAAGGGCCTTTTCTATAGAGATGAGCTTCCAGGGGGAGCAGAGCTGGCGAGTAGGAAAACAACTTTAGCTTTGACTCTGGAAAGGGGTGGGGTCCAGGATCCTGACTTTGAATATAAGGGCTGGGAATGGAGCAAGGGGCAGCCTTTGATAATAGAAGTAGCTGGAGAGCCAGTCCCCCCCCCACCCCAATGCCAGAGCCCGAGTTGGGGAAGGGGCTGCTGCCAGCCTCTCCTGGCATTCTCCCTGTCCGTCCTCTTGGTGGATTTTGTTATAATTAGACAAGTTGTGACAAATATCCTATTGCTCTTCGGGCCAGAGACTTGTAAGGAGCCCTGCCTGGAAACCCAGCCTTGTTCACTTGGGAGCCACAATTAGGCAAGAGAACAGTTCACGGGCCCCTGATTCAATAAAGACCCTTTTATGATGTTAGTTTTTCCCAGAAAAATAATACCACTTTGCTTCGTTTATTGCATTTAGATGTGTAATCATATTAGAGACGAGCAGCCCAAGGGATTTGAAGTTACGTACTTG
The DNA here is from genome assembly GCF_020740685.1 of Jaculus jaculus. Taxonomy (NCBI): domain Eukaryota; kingdom Metazoa; phylum Chordata; class Mammalia; order Rodentia; family Dipodidae; genus Jaculus; species Jaculus jaculus. The sequence continues at coordinate 88,772,320 of NC_059110.1, forward strand.
GGGTTTTCACCAAAGCCTGTCACCATCTTCAGAGAAAAAGTGTCCTTAAAAAAGAAAAAAAAATGACAGGGAACATTTTTAAGGATTTTCTCTCTTGGCCTTCAGAAGACCTTTTCTCCCTTCGGGGTGAGAGGTAACCCAGGAACAAAACGCAGAAAGTGAAAGTAAGGTGCCTGGCTACTCTGGACAGTCCTGTGTTGTGGACCCTGGCAGTGCCCGTGATCTCAACATGGTCTCTGCCCTCTTTGTATTTGTTAGATGCATAGCACCGGTCCTGTGCAGGGCCAGAGAGGGTGTCTGTGTCCTCCCTACAATGCTCTTGTGGGCCTCTGTCAGACTGTAGCAGCTACTGCTGTTAGCAGGTGGCTGGAGCGGTCCTCCTTGACTAAATATAGCCAGGAGTCCCCCAGCAGCTTGGGGCTTGCTGGGTGGGTGTGCTAGGCCCTCCCTGGCATTAAGCTGGCATCTCTACCAGGTGTATGGTGTTTGGAGAGGTCTACTCTCCTGTGCAGAGTCTCCCACCCCCCCAATTCCTCTTTACTACCTTGCCCCCAGAACTGTTCTCAGCCAGGCCCGAGGCATTTCTCAATCACGGAATAAAATCACTCCCAGAAATCTGCTCAGTGCCAGGGTGAGGTAGAAATCACCAATGGCATCAAGAACTTCTTTCCCAATTCAGGGTTTAGAAATCTCGGGCCATGAGGAAATTGCTGGTAGTCATTGGTAGGAGCTGTCACTTAAGAAGCACAGGGCATGACATTTCAGAATGCTGAAACCACATTGCAATGGAAGTGGGGAGGACAGTCCGTTGGATTGCAGAACGTCTGGTGGGAGCCGGCCTTGCAATCTCTTCACGTCTCCTCTGTTGCAGAAGAGCTGCGCATTTTCTAGGGAATGGTTCATCTGTGTAGTGAAATAATTGTACAATATTCCTTGAACTTTAGGCTTTCTGGATGTTTTACACTCTTGGAAGAGACACTGTTACATTACATAGACTCTTACATTCTACCCCCTGCCACCTCACCAATTAGAACATCTGAAACCAGACTATCGAGTTAATACGTTTTTTCCCCCCCCTAATTAGCTGTTAGGAAGTTGTGATAAGATAAATTATTTTAGATTTCCAAACTTTGGCCATAGGGAGACTGAAAGTATGCAAGGGAGAAAAATCCTGCATTTTTAAAGTTTCAACTTCCAGTCTACCTGTTTCTAGCAAGCCTATCCTGCCTGTCCCCCCCCCACCCACCCACCGAGCCACAGTGACTAGAAAACAGTTTATTATCCTTGATCTGAATGAACAGTTGGAAAACTGTTCATTTAATAACCTCAGCTCCTTTTTACTCTTCAGTCAAAAAAACATTAAATACTACTTTTTAGCAGTAACCCTAGTAGCTGTTCTTCAGAGGGGGAAACGTCTAGTGGTGTGAATTCAGTCAGTGTGTCTTGACTGCGGGTCCTGTGTGTACTGTCTTGTGCTCTGAGGCAGTGGGGACAGTCTGGCCAGGCTTAGGGTGACGTCGCCAGGGGTATGGAATTGAGACAGTGTCTGTGCTTTGTAACTGCTCGAGCTGCTGGCCAACACGCAAGAACCCTGAAAACATGAAGTTGCCACTTTTTTAACTAAATGTGTGAGAAACCTGACCCCAACTGACCTGAGACTCTCAGAGCCTATATTTGTCCTGGGGACTGAATATTCATGGGTTTTTCACGGGCGGAGATATTAATGCATTTGATTACAGGTGCTGCCCTGCTGGGGTGTTGCGTAATGTATGGCATAGGTACCACATTGCCCTTCTGAAACCCTAGAACATTCCAAAAGCACATCTGGCCTGCAAGTCGAGTGAGAGGTTGTCCCTCTACAGTAGCATCCACTTGAGGTGGCAACAGCCTTGTGCCCAGAGACAGGACAGTCTAGCTTTCTTAGTCTCATCTCTGGTGACAGTGGGAGCCAGCCAGCCTGCAGGCGAGCTGCCCCCAGGACCTATACTTGTCCCAGTGCCCGTGCCTGGGCTGCCCCATGGCCCTCCAAAGCCCCTTGGTTGCTTGGCCTTAAGAGCTCAGCAGGTCTTGTTCCTGTGTTGTGTCCTTTGTTCAGCCCAGAGCCTAGTGCATACTTTTTCCTGTAAAGGTCCAGATAGCAAATGTTTTGTGCCTTGAACGCCATGTCTTGCAACTGTAGGCAGGAACTGAATTAGAATGTTTCAGCTTATTTTTATGTGTACGTGTTTATGGGCACACCAGGGCCTCTTGCCACTGCAGTCAGACACTAGATGTTTGTGCCACTTTTTGCGTCCAGCTTATATAAGTGGGTGGCTGGGAAATTGAACCCAGGTTGGCAGGGTTTGAAAGCAAGTGCCTTGAACCACCAAGCCATCTTCTCAGCCCTCAGCTTATTTTTGAACTTAGAGTTTGTTATCCAAACCAGGGCATTGAATATGATAGGCAAGCACTGACTCACTAAGCCTGAATCCCCAGCCCAGTGATGAGTATTTAATAGAAATCATACTTAGGGGCTGGAGAGATGGCTTAACGGTTAAGCGCTTGCCTGTGAAGCCTAAGGACCCCAGTTCGAGGCTCGGTTCCCCAGGTCCCACGTTAGCCAGATGCACAAGGGGGCGCACGCGTCTGGAGTTCGTTTGCAGAGGCTGGAAGCCCTGGCGCGCCCATTCTCTCTCTCTCCCTCTATCTGTCTTTCTCTCTGTGTCTGTCGCTCTCAAATTAAAAAAAAAAAAAAAGAAATCATACTTAGAGTTTCCTGGGCTAGCCTGGTGCAGTGTGATCCCTCTCACGGTACCGAGCAGCAGCAAGTTACAGCTGCCAGCCAGCCACATGATCTCAGTGGGGAAACACCCCTTTTCAGAGAGCTGTGTTGCTAAGCAAAGGGCATAAGGTAGATTTCGCATAGCACATGCATTTGCAGTATATGGTACTTACTTAATTAATTTATTTATTGTTGTTTTGTTTTTTTGAAGTAGGGTCTCTCTCTGGTCCATACTGACCTGGAATTCGCTCTGTAGTCTCAGGGTGGCCTCGAACTCACGGCGATCCTCCCACCTCTGCCTCCTGAATGCTGGGATTAAAGGCGTGTGCCACCACGCCCGGCTAAAAATATTTTTATTTGCAGAGAGAAGAGGCAGAGAGAATGGGTGTGCCAGTGCCTCCAGCCACTGGCTACAGATGAACTCCTGATCTATGTGCTGGTGCCCACTATGCATCTGGCTTTATATGGGTACTGGGGGATTGAACTAGCCCAGCATATGATATTTTTAATTTACAGTGGGTTTAACAGCACTTGACCTCATCTGTAAGGATCTCCTCTATGCTGTTGTGTTATTGTAGCCTGATAGCAGCCACAGTGCATCAATAAATGAGCATGTCTGTGTGGGTTTTTTTTTTTTTTTTTTTCGAGACAGGGTCTCATGTAGCCCAGGCTAGTCTCGAACTCACTATGTAACTGAGGAAGCTCTTGAACTTGTGATCTTCCTGCGTTGGGATTACACACGCACAGCCACCGTTTTATCTTGTGCTGGGGATCTTTGTGTACGCTAGGCAAGCATTCCGAGTATGTTTGTGGATTTGGCCTGTTGGCCAGTTTGCCAACTGTGTGTGCAAAGGATACCTGTGATTCCTTAAACATACACCTCTAAAGAGGTGCCTACTGTCCCTCTGGGTCAGCTTGTTTCGTTTCCACCCCTGTGAAGTTGCTACTAAGGAGGTAACAGTTGTTGCTGTCATTGTTGGACCTGTCCTTTGCCTTGGCTCCCCATGTCTGGAAGCATGGATGGGAGGAAGGTTCCAGATGCCTTCTCTGTGTTGGACTTGAGAGCAGGCATGTGCTGGCCATCTGCATTGGGCCAGGAGGATTGCTGCTGGGGGAGTCCAGTCTCTGCAGAAGCTGTGGGGGGAAGACAAGGGGCCGAGAGCCAGTTTTCTTACCAGAAAAATTTCTGGCAGACAGAGATTGGTGATCTTAAAGCCAGCAGCTCTCTCTGATGGATGAACTTTCAGATCTGGCTTGTTCATCACAGGTCAGAACATCCAGCAAGTTGGGGTGTGGGGAAGGAGGTCTTGGCCACTGAGGTCAAAGGTGGCTTTTCACTGTAACCCAGGCTGAAATCCACCCGAGCCCTCTGGACCCCACTTCCACAGCTAGCTGGCTGGCTGGGGTGTCTGGCTAGGGGGCAGGACCTCGCAGGCAGTTGGCCCCTGCCCCACAAGCTTGGCTGCTCCCAGGGCCAGCCCTGGCCCAGTGGTTTCTTTCTGTAGGAAACGCACTGGCACTCTCTGTCCGACCACCTTCTTCCCAGCCAGGGTGGGGCTGGTACATAGCTTCTTTCTAAAGCGCATTCCATACAAGGGCTGGTGTCCAGCTGGCTTTCTCCGATCATGGTTTTGTGGGTGGCTGACTACTTAGGGACTCTGTTCAAATGGGAGCCTCCTCTCCCTACAGCTCCCTCATAAGCCTTGGTGGCTGGTTAGCCCCAGAAGAAACGCACTGCCTAAACTCAGTCATGGACCTGTGCCCAATACGGGCCTGGCACGGAGTGGGGACTCAGGGAGGGCTGGTAGGACTGGGCCAGGTGGTGGCAAAGTCAGGTTGAAAAGGGTCACTGTCCCATAGCTAGCACGGCTGTCACCATTGCTGGGGGCAGCCACTTGGCCTGGCCTTTGTTTTTGAGCACCTAAGCTCACCAGCCCCTGGACTGTGGTGGGAAGGCATGCCCCACAGGACTCACGCATGGGTGTCCCCAAGAATCACCAGAGGAGTCTGTCGCCAGTGCAGATTCCAGGGCTCTTGGTACCTCCCTGTGAGCCCCGAATCAGCACTGAAGCTTGAGTTGGTGAGGTAGGAGTCCCTGGCTGTGTTCTGGTGGAGTGGGGTCTTAGGTGAGACACAGTGTGACATGTGTTGAGGCAGAGAAAAAGGACGAGTTATAGCCCAGGGAAAGACTTGAGTCAAGAAAAGTCACCCAGGGAAGGGGAGCTGAGTCTTGAATCTCAGAACAAGGGGTGGTGGCGATGGCTGGTCTTCACTGACCCATTTCAGCCTGGCCAGGCACAGCTCTAAGACTTGTGCACACATACTTTTATTTATTTATTTACTTTTGTTTTTTCAAGGTAGGGTCTCACTCTAGCCCAGGCTGACATGGAATTCGCTATGTAGTCTCAGGGTAGCTTCGAACTCAGGTGATCCTCCTACCTCTGCCCTCCAAGTGCTGGGATTAAAGGCGTGTGCCACCACACCCGGCTCACACATACTTTTATGGCCTTCCTGACTACCCATGAGATGGGTAGAGCCCAGTCTCCAGAGGCACAGACCCAAATATAGGATTGAAGTAGCCTATGTGGCCAGTGAGAAGCTGGCATTGCACGTCCTATAGGGGCACAGCGGGCAGCAGATGGCCCGAGGAGACTGGAAGCTGCAGGGACGGGCTGCTCAGCAGACAAATCAGGATGTGGTCATGTTCACAAGTGTGACAGGTGCCAGTGACTCAGACCCTGCCGTGTAAGGGACCACTGGGGTTTGAGTTGCTGGTGGGGTGTGTATGGCTGTGTGGCTGTGGTCTTGCTTTAGGCTGGAAGCTCTAGGCAGGTGACTGGTACCATTTGGGAGGAGCCCAGCGTGCTTCTGTCAGTGTGACCAGGGTGAAGGACACATTGTCAGTGCTCAGGGGCAGTGAGGCACAGTTTATTCCACCCCAGCCCCTTTCTCAGAGGGGTTCTCATGGTTTAGCTGCTGCTCTTGGCATAGAGAATATGCTTTTGTTTCTTTCTTTCTTTCTCCCTCCCTCCCTTCCTTTTTTTTTTTAGGTAGGATCTCACTCTAACTCGGTGACTTGGAACTCTAGCTCCAGGCTGGCCTTGAACTCACAGCAATCCTCCTACCTCTGTATCTCAAGAACTGGGATTAAAGGCGTGCACCACCACACCCGGTGAGGATACACTTTTGTTAAGCCTGCCAAACACATCACTCAGGTGTATTATTCCCGGCTGAGAAATAGAGAACTTTGCACATGGTCACACAGTGAGTGGCCCTTGGTCCCTGTTCTTCTTAGGTATGTGCGACACAGTGGGAGCCACAGTGTTTGAGAGGCTGAGTGGCCTGCACACACGTCGGGACCCATGGTCAGGCTCCCGTGGAGCCTGTGCTGAGCTGGGCGAGACAGGATCCTTGTGGCCAATGGGGCAGATCCTATCTTTGCTAGGGATCAGAGGGAAGTGGCCTGGCAGCAGGGAGCAGGTGACCGGTTGATGGTGGCCTTCAGTGAAAGGCTAGGATCTGTGGAGAGGAGGCTGCTGGGGTCTTTCTTGTATGGGCCTTTGTGTTGGGAGTTGACAGTCTTGTGCTTGGTGACTTGCAGAAGAAAGCTTCCTGTTGCAGAGCATCTTAAACAAGATTGCAGTTCTGGAAGCTTCCCTCCCTCTCTCCACACATCTTCCCATAAGAAAAAAAAAAAAAAATCAGTTACTGTTCCCCCAGCATTTCTTTAGAGCCTGTAATTTGTTGATTTAAACTTAGAAATTGTGTGGGATTTTCGAGAATTCTACAAACAATGTCTTGTTGCCTGTTACTTTGGTCAAAAGGCACGGGGGTAGGTACACCTTCTTGTTCAAGCCCACCGGAAACTCTGGTTTGTATGTGAAAGGGGGAACAGAGAAGTCTGAGAGCTGGATGGGGTTTGTTCAAGTCGAAGCAGCAGTTCAGTTCCTCTCCACCCTCCCTAACACGTGCACACACGCACACTCGCACACTCGCGTCTCAGGTGGTAGCTGCTTGCTTCACTTGCCTGCTACGCTAACAGAGGACCTGTGACCGTGTGCCTTTCTCTGACAGTTCCTCTGGGTTCAGTAACAGAGCAGAAGTCCTCTCCTTTTTTTTTTTTGTTGGTTTTTTGGTTTTTTTGAGGTAGGGTCTCACTCTAGCCCAGGCTGGCCTGGAATTCACTATGTAGTCTCAGGGTGGCCTCGAACTCACAGTGATCCTCCCACCTCTACCTCCCAAGTGCTGGGATTAAAGGCGTGCGCCACCACACCCTGCCTCATTTGTTTTATTTTGAGACAGGGCTCATGTAGCCCAGGCTAGCCTCAAACCCACTGTGTAGCCAAGGATGACCTTGAACTTCTGATGGTCCTGCCTGTACCACTTGAGTGCTGGGATTACAGGCACTTGGTTCCTTTGAAATGGGAGTGAATGCACTGGGAGATGAGCTCCCTCCAGGCCCCTTGTGCAGGGTAATCCCAGCCAGAATTTGGGAAGAGAGGCAGGTCAGAATCCAAGTGTCATTTCTTGGGGTGGGGGGTGTGTCACATAGGGGAAGGTGTGTTGCTCTTTTCCACAGGGGCTGGGGATGGTGGAAACAGCACCAGCCCCAGGCTTCCAGCCTGGACTGATTTCCTTGTCACATCTGGTCAGAGACCCTCACTTGGCCCTTAGGGCTCAGTCCCTCCAGAGTAGGTCCATGCGTCCCACCTGTGAGATAAGGGCCGTGTGTTTCTAGTCCACAGCTCCCTGTGTCAGAAGGCACCTACTGACTGGGTTAACAGAGTCTAGGTGGAATGAAGGGCCATCATCCCCGGGTATGTTGTGGGAGGGCAGTGCGGCCGGCTGTGGGTCTGGCTGAGCGTGGAGACCATCGTGAGACTCTGGAGCCACAGCCTCTTGTGGGGAAGTGGCCGGTGTCGGCTAAGGGGACACTCAGCCCACCTGAGCCGAAAGGATGACCGCCTGCCTACTCGGAGAGTGTTCAAAGACAGCAAGAAAAATGAGGGACTTTCAGGGGCAGCTGTGTTTTCTGACTCAGTCATAATGCCCCTAAAAATCCTTATTGTTCTTGCAGTGTGCATCGGGCCACAGTGGTGGCCACCAAACCTACCCTTCAAGCACCTGTCCCTTCCGGGATGGTAGAGACTTCCTGGGGTTCAGACTGGAACGTATTCCTGAGATCCAGAGGGACTGAGGACTTGCTGGTTGTTGGATCCGTTAATTTGGCCCACACATTCGTTTATGTATATTTTCAGTCATGTCTTACCTGTTGGGGGATGGTTGTGAGGATAAGGACGTCTGGATATTCCTGTGTAGGTTAGAGTACAAAGTCTCCTTGGTTCTTGTGTGGAGATTACTTTATGGTAATGTGGGGGGGGGGAGCTAGAGGGAATGCCTCTCCCCACTTCATTTTAATTGTTTTTGAAGCAAGGGCTCACTCTAGCCTAGGCTGACTCGGAATTCATCTGGAGCCTAGATTAACCTTGACTCAGCCTCTGGAGTGCTGGGATTAGAGCCATGAGCCACTATGCCTGGCTGCCAACCCCCACCCCCGCCCCCAGCCTTTCTTGACAGTGAGAAGAGAGGAGCCGGCACCTAGGCAGGAGCTCACATGCCTTTTAAAATAAAGGCCTCTGCAAGTGTTCTTCTAGGACGGTGACCTGGCTGTTTTGAAAAGGTGGTTGCTTCGATCTGGGGCATTTCTCCATAGTCATGACTGGAGCTTGCTAATTTCTTTGTTGGACATTTTCCATCTTCCTTTGACTTTCAGGAATCTCCTCTATGCTCGACAGGTTCCCCATCCTACAGATTTTTTAAAAAATATATTTTATTTATTTGAGAGAGAGGGAGAGAGAATGGGTGCATCAGGGCCCATAGCCACTGCAAACAAACTCCAGACACGTGCTACCCTGTGCATTGGGCTTACATGGGTCCTGGGTAATCAAACCAAGGTCCTTTGGCTCTGTAGGCAAGTGCCTTCACCAGTAAGCAATCTCTCCATCCCCTATAGATTATTATTATTATTTTGGTTTTTCAAGGTAAGGTCTCATTCTAGCTCACACTGACCTGGCACTCACTATATAGTCTCAGAATGATCTCGAACTCACAGCGATCCTCCCACCTCTGCCTCCCCAGTGCTGGGATTTAAGGTGTGCGCCACCACCATGCCTAGCCCCCTACAGATTTTTTTTTTTTTTTGAGGTAGGTTCTCACTCTAGCCCCGGCTGACCTAGAATTCAGTATGTAATCTCTCAGGGTGGCCTCAAATTCACGGCAACCCTTCTACCTCTGCCTCCCAAGTGTGTGCGCCACCATGCCCAGCTCCTACAGATACATATTTTTAAACTTTATTTTTTTTAAAAATTTTTTATTTATTTATTTGAGAGCGACATACACAGAGAGAAAGACAGATAGAGGGAGAGAGAGAGAATGGGCATGCCAGGGCTTCCAGCCTCTGCAAACGAACTCCAGACGCGTGTGCCCCCTTCCTTGTGCATCTGGCTAACGTGGGACCTGGGGAACCGAGCCTCGAACCAGGGTCCTTAGGCTTCACAGGCAAGCGCTTAACCGCTAAACCATCTCTCCAGCCCTTAAACTTTATTTTTATTTATATATTTGAAAGAAAGAGAGGGTCAGAGAGAGAATGGGCGTGCCAGGGCCTCTAGCCAAACGAACTCCAGACGCATGCGCCCCCTTGTACATCTGGCTTATGTGGGTCCTGGAGCCTAGAGCCGGGATCCTTTGGCTTTGCAGGCAGTTGCCTTAACCGCTAAGCCATCCAGCCCCTCCTAGAGATATTTTTGACTGGACTGAGACCTTATCCCAGGGGGCTCCTAGTGCAAGTGGGGCAGCCATAAAGCAGAAATGCCTATGTATTTTGATTTTTTTCTTTTTTTGGAAACAGGGTCTCAGGTATCCCAGGTTGGCTTCCAACTCTCTGAGTAGCTGAGGATAACTTTGAATTCCTGATCTTCCCACCTCTACCTCCTAAGTGCTGGGATTACAGGTGTGCACCATCATGCCAGGCCAGAAATGCCTTTTTAAAAACAGGAACCACTTTGTGACATGCCACCATTATTCTACCGTGATGTCACCCAATCTCAAAGCAACCATCTTGCTTGCCAGCTGAGTGTGGGCTAGTGGCTTTTCCACCGATGGGCAGAGGACACTCTTCACAACAGATCAACAAGCATGATGAGCCTGCTGCAGCAGGTCCCCCAGCATCTTAAGGACCTTGAGTCAGCAGAGTAAAGGCACCCTTAAGATTCTGTAGGGCACCCAGGAGCCAGCTTGAATGCACTTGTACCCAACAAGATGGTTTCATGTGTTTGGCAGACGTCAGACCTCAACCGCCTGTGACCCTCTTTCCTGCCACTACTGTGCCCTCCAGACCCACTGAAGATGGTTTTTGAGAGGCTGGTGGCTCACAGTTCTCTGCTGTGTGCTCCTCACGAGACCATTCAGCAGTAAGGTAAAGCCTAAACACAGATGGGATTTAGCCCTTCCTAGTGAGAGATGGGCGGGGTTCTGGTGGAATGAGGACCACACCTGCAGAGGACCAGGATGATACAGCTGTCCTGTAAACTATGGGCTTTGCTGGCTGTTGCCAACTTTTAATCAGCTATATCCCCTTCCTTGAAGCCCCTTGGCCTTCTCTTTTCTCCTGCAAATCTTGTTTCTGCCTGTGTTAGCCCCCCCCCCCCATAAGGTCTCACTCTGGCCCAGGCTGACCTGGAATTCACTATGGAGTCTCAGGGTGGCCTCGAACTCACAGTGATCCTCCTACCGCTGCCGCTGGAGTGCTGGGATTAAAGGCGTGCGCCACCATGCCTGGTACATTAATTTTAAAAAATAGTCCATCAGGAATAAAACTCTTGTTTCACCCCAAATGTGAAAGAATTACCTGCAACAAAGGCTCATAGCCCATGCCTTTAATCCCAGCACTTGGGAGGCAGAGGTAGGAGGATCACCATGAGTTCCAGGTCAGCCTGGGTTAGAGTGAGATCCTACCTTGAAAAACAAAACAAAACAAAACAAAAGGCTCATAAATGCCAGTGCTTGAGAATGTCTGCTAATGAGCCATGGCCTTCTGCCTCTCTTCCCCTCTGGCCCCACCGTGTGAGCAGGCACTGTGCCCTCAGGAGCCTGGACGTTCTTTTTACTGAGGTGAACATGCTGCAGCAGTTGCTGCCTTCCAGCCAGGAAGCTCAGAGATCTTGCTGGAGGGAGTTGAGTAGTACTGGATTGATGGACTCCTAGTGAGAACGTGACCCCTGACTGATGGCCAGGTGGCCCCTGCAGCGCTTCCTGACTGTAGTCACAGGAATCATTTGGGGAGCGTTATGCTTGGGCCCTGCTGAAAGTGTGTGGATTGGCATTGCTGTGTCAAGAGGAGCCCACATTTTTGCTGTTGGTTCTTGCGCTCCTTGGCTGTTAAGCAGTCAGGGGGAACCATCAGGCTACATGCCCACAAGTGGCAGTGGAAGAGGTGCCCCTCCAGCTTTGCCCACCTACAGAGCTACTTCGAGGAGAGGACCATTTGCAGTTAGCAGGCTTTCACTTTTCTGATGCTCAGTCATCCTTTTTGGTTTTTCGAGGGAGGGTCTCACTCTAGCCCAGGCTGAGCTGGAGCTCACTATGTAGTCTCAGGGTGGCCTCGAACTCATGGCAATCCTCCTACCTCTGCCTCTTGAGTGTTGGGATTAAAGGCATGCGCCATCACACCTGGCCTCAGTCATCTTTTGACCCTGATTTTCAGACAGAAATCAGGCTGAGATCAGGGTAGATTTAGCAAAGGACACAACAAGGATACGGCAGAGCTGAGAGTCACATCTGCACCCTGACCCCCAAGATAGTACTATTAAAATTTTTGGGTTTATTTTTATTTATTTGAGAGTGATAGAGAACGAGGCACAGAGAGAGAGAGAGAGAGAGAGAGAATGGGCATACCAGGGCTTCCAGCCACTGCAAACAAACTCCAGATGCATCTGGCTTACATGGGTCCTGGGGAACCAAGCCTCAAACCGAGGTCCTTAGGCTTCACAGGCAAGCGCTTAACCACTAAGCCATCTCTCCAGCCCCAAGACAGTACACTTCGTAATTATTTTATAAGAACCTTATTGTTGAGCTGGCCGTGGTAGTTCACACACGTATAATTCCCCAGCACTCACAAAGCTGTGGTAGGAGTATCACTGTGAGTTCGAGGCTTGCCTGGGCTGGAGTGACACCGTTCTCAAACAAAAAAGAGAACCCTATTATACACTTGATACCAAAGATGAGGTGGGGCTCTGCCTTGCTGTGGAACAGGTGTCTGTCCCACGGCACAGTGGGTCACTTCTCTTGGTCTCCAGCTGTCAAATACGCACTGCTGCCCAGTGTGCCACACTGCCACCATGGTAGGGCACCAGGTAGGGCAGGGTTAGGGCCATTTTACATGGGGGGAGAGTCTTTGCTCAAGTCACCCACGCTCGGTGGCGATGGCAAGACCTCTGCCTGCCGCTCCCCTGCTCAGAGGTGACCAGAAAGGAGCATAGCCTTGCTGGTGGCTCGCTCCTGGGGTCCTAACCCCTGCTTCCCCTGAGCACCACAGTCTCTAGCAGATGTCTCTCACCTGCCCCCCCCCCCCACGTCAACTCCAGAAGCCCAGCCTGAAGGCTTGCTAGGCAGGTTACCTGTGCAGGGAGCCAACCATGGGTGGTGGTGTCAGCTCCAGGAAGTGGTCTGCTGTTCCCCGGGCAGGTCTACAGACCTGAACGGCCAGCCTGGCCTGGGAATTGATGGATGGGGCTGGGAGCTGAGAACGCCACTTTCCTGGAGCCCCTGGGCTCTGGGCCAAGCCCTCAGGCTTCCTTTGTTGGGGAGGGCCTGAGTGAGCTGGGTCACTTCTTCGCAGCCTGGCACGGGCCCGCTCCCTCCTCAGTCTGGCTCGAGCTCTCCCCTCCACCCAGCCCTTTGCAGCACAGCACACACGCTCGGCACCAGCGTTCATGAAGCCCGCCTTCCGGAAAGCAGGAAGGCTCTGCAGGCCCACTCTGATGAAGCCCGCCTTCCAGAAAGCAGGAAGGCTCTGCAGGCCCACTCTGATGAAGCCCGCCTTCCAGAAAGCAGGAAGGCTCTGCAGGCCCACTCGCTACCAGAGCCTCTGGAAAAGAGTGCGTGGCATCTGCCCCAGCCTTTGCCCTGTGGAGCGAGGTTGGAAGATTGCCCTCAGCTGCCATAGCTTACTGGGGCTACAGAACCCCCCCACTCCAGTGGCAATCCAGCTGCTGGTCACGGCTCAGACAAGGGCTCTGAGCACAGGTGCTGGGATATGATAGGCCTTTACTCTGGGGTCTGACCAAGGGCAGTCAGTTAGTGTGTACTTCAGGAAGGCCTGTATCCTCTTGGGGCCTGTTGCCTCATTTGATGGGTGTCAGAGGGCCCCCTGTAGGGGCTTTCTAGCCCATTCTGTTTACAGATATGATGTCATTGCTGCCTTTCTTCCCTTTAGGTAGGACACCTGATCAGGGAACGCCTGGAGGGGAAGCTGTTCGAGGATGATAGTGGTACTGCACAGCTCCAGGAGGTGAAGTTTGGGCCTTCTAAATGGTAGATGGTGCCTTTGGCCCTTGATCCTGCAAGGATGAACTTTCCAGCCGTCTCTTCCCTGGCCGCCTGCCCTGGCTGAGCCCTGTTGAGCCAGTGGCCCTGGATTGATGAGATACAGTTCTTGGCGTCTGCCCTGGATTCCCGGAGATTGGAAGCCCGGGCTCATAGAGGCATCCCTCCCTTTGGTCTTTGGGAGTTTCAAATCCAGACTCCCACAGATGCAGGGTTCCCGCTGGACCAAGGCCAGTGGCTTTTGCATAGCTCTTCCCTTGCCTGCCAGCTGTCTTGAGGGTAGACATTCAGTAGCTCTCGGGGTATCCTGACTGCTGGGGAAGCACTAGGAGCCACCTTTTTTTTTTTTGTCCTAGAATTTGAACCCAGGGCTTTGTGTACACTAGGCACATGCTCTGCCACTGAGCTATATTCATAGTCCTTTTTTTTTTTAATTTATTTATTTGAGAGTGACAGACATAGAGAGAAAGACAGATAGAGGAGAGAGAGAGAATGGGCGCGCCAGGGCTTCCAGCCTCTGCAAACGAACTCCAGACGCGTGTGCCCCCTTGTGCATCTGGCTAACGTGGGACCTGGGGAACCGAGCCTCGAACCGGGGACCTTAGGCGTCACAGGCAAGCGCTTAACCGCTAAGCCATCTCTCCAGCCCTCATAGTCCTTTTTGATTTTTGAGCCTTGCTACATAGTAGGCCGGCTGACCTCAAACTCACTACCCTTCTTCCTCTATCTCTAGAACGCTGGGATTCCACGGGTGCACTGCCATGCCTGTTTTGGCTCTGTGTATGCTAGGCAGAGCCTGTGACATCACAGGCAAGCAGCCCTGGACTTGCGCAAGATGGGATCCATTTGTGGTGGCTGAGACATTATGGAATTATCTGGACGCAGGACTGGGTGACAGTACCACGATGAGTGGGTGGAGAGATGGACAGACTTCTGGCTTTCCATGGACCTCGTTTCTGAAGATCCATCTTGCCTTCACAGGTCGCTGGAGTCCAGGTGGGGTCAGTCCCATTCACTGGCTTTAGAGGTCAGCGCATGTTCCAGGCACATAGTCCTGAACCTCCCACGTGGGACTTCTGCAACTGTGGGGAAGAGAGACCTTTTTCAAACTGTGGGAGTTGCTAAGTTGATGGCCGTCAGCTTGGAGTTGCTGGTGGCCAACTTGTTCGGTGCTTGAGGCCGAAGCCAGCAGAGGGAGAGGGTGTGCACGCAGATCTCTCCTGCTGCCGTCACCCCGTGCCTGGATCCAGTGAAGCCAGCTGCTGGACTAACATGTAGTTCATTTTAAAACCAGGCTGTGTTGGGTTTCTGTCACAGAAAGGCTTCTAATACAGGCAGTATTTCTCATTTCTATTTTTGAAATTTTTTTTGTTTATTTTTATTTATTTGTTTATTTATTTGAGAGACAGAGAGAAAAGCAGATAGAGAGAGAATGGGTGCACCAGGGCCTCCAGCCACTGCAAACGAACTCCAGACGCATGCGCCCCCTTGTGCATCTGGGTAACGTGGGTCCTGGGGAATCGAGCCTCGAACCAGGCTCCTTAGGCTTCACAGGAAAGCACTTTAACCATTAAGCCATCTTTCCAGCCCCTCTATTTTTTTTTAACTTAGCTTTATTGAAGTGGATTTTTAAATTTTTTTTTATTTTTTGAGGTAGGGTCTCACTCTAGCCCAGGCTGCCCTGGAATTCACTATGTAGTCTCAGGGTAGCCTTGAACTCATGGCGATCCTCTACCTCTGCTTTCCAAGTGCTGGGATTAAAGGCGTGCACTACCATGCCTGGCTTTAAGTCCCCATCTTAATATTGTTTAGGGCTTTTTTTTTTTTTTTTTTTTTTTTTTTTTTTTGAGGTAGGGTCTTGCTCTAGCCCAGGCTAACCTGGAATTCATTATGTGGTCTCAGGGTGGCCTTGAACTCATGGCAATCCTCCTATCTCTTGTTTCCCAAGTGCTGGGATTAAAGGTATGCACTACCATGCCCAGCTGTCTTGGGTTTTGAGAGAGAGACAAAATGGGTGTTCTATGGCCTCTAGCTGCTGCAAAGACTCCAGATGTACTTGCCACCTTGTGTATCTGGCTTTACGTGGGCAGTGGGGAATGGAACCTGGGTTCTTTGGCTTTGCCAACAAACGCCTTAACCACTAAACCATCTTTCCAACTGTTTTTTTTTTTTTTTTTTAAGGTAAGGTCTTTCTCTGGCCCAGACTGACCTAGAAAATCCACTATGTGGTCTCAGGGCGGCTTCACGGTGACCCTCCTACCTCTGTCTCCTTAAGTGCTGAGATTAAAGGCATGCACTACCATGCCTGGCTTCCATCTTATTTTTTGAGACAGGGTCTCTCATTGCACCTTGAGCTCTCTAATTTGGTTAAACTAGCTAGCCAGCCAGCCCCAGGAACCTTCTTATGTCCACATGGCCGGAGCTGGGAGTTCAGGTATGCACGGACATACCTGACATTGTATGTGGGTGCTGGGATCTGAACTCAGCTCCTCATGCTGTGTGGCAAGCGCTTTACCCACTCAGCCGTCTCCCCTGCCTTAAAGTCTATTTTACGTACAATGAAATTCAGTACTGTCAGATATGCACACGCTTACAGTATCACAGATGTTCGTGTGTGTGAGTGCAGGCATGCGTGGTGTCAGAGGACACCTTTGGGTGTCAGCCCTCACCTTCTGCCTTGCGCGAGGCAGTGTCCTCACTCATTGTTCCCTTTACTGAGTGAGGTGGCCCATGAGCTTCCAGTGGATTCTCCTGTCTCCACCTCCCTACTGTAGTCCTGCTGGGATTACAGACATTTAGCCCTGTAACACCCAGCTTCATGTGGATGCTGGGATCTGAGCTCAGGTATTGACGCTGGTAGGGCAGGCCCTGTATCTACTGAGCCTGTATCATCTCAGCCCCATTATTCTCCTTGATGGTCAGTCCCTCATGTCTCAGACCACCACTGTCTGTCTTTCTAGGGATC
Organism: Jaculus jaculus; assembly: GCF_020740685.1. NCBI lineage: Eukaryota > Metazoa > Chordata > Mammalia > Rodentia > Dipodidae > Jaculus > Jaculus jaculus. The sequence goes on from NC_059110.1 coordinate 88,788,648, forward strand.
CCTTTGGCCTCTTCAAGAATTTCACGTAAAGAAACTGTGTGGTGAGTGCTTTTCTGTGTGGCATTCTCATAGCATGGTGTTGAGACCCGTCCCTCTTGCATGCATCAGGGGTTCCTTTGCGTAACTGGGCAGTATGGCATCGCACGGGTGCACCACAGTGTGTCCACTGTTAATGTGGGGAATCTGCTCATGTTCTCCTGGTGCCCAGCAGCGTGGTTTCGAGGAACAGCCAGGATGAGCTGCAACCTTGGTCCTTATGTTTTCACCTGCAAGATCTGCCCCCACCCCCCCGTGGATTCCAGGGGTTGGAAGATGGTGTTTAAAGAGACTGCATTCCCAGAGCCCGAATCTGCTACACCAGAAGCTTCCCCCAGGTGGACGCAGAGCTACATCTGCGCTAGCCAGTCCTTCCTCTGCAGAGGGCTAGGAGGAATGCCTGTGTTGTACTCATTTTGGCCACCACACCAGCATATCACTCACCTCTCCCGGAAGTTAAGAGGAGCTCAGTTCGTTGCCCCAGGTTTCCAGACCCCTTGGATGCTGTTGCAGTCAGGTTTGCATTGCTGGCAGAAATCACCTGACCAAGAGCAGCTTGTGGGAAAAAAGGTTTATTTTGCCTTACAGACTTGAGGAGAAGCTCCATGATGGCAGGGGAAATGATGGCATGAGCAGAGGGTGGACATCACCCTCTGGCCAACATAAGGTCGACCATAGCAACAGGAGAGTGTGCCCGACACTGGCTGTAATACCCATAAGCCCGTGCCCAACAATACACTGCCAATTATACTCCTTCCAGGAGGCATTAATTCCCAAATCTCCATCAGCTGAGAACCTAGCATTCAGAACACCTACGTTTATGGGGGACACCTGAATCAAACCACCACAGATGCCAAGGAGGTTAAGTCCTTAATGCTCAGGCTGTGGACGCTATGGGCCATCTCCCTCAGGACCCTTGGCTCCAACTGCTAAATCCAGAGAACCTGTGGATCATCCGATTTGCCTTTCACGTGAGTCAGCTTGCTGCTGGGAGGATCCCATTTAATACCAGTGAATGGTGACATCAGCCTTCGGGATCCACAGCAAAACCAGCCTGTGACAGTCCACTTTCCCACCAGCACCCAGACACTGTTACATGTGCCTACTCCAGCTCGGGAGGGAGAGACTACTACTGCCAGCTTTACTGCAAGGGAAAGTGGGACATGGGACATTAGGTCACAGAGCTGGGGTGAAGTTGTGCCACATACGCCATGCGTGCCTCTTTGCCCCCCCGTCCACCAGACCCCTTGAATGCTTGCTGTGCTGCGGCGGAGGAGTCTGTCGGGTCGCCGTAGTTCCACAATGGAAGCTGATGTGTTGCCAACACTACTAGATGACAGCCCGGGTCATGGAAGGCCGCCTAGGCCACTGCCGAAGGGGCTGGGGCAGGAAACCCAGCAGATCTTCTGCAGGAAGAGCATGGAGCCATGGGAGATGGGATGGGAACTAACATTCTCTCCTTGGAGTGTGGTACCGTGTCAATCTGCATTGATTCCCATTCTTTCCCACCTCACTCCTCTGTTTTCTTGCCCTTACTGTCCTGCTTGCCACCTGGACATGCAGGTAGCCCTTGGTCCCTTGTCCAGGGCTCTGATTTCCAGGGAGTCCAGGTGGCCTGACTCCAGGTCTACACTGTACTGCCTCAGCGACAGACAGGTGTAGGGGAAGGCAAACGAGACCTTAAGAATTGGCAAATGCCTTGGCAAGAGACCTTGGTCTGGACAGTCATTGGAATTGTGCTTGTTGTAGTCAGGTTTGTGTTGCTGGTAGGAAACACCTGACCTAGAATAGCTTGTGGGGGAAAAAAGCTTTATTTTGGCTTACAGACTTGAGGAGAAGCTCCAAGATGGCAGGGGAAAATGATGGCATGAGCAAATGGTAGACTTCACCTCCTTGCCAACATCAGGTGGTCAACAACAGGAGAGTGTGCCAAACAATGGCAAGGGGAAACTGGCTGTAATACTTATAAACCCACCCCCAACAATACACTGCCTTCAGGAGGCATTAATTCCCAAATCTCCATCAGCTGGGAACCTAGCATTCAGAGCACCTATGTTTATGGGGGACACCTGAATCAAACCACCACATTCCGACCCTGGCCCCCATAAACTGATAACAATCTATGATGTAAAATTAAATACATTCATTCCATCTCTAAAAGTCCCCACAATTTTTACCAATCCTATAATGTTCAAACACTTCCATAGTCTGAAATCTTTTAACTGAGCCATAATACCAAAAAAAAAAAAAAAAAAATCCCCTCAAAACCCATAATGGGACAGAATGAACACACTGCAGAAGATGGCATTGGGCATAGCAAAGAAATATTCAACCAGTACAAGATTTAAGCAGGGCAAACATCAAACTCTGTAGTTATAAGTCCAACAATTCTAGTCAGTGACAATTCTCCAAGTTTGATAATTCTAACCAGCAAGTCTCTGGAGTTCCAATTCTGCCCCTCCAGCTAGGCTACTCATAGTCCTGGAAAACTTCATCCAGGGCCGACAGCTCTCCTTAGCAGCCATCTCGTGGTCCCGGCATCTCCACTGGGTCTTCACTGAAACCCATGTTTCATCCTCACAGCTCCATCGGTTCTCCATGCAGGCATCCAGCAAACCTGCTTCACACTGCCCATGGCCCTTTCCAAAACACAAGATCGTGTTGCAAATTCAATGACCCTCTTTTTCCTGCATTTTTAAAAAATTTATTTATTTGACAGTGACTGACAGAGAAAGAAAGAGGCAGAGAGAGAGAGAGAGAATGGGCATGCCAGGGCCTCCAGCCACTGCAAACGAACTCCAGACGCATGCACCCCTTGTGCATCTGGCTACCATGGGTCCTGGGAAATCCAGCCTCAAACCAGGGTCCTTAGGCTTCACAGGCAAGTACTTAACCACTAAGCCATGTCTCCAGCCCCTTTCCCTGCATTTCTTATACTCCACAATACCAGGTGAGGCACCAATTTGTTAATCCAGGGGGAAATAGTGCAGACTTTGAAGAACAGGACACTCCTTAAGCATTTAGCCTCTTCAAAAGAGTCTACATTCTGTCTGTTGCCCCAGTACAGGTCAGCTGGCCCAATATCAAAGGTAATCTCTCATATAATTATAGCTGAATGGGCAGAAGTTTCGGTCCAAAGATTTCATTTTCTGTGCCATATCCCTGTGCTCACGTCAGCCCATTTCTATGCAAAACAACCCTGCACAAGTTCTCAGGACATGGGCATAACAGCAAGCCTCTCACACAAACTGCTTCTAGCCTAGTCCAGGCAAAGCTCTTTCTCACCCTCATAAGTCAAACCTCACAGTCCATAGTTCTTACTGCATTCAGGTTTTTCAGCTTGGACCAAAACAGTCCATCAAGCTGTACTTATAGCACTGCAAGGCATCTCTTACGCCAAGGTTTCAAATCCTTCCACATTCCTCTTGAAAATCAGCTCCAAAAGGCCAAAGCCACACATTCAGGTTTCAAGCAGCAATGACACCATTCTTGGTACCAACTTTACTGTTGCAGTCAGGTTCGCATTGCTGGTAGAAGTCACCCAACACAGCAGCATGTGGGAAAACAGGTTTATTTTGGCTTACAGACAAGGGGAAGCTCCACAATGGTAGGGGAAAATGATGGTATGAGCCGAGGATGGACATCATCTCCTGAGGCCAACGTCAGATGGACAACAGCAACAGAAGAATGTGCCAAACACTGGCAAGGGCAAACTGGCTATAATACCTATAAGCCCGCCCCCAACAATACACTGCCTCCAGAAAGCATTAATTCCCAAATCTCCATCAGTGGAAACCTAGCAGTGAGAACACGTAAGTTCATGGGGGACACCTGAATTAGACCACCACAATGCTCCAGAGTTTTGCCGAGTCTTGCATCATTTCAGGGTGACTGAGGGCCCTGTGGGAATGAAGTCAAAAGAATGGGAGCAGGATGCTGGGCCCTGGTCAAGGTGCTGAGGCTCCAGGACCCACTCATGCCAGAAGCTCATCAGCCCCTAATATTTTTAAGAATGTGTCTCAAAATTTCCCTTTTTAAATTTTAGTTTTTATTTATTTATTTGAGAGAGACAGAGGCACAAGGGGCAGGGAAAGAGAATGGGTGGCTCCAGGGTCTCCAGCTACTGCAAATGAACTACAGATGCATGTATCACCTTGTGCATGTGGCTTATGTGGGTACTGAAGAATTGAGCCTGGGTCCTTAGGCTTTGTAGGCAAGCACCTTAACCGCTAAGCCATCTCTCTAGCCCCCAAATTTCCCTTTTTATTGACTTAAGCTAGCTCAAGTTGAGTTTGTTATTAAAACTGAAAGGAAGGCAGGTGTGGTGGCACATGCTTTTGATCCCCGCACTCGGGAGGCTCGCTGTGGAGGATGGCTAGGAGGCCCACTGTGAGTTCGAGGTCAGCCTGAGACTACATAGTAAATTACAGGTCAGCCTGGGCTAGAGAGAGACTGTATCTCAAAAAACCGAAAAACAAACAAAAAAGGAGACAGGTGTGATGTATGCCTATAGTCCCAACACTTAAGAGATGAAAGCAAAGATGATGAGGAATTCAAGGTCATCTTGGCTCCACAATGAGTTCAAGGCCAGTCTAGGCTGCATGAGACCTTGTCTCAAAAAACAAACATCACCTCTTGGCAGCTAAAGTCAAAGACATGGATGGTCTACCCCCCAATGCCCCTCTCCTGGCTTCTCATAGGCATCATAGATGAGCAGAGAGGGAGAAGAGGAGGAAGAAAAGAGTGTTAGGCTCTACTTCTAGGGTCCAAGTGCTGGCTTCTCAATTTCTCTAGCTACATAGTATTGAGTGAATTATTTAATTATGAGCATGGGTTTAGCACCCCTCTCAAGAAGCCATTGTAGGGCTGGAGAGATGGCTCAGTGGTTAAGGTGATTGCCTGCAAAGCCAAAGGATCTAGGTTCAGTTTACCAGTACCCACATAAAGCCAGATGCACAAGGCAGAGCATACATCTGGAGTACATTTATAGTGGCTAGAGGCCCTGGTGTGTCCATTCTCTCTATCTGCACCCCCCCCCCCGGTTTTCTTTTTCTGAGGTGGGGTCTCACTCTAGCCCAGGCTGACGTTGAATTCACTATGTAGTCTCAAGGTGGCCTTGAACTCAGCAATCCTACCTCTGCCTCCTGAGTGCTAGGATTAAAGGCATGTACTACCATCCCCTCTCTCTGAAATAAATAAAAATTTTAAAATAGAGGCCAGTATTGAGTTGGAGAGATGGCTTAGTGGCTAAGTTATTTGCTTACAAAGTCAAAGGACCCCAGTTTGAGTCCCCAGGACCCACCTAAGCCAGATGCACAAGGGGGCGCATGTGTCTGTAGTTCATTTGCAGTGGCTGGTGGCCTTGGCGTGCCCATTCTCTCTCTCCCTCTCTCTCGGTGTCTTTCTTTCTCTCTCTCAATAACATACACACATCTATTTTTTCTTTCTTCTTTCTTTTTTTTTTTTTTTTTTTTTTGAGGTAGGGTCTTGCTCTAGCTCAGGCTGACCTGGAATTCACTATGTAGTCTCAGGGTGGCCTCGAACTCACAGCCATCCTCCTGCCTCTGCCTCCCTAGTGATGGGATGAAGGGCGTGCTCCACCATGCCTGGCTTTATATATAATTTTTTTAAAGCCAGTATATTAAATTTGTTCACTCATGGAATGTAGTTAGATCAATACTTCATACATGGTAATAAATTCTCAATAAAGGTTAACTCCTTTGATACCTATCAGGCTAGCCCTTCAATCAGTTCTAATAAACAGCCTTATTTCATAATGTGAAATACAAGGCAAAGTTCATAGCCTTTTTAATTTTTAGTCTTGAGGTAGGGTTTCACTATAGGCCAGGCTGACTTGGAATTCACTCTGAGAGGAGGCAGAGAGAGAGAATGGGCGCTCTAGGGCCTTCAGCTGCTGCAAACAAATTCCAGATGCATGTGCCACCTTGTGCATCTGTCTTATGGGGGTCCTGGGGGATCGAACCTGGCTCCTTTGGCTTTGTGGGCAAGTGTCTTAACTGCTAAGCCATCTCTCCAGCCCTTGTTTTGTATTTTTAGGGTAGAGTCTCACTCTAACCCACGCTGATATGGAATTCACTACATACTCTCAGGCTGACCTTGAAGTCAGAACAATCCTCCTACCTTTACCTCCCGAGTGCTGGGATTAAAGACATGTGCCACAATGCCCCGCTCAAAAATATAAAAATTTGGGGCCTTTAATCCCAGCATTTGGGAAGCAGAGGTATGAGGATCACCATGCATGAGTTTGAGGCCACCCTGAGACTACATAATGAATTCCAGTACCTGGTGTCTTTGATCCAAGACAACTTTGCATGGATGTGGGTTTTCTCCTCTTTCATTCTCACGACAAACTGCACAATTCTGTTTATCTCACCATTAATAGTGAGGGAAACAGCAGACGAGCTCACATGTTGAGTGAATAACCCTCAGGTAAGAACAACAGGAGATTCATGAAGACTATTGGGTTTTAAATTCCCCCTGTTTGGGGGTTGTCTCGGAGCTCCCATGAAACCTCAGCTTCTCAGACCCAGTCCACACTGCCAGCCACCTGAGACATGGGCCAGTAGGAAATGAGAGCCACGCTAGTTTTCTACCCTATAGGAATGATTGATTTTATTATTGTTTTATGAATGTACTGAAAGGGGAATGAGCCTGTTGAGGTTTATCCCTTTAGCCTTCAATGTCCTATTGGCCTGGACCCTTGTTCTCCAGCCTTGGGGCTGAGTGCACAGGAGGCAGAATCATGCAAGTGTGTGTGGCCGAGGAGTAGAAAGGACTGTTGCATTTTTCTTTGGTGATGGGTTTGCAGAGTGGAGCACTTCTAAGGCATCAGATCCTGAGAGAGCGCTCCAGCCACAGGCCTGCCCTAGACAAGAGGTTTCACTGGGACAGGAAGATCGTGCTACGTGAGCTTGTTGACTTGGTCACTCTCTGTCTCATCTCCGAAGCAGACGTGTCTTGAAATGACCATCGGCCTGTTCTCTTCCACCTTCACTCACCGCTGACTCTGACTCCTGGAGGTAGTCTGTTGTGGACCACGAGGAACGCAGTTAATCTTGACCATTGCAGCGTGGACCTTTTAACCCCAGATTCATGGAATATGAAGGTGCTCTCAGAAGTTACTCTATGTGGTTTGTTCTTGGAGGATTGAGGTCTGTTACAACCAAGTTCCTGGAGTTACCTCAGCAGAAAACTTGAAATAGAAAAAAGGGAAAAGGACATTTTGTCCCAGGCATGTGGTGTGTGACACTGAATCATGTTAATGGGTTACTAGGGCCCAAGGCATATCATCTTTAGACTGTAGACTGTCTTCAAGGCTGTGGATTCTGTGTTAATATGTTAAGGCCATTCTGTATATGTATTTTAGAATATGTAAACAGGCCTAGAGAGATGGCTTAGCAGGTAAGGTGCTTGCCTGCAAAGCCTAAGGACCTGGGTTCAATTCCTCAGAACCCACATAAGCCAGATGCACAAGGTGGTGCATGTGTCTGGAGTTTATTTGCAGCGGCTAGAGGCCCTGGCATACCCATTCTCTCTATCTGCCTCTTCCTCTCTCCAATAAATAAATAATTTTTAAAAATATGTTAACAAAGTAGGAGGAAAATGTGCAATTTTGAGGGAATACCTAATTTGCATTGGGTTAAAGGAATATTTTTCCTCTTGCTTTATTCTCCAAAATATGATGTGTTGGTGAATTTGTTACTTAATCATGTGGATTTCTGATCACTTTATTGTCCATTTGCTGACATAAAGGGAAAATACAAAACAGAATGGGAGAAAAACTCAACTTTTATAATAAATGGCCATCCATCTGGTTAAAAAAATTAAAAGATTTTGAAAAAGTGTTGCAATATATTCATAATCTTTAAAAAGGGTATAAAAAGTATATTTTATTTTAGTTTTTTTTAAAGTTTTCTTTATTTTAGAGAGAGAAATAGGCAGAGGGGGGGAGAGAGAGAATTGGGTGTGCCAGGGCCTCCAGCTGCTGCAAACGAACTCCAGATGCGTACAATCCCTTGTGCATCTTTGCTTACATTGATCCTAGGGAATCAAACGTGGGTCCTTTGGCTTTGTAGGCAAGCACCTTAACCAGTAAGCCATTTCTCCAGCACCCCCCCCCAAAAAAGTATATTTTAAAACTACTTATTTACTTGAGAAAAAAAGAGCAAAAGTGCACCAGGATCTCTTTCTACTGTAAATGAACTCCAGGTGCATTTACCATTTTGTGCACATGGCTTTACATGGGTACTGGGGAATCAAACCCAGGTCAGTCACTGCAAGCATGCACCTCTAACTAATGAGCCATTTCCCCAGCCTCTAAAAGTGCATTTTACATTACATAGATGGCTTTGTTCTTAAAACTAGTCTGTTATATTAAGAGGAATTTTTATTCAGAAAATCCTGAAATGGTCCTCTAACACAGCAGGCTCTCTAGAAATGACTGCTGCTGACCTCATAATTACTGTAAACACATTAGGGGTGATGCAGCCATGGGGGTGCATAGGCCAGGTTCCCAGGGGCCAATCTGCCATTCACATGTGAGACCCTGGATATCAGCTTCCTGAGGATGGGGCAGAGGGTATTGCTATTTGCTGCTGACCCAGTTTGGGAGGCTGGTGGTTAATAAATGTGTTGAAGAAACAGAAAAGTCAGGTCCTTTGTCCCCTTTCCCTTGCAGAGTGCCCTGCCTTTTAGTTCCCATCTGTAGGGACACATTTTGCCTCCTCTGCCTGTCCTTGGCTGACCTGAGTCCTCGGGAGTGGTTTTTAGGAGTTGGTCGTGGCAAACTGGTCTTAAGCTAAGTTGGATCAAGTGAAGCCAAAGGAAAGTCAACAGCATGGGTGGCCCTGAGACTGAGGGAAGCGCTCACTGTGTGCTGAGCTCCGCGCTCAGCTTTCTGACCTGTGCTCATGACAGCCTGGAGTCACTGACCCTTCTCACTGGTGGAGAGAGAGAGGCTCAGAGGTGTGAAATCATTTTCCTGAGCAGAAAGGGGTTCTGAGGGGCTGGGGAGATGGCTCAGCTTGCAAAGGCTAATAGCCTGGGTTCAATTCTGCAGTACCCATGTCGAGCCAGAAGCACCAAGTGGCACCTGCGTCTGGAGTTAGTTCGCAGTGGCTAAAGGCCATGGGGACCCACTCATACTCTCTCTCTGCTCATGTATATATTTGGCCATTGTGCAGTGTCTGGCAGCCTGGGGTGGGGTGGGGTTTCCCAGAACTGATGAGGCTCCTTAGGTGACAGTGAGTCCTGGTCTCTTGGGCTTTTTCTGGGTCCTTATTTTATAGTGGGAAACAGCTGAGCCTGGAGAACTTCTGTTCTGGGTGAGGAGAAGGGATCTGCACATTACGGGGAAGCAACAGCACCTGTCCAACGCCCAGGGCTTGTGACTGGCAAGTCTCCAAGTCTGGGCCTCCAGTTCTGACACTGAACCCTCTGCTGCACCAGGCTGCCTCCAGATGCAGGCTGCCTCCCGCACAGCCACAGCCCCCATCCCAACTTGCTGTCTGGCCTTTAATGAGGAACTTGTCTCTCTGGGCTTTTAGCCCAGGGCTTCACTGAGGGAGATGAGAAACTTTGAAAGTGTCTATCAAATAAAATCTTGACAGAATCCATTAAGAGAGGCAGGACGCCTTCCTTTCTAGATGGAGTCCGCCTAATTATGCAAAAATGAAAGACATCTAATGCCAGATGGGTGAGGTGATGTACACCTATAATCCCAGTAGAAGCTGAGGCAGGTGGATCGCAAGTTCAAGCCCAGCCTGGGCTACACAGTGAGACCAACACCAGGCGTGGGCTACTATAGTTAAAGACCGTCTTAAGACAAAAAGTGGGCCGGAGAGATGGCTTAGCGGTTAAGTGCTTGCCTGTGCAGCGTAAGGACCCCGGTTCGAGGCTTGATTCCCCAGGACCCACGTTAGCCAGATGCACAAGGGGGTGCATGCGTCTGGAGTTCGTTTGCAGTGGTCGGAGGCCCTGGTGCGCCCATTCTTTTTCTATCTGCCTCTTTGTCGCTCTCAAATAAATACATAAAAATAAACAAAAAATTTTTAAAAACCCAAAAAGTATGTAGGTATGTAATTTAAACATTTTTCAGGGTTTTGCATGTGTGTGCACACATGCATGCAGTATGTATGCATGTGTGGATGTGCACATGTATGTACATGCATGTGGAAGCTTGAGGACAACCTTAGATGTCATCTTCAGGAATGCTGCCCACCTCCTTTGAGACAGGAGCTCACTGACCTGGAGCTCACCTGCTAAGCTGCACTGTCTGCTGCCCCAGACCTGTGCTGGCTTTTATACCTGGCTTTTACATAGGTACTGGAATATATGTGTTACATATATGCCAGTTCTATCTATGTTACATATACACATCAGTGGTTGTTAATGTTGCACAAAAGAAGTGTATACCACGTGCCTCCTGATAAAACTCAGTGCTACCTAGTGACACAGTCTTGTTAAAACGAAAATTAAAACATGCATTTGAGCCTGACCCAACCTCCAGGCCTAACTGCTTGCTTGCAAGAGAGGCAGAGGACAGAAGGACTGCCGAACCACACCACAGGACAGCAATGGGCAAAGTTCAGACACAGCCAAATGCCACAAGACAGACAACCGTTTTTTCCCAATAAATAAACTGCAAGCAAAAACAAACAAACAAACACCCGGGCGTGGTGGCGCACGCCTTTAATCCCAGCACTTGGGAGGCAGAGGTACGAGGATCGCCAGGAGTTCGAGGCCACCCTGAGGCTACATAGTAAATTCCAGGTCCCCCTGAGCTAAAGTGAGACCCTACCTTGAAAAACAAACAAACACACACACAAAAAAACCCTTGACACCAAGAAATGCGCAGAGGACAGTCCTGAGTGGCGGCGAGGCATAGAACTAGTTGGATGTAAACTTAAAACTGACAAAAAGCATTAGGGAGTTGGAGGATGGCTCGGTGGCTGAAGGCACTTGCCACACCAAGCACGAGGGCCTGAAACCATCTGAGCTGCATTCCCTAGGACCCACCGAAATAGCCGGGTGTGACCGCGCATGCCGGCAACCCTGGTCCTGCGGGGAACAGAGACTGGAGGAGAATCACTGGGGCTTGCAAAACTGCAGCTGTGGGTTCGGAAAGAGACTCGGTCTCAAGGAGTCTGTAGGTGAGTGGTAAAAGACGGCATCTGACATTCTCCTCTGGTCTCCATATGTGCACAGCACACACATGTGCATGCACACTCCAACACCATACAAACTACACATGCAAAAGAAAGATAATTAGAAAAAAAGTAGGTGAAGGCTGGAGAGATGGCTTAGCAGTTAAGGCACATGCCTATGAAGCCTAAGGACCCAGGTATGATTCTCCAGGTCCCATGTAAGCCTGATGCATATGGTGGCACATGCATCTGGAGTTCGTTTGCAGTGGCCAGAGGCCCTGGTGTGCCCATTCTCACTCACTCTCTCTGTCTCTTAAAAAATAAATAAAAATAAAATCTTTGAAAAAAAAAAGTAGGGGAAAATGAGACATTTGAACGTCATCCAGTTCTGTGATAATGTGAATGATGGATGTTTTGGTGCTGTGGTAGTAATGTCATAATGGTTTTGTTTGGTTTTTGTCAGTAAGAATCCTTTTGGACACACACAGAAATATTTATGGATGGAATGATGTCATGCCTGGGATTTGTTTCAAAAAAAGCACTGGAGTAGAGTGGGGGAGGGGAGATCTGGGTCAAGGGGTGTTCGTTGTCATAACTGAGGGGAGGGAACGTGGGGTCTCATATACACTAGAGCCTCTGCTTTGCTGTATAAGTTTTGTTGTTTTAGTGCTGGGGAATCAATCCCAGGGCTTTGTACATGTTAGTTAATAAGTTTCCTTAAAAAAAAAAAAAAAAAAGACACACGCTTGTCTAATTCCACTGCTCAGGAGGCTGAGACAGGAGGATCAAGAGTTTAAGCCCAGGCTAGGTGTGCTGGTGCATGCCATTAATTCCAGCACTCAGGAGGCAGAGGTAGGAGGATCACTATGAGGTCAAGGCCAGTCTGGGTCTACAGAGTGAGTTCCAGGCCAGCCTGGGCGAGAGTGAGACCCTACCTTGGAAAAAAAAAAAAAAATATTTAAGGCCAGCCTGGGCTGCATAGCTAGACCCTGCCTCAAAAACACTTTTTGGAAGACCCTTCTAGACCATAGCAGGAGTCTGAGGGAGCAACGTTTTGGTGAAGACACCCATACCTCTCAGAACTCAGCAGAGCTGACCTGGGGGATACCAGGTGTTGCTTTGCTCTCCGGGGCCAGGCTGGGACCTGCAGGCTGCCGTCACTGGCGCCCGGACGCAGATCAAAAGGGTGACTTTCTCATGTTTGAATGAGCTCATAGAGTTGGACACTGTAATTGTAGAACTCTGGCCCGGCCCACAGTCCTGGCTCTCCCTCCGCTGCAGGCTCATCCCCAGCCATGTCAGACCATCTGGCCACCAGCTCAGGCAGGGGGGGACAGTGCAGCAGCTGGTGGGAACTATGTGGCGTTCGCAGACATACTTCCCACAGCCTCCCTGGTGCTGGCGGCGCAGCCAAAGCCAGGCCAGGATCCAAGGACCCAGAGACCTGGAGGCTCAATGGGACCTTCCCAGGCCCACCTTGCACGAGTGCCTGCCCTTGCAGGGAGTGAGCAGGAGCCACCCTTGTTAGTGCCTAACTTGCTGTATAGCCTTGACCTTAGGGTCCCCGTCCCAAGTACTCAGTGTTTCTCAGTGGGGCACTATTGACTTTTGAGGAGGGACAGTGCTTCCTGGGTAACTCTAGACCCCTGCTTATTAAAATATCTGCAGAAGCCGGGCGTAGTGGTGCACGCCTTTAATCCCAGCACTCAGGAGGCAGAGGTAGGAGGATCACAGTGAGTTCAAGGCCACCCTGAGACTACAGAGTGGATTCCAGGTCAGTCTGGCCTAGAGTGAAATCCTACCTCAAAGCAAACCAACAAAAAAAAAAAAAAAAAAAGAAAAAGAAGAAGAAGGAAGGTGCAGAAACTATTACTGTTCTAAGTCTTGCTGGGAGATGAGATTGTAGTGGGTCTTGAACTATAACTAGAACTTTGCGAGATGCCCATGGGCTGGAGACCGAGACGTACGAACCCAGGCAGCCATGCTCAGGCCTCAGCTTGTGGTCAGCAGGAAAGCATCGAGGCTTTGCAAATGGGGCAGGAACGGGCTTCCTCTCCTGGAGCAGGAGCAGCGGCTTTTCCCACTGGTGTGTCGTCGACTGACTCATCACCTCCTCCGTGTGAACTAAAGACTCGTTCCTCCTGGGTCAGAGGCAAAGGACACAGCAGCCGAAGGGTGGGGTGCCACCCAGTGGGAAAGGGACTTGGAAGGCACAGGGGAGTGGGCTGCTCAAACGTAAGCTATAGAGCGACCCTATGTATGCGTGCACCCACCTAAGGCTGCTCCTCCATTCTTTGACTCATTCATTTATTCAGCAAGGCTGTACCAGCTGTCTGTGAAGGGCAAGCTCTGATCCCCACTCACGGACCACTGTCTGTGCGTGTGTCTCGTCCGCTTGTGTTCACGCAGATGAGCTTACAGCCACATTGAGGTGAGAGGAAAATGCCCTCCATCGCCCGTCGGCCAATCTCCTTGAGAAGTGTCTCCTCGGAACTTGGAGCTGCCAGTGACTCTCTGGTCTCCTCTCCCACGGGACTAGGGTTCTCGATGTGTATGGCCACACCCAACTGTGTGAGTGGGTCCTGTGGTCTTGGGCTCTCTCAGAGCCTCATGCTTGCAGGAAGCACCCTCACCCACTGAGTCCTTTCCCCGGTCCCCACAGACCACTTTATAACCAGTGGATCCAGTGGAAGAGACAGAAACGAGACAGAATGTGGTTCCTAAGTGACAGGGTGAGGCAACAAGGTGGGAGGGGGGAGAGAATAATGAGGGGCAGAAGGAAGAACCCTTGGGGTGGGGTGGGCAGAGGTGGGATGTATCAGGGTGGCTAAGTTTGCCTGGGCCTGGGCCACCCACTCAGCTCCCATGCCAACAGGTTCCTCAGTTCTTTAGACTTCTCTTTTCTTGGATGGGCAGAGTCTACCAGACACCCCGTGCTTCATGCTTTTGGAGAGTGGATTGTGGCTGCAATCCAGCTAGCGAGAAGGTTCGGACACTCAGCTCCTGGGCAGAATGGCAGTGACGGGGTCACCTCCCCACACCAGGCTGTCTCCTGCCTCACATCCCTGTCCCACTCAGTGCCCGCCCTTCCTGCCATTCGGCCTTCCGGAACAGTTTTGGTTTCTGCTCATACCCAGGCCTATCTTGCCAGCCTTCTCATCAATTTTCTGGGCTTCTATGCGCGGGTCTGCGTCTGTGAGGGTCTGGTTTGGGCCTTTTCGTTAGCCAGGTCTAAACAAGGATGCTAGGAGACAGAGGACTAGCAGCAACCAGCCCCTCCCTCCATCCCAGGGATGGCAGCCGAGGCTGGGTTCCTGGAGCTGGCCACCTCCGCGGGGCTCCCACACACTGCATCCTCAGCATGCCACCCCCCACCCCCCCACCCCCACCCCCACCCCCTACCCCCACCCCCTACCCCCACCCCCCACCCCCCAAGCAAGCCAGAGTGCAGCCCTGGCAGGCTCCGCAGGAGGAAATGCCAACCGTGTTTCTGTAAGCCTGGCTCAGCCTCCCCAGAGACCCTCGGCTGCCCAGCACTTCCTCTGGGGCGGGTCAGCGGTGCAGGCCTGGTCCGCCCAGGGTGGGCCTCCAATGGGGGCCCGTGACTCAGGGGCTAGTCAGGCTGAAGCAGGATGTCAGCTCCATTCACTGGGCCACGAGGAATCTTAGCCTTCTATTTATAGGCGGTGCAATCACTGGTGTAGCCTGGCAGGAGGAAATAGCCTTTACTACCAGTGTATCAGGAGAACGGGGTGGGGTGGGGGGCGGTAGTGAGTGAGGAACCAGGACTGAAGGAGAGAGACCACACTCGGCCCTTCATCTGCTGGGGAGACACCTAGATCGGGACAAGCTCTTCTGCTCCAGAATGGCGAAGGCCAGGACAGTGAGCCCATGTGCTCTCCCGAGTCATTAGTTAAGAGACAGGAGGTGGCAGCCACAAGGTGGCTTGGCCATGAGCAGGGTGAGGCTCCCCCTGCCTGACCCTGTTGGAGGGAGCGGGTTAGGGTTAGGCAAAGCTCAGTGATTTGGTGTGTAGTCTCAAGCTGGCCTTGAACTCATGGCGCTCCTCCAATTGCCTCCCAAGTGCTGGGATGAAAGGCATGTGCTGCTGTCTTTGAGTCTGTGCGCGCGCACACACACACACACCCTGCAGGTGCAAGTGTGTAAAAGATGAGATGCTTGTTGACTGGAGGGAAGAAACTGGTCAAGGACCACGGGGGACACTACAAACCCACCCTTCCCAGCGAGGAGGCTCAGGCCTTCCTTTGTAGTCTGGGGTTAGCCTTACACGCCCTTCCTGAGGCGCAGGACTGACAAATATACGGGGGCGTACACCAGCCATGGGTCCCCTGTGCATATCTGCTCTCCGAGGGCCAGGGCACCCTTCCTGCCTTGCCTCACCCACCCCTGCGGACCCTGAGGAAGCCTGATGCAAGTGAAGGGGCTGCTAAAGGACTCACACACTGTCCTTAAGCCAGGCAGAGTGGGAAGGAGGCAGAGTGACGGGCTTGAGCGTCAACACGAGGTCCCCTACCCCTGTGGCAGGAGGGTAAGGTATGGAAGAGAGGAATGAAGAGTAATATGTGAAAGACGCCGGTTGGCAGAAAGACTGAAAACCCTTCGCCACCGAGACCACATATTTCAAAATGAAGCATGCGTGAAAAACAGAGACAGGATCTATGAGGAGGAGACAGATTTTATGTAAGTAACCAAGAAAGGCTCATTCGGGTGGCTAGGTGCCATTAGAGCTTCTCTCTTGCCCCTTTCCACACTTGGAGTCTTCCTCTCTCTTTCTCTTTTTAAAGACAGGGTCTCGTGTAGTTCAGGCCAAACTGGAACTCAGAATGTTGCTGAGGCCAGGCGTGGTGGCGCGCGCCTTTAATCCCGGCACTCGAGAGGCAGAGGTAGGAGGATCGCCACGAGTTTGGGGCTACCTTGAGACTACATAGTGAATTCCAGATCAACCTGGGCTAGAGTGAGACCCTACCTTGAAAAAAAAAAAAAAAACATAAAAATAAAGTTGCTGAGGATGACCTTGAACTTCTGATCCTCCCACATCTACTTCCCCAGAGCTGGGATTACAGTCCTTCAACACTATGCCTAGGTTATGGGTTTCATGCATACCCACTGAGCCACATTCCCAATTTGTGCACACACTCGCTCTTTTAAATATTTTATTTGAGAGAGAGAGAGAGAGAGAGAGAGAGAGAGAGAGAGAGAGAGAGAGAGAGAGAAGGCAGATAGAGAATGGGCATACCAGAGCCTCTAACCACTACAGACTAACTCCAGATGCATGTACCACCTTGTGCACCTGGTTTACGCAGGTACTGGGGAATTGAACCTGAGTCCTTAGGCTTCACGGGCAAGTGCCTTAACCACTAAGCCATCTCTCCAGCCAATCCTTTCTCTCTCTCTTTTGGTTTTTCTTTTTCTTTTCTCCCCCCCCCTCTTTTTTTTTGTTTGTTTTTTGAGGTAGGGTCTCACTCTAGCCCAGGCTGACCTGGACTTCATTATGTAGTCTCAGGGTGATCTCAAACTCACAGCCATCTTCCTACCTCTGCCTCCTGAGTGCCAGGATTAAAGGCATGCACCACCACCGCCCGGCTTCTCTTTCTTTTTAAATATTTTTATTTATTTACTTGTTTGAGAGACACAGAGAGGAAGATAGAGAGCACTCTCTTTAAAAAAAAAAAAAATCATTTATCGGGCTAGAGAGATGGCTTAGAGGTTAAGACGCTTGCCTGTGAAGCCTAAGGACCCGTGCTCAATCCCCCAGGACTCAGCAAACCAAGCACACACATCTGGAGCTCATTTGCAGTGGCTGGAGGCCCCAGCATGCCCATTTTCTCTCTCTCTCTCTCTTTCAAGTAAATAAATAAAGTTTTAAAAATCATTTACTTTTTTGAGAGAGATAAACACACACACACACAAGTGGGAGCGGGTATGGGCACAGTAGGGCTTCTAGTTGAGGCAAGTGAAGTCCCGATGCAATGCGCTACTTGGTGCATCTGGCTTTGCACGGGTCCCGGGGAATGGAGCGTGGGCTGTCAGGCTATGCAAACAGGTACATTCTACTGCTGAGCCACCTCTCCAGCCCCTTCATGCTCTCTTGATAAGCTCTTTCTACTTCTACCATCCTCTGTGTGTTCCTGGTTCAAGACACAAGAATTTGGACATTTCAACAAGTGTCCTCTCGGAGGGGCCCCCTCTCAGCTTTGGCCAGAGTCCTTGCCCTGCACCCATGCTGTCCTTCCTCCAGGAACTCTTTTATCACTTCAACCAAGATCTATCCTCCTCCTCCAGACCCGTGTACATCTCCTAGGGCGAGCTGCCAGCCTCAGGACCCTTTGAGTCTCGCACAGTTTTCAAATTGTGGCAGTCAGTGTCAATGGCTTTGTCTTCTGAGCAGACCTCTTGGGAGCACCAACCGGGGAAACAGAGACGGCACTGGCTGGGAAAGGCTCCCTGCAGGAGGCTGAGTAGTTAGTTCATCTGTGAGAGGGGTCCCCGTGGGTAAAGCTAAGCCCTCTGACAGGTGCTACACCTGGGGTGTGCTGGGGGAGGATTCAGGGCTAGAGGGGGGCCAGGCATGGTCAGGGAGGGGCTGAACTTTTTCCCAAGTGCTAAGCTGGAGCCAAAGGTCTGAGGTGGGAGGTGGTTTCTCCAGCTGCATGGGGGCGCAGGGGGCGGGGCAGGGGCCAAGGGGACAGGCCAGAGGCGGAGGCTCTGCAGCTTTCTCCATGAGAGATGCCAGTAGCTAAACTTGGAGTGGGCGGTGGAGCGAGCTATGATGTGGCATCAACTGGCCTTGATCCCCTCACCAAGATCCTCCCATGCTGGCAAGGCTCAGGGTGTCCCTTGAGGAGGCCAGAGTCCAGGCCCGGCGACCTTGTTCCCTGCGCCAGCTGGACAGGCATACATGTGACATCACATTCATGTACCAACACAAGGTAAACAGGGGTGGATAACCCCAAGCACTCATTACCTAACTTGGTAGCTGGCTGCCGGTTCCTTAACAACGGGCTCCGTGGGATCCTGCAGTCCTTGGGCAGAATGAGCCTGCTGGAGGCTCTCCCTGCCTGGACCCAGAGCGAGTTGCCTGGCCCCCAGGCCACTGAAGAGCGGGGCTCTCCAAGTTCACGGAGCACAGCCCACTGAGAGCCAGACACTGGGCTAGACAGCCAGCCTGGAGCACAGTCCAGAGCAGGTGTGGTCAGGGGCGTTGATGTTAGTGACCAGGTGGGCTGGAGACCTCTGGAGTGGAAGGTGGCAGTGTGGAGCCCAGCAGGAGGTTGGCACAAATATTCAAGCATGAGCTGGGTGAGTCCTGAACCCTAGCAGGTCCCTAGGACACTGTTTGGTCTGATCCTTGAGTCTACAGACTTGAGGCCTAGAGAAGTAAACTGAGTCATCTGGAGTGATCTGGGGGAGAAGCAGGGGCTGCGCTCACTCAGGTGGTCAATATTGGTGGTACTTTTGGAACGACACACCGGAACCTTCCGACAAACACACTGAGAACCTGGAGCGCTCAAGACTAGAAGAAGGGCATTGGAGAGATAGCTCAGTGGTTAGAGGCACTTGCTTGCAAAACCTGATGGGCCATGTTCCTCAGGACCCACATGATGCCAGGGGCACAAAGTGGCACATGTATCTGGAGCTCGTTTGCAGAGGCAGGAGGTCCTAGTGTGCCCATTCTCTCTCTAAAGTAAATAAATATCGTTTTTTAAAAAAGAGAATAGGAGTGCTTGCTTTGACAGCACATATGCTAAAATTGAAATGATACAGAGAAGATTAACATAGCCCCTGAGCAAGGAAGACATGCAAAGTCATGAAGTGTTCCATTAAAAAAAAAAAAGTTATACTAAGTGAGGTAACCCAGGCCCAGAAAGCCAAGTGCCACATGTTCTCTCTCATATGTGGATCCTAGCTACAGATGATTGGGCTTCTACGTGAGAAGGAAAATACTTAGTAGCAGAGGCCAGTAAGTTAAAAAGGAGACATAAAGGGAAGAGAAAGGAAGGGAGGAGGGTACTTAATAGGTTGGTATTGTATATATGTAAGTAGAATGATTGAGATGGGGAGGGGATATGATGGAGAATGGAATTTCAAAGGGGAAAGTGCGGGGGGGGGTGGTATTACCATGGGATATTTTTTATAATTATGGAAAATGTTAATAAAAATTGTGAAAAAAAAGGAAAAAAATGAACCAGGTGTGGTAGCGCATACCTTTAATCCCAGCACTTGGGGTGCAGAGGTGGGAGGATTGCAGTCAGTTCAAGGCCACCCTGAGACTACATAGTGAATTCCAGGCCAGCCTGGGCTAGAGGGAGACCCTATCTTAAAAAAAAAAAAAGAAAGAAAGAAAAGAAAAGAAAAAAAATACCAACACAAAGTCCAGCATTCCCCTCT
The DNA here is from genome assembly GCF_020740685.1 of Jaculus jaculus. Classification (NCBI taxonomy): domain Eukaryota; kingdom Metazoa; phylum Chordata; class Mammalia; order Rodentia; family Dipodidae; genus Jaculus; species Jaculus jaculus. The sequence goes on from NC_059110.1 coordinate 88,808,258, forward strand.
CACTTGCTACCAAATCACACACATATGGGTTCTGTGGAAGGTCCAAGTCATACAGAGAAGCCTCTTCTTGCTAACCAAGTCCTCAGTGCATACCGTTCACCTGCAGATAGAGGCCAGAGCTCCCGTCCTCCTTGCAGATAGTGTCCCAGGGTGGCAAATGTGGCCGGGCAGTCTTGGAGCACCATGCCAAGAGCACCCTTTCCCCCTTGGTGGAGGGCCTTAGCCACGGGAGGACTTTTCACACTACCCTGCATCCAGTCTTGGGGATCTTCGGGTGTCACATGCAGAGGCTTGTACTTGAAAAGCAAACACTGAGAAATAATCTGCTGTTTTTTTCTCTGCCTTAAAAGCTGCCAACAGGGCTGGAGACATGGCTTAGTGGTTAAGGTGCTTGCCTGCAAAGCCAAAGGACCTAGGTTGGATTCCCCAGGACCCATGTAAGCCAGATGCACAAGGTGGCGCACACACCTGGAGTTGTTTGCAGTAGCTGGAGGCCCTGGCGTGTCCATATTCATTTTCTCTCTCTCTCCCCCTCTCCCACTCTGCCTCAAATACATAAAAATAAAATATATATATATAAAAAAACAGGCCGATCATGGTGGCACACGCCTTTAATCCCAGCACTGGGAAGACAGAGGTAGAAGGATCACCTTGAATTCAAAGGTTACCCTAAGACTACATAGAAAGTTCCAGGTCAGCCTGGGCTAGAGTGAAACCCTACCTTGAAAAACTAAAAAACAAACAAAGAAAACCCTGCCACCACACACAGTGGTTATCCCTCCTTTCCTGATGTCAGCTGAGACACACACCAGGAGAACATGGAGCAAAGCTGTCCCTGTGGCCCTGGGTAGGAATCCCAGCTCTGCTCAGTTCCTCATGGGTATTTAACGGGATGCATCCTAAACCTTACTGCTTCTCCTGTCATACAAATGAATGAAAAGTAAAAGAGACTTTCCCCAATGCCAAGTAAATCTTCTTTCCGAAGTTCTGCTGTACCTGGCTTATCTACCCATCATCTGCTTAGAGACAGGGTTTTACATTGTAGCCCAGAACTTACTCTGTAGTCCACACTGGCCTCAACCTCTTGGATATCCTGCTTCAGCCTCCTAAATATTAGCACTGTAGGTGAGCCACCATGCCCAGCTTGGTGCTCCTGGGGTGCCTGGCTCGTCCTCCTTGTTTGAGAAGGGGATTACTGAAGCCAGCCTGGGACTTCATAATGAATTCCAGGCCAGCCGGGACTACAGTGAGAACCCTACTCATCCGTAAAGCAGAGACAGCAGTCCTCCACAGGGTTTCCATGTGGGGTAAGAATATGGCTGGCATCTGATGCATGCTGAAATCACAGCACATTATTTTATGTATTTATTTTTTGTTTATGGAGGGAGGGTTTCACTCCAGCCCAGGCTGACCTGGAAGTCACTACATAGTCTCAGGGTGGCTTCGAACTCACAACGATCCTCCTATCTCTGCCTACTGAGTGCTGGGATTAAAGGCGTGCGCCACCACGCCTGGTTTAGATAGTTTTTTTAAAAATAAAGTGCTGAAGGTCGGGTGGCGACTACGTAGTGACTTCCAGGTCAGCCTGGGCTGGAGTGAAACCCTACTTTGTAAAGCCAAAATAATTTTTTTTTTAATCTAAGAGAGAAAGAGAATGGGTGCACCAGGGTCTCCAGCCACTGGAAAACAAACTCCAGATGCATGTGCCACCTTGTGCATCTGGCTTATGTGGGTACTGGAGAATCAAACCTGGGTCCTTAGTCTTGGCATGCAAGCACCTTAAACTGCTATGCCATCTCTTCAGCCCTATTTTGCCCACCTCTGCCTCCCAAGTGCTGGGGTTAAAGGTGTGCCCCACCACATCAGTTTAGCACTTTTTTTTTTTTAAATTTATTTATTTGAGAGCGACAGACACAGAGAGAAAGACAGATAGAGGGAGAGAGAGAGAATGGGCGCGCCAGGGCTTCCAGCCTCTGCAAACGAACTACAGACGCGTGCGCCCCCTTGTGCATCTGGCTAACGTGGGACCTGGGGAACCGAGGCTCGAACCGGGGTCCTTAGGCTTCACAGGCAAGCGCTTAACCACTAAGCCATCTCTCCAGCCCAGCACTGTTTTTAAAATTGTTTTTGCAATGTGGAAGATGGATCTCGGGGCCTCGCACATGTCAGGCAGGCACTCTACACGGAGCTTTCCCTCCAGCTCCAGAAATCGCAGCATCCTGTTCTCTCCCTCCGTCCTGCCCAGGAGTGTGCAGTGGGGTCTCCGGGGCCACGTGTCAGCACTGTCCACGTGGCTGTGCCTTGGCTCAGCACATTTCCAGCTACCCAAGGCTGAGCACCTCCCCAGGAACAGATCCCAGCACGTTCCACCTTAAAAGGTCCTTGAGCTCTCAGAAGGACAAGCAAACAAGAGAACGGAACATTAGAGCAAATTGCTTGTCTAAAATAGACAAATAATTTTCATCTCATCCTTCTCTCTGTGTCCCTCTTCATCTCTCTCCGCACTGTCCCTCTTCCTGCAAAAGCCATGCATACGGGGGGGGGGGGGGAAGAGAGTGATATTCTTACAAATTCTCAAGGTGCATTATGTAATAATCTGGAGACGGAAAAGCAATGGTGAGTGCTGGTGAATGGATAGAAATGTCTGCACCTGCTTAAGACGGTGAAGCCCGGGTGCCTTGCTTCCCACCCTTAGAGCTCACCAGCTGCTCTATTGGGATGTCTGGTCTGAGCCCCCACTGAGTTTAAACGACTGCACACCTTTCCTGAGGAGTCAACTCACGGGGCTGGGCAGGGGTGGGGTGGGAAAGAGAATGCTCATGCAGGTTCCTGGGCCTCAGGCTACTCCTTGCGAATCTGATTTTTTTTTTGTGGGGGAGGGCGGGGGGTATCTGGATATTGTACGTTTCATAAATGATCTCAGGTTATTCTTATTGTTATGAAAATATGGTCTTTTTTTCTGTTTTTGTTTTTCGAGGTAGGGTCTTGATCTAGCCTAGGCTGACCTGGAATTAGTCTCAGGCTGGTCTTAAACTCACGGCGATCCTCCTACCTCAGCCTCCCAAGTGCTAGGACTAAAGGCGTGCTCCACCATGCCCAGCTCAATGTTGTTGTTTTTTGAGACAGGGTCTCATATAGACTAGGCTAGCCTGAAACAGTTAAGTATCTTAGGATGACCTTCAATTCCTAATCTCATCTCTGCCTTCCCGGTGCTGGGATTACAGGCGTGGGCCACCAGATCCAGCTTTAGTTAATGTGATGAACAGACAACCTCAGTAGTTTTCAACTTTGCCGGTATAGCAGAGACTCCTGGTGATCTTTAAAACCCCTGATGCTCATTAGGTGAGGACCCTGGTCATCTTAAAGCACGTGCAGGAGTCAGGGGACCTAACTTGGATGACACAAGGACAGAGGACGGTATTCTCCTCAGGCTTTGTCAGCAGCTCACCCAGCAGCATGGCTGGGTCCTGCTTCCACACATTACATGACAAGGGTCATGGACTAGCCCAGTGGGAGAATTTCTGTGTCTGTCTGAGGAACGGCAGTGGCTGCCTGGACCACGAAGGATTCAGAGGCCAGTACTGGGCTGAGCTAGAGCGCCTTGCTTAATGATGTCTGCTGGGGGTGCAGATGCCAGGGTGTTGGCTCATGTGCCAACACATGAGTCACAACTTATCAGACAGCCCTTGACACTTGCTAGGTGTCAATCCCTAGGGAGAGTGGGGAGGATCAGGAAACAGAAGGCCCAGGAGGAAGTCTACTGAAAAAGTTTCTCAAGAAAGGTTTCTGGGGCCCCTGAACTCCCAGGACTTCCCCCATGAACCTTCAGTGTCTGCTACAGGGAAGGAAGCGGAGGCATTGGGAGAAGAAGAAAAAAAAATGCAGGTCTTTGTGGTAGGACAAGTTTCTAGAATGGAACATCTCTACAGAGGCAATTCATTGACCCTTTGGGGAATCTCAGCTCCTCCCTGTGGGAGGGAGGCAAGGACAGGTTTGTAGCAGCTTAGGAAGGTTGTGCGGTGTGAAGGCCAGGCCCTTGTGTGACTTTCTGTCCCTCCCTCTGTCCTTCTGTGCGGGCATGTGGGGCTGCGTGGCTCTCTCAGAGCACCCTGGGGGACACTGAGTTATTCCATTATGAAGCTGCAAATGCTCACTGCTGCTCTCAGGACTCCCCGGGAGCAGCCTCGGCCTTTCCTGCTCACATGAACAAGTCGTTCTAATGAGGGGAAAAAGAAAGTGGGCGCTTTTCTGCTCAGTGAGTCAAGTGGGATGGAAAGGAAGGGCTGCTGGGGTACCAGCCTTCCTCAGAGGGCCCTGAGGTACAGCCTCGTGGGAGAGAAACATAGCTTTCCTGAGCTGGAGTACCTCTCTCCTCTCTTCCTCCCTTCTTTCCATGTGTGTAGTGTGCATGCATGTATGTGTGTATGGAGTCACGTGTGTATGTGTGTGTGTGTTATACAGATAGACATACATGCCCATGAGGGCAATCTGTTGCTCCTCATGAATGTCAGCCACTTTTTTTTTTTTTTTTGAGGTAGGGTCTCACACTGGACCAGGCTGACCTGGAATTCACTATGTAGTCTTAGGGTGGCCTCGAAACTCACAGTGATCCTCCTACCTCTGTCTCCCGAGTGTTGGGATTAAAGGCATGTGCCACCATGCCTGGCTCAGCCACTTTGCTTTTCATTAAAAATATTTTTTTTATTAACAACTTCCATGATTATAAAAAATACCCCATGGTGATACCCTCACTTACCCCTTTGAAACTCCACTCTCCATCATACCCCCTCCCCATCTCAATCAGTCTCTCTTTTACTTTTGATGTCATGATCTTTTCCTCCTCTTATGATGGTCTTATGCAGGTAGTGTCAGGCACTGTGAGGCCATGGATATCCAGGACATTTTGTGTCTAGAGGGAGCACGTTGTATGGAGTCCTACCCTTCCTTTGGCTCTTACATTCTTTCTGCCACCTCTTCTGCATTAGACGCTGAGCCTTGGAAAGTGTGATAGAGATATTGCAGTACTGAGCACTGCAGTCATTTCTTTCCATCACCATGATACCTTCTGAGTCGTCCCAAGGTCACTGCCATCTGAAAAGAGAAGATTCTCAACCAAAAGTGATAGTATCATTAATATAAGGGTGTGAACATTAACAGAAGTGCTTACTGGTCAGTTTGATAAGCATAGTATATACATTTGGCCAGACAACAGCAGATGTTAAATCCCTAGGGCTTATGACTACCCCTATTTTAAATTTTCAGTATCAGGGATGTATTCCCTTCCCATGGAGCGGGCCTCCAGTCCAATTAGAGGGCAGTTGGTTTCCCCCATAACAGATGTGCCACTGTTGCACCCATTGGATCATTTGGCCTGGCTGGCCAACTGTAAGGCTTGCAGTGTCCACTGATGAGTATCTTCACTGGTGATTTCTCTTTCTCCCATTGAACTGCATGCAGAAATCCACTTCTTTTTGAAACACGGTCTTTCATTGGCTTGGAGCTCACCAATTAAGCCAGTCTGGCTGGCCAGTGAGCCACAGGGAGCCTCCTGTTTCCATCTCCCCAGGCCTGAGATTACAGGCACACGCCACCATGCCAAGCCCTCATGTGGGTACTGAGGGTCAGACTCAGTTCCTCATGCTTGCAAGATAAGCACTAAGCACTATACCAAGGAGCCATCTCTCCAACCTCCCCTTTTGTTGCAGGTATAACACATTCCCATCATTGGAGGAAGTGCTATTAGTCAGGGCTGGTTTTAAACATGTTTTTTTTGTTTGTTTGTTTGTTTTGGTTTTTCGAGGTAGGGTCTCACTCTGGTCCAGGCTGACCTGGAATTCACTCTGTAGTCTCAGGGTGACCTCAAACTCACAGAGTTCTTCCTGCCTCTGCCTCCCGAGTGCTGGGATTAAAGGTGTGCACTGCCACAGCCAGCCCAATCAAACATTTTTAAAAAACATGTTTAGCCGGGCATGGTGGTACATGCCTATAATCCCAGCACTCGGGAGGCAGAGGTAGGAGGAGCGCTGTGAGTTCGAGGCTACCCTGAGACTACAGAGTGAATTCCAGGTCAGCCTGGACCAGAGTGAGACCCTACCTCAAAAAAAAGCAAAATAAAAAAATATTTTTGGAAGGACAAATATCACTTGATCATCTTAATAGATGCAGAAAAGACATTTGGCAAAAATCCAACATCACTTCATGGTAAAAGTCCTAAAGAAACTGGGACTAGAAGCAACATATCTTAATATAATAAATATAATAATATAATAAAGGCTATTTATGACAAACCTACAGCCAACATAATACTATAAACAGGGGAAAACTTGAAGCTTTTTCACCATAATCAGGAATAAGCCAAGGGTATCGTTGTCACCACATTTATTTATTTACTCAGTAGGATACAAAATAAACACAGAAATCAGTAGCTTTCCTATGTACTTACAATAAACATGCTAGGGATGAAATTAGGGAATCACTCCCATTCAGATTGCCTTAAAAAAAAGTACCATATTCCACATACTTGGGCTGCCAGGCCACTGAGAAATCCTGCCGGAACTGAGCTGATAACCTCTTCCACGTAGACCAGCTGACAGAAAGCTGGAAGAAGCCATTCTACATGTAGTTCAATGAGAGGAAGAGATAACACCAGTGAAGATACTCAACAGTGGACACTGCAAGCCTTATAATTGGCCAGCCCACCCAAATGAGCCAAAGGGTGCAATAGCGGCAGGTCTGTCATGGTGGAAAGCAACTGCCCTCCAATTGGACTGGAGGCCCGCTCCATAGGAGGGAATACATCCCTGATACTGAAAACTTAAAACAGGGGTAGTCATGAGACCTAGGGGTGTAACATCAGCTGATGTCTGGAAAAATGTAAATACTATGCTTATCAAACTGTCCAGTAAGCACTTTTCTTAATATTCATACCCTTATATTAATGCTACTCTCACTTTGGGTAGAGAATCTTCTCTTTTTAGACAGCAGTGACCTTGGGGTGACTCAGAAGGTAGCATAGTGCTGGAAAGAAGTGACTGGAGTACTGAGTAACATCTTGATCACACCTTCCAAGGCTCAGGGTCTAATGTGGAAGAGGTGGCAGAAAGAATGTAAGAGCCAAAGGAAGGGTAGGACTCCTTACAACATGCTCTTCCAGACACAAAATGTCCTGGATATCCATGACCTCACAGTGCCTGACACTACCTACACAAGACCATCATAAGAGGAGGAAAAGGCCATGACATCAAAATAAAAGAGAGGCTGATTGAGAGGGGGAGGGGATATGATGGAGAATGGAATTTCAAAGGGGAAAGTGGGGGGGGGAGGGTATTACCATGGGATACTTTTAATAATCATGGAAAATGTTAATAAAAATTGAGGAGGAAAAAAAGTACCTTGGAATAAACCTAACCAAGGAAGTGAAGGATCTCTACAATGAAAACTTTAAAACACTCAAGAGAGAAAGTGCAGAAGATACTAGGAAATGGAAAGACGTCCCATGCTCTTGGATTGGAAGAATCAATATTGCAAAAATGTCAATCTTACCAAAAGCAATCTATACATTTAATGCAATCCCCATCAAAATTGCAATGGTATTCTTCATGGAAATAGAAAAAAGAATCCTAAAATTTTTTTGGAAGCACAAAAAAACCTCGAGTAGCCAAAACAACTTTGAGCAACAGAAATAAGGCTGGTGGTATCACGATACCTGATTTTAAGCTATACTGCAAAGCCATGGTAACAAAAACAGCATGGTACTAGCACAAAGACAGACATATACATCAATGGAACAGAATAGAGGACCCAGATATAAATTCAGGCAGCTAAAGCCATCTAATTTTTGACAAAAAAAATGCCAAAAATATTCAGCCTCTATAACAAATTGTCCTGGGAAAATTGTATATCTATATGTAGAAGGATGAAAATAAATCCTTATCTTTTTCCATGCACAAGAATCAAGTCCAAATGGATCAGAGACCTTAACAACAGACCTAAAACTCTGAAACTGCTAGAGGAAAAAGTAAGAGAAATACTTCAACATATTGGCATAGGCAATGACGTTCTGATTATAAATAACTCCAGTTGCTCAGGAAATAAAGCCACTAATCAACCACTGGACCTCATAAAATTACAAAGTTTTTGTACAGCAAAGGATACTGTGAACAGAGCAAAGAGGCAACCTACAGAATGGGAGAAAATCTTTGCCAGCTATACATCTGACAGAGGATTAATATTCAGGATACACAAAGAACTCAGAAAACTAAATTATAAGAAATCAAACAACCCAAGTAAAAAATGGGGTATGGAACTAAATAGAGCATTCTCAAAGGAAAAAATACAGATGGCCTATAAGCATCTTAAAAAAATGTTCTATATCCTTAAACATGAGGGAAATACAAATTAAAATGACTTTGAGATTCCTTCTCACTCCTATCAGAATGGCTATCATCAAGAAACAAATGAGTTGGGCGTGGTGGCGCACGCCTTTAACCCAGCATTTGGGAGGCAGAGGTAGGAGGATTGCTGTGAGTTCAAGGTCCCCCTGAAACTACAGAGTGAATTCCAGGTCAGCCTGGACTATAGAGAGACCTCACCTCAGGGGATGGGGGGGAGGAGAAAAAAAAAGAAAAAGAAATGACAATAAATGTTGGTGAGGATTCAGAAAAGGAAAAAGAGGAACCCTTGTACACTGTTGGTGGGGCTGCAATCTGGTCCAGCCATTATGGAAATCAGTGTGGAGGTACCCGAGACAGCTAAAAATAGATTTACTGGGTCTGGAGAGATGGCTTAGTGGTGAAGTGTTTGCCTGTGAAGCCTAAGGATCCTGGTTTGAGGCTCGATTCCTCAGTTCCCATGTAAGCCAGATGCACAAGGTGGCACATGTGTCTGGAGTTCGTTTGCAGTGGCTGGAGGCTCTGATGCATCCATTTTCTCTCTCTCTCTATCTCTGTTTGTCAATTTCAAATAAATAAATAAAAATAAAACAAACAAACAAAAAGTCTTAAAATTATTAAAAAAATAGATTTATCATATGACCCAGCTATACCACTCCTAGGCATATATCCTAAGGACTCGTCTCACTACCTTAGAGATACTTGCTCAACCGTGTTTATTACCACTCTATTCCAAATAGCTAGGAAATAGAACCAGCTGAAAAATGGATAATGAAGATGTGGTACATTTAGACAATGGAGTTCTATTCAATGGGAAAGAAAAATGAAATTATAAAATTTGCAGGGAAATGGATGGATCTGGAAAGGAGTATACTAAGTGAGATAACCCAAGCTCAGAAAACTCAGTGTTACATGTTGTCTCTCATATGTGGATCCTAGCTACAAATGTTTAGGCCTGTGTGTGAATTGGAGCAAAAATCGGCAGCAGAGGCCAGTAAGCTAGAAAAGGCCTGTAAGGGACAAGGAGAGGGAAAGGCTTAAGGGGATAGTACTGAATGTATGAAAGTAGAAGAAGGATTACTGGGAGTGCAATGGCTTAAGTGAGGTCATGGGAAGAGATTGAGTAAAAGAAGGGTAGGGGGAGGGTTAGTCAAAATTCAATGTTATGAATAAGCCATTGGAAACCTACTTTTTTGGATAATGGCACATCCAGAAGCCATAGATTTACTAGAAAAAAATTTCAGTGCCAGGGATGAGATACTTTCCAGTGAGTTGTTGTTCAGGAAGGTTCTTGATGCCTCTAAAACATTATAGACCATTGCTAAGGCTCTTGATTTCCCACCAGAAATAGATGGTAAGACCCTTTTGCTGAAGACTCCACATGCTTGGGCTGTGAGGCCACTGAGAATCAAGCTGAGCTGAGCTGAAAACCTCCTCCCTGTAGACCAGCTGATAGAAGCCCAGAGAAAGCTACACTGCATGCAGCCCTAGGTGAGAGAGAAGTCATCAGCAGTGGACACTACAAGCCTTAAATTTGGCCAACCAGGCCAAAAGACTGAATATTGGCATGTCTGTTATGGGGAAAACCAACTGCTCTCTAATTAGACTGGAGGCCCACTACATGGAAGGGAATACATGCTTGGTACTGAAAACCTAATCAGAAGCCTATGGTGGTGGAGGTCATGAGCCCTAGGAGTATAATGCCTGCTCTTGTCTGGCTAAAAGTTTACGTTATGTTCACCAAACTGCTCTGTAAGCACTGTAACTTTTCTTAATGTTCATACCCATATATTAATGCTACTCTCACTTTTGGTTAAAGAACCCTCTCTTTTCACATGGCAGTGACCACTAAGATGACCCAAAAGGCACCATAGTGCTGAGAAGTGATAAAGGAGTGTTCAGCACTGAAATATCTCTATCACACCTCCCAAGGCTCTGGATCCTTTGTGGAAGAGGTGGCAGAAAGAATGTAAGCACCAAGCCAGGTATGATGGCGCGCACCTTTAATCCCAGCACTTGGGAGGCAGAGGTAGAAGGATCACTGTGAGTTTGAGGTCACCCAGAGACTACATAATGAATTCCAGGTCAGCCTGGACTAGAGTGAGACCCTACCTCAAAAAACAACAAACAAACAAAAAAGGATGTAAGAGCCAAAGGAAGGGTAGGACTCCTTAGAACGTGCTCTTCCAGACACAAAACGGCCTGGATATCCATGACCTCACAGTGCCTGACACTACCTACACAAGACCATCATAAGAGGAGGAAAAGATGATGATATCAAAATAAAAGAGAGAGCTGGAGGGATGGCTTAGTGGTTAAGGCATTTGCCTGCAAAGCCAAAGGACCCAGGTTTGATTACCCAGGACCCTTGTTAGCTAGATGCATAAGGGGCGTATGCATCTGGAGTTCATTTGCAGTGGCTGGAGGCCCGGGTGCACCTATTCATATTCTCTCTCTCTCTCAGAGCACTGGAGCTACATGCCTGATAAATAAATAAATAAGTAAAAAATATTTTTAAAATAAAAGAGACTGATTGAGAGGGAGAGGGGATATGATGGAGAGTGGAGTGGGGGAGGGAAGGAAATTATGGTTTGTTGTCTATAATTATGGAAGTTGTCAGCAAACTATTAAAAAAACAGTTTGTGGGGCTGGAGAGATAGTGCAGTGGTTAAAGGAACTTGCTTGAAAAGCCTGACAGCCTGGGTTTGATTCCTTAATGCCCACATACAGCCAGATGCACAAAGTGGCGCATGGGACTGGAGTTCATTTGCGGTGGCAGGAGGCCCTGACTCACCCTCACATACACACTCTCCATCTCCGCTTCTTTCTCTGCGTGTGCATCTCTCTGTCTTTCTAATAAATGAAATCCTAACCAACAACGCTTGCTGCCTTCATTTCGCACTGGTCGGTGGGCCCCAGAGCGGCAGCAGCCCCGCCCCACAGCCTGGCCCTGGCTCTCAGCTGAGAAACAGCGAGGAGGCTCTCCTTTCTGAGCTAGATGGTTCAGGTCCGTCTGTTTGTTCCACCCTGCCATGGAGCTCCCAGCTCTGACCTCTTCTCGCTCTCCCTCTTGGCCTGGACAGCCTGGAGCTGGCTCACAGAGGGCTGACCTCCAACTGGACCTCAAGTCGTTCCTTACAGCATGTTCTCGAGAAGGAAGCCAGGAAGTCAGGCCCTGTCTCCACCTTGGCTCTGGCCCCCGGCTCACAAAGGAGCTGGAATTCCACACACTGGGAGTTCGATGTTATTGCTGTCTGCTTCTTCCATAAGGGAATGCTACCAAAAACAGAAACAGAAACAAAACAAAACAAAACAAAAAAAACAGCCAGGCGTGGTGGCACACGCCTTTAATCCCGGCACACTGGGAGGCAGAGGTAGGAGGATCGCCGTGAGTTCAAGGCCACCCTGAGACTCCATAGTGAATTCCAGGTCAGCCTGGGCTTGAGTGAGACCCTACTTTGAAAAAAAAAAAAAAAAAAGAGAATGTTTGCTTTGAACTGGTGGCTTTAATTATTCTCCTTTTCCTCTTCCTTTTCTCTGCTACCTCCACCCCTTCCCTGACCTTGCTATTATATGTGACTTAAAAGGACATCCTTGTTTCCTTCCACCCCCAAGTTACTGAAGCACATCTGAAAAATTCGGCCCATGAAGACAAGGGTCACTCGCACCCTAGAAACGCCAGAGCACAGCACTGGAGCTACATGCCTGATAAAGATGACGTCACCACATCACACTGGCTCCAGGCTGCCAAGTTCCACATTTCACAAAAGATAGAGAAACTTCTGTTTAAGCCATTGTTACTTTGTGATTTAAAAAAAAAAAAAACCAAAAAACTTAATCTTGGGATCGAGAGATGGCTGTGTAGTTCAAGGCACTTGCTTGGAAAGCCTATCGGTCCAGGTTTGAATTCGTAGTATCCATATGAAGCCAGATGCACAAAGTGGTGCATGCATCTGGAGTTTGCAGTGGTTGGAGACCCTGGTGCACCATATCCTTCTCTTTTCCTCTTCTCCTCCTCCCTTCCTTGCTCCCCAATAAATACATATTGTTTATGGGGCTGGAGAAGTGACTCAGCAGTTAAAAATGCTTGCTTTCAAAGCCTCATGTTCCAAGTCTGATTCCCCAGTATTCACAGAAAGCCAGAAGCACAAAGTGATGCATGTATCTGGAGTTTGTTTGCAGTGACTAGAGGCCCTGGGATGCCCATTCTCTCTCTCTCTCTGCTTACAAATAAATAAAATAAGATAAAATTAATACTTCCCCTATCCCTGCAGAGATTGGTCCCCACAATGAATACCAAGAACCCCACTGAAGATCCTCAACATACACACATACATATATATACACACACATGAATCAGGGCTGGGGCTGGAGAGATGCCTTAGCCATTAAGGTGCTTGCCTGTGAAGTCTGTGGACCTATGTTTGATTCTGTAGGTCCCATGTAAGCCAGATGTACAAAATGACAAGCACACAAGATTGCACATGCACACACGATGGTGCATGCATCCGGAGCAACTGCAGTGTCTGGAGGCTCTAGTGCACCAATTCTCTCTCTTTCTCTCTCTCACATAAAAGTAAAAAGGCCAATCTGTTGGGCTTGTCTCAAAAAAACAAAACAAAACAAAACAAAACAGTAAAGAGGCCAGGTGTGGGTGGCGCATGCCTTTAATCCCAGCACTTGGGAGGCATAGGTAGGAGGATTGCTGTTGGGCCAGCCTGAGACTACATAGTGAATTCCAGATCAGCCTGGGCCAGAGTGAGACCCTACCTCGAAAAACCACAAGAACAACAACAACAAAAATCAGTAAAGAGGTTGGAGAGATTGCTCAGTGGTTAAGGCACTTTCCTACAAAGCCTAATGACCCAGGTTTGATTCCCCAATACCCACCTAAAGCCAGGTGGACAGGGTGGCACATGTATCTGGAGTATGTCCATTCTGTTTGTCTGTCCTCATTATGTCTTTCTGCTTGCAAATAAATAAATCTTTAAAAAAAATACAATAAAAATATTTTTTTGAAAAATATACAGGCTATCAAAAGTGGGTTTGCTGCGAAGGAAACTGAATTCATAGTCCAAATGACGAGAAAGCAGAAGCTGTGGGCCAGACGGGTAGCTCAGTTGGCAGAGTGCTTGCCCAGCATTACTAAGCCCTGGGTTTGATTCCCAGCACCACTCTCTCTCTCTCTCTCTCTCTCTGTCTTAAATAAATAAAATTTTAAGAAAGCATAACACGGGCTGGAGAGATGGCTTAGCGGTTAAGCGCTTGCCTGTGAATTCTAAGGACCCCAGTTCGAGGCTCGATTCCCCAGGACCCACGTTAGCCAGATGCACAAGGGGGCGCACGCGTCTGGAGTTCGTTTGCAGTGGCTGGAAGCCCTGTGGCGTGCCCATTCTCTCTCTCTTCCTCTCTCTCACTCTCACACTCAAATAAATAAATAAAAAATAAAGATAAAACAAAAAAACTAAAAAAAGAAAAGAAATCTTAATGCCAATTGATAAGTCTTCCTGCCCTGCCAGCAGCAGTTCAGAAACCCCTCCCTGTGCAGGGCTCCATCCACTACAGTGGAGTACTGCTCTGGCCAAAGCAAGTCTACAGGTCGCTGGGAAGTGTGCTGACCTGCAAAGCTTTCACCCAGGGATGGTCATCACAATTCTGTTCACACTTCATTGATCCAAAAAGTCACAGGGCCAAATCTCTGTGCAATGAGGTGGGGATGTGCAGGCCTCTCAGGGGAGGGACAGGAGATATTTGGAAATAATAATTCAATCTATCCTAACAGATGGGAACCCAAGGCCTGGAGAAGGAAAGGGGCTGTCTGAGGCCTCACAGGCCCGTGGGAGGCAGAGTTAGACCCGGGGCCTGAGTTGACCCCAGCTGGCAGGTTCTCCCCACTAGACTTCCTATCGATCCAAAGGAGATCATCTCTTTTCAACTTCCAATGGCTCCCAGGGAGGCGGTGCCCGGGGAAGTCACAGGCAGCTCCTGTTTGTAGCCATGTCCCCTTCCCCATATTATTCTTGGGTCTAGTGGTTGCAATGGCCCCAAACCTCTCTTCTTCCCTACTTTGGAGGGCCAAGACATCAACAATTGGTACGTCACTGGAAGAGTGGAAAGTCAGATAAGAGACTCCAGCATGTGAGGGATGTGGCGTGTGGCCTCCGCCCGTGCAGATACCCCCACAAGCAAGCCTCCGGCGGGGCGTCTCGGGTACTTTCCAGTGACTGCACATAGACAAGAAGTACAAAAGACTGCCCTCGGGTGCTCTCTCCTGTGCTATGAGCTGTCTCTGACTCTCTCTTTAGTTGTTTTGTTTTTACTTTTTGAGAAAGTGTCTCACACAGCCCAGGCTAGCTTCAAGGATCCCAGATAGCTATGGTGCCCTTAACTCCTGATCCTCCTGCCTTCACCTCCCCAGGGCTGGGATTCCAGGTGGGCACTACCACACCTGGTTTATGTGGTGCTGGGGAGTGAACCTAGAGCTGGGCAAGCTCTCTACCAATGGAGCAGCCCACTTCTGCTGTGTCATCGTTCCAACAATGAATTCAATTTTCCTCACAGCCAGCCTACTTTTCATAGTCCATATATATTTTTTTCTATGTGTGTGTGAGAGAGCATGAATTGGTACACCAGGGCCTCCAGCCACTGTAATAGAACTCCAGACATGTGCACCACCTTGTGCACGTGTGCGACCTTGTATGCTTGTGTCACCTAGTACATCTGGCTTACATGGGATCTGGAGATTCAAACATGGGTCCTCAGGCTTTGCAGGCAGGCACCTTAATCACTTAGCCATCTCTCCAGCCCATCCACCCACCCATCTATCCACCCATATTTATTTATTTATGAGAGAGAAAGAGACATAGAATGTGCATGGCAGGGCCTCTAGCCACTGCAAACAAACTCCAGATGCAGGCACCACCATGTGTATCTGGCTTATGTAGATTCTGGAGAATTGAACCTGGATCCTGAGGCTTTGCAGGCAAGCCTTTAACTGCTAAGCAATCTCTCCAGCCTCTCCATATTTTTAAAAAAACATTTTATTTATTTGAGAGAGAGAGAGAAAGAAATAGAGAAAACAATGGGCACACCAGAGCCTCTAGCAGCTGTAACTCAACTCCAGACACATGTACCACCTTGCGCATCTGGATTAAGTGGGTACTGGGGAATTGAACCTTAGACTTCACAGGCAAGTGCCTTAACTGGTAAGCCATCATTCCAGCGCAACAGTCCATATATATTTAAACTTATTATTTATTTGAGAGGAGAGGAAAGGAGGTGGGGGAGAGACAGAGAGAGAATAAATAGGTGAACCAGAGCCTGCCGCCACTGCAAACAAACTCTAGATGCATGGGTCACTTTGTGCTTCCGGATTTAAGTGGGTATTGGGGAATTAAACCCAGGCCTGCAGACTTTGCATGCAAGCAAGCACCTTCAACCACTGAGCCATCACTCTGGCCCAGTCCATATATTTTTAATATTTAAACTTGTAAATGTTTAAAAAAATTCTAGATCACTTCTTTTTTGAGACAGTCTCTGTAGGCTAGACTGGCCTCAACCATTTGAATGTTTTTTTCTTTTTGGGGGGGGAGGGGTGTTAAGGTAGTGTCTTGCTCTAGCCCAGACTGACCTAGAATTCATTACATAGTCTCAGAGTGGCCTCAAAATCAGGTGATCCACCTACCTCTGCCTCCCGAATGTTGGGATTAAAGGTGCATGTGTCTGGAGTTCATTTACAATGGCAAGTAGCCCTGGGGTCCCTTACTCACCCCAATCAAATAAATAAAAATAATTTTTTTAAGTGGAGAGTTGGGCTGGAGAGATAAGGTGCTTGACTATGAAGCCTAAGGACCCAGGTTCAATTCCCCAGTACCCACATAAGCCAGATGCACAAGATGGCACATGTATCTGGAATTTGATTGCAGTGTCTCTAGACCTTGGCTCTCCCATTCTCTGTCTCAAATAAGTCAAAATAAAATACAAAAAAAATTTAAGCCAGGCATGGTGGTGTATGCCTTTAATCCCAGCACTCAGGAGGCACAAGTAGGAGGATTGCTGTGAGGTCAAGGCCACCCTGAGAATACATAGTAAATTCCAGGTCAGCCTGGGTTAGAGTGAGACCCTACCTTGAAAAACAAAACAAAAAAATTAATAAAAAATAAAATTTAAAATGATTGATAGTAGTCACACCACTTTCAAATGAAGAGAAAATGATGGGGGGATTTTTAAAAAATATATTTTAAGGTCAAAACTCCCGTGCTGATCAGTAGTGGGATCGCGCCTGTGAATAGCCACTGCACTCCAGCCTGGGCAACACAGTGAGACCCTACCTTTAAAAAAAAAAAAAAAATATATATATATATATATATATATATATATATATATATTTTATTTGTTTGCAAGCAGAGAGCCAGAGAGAGAGAGAGAGAGAGAAATGGGTACACTAGGGCCTCCAGCTGCTGCAAATGAACTCCAGATGCATGTGCCACTTTGTACATTTGACTCTACATGGGTACTGAGGAACTGAACCTGGGTCATTAATTTTTACAAGCAAGTGTTTTAACCGCTGAGCAATTTCTCCAGCCCCATGATTTCATTTTCTTTAATTTTTTTTCTTTATTTAAGAGAGAAAGAGAATGGGCATGCCAAGACTCTTTCCATTGCAAACAAACTCCAGACACATACACCACTTTGTGCAACTGGCTTTTCGTAAATACTTGGGAAAGTGAGCGAGGAGGTGGGGATATAGATCGGTTGACATAGTGCTTGCCTAACATGTAGAAAGCCCTGGGTTTGAACCCCAGCCCTGCATAAACTTGGTGTGGTGCCACATACCTTTAATTCTAGCATACACATACAGGTGGTAGAGGGAGGAGGACTGGAAATTCAAGATCACACTCAGCTACTTGGGGAGTTTGAGGCCAGCCTAGGATACATGCAACCCTGTCTCAAAAAAAAAAAAAAAAAAAAAAAAGTTTGGGTTGGGGAGATCGTTCAGTGGGTAGGAGTGCAAATATGAAGGCCTGGAGGGCCTGAAACCCATCCCCAGTGTTTGATTCCTCAGCACCCACATAAAAATCTGGGCATACTTTTTGGGTATGGGGAATCAAAACTGGGCCATCAGGCTTTGCTAGCAAGTACTCTTTAACCGTTGAACCATCTCCCTAGCCCTATTATATGCATTTTAAAGAAAGTAAATAAAACTCTTTTTTTTAAAAAAAATCTGGGCATACATTGCAGAAGGGGTGATGGAAAGAATGTAAAAGGCAAAGGAAGAAGATGAGTGCTTTGGAATACTGTTTTCAGACAGTAAGTGGCCATTGCATTCATGACCCCACATAGGCAGACACTATCTACACAAGACCTGTATAAAATAAGGGCCAGAAAAAAAAAAAAATTAGTGACCTTAAAATGGAAGAGGTACTAGTTAAAAAGAAGGGGTTCAGTGGAGGGGAAGAAGGGAGGGGGGCAAAGGACAGTGATGAGAGGGGATTATAATCAGGGCACATTGTGCATATGAATGGAGGTTGTCAACAATAAGTTAAAATAAATAAAAAAGCGAGACATGGTCACACATGTCTATAACCCCAGACCACAGTGGGCAGAGACAGGACCATGAGAGCTCACGGATCTAAAAAGCTGCAGTGCCAGGTTGAAAGAAAGAGTCCATCCTGAGAAAACATGGATGAGAGAGGACTCCTGACCTCTGGCCTCTGCATGGTGCGCACGAAGCATGTACCTCTGTGCCCAGTGTGCATATAGCACACTCACATCACATCACACAGCACGCCCAAAGACTCTACACACACATGCCAGAAAAGAAAATATGTGGTACGTAGACAAATTAATCCATATGACAGAGAAAAACCTTTCAGAAGTCTAGATGTAGGGGCTGGAGAGATGGCTCAGTGCTTACATGCAAAGCCAAACAATCTGTTTCGATTCCCCAGTACCCATGTGAAGCCAGATGCACAAATTGGCACATGCATCATGAGTTTGTTTGCAATGGCTAGAAGCCCTGGCATACCCATTTTCTGTCTGCCTCTCTCTTCTCTCTCTCTCTCTCTCTCTCGTTCTCTCTGCATGCAAATAAATTAAAAAAATATATTTTTTAAATTATTTATTTATTTATTTGAGAGAGACAGACACAGAGAGAAAGACAGATATAGGGAGAGAGAGAGAATGGGCACTCCAGGGCTTCCAGCCTCTGCAAACGAACTCCAGACGCATGTGCCCCCTTGTGCATCTGGCTAACGTGGGACCTGGGGAACTGAGCCTCGAACCAGGGTCCTTAGGTTTCACAGGCAAACGCTTAACCACTAAGCCATCTCTCCAGCCCTAAAAAAATATTTTTTACAAAAAGGAATCTAGTAGTTGACATACAATTGACAAAGGTATCACTCAGTGCAGTGGGTAAATGTACTCATTCCAACAAATGGTGCCAAAAACCTATGCTTCTTTGTTCAGAAGAAAGAATACATTGCTATCTAATTCCATGTATGTGAAGTAAAAAACCTGGGAAAGGGAAGAAAGATAGGGAATGGAGGGGAGGAGTAGGAAGGAGAGGAGAGACAGAGGAAGGGAACCCTTCTATATAACAGAGAGAGTTCTTTAAAACCACACAAAGGGAAAATGTTTCTGAAATTAGTCATAGGAAATTTCAACTATAAAGGTAACAATTGCTGAATTTGACTATGTTACTAAATTAGGAGTTTACTTTATTTGTTTTTGAGGTGGGGTCTCTCAGGAATTCACTATGTTGTCTCAGGCTGGCCTCAAACTCATAGTAATCTTCCTATCTCTGCCCCTCAAGTGCTGGGATTAAAGGTATACACCAATATGTTCAGCCCTAAATTAAGAATTTTAAAAAAATATTTTATTTATTTGAGAGAGAGAGAAGAAGGGGGCATACCAGGGACTCTAGCCACTGCAAACAAACTCCAGACACATGTGCCACCCTGTGCATCTAGCTTACATGGGTACTGGGGAAATGAACTTGGGTCCTTAGGCTTCACAGGCTGTAACCACTAATTAATCTCCCCAACTCCACAAATTAGTAATTATTTTTAAATTTTGGCTTTTTGAGATAGGGTCTCACTCTAGCTCAGGCTGATATGGAATTCACTATGTAGTCTCAGGGTGGCCTCGAACTCACAGCAATCTTCCTACCTCTGCCTTCCGAGTGTCGGGATTAAAGGCATGTGCCACCATGCCCGGCTGAATTTTTATTTTTTGAGGTGGAGTCTCACTCTAGCTCAGACTGACATGGGATTCCCTATGTAGTCTCAAGATGGCCTTGAACTCACAGCAAATCTCCTACCTCTGCCTCCTGAGTGCTGGGATTAAAGGCATGCACCTCCACACCCAGCTAAATTAAGAATTTTTGATCATCAAAAGATACTTAGAACACACATATACACACACTTTTAAGAAGAGGAAAGGGTACGTTATGGGTAAAATATTTGTAACACATGTAACTCCAAAAGGTTCATATTCAGAATATAATTGAAAATCAGTTTGAATCAATAAGAAAAAATAAAGCAAATGATCCAAAAGAAATCTAAGCAAGGGATTTGAAAAGACACTTTCAACAAGAAATATACCAATGGCCAATAAGCAAATGAAAAGATGTTTGACTTGAAACTGCACAATTAAACAAAATGTGACAGAGGCAGGAGAATCGCCATGAGTTCAAGACCACCCTAAGAATACATAGTGAATTCCAGGACCCAACCTCAAAAACCAAGAAAAAAAGAAAATATAGAACTACAAAGTAAATGAAATCATTGTGTGAAGAGATATCTGTACTCCTGTGTGCACTGAAACATTATTCCAACAGCCAAGAAATCTAAATAAGGCCAGGTGTGGTGGTGCATGCCTTTAGTCCCAGCACTCAGGAGGCAGAGGTAGGAGGATCACCATGAGTTTGAGGCCACCTTGAAACTACGTCAGCCTGGGCCAGAGTGAGACTCTACCTCAAATAACCAAAAAAAAAAAAAAAAAAAAAAAAAAAAAAGATACAAATCATATGCCTACCAGAATGGCTAAAACTAAGGAGTGACAATTGCAAGTGTTGGCAAGGATATAGAGCAATGGCCATTCTCATATGGTGCTAGGGGAAGTGCAAACTGATACTGGGCATTTCGGAAAACTAGAATATTTATACAGCTTCCAACTCAAGTTCATGCCTCGATATATATCCAATAGGAATCCCTGCACATGGTCACCAAGATAACATAATGCTCATAGCACCATCAGTAAGAAAAATACCAGACCAAACCAACTCAGCAATGAGAGACATAAATCTGTTTGGCATGCTTGGACAATAAATCAGCTACAGCCACAAGGGGCAAGTGGACAGGTCACACAAACATAATGAGATAGAACAGAGGAATAAATATATTTTGTTTGATTTTTTTTTGAGACAGGGTCTCATGTAGCTAGGGCTGTCTGGCCTCCAATTCACTATATAGCTAAAGATGACCTTGAACTCCTGATCTCTTACCTCTACCTCTGGAATGCTGGGATGTCAAGTGTGTGCCATGTCGCCTGGCTCTGGAGTGAATTTTATAATTTCATGTATATGAGGCTTAAAAACCAAGCAAAACTATACTAGACTTTAGGGTACATGGTTAGTGGATAGATGCAGAGAGAAAGTGAGGAAGAGATTGGCATCAGGACCATGGTTTACAGGGAGAGAGGAGACTAAGTGGAGGCAGAGGGACTAACAGCATACATTAAGGATTTCTGTTCTTTTATATTTTTTGTTGGTTTTTTTTGAGCTAGGGCTTCACTTTAGCCAAGGCTGACCTGGAATTCACTGTGTAATCTCAGGGTGGCCTTGAATTTCAGCAATCCTCCTACCTCTGCTTCCCAAGTGCTGGGATTAAAGGCCTTTGACACCACGCCCAGCTGGATTTCTGGTCGTGACCTTGGTGAATGTCAGAGGGCATTGCTAATCTTTTGTTGCCAAGATTCAAAAATAAAAATGGGGCTGGTCAATAAGCTAGAAAGGGGACATAAAGGGAATAGAAAGGCCGGGGAGAACTTAATAGGATGTAAGTGGAAGAACAGATTAACTGGGGTGAAAGGCCTAAGGGAGGTCAGGGGAAGAGACTGAGTAAAGGAAAGGTGGAGGGAGGGCTAAGCAAAATCTAAGAGGATATAAGTAAGTCATATGGAAACCTACTGTTTTTTGGACAATGGAACACTCAGAAGCCAAGGATTGTTACTAGAAAGTTTTCAGTGCCAGGGGTGGGATATCTTCCAGTGAGTTGTTGGCCAAGGAGGTCCCTGATACCCCCAAAACATTACAGGCCATTGCTGAGGCTCTTGGTTTTCTACCAGGAATAGATGGTAAAACTCTATTGCTGAAGACTCCACATACTTGGGCTACGAGGCCACTGAGAAATTCTGCTGGAGCTGAGCTGAAAACCTCCTTCCTATAGACCAGCTGACAGAAAGCTGGAAAAAGTCACGCTGCATGCAGTTCAATGGGAGAGAGAGAAATCACCATTGGAGATACTCAACAGTGGACACTGTAAGCCTTAAATTTGGCCAGCTAGGCCAAATGAGCCAATGGGTGCAATAGTGGCATATCTGTTATGGGGGAAACCAACCACTCTCTAATTGGACTGGAGGCCCAGTCCATGGGAGGGAATACATCCCTGATACTGAAAACCTACAACAGGGGTAGTCATGAGCCCTAGGGGTGTAATGTCTGCTGCTGTCTGGCTAAAAGTATATACTATGCTCACCAAACTTCCCAGTAAGCACTTCCTTTAATGCTCATACTCATATATTAATGCTACTCTCACTTTTGGTTAGAGAGGCCTCTCTTTTCAGATGGCAGTGATCTTGGGATGACTCAGGAGGCACCATGGTGCAGAGAAGAAGTGACAGGAGTGCTCAGCACTGAAATGTCTCTATCACATCTTTCAAGGCTCAGGGTCCATTGTGGAACAGGTGGCTGAAAGAATGTAAGAGCCAAAGAAAGTATAGGACTCCTTACAACATGCTCCTCCAGACACAAAATGGCCTGGATATCCATGACATCAAAGTACCTGGTACTACCTACACAAGACCATCATAATAGGAGGAAAAGATGATGACATCAAAATAAAACAGAGACTGATTGAAAGGGGGAGGGGATATGATGGAGAGTGGAGTTTCAAAGGGGAAAGTGGGGGGAGGAGGGAATTACCATGGGTTATTGTCTACAATTATGGAAGTTGTCAATAAAAAAATAAATTAAAAAAATGGGGCTGAAGAGATGGCTTGCCTGCAAAGGCTAAGGACCCAGGTTCAATTCTCCAGAACCCATGTAAACCAGATACACAAGGTGGCACATGCATCTGGAGTTCATCTGCAGTGGCTGGAGGACCTGGTATGCTCATTGTCATTCTCTCTCTCATAAATAAATGAAAATAAAATATTTTTAAAAATAAAAATACAGAGCCAAGCATGCCTTTAATCCCAGCACTCGGGAGGCAGAGATAGGAGGATTGCCATGAGTTCAAGGCCACCCTAAGACTACATAGTGAGTTCCAAGTCAGCCTGAACTGGAGTGAGACAATACCTTGAAAAACCAAAAATAAATAAATCAATTAATAAAAATACATTAGAAATCATAGAGGAAAATCTTTGGTTTGACTAGTTACATAATTACATGCAACTTTTATCTTGACTATTTGTCATTTTATTTATTTATTTTTTCAAAGAGCAACTTCTCAGTAAACATTTGGGAACAGTGAAAAATAAATGAATCCAGAGTGAGCTGAGGCTTGTGAAGTGAGCTAAAGAAAACACAAGGACACTTTTAAAAGTCTATTCAGAGAAAGGGGGGGGGGAGGCAAGGGTCGGTCAGTCCTTGGGGATTGGGATGTAAACAGATGATGGGGAGAAAGCAGAGTTAGTCAGCTGTCATTCTGCTTTTGTCTTCCCCGAATAATCTTGGAGCTCAAGAAGACAGATCACTAAAACGCAATTACAAAAGCTGAGATGAAGAAAGAAACCATAAGAAATGAGCTCTTGTGCTTGGAGAAGAGTCAACACAGTCTGTGAGAAGTCAGACGACTGGGCAGCAATCAGGGCCCAAAAAAAAAGAGCCAAAAGAATAACAGTTTCCTGAAGGGAGGAGCTAATACGTGTCCCCAGAGACTATCCAGAGCCATGTATACAACATGAGCCTCTCTCTCAAAGAAGCAAAAACAATCTCACCAAACCAGATTCATCGTACATCCTTACAAACTCAGAGGTATAATTCAGGTTGGGGTGCAGGTTGGCCTCAAACATGCCATGTAGCCTAAGATGATCCTCCTGCCCCCAGCTCCTGAGTTCTAAGGTTACAGGCCTGTACCATCACCCTCAGCGTGTACAGTGCTGGGACCAAGCCCAGGGCACTGGGGATGTTAGACAAGCACTGTACTGACTGAGCCCCAGCCCACAGGTGATTTTTAGACATTTATTATAGTACAGTAATTTTCTTTTCTTTTTTTTAAATTTTTCATGTTTTTTTAAAAAAATTATTTTTATTTGCTTATTTGAGAGAGAGAGAATGGGTGCATCAGGGCCTCCACCACTGCAAACAAACTTCAGATGTGGTGCGCCCCCTTGTGCATCTGGCTACTGTGGGTCCTGGGGAATCAAACCTGGGTCCTTCGGTTTTGCAGGCAAACACCTTAACAGTTAAGCCATCCCTCCAGCCCCCTCATGTTTTCTTATTAACAACTTCCATGATTATAAAAAATATCCCATGGTAATACCCTCCCTTCCCCCACTTTCCCCTTTGAAACTCCATTCTCCATCATATCCCTTCCCCATCTCAAAGTATAGTAATTTTCTAGAAGAATGGAATCAACTATTACCAATGGGAGATTACCTTAATTTGAGGGTTTTTTTTGTTTTGTTTTTGTTTAGACATGAAGTGTTTTCTATCCATTCCCCTCAAAGGTTATTTGTTGCAGGTTTGGTCCTAGCTGGTGGTCCCAATTTCTGGAAAGTGATTGGATCACGAGAGCTCTGACTTATGAATGCATTCACCCACTGAAGGGCTCAGTGTGAAGACATTATTGGGAGGTAATGGAAATGTTCAGTAGTGGGACTGGCTGGAGGAAGCAGGTGACATAGGGTGTGCCTTTGAAGGGTATCACTTCCCTGGATCCATCCTCTCCGTTTCCTGGCCACCAAGACATGAGCAGCCTCTGTCGCATGCTTCTGCCACCTTGATGTCCCTGCCTTCCTACCGAAAACAATGGGGCCGGCAGAGCAAGGGCTGAAACCTTTGAAACTGTGAGCCAAAATAAATCTTTCCTCCTTTAAGCTGTTTCTCTAAGGCGTTTGTCAAAGTGATGAACGAACAGTCTAACTAACAAGAGTCTTGAGATTTGACCAGGGAGACGGTGTTTGCATGGGTGACGACAGGACGTAGGAGGCCACAGTAACAACAGGACTTCAGTGTAGTGGCGTCAGGCATCAGGCAACAAGACCCGCTTCTCTCTCCTGCCGTCAGCCCCCTGCATGGTGTGCGGGTGGCCCTGCCCCGTAGCTCCCTCTTCTGGGACCCCAGGCTGGGGGAGCAGTCCCGGGCTGTGGCTGAAGGAAAGGGAGTAACGAGTCACGTGTTGGCATTGAAAAGTTCACAAAGCACGTGTCACTGCGAGATTTAGCCTCCGAGCTGGTGAGCAAGGACCGCGGTCCACTGCATGAGGAGGACGAGGACATTTCCAGAGGTTGACACTGCTCCCCTTGGCGGACGCAGCCTGCCCGCTGTCTCGTGCATGATGCGAGCTGGCCCATGAGGCTTGGGGCAAGAGCAAGGTAGATAGAGATTAAGCCCTGTGGCATCTGCCTGGGCTCTTGGATCAAGGGTCTAGATCAGCTTAGCCTGTGGCAGGAGTTAGGGAAGCAGATGTCAGCTGAAGGCAGAATTCCCGTTCCACCCTTTCTCCAAACCTATCATCTCCAGACCCCTCTCCCACTTCTCTTTACTTTCTGTCATTTTTCTTGGCCTTCCCTGGGTTTGACTCAGAAATGATGTATGCCTGTCTTTACTTAGTATTGCTTTTACCAACCTTTATGCCTCAAAAATACACCATGAGTAGAAATAGACTCAATATTCAGCCACAGAGGTATTGAAATATTTGCCATCCTGACCATATAAATGGACCATTACAGATATCTAAAATAATGTGGGGCTGGAGAGATGACTCAGCGGTTAAGGCACTTGCCTGCAAAGCCTAAGGCCCCAGGTTTGATTTCCCCTGGACCCATGTAAGCTAGATGCACATGGTGGTGCATGCATCTGGAGTTTATTTGCAGTGGCTGGAGGGCCTGGCATACCCATTCGCTCTCTCCCTCTCTCATAAATAAATAAATTTAAAATAATATGAGTATTTGCTAACAATCCACACAATAGTGTTGTGGTGGTTTGATTCAGGTGTCCCCCATAAACTTAGGTGTTCTGAATGCTAGGTTCCCAGCTGATGGATATTTGGGAATTAATGCCTCCTGGAGGGAGTGTATTGTTGGGGGCAGGCTTAAGGGCTTTATAGCCAGTTTCCCCATGCCAGTGTTTGGCACACCCTCCTGTTGCTATGGTCCATCTTATGTTGGCCAGGGGGTGATGTCCACCCTCTGCTCATGCCATCGTTTTTCCCTGCCATCGTGGAGCTTCCCCTCGAGCCTGTAAGCCAAAATAAATCTCTTTTTTCCCAGAAGCTGCTCTTGGTTGGGTGATTTCTAACAGCAATGCAACCCAGACTGCAACAGTAAAGTGGTACCAGGAGTGGGGTTGCTGCTAGACACCTGACTGTGTGGCTTCGGCCTTTTGAAGCTGATTTTCAAGAGGACTGTGGAAGGAGTTGAAACCTTGGCCTAAGAGATGCCTTGCAGTGCTGTAAGTACAGCTTGATGGTCTATCCTGGTCAGAGCTGAAAGACCTGAAGGCAGTAAGAACTATGGACTGTGAGGTTTGGCTTATGAGGGTGAGAAAGAGCTGTGCCTGGACTGGGCTAGCAGTTTGTGTGAGAAGCTTGCTCTTGTGCCCATGTCCTGAGAAGTTGTGCAGGGTTGCTTAGCGTAGAAATGAACTGGTGTGTGCAGAGGGATATGGCACAGAAATGAAAATCTTTGGGTGAACTGCTGCCCGTTCAGCTGCAACTGAGAGATTACAACCTTTGAGACTGGGCTAGCTGACCTGCGCTGGGGCAACAAAAAGAATGTCGACTCTTTTGAAGGGCCTGAGTGCTCAAGGAGTGTCCTGTTCTTCAAAGTCTGCTTTATTCCCCCCTGGATTAACAAATTGGCACCCTACCTGGTATCGTGGAGTATAAGAAATGCTGGAAAGAGGGTCATTGACTTTGCAACACGGTCTTGTGTTTTGGAAATGGCCATGGGCAGTGTGAAGCAGGTTTGTTGGTTGCCTGCATAGAGACCCCATGGGGCCATGAGGATGAACCGTGGCTTGCAGTGGAGACCCAGTGGAGATGCCGGACCATGAGATGGCTGCCGAGGAGCTGCCGGCCCCGGTGAAGTTTCCCAGGACTGTGAGTAGCCTAGCTGGAGGGGCGGAATTGGAATGCCAGAGACTTGTTGCTGGTTAGAATTATCAGACTTGAAGACTTGTCACTGGCTAGAGTTGATGGACTTGAAGCTACAGAGTTTGATATTTTCCCTAGTTGTTTTAAATCTTGTATTGGTTGAATGTTTCTTTGCTATGCCCAATGCCATCTTTTGCAGTGTGAATATTTATTCTGTGTCATTATGGGTTTTTTGAGGTTATATTTTGGTATTATGGCTCAGTTAAAAGATCTTGAACTATGGGGATGTATGAACATCATTGGAATTGATAAAACTATGGGGACTTTTAAAGTCAGACAGAATGCATTGCATTTTACATCATGTATGGTTATCAGTTTATGGGGGCCAGGGGCGGAATGTGGTGGTTTGATTCAGGTGTCCCCCATAAACTTAGGTGTTCTGAATGCTAGGTTCCCAGCTGATGGATATTTGGGAATTAATGCCTCCTGGAGGGAGTGTATTGTTGGGGGCGGGCTTAAGGGCTTTATAGCCAGTTTCCCCATGCCAGTGTTTGGCACACCCTCCTGTTGCTATGGTCCATCTTATGTTGGCCAGGGGGTGATGTCCACCCTCTGCTCATGCCATCGTTTTTCCCTGCCATCGTGGAGCTTCCCCTCGAGCCTGTAAGCCAAAATAAATCTCTTTTTTCCCAGAAGCTGCTCTTGGTTGGGTGATTTCTAACAGCAATGCGACCCAGACTGCAACAAGTGTATTCTCTCTGACTCTGAGAAAAGGCTCAGGAGGGGTTGGAGCGATGGTTCAGTGGTTAAGGCAATTGCCTGCAAAGCCTAATGGTCCAGGCTAGAGTGAGACCCTACCTAGGAAAACCAAAAATAAATAAACAAATTTTAAAAAGCTGGGCATGGTGGTGCATGCCTTTAATCCCAGCACTTGGGAGACAGAGGTAGGAGGATCGCCATGAGTTCGAAGCCACCCTGAGAATACAGAGTGAATTCCAGGTCAGCCTGGACTACAGCGAAACCCTACCTTGAAAAACCAAAATAACTAGGTAAATAAACAAATAAAAAGCCTGTCAGCTGAGCTTTGATTTTCTAGTACCTATGTAAAGCCAGATATACAAAGTGATGCATGCATCTGGAGTTCATTGACAGTGGCTATGTAGCACCCATTCTCTCCCTTCCCTTCTGTCTCTGATTATAAATAAAGAAATAAACAAACAGCTAAGGAAGAGGAAGCAGCCCCAGGCAGCTCTAGGTGGTGTTGGCACCTGGCCTCTGATAGGCAGGAGATTCGAAAAATGCATTGCAGTGGTTCAGAAAGAAGGTTGGCTTGGCCTGGTGGTGTAAGCGTCTAATCCCAGCTACTTGGGAGCCAGAGATAGGAGGATCAAAAGTGCAAGGCCGGGCTGGAGAGATGGCTTAGCGGTTAAGCGCTTGCCTGTGAAGCCTAAGGACCCCGGTTCGAGGCTCGGTTCCCCAGGTCCCACATTAGCCAGATGCACAAGGGGCCGCACGTGTCTGGAGTTCGTTAGCAGAGGCTAGAAGCCCTGGCGCGCCCATTCTCTCTCTCCCTCTATCTGTCTTTCTCTCTGTGTCTGTCGCTCTCAAACAAATAAATAAAAAAGAAAAAGAAAAAGAAAAAGTGCAAGGCCAGGTTGGGTAATTTAGCAAGACCTGGTCTCAAAAATCCAAAGTAAAAGAACAACTGTGTGTGTGGGTGGGGGGGGCGGTGGCTAGGGATATAATTCAGTTGTAAAGTACTTGCCTGGCACACAGAAAGCTGTGGCATCAATCCCCAATAGGAAAGAAAGCAAAACAAAACAAAACACAGAGGTCGGGCATGATGGCACACACCTTTAATCCCAGTCTCTCTCAGGAGGCAGAGGTAGGAGGATTATAGTGAGTTCAAGGCAACCTTGAGACTACATAATGAATTCCAGTAGAGACCCTATCTCAAAAAAAAAAAAAAGAAAAAGGAAGAAAGAAAGAAAAGAAGTGGGTACACTCAAGAACCAGGGCTAGGCTAGAAGACAGTTTAGTGGTTAAGGCACTTGCCTGTAAAGCCTAAGGACCCAGGTTTGATTCCCCAGAACCCCCATGAGCCAGATTAAATGGTGACACATGTGTCTGGAGTTCATCTGCAGTGGCTAGAGGCCCTCGAGTGCCCTCTCTCTTTCTTATTAAAAAAAAAAAAAAAAAAAAAAAAAAAAGCCAGGACCTAAGAATACATTCACATACTGAAGTGATAATTGACATTTCTCCCAGAGCTACAGTGTATGGAAATGAGCAAATTCACCTCCCATCACCTTCAGCTGGCCTCTCCGGAGGCCCCTGTACAAAGCCCCTTTATTGCAACCAGGGTCTAGTCCAATTCCTGGAGTGGGACACGCTCTCCAAACAAGACGGGGTGTTTTCAAATGCACACACACGTTTCTGGTCATCACTTTCCCTCTCAGCTCTCCAAACTTTGCTGCCTACAAAGAGGCTACCCAGTGTGATCGATGGCACTGTTGGGATTTGAATCCACACTCAGGGTCCCACTGAAGGACCTTAATTTAGGTACTGGTTCTGGCCTTCACATCTCTAGATGTGAAATAATGCATTTCACAGAATGTGTGGAGATATAAGTTAAATTAAATACATGTATTTCATTTAATAATGTATACAGAAAGCTTCCACAAAGCTGGGCGTAGTGGCGCACACCTTTAATCCTAGCACTTGGGATGCAGAGGTAGGAGGATAGCTGTGAGTTCAAGGCCAGCCTGGAATTACAGTGTGAGTTCCACCAGGTCAGCCTGGGCTAGAGTGAAACCCTACCTCAAAGAAACCAAAAAAAAAAAAAAAAAAAGAGAGCGAGAGAGAGAGAGAGAAAGGAGAAAGCTTCCATAGAACATTTTAAAAAATCTTTAGAGCACTGCCTCTGAATTTCAGCAAAGCATTTGCAAGTCACTCAGGTTATCTTTGTAGGTAACAGGGGGAAGAAGCCATGAATTTAGTTACAGAAAGATCACGTGAGATCTGAGCCGGCCGAACACCTTCGGGAGGTGTTCAAAGCAGGTGTTTAGCAGTAAGCAATTTGAAAGATAATGAAGTGATGCTTCCAGTCAATAAAAGGAGAAATTATTCAACTGTGCTAACACTTGAGGTGGGGGTAAGCTAGCACCTGGTGGTTGGCAGCATACTCAGAAATGAGTTCCTCACAGATGAGAGCGCTAAATGTGGCTATGAGTAGATCTGGGAGAGGTTTAGAACACAGGTCTAGAAGAGGATGTGGGTGCAGAAAGAGCTAAGCAGGATGGAGTAAATTCATTTCTCTTCCATCACTTGAATCCCTGGGGATGTGAGGCGGTGTGGGGGGGCTGAATGACTCTGGGAGCTGGCACCTCTCTTTTCTCATATCCCCTTTCACTACTTTGTTGTGTCCCCCTCCCCACCCTCCTTCCACTGAACCCCTTCTTCCCAACTAGTTCTTCTACTATTAAAATTTATATTTCTTTTTTCCATTTGCAAGCAGAGAGAGGGAGGAGACAGAGAAAGAGAGAAAATGAGTGGACACACCAGGGCCTCCTGTGGCTGCAAACAAACTCCAGACTGATGCACCACTATGCATCCGGCTTTATGTGGGTACTGGGGAATCAAACCTGAGTCCTTCAACTTTGCAGATAAGTGCCTTAACTGATAAGCCATTTCTCTAGCACTTTCCCTCTTCCATTTTGATGTCTTTTGTGTGGCTGTGTGTTGTATGTGTTGTGCATGTGGAACATGTGTGTGTGTGTGTGTGTGTGTGTGTGCGTGAGAGAGAGAGAGAGAGAGAGAGAGAATAGGCACGCCAGGGCCTCCAGCCACTGCAAACGAACTCCAGACACGTGCGCCCCCTTGTGCATCTGGCTAACGTGGGTCCTGGGGAATCGAGCCTCGAACCAGGGTCCTTAGGCTTCACAGGCAAGTGCTTAACTGCTAAGCCATCTCTCCAGCCCAAAATTTGTATTTGTAAAGAAAATTTGTAAAGGTACCTGGGCCAGGAAAAGATCTCTTCCTAGATGCCCTCATACCTGACACTTCAGTTTGCACAATGGGACCACCTTACTCACCCCTCCCCCCATCCTCTCACACTTGTATCTACCACCCCTGACAGCAGCTCCCAAGGCCCCATCTCTTCT
Source organism: Jaculus jaculus (assembly GCF_020740685.1). Taxonomy (NCBI): domain Eukaryota; kingdom Metazoa; phylum Chordata; class Mammalia; order Rodentia; family Dipodidae; genus Jaculus; species Jaculus jaculus. The sequence goes on from NC_059110.1 coordinate 88,839,347, forward strand.
GGAGCTCAGAGGGACACATGGCTTCAGTCAGCTCACCCCTTCCTTGAGTCTGTTTCTGTGTGATTTCCATCGACCATGCCTGTAATTAAAATAGCTTTGGGCTGGAGAGTTGGCTTAGCGGTTAAGGCACTTGCCTGCAATGCTAAAGGACCCAGATTCGATTCCCCAGGACCCACGTAAACCAGATACACAAAGTGGCACATGCGTCTGGAGTTCATTTGCAGCAGCTAGAGACCCTGGAGCACCCATTCCCAATTTCTGTCTGCCCCCCACCTCAAATAAATAGAAATAACAATTTTAAAATAGTTTTTCTCTTGTTCATGTCAAATGTTACTGTAATTCACAGACCAGCCAAAGAATCTTTAGGCTTCCCACTGAGAGAAAAGACTCTGGGCTCAAAGACTTTTTTTTTTTTTTATGTGACAGCATCTTGGTGCAGATGGGAAGGGCAGGCAGTACAGCAGCCGAGGAACAGCAGTGTGTCTGTCCCCCAGGACGTTGCGCGGGCACACCTGCCTATCAAGAGGCTCCAGGAAACACCACATTGCAGATGTGCCATAATTAGACCAACCCTTCACTAATGGATCTTTGATTTAAAATATATCGAAATGACACTGGAGTGAAAATATCTGTACAAGCCGGGCGTGGTGGCACACGCCTTTAATCCCAGCTCTCGGGAGGCAGAGGTAGGAGGATCTCCGTGAGTTCAAGGCCACCCTGAGACTACATAGTGAATTCCAGGTCAGCCTGGGCCAGAATGAGACTACCTCGAAAACAAACAAAAAATCTGTACATAAAGTATTCTGCCCATCTTAAAGCAGGTTTACTACAGATAGTCACGGGGGCATGTCTGCCTTGTCATGGAGCCAGTGTTTCAATGTATCTTGCAGTCTGCGTGGCTGTACTCAGCGCACACTTGAGCCTTTCCCAGGGAAGAGGAAGATGGGGTGTCCACTGCTGCCCTTGCCCCGGCCTGGCTGCCCGTCCCCAACGGGCCTCCGGAAGGGGCGGAACAGAGCGGGTATCACTGCCTACGGCCCAGCCAAGCCCGGGAGCAGAGCCTGTCAATTACAGGCTGGAGAGCCTTCAATTACGGGCTCTCTGAGGACCTAACTGGTATTTGGAGAGCTGCAAGCAAGCTATCTCCAGTGGCAGGAGTGGCTGTTTACATGGGCACCCCCTCCTGCTCCCTTCCCCAGGCAGGTGGCTTGGCTACCCTGTGGCCTGCCTCACCCACTCCACAGGGCAAGTGAGGCTCCATGAAGCCTGTATTCACAGCACATGGTCCCCCTCCATTGCACGCGGCCCAGGAGCCTTCCGGTGTCATTCCGGCCAGGTCTCACTCATTTGCTTCCACCCGGGTCTGGCTGTCAGTCATTTTCCAAGCTCTTGGCCTACTCCGCTTACACTTTCTTTTTTTGAAAAAAAAATTATTTATTTGAGAGAAGGGGGCAGATAGAAAGTGGGCACACTAGGGCCTCCAGCAACTGCAAATGAACACTAGACGCATGCGCCACCATGTGCATCTGGTTTACGCAGGCACTGAAAATTGAACCTGGACCCTTAGGCTTCACAGGCAAGCACCTTAACCACTAAGCCATCTCTCTAGCACCGAGCTGTCTCATTCTGTATACCACATCCGCTTCCCCAGCCTCCTGTAGGGATGCTGGTATTTGTGGCACAAGAAGGTAGTAGTACTGTCGGGCGTGGTGGCGCACGCCTTTAATCCCAGCACTCAGGAGGCAGAGGTAGGAGGATCTCCATGAGTTCGAGGCCAGCCTGAGACTACACAGTGAATTCCAGGTCAGCCTGGGCTAGAGTGAGACCCTACCTCAAAAACAAACAAACAAACAAACAAACAAAAAAGAAAGAAAGTAGCAGTACCCAGAACATATAAAGAAGTCTTCCAAATCTATAAGGACAATTTAAAAATGGGCAAAGAAAATGAAATCCAGGACATAGAAGAGAAAGTCTAATAAATGACAAGAAGCATATAAAAGGATGTTTACCTTCATTTGGGAAATGAAAATTTATATAACACCAAGAAACTATCTGAAACCCGTTAAATCAACAAAATTTGTTTAATTTGACAACATCGAGTTGTTCAACATGGCCTCATCGAGGGGACAGTTGTATTAAACACGGGAGCTTGGATGCAGTTGCTGGGAGAATCACACACTGGATCACCTATTTTGGTGAGGGATTTGGCATCATCTAGTAAAATTAGAAATGTGCACAGGCTCAAACTGTGATGGATGAAAAGCAAATGAAAATCCTTTGCCACTCACACCATTGATGGTAGGTGGATCTTGACCAAAAGATTACAACGGAAGCAAAACTGTGAAACTTTCAAGGCCAAGCCTCCAGAGATTGGCAGCCGGACCATTGTGTCTACAACGTTCCCTCTTGGATGTTGGGGCCACACTGTGAGGAAGGCCAAGGTATCCACAAACCTTCCAGCTGTCCTAGTGTCTAGAAGACACCGTAAGACCCATGTTGTTGTAAGCTCAAAGTTACATAGTACCAGGTAGCCAAACCCAATGTTAATACCTCTGTGTATAAATTTAGAGGGAGTTCTGTCACGTGGGCACAATGAGACAGGTATATACGTACATTAATTTTTCTCTAGGATGGGGAAAAACTGAAAACAACTAGATGTCCATTGTGATGGTTTGTACTGTAAACTGGGTGGGACTTGGTGTCACCTTGAAGGATTCTGTGGACTAGATTAACCTCTGTGCTTATCCGTGAGATATTATCTTGATTAGCTTCACTGAGGCAGGAAGACCCACCTTAAACATGGATGACACAGTTTTGTCCACACAGGGAGCTGGCTGCATAGCCGCGTTCCTCCCTCTCCATTCCTTCACCCCTTTGCATGCTGAATGTGAGCAGCTCCTGCCGCCACACCTCCCTGGCCAGGATGAACTGTAACCTGAACCTATAAGCCAAATTAAACCCTGGTCGGGGATTCTGTCCCAGCACCAAGGACTGCTACACCCATCAATAGGAGCCTGGGTAAATAAGTTGTGCAACAGTCATGCTATATGCAATACTGCATAGCTCAGAAAATAACTGAGTGGGGCTGGGGATGTGGCTCAATGATAGAGAGTGTGCCTAGTATGTGTAAGGCCCTGGCTTAAATCCCTAGCACCAGAATAAATGAATGGATGTCAGGGAGAATTAACCAAAAGTAAAGATGGGTGGGGAAAAAAAGGCTATGTGGAAATTGACTTTGCTAGATAATTTCAAATGTAATTTCAAAACAAGACTTTGGGGAGCTGGAAAGATGGCTTAGCAGTTAAGGCACTTGCCTGCAAGGCCTAACAACCTGGGTTCAATTCCCCAGTGCCTATATAAAGCCAGATGCACAAAATGGTGCATGCATCTGGAGTTCATTTGTAGTGGCTAGGGGCCCCAGGAACACCCATTCTCTCTCTCTTCTGCAAATAAGTAAATAATAAATGAAGTATTTAAACAACAAATAAGCTGGAGAGATGGCTAAGTGGTTAAGGCGCTTGCCTGAGAAGGCCAAGGACCCAGGTTCGATTCCCCAGAACCCACATAGGCCAGATGCACAAGGTGGCACCTGCATATGGAGTTTGCTGGCAGTGGCTGGAGGCCCTGGCACACCTATTCTCTCTCGCTCTCTGATAAATAAAAATAAAATATTTAAAACATTAATTAAGAGTTTGGGCAAAAGTACTCTGGGATGGGTGAATAATACCTCTCCCAGAAGCCATAGGATGTTGTAGGAAAGTCCCAGTGTGCCAGGGATGGGATGTTTTTGTCTGAGTTTTTGTCAGGGAGGTCCCTGAGGCCAACAAAACAATACAGGCTATCGCTGAGACTCTTGGTCATCCCCCAGACGTAAATGGTAAGACTATTGCTGAATACATCACATGCTTTGGTTAAAGAATATGAACAATTCAACTGGAACCGAGCTGAAACTCTACCCCTGTTGGGCTAGTTGTTATAGCGCTGGAAAGTGCTCTGCAGCCTGCTGGGGGGGGCGGGGAGGGGGAAGTCAGCAAGCCTTAACCAGCAGTTGACCCTACAAGCTACATAACTGGCCAGTCAGGCAACATGTGCCTATTGGTGCAATAGCAGCATGGCTGTTATGGGGGTAACCAACTGCTCTCTGATTGGATTTGAGACCCACTTATGGGAGGGAATTCATGCCTAGTACTGAAAACCTAGTCAAAAGCTTATGGCTGGGGAGGTCATAGGCCCTAAGGGGGAAGCTACTACTGTTGTTGGCTAAATGCTGACCTTGTGCCCATCAAATGCTCTCTGAATCCTCATGTTTATGCCTATGGGTCAGTGCCACTCTCACCGTCGGTCAGAGAAGCTTCTTTTGCAGTGACTCCTGGAGAGACTCAAGGTGCTGAGCATAAATGACCCTGGAGTGCTCAGTGCCGAATGAGACATCTCTCTGGTGCCCTACGAGGCTCAGGAAACACTGCAGAGGAAGGATCTGGATGAGTGGAAGAACCAGAGAATGGGGAGGAGCGGTGTGAAGCGCTGTGCTTGGGACGTGAAGTGGCCGTCGCACGTCACTAGAGCAGCTGCCGTTGCCTGCGCGCGTCCTGATGCGCAGTATCGGGCCCATCAACATCTGTCACGAGTGGCGGGTGAGAACTAAAACAAAAAAGACATCAAAGTGGAAGAGGGCCGAGTGTGAAGGAAGGGGTTCAGTAGGAGGAGGTGGGGGAGGGGAACAAAGGAAAGTAACGGGAGGGAGTTATAGTCAAAGTACATTATATACATTGTCAATAAAAAATTTAAAGAGTAAATGAATGAATGTCAGACCTACGTATGTCCCCCAGAGTATATCTCCACAACATAGTTTACGAATACAGAGGAGCTGCACAGCTTCGTATCTTTTACAAAGAAGAACCATGCAGAAGAACTCCACACCTTGTTTATGGATGCATGGGGGTGTTTCAAGTATCAAAGCTGTACATGTAGAATGAGAAACAACAGGTTCAAGACACCAGTGTGTTGTGTAGAGGGCAGGAGATGGCAAAGGGGGAATGCTGCCGAAGAGTCCACAGGCAGCCTCAGGCACCTCGGAAGCCGTGTTCTTAAGAAAGATGTGAAGCAACAGTGCTAACATGGTGACATTTGGTTGAGATGGCTGTGAACAAAGGTGCTTGTTACCCTTATGCTGCAAACACCACATTAAAATACTTAGAAGAGAGTTGAAGAGATGGCTCAGTGGTTAAGGTGCTTGCTTGCAAAGCCAAAGGACCCAGGTTCGATTCCCCAGGACCCAAGTAAAGCAGATGCACAAGGTGGTGCATGTGTCTAGAGTTCATTTGCAGTGGTTAGAGGCCCTGGTCCACCTATTCTCTATCTGCCTCTCTCTCTCTCAAATAAATTAAGTAAATAATTTAAAAATACTGAGAGGAGGGCTGGAGAGATGGTCCAGTGGTTAAGGCACTTGCCTGCAAAGCTTAAGACCTGCGTTTGATTTCCCAGTACCCGCATAAAGCTAGATGCAGAAAGAGGCACAAGCATCTGGAGTTTGCAGCAGCGGGAGGCCCTGGCATAGTCATTCTGTCTGTCTTTCATCTATCTCTCTCTGCTTGCAAGTAAATAAATAAAAATGTTTTTTAAAAAAATACTTAGAAGAGCCAGGCATGGTGGCACATGTCTTTGATCCAGCATTTGGGAAGCAGAGGTAGGAGAATCCCTGTGAGCTAAAGGCCAGCCTGGGACTACAGAATAAGGTTCCGGTCAGCCTGGGCTAAAGTGAGACCCTACCTTGAAAAACAATACTTAGAAGAGGGCCTACAGAGATGCCTTATCAGTTAAAGGCACTTGCTTGCAAATCCTGACAGCCCAGGTTCAATTCTCCAGTACCCATGTAAAGCTAGAAGCACAAAGTGGGGCATGTGTCTGGAGTTCATTTACAGCAGCAAGAAGGCCTGCCATGCCATGCTCATTCTCTGTGTCACTCTCAAGTAAATATAAAAACTACTTAGAAGAAAAAGAATGAAAGAGGAACCGAAAAGTGGGAGGGGAGGAGGGAAGAAGGGAGGAATGATAGGAAAAGGATGAGTGAATGACTCTCTGTTCTCCCTTAGTTTCCGGGAAATTAAGGTTCTGCCCAAGGTTACAGGACTCATAATGGCGCATCCCAGGAGCCTCGCTGTCCTGGCAGCGTTGGGTCTACCGTGCCTGTGGGTCAATGAGTCCCACACACAGCACCGGTGGCCTGGCTCCCTGGCTAGATGAGGACATGTGTGCGTGTGGTGAGTACACAAACACGGGCACGCTCAGTGGGGTCTTTGGGAGGTGATCAGGTACTGAGAGTGGAGCCTTTCTAGGACAGATCCCCCCATCCCTTCCACCATGTCGGATCGCTGTGAGAAGATGCTTGTGCCACCTAGTGGGCATGTGCGACCTTGCACTTGCCTCACCTCTGTGCATCTGGCTTACGTGGGATCTGGAGAGACAAACATGGGTCCGTAGGCTTTGTAGGCAAGCACCTTACCTGCTAAGCCATCTCTCCAGCCCTTAAAATATATATTTTTAAAATATATTTTTATTTATGTTCAAGTAGAAAGAGAGGGAGAGAATGGGTGTGCCAAGACTTCTTGCCACTGCAAACGAACTCCAGTTGCATGTGTCCCTTTGTGCATCTGGTTTTATGCTGGTACTGGGGACTTGAACAGAGGTTGCCAGACTTTGTAAGCAAGTGCCTTTAACCGCTGATCCATCTCTCCAGCCCTGAACAAGTTCTTTTTTTTTATTTTTATTTAAAAATATTTTATTTTTATTTATTTGGCAGAGAAAAAGGGAGATAAAGAGAGGGAGAGAATGGGCTTGCCAGGTCCTCCAGCCACTGCAAACGAACTCCAGATGCGTGCGCCCTCTTGTGCATCTGGCTAATGTGGGTCCTGGGGAATCAAACCTGGGTCCTTTCGCTTTGTGAGCAAATGCCTTAACTGCTAAGCCATCCTTCCAGCCCCATTATTATTATTATTATATTTAGCATGCTATTCCCATTTAACAGCAGTGACCAAAAGACCTTGTCTCAAATGAGACAGGAGGCAAGGACGGAACTGAAAGTTGTCATTTGACCTCCACACGTGTGCTGTGGGACAGACACACACACACAGAAAGAGAAAAAAATCAACAAAAACAGCCCTTGTTTCCTGGCTCAGTTGCTAAAGTATTTGCTAAGCAAACATGAGTACCTGAGTTTGGATCCCCAGAACCCATGTAAAGCCAGGCATCTACCATCCCAATGCTCCTACAGTGGGAAGGGAGGTGAGCATATACAAGAATCTTCTGGAAGCTTGTAGGGCAGATAGCCTGGTGAGTACAGCAGCGAACGAAGAGAGACCCCCGCCACAAACAGGGTGGAAGGCGAGGACCAACGCCTGACACCACCTCCACACGTGTGCTGTGACACACACCTTTATTCTGTAAGCAAACCAAGTTTCTACAACAGCAGAGCACCTTGCACGTACAGTAAACAATGTCGCAGTTCCTAACATAACACCTCCAATCTGAGCAGAGGCATCTCAGGCAGTGTCGTGTGGCACATGCTGGGTGCTGTGCGTCCAGACCAAGGCTGCAGTGAAGCAGTGTGATGCAACACTGGCCATTGCTGCCAGAGATGCCTGGGTTTGTGTGCTTGATTTTGGATGAGTTTTTCAGTCACTGCTCATTTGGAAGCAGTGTTTTGTGACTTTCACATTCAGTTTAAGAAGCTGGGCTCTGGGGAGAGGGCCAGGTAGGAATGATTTCTGGTTTTTGATTGGTGCAGTTTTTTTTTTTCTATGAGGTAGGATCTCACGCCAGTCCAGGCTGACCTGGAACCCACAGTGTAGCCGAGGCTGGCGTTAAACTCACAGCAATCCCCCTACCTCAGCCTCCTGAGTGCTGGGATTAAAGATGTTAGCAGCGGCAGGCATGGCGGCTCATGCCTTTAATCCCAGCCCTCAGGAGGCAGAGGTAAGAGGATTGCTGAGAGTTCAAGGCCACCCTGAGACCACATAGTGAATTCCAGGTCAGCCTGTGCTAGAGTGAGGCCCTACCTCAGCGAAGAAAAAAAAGGTAAGCAGGCCACCATGTTCTTTTAGACAGAGTTTCTTTATACAGCCCAGGCTCACCTCAAACTCGTGATCTTTCTGCTTCACCTTCCCCAGTGTTGGGGTTATGCCTGGCTGAGAATGGATTCTGAGCCTTTCTGCTATTCTTTCAGCAAAAGACTACTTATGGGGGGCTGAACCCCAAGGACTCATTCACCCCAGAGAGCCTACTGCTTTAAGAAACAGGAAATGGGGCTGGAAAGATGGCTTAGTGGTTAAGGCGCTTCCTGCCTAAGGACCCAGGTTCGATTCCCCAGTACCCACGTAAGCCAGATGCACAAGGTGACACGTGTGTCTGGAGTTTGCAAGTGGCTTGGAGGCCCTGATGTACCCATTTTTTTATCTGCCTCTCTCTCAAAATAAAATACTTAAAAAAAAAAACAGGAAATGTCCAAAGACACAATTTCCTCTTTCTCACCCACAGCCAAGCTTTCCAGACCTTCTCATCCTCCGTTCTCCCAAACCCGAAGGCCGCTCCTGCTCCTCCCGTTTGGAAGCAGGTGTTCACCCTGGTGAGTCTGCTCAGCTCCTGCAGAGGGGAGCCCACCTCTCCCTACTACCCGGGGCCTGCGAGAGGCGGCCTTGAAAGCTGAAGGAACACATGGGCTCGGAGTCCGGTAGGACTGCTCTGGGTTCCGGAGCCTGACCTCCCTGGGCCTCAGGGTCAGCATGGCAGAGTGGGGGAGGGCCTTCACAGGGGACTGCCTGGCAGGCAGAATGACTCCTGCCGGCGCCTCGGGAGGGGAGCTGCTGGCATTTCCAGCAGGCTGTCCTGTTGTGAAGGGTTACCTCACGCATTATAGGATATTCACCACTGGCCCCGACCCACTCAATGTTTGCAGTGTCCCGAGTCTCTGGGACAACCGTCAGGAATCTCCACGTAGACTGTCTAAATGGGCAGTCTGCAACAGTGGATAGCCGAACTCCTTGAAGGCAAGGACGATGCCACTGAGTATTTTATTTTTATGAGAGAGCGGCTTGTGTGCATGCGTCACCTTGTGCAGCTGGCTTATGTTGGTTCTGGGTAGTCGAACCTGGGTCCTTAGGCTTTGCAGGCCAAGTGCCTTGACCACTAAGCCTTCTCTCCAGCCCTAATATGAGTATTTATTTTTTGAAACATTTGATACAGAAAGAGGGAGAGAGAGAGAATGCACGCTCCAGGGCCTCCAGCCACTGCAAAGGAACTCCAGATGTGTGCGCCCCCTTGTGCATCTGGCTAACATAGATCCTGGAGAATTGAACCTGGGTCATTTGGCTTTGCAGGCAAATGCCTTAACAGCTAAGCCATCCCTCCAGCCCAGAGTATTTTTTTAAAAATAAATTTATTGACAGCTTCCACACATATAGACAATGTACCCTGATAATCACTTCCTACCACCCTCAATATGTGTTTATTCCTTTCATGGGCTTAAGTTATTTATTGATGTGTAAGCAGAGACAGTGAGTAAGGGTGTGCCAGGGCCTCCTGACACTGCAAACGAGCTCCAGATGCATGTGCCACTTTGTGCATCTGGCTTTACGTGAGTACTGGGGAATCAAACCTCAGGCTGGCAGGCTTTGCAAGCAAGTGCCTTTAACCATGGAGCCATCTCCTCCACCCTGGACTTTTAAAAATATATTTTATGCCGGGCGTGGTGGCACACACCTTTAATCCCAGCACTCGGGAAGCAGAGGTAGGAGGATTGCCATGAGTTCGAGGCCACCCTGAGACTCCATAGTGAATTCCAGGTCAGTCTGGGCCAGAGTGAGACCCTACCTTGAAACCCCCCCCAAAAATATATATTTTATTTGAGAAAAAGAGAGGGGGGGGCATGCCAGAGTCCCCAGCCACTCCAGACAAACTCCAGATGCATGCGCTCCCTTGTGCATCTGGCTTACGTGGGTCTCGGAGTCAAACCGACATCCTTTGGCTTTGCAGGCAAACTCCTTAACTTCTAAGCCATCCCTCCAGCCCTGGACTTTTGTTTTTAATGAAGAAGATGCAATCGCCCTGGGGCCGCCGTATGGCGAGGATGGAGCACTTGTGAGCACCCAGCACCATCCCCACTCGTTCTCACTCAGGAGGACCATCCCCTTGTAAGTCCCAGAGATCAGCTGAGACGGACTTGGCTGACAGAACCCTGTGGTGGAGTGAGGTGTCTGGGAGGGGTGCCAGTACCCAGGGTGACACCATAGAGCATTAGGACGGAGTGACATGACACTTCCAGTCAGACCGGCCTGACCCCAGGCCAGATAGCCTGCTTTCCCTGTCACCCAGCCAGCCTGCAGGAACTCGGGCCAGCTCTGTCCAGAGAGGACTGTGGACATATCCACTTCATGCACCATGGTGTCCTCAGCACAAAGTTAACCTTTAACAGCTTCTGGGAATGCAGTAAACATAGGCACCGGCCCCTCAGGTCCTCCGAGCTGTTTCCTCACCTATACTTAGAAATACCTCTCATGTTGAAGCACAAAGTACGTCTGGACCACACAGGATGCTGGGACTGGGTCTTCCTTCCCCCACCTTTCCATGAGCAGCCCAGCACATCTGAACAAAGTCCAGCTCGAACTCAGGTAGCAGTTTTTGGCAAATCATTGATTTCATTTTCGTTTTGTATGAGTGTGTTCATTTGTGCACCAGCATGGGGAGGTGAGCTGACAGCTGTCGGGAGTCGGCTCCTGTCTTCTGCCTTCTGTGAGGCAGGCTTTCTCATTCTTGCTATCCTTTGGTGTTTGATGTACTCACAGAAAGCCTCTGAGCTTCGGGAAAATTCTCCCGTCTCCATCTCTACTTCCCATCTTGCCAACGGTGTGCTGGGATTGCAGAGGTCTACCATAACTTGGGGCTTTTTATACAGGGCGATCAAATTTGGTTTCTTGGCCTTGAGCAGCAAGCGGTTTATTCTCAGACCCATCTCTGGCACCTGTGTGATGAGGGCGCACATAGTACCACCCCCACTTATCCTCACGCTCCTTCCCACCTCCTTGGCAACTCATTTTCACAGCTATCTGTGGGCATATGAACTGGAACTGGCCGACATGTAGATTGCCAGCTGGGGCTGAACCGTGGATGTACTTCCTGCTTATTCCCACATTCACTGTAAGCCAGTGTCATGCTTCATGACATGCTTTCTGTATCTCTGCTCTGCTTTTGTTTTCTGTACCTTTGCTGGTTAGGACGGCCCCACGCAGAAGGCTGACATGATGACTGGGACTTCTGGGTGCGAGAAGACTGATGTGCATTGTGGAGAAAATGCTGTGTCAAGTATTTGGATATGAACTAGAGCGCAATCATCTGCACGTGAAATCAACAGAGCCTATCAATGTACCTTTGAACAGACATGTGCATGAAACAAGGTTGTATGTCTACCAGTTGATGAAGACCAGAGACTCAACAAAACCTGCCTCCATTTCCCCACATGTGCAATGATTTATATTTATTTTGAGGTAGGGTCTCGCTCTAGCCCAGACTGACCTGAAATTCACTATGTAATTTCAGGGTGGCCTTGAACTCATGGTGATTCTCCTACCTCTGCCTCCTGAGTGCTGGGATTAAAGGTGTGCACCTCCACGCTCAGCTCGATTTATATTTATTCATTCAGTGTGCCAATGACTCTATAGAATGTATCGACCATGAATGACAAATTTTTTTTTGGCATTTTTTATTTATTTTGAGAAACAATAGGTGCACCAGGACCTTAAGCCACTGCAAACAAACTCCAGACGCATGTGCCACCTTGTGCATCTGGCTTATGTGGGTCCTAGAGAATAGAACCTGGGTCCTTTGGCTTTGTAGGCAAGCGCCTTAAATGTAAGCCATCTCTCCAGCAAGAATTTTCTTAAAAAAAAAAAAAAAATCTGCCGGGCGTGGTTGTGCACGCCTTTAATCCTAGCACTCGGGAGGCAGAGGTAGGAGGATCGCCATGAGTTCAAGGCCACCCTGAGACTACAGAGTTAATTCCAGGTCAGCCTGGACCAGAGTGAGACCCTACCTCGAAAAACCAAAAAAAAAAAAAAAAAAAAAAATCTAACTCTACAGCCAGGCCTGGTGGCACATGCCTTTAATCCCAGCACTTGGGAGGCAGAGGTAAGAGTTCGAGGCCACCCTGAGACTACATAGTGAATTGCAGGTCAGCCTGAGTTAGAGCGAGACCCTACCTCAAACCCCCTCCCCCCACCAAAAAAAAACAAACAAACCCCAACTGACATTATATATTCCATGTCTAGGGGACACTCATTGTGATTTTTGGCCACCAGCATCTAGATTCCCCTTCATGGCTGGGGACTTTCTTGCCTTATGGGTCTTAGTTGGCAAGAAGCTCCTGTCCCACTAGAGCCAGAGCAGGGTCAGGTGACCCAGCATCAGCCAACCAGACCCACGAGCCCAGAGCCACAAGGGGAAGTGCTCTCTGTTGTCTCTGGTGGCAGAGGTGCCCCGGGCCGATGCTAGCACGTAGGCACTGCCACCCACAGCATCCGGCCAGACTTCATCCCTCCCCTAATGACCCAATATCTCCCTTTGTTAAAGAAAAAAAAAAAAGGTGTGTGTGTGTGTGTATGTGCGTGAGCATGCCTGTGGGGGCCAGTGGGCATTCTCAGGCAGTTTGAGGCTCCATCTACCTTTTCCTTAGACAGGGTACCCCACTGGCCTAGAACTCGCCTAATTAGGCTAGACTGACTGGACAGACTATTAGATTAGGGCCCCACCCTGAGGACCTTATATAAGCTTTATCACCTACCTGAAGCCCTGTTTGTTGCTACAACTACACTTGATATTAGGCCTCAATATATGAGCTAGGCCAGGGGCCTAATACAGTCCACAACACTGACCTTCAAGAAGCTTCCTTATGTGGGAAAGGAGGCTGACTGGGGCTAGAGCCCAGGTTTCCCAACCTGCTCTCACAGGTGTCACGTGAGATCCTGTAAGCCCCGGATTCCGCCTCTCACTACAATCCTTTGAGACTCCCAGGGCTCCCCATGGGAGGGCTGGAGGTGGGAGGCACCTGGAGACTCTTCAGTCTATAGAGCAAAGGTCAGGTTGCAAGGAGCCTGGCTATTTTTCTTCCACTTGTCCATGAATGTGCTTGGTTTGGGGACTATCTGTTGCCATAGTGAGAGCACCCTGTGGTGCTGGGTCTAGGAGAACCACTACAGAGTCTGCTGCACCCCTGGGAAAGAGGGATGCTGGAGGGGACAGGGGCCACTGGATTGCAATGTCTTGTGAGGTCCAGGACCAACAGATTTTCAAGCAGTGTTGGCTGAAGGGGAAATGTGGGGAAGCAATGGGATTTTTCCAGTCACCAACCCTCCCAGTTCTACTGGTTTCTCTTCCTCACAGTGTTTATTCCCTGTTACTTGGCCTCGAGCTGAGGATTACTTCTTTCATGTAAATTACTTCCCATGGACTGGAAGCTTATCAAAAATCAACCTGGAGCTGGAGAGATGGCTTAGCGGTTAAGTGCTTGCCTGTGAAGCCTAAGGACCCTGGTTCAAGGCTAGATTCTCCAGGACCCACGTTAGCCAGATGCACAAGGAAGCACATGCGTCTGGAATTCCTTTGCAGCGGCTGGAGGCACTGGCGTGCCCAATCTCTCTCTCTCTCTCTGACTCTCTCTTTGTTTGTCGCTCTCAGATAAACAAACAAAATTAAAAATCAACCTGCACATCATTTGCATTTCTTAGATTTTTGAAAAATATTTTCATTTATTGAGAGGGAGAGATACAGAAATAGGGAGAGAGAGAGAGAGAATATGGGTGCGCCATGGCGTCCAGCCACTGCAAACGAACTCCAGATGCATGCGCCCCCTTGTGCATCTGGCTAACGTGGGTCATGGGGAGTCGGACCTGGGTCCTTTGGCTTTGCAGGCAAGAGCCTTAACCACTAAGACATCTCTCCAGCCCCTTTTTTGATTTTTTAAAAACATATTTCATTTGAGAGGATGAAGCAGTGAGAATGGGTATGCCAGGGCCACTGCAAATGAATTCCAGATGCCTGGCTTACGTGGGTACTGGGAATCAAACCTGAGTCCTTAGACTTCGAAGGCAAGCAATTTAACCACTAAGCCACATCTCTAGTCCTAGATTTTATACAGATGCATAAAATCTTGCAAGTAAAGCTGGGTATGGTGGTACACACCTTTACTTGGGAGGCAGAGGTAGGAGGATTTCTGTGAGTTCGAGGTCAGCCTGGGACTACAGAATGAGTGCCAGATCAGCCTGGGCTAGAGTAAGACCTTATCTAGAAAAAATAAAAATTCTTGCAAAACTATTTTCGGGGACAAAGAAGACTAGCAGTAGGGAGAGGGAAGTGGAGAGAGAAGGCAGAAGGTATGAATGCTGGGATATGCTCAATACATAATATATATTTGCACAAAAACTTAATAGGTAAAAATAGGGCTGGAGAGGTGGTTAAAGGCACTTGCTTGCAAAACCTGATGTCCTGGGTTCAATTCCTCAGTACCTACTTTAACAAAGTGGCACATTCTTCTAGAGGTCATTTACATTGGCAGGAAGTCCTGGTGCATCCATTTTTCTTTTCTCTCTCTTCCTTCCCCCTCTCAAATAATTAAATAAATAAATAAAACACATAAGCCCAGTGTGGTGGCCCACACCTTTAGTTTTTCTTTTTTTAAAGATTTTTATTTATATATACATATTTTAATATTTTATTTATTTTGAGAAAGAGAAGAAGAGGCAGAGAGAAAGAAAATAGGTATGCCAGGTCCTCTAGCCACTACAAACTCCAAACAAACTCCAGATGCATGTGCCCCCTTGTGCATCTGGCTTACATGGATCCTGGGGAATCAAACTGGGGTTCTTAGTCTTCACAGGCAAACACTTTAACTGCTAAGCCATTTCCCCAGCACCCCTTTTTTTTTCCGAGGTAGGGTCTCACTCTAGCCCAGACTGACCTGGAATTCACTATGGAGTCTCAGGGTGGCCTTAAACTCATGGCGATCCTCCTACCTCTGCCTCCTGAGTGCTGGAATTAAAGGCATGCGCCACCACGCCTGGCATTCCCAGCCCTTTTAAAAAAATATTTTATTTATTTATTTTGAGAAAGAGAGAGAGATTATTTGTTGTTGTTGTTTTGGTTTTTTTGTTTGTTTGCTTTTCGAGGTAGGGTCTCACTCTAGCTCAGGGTGACCTGAAATTCACTATGGAGTCTCAGGGTGGCCTCTAACTCATGGCGATCCTCCTACCTCTGCCTCCCAAGTACTTGGCCGGTCCACGCCTTTAATCCCAGCACTCAGGAGACTGAGGTAGGGAAGACTGCTGAGAAGTTTGAGGCCAGCCTGAGACTCGATAGTGAATTCCTGGTCAGCCTGGGCTAGAGTGAAACCCTACCTTGAAAAAACAAAATAAAAACCACCTCAATTTACCTAAATAAAATAAATCGCACATGGCTGCTGTGATGCTTTGAATGTGAATCATCCCCCATCGCCTCAAGCGTGGGTGACTAAGCCTCATGCCTGGTCCCCAGCGGTTGGGGCCTTTGGGAAGTTGGAGCCCTGCTGGCAGGGGGCATCACTGGAGGCAGACCTGAGCTCCATTAGCCCAGCTTACCAGTGCCAGCCAGCTCAGTCCCCTTCCTGCTGCAATGTGACAGGACGTGACGCCCAGCCTCTATGCTGCCATGCTCTCCTAGCATGATGAAGCCTCCCCTGCAGCCTGTAGGAAGAAACAGACCCTTTCCTGCCATGCGTTGCTCCCACAGGTCAGTTTTGTGCCAGCAATCGATAAGAAACTGCAATGGCTGCTTCCGGCAGAAATGACACCAGCGCGGTGAGCTCTGCAGCGTTCATACATGCGACACACACGCACCTATCCGCTTCATGAGGGGTAGGGGAAGCTCGTGGGTAATGAGCTAAAAAGCTGCAAGGGTTTTCCAGTCGGTGAGCAATACAAGTAATTTGCCCATGTCCTCCAGTCAGGAAGTGGCGGCACAAAGTGTGACGAATGTCCAAATCCCATGCTTTCTTCTTCCCCCGACAGGCAGGCGGGGAGAGAGAAGCGCAGGAGCGAGAGCGCGCGAGGTGAGAGCGGCCCGCAGCTGCCGAGTGTGGGGGACCCCGGGCCTGGGAGGCTGACCCAGCCTTGACGGGGACCTGCCGTGCCAGGCTCTCGGGGCTGAGGCAGCAGGGCGGGGCCTCAGGCAAGAATTACCTTTTCATCCAGCCTTGAAGTCAGCCTTGTGTCCCAACCTCCAGACAGGTGGCCCTGGCCCTGCCCTCTGGCCGGGGAGCGGCCGATCCTCAGGGGACGCCACCTTGCTGGAGGTCCATCCAGGCTCACAGGACCTCTGAGGACGACCTAGACACAGCCGATGGGAATTCTCACGGGGGGGGGGCAGCTTAGCACCCCCTAAGCATGTCTGGTGGGCCACGGCCAGGATGCTCAGTGTGCGTCACATTGCTCTGGGGAGCCAAAACCTGGGCTCTGGGCCAGAAAAGGGGACAAGAAATGGATTTGGGTCCTAATTTGAGACAACCTGAACTTTGACTGGAGCAAAAAAAAAAAAAAAAAAAAAAAAAAAAAAAAAAAAAAAAGATGACACTGTACATATATGCCCACTATCGATTTCCTAGCTGGCTGTCTACTTGCTGCTACCCACAGGAGGGCCTGGCAGCTAATGCGCAGGCAGGAGAGGGTGAAGGGCACTCCTTTCTCCTGTTCGCTGTTACCATCAGCACAGCCCTCAAGTGGAAGCTGCTACCCTCAGCTCCCAGACACAAGGCTGCCCGGCCATCCTGTAAATCTAAGGGTGGCCCTCCTCCAGGTCTGTCTGAGGGATGGCCTCACAGTCCTCCTGTCCTCCCCCCAACCCCGCCCTCAAGTTGGGAGCGCTTTCTAGAGTTGATTTCCTTCAATATTCCCCTTTCTGTCCCTGTAACCGAGCCCTGGTATTAGATTTCCTCGGCCGACATCCTGGCATGGTCTCTAGTTTTGGACCTGCTCCGACTGAAACAAAGAAACAGAGCTGGTTCTGCAGGGCGCAAGCTAGGGATTACCAAGACAGAATGGCATGATCTGAGGGGCGGTAAGGGCCGAGGGTGTCTGGCTAAGGTGGCCTGAAGGCCAAATCCCTCTTTGGCTTTCTCTTCCTCAGTTACTCAGGGAAAGTTGGTTGATTTCTCTAAGCCTCAGTTTCCTCATCTGAAAATTGGGTTGATATCCCAAACCCAATCACTGAGCTCTGTGGACACAAGGGGAGGCGGCAGAAAAAGAACCCGAAGTAGATTTAGGTAAAAGAGTGAGGATATCCTGGAAAATTTCCAAGATAACTATTGCGTGCAAGGGGCAAGAAGGCAGGGGTGGAGCTTACCTCCACGCTAGCTTTGGCCAGGACCTCTTGCTCCCTCACGTCTCTGCGCTCCCACTTTGAATCAGAGGGGGCCTGATGCTGACCACAGCCCCATCTGCTCTGTGTAGTGGAGAAGAATGGTCTGGTAGCTGCCAGGCTTTTGCATTTACGGCTTTGCCCAGAGACAAAAGGGTTTCTCATGGACCGAGCTTGGCCATTTCCAGGGAGGGTTGCAACTGGCCAGCCCCGCACATGTCACTGTGGCCTGGGACCGGGGAGATGACAGCTGTCAGCTATACCATGTGTAAGTCTCACAACCCTCGGCTGTTTCCAGCATGACAATTCCCCTTTGACAGACTGGCAAGCGGAGGCTCAGTCCTGTTGACTTTTCTCTAAGTAACAAAACTGGACACTATGCCACTGAAGCCCAGGTTATCTGAAGCTATGCAGGCTTAGGGGAAAGCTGTTGATGTGGGTGGACGAGCCAAGCCTTCGTACAGGCTGTTTAGAAAGAGAAGTCAGCAAGGTGCAGAGAGATTCTAGCTGTTTTCCATGGCTAGGTCTGGAATCCAAGCCTTGCCTCAGGGGGGTTTTGGTGTGACCCTATCTTCACAACATTTGGAAAAAATTCAGGGAGAGGGTGTAGAGAGACTAAAAATGACCATCAGGGGACCAAAAGAGTCATCCGAGGAAAGGTAGAGACCAAGGGGTCTGCTGAGCTGCTGGCAGCCTGGACCCACTGCCCGAGCCCTCAGTCACGCCGACGGCTGTGTTCCTGGGTATTGTCTAAACAAGCAGCCCACTACGGCTTTCTTCTTCTGTGTCTTTAAATAAAAAGTCATTTCCTTACCTAAAATGCCTCCTTTCTAACCCTGTCCAATCTCTGCTCTGGAAAACTCCTACACCTTTCTCAAAACACAGTCTTCCTGTTTCTTAGCAGCGGAGCCTCGCCGCTCTATACACCAGGATTCACTGCCCCCCCCCACCCGCCCCTTGCTTTGCACGCCGCCACACCTAAGACTCTTAGAACAGCTGTGGATCTGCTGCAACAGAACCACCTCAGGGGTGATTTCAAAACACCCAAGATCAGGCCCCACCCCATGGGAATCTGACTCAGGGAGTCTGGGGTGCGGCCAAGTGTCAGAAATGGAAGTAGACACCCGAGGGGTTTGTGCCTGCTTAGCCAGGCTTGGGGACGGCTGGGGTGTGCCCCTTGGGAGCAGGGCTTGCTTCTGTCTACCAGGGCCTGGTTCTGAGGGACGAGAGAAGGAGGAACCAGAGAAAGAACTGGAAGATAGAGATGAGCATGACTGGGGGCTGGCACGGTAGGAAGCGGGGTGTCGCCGAGGATGCCTTTCTGCATTATCCCATGGCCTCCAAGAGCCCAGTTCTGGGGTCAGCCTAGCCAGGGTTTGAGTCCTGGTCGAGCCTTATTCTAGCTGTGTGCTGGTCATGACGGCTGAGCCCGTGGTCCGAGGACGCGCTCGGGAACCAGCTGGACCCTGGTGAACACGTACACAGAAGTGCACGGGATGCCCGTGTCTGGGCAAGACAGAGTCCGAGTTCTGTGGTTCCAGGGGCATTCCTGGGGTGCCAGTGTTGCAGGTCTGGAGACCAACTGAGTGGTGAGGGACACAGAGCAAAGGCCACAACACAGCCCCTTTCAGGGAGCCCAGTTGATCATCAGCAAGGGGATGGGAACGAGGCCACAAGCGCCCTCAACAGAGCATGCTATCTGTTCCCGGGCACTGAGGGGAGCTGCGCCCCACATCTTTTAGGGGTGGGGATGGACCTGACAGCTTTCCCAGAGCCTGAGGAACAGTGACCGGGCCTTGCTTAAGTCGTTTTGGCTAGTGGACCAAGTTACCATACACCGGTGATTTAAGACACTGCCAATTTATTCCCTTAGGGTGTTGGAGGTCAGAACTTAAGAGTTGGGAACTCGAATCAAGGGGTCACAGGGCAAGTTCCTGAGGTGCCAGTGGAGGCTCTGGGGGAGATTGCATTCCTTGGCTCTCCTGCCTCCTCGAGGCTCCCAGCGCTCCTTGGCTTGGGGGTGCACGGCTCCCATCTCTGCTATGCTGCCGTTTCATGCTTTACACAATAGCCCCAAGGAGCTAGGCCCCAATTCTACTGTTTCCTCAAGGCCCTGCCTACACACTGGCCAAACCCCCTACTCTTTGCAAGAGCCAAGCCTGAGATAGCCTCTCAGCTAGCCAGAGAGCCTGGAACAGAGCACTGGCCAACGTGACAGAGTAGATATCTGAAAAGGGAAGAAGAGGGGCTGGAGAGATGGCTTAGCGGTTAAGGTGTTCTCCTGCAAAGCCAAAGGACCTCGGTTTGATTCCCCAGGACTCATGTAAGCCAGCTGCTCAAGGTGGCACATCATCTGGAGTTTGTTTGCAGTGCCTGTGTCTGGAAGCCCTGGTGTGCCCATTCTCTCTCTGCCTCTTTCCCTCTCTCAAATAAATATAAAATTAACATTTTTTAAAAAAGGGAAGAAGAGTGGGGAAAGACCTTGTTTTTTTTTTTTCCTAAAACAATTATTTCCCTAACCTGTGGGCCTTCACGCCCAGGCACACACTGAGTTGCTGGCTGTGCTCTGAGCCAACTAACAACACGACTCTTGGGAGTGAGCAGAGGAGCTGGCACTCACTCCTACAAAGTCCCTGGGCCAGAGGGTAGGACCTGGGCAAACCAAGCCAACCTGCGGCTCACCTGCCATCGCCATCTGAGCAAAGATGGACCTTGGCTTGCAAGCAGGGGAAGCAACCGTCCTGGCTTTCCCAGGAAACTGGAACAAGCCTTCACCCAATGTGCAGGGCAGCTACCTGAAACCCAGCAACGGGACTGGTGGCCATCTCCTCCGCAGTCCCAAGTGACTAAGCAGCCAGCCTGACCCCTTCGGCTGGCTGGGCTCCTCCCTGTTCCCCAAGACTGTCTAGTGAAGTAGGGTCTGTGGGGGAAGGCTGGAGCTGAGGCATTGGGCAGGGATGGCTGCTCAGTCACTCTGGCTCAGGGTTTCTGATCCAGGAGCTAGAATTTTCTCTAGTTCCTAGGGGGTTTGAGATTGGGCCCAGGCTCAGGAAAGGAGGGAGGAATTATCTCCTCCCAGTTAAAAAGAAAAAAACAATGAAAAATATCTCTAATGCCCTTCAGAAGCGTGTCATGGCTTCCCAGAGTCAAGGGTCCTCGTGCCAGGGACCCAGGACCGCTGAGGGTACGAGGTGTGGGGATCCAACAGACCTACATTACCTGCATGCCAGCACAGTGACCTTGGACAGAACCTCTGAGCTGCATGCTGTCACTTGTGAAATCAGACTAATGACACCTCTGTACAGAGTTAGATGGACAGTAATAACCCAAATGAACTTGCCTAATACCCAGCAGGCTGCTCGGCCCCCAGGGCCAGATCAAGGTCAGTGGGAAAACAACCTCCCAACCTTGGGGCTGTCTGGAGAGCTTTGGATTAGGGCAAAGCTGGAAGAACCAAGGGCTGCTCAGACCCCAGGGCCCTGCGCTCTTAGGCCACCTCCCTTGCTCCTTCCCTGAGGCTTTCAGCAGGCCTCTGGGCCGCCCATCCTGTGTCCATATCATGCTGCCTAAGCCATAGACAAATGGCATTCAAATTCCAGTGCATAACACACAGATGTCCACCCTGTGAGGCTTTTTATTTGTTCTTAAGTGAGTTCATTTAAGCATCCAGCAATCCTTGGGGGTGGGGGCAGGTAGGGATTTCACGTCCCACTTTACAGACGTGGAAAGTGAGGCCTGCAGAGTTCGAGGAGGTTGCTCAGGGTCATATTGGTTTAGGCTTCTAGATCTAGACTCCCAGCTCACTGTTCCCCACCGAAGCAGACCCCATGATGTTGGGGAGGCAGAAAGGAGGCAAACCACCCTCACTGTGTGACACTGCCACACAGCACGTCACATGCCCGTCACCTTTTGGGCACATTTCTGACACACAGTCCCAAATCCCAACTGGGCAGAAGTTCTTTTGTAAATAGGATGGGACAACCGCCCCCCCCCCCCCCCCCACTCAGCTGCCAAGACATGATGTCCTGGTTCTCCTATCTGGCTCACCGGTCCCCTATGCCATGTGCACCGACTCCCCTGAGCTGCCGCAAATGGAAATGCACCTCCAGCTACCTCACAGGGAAGAGAAGGAACCTGTCACACTGAGCGGCGGTGGATACGACCAAGTAGGAAAGTGGTGGCTGTTACCTAGACCTGGGAGAAGTCCCCAGCAACAAACACAGCGCACAGTCTGGCCGTGGCACTTTGGTACTGTTTCCAGAGGGCCTGGAATCCTCTGGAATCTAGCCAGAGAAAGGGAAAGTGGTGGGTTCCTGACCCGGTTCCCTAACACATGTCCCCCAAAGCTTTTATGCTGGCTTTTGTCAAGTGGGAAATATTGAGGCCCACAACTGTCCCTGAAGGAAACACCTTGGCACCTGTCAGTGGCTGTGGGTGAAGATATGACCAGCTTTGTGGCTTATAATGGAGGGAAGGAATAAGGCAACGAGTGAAGGTTTCTCGGGGATTCAGACACATATCCAGAGCTGTCTGCTGAGGCATTACTGCGGTAAGACGGAACTGGGGGTGACCTGTCTGCCACTCAACAAGATAATGGGCAAAAGGGGGTTCTAGTCTTATCCATTCTATGGAATCCTCTGCAGTGTTTAAGGAACAAGGGTGGGCTGGGGAGATGGCTAAGTGGTTAAAGGCACTTGCTTGCCAAGTCTGCTGGCCTGGGTTCATTTCCCAGTATCCACATAAAATACACAAGAAGTGGAAGAAGGATGAGGTGTTCAAAGTCATTCTCAGCCAGGCGTGGCGCTGCACACTTTTAATCCCAGCACTAGGGAGGCTGAGGTAGGAGGACCAATGTGAGTTCAAGGCCAGCCCGAGACTACAGAGTGAATTCCAGGCCAGCTTGGGCTACAGTGAGACTCTACTTCAAAACCAAACCAAAACAAAAAAAAATCAAAAATCAAAAAGGGACTGTAGAGATTGCATAGTAGTTAAAGCACTTTAGGTTTGGTTCCCTAGAACCCACATAAGCCAGATGCACATGGTGACGCATGCATCTGGAGTTCGTTTACAATGGCTGGAGCCCCTGGCAATGCCCATTCTCTCTCTCTTTCTAATAATTTAAAAAGGTCATTCTCACATACATAATGAGTTCAAGGCCAGCTTGGGCTGCATGAGACACAAGAGAAAGTTCCAAGCCGGGCGTGGTAGTGCACGACTTTAATCCCAGCCCTCGGGAGGCAGAGGTAGGAGGATCGCCGTGAGTTCGAGGCCACCCTGAGACTCCATAGTGAATTCCAGGTCAGCCTGGGCTAGAGTGAGACCCTACCTTGAAAAACAAAACAAAAACAAAAACAAAAGTTCCAGAACAGCTGTAACTCACTCAGATCAGTAAGACCGGTTAATCTATACGCAGCAGTTACAAGGGTATTCTCATCTGAGTGGCATTTCAGACCACCAAAGAGGAGATGACACACTGCCCACGGGCTGCTTCCTCTGCAGCCGCAATAGATGCGGGAGACAGGGAAACGGTGTCTCGATGGTCCAGGAGAGGAAAACGTAGGGTGTGATCTGCAGCAAAGCCATCATTCCAGAAAGAAAGTGAAGCTAAATATTTTTTAGGCATGTAGAGGTATGACAATAAAGTCTCATTGAGGAAAATTTCATTTCCATCAGTGGGAGGCAAATGATCCTGATTAGAAGGTATGAGAAGCAGCAGCAGGTACGGGATGATCGCAAATAAACATAGATCGTATAAAACATGCATGGGGCTGGAGAGGTGGCTTAGTGGTTAAGCCACTTGCCTGCAAAGCCTAAGGACCCAGGTTCGATGCCCCAGGACCCACGTAAGCCAGATAGATACACAAGGTGGCATATGTGTCTGAAGTTCACCTTCAAGGGCTGTAGGCCCTTACACACCCATTCTCTCTAATAAATTTTTTTTTTTTCAAAAAGAAAAGAAACACATGCATCTTATTCTGGGATGAGTGGGGCACTGCCTGCCAGACGCTAGCTGAGCTGTGTGCTGCATTTCAAGGTGACAGACCAGAAGTTGTACTGTGCAGACTCCCGAGTCAGCAGCATTCCACGTTAGCTTCAGCCTGAGGTTGGACGATGGCAGAGATATGGATGCGTCCTTCATCTGAGCAGTGGTGACGGTGACCGCTGTGGGTGAGGACACTGAGGGCCTGTGCCTGGTGTCATGGGGATGGTGGCTTCCTGCAGTCTGACCCCTGGTGAACATTTCATCATCCTCTTGTAGCTTTCTAGACCTTCTAACAGACATAACCAAGTTTCCTGTATGAAAGCTTCTGCTTGGCACCCTTAGAATAATATATGTTTCACTGAAGGTGCCAACTGTTAAACAAAGCACACACACATGCGTGTGCGCACACACACACACACACACACACAGAGTTAATGAGGTTTCTTATACTGGTTGGAAGGAAAGCAAAGGTTTCCACTAACTTCTAATTTGGACAGATAAAACATACACCCCAGATCTGCTGGGTTTATCACCAAAATAGTGGCGAAAGATGTTTTTAAAAAGTGGAATTCGGGGGCTGGAGAGATGGCTTAGAGGTTTAGGCACTTGCCTGTGAAGCCTAAGGACTCAGGTTCGACTCCCCAGAATCCACATAAGCCAGATGCACATAGTGGTGCATGCATTTGGACTTGGTTTGCAGTGGCTAGAGGACCTGGTGCGCCCATTTGCTCTCTCTCTCTCATCTCTAATAAATCAAAATATAAGGTTTGTTTGTTTTTTTTTAAAAAAAAGTAGAATTAGGGAATTTCAAAGGGGAAAGTGTGGGGGGTGGGGAGGGAGGGAACTACCATGGGATTTTTTTTATAATCATGGAAAATGCTAATAAAAATTTAAAAAATTAAAAATAAAAATAAAAAAATCAAAGCAAAAACAAACAAAAAAGTGGAATTAGGGGCTTAAGAGAGGTCTTAGAGGTTTAGGTGCTTGCCTACAAAGCCTAAGGACACAGGTTTGATTTTCAGTACCCATATAAACCAGATGCACAAGGTGGCACCTGTGTCTGGAGTTCGTTTACAGTGGCTGGAGGCCCTGGTGTACCCATTCTCTATCTGCCTCTTTCTCTCTCAAATAAATAAATAAATAAATAAATAAATAAAGCATTAGAGTCCAACCATGTGCTTTTCACAAATGACATGAAAGAATGCCTGTGGGATGAAGGACAAAGATAGCATATGCACACTCTAGCCAAAAGAAAGACTGTGCCCCTTACATTCTCCTCCTTGTGTGAATGCTGGGCACACAGATGCAAAGACAAGAGGGCCTGTGCAGGGTAAGAGGGAGGGCCACTTCATACGGGTAAAAGATTCCGTTCATCTGCACACATAATCATGAGTAATATGCAAAGGGGAAACTCACTATTCGTAAAAGATGTAGCTTTTATACATATAAGAAGGCCAGTCTACAGATGAACTATTAGATTAATAAGTTTGGAAAATAGTACTAGATATACAATCAAAAATGCTCCTTTTTTTTTTTTTTTTTTTTTTTTTTTTTTGAGACAGGATTTCACATAGCCTAGTCTGGCCTCAAACTCACTATGTAGCTGAAGATGACTTTGAACCTCTGAACCTCTTGAGTGCTGGGATTATAAACTTGTGTCACCATGCCCAGTGTGTACAGTGCTGGGAATGGATCCTAGGACTTCATGCAAGCACTCTACCAACTGATTTACATTCCTAGCCACTAAAATCAACGTATGTAAAGTTGTTCACAATTTTCTATTCAGCAATGAAAAATATAGAAAAATGTTTTCTAAAATATAACCCTCATAGGCTAGAATGATGGCTCAGAGGTTAAAAGCACTTTCTTGCAAAGCCTGATGGCCTGAGTTCGATTCCCCATTACCCACATAAGCCAGATGCACAATGTGGCACATGTGTCTGGAGTTTGTTTGCAGTAGCAAGAGGCCCTGGCATACTCATTCCCTCTGTCTTTTTCTCTTTCTGCTTGCAATAGCAAATTTTTAAAAACTTTTAAAAAACATACAACTTACAAGGACAAAGAAATATTAAATTATTAAGGAAAAATTTTGTGGCCTAATCTATACTGAGAGACACTGGAAGACCTCAGAAAGGTAGAAACTCATGGTGTTCATTTGATCCATGCCTTTACCACATATCAAAGTTAGCGAATGAATCAGATGTGCATACAATTCCTGAAGCTATACAGAAAACTGTAGAAAACCTGAAAAACTCTAGGTTTGCAAAGATTTCCTAAATATTACAGCAAAGAAACAACTCACAAAGCAATAAACTTATCAATTTGACCTCATCAAAATAAACTTTTGGGGCTGGAGAGATGGCTTAGCAGTTAAGGTGCTTGTCTGTGAAGCCTAAGGACCCAGGTTTGATTCCCCAGTGCCCACATAAAGCCAGATGTATATAGTGGCACATGCATCTGGAGTTTATTTGCAGTGGATAAAGGCCTATTCTCTATCTGGTTCTCTCTCTCTCTCAAATAAGTAAATAAAATATTAAAATAAAACTTTGGTTCTTCAAAAGATACTATTAAGAGAATGAAAAACAACTAGTCATAGACTGGGGGAAAATCTTTGCAAAATAAATAGCTAACAGAGGCGTTGTGCTCAGCATATACACAAGTTCTCAATACTCAAGGAGAAGAAAACATCTGAGTTCAGAAGAACAAAACTGGTGGGTGAGGTGGCACATTCTATAATCCCAGCATTGAGGAAGACGAGGCAGGAAGATCCTAAGTTCCAGACCATCCTGAGCTATGTAGCAAGACCCAATTTCCAAAGAGCAAAACCAGCTGGGAGAGATGGCTTGATGGTTAAAGGCACTTACTTGCAAAGCCTGCCAGTCAGGATTTGGCCCAGGTCCAAATCGCCAGTACCCACATAAAGCTTAGCGGTTAAGGCGTTTGCCTGCAAAGCCAGAGGACTCAGGTTTGATTTCCCAGGACCCACGTTAGACAGATGCACAAGGGGGCGCATGTGTCTGGTGTTCGTTTGCAGTGGCTGGGGGCCCTGGCAATGCTCATTCTCTCTCTCTCCCTCCCTCCCTCTTTCTTTCTCGCTCTCTCAAATAAATAAATAAAACAAGGGCTAGGGATATATATCTCAGTTGACATGCTTGCTTAGCATGCACAAAGCGCTGGGTTCAAGCCTCAGCACCATGTAAACTGGCATTACCCATACCTGTAGCCCCTTACTTAGGAGGTGGAGGCATGAGGATCAGTATAAGGCCAGCCTGGGCTTCCTGAGACTGCCTCAATAAATAAAATGCCAAACAAAAATAATAAGAGACAGAGAGAGAGAGAGAATGAGAATATAAATGAATGAATATGAATGTGACCAAAAAATATGAGCAGAAATTTTACCAAAGAAGATATATGGATGGAAAATAGCACTTGAAGAAAGTTCAGCGTCCCTGTGGAGGGAAGGGAGCCAAAGGGAACGAGAAGCTTTTGGGCCTGACGGTTGTGTTCTTTGTCATCATAATCTCATGTGTGCATACAAACGTCAAAGCTCATCACACGGCACACTTTAAATCTGTCCTGTTTACTATAGGTCATGGCTCAATGAAACTTTTAAAAATATATTTGAGAGAGAAAAAAAGAAGAATGGGCACACCAGGGCCTCCAGCCACTACAAATGAACTCCCAGCACATGCACCACCTTGTGCATCCGGCTTTACATGGGTCCTGGAGACTCGAACCCCGGTCATCAGTCTTTGCAAGCAAGCACCTTTATTACACTCTCCAGCCCAATCAAGCTTTTTTTTTTTTTTTTTTTTGAGGTAGGGTTTCACTCTAGCCCAGGCTGACCTGGGATTCACTATGTAGTTTTTTTTTTTTTGTTTGTTTTTTTTTTTGTTTTTCGAGGTAGGGTCTCACTCTGGCTCAGGCTGACCTGGAATTCACTATGTAGTCTCAGGGTGGCCTCGAACTCTCGACGATCCTCCTACCTCTGCCTCCCGAGTGCTGGGATTAAAGGCGTGCGCCACCATGCCCAGCTCAATAAAGCTATTTTTTAAAACTTTTTTTGGTTTATTTTATTTATTTGAGAGAAAGAGAGAGAGAGAGAAAGAAATGGGCACACCAGGGATTCCAGCCACTACAAACGAACTCCAGATACGTGTGCCCCCTTATGCATCTGGCTAATGTGGGTCCTGGGAAATCGAGCCTTGAACCAGGGTCCTTAGGCTTCACAGGCAAGCACTTAACTGCTAAGCCATCTCTCCAGCCACAATAAAGCTATTTTTAAAAGGACTCCAATAAAAGCAGAAATCTACCATTTTGGTGGGCTGGCAAACTCAACAGTCTCCCCAGTTAGATTATAGACTGAAGGCCATTCCAATAAAAAAATCTCAGCTGTGTTCCTGGTTTTTGTGAAGGTCTACATGAGCTCATTCTGAACTTTGTATGAACATGCAATGGAGCAAGGATAGTTAGGACACTTGAGAGCTCCCCCAACAAGCTGAAGAATTTGGTTGTTAAAACAGAAAGCTATGCTGGGTGTGGGGGCACACTCCTTTAATCCCAGCACTCGGGAGACAGAGGTAGGAGAATTGCCATGAGTTTGAGGCCACCCTGAGACTACATAGTGAATTCCAGGTCAGCCTGGGCTACAGTGAGACCCTACCTCAAAAAAAAAGTTATTATGACTCTGCAATAAGATGGTGTGCTGTTCTGGGGGACAGGCCAATAGGGCAGAAGAGAGGGTCTAGAAATGCTTGTATGGGCTCCGTGACAGGTGGATTGTGGATGTGGACTGGACGAAGTAGACTTCATGATAAATGGTCTTGGTATAGTTGAACTCTTTTTAAAAAAAAAAATATTTTATTTATTTGAGAGAGAGAAGGGAGGAAAACAGGAAGGGAGAGAATGGGTGTTCCAGGGCCTCCAGCCACTGTAAATTAATCCCAGACACATGTGCCACCCTGCATCTGGTTTATGTGGGTACTGAGAAATTGAACCTGGGTCCTTAGGCTTCACAGACAAGTGCCTTAACCACTAAGCAATTTCTCCAGCCCCTAGTTGAGCATTCTTGCAGGAAGGCGACAGGAAGAAGTCTATCTCTCACCATACATCAAAACCAATTGCGGGAGCTGGGGAGATACATCAGTGGTTTAGTAAATGCTTAAATATGCTCTGGGTTCAAAATACCCAGTATCAAAACCAACAAAAAAACCCAAACCAAAACAACAAATATAATCAAGTCCAGGTGGTGTAAGACCTTACTGACAGAGACCATAGTTTCAGTGAACAATAAATGGTATCTTCAAGATGTCAGGATACACAAGTCATTTTTTAAAAATATATTTATTTATTTATTTCACAGGGAAGGAGGGATGGAGGGAGAGAGGAGGGAGAGAGAGAGAGAGAATGGGTGCGCCAGGGTTTCCAGCCACTGCAAATGAACTTCAGACTCGTTTGCCACCTTGTGCCTCTGGATAACATGGGTCCTGGGGAATCGAACCTGGGTCCTTTGGCTTTGTAGACAAATGCCTTAACTACTAAGCCATCCCTTCAACCCCACAAGTCATTTAAAAATTATTTCTTATTTTATTTGTATTTATTTATTTAAGAGAGAGACAGACAGAAAGGCAGATAGAGAATGGATGCATTAGGGCCTTCAGCTGCTGCAAACGAACTCTAGATGCATGCACCACCTTGTGCATCTGGTTTATGTGGGTCCTGGGGAGTTGAACTTGGGTCCTTTGGCTTTGCAGGCAAGTGCTTTAACTGTTAAGCCATCTCTTCAGCTCCAATTAAAAAAAAAAAAAAGATTTTATTAGAGACAGAGAGGAAGAGAGGGCGAGAAAGGATGGGCACACCAGGGATTACAGCCACTGTAAAAAAACAAAACCCAAAAAATTCCAGATTCATGTGCCACCTTGTGCATCTGGCTTATGTGGGACCTGGAGAATTGAACCTGGGTCCTTAGGTTTCATAGGCAAGTGCCTTAACCACTAAGCTATCTTTCCAGTCCCCATTTTTATTGATTTATTTGAGAGAGAAAGAGGGAGGAAGGGAGGAAGAGAGAGAGAGAGAGAATACGGGCACACCAGTGCCTGTAGCCACTGCAAATGAACTCCAGATGCATGTGCCATCTTGTACATCTGGCTTATGTGGGTCCTAGGGAATTGAGCCTTCAATCGGGGCAATCGGGGTCCTTGGGCTTCACAGGCAAGCACTTAACCGCTAAGCCATCTCTCCACCCCCCCCACTTTTTTAATGCTATCTCCCTCTAGCCCAGGCTGACATGGAACTCACTATGTAGCCTAAGCTAGCCTCAAGCTCACAGTGATCCTCCCACCTTAGTCTCCCAAGTGGGAGTAGAGGCATGCATCACCATGCCCAGCTGAGAAGACATTCTTAAACACACAAGAAAGCACAAATCATAAAGAAAAATGTTAATAAATTGACTATATTAAAATTAAGAAATTTTCTTCTTAAGAAACTGGGGATAAAACGTTCACCAAGAGGGACAAAAGATATTTACAATGTGTTCAAGCAAAAAGTAATAGAAAAACTATAAAAATAACCGACAACCCAATACAAAATTGGCAGACATTTTTTTTTTCCAGGCACTTCATCAAAGAGAAAATTCAAATGGCTAATAAGCATATTAAAAGGTGCTCGATTTAATTAACTATCAGAAAAGTACAAACCATGAAGAGATATTAGTGCATACATACCACAGACCAACCAAATTCTGAGCTAGCCAGTGCTTTTCGAGGATGTGAGACCTGTGGAAATTCTTAAACACAGCTTGTAAGACTAACGTATTGGTGCAAACACTCTGGTAAACAGCTTGGCACTTTCTGAAAAGTGAATTTATGCATACCCAGGCAAGTTCATGCAGCATATCTGCCCAGAGATATACAAATGAATGTCTGCAGCAGCTTTGGTGTTAAGCCAGGAAACTAGGTGCAGCCCACCTCTCCATTAATTGTAGACTGGATAAATGAATTGCCACATATGCAAAAATGGAATGGTGCTGGAGAGATAGCTTAGCGGCTAAAGTGCTTGCCTGTGAAGCCGAAGAGCCCAGGTTCGATTCCTCAGTGCCCATGTAAGCCAGATGCACATGGTGGCGCATGTGTCTGGAAGTTCGTTTGCAGCAGCTTGAGGTCCTGGTGTGCCCTTTCTCTCTCTATACGTATGTATTTGCCTCTCTCTTTCAGATAAATAATAAAATAAAATAAATGGAATGCCATGTAGCAACGGAAACTAGCAAACTCTGTTCAATAGCATGGATAAAGCATACGAATATAATTCACATGTACTCACATATATGAATTCGCATATAATATAAGGCACAAAGGGTATCTGTACTTGAATTCAATTTTTTAAAAATATGTGTCTGTCGCGTTGAGAGATCACGCTGGAACTGGGGAGGAAGCCAGCAACCTGCTCACCAGCTCTCAGAGTGCTGCATGAGCTGCTTGAGGATAATTACCACCAACAGCGACAGTCCACAGCCAGACAAGATGTGCACAGCCTGTCCGGTAATTAGGGGCCCTCCAAAGGGACACAAGGCCCACGCAGTGGGAGAGGAGTACTGGGAACCAAGTCAGAATCTTACGGATAGGAAGGTCATCAGCTCCAGAGAGAAGCTTCCACCGGTCTTTGGCCAAGAAGAGGGGCTATACCTATCAAAAAGTCTCTCAACTATGCTTATCCTCTTTAATCCACACTGTTCTCACTCTTGGAGAACCTCCCCAGCAAAAACCAAGACCCAGCAGTAGAAAGGTAAGATTAGCCCACTGCCTAGGACAACACGAGCGGCCACTGGCACATCCGCCAGTGCCCAGAAGACACTATGGGGGAAACGGGCACTTTAAACCTGAGCGCTGCTCACACTGCTGGCCTGATAGCCAGCTCCAACGAGATGCCCGTAGACACTGAGGACACACAGAATTCATCAGCGCAGAAACCCAGAGGCTGCAGAGTGCTCAGCACTAAAGTAGACTTCCAACACCCGCCAAGGCGCAGGGAGCTCTGGAGAAGAGGGGGAGGAGTGATTTTAAGAGCCACAGGATGGGAAGGAGCCCGAGGCATTGCGTCTCCCATCCCGCAGAGACCGATGCATTCATGGCCCCACCATGAACAGCAACAACTCACGGGGCGGGGGAGGCACCTCAGCGGGATGGTGGGCAGGGGAGGGGATATGAGTACAACCCAATGAAAATATGACCAACCAGTGATCTGTTCACACAGTAAGGTTCATAATTAGTAAAAATTTTTTAAAAAATGTGTGTATGACCTGTGAATGGTGGTGCACGTCTATAATCCCAAAACTTCGAAGGTTGAGGCAAGAGGATTGCTGGAGCTACATAGTGATCCTTAAGCACTCAGGAGGCTGGAGTAGGAGGATCACAGAGTTCAAGGCCAGCCTGGGGTACAGAGTAGGTTCCAGAACAGTCAGGGATGGAGTGAAACCCTGCCTTAAAAATGTACATGTATAGGGTGGCTCTGTCGCGCAATGGATAGAGCATTGGACTTCTAGTTGATGAAAAATGTGCATATATGTCAAAATACACCAAATAGGGGTTGGAGAGATGGCTCAATGGTTAAAGGCACTTGATTACAAAGTCTGATGGCCCAAGGTTTCATTACCCAGTACCCACATAAAGCCAGATGCACAAAGTGGTCCATGTGTTTGGAGCTTGTCTGCAGTGACTAAAGGCCCTCACGTGGCCATACTTAGTCTCTGTACTTGTGTCTTTATCTCTCTGCCTCTCAAATAATTTTATAAACTTATTATTATAATTATATAAACTTATTATTGAATGAGAAAGAGACAGACAGACAGACTATGGGTGCACCAGAGCTTCTAGCTCCTGTAAATGGACTCCAGATACATGGGCCACCTTGTCCATCTGGCTTATGTGGGGACTGGGGAATCGAACCTGAGTCTTTAGTCTTTGCACACAAGTGCCTTAACCCCGACCCAACTCTCCAGCCTGCAAATAATTTTTTAAACTATGCCAATTAAATTTTATGTTGTTTAGGTGTGAATATATACGTGGACAAAAATAAAAAGCAGGATCTTGGAGGTCAGGATAATTATTCTGGGGAGAGCCAGGCATGGTGGTGCACGTCTTTAATCCCAGCACTCTGGAGGCAGAGGTAGGAGGATCGCCGTGAGTTCAAGGCCACCCTGAACTACACAGTGAATTCCAGGTCAGCCTGGGCTAGAGTGAGACCCTACCTCGAAAAAGCCTATATATATATATATATATATATATATATATATATATATGTATGTATGTATGTATTATTTACAGCTGGGGCTGTAGCTCAGTAGTGGAGTCCTTTGTGAAAGGTCCTGGGTTCCTTCCCAAGTACAGTGTTTGTTTGTTTTTCCTTTTAAAGTAGCATGTGCCAAATAACGTTGCTAGAGACTCAGGTACAGTGAGGAATAAACTTAACACAGTTCCTGTCGCCAATGCCATGTATATATGGTGATGACAGAAAAACGGCCTAGTTGTATCTCTGTTTTACAGTTGTAAAAAAAGGAACAAGGAAGCAAATCGCAGAACAATGTGTGTAGCATTCCACCTTTATAGTACAAAGGGGAAACTTTCAAAGTCACCCACACACATATATAAATATAACTCACATAAGCCTAAACTAACTCCAGAGAGTACTTGAGATGGCTGCAAGGTAGGGATGGAGGAGGGAGGAACGGGGTATGTAGAGAGACTTCTCACTGTTTACCTGTCAATACATTTGATTTTGTGGGTGTAATTCTTATTTCCATAATTAAACATCGTACTTATTTAAACTGTGCTGCTGGGAGCTGCATACAACATTGTGACCAAATTAGGATAGATTTGCTCTCTCCCCTCCTTGACCTGGAACCCTACTAACACAGCCCAAGACCTTCTTGGCTTGGTTTTGCCTCTCATGTGGAGGTTCCCAGTGAACAAACTCAGCAGACTCCTTGGCTGAAGACATCACAAGGGTATCTCTGTTTCCCTCTCTTCTCTTCTTGGATCTTCCCCCCTGCCTGCAGGTTCCTGCTAGCCAGGCCCCCAACCGCAGTATCCCAGCCAGGACCCTGCTTAGGCCTCCAGCCTTGTTCCCTCGGAATTCCAAGTCCTGCTACTGACTACCAGCTTGGGCCTTTGAGCTTGTGTGCACCTTCCCGGCTCCCTTGGGCCTCTCGGACTGACATGTGTACTGGAGACAAACAATAATAGTAACAACAACAGTTTCCTCTGAGAAGCCAACAGCATGGAGTTTGGGAGAAACAGCTGTCAGGGACACATTTTTGATCCCTCTTCAAACTCAAGACAGAAATAGCCCAGCAGGGGCAAACTTTGCATCTTGATACATGGAAGCTGCGAAGGGTCATCAGTGTGCAGAAATGGTGAGCTTGGGCTGGAGAGATGGCTTGGCGGTTAAGCGCTTGCCTGTGAAGCCTAAGGACCCCGGTTCAAGGTTCAATTCCCCGGGACCCACATTAGCCAGATGCACAAGGGGGCGCACACGTCTGGAGTTCACTTGCAGTGGCTGGAAGCTCTGGCGCGTCCATTCTCTTTCTCTCTCTGTCTCTTTCTCTGTCACTCTCAAATAAATAAATAAAAATAAGCAACAACAACAACAAAAAATAGTAATACTTAGAAAAAGAAAGAAAGAAATGGTGAGCTCAGACTGACTGTGTACGGTACGCAGGGCCAAGCAAACACATGTAGGACTAGATCAGAGAAGGACCTGCAGATCCTGCCCGCAGACCACTTCGCCAGAGCGATGCCTAGCCTCACCCAGTCAGCAACCCTCCAGCAAGGAAGGAGAACTGGATGGGATGCTTTGGAAGCAGGGTGCCAAAGCACAGGATGGAGCCAAGAAGTGAGGCCTTCCCCCTCCTCCTGTGGGTCTGAGGCACAGCCTTCAAACGTCAGTCCGTGGCAGGAAGCCCACCGCTGCCTATAAATATTTTTCTATTGACTTTTGTTTGAGTCTTTAACAGTATCCTATGAACTATTTCAATAAACAGTGCGAGGCAAGAGACGGGGGGATTCAGAGTGTGGAATAAATCTTTGACACATGAACACGAACTCTGGCCAACTCTGCCTGGGGCTGCCAACGAGGAGCCTGGGGACACTATGGGCCACAGTACATGGACCCCGCATGGATGTGGCCATCTGGCTCCACCAGCATCACTGAGTGGAGTTGGAAGAATTAAAAAAAAAAAAGTTTCCAGGTCTGAAGAAGGCGGCCAGCTGGAGGGAGAGGGAAAGGGGGTGGTGGTGACGTGAAGTCCAGGCAGTCCAAGGCTGCCTGGCTGTGGCCTTAGAGGCCCTTCCATCCTCTTCCTCTGTGAGGTATCACTGGAGCAGAGTGTGAACCCCAGCTGCCCAGGGTTCGGCTCCTGCCCTCCACCTCCCCAGCTGCACACCCTAGGCCTCAGTTTCTGTGTAACCTGTGGGCAACTGCCACACAGGGCTGACGCCAGCATTAAATGAGGCCACGAGAGACATTCCCATCAAGTCTCTTGGCACAGGTGAGCAAAAACATCTGGCATGATTTTATAGGCAGGGCTTTGGGTACTTTGAAATGCCGCCTCCCCCGGGTCAAGGATACTCCATTATCCAGTCTCTCTAGAAAGGCTTATTATCCCAACATTTCCTTTCCTTAGTTGACTTCTCCCTCACACTCTCCCCAAAGATGGTCAGGTTCTAGGAAGCAGGTTGCCACAAGCTACTGACTTGAATAAAGCTAGTTACTGGGCACGATGGTTGCCGGAGGCAGGTGTATTTTGGAAACCAAAGCTCGCGGTGGAGAAAGCAGAGCTTTCAGACAGAAGCTGGCTCACCTGACTCAGTATGGGGGCCCTGGGCAGGTCACCTTACCTGTCGGGGTCTTGAGCTTCTCATCCATAAAACTGAGTGTGACAGTACCAGCACCAGGATTACCAATGAGACTGTAAAGACGAAGTCTGGCTGCCCAGCTGGATACAGCCCCAGGCTCGTGGGACACAGTAATGCAGCCTGGCTGAAGATTTGGGTGGCATTTCTAGCTTAGCAGGAATCTCAGACATATCATTTCACTGACTAGGTCTAGCTGGATACAGTGCCTTGAGTGATTTAATGATGGTGATAATAGGTATCTTAGGATTCCCCACTTTTTTTTCCCTTGAGATAGCGTCTCACTCTAGCCCAGGCTGACCCGGAATTCACTATGTAGTCTCAGGGTGGCCTCGAACTCATGGTGATCCTCCTACCTCTGCCTCCTGAGTGCCAGGATTAAAGGTGTGCACCACCACACCCAGCACAACCCTAATACTTTTTAATTTGAGACAGAGTTTCATACTGTACACCTCAGGCTGGCCTCAAACTCATTATATAACCCAGACTGGACTTGAACTTATGGCAACCCTGTCTCACATTACAATTACAGTCAAAAGCCAAGAATAATCACACCTAAGTCCCCTGAACTCCATGAAACCTCAGGCTCACACAGCCTCAGGCATGTGCTCAAGGTCACAGTGGACTAGACAAAGCAGACCAAATGCTAGTTTTGCAGCTCCATATTCGTGTGTGTATAAGGGGAGCGAGAGAGAGACAGAGAGAATAGATACATCTACTTTATTTCCTTGAGACAGGGTTTCTCACAGAACCTAGAGCTCTGTTTTTCAGTCAGAAGGGCTGACCAGTGACACCCCCAAGTGATTCTCCTGTCTCCATTCCCACAGTGCGGGGGTTCCTCAGTGTATGGCCATGCCTTGCTTTTTACCTGAGTGCTGGGGAAAGAACTCAGGTCTCCATGCTTGTGCACCAAGGGCTCTTCTTACCTGCTGAACAATCTTGCCAGCCCCAACTTCATATTCTTGTCTCTTTTTCCACTTGCTCCAGAGCTTGGAGTTTTGCAGCCTGATGGGCAGACTCACCCGGAGCAACATCCCAGGACCTGCCCTGGAGGCCATGGCCTGGCTCCCTTCCTCACTGGCCCAGGGAAGCGGGGAATACGTAACAATGCCGCCCAGGGTCTGACACGGAGGGACGGGGCTAGAGCCCTGGGCAGCCTGGCTCCACCGTCAATTCTCCATGCGTGGCTGTCGGCGTGAGTCTTGCCAGAGCATGAGTTCTTGAGAGCGGGGAAACTCTAGTGGCTGCAGACTAAGAAAAAGCACATAGAACCCTGGGGAAGAAGAAAAAACCAACGGCCTTTAGCTCTGTGGTCCAGAAAGCACACGGGTGAGCTGGGAAGGTGGCTCCCTAGATGGAGTGCTCACACAAGTGTGAGTAACCGAGATCAGCTCTCTAGACCCTATGCAAAGCCAGAGGCTATCACACTAGGGTATGCAATCCCAGCATGCCCACAGCGAGGTGGGAGGCAGAGGCAGAAGCTCTCAGGCCAGCTAGCCTGGTGAATACAGCAGTGACTGATAAGACAGCGTACCTCCAACAAGGTGCAGGGTGCCGACAGCATCTGAAGGTGTCTGCCGACCTCCACACGCGTGCTGTGGCACGTGTGCGCCTGCAACCATGCACAGGAACACACACACAGAGGGGGAAAAAAGCAAAGAAAATAGAAAAAAAGCAAGAATGCATGGGGGACACAGAGGGGGCATAACTCAGTGGTAGAGGCCCATGGGTTCCGTCCTCAGTGCTGCAAAACAAAGACCCAATGGAGTTTGCATTAGCAATGAAAGCAGGCACATGGCACTCGATGAGTCTACCGCACGAACTCCCACTAGCTCAGCTGACACAGCCAGCCAGGATGGACACACACTGACTCATCCCTATTCTGTAGAGACAGGGACTGAAGCTCGGCAATTTTGCCAGGGACAGAGGTGGTCAAATACCTGAGTACTCTGCTGAGGAGAGGCAGGGACTTGTCCTCACTGAACAACTACCTAAGGAAGAAAGATAATCAGACCCCAGAAACAGATGGGCATGAGCCATCCATCCATCCATCCAGCCAGCCAGCCAGCCATCCATCCATCCATCTGTTTACTCATTCATTCGTTATGCCTCTGTATATCATTGTGAGTAGACTGTAGAGAAAGACAGACAACAGCCCCTGACTTCAACCTGGGCAGACAGACAGACAGACAGACAGGAAATACAGAAAAACCCCATACTCCTGTAAGTGTCATGGATGCCCAGGCACTGTGAGCAAAGCAGGATGGAGCAAAGCGCTCGCTGCCAGGGAAGGAAAGCTTGCCAGCTGCCCTTTACCCTTGAACGTGATATGGCTCAGTACTCTCAAGATGGGGCAGTCTGATACAGACGCCTGTGTGTTGATACCCAGAGAGCTGTCCCCTTCCTCTCTGGGAGCCTCAATGGCCAACCTAGCCAGCCACTATTAATGGGCTGGGCTGGCCTGGAGACAGATCCTCAACACAGAGGCAATCAGGCTCAGGACCACTGTATTCCTGTCACCAACTCCGTGTGGCTTGGGACCACCTGACACACTCATGAACTTTGAATTCATCATCTGTCCCACAGGCCGGGCAGTTAACACTGCAGGGAGAACAAAGTGGGCTGGTGCCTGTGGCTGCGCTTTCCAACAGTGAATCTTAAACCTAGACACAGTGTTCCTCTGGGGCTCCCGGGACATTCCCTCACTAGAAGTTTTGAGAGCATCTTCTGCAGGCAGAGGAAGCTGATGAGTTAATTCTTAAGCCCTTACCCCATGGGGAGCAGAGGCAGAGCAAAGGGCAGGCCTCGAGGCCTCTTTTGGAAATGACAAGATCCATTTAGCAATCAATTAGTGTGGTCCCCAGGCTCTGGGCTTGCACGCTCACTCGGCCGAAAGAATGCACGGCCCGAGAGCGTGATTAGAAACAGATGCCTGGCGAATACAGCTGGCCGGGCCCGGCCAGAATTCCTGGGCACCCAGCTCCTGGCTGGGCAAGGGGATTTGTTATTATATTCCGGGCACCAGCGTGGGGAGGGAGGCCAGGAAACCCAGCTAAGGGAGCAGCCTGCCTGGAGCACGCGCACCTCCACCTCAGCTGAGGGAGGGATGTTCACTCTGTCAGCCATAATCTGGGATAAAATTAGTTCAGCCAAACACAGATCAAGACTTTCAACCAACAGATGCTGAAATTCCAAACATGTCATGATGCTGGTGACATAAGTGGAAAGGAGTGGCCAAGAGCTGAGCATGTAGCAAGAGGCCTGGGGTTTCTGGGTGCTTTGAAGGGGGGCAAAATCACCATGGTCACCCCAACCAGTCTCATTTCTAGAGCTTAGACTGGCCACCAAGCCTTTGTATATTCTCATTTACTCATCACACCAATCTGTTATTACATCCACCATAACAGATAAGAGGCACAAAAAAGTTGGCCAGTTCATCTGAAATCAAACAGGTGGTAAGTATGGAACCCAGTCCCTATACCCAGCTGTCTTGAGGGGCCCCTAGCTTGACGACCATGATAAACTCTTCTACCAGAAGAAATGGAAGGAGAAAGTTGAGCTCCCGTACCCTAGCCACACAACGCTGCAGGAAAGCTTTCCTACAGTGTCCCCAGTGGGACTTATTTCACTTAATAACGGACCCAAAGTACATGATGCAAGCAAGAGTTAATGGCATACAGAATACACGCCACAGCAGCTGTGAAGGGCTTCCTGGAAGGGCAAGATCTCAGCTGAATAAGAAAGGACAAAAACATCGCTGAGGTGGCTAGGTGGTAAAGATGAATCTCCACTGAACTTGCAAAACAGATTTGTCCTAGTTTTTTTTCTTTTAATTCTTTATTTGAGACAAAGAGGCAGAGGCTGGGGAGAGAATGGGTGCTCCAGGGCCTCCAGCCACTGCAAACAAACTTCAGACGCATGCGTCACGTTGTGCATCGGGCTTACATGGGTCCTAGAGAATCTAACTGGGATCCTTTGGCTTTGCAGGCAAATGCCTTAACAGCTAAGCCATGTCTCCAGCCCCTCTTTTAATTCCTTTTTCTTTTTTTAAATTTATTTATTTGCAAGCAGAGAGAGGTAGAGAGAAAATGGGAACACCACAGTCTTCAGCCACTACAAATGGACTCCAGATCCATGCACCACTTTGTTCATCTGACTATGTAGGAACTGGAGAATTGAACTCCAGTCATTAGGTTTTGCAGGCAAAGCACTTTAATTGATGAACCATTTCTCCAGTCTTCAATGCTAGTTTTGCTGTCATACCTCAAAGTGCAAAAGTTATGGTCAAGTGGCATGAGATGTGCTTAGTTAAGATGGGAACAGCCTTACATTTGTATAAGGATGGAAAAGGACCTATCGTGCTCACTGCCACCTGAAGTTTCATGCATCCATCGGGGTCTTGAAATATAGCCCCCACAGACAAGAAGGGGCTATTGAAATTGATAGCCTTTGAAAACCAAAGCTAGTAATTCAAGTAAGAAAAGCCTTAGGGACCAAAAGTTGACACCCTTAAAAAAACAAAAATCAAGCAGGGCATGGTGACACATGCCTTTAATCCCAGAACTCGGGAGGCAGAGGTACGTAGGATCGCCGTGAGTTCGATGCCACCCTGAGACTCCATAGTGAATTCCAGGTCAGCCTGTGCTAGGGTGAGACCCTACCTCAAAAAACCAAAAAAAAAAAAAAAAAAAAAATCAAAGGAATAAGCCAACATATTAATGCTGTTATTTTATGAAAAAGTGATAGGGAAAACAGGAACGGAGAGGGTTTTTTTGTTGTTGTTCATTTTTATTTATTTATTTGAGAGAGAGAGAGAATGGGTGCTCCAGGGCCTCCAGCCACTGCAAACAAACGCCAGATGCATGCGCCCCCTTGTGCATCTGGCTAACGTGGGTCCTGGGGAATAGAGCCTTGAACCGGGGTTCTCAGACTTCACAGGCAAGCGCTTAACCGCTAAGCCATCTCAGGAATGGAGAGGTTTTAAGGAAGCCTACCTAGTTCATCTTGTGCACTTATATATATTTATTTGCAAACAGACCAACAAAGAATGAGCACACCAGGGCCATCAGCCACTGCAAATAAACTCCAGATGCATGTGCCACCTCGTGCATCTGGCTTTATGTGGGTACTGGGGAATCGGACCTGGGTTGTTAGACTTTGCAGACAAACACTTTGACTGCTGAGCATCTCTCTAGCCCTCATCTTGAGCTTTGGG
Organism: Jaculus jaculus; assembly: GCF_020740685.1. NCBI lineage: Eukaryota > Metazoa > Chordata > Mammalia > Rodentia > Dipodidae > Jaculus > Jaculus jaculus. Next base: position 88,879,875 of record NC_059110.1, read on the forward strand.
TGGGGGAAAAAAATTCTCCCTGTAACCTTGGGTCTTCACCTCATTTTGGATAGGAATTTTTTTGTTACCATAGTCCCGGGGTCCAGAAACTCCCGAGCAGGAAACAACATAATGATTAGTCTCAGGACAGTGATCCTTGACAGAGGCAAAGAGCTCTGCAGCGAGTATGCTCTCAAGACAGCAGTGATCCCACAGAGCAGGGCTGTAGATGAGCTCACGACCCAAATTATACGATACATGAGCAAGAGTCAGACAAAATAAGCAACAGGTTTCATCACTCCTGCCAAGAATTTCCTAACAGAACAAGCAACCGATAAACTTCACTGTAATAGGTATGTCTTAAGTAATTAACAACATAAAGGATTCAAACAAAAAAAAAAAAGGAGAAAGATGTAATGAAAAAGAATAAGGATATTGGGAGTGGGGAGGGGAAACAACTTAAATTTAGAAATACAAACAAGTCCCTGAAACTAAAAACTCAACGAGTGAGTTAAAGTGTAATGCAGCTGAAGATAGAACTTGTAAGCTGAAAGGTGGTTCTCACTGCCTCTTATATAACATAGTATTTTTGAGTAGTATATGTTGTTACATGTCATTTTGAGATGAACAATTCAAAGGTAAAGAAAGTGAAACCAGGACTGAAGAGATAGCTTGGCAGTTAAAGTTCTTGTCTGTGAAGCCTAAGGACCCAGGTTTGATTCCCCAGGACCCGTGTTAAGCCAGATGCACAAGGTCCTGCACACCTATTTTCTCTCTCTTGCTCTAAATAAATAAATAAAATATTTAAAAAGAAAGAAAGAGGGCTGAAGAGATGGCTTAGCAGTTAAGTGTTTGCCTGTGAAGCCTAAGGAGTCCGATTCGAGGCTGGATTCTCCAGGACCCACGTTAGTCAGTTGCACAAGGGGGCGCACACATCTGGAGTTCATTTGCAGTGGCTGGAGGCCCTGGTGCTCCCATTCTCTCTCTCTCCGTCACTCTCAAATAAATAAATAAATAAAAATTAACCAAAAAAGAAAGAAAGAAAGAAAGAAAGAAAGAAAGAAAGAAAGAAAGAAAGAAGGAAAGAAGGAAGGAAAGAAAGAAAGAGAAACTAGGTGTGGTGGCACAGGCCTGTAGGCCCTGCACTCAGGAGGCTGGGACAAAAGGATCCCTTGAGTCCAGGAGTTCAAGACCAGCCAGGACAACATTGTGAGACCCCACTTGAAGTTAGGTGAGGGGAAGGAGAGTCAGACACCAGGGGTAAGATATGATGGGTTCTCCAGCTATCCCACCATCAGGGGCTTCTTCCATCCTCCTGGCCCCCGCATTCCTGTGTGGATGGTGTACCGACTCATTGGCAAAGGCTTATAGTTTGTCTGGTGAACAGGGATGTAGAAAGAATGATATTGGAAAACTGTAATGACTGATGAAACAGTGTGGTAGTGACAAGGAAGATGACTGACTGATGAAACTAAAGGCAGAGGCCAGAAACAAATGTGAGTCCATGTGGCCTTGTGGTCTGAATCCTCCTATCCCTCTAGAACGGCCATGTTGAAATCCTTATGCCTGAGGTGATGGCATGAGAAGGTGGAGGTCGTTAGGTCATGGGGGCCCTCATGGATGGAATTAGTATCCTGCCAAAAGAAGCCCTGGTGAGCCCCCTCTGTGTCCTTTTTACTATGTATGTAAGGGCACAGCAAGAAAGCCTCCACTGTTGGACAAAACACAACCCCTTACCATGTACCAAATCTGTGTTCATTTGGACTTTCAGACCTACAAAACTAGAAAAAAAAAAAAACAACTTTTCTTTTACTTATAAGCTACTGAGTTTTCAGTTTTTTGTTATAGCATTCCAAATGAACAAAAACTATGTTTATGATGGTACAAACATTATAGATTAGTAGGAAAATGATGGATCGTAACAAATGATACCCATACAATTATTATTTGTATGGAAAAACTCAAGTGAATTTCCCCTTCATGTCCTACTTAAAAAATCAACTGAAAGGCTGGAGAGATGGCTTAGCAGTTAAGGAACTTGCCTGCAAAGTCAAAGGACCTAGGTTTGATTCCTCAGTACCCATATAAGCCAGATGGACAAAGTGGCTCATGAGTCTGAAGTTCATTTGCAGGGGCTGGATGCCCTGGCATGCCCATTCTCTCCCCCCTCAAATAAATTTTTTTAAAAAAATCAACTGATGGTAGATTAAGTATAAATATGAAAGTTAATACCATAATAAAATTTAGAATACTATATAGGATAATTTAGACCCTCAAAGTAAAGAGGGACTTCTCAAGCAAGAGTTTAAAAAGTAATTACTCTTGGGCTGGAGAGATTGCTCAGTGGTTAGGGTACTTTCTTGCAAAGCCTAATGATCCAGGTTTGATTCCTCAATATCCATGTAAAGCCCGATACAGAAAGTGCACATGCATCTGCAGTTCATTTGTAGTAGCAGGAGGCCCTATTATGCTCATATTCTCATTCTTTCTTTCTCTCTCTGCTTACAGATAAACAAAATATTTTTAAAAGTAATTACCCTTTAAGATAGATATTAATGGGAGGGGATGGTACGTAAACAGAGGTAGAATAATGGGAGTGGTAAAGTCTAGGTAGGGTGGGGAGAATGGAGGTGAGGAGTAGGAAGAGGATTAAGCAAAACTAAAGACGTTATAAATAAACCACAGTGAAACCTATATCTTTGTTAGCTAATTGAAAAGTACAGTTTTAGGGCTGGAGAGATGGCTTAGTGGTTAAGGTGCTTGCCTGCGGAGCCCAAGGACCCAGGTTTGATCCCTCAGTACCCACATAAGCCAGATGCACAAGGTGGCACATGCATCTGGAGTTTGTTTGCCGTGGCTAGTGGCCCTGGTGAGCTCATTCTTTCTTGCTTTCAAATAAATAAAATATTTTAAAAATATGTAATTTTAGAGCCAGGCATAGTGGTGCATGCCTTTAATCCCAGCACTCAGGAGACAGAGGAAGGAAGATTGTTGTGACTTTGAGACTAGCCTGGACTAGAGAGTAAATTCCAGGTCAGCCTGGGCTAGAGTGAAACCCCAACCTCAAGAAAAAACAAACAATATACATATATTATATATGCAGATATGTGAATTATTATATATCATTATATGTGATATATACACATATAATATATATGTGTCTATACATGTAAATATATACATAATTTTAGAAAAGAGTTTGGGCCTGAAGGACTGGATAATGCTGCTCCCAGAATCCATGGGTTCTTAGAGAAAAATCCCAGTGCTTAGGGTAGGGTATCTCCCAGTGAGGTATTGGTCAGGGAGGCCCTGAAGCCTCCTTAGCAGTACAAGCTATTGGCAAGACTCTTGGTTGTCCACTAGATTGTAAGACTCTAGTGCTGAAGACACCGCATGCTTTGGTTGGAGGACACTGAGAAATCAAGCTGGACCTGAACTGGAGGCTTCCTCCCTGCCGGCCAATGTCATAGTGCTGGAAAGTGCTAGGCAAGTTACTAGAGGGCAGAGAGAACGTAAAAGGCAAAGGACAGGGAAGAGTATGTTGAAATGCTGTCTCTTGGACATAAAGTGGCTGCCATTAACCTGCACAATATTGGGCAGATCAACATGTTATCATGGATGATGGAGGACAAAAAAAAAACAAACAAACAAACAAAAAACATCATAGAAGGACTAGTTGGAGAGAAGGGGTTAAAAATGAAAGTGAGACCAGAGAGGGACAACAAAAGAAAGTAATGGGAGGGAATTAGTGTTCAAATACACTACCAAATGTAGAAAATGATCATAAAAAGCTTAAAAATGAAACTGGTAAAAGCAGAAGAAAGTAGGTGATGGCGGCTGCAGTGCATATTACCAAGGGCTTGTTTCTAGAACATGCGTGGAATGTGTATCAATCAGTAAGAAAAGAGGAAGTAACCCCAAAGATAGCAAATGGAAGTCACAAACAGGAACTCCACTGAAAAGACAAGGCCTCATGAACACGAGGATCTGTTCAACACACTGGAGGTGAAAGAAAGGAAACGCAGACTAAAATCACAATGCCCACATTACACGTCTAGACACACATACGCACATCATTCCTCACTTACCGGTTTGGCAGCAACTTAACACGCAGTATTGTCAGTGCAATAAAAGACTATGTGAAGTATTCAAACTGGGCATATAAACTGGTGTCACTTCCAGTTGCTGAGTACTAATTAAATCACACTTGACATGCATATGCCCTAGATCCCAGAAACCCAAGTGATAAGTATGTCATTTAAAAAGAGGAAATATCAGGGTCTGGAGGGATGGCTCAGCAGTTAAGGCACTCGCCTGCAAAGCCTAATGACCCGGGTTCAATTCCCCAATACCCATGAAAGCATGAAGTAGTACATCTAGAGTTCGTTTGCAGTGGCTAGAGGCCCTGGTGCACTCATTCTCTCTTTGTCTTTCTCTGTTTGCAAATAAATAAATGTATAAAAAGAGGAAACACCCGAGTGTCTTAAATTGATGGGTTAGAGCTATCAATTGCTTGTGATCTGTCTAAACAATGAGCTGTAACACCGCCGTGGCTGACAGGGATAGACATCAGCATGAATTAACTTAAGCCACAGGAGGCACCATACGCGTCTACTTCACGCACGTCAAAAGTAGGCAAAAGTTAAACAATAGATTGTTTTGAAACACAGACATGTGACAGCACTATCCAGAGAAGCAAAGGAATAGCGAGCGGGACGTTCACAGCAGTAGCTGTATGCGTGCCTTTGAGCTGGGACTAAGGAGACAGTCTAAGTGCCCCGTATCAGATCACATCACGTTGCTAGCTGTCAATCTAAGTGCTGGGCACACTCTTCTTCTTCAATTTTTTTTTTTCCTTTTGGTTTCTTGAGGTAGGGGTTCACTCTGGTCCAGGCTGACCTAGAATTCACTCTGTAGTCTCGGGGCGCCCTTGAACTCATGGCGATCCTCCTACCTCCACCTCCCAAGTACTGGGATTAAAGACGTGCGTCACCACACCCGGCTCTTTTATTTTTTTAATTTTTTGAGGTAGGGTTTCATGTCAGCCCAGGCTGTTCTGAAATTTACTGTCCCTTAAATTGATGGGTTAGAGCTATCTATTGCTTGTGATCTGTCTAAACAATGAGCTGTAACACCGCCGTGAAAGTGAGTGACTGACAGGGATAGACATCAGCATGAATTATCTTAATGGGGCACAGTCTCAGGGTGGCCTCGAACCCACAGAAATCCTCCTATCTCTGTCTCTTATTATTTTTTTTTTAATTTGCAAGCAGAGAAAGAGCGAGGGGAGAGAGAAAGAGTGAGTGAGAGTATTCATGGATACACAAGATATACGCACTGCTTTTTGTATCTGGTTTGTGTGGGTGTGGGAAATAGAACCTGGGCCATCAGGCTTTGCAAGCAAGAGCCTTATATCTGCTAAGTCATCTCTCCAGCCCCATTCCTTTTTTTAAACATTATTTATTATTTATTTTTATTTAAGAGAGAGAGAATGGACACACCAGGGCCTCTAGCCACTGCAAATGAACTCCAGACGCGTGTGCCACCTTGTGCATCTGGCTTACATGGGACCTGGAGACTCAAACCTGGATCTTTAGGCTTCACAGGTAGGCACCCTAACCACTAAGAAATCCCTTCAGCCCCCATTCTATTGTTTTTTAATTACTGGGCTGGAGGGATGGCTTAGCAGTTAAGGCATTTGCCTATGAAGCCTAAGGATCCAGGTTCTATTCCCTAGGACCCATGTTAGCCCGATGCACAAGGTGATGCACATGTCTAGAGTTTGTTTGCAGTGGCTGGAGGCCCTGGTGCTCCCATTCTCTCTTTCTGTCAAATAAATAAAAATTAAAAATTTATTTATTTATTTATTTATTTGAGTGCAAGAGGCAGAGAGGGAGAAAGAGGCAGAAAGAGAATGGGTGCGCCAGAGCCTCCAACCACTGCAAACAAACTCCAGATGCATGTGCCACCTTGTGCATCTGCCTTTATGTGAGTACTAGGGAATTGAACATGACTCCTTTCACTTTGCTGACAAGCACCTTAACCATTAAGCTACCTATCCAGCCCCTATTCTTTTTAAATTTTATTTTAATTTTATTTATCTGACAGAGAGAGAGAGAGAGAACATGAGAATGGGCACACCAGGACCTTCATCCACTGGAAATGAACTCCAGAAGCATGCGCCACCTTGTGCATGGGGCTTATGTGGGTCCTAGGGAATTGAACCTGGGGTCCTTTGGCTTTGCAGGCAAATGCCTTAACTGCTAAGCCATCTCTCCAGCCCCTTCTTTTAATGTGTATTTTATGTAAGTTTTTATTGAGGCAGGATTTCTTGCACAGTTGAGACTGGCCTCAAATGCACAAACCTTCTGCCTCAGACTGCTCTGCTGGGATTACAGGTGTGTGATTGTTTTATGCATTTCTAATGCATGGTGACAATAGGAGCAAACTCACACAGAGCTGAATCAAGTGTCACAAAACTAAAGCCAGAAAATGCTCCATTTTACATACTGCCTGGTGTTGCAATAGTAGTCATGCCAGCTTGAATGGGTACTGGGCAATGAGGTAACTTGATGAAAAGGGTATATGAACTTAATGGTACAGTCATTAACTTTTATTAAGGTAAAAAATTTAGCCAGGTGTGGTGGAACACACCTTTAATCCCAGCACTCAGGAGGCAGAGATAGGATGGCTGTGAGTTAGAGGCCAGCCTAAGACCAAATAGTGAATTCCAGGTCAGCCTGGGCTAGAGTAAGACTATCTCCAAAAAAAATTAGCACATGCCTTTAATCCCAGCACTGGGAGGCAGAGGTAGGAAGATTGCCATGAGTTTGAGGCCACCCTGAGAATACAGAGTGAATTCCAGATCAGCCTGGGCTAGAGACCTTACCTCAAAAAAAAAATAAATAAATAAAGCTTTTAAATATTTTATTTAATTGCAAGTGAATGAGAGAAAAAGAGAGAGAGAGAAAGATAATGGGCCCACCAGGGCCTCTAGCCATTGCAAATGAATTCCAGATGCATGTCCCACCTTGTGCATCTGGCTCTACATGGATACTGGGGAACCAAACTCAGGTCCTTAGGCTTTGTAGGCAAGTGCCTTCACTGCTAAGCCATTTTTCCAACCCCCCAAATTTTAAAGTTTTTAATAAGTTACCTAGAACCCATCAATCATCAGATAGATGAAGCAAGAGTTTCTTATGAGGAAATCAAGCTGAAACCATACTCAGGTACATTACAGTTAAGGGTGAGTGCCCGACGTGACATCCCAGCTGGGCTTTTTTGAGAGGAAAGGTTGGCACTATTAATTATACTAGGACAGTGGTTTAAAAAAATAGGGTTCATCATCTCAGCATAATGGCGCCCACGGCCAGGGTTGGGGGGGACCTCACACAGCCAGTATAAACTGATGGTAGACTTCTCAACAGAACAACAGACGCAGGACGAGTGGGAAACCTCCTCCAAAATGCCCAAAGAGGTCAAGCTGACCACAGTGGCGCACACCTTTAATCCCAGCGCTCAGGAGGCAGAGGAAGGAGGATCGCTGTGAGTTCGAGGCCACCCTGAGACTACATAGTGAATTCTAGGTCAGCCTGGGCCAGAGTGAGACCCTACCTCGGGGGTGAGGGGAAGGGAAGGGAGAAAGAAAAGAGCAGTCAGCCTAAAATTCTCTACCCAGCTAGATGTTAGAGGAGAAAAACCAGCAAATAAAAGCCTACCTACCTTTACCCAAACTTATGTATACAACAAATTCTGATCATGTCCATTCACCATTGCTCTCTTGTCCCCTCCCCCACCCTATTAAAGCTTTTCTTCCTTCCCATGAATCCCCCTCCTCCTTTCGTGTGTGTGTGTGTACACACATGTATGTGAGTGCCATTGAGTTTAACAAGGGTTGCTTGCTTGAACATGGATGGGAGGGTGTGGTGGCTACTTACTGGCATTTTGACAATTTACCAGGACCTATACCACTAAAGAGCATGATTCCACCCCCCCCCCCCCACGACCCAGCAATCACTCCTGGAGAAGGAGTTGCTCCGCCAACCATGCTGGCATGCTGAGGAGATCACCCTTGTGCAGCTCTTGATCAGGTAACCACAGCTGCCGTGCGGTCGTGAATTCACTGGAGAGCTTAACATTTAATATACTAAAGAAAAATTTAAGGATGTACCTCAGAGAAAAGGAAATTGAATCTAGAAAAGGGAGTTAGAAGCAATGATGAACAAATTGGTAAAATTACAGGTAAATGTAAATAAGCCTTGACATCATAGAACATTACTTGCTATGATGAATAAGTTAGGGATATTTAAATAAAATATACATAAAACTAAAACCTATGTAAGCTAGGAAAGAAAAACATAATAGTTTAAAGCACCAGTGAAATATTTAGAAAGAATGCAGAGGGCTGGAGAGATGGTTCAGCAGTTAAGGCACTTGCCTGCAAAGCCTATCGACCCAAGTCTGATTCCCCAGGACCCATGTAAAGTCAGTCACACAGTAGTACATGCATCTGGAGTTCGTGTGCAGTGGCTGGAGGCCCTGGAACACCCATTCATATTAATTCTCTCTCTCTCTCTCTCTCTCTCTCTCTATATATATATATATATATATATATGTGTGTGTGTGTGTGTGTGTGTGTGTGTGTGTGTGTAATATGTATATATATACACATATATACACACACACATATATATACACACATATATATGCATATACATACACACATATATATACACACACACATATATATACACATATATAACATATATACATATGTGTATATATAATATACATATGTGTGTGTATATATATATGTATATATACACACACATATGTATATATATGTGTATATATATATATATATATATACACACACACACATACATATATATCTGTCTTCACTCTCTCTCTGCTTGCAAATACATAAAGTATTAAAAGAAAGAATACAGGAGATATTGAATAATTGCTACTTTGTTATATCAAATGTGTATACCATCAAAAAATAGAAGATGGCCTAGCGGTTAAGGCATTTGCCTGCAAAGCCAAAGGATCTTGGTTTGACTTTCCAGGACCCACATAAGCCAGATGCACAATGGGGCGCATGTGTCTGGAGCTTCTTTGCAGTGACTGGAGGCTCTGGCATGCCCATTCTCTCTCTCAAATGAGTAAATAAATAAAATATATTTTAAAAAATAGTAGAGGGGCTGGAGAGATAGATTCATGGCTAAGGCACTTGCCTCTAAAGCCTAAAGACTCGGGTTCAATTCCCCAGTACCTACTTAAAGTCAGATGCACAAGGCGGCACATGTGTCTGAAGTTCATCTGCAGTGGCTGGAGGCCCTGGTGTGCCGTTCTGTCTGTCTCTCTCTCATAAATAAATAATAAAAAATAGTAGAATGTGTGTTTCCAAACAGTAGAAAAGAACAAAGAAGGAACAGGACAAACTTGCTCCATCCAATCAGAAAAGAACTCAAAAAAGGCAGGGAGAGCAGAGTAACTCAGCAGGACAGAGGGACAACATAATTAAGTCGTGCATCACGGATGCCGATAGAAGTGAGACGCAGGAACACCCTGGCGGGCCGAGGAGACAGCTCGGCAGGTAGAGCAGTGGCCTCACAGCCCAAGGGTCCCGGTTTGGAACCGCAGGGCCCTGTTAAACGCCAGATGCTATGGCGTGTGTTTGTAGTCACAGCCGCGCTGCAGGCGAGAAGGGAGATAGAGACAGAAGAAGCCGCCAGAAGCTTGGGGACAGCTAGCTTGGAGAACGCAGTAGTGAGCATGAGACTCTGCCTCAAACAAGATGGATGATAAGGACCATACCTGAAGTTATTCTCTATCCTCCACATGCACACCAAGTATACACACATAAACCTGCGCACACACACACATACACACACAGAGAACTTGGAGCCGGGCGTGGTGGCGCACACCTTTAATCCCAGCACTCGGGAGGCAGAGGTAGGAGGATCGCCATAAGTTCAGGGCCACCCTGAGACTACCGAGAGAATTCCAGGTCAGCCTGAACTAGAGTGAGACCCAACCTTGAAAAACCAAAAAAAGAAAGCAAAAGAAATTGGAATATCAAGGAGACAAAAAGTTAGGGAATACCACACAGCTTTAAAAACCCAATCTTTGGGGGAGAGAGAGGACTCAGTGGTTAAGGCGCTTTTCTCTACAACCTAATGACTTGAGTTCAATTCCCCTGTACGCATGTAAAGCCAGATGCACAAAGTGGGGCATAGTCTGGAGTTTGTTTGCAGTAGCTAGAGGCCCTGGCACACCCATTCTATCTCTCTCTGCTAGCAAATGAATACTTTTTTAAAAAAACACAATTTTTCCAAGTGTGGTGGTGCACCCCTTTAAACTCAGCACTCAGGAGGCAGAGTAAGAGGATCGCTGTGCGTTTAAGACTAGCCTGAGCTACAGTGAAACCCTACTTTGAAGAAAAAATAAATCTTTGGGATATGTAAAACTTCTCAACAAATGGATCAAAAAATAAATCATTATGAAAAGTATAAAATATTTAGTAGTGAATGATAAATTCTACATATCAAAAACTGAGGGAAGGGGCTAGAGAAATGGCTTAGCGGTTAAGTGCTTGCCTGTGAAGCCTAAGGACCCTGGTTCGAGGCTCGGTTCCCCAGGTCCCACGTTAGCCAGATGCACAAGGGGGCGCACGCGTCTGGAGTTCGTTTGCAGAGGCTGGAAGCCCTGGAGCGCCCAATCTCTCTCTCTCCCTCTATCTGTCTTTCTCTCTGTGTCTGTCGCTCTCAAATAAATAAATAAAAATTTTTAAAAACGTTAAAAAAAAAACTGAGGGAAACTATAGGTAAAACTATCAAACACATCTTAGAAGAAAATAGAAAACTGATGGGTGTGCCAGGCATGGTGGCTCACGCCTTTAATCCCAGCACTTGGGAGGGAGAGGTAGGAGGATCTCTGTGAGTTTGAGGCCACCCTGAGACTACATAGTGAATTGCAGGTCAGCCTGGGCTAGAGTGAGACCCTACCTCGGGAAAAAAAAAACAAAAACAAAAAAAACTGATGGATGAAGCACGAAGCTCAAAGTATCAGCAAATTCAAGAAAAAGAATAAAGAAATAGTAGAAAACAAAGAAACGACAGAAGTCATCAAATCTAATTCTTTGAAAATTAACTAGTAGACAAATATCTGCCATAACAAGAGGCGGCACAAAAGAGGGACATGACACAGGCAAAGAAGAGAATATGGCTGAGCAGGTGTGGTGGTTTGATTCAGGTGTCCCCCATTAACTTAGGTGTTCTGAACGCTAGGTTCCCAGCTGATGGAGATTTGGGAATTAACACCTCCAGGAGGCAGTGTATTATTGGGGGTGGGCTTATGGGCTTATGTTACATCCAGGTCCCCCTTGCTAGTGATTAGCACTCTCTCCTGTTGCTATTGTCCACCTTGTGTTGGCCAGGGGGTGATGTCCACCCTCTGCTCATGCCATTGTTTTCTCCTGCCATTGTGGAGCTTCCCCCTTGAACCTGTAAGCCAAAATGTACTTTTTTTTTTTTCCTCATAAGCTGCTCCTGGTTGGGTGATTTCTACCAGCAATGTGACGACCCTGGCTGCAACAGTGAAGTGGTACCAGGAGTGGGGTTGCTGCTAGACACCAACTGTATGGCTTTGGCCTTTTGGAGCTGATTTTCAAAAGGAATGTAGAAGGATTTGAAACCTTGGCCTAAGATATGCCTTGCAGTGCTGTAAGTACAGCTTGATGGACTTATTCTGGTCAAACTCAGACCTGAATGCAGTAAGAACTATGGACTGTGATGTTTGACTTATGAGGGTGAAAAAGAGCTTTGCTTGGACTGAGCTAGCAGTTTGTGTGAGAAGCTTGCTATTATGCCTTTGTCCTGAGAAGTTGTGCAGGGTTGCTTTGCATAAAAATGAACTGGTGTGAGCAGAGGGCTATGGCACAGGAAAAATTAAATCTTTGGGCCAAAACTGCTGCTTCTTCACCTGCAAATTGTTTGAAAGATTACAACCTTTGAGATTGGGCGAGCTGACCTGAACTGGGGCAACAGGAAGAATGTAGACTCTTTTGAAGGGGCCTGAGTGCTCAAGGAGTGTCCTGTTCTTCAAAGTCTGCTTTATCCCCCCAGCCCATTAGTAAATTGGCACCCTACCTGGCATTATAAAGTATAAGAAATGCAAGAAAGAGAGGGTCACTGAATTTTCAAGGTGGTTTTGCGGTTTGGAAACAGCCATGGGCAGTGTGAAGCAGGGTTTCTGGATGCCTGTATGGAAACCCCATGGAACTGTGAAGATAAACTGTGGATTGCAGTGGAGACCCAGTGGAGATGCCGGGACCATGAGATGGCTGCCAAGAAGAGTTGCCGGGCCCGGATGAAGTTTTCCAGGACTGTGAGTAGCCTAGCTGGAGGGGCGGAATTGGAACTCCAGAGTCTTGGTTAGAATTATAAGACTTGGATAACTGTCACTAACTAGAGTTATTGGACTTGGAGCTACAGAGCTTGGTGTTTGCTCTGTTTAAAATCATGTATTGCTTGAGTATTTCTTTGCTGTGCCCAGTGCCATCTTTGGCAGTGTGAATGTTTACTCGGTACCATTATGGGTTTGGGGGGATTTTTTTGTATTATGGCTCAGTTAAAAGACCTTGGATTACGGGGATGTGTGAACATCATTAGGATTGATAAAAACTATGGGGACTTTTAAAGTTGGATGAATACATTGCATTTTAAATCATGTATAGTTATTAGTTTATGGGGGCCAGGCACGGTATGTGGTAGTTTGATTCAGGTGTCTCCCATAAACTTAGGTGTTCTGAATGCTAGGTTCCCAGCTGGTGAAGATTTGGGAATTAACAACTCCAGGAGGCAGTGTATTGTTGGGGGTGGGCTTATGGGTATTATAACCAGTTTTCCCCTTGCTAGTGTTTGGCACACTCTCCTGTTGCTATTGTCCACCTTGTGTTGGCCAGGAGGTGACATCCACCCTCTGCTCATGCCATCGTTTTCCCCTGCCATTGTGGAGCTTCCCTCTTGAGCCTGTTAGCCAAAATAAACCTCTTTTTTCCCATAGGCTGCTCTTGGTTGGGTGGTTTCTACCAACAATGTGAACCTGACTGCAACAGCAGTTAAGTTTACTTCCTGCACAAGCACAGGGGCCTGAGATCAGTGGGTTCAAATCTCCAGGACCCTCATAAACAGCTCATGCTTGTAGCCCTAGTCTGGTGAGGAGCAGAGACCTGGGTATCTCTGTTGCTTATGGGAAGGAAAAAAAAAAAAAAGCAAGTTCCGGGATCAGTAAGAGACTCTGGCTCAAACAAGAATGGGCAGGACAGCGATGGAGTGGGACATCTGACATTTCCCTCCATCCACCCCAGTCAAACACGTCCCACCACAGGCAAGCCCATGGAGTACTACATGGGCATATATACCACCCACACATGCATGCAAAACACAAAACAAAAACCAACCCAGCTGGGCGCACACCTTTAATCCCAGCACTCGGGAGGCAGAAGGTAGGAGGATCGCCATGAGTTCGAGGCCACCCTGAGACTACATAGTGAATTCCAGGTCAGAGATAATATAATTATATTACATATTAGAGATTATTCTAATAAATTATATTAGATGATCCACCTCTAACCTGACTAACACCTATAACCCCAGCACTCAGGATGCTGAAGGAAGATCACAGGTTCAAAGTTAGCCTAGGCTACCAAGTGAGACTTTGTTTCCAAACATAGAAAATCAAAACAATCACAAAAATAGAAAATAGGAATAAATAATCACTAAGGAAATTGAATATATGTTTTCAAAAATGTACCCCTATACATCCAAACACACATAACCTGGCTGTGATTTCAGAAGTTAATTTTATCAAACATTTGAAGCACAGATAACCTGACTACCTGCAAATGAATCCAAAGAACAAGAAAAAAAAAAGAAAAGAAAAGGAAAAAGCCTCCCTAAATTATTTTATGAGGTAAGTACAGCCTTCATAGCAAAAGGAAACAAGGATGATTACAGCGCAATCCCACTTTCCAACACAGATGTGAAGATGTTCATAGATGGATAAGGTTTGATAGACAATAATGACAGTCACCACCAGAAGGAGACCAGGTCAATCCTAAGAATAAGAGGATGGCTTACCATTTGAAAATCTATTGCACAGGCATAGGCCAAAGAGGGAAACGATATGCCCACATGATAGAGATAGGAAAGCTTTGAGAAAAATAAATACAGAAGACTGATAGACACTATGTTCTCTGGCCTCCACACATATGTGTGAGCAGCACATATCTGCACATACATGAGCATATCACCATTCTACATACATGTGCACAAAAAGAAGAAAATGAAGTATTTATTCTACTTAATTTTTTTAAGCAAATTAAGATTAGAAGAAAACATTGTGTTGGCCCTGATGGCACATGAGTAATTGCCTTGCTGAAGAAGGGAACTGTGTAATTTAAAAAAATGGGGGTGGGGGAGGCTGGAGAGATGGTTTAGTGGGTAAGGCACTTGCCTGAGAAGCCTAAGGACTCATGTTCAGCTCTCCAAGTCCCACATAAGCCAGATGCACAGTGATGTGAGTGTGCAAGGTCACACATGTGCACAGGGGGCACATGCATCTGGAGTTCAATTGCAGTGGCTGGAGGCCCTGGCATGCAAGCTCTGTCACACATTAAAAAAAAAAAAAAAAAAAAAAAAAAAGGCAGTCTGTTGAGCTTGCCTCAAAAAATGTGGGGGGAGGGCAGTTGGAGAGATGGCTTAGTGGTCAAGGTAGTTGCCTACAAAGCCAAAGGACCTAGGTTCGATTCCCCAGGACCCATGTAAGCGAGATGCACAAGGTGGTTCATGTGTCTGGAGTTCATTTGCAGTGGCTGGAGGCCCTGGTGTACCCATTCTCACTCTCTTTCTCCCTTTTTTCTCTCTCTCTCTCTCAAATATTATTTTTAATTTTGGAGGCTGGAGGGATTGCTTAGTGGTTAAGGTGCTTGTCTTCAAAGCCTAACAAACTGGGGTTCTATTCCCCAATGTCCACATAAAGCCAGATGCACAAGGTAGCGCATGTGTCTGTGATATTTGCAGTGGCTAGAGGCCCTGATGTGCCAATACTCTCTCCCTCTCTCTGTATTTCTGCTTGCAATTCTTTTTTGGTTTTTCAAGATAGGGTCTCACGCTAGCCCAGGCTGACCTGGCATTCACTCTGTATTCTCAGGATGGCCTTGAACTCATGGCGATCCTCCTACTTCTGCCTCCCAAGTGCTGGGATTAAAGAAAGGCATGCGCCACCACGCCAAGCTGTAGATAATTTTTTTAAATGCCTGCAAAAATGTGGGCAGAGCCAAGTTCAAGTTTCCTGGCCGCCAGAAGATCCCCGTCTCGAAGAAGTGGAGCTTCACCAAGTCAGTGCAGGTGACCGAAGATAAGGTAGCTGAGAAGCGCTCATCCCTGATGGCTGTGGGGTCAGATGTGCCCCAGTCGTGGCCCCTGGACAAGTAAGTGGTGGGCTCTGCCCTCATGACAATGTCCACTGCTCATACCTTACAACCACGCTCATGCAATAAAATCTCACGAAATGAAAAGAAAAACAAAAGAAAGAGAATTCACCTCAGGCATACTTAGGAAAACAAGATAGTACTTCATACCCATTGAGTTCAGGAGGTGGCTGAAGTCTGGGAACCTGACGATGAGGAGCAACCAGAATTTAGACGCACTGCTGGTAAGCGACACTGGTCCATTTGCTGTCATTATAATGAAATACCTGAGGCTAAGTAATTAAGAAGAGATGTTTGGCGCACAGCTGTGAGGGTGCAGGCGCCCATCTGCTCAGCTCTTGTGAGCGCCCCTCTGGCTATATCGCAGCATAGCTGACAGCACTGTGGTGGGAACACGTGGTAAGTCAGAAAGATCCTTAAACCATTCTCTAGAATTAGGCCCCTCCTCTTAAAGGCCCTACCTCCTCGGCACCGCACACAGAACCTGAACCTGGGAGGGACAAACCACACCCTGGTCAAGGTCTAGAAAGCGTGAAGAGGGAAATCTGTATGACCAGTAATGACCACACCATAGCCACTGTGGTCTTCATGGGACGCATTTGCAGTTCTCGTGTGTGCACAGCTGGTGTGGAGGTGGGAGGGGCGCTCACTGAAGCAGTTTGTAACAAAAAATGTTGGGAAGAAAAAAACAATGCAGATGGTAGAGAGGGGGAAAGCAAATAAAATGTTTACCATCTCTATCAACAGAAGAATAGATCGTGTATGGTATGCCCACACCACAGAAGGAGAACCATCCGTGGAAAACCATCAGTGAAAATGAATGAGGAGCAGGCACACTTCAGAACAAAATCTTAAACAAAAAGAGTAGGTCATGGAATGACATGGAATACACTGTATGTTTCCACTTATATAAAATTTGAGAAGCAAAACTAAACTATTGTCTAGGGATTGAAACATTTGGTATAAGAATAAAGAAAACAAGAAAATCACACACCAAAATGAGGATAATGGTTTCCTCTGAGGAAGGAGAAAAGGGGCTGGGATGGGGAGGGCTTCCAAGGAGCCACTATAAGCAATGCTTTTTTTTTGTTTGTTTGTTTGTTTGTTTTGAGGTAGGGTCTCACTCTAGCCCAGGCTGACCTGGAATTCACTATGGAGTCTCAGGGTGGCCTTGAACTCACAGCAATCCTCCTACCTCTGCCTCCTGAGTGTTGGGATTAAAGGCGTGCGCCACCACGCCAAGCTGCATTGTGTTTAAAATACTATATTTTTACTTGACAGAGGAAGAGGGGCAGAGAGAGAATGGGTGCTCCAGGGCCCCCAGCTACTGCAAATGAACTCCAAACACACACGCCCCTTGTACATCTGGCTAATGTGGGTCCTGGGGAATTGAACTGGGGTCCTTTGGCTTTGCAGGTAAATGCCTTAACCACTAAGCCATCCCTCCAGACCATTTTTTTCTTTATTTATTTGAGAGAAAGAGGGAGAGAATGGGCATGCCAGGGCCTCCAGCCATTGCAAATGATCACCAGATGCATGAGCCATCTTGTGCATCTGGCTAATGTGGGTCCTGGAGAATCGAACCAGGGTCCTTTGGCTTTGCAGGCAAACGCCTTAATCACTAAGCCACCCCTCCAGCCCATTGTTTTTTTCTTTCTGCATTTATTTATTTGTGAGAAAGAGAGAGAATGGACACGGCAGGGCCTCCAGCCATTGCAAATGACTACCAGATGCGTGTGCCACCTTGTGCATCTGGCTTACATGGATCCTGGGAAATTGAACCAAGTTCTTTGGCTTTGCAAGCAAATGCCTTAACTACTAAGCCATCCCCCCAGCCCCCAATTTTTTTTTAATAAGAAAAAATGAGTTGGAGATGGCTTAGCGGTTAAGGCATATGCCTGCAAAGCCAAAGGACCAGATTTGATTCCCCAGGACCCATGTTAGCCCGATGCACAAAGGGTGCACATGTGTGGAGTTCGTTTGCAGTGGCTGGAGGCCCTGGTGCCCCCATTCTCTCTGTCTCTATCCCCCCCTCTTTCTTTCAAATAAGGATAAAATAAAATATTTTAAAAATTGTGAGAAAGAAAAAATTGTGAGAAAGGAAAAATTGTGAGGAAGGAAAAATTGTGAGGAAGAGAGAATGGGGGTGCCAGGGCCTCTTGCCATTGCAAACAAACTCCAGATGCATGGGTCCCTTTGTGCAACTGGCTTTATGTGGGTACTGGGGAATTGAACCTGGGCTATTGGGCTTTGCAAGCAGTGTCTTTAATAGCTAAGCCATCTCCCCAGCTCAATGTTGTTTTTTCTTAACTGAGAAGCAGCACAGAAGGGCATGGTTTACATGTACTTTTACCATGTAATAAATACTTAATAAAAGCACATTTATAGACATGCATTGAAACTTAAAGTTCTCTGATCATATACCCTAATTTTAAACAAGAACCATAGCAAATATAGCAAGTTATAAAACTGGGCAAAGTTGGATAGTGGCTTACAGGTGTTCATTAGCCTCTTAAAATTTTTCATTGTAGCCAGATGTGGTAGTGTAAATTGTAGTCCCAGCACTCAGAGGTGGAAGATGGATATTCAGTTCACGGTCAGCTTTAGCTACATAGCAAGTTCAAGGCCAGTCTGGGCCACATGAGATCCTGCCTAAAAAGAGAAAAAAATTGTGTGTGTGTGTGTGTGTGTGTGTGTGTGTGTGTGTGTGTGTATTTCATAGTAATTTTTTTCTTATTCATTTGAGAGAGAAGCAGAGGGAATGGGCATGTCAGGGTCTCCAGCCCCTGCAAACAAACTCCAGACACATGCATCACCTGGTGCATCTGGTTTACGTGGGTCCTGGAGAATCAAACCTGAATCCTTTGGCTTTGCAGGTAAACGCTTTAACCACTAAGCAATCTCTCTAGCCTGTAAATGTTTTTAAGAAGAGGGAGAAAAAGAGGGCTGGAGAGATGGCTCAGCTCTTAAGGTGCTTGCCTGCAAAGCCTGATGACCCAGGCTCAATTCCCTAGTACTCACATAAAACCAGATGCACAAAGTGGCACATGCATCTGGAGTTCTTTAGTGGTGGCTGGTGTGCCTATTCTCTGTTGCTTTCTGTCTCTGTCTCTCTCTCTCTCTGCTTGCAAATAAATGAAATATTTTTAAAAGAAGAAAAACAGGGCTGGAGAGATGGCTTAGCGGTTAAGCACTTGCCTGTGAAGCCTAAGGACCCCGGTTCGAGGTTCGGTTCCCCAGGTCCCACGTTAGCCAGATGCACAAGGGGGCGCACGCGTCTGGAGTTCGTTTGCAGAGGCTGGAAGCCCTGGCGCGCCCATTCTCTCTCTCCCTCTATCTGTCTTTCTCTCTGTCTCTGTCGCTCTCAAATAAATAAATAAAAATTAAAAAAAATAAGAGAAACAATAAAGAGATCTCTGTTCCTGTGTTGCTTCCCAACTTAGTTGGGAAGAGATACATTAATAATCACCTTTATTATATGTTAGTATTGACTAAGCTAAACGTTCCCAATAAAAGGGAATGTGTCCAGGAGAGCAGCAAATGAAGGAGTCTGGACCTAGACTGTAATATCAGGTGGATACGTAGAGGGACTCAGGAAGACTGCACATGCACATGGCCATGCACACGTACACACTTAGATTTCATCAGTGGTCAACAAAGCAGACAGCTACACTGGCAGAGGAAAGGCTGGTCCCTCAAGCCCATCTGCTCAAAGGGTCATCCTGAATGAGGAGCAGAGCTTAGCGGCAAGAGCACTCCAGGAAATGGAGACACGTGCTAAGACAGGTGAGGCCAGGAAGACCAGGAAGACGATCTTGGAGAGCCTGGGTAGTTTGGATGGCTGGAAAGTGAGGCTTGGACGGTGGTGGAGTGAATATGTGGCAGGAGAGGAGACCAAGAGCCTGGGAAAGGCTGCTCCTGGGTGCCCTGTATGCCATGCAAAATGGGGGTCTGTTAAGACACTGGATTGGGCTGGAGAGATGGCTTAGCAGTTGTTGCAGTCTGGTTCACATTGCTGGTAGAAATCACCCAACCAAGAGTAGCTTCTGGGAAAAAAAGGTTTATTTTGGCTCACAGGCTTGAGGGGAAGCTTCACCATGGCAGAGGAAAACGATGGCATGAGCAGAGGGTGGACATCACCCCCTGGCAAACATAAAATGGACCACAGCAACAGAAGGCTGTGCCAAACACTGGCAAGGGGAAATTGGCTATAAAGCCCATAAGCCCGCCCCCAACAATACACTCCCTCCAGGAGGCATTAATTCCCAAATATCCATCAGCTGGGAACCTAGCATTCAGAACACCTAAGTTTATGGGGGACACCTGAATCAAACCACCACAGCAGTTTAGCGGCTAAGCACTTGCCTGTGAAGTCTAAGGACCCCGGTTTGAAGCTCGATTTCCCAGGACCCACGTTAGCCAGATGCACAAGGGGGGGCATGCATCTGGAGTTTATTTGCAGTGGCTGGAGGCTCTGTTGCACCCATTCTCTTTCTCTTTCTCTTTCTCCCTCATTCTCTCTCTGTGTTGCTTTCAAATAAATAAATTAAAAAAGAGAGAGAGAGAGCCTAAGGCAGGGCAGCCAGTTGGTGACTGAGGCTCCCAGGTAAAGGAGAAGAGAGGGAGCACAGTGAAGAGGGGATGTGCCAAGCGTGGGGGCACACGCCTTTAATCCCAGCACCTTGGAGGCTGAGGTAGGAGAATTGCTGTGAGTTTGAGGCCAGCCTGAGACTACAGAGTGAATTCCATGGCAGCCTGGTCTAGAGCGAGACCCTACCTTGAAAAACAAAAAATGAGAAGGTGATAGAGGAGGCTGGAAAGATGGCTTAGCAGTTAAAAGCACTTGCTTGCAAAGCTTGACAGCCTGGGTTCAATTCCCAAGCTACCCATGTAAACTCGATGCAAGAAGTGACACAGATGTCTGGTGCTTGTAGCAGCAAGAGGTCCTAGTGTACCCGTCCACACACACTCACAGACATACGGGAGGTGGTGGAGAGAGGATGGAGTCTAGAAGTGTCCATGACCAAGGGAGGCAGTGTTTCAGGAGCCAGGAAGGAGACCGCTGAAAGATGTCAAAAGCTATAAAGAGGCCCCGGAGCTCAGGCGTCTCAACTAAGACTTAGACCACTAGTAACGTAAGGGTCAGGCGCTGGTAGGGTCGGGTGAGAGGAGCGACACGGGGCAGGTGAGAAGGGCTAGCTAGAGTGAGCCCCAGGGGAAACAGGCGGAGAGCCTCAACAGAAAAGACTCCAGGGCTGGAGGGATGGCTTAGTGGCTCAGGCACTTGCCTGCAAAGCCTAAGGACCCGATTTTGACTCCCCAAGACCCACATAAAGCCGGATGCACAAAGTGGTGCACGCATCTAGAGTTCCTTTGCAGTGGCTGGAGGCCCTGGCATGCCCATTCTCTCTCTCTCTTCTCTGTTTGCAAATAAATTGTGTGTGTGTGTGTGTGTGTGTGTGTGTGTGTGTGTGTGTGTTTTGTTTTCAAGGTAGTGTCTCACTCTAGTCTAAGCAGACCTGGAATTCACCGTGTAGTCTCGGGGTGGCCTCTAACTCATGCTGATCCTCCTACCTTTCCTTCCTGAGTGCTGGGATTAAAAGGCATGCACCACCATGCCCAGCTAAATATATATATTTTTTAAAGACTCCAGTGGGCTGGAGAGATGGCTTAGCAGTTAAGGCACTTGCTTGCAAAGCCAAAGGACCCAGGTTTGATTCCCCAAGACCCATGTAAGCCAGATGCACAAGGGGGCACACACATCTGGAGTTCGTTTGCAGACCCTGGCACACCCATTCTTTCTCTCTCCCTCTTTACCTGCCCTTTTTTCTCTCTCAAATAAATAAAGAAAAATAATCTATAAAAAATGAATAAAAGAGCCAAGCTTGATTGTGCACGCTTTTAATCCCAGCACTCAGGAGGCAGAGGTAGGAGGATCGCTGAGAGTTCAAGGCCACTCTGAGACTATATAGTGAGTTCCAGGTCAGCCTGGACTAGCATGAGACTCTACCTTGAAAATCCCCCCAAAATAAAAAATGAATAAAAGACTTCAGCAAATGGAGAGGTAGCTAGCAGAGCTGGCATCTGGACTGAGTGACAATAATCAGTGAACTATGATGGACCAGGGGAGGGCTCCAGAGCATGCGCCATGGGAATCAGAGACCCCTACCCCCACCAATATGCAGGGGGCTGAGTGCCAGGGGTATGGATAGCTTCTACGTGGAGACACAGACAGGGAGCCAAGGACGCCATGACTCAAGGCCTCTAGCACATTCTCCTTATGAAGAAGGTACTAGGGCTGACTGCTGAACAACTGAAATGAAGGAGGCAGCTCATCTCCCAGCCTGAATGCAAGTGAACCCAACTGCCATGGGAGGTGGCAGGCCACCTGGAAGAGAGGACAAGAGACTGCCCCAAACTGAGAAGCGAGGAAGAGGTGGCACCCAGTCTTTCCAGGTGGTCCCTTTATAGCTCTTGTCACTCCCCAAGCCACCAGGAGCCACCATGCATATGGCATTGGGCCAAGCTGGGGTCCCAAGAGGGTAGAGTGGAAAAGGCCGGTTCAGGCCAGGGATGTTGTTTGGGGGGGTGGGCTCCAGATTCCTCCCTTCTCTGCACACCCCACCTTGAGCTCCCTCCCAAGCAAACACCAGGCAAGCAAAGGCAGAAGTTCTGGAAAATGCCTTCCCACCAACACAGCAGGACGTCACGTCAGCCTCAAGGTCAATGCTGAACAGTTCGGGGGTTCAGCCAGATCCTTGAAAAGCAGAGGAGGGTAATGGGGCGTGGGAGGAGGGGCGGCGTGTCTCACAAAGTCATTTGGCAACAAGGTTAAGAGGAGGGCAGGGATGAATGATCTTGGGGAAATGAAACGGTGATCATTTAGAAGCATGAATTATTTCAGATTCCAGGGGAGTTGGCTCCTGAGATGAACCGTCCCCGCAGAAGTTTAGGTAGCGTGAGTCATTGTTATAAATAGAAATAGACCAGCGAGCAGCATGTCATTGGGGATGACATGGTCCCACGAGCATAACCTTTGAGGGGTAGGCATGAACTGAGAGCTTATTCTGCGGGGAGGGCAGACAGAGCATGGCGGAGGGCTGTCCGGGAAGAGGAAGTGGACGGTTGAGAAGGGGACTCCAGCAGCGGAGGGGGGCATCAGGTGCCCACCTGGAATGAGGCTGGGCAAGCCTGATCAATGGACCCCAGCTGCTGGGGCACCTTCACCTTGCTGTTTTAGTGCCATAACAGAACCCCACAACACTGGGTGCATCAAACCACAGAACGTTCTTCTCTCCACTCCGGAGGCTGGAGAGTTCAAGTTCGAGGTGCTGGCACAGTTGGTTTCTAGAAAGTCTCTCTTTGGCTTGTAAGTGGTCATCTACTTTCTGGGTGCCCAAGTGACCTTTTCTCTGCACATGCACAAGGAGTGCTGCGGTCTGTTTCCTCTCAGAAGGCCATCATTCTATCACGTGGCCCACACCTAGTATCCCATGGAATCTCAATTACCCTCTTCTAGAACCTACCTTCAAATACAGCCACAAGCGCTGCTTGGGGCTTGAACACATTAACCTCGAGGAGACACACTTCAGTCCATAGCACCCAACCCCAAAGAATTCTTTCAAGAATTCTGATTCTTCTGGGATCCAGAATACTCCATCAGGCAAAGTACAAGGTGATCACAATCCTCAGCAGCCTCAGCACATCCATCCATCCATCCACTCACCATTATCCTACCATGCCCTGAAAAACACTGGAGACAAGGGTCTCTGCCTGCAAATTCCTAAGAACTCCAAAAGGGGGTGCTCAGAGCCATTAGCGAAGTTCTACAAGGAAAACATCTTGGTGGAAATCAAACAGGGTCACCTGAGGGAATCTGGGTGTAGCCATGCCCAAGGTGGAGAGGTGGTCCAGAAGCCCTTCCTGACCCCTGGCCAGGGTGGGGTATCTTCATCTTTGCTCCCACAGACCTCTGCAATCAGTTTATCACAGGTCATGTAAGGACACTTCCATCCCAGAACTGAGTTAACCCAACATTGAAAACAACAGGAGCTAAGAACCCCAAACAGGATGTCACAGCCTTCCCAGCCACTTTCAACTACCAACCCTGAAAAAACACCAGGAAGCTATAGAAACTGCCCCAAATGCGTCACAGGGCAGGAAAGGAAGGATTCCTTGTAATGTAGTGGAAAGGCAATGTGAAATAATAAAGTCATTTCCTGTTTAGGCTCCCGTGAGGTGACAACCCCCAGTAAGCCACAAATATGGGATCAGAGTGTTTGTTTCCACAGAAAGGACTGTGACCTCCTTGAAGGGCGAGATGCTGACCCCAGCATCTCCAGCGGTACCAGGCACAGCAAAGCTCCGGGGCTGGAACCAAAGGCCCGGGGTCCTCCCGTCACAGTTGAGGGCCACACTGGGTCCTCAGCCTGGAGGAAAGCCAGCCCCTCAGACTCAGAAGCAGCCACAACTCATGCCAGGTGCCACCCACGCCAGCCTTCCATTGCTTTGGGGGAGAGACTAGGGCCTGGTCTTACCCATTTTTCTCTTCTGGTGTGTGAGGTCTGGGACCACAGGGTAGACAAAAGGAAGGGGAACCCCTCCCCTAGCATGAAAGCCCTCCAACCCCAGGTCAGCAGGAAGTTCCAGAGAGCTCTGGGGGATCCATCCAGGACACACCCTCCCAACAGGCAGCCCATAAGCAGGCAACCCTGGCCTGGACAGGATGACTCAAAGGCCAAAGCCCAGACAGACTGTTGGCCGGTGACCCACTGACCCTCAGGGCGTCCCCAGCAAACTGCCTTCCGAGAGGGAGGGAGAGCGCTCCAGAGCCACCCATCGGTTAGGCACTGTGGGCACCGAGGGCCAGAGACCTGGAACCTACTCACGTCTCCTGCAGCTGGCGAAGCTAGGACCAGAGAGGGGAAAGGACTTGCCTGAGATGCCACAGGAGTCAGCGCGGGGGGCGCGGGGTTGGCCATGACGTTGGCAGACACGGGAGCCACTGCTGGTTTGGGGCAGGGAGGGGCACACCTGGCACAGGCAGCGGGGAAAGACCAGCGAGGTGGTGGTGTGGGGGGCTTCACGGGCAGGGAGGGTGGGCAGGAACTCGGTGGGGTGAAGACGAGGGGTGAGGAGAGGTGGGAGCAGATGTAGGCCTGGGTGCCCGCAGCGTCGAATGGCTCTGTATGGGGGGACAAAGGATACTCCAAGTTTCCCCGTGGAAGGGTGAGGCCTCTACCAAGAACAGAGCAGCTGGGTGGGGGACAGTGGCACTCAGAAGGTCCGCTAGGAGGGACAGGAAGAAAGAGTCCATCTCAGCCGGGCGTGGTGGCACCCGCCTTTGATCCCAGCACTCGGGAGGCAGAGGTAGGAGGATTGCCGTGAGTTCGAGGCCACCCTGAGACTATGTTGTGAATTCCTGGGTTAGAGTGAAACCCTACCTTGGAAAAAAAAAAAAAAAGGGTCCATCTCCTATGGGATTAAATAGAATGGTGGGGAAAATCCATTTTCCCACACTGAACTTTGAGGTCAGTGAGAAACCTGAGTTCCAGTCCTCCAAGCTGTCACTCGCTAGCTGTGTGACACTGGCCGTGCCACTGAACTGCTCAGCCTAGTTTCCTCACCTGTAACACTGGGGGGACACCAGCCTCACCCTCAGGGGTGCTATAAGAGCCAGTACCACAGAGCAAGTCTTCAGGGCACTGTCTGTTGGCATGTCGTTCCTCAGTGCCAAGTGTTTTCTAGATATCATTCCATGTAATCTCTCTCGACTTCTGCAAAGTGGGCGCTGTGTTTTTCCTACTTGAAGATGAGCAAACAGGTTCAGAGAAGCTACTCAAGCTGCTGAGGGACACACAGCAAGCTTGACGTTCTGGGCAGGGATTTCAACCTAGATCGTTCTGATTCAAACTGCAGACTTCCTGTCATAAGATTGTGCCTTCTTGTTGCTGCATGGCTGCTCCCCACTTCTGGGAAGAGGTTCAGGGAGTGGGAGGCAGGCCTGCACCTACGGAACATGAATCCCAAATCACCTGGGCATGATTTAGATAATTTTGTCTTTGATATACCTGATGACATTTTCCTTTTAATTTCCCCCCCTCCCTTTTTCATCTGCAGTCAACGAGACTGTATTTTCATTCCAGTGAGTCACCGGAAAATGTAAATTAAAGAAATGATTTAAGAGGAACATTGCTTCTACGTAAGCCCTAGCTCTGGTGAATCACTCAAGACAGGTATAATGGACATAATTATAGCTCCTCTATAAACAGACCCCAAATGGGTCTTCTAGTTGATGTCAGAGTCCAGTGGGTTCCCCAACAGAGCCTGGAGGACTCAAACCTGAAGTGTAGTGTGGGCTTGGTCACTTCACTGCGGGACCTGGGCATGTGTGCCCCAATGCCAGAGACCCATCAGTCCCCATCCCACTCTTTCCATTTGAACTCCTTTTGTGTTTAAAGACACTAGATCTTTGTTCTTCTCCTGTCACTGTAAAACTATGCAACATCACAAAACATGAAGGGATATTGAATTCCTAAGCCTGTAGATGGAGTTGTCCTTTATGTATGCCTGGTCCCTGAGTAGCCACTTCCTGCTTCTCATTCCCCTCTGTATAATGAGGCAGTAATAACCCCTTCCTCCCAGGAGCTTTGTGGCCATGCAGCGAAGAGCTTAGCACAATGCTTGAGCCCAGTAAACGCCAGCTATCACGAATACCCTCTTCTCCCTCATCAGCTTGGAAGGCGGGGATGTCACAAGCTCCCACGTAAGACTGGTAACTTCCTATGGCCTTCATGGTGCTAATGTGGCAGCCCATATTAGCAATCACAAGAGGCTCAGTGGTTAGAATGGTGGAACTGGAAGATTATCCATGCCCAGGACAGAACTGGGGCAGAAAGGACAGAAACCAGCCTAAAGCCATCCACTTGGCCAGTGGCAGAATCCCAGGCCACCTAGATCCACACCATTTCTCAGTCCTTCCCAAGTCCCAGAGGTCCAGATCAGAGGAGGATGCTTAACATACCTCTGCCATCAGGGGAGACAACACTTGGAAAGTGGGAAACATCACACGAATTCCTTTCAAGACAAGTTCCAGGGGCTTGTGGTCAGTGGAAAGCCCTCTCCTGCAGACCAATACAAAGACCAAAAGGGAAAGAAAACATCAAGATTTCTCAGGGGCTCAACCTCAGGAGAAGCCTTCCCCTGGAGTTGCCTGAAATGTCATCAGGAGGCAGGTCTGGCTATGCAATCCCATTCCAGCCTCTCGTCCCAGGTGCACCTACCTCTGCTGTACCCCCAGACCCATGAGCTCAATGCCTCCCCTGACCTGGTGGCACCCATCCCTGTGCCTGGGATCCCACATGTCCTATAGCCTCACCCTTCCCACTAGCAGCCAGGCAGTAAATGTCTGCCCTGTTCTGGGCTATGTCTGGATGAAGGCATCATCCCTACCCTACCTGAGCTCACAGGCCAGCTGGGGCACAGGCAGGTGGACAACCAGCATGTGGCATGCGCAGGGTCTTCCAAGAGTGAGGGAGACTCAGGAAAAGCCCTTGCAAGGGTAGAGAGGCTCCCACTGGGCCATGGAAGACAGACTGAAGTCACCATGAAGCCGCAGAAAGACTCCCAGAAAGAGAAAAAGAAAGAAAAGAAAAAGCACTATATGGAGACATGCCCAGCCAGACAAATGCTAAGGAAAAGAAAATATTGAGATATGCAAAAAGGTCCAAAGCAGGACAGTGCTTCTCACAGGATAAGAATCGTCAGCTGCATTTGGTGGAAATGCAGATTCCGAGCCACATGCCTGAACAGTCTCATTCAGTGGAGTGACTGGGATCTGGATTAAGCCAAATCAGTGAGATCTAGGTTCCATAAAACCTAAGGATATGGTGATTGAGGAAGACATCTGGCATTGACCTTTGGCCTCAGGCAGGCAGGCATGCATGCATACACACACACACCCCTACACATATGCATTCACAAAGATATAAACATGCATATACCTATGCACACACACCACACATATATATACATGTAAACAATGGCTGGACCAGGTGGTACAAGCCTGTAATCCCAACACTCAGAGGCTGAGACAGGAGGATTGCCAAGTATTTGAGGAATATAGAGTGAGGTTCTACCTCAGAAACAATAAAATAATCAATGACCTGGAATTCACTCTGTATTCTCAGGATGGCCTCAAACTCACAGTTATCCTTCTACCTCCGCCTCACAAGTGCTGGGATTAAAGGCATGAGCCACCAACGCCCAGCTTGGTTTTAATTTTTTTAAATATTTTTATTTGGACTAGAGAGATAAGGAGCTTGCCTGTGAAGCCTAACTGCTAACCCAAGGACCCAGGTCCAATTCCCCAGTACCCTCATAAAGCCAGATGCACAAGGTGGCCCATGCATCTGGAATTCACTTGCAGTGGCTAGGGGCCCTGGCATGCCCATTCTCTGTCTTTTTTTTTTCCTGTCTCTCTCTCTCAAATAAATAAAAATTAAATTTTTTTTTTTTTTTTGCCTGAGAGAGAGTGAGAGAATATTGAGAACATGTCATGGTTTCTTGTTGCAAATCAACTCCAGAAACATGCACCACATTGTTCATCTGGCTTTATGTGGGTACTGTAGAATCAAACCTGAGGCCAGCGGGTTTTGCAAAACAAGCATCTTTAATCACTGAGCCATCTCCTCAGCCCAGATTTAATATTTCTAACCAAGGCTGTCAGCTCAGGGATCCTACACTGCAGAAGCAAGAAAGAAGGGGGCTGGGCGTGGTTTCCCGGGAGACCATCTGCAGAATCTAAAACACCTCTGTAGCTGTGGCTACTTCAGGAGCTGGGAGCCACCTCACATTCCACACTGGGGGTTCAATCCGGCTACGATGACACCAATTAGTACACCACCACACTGGACCAGGACCAAGCAAGGCTGGGCCTCCCTCAGAGCGCTAGACAGTCACAGGATGGGCATGGAGCTCCAACCGGAGTGAGGCCAACTTGTGCTGCTGGCCAGTGGTGACCTTGGAGCTTGTACATGCTCTTGCCTGGACAAAGGGTGTAAGAGGTGCATCCTGACCCCAGCTGAGGCTTGCCATCACGGCCTGCTCTTCCCACTACCCCACACAGCCAGGAAGTCACTGCCAGAGCTTTCTCGTTGCCATAACCAGCACCTCTTCCGCTTTCCCAGACGGCCTCTGGCTGTCCTCCTCCTCCTCCTCCGATGTAAAGCAGCTGCTGGCCAGCCACCTGTCAGGAGAGCAGGCTGTGGAGGTGCGGGGCATCCTGTGAGGGGTCGAGGTACAGCGCAGCCCCTCAGACAGGGTGAGGAGAAGCCAAGGAAAGCGCGGGCACCCAGGCACAGCAGCATCATTTCATTGCCCTAACTGATGCCCATCTGGAAAATGGAACCAGTGAGTGGCTTGGCTGGGCAAGGCTGAGCTGTAGGAGGTATGGCACCTAGAGCTCCCAGGGTAACCACACTTTCAGGCTCTGCTCAGCCTCCCCCTGCCACGGCCGTGCCCACCCCCACGTGTAAGCGAAAGCTCTGGTGTCTGGAACACAGAGGGTGCAGAGCCCCTGGAATCCGGTCCCTGCAGCCCCACGCCACGCACAGAAGCAGAGCTGTGTGGTGAACAACCGATGTCGCCGTTCTTACACACCTGAAGTCCACGGGCTGACATTCACGCGCTGACCAGAGCCCCACCCCCTTGTGCAGCAGGTTGTGTCACGTGACCCCTGCAGCAGCTAACTGGTGCGGAGACCGACAGGTGGCCCAGGTTGGTGAATCCAGTGGCAACGTGACCTGGGAAAACAGCACAAACAAGAGACATTTTCCACTCTACTAACCGGATCCAACACTTTCACAAGGGCTGAGAGGAACAATGAAAAAGCACTCTAGGGCTGGAGGGATGGCTTAGCAGTTAAGGCACTTGCCTGCAAAGCCAAAGGACCCTGGTTCAACTCCCTATTACCCATGTAAGCCAGATGCACAAGGTGACATGTGCATCTGGAGTTTGTTTGCAGTGGCTAGAGGCCCTGGCATGCCCATACTTAATTTCATTCTCACTCTCTCTCTCATATGAATATTCTTTTTTAAAAAAAAAGTTAGAAAAGAAAAGGCATTATAGGGCTGGAGAGATAGTTTAGTGGTGTAAGGCACTTCCCTGCTAAGTCTAAGGACCCAGGTTCGATTCCCCAGTATCCATATAAGTCAGATACACAAGGTGGTGCATGCATCTGGAGTTATTTGCAGTGGCTGGAGGCCCTGGCGTGCCCATTCTCTCTATATACATATAGATATATGTGTGTGTATATGTGTATGTATGTATGTGTATGTATGCACACACACATATCTGCCTCTTTCTCTCTCTCAAATAAATTAAATTCTAAAAAAATTTTAAGAGAAAAAGCAGCCAGGCATGGTGGTACACACTTTTAATCCCAGCACTCGAGAGGCAGAGGTAGGAGGATCATCATGAGTTTGAGGCCACCCTGAGACTACATAGTGAATTCCAGGACAGCCTGGGCTACAGTGAGACCCTACCTCAAAAAAGAAAGAAAGAAAGCAGAAAGAAAGAAAGAAAGAAGGAAGGAAGGAAGGAAGGAAGGAAGGAAGGAAGGAAGGAAGGAAGGAAGGAAAGAAAGAAAGAAAGAAGGAAAGAAGGAAGGAAAGAAAGAGAGAAAAAGAAAGAAAAGAAAAAGCACTATATGGAGACATACCCAGCCAGACAAATGCTAAGGAAAAGAAAATATTGAGATACGCAAAAAGGTCCAAAGCAGGACAGTGCTTCTCACAGGATAAGAATTGTCAGCTGCATTTGGTAGAAATGCAGATTCCGAGCCACATGCCTGAACAGTCTCATTCAGTAGAGTGACTGGGATCTGGATTAAGCCAAATCAGTGAGATCTAGGTTCCATAAAACCTAAGGATATGGTGACTGAGGAAGATATCTGGCATTGACCTCTGGCCTCAGGCATGCATACACACACACACTCACACACACACCCCTACACATGTACATTCACAAAGATATAAACATGCATATACCTATGCACACACACCACACATACATATACATGTAAACAATGGCTGGACCAGGTGGTACAAGCCTGTAATCCCAACACTCAGAGGCTGAGACAGGAGGATTGCCAAGTATTTGAGGAATACAGAGTGAGGTTCTACCTCAGAAACAATAAAATAATCAATGAATGGGAATCACAGCACACTGCTCTGCATTTTGTTGACCACTCTCAGGTTCTGAGCACACCCTGCTTGCTTTGCATCTCTACCCCTTTCTCCTAAAGGGAAAGTACTGGAGAAAGAATAAGTGACTATAAAAACTACTGATGTGGACTGGAGAGATGGCTTAGTGGTTAAGGCATTTGCCTACAAAGCCAAAGGACCCAGGTTCGAATCCCTAAGAGCCACATTAGCCAGATGCACAAGGAGCGCACATATCTGGAGTTCATCTGCATTGGCTGGAGGCTCTGGCTCCCCCATTCTCTCTTTCTCGCTCTCTCTCCCCTCCCTCTTTCTCTGCCAAATAAGTAAATAAAAATAAAATATTTTAAAAAACTACTGATATGGTACAAGAAGCAATGTATGTATTTATTTAAAATATATTTTTAGCCAGGCATGGTGGCATGTGTGATTTAATTCCAGCACTTGGGAGGCAGAGGTAGGAGGATCACTATGAGTTCAAGACCATCCTGAGACTACATAGTGAGTTCCAGGTCAGCCTGGGCTAGAGTGAGACCCTACCTCAAAAAACCAAAATAATGTTTATTTACTTATTTATTTATTAGACAGACAAAGAGAGAGAGCATATGGCATGCCAGGATGCCGGGGCTTATAGCCACTGCAAACAAATTCCAGATGCATGTACCACCACGTGCATCTGGCTTGCATGGGATCTGGGGAATTGAACCTTGGTCCTTAGGCTTTGCAGGTAAGTGCCTTAATCACTAACCTATCTCTCCAGTCCCAATATACACATTTTTAAATAAGTGCTAAGAGAGTGCTTTATATACTGCAATTGCCTCATTTTAATGGGTACTTCTTTCAAGCAGGTTCTATCTACACAATAATTTCCCAAAGAGGGGAGTTGCATTAATGAGATAGTGCAAAAATGCAAATTAAAGAAAGGGAAGAGCTGTAAGGATGGCTTAGTGGTTCGGGAGCTTGCCTGCAAAGCCTAAGGACCAAGGTTCAATTCCCCAGATCCCATGCAAGCCAGATGCACATGGTGGTACATGCATCTGGAGTTCATTTGCAGTGGCTGGAAGTCCTGGCATGCCCATTCTCACTCACTCTCTCTCTAATAAAGAAAAGTTTTAAAAAAAAGTTTAAAAAAAGAAAGGGAAGGGCTGGAGAGATGGCTTAGTGGTTAAGGCACTTGCCCAAAATATCCCAATTCAACTCTCCAGGACCCACATCAGCCAGATGCACAAGGGGGAACACACATCTGGAGTTCATCTGCAGTGGCTGGAGGCCCTGGCGTACCCATATTCATTCTCTCTCTCAAATAAAGTGTGTGTGTGTGTGTGTGTGTGTGTGTGTGTGTGTGTGTGTGTGTGTGTGAGAGAGAGAGAGAGAGAGAGAGAGAGAGAGAAAGAGAGAGAGAGAGAGAGAGAGAGAGAGAGAGAGAGAGAAATGGAAAACATTGTTTTTTTTTTTTAACCTACCAGGTTAGATAAAGTGTGTATTTAGGACTGAGGAGATTGCTTAGTGGGTAAGTGCTTGCCGCACAAGCATGAGGACCCTAGTCTGGCTTCTCAGTTCTCATGCGAAATGCCAGGTGTGGTGGTGTCTGCCTGTAATCCTAGCGCTGGGGAGGCAGAGACAGGGAATCCTTGGAGCTTGCTGGCTAGCTTGTCTGGACAAATTAATGAGTTTCAGGTTCAGTGAGAGACAGAAAGAAGTAAGTAAAGATGGAGAAGTATAGCATTTACCTTCACATTGCTGGGACATTCCTCCCCCCCCCCCCATCACCACCAGAAGCACCTGATGGGAGGAAAGGGTTTGTTTCAAGGGGAAGCTTCAGCATGGCAGGGAAAGCACGGCAGAGGGGACAACTGAGCATCCCACCTTGTCACATCAGCCGGGAGGAAGCACCAAGAGCCTGCTATCAGCCAGCAGGCAGGGGGCTGGGCTAATTAACCTCAGGGTCCACACCCAGTAACACGCCTCCTCCAGTAATGATTCATCCCCCAAAGGCCCCATAACTTTCCCAAACTGTCACCAGCTGTGGACCAAGTATTTAACACATGAGGCTTTGGGAGACATTTCATTCAAACCACAGCAGCAACAGAGGAAGACAGCCAGTGTTGACCTCTGGCTTCTACACACACAAGGACTCATGCACCCATACACATGTGAGCATGCATGCACACATGTGCAAACCACACATACAAAAAAGAATTTTAAAAAATTTTTGGTTTATTTTTATTTATTTGAGAGTGACAGACAGAGAAAGAGGCAGAGAGAGAAAGAATGGGTGCGCCAGGGCTTCCAGCCACTGCAGACGAATTCCAGATGCATGCGCCCCCTTGTGCATCTGGCTAACATGGGTCCTGGGGAATCGAGCCTCGAACTGGGGTCCTTAGGCTTCACAAGCAAGCGCTTAAGTGCTAAGCCATCTCTCCAGCCCACAAAAAAGAATTTTAACTTTATACGTGGGAATAGTAAGGAATATACCTGACTCATTTTCCTCGTGGGTGTATTAACTGGGACCTTTTATCCAAAATAATTTGGCAATACATATCAAAAGTCTTAGCCAGGTATGGTGGTGTGCACCTGTAATCCCAGCACTAAGGAGGCAGAGGTGGGAGGATCGCTGAGAGTTCGAGGCCACACTGAGACTACATAGTGAATTCCAGATCAGCTTGGGTTAGAGCGAGACGCTACCTTCAACCAAACAAAGCAAAAATCCTTGATCATGTTCATACCATTTGTTTCTACCCCAATGAAATAATTCACCTTCTAACAACAGTTTGGCACAAGATAGTCAGTGTAAGTATTTGATAATAAGGGACAGTACAAAAAGCTTAAATATCAAACACTAGGATAGTGGTCAAACAAGTCCTGGTCCACTCAAGTATCACATATTATTGCCCACTTAATGGTCAATGATTGGCATTGTTTTGTTAACATGGAAAAGAACAAAAGTCAAGTCTTACCACTTGTGGTGAGGTCAGCTACTTTGGGGCTGCTTGGGAAGGCTGACGTCCCTGAGGTGATGAAGGGGAGCCGGAGCTGCAGCCAGCCCTGTGGTTTCTGTCCTGGGTTCAAGTAGAGGTGGGTCCCTTCTAACATCTTGACCTCCTTTGGGCAAGTGCTATCTATCCCATACATCTACTGCCCTACCCACCTCCCCCCCCAAAATCGGGCTATTTTACATGTGAAGAACTCAGAGTAGCTGATCTTTTCTTCTTTGAGTGATTGTTCTAACTTAAAATGATGTTCTGTTGATATTATGTAGAAATCTGAGAACATGCAGGGAAGAAAAAAATCATAACCCTCTTCACAGAGCTACCTCCTAGGGTAAATTAGAAGTACTCTGGTAAGGCCGTCTACCATGCTTACACACAGATTAGAGAGAGCCTTAGTGCCTCTAGGCACCTGAAAAAAAAAATTAAAAAAAAAAATAAGGTCCCTGCAGAGGAAGACAGCATTATGGTCATGCAGGAGTCTCAGAGCTCTTCTACCCTGGGGCTCTGGAGCCACCTCCTGTCATGGTTGTTGAAGACTCCTCTGGGCTGGTTAAGACAGGTGCCACTTCCCTGATGCCCCTACCTCACCCACTCTCCCTCCCAGAGCAGTTTCCCAGCTCTGCCCATGAAACTCTCTCTCTGACCTTTTCTCGCTTTGATTTTCTGCTCCAGCTGTATGCACACTGCCACTTCTCTCTCGCCTGTCTTCTTTCTCTTGGGCTCTCTTGCTCTCTCCCTGGTACTGGCAGCCCCCTCCTTCTTTCCACTTTCCCACTTGTACTGAAGGGGAAACGGGAGCAAGATAGTGTGTTGTCGACAGCCAGCCAAGAATAAGCTCCAGGGACAACAAAGAGAATGCCACCTTGGCTTGAAAACTTGAACTCATGTCTGATCTAGTCTCACCCAAGATGGCCACAAGAAATTCCTCGGCAACAGTGACCCCTGCTGCTTCCCCAGCCTAGCACACCAAGGTGGGCTGGCCCTCCCGAGTCCACCCAGGGAGTCCAGAGCCAGTCAGGTCTCTCCCTTTCCGAACTGGACCTGTGCAAGTGGGCCTGCCACGTGTGTAACCCGTCTCCTGGCTACTCCTTACTTTCCTGGCGCCTGGACCTCCTAGTCCCTGCTTTTGGTAAACTCTGCTCTTCCCATTCCGGCTGGGAGGCGAGGAAGGGGAATGACTCTCTAGCCTCGCGCTCTCTCCCCCAACCTGGCCTACTCCATCCTGTGGTTTGTCACCTGAATACCACTGTGCAAGTCCCTCTCCCCTTCGGCTGGGAAAGCAGGAGGGAGAGGGACTCTTCGCTCACCTGGGTATTTTCCACTTGCATTTTGTTTCTGGACGCTTTCTCACTTTGTTAGGTACATGATTTTCCTCTAAGCTCTGCATTCTTTACTATTCAATCTCAGCCTTTCTCTGTGTGAACGTAAAGGTCTTGCACTCCCGTGCTCTGTTTCGTGTGCGTGTGTATGCACTGTGTATGTGTGCACACCACATGCACACACACACCAGACAGAGGCTTCTCTCCCAGAGATGTCCCTATTTCTCCATTCTCTCATCTCCCTTTCCAGCCAGGCAAGGAGGGGAATTTCCTTCTGGCTTGAGTCTTTCCAGCCTTGCCCTGAATACTAATTCTCCCTAAAATAAACCTTGTAATTCACCCTTCTCAAAGTTCGTTTTCTCAATTCTTTGTTAAAATAGATTAGAACTTAAAAGTTGGGGTTCACAGGCCTGGGGAGGGCCCCCTGAGCCCCAAACTTCCATATCACTATCTTCCCCTTTTTCTCTATTCTGTTTTAATGAAGTCTTAAACTACCCCCAAAAAACTGCTTTAGTGCCTCCAACTAAACCCCAAAATCTAACACCTAGGCTTCAAGTTATTATTTTCAAATACAAATCCTGCACTCACAGATAACCACATACAAGGCCAGAGAGATGGCTTAGCAGTTAAGGCGCTTGCCTGTGAAGCCTGAGGACCCAGGTTCAGCTCTCCAGATCCCACGTGTTTGCCAGAAGCACAAATGTGAGGCAAAGCTCAAAGTTGCACATGCCCAGTAGGTGGCACAAGTGTCTGGAGTTCGATTTCACTAGTGTGCCAATTTTCTCTCTCCCTCCCTCTCTAAAATAATTATATATATATGATAACCACACACACAAAGAGACAAGCCCTCATAAGTGAAAACCAGCACCTTACAGACCAACAGGGCTGGAAGGATTGCTTAGTGGTTAAGGCATTTGCCTGCAAAACCAAAGGACCCAGGTTCAATTCCCCAGGACCCACAATAGCCAGCTGCACAAGAGGGCACACGCATCTTGGGGAGGGGCACAGAGGCATGGTAGCACATTTGAAATGGGACCAGAGAGAAGAGCTACATCTGCTCAGTAGAAAGTACAATGCACAAGCAACCAAAGAAGATCCAGCATTGCAGCCTGCCCTGCCCTCCTCAGTCTACACCAGAAGCTGACAGCCAGTCAGTTGAGCTTCGCTTCTTGTTGAACCATGTGCTGCCCCCCCATCCCCACCCCTCCCCTTGAGAGACATCAGGAGATTCTGCCTGCTGTCATTGGCCCCGGGGCTCCAGAAGTTGTTTCCATAGGAAAGACACCAGCAATAGCTCCACAGGACAGGGATAGCTCCTAGGTCTCATATTGATCTTGATGTGGGAGAAAGGGTCCCGTCCACATGCCATTCGCTCAGCCAAGGGAGGGAAGGATAACGACTGCAAACTGATTTCAGCTTTGCTTTAAACAGCTCAGCTTTCCTGCTCAGGATATCTCACCTGTCTCCTTGCCAGCTACCCTGAGTGGTCACTGGTGCTTGCTTTTAGTAAAACTCAGTTCCCTCTGTTGTTACATCATCACTCCAGCACGTAGGTGAGAGCCCACTGAGTGTTTAAAGTTTAAAAAAAAATATTCAGGGCTGGAGGGATGGTTTAGCGGTTAAGGTGTTTGCCTGCAAAGCCAAAGGACACTGGTTCGATTCCCCAGGAGCCACATAAGCCAGATGCACCTAGAGTTCGTTTGCAGTGGCTGGAGACTGGCACGCCCATTCTTTCTCTCAAGTAAATAAAAAATAAATAGAAAATTTAAAAAAAATTCAACCTCACTAACCATTACAAACTATAAAGCTACACAGATTCCATCTGACTCAGATTGGCAGTCATTAAGAAGATGGAAAAACAAGCCGGGCATGGCAGTATATGCCTTTAATCCCAGCACTTGGGAGGCAGAGGTAGGAGGATCACCGTGAGTTCGAGGTCACCCTGAGACAACATAGTGAATTCCAGGTCAGCCTGGGCTACAGTGAGACCCTCCCTCAAAAAACCAAAAAAAAAAAAAAGGAAAAACAACAAGTGCTGGTGAGGATGCAGACAAAAGGGAAGTCAGCTGGAGGTAAGGTAAACGGGTATAGCCGCTATGGAAGTCAGTATGGAGGTACCTCAAAAAATAGGGCTGGAGAGATAGTTCAGTGGTTAAGGCACTTGCCTGCAAAGCCTAATGACCTGGGTTTGATTCCCCAGTGCCCATGTAAAGCCAGATGCCCAAAGCGGCACATGCATCTGGGGTTCATTTGCAGTGGCTGGAGGCCCTGGTGCACCCATTCTCTGTGTTCCTGTCTCTCTGCTTACAAATAAATAAATAAAAATAAAACCTAAAAATAGGTCCACTATGTGACCTATACCTGGTTATTTACCTGAAGAACTCAGATCAGCAAATCACACACACATTTGCACATCAATGTTTATTGCAGCATGGTTCATAATAGCTAAGTTATGAAACCTGACCCATGTGTCCAACAGCTGAGGGATGGATAGGGAAAATATAGACATATACAATAAATATTTTTAGGGGGCCATTCAAGGTAGGGCTTTGCTCTATCCCAGACTGGCCTGGAATTCACTATGTAGTCGCAGGATGGCCTCGAACTCACAGCGATCCTCCTACGTCTGCCTCACAAGTGCTGGGATTAAAGGCGTGTGCCACCATACCTAGCAACAATGATTTTTTTTTTCCTAGCCATAAAGATCAAAGTTAAGTCATTTCCAAGAAAATAAATCAACCCAGGGATAACCCTGTTAAGTGAATTAAGTCAATCTCAGAAAGACAAACAACATATCATCTCTCATTTGTAAACTTTATATATACAATCATATCTGGACATGAAAGCATAGCAAAGGCGTCCAAAACAACATAGGCTATTACCAGGGCTCTCAGTTGCCCATATGAACTAGATGGTAACACCCTACTGTTGAAGACTTCACATGCTTTGGTTGCAGGACACTGAGAAATCAAACTAGAGGACCTGAGCTGGAAGCCAGCTCCTCGCTGACAAGCCGTCATAGTGCTGCAAAGTACACTGGTTGCCAGGGGAGAAAAATCAACAGTCTTAACGAGCAGTGGACCCCGTGAGCTGCACAACCTACCAGCCAGGCAAGATATGCCCACTGGTTCAACAGCCACATGACTACTGTGGGATAAGCAACTGCTCTCTGGAGTTAAGGATGATCCAGGGGAGGGAATTCATGTCTGGTACTGAAAATCTAGTCAGAAGCCTATGGCTGAGATGGTCTTGGGCGCTAGAAGGGAAACTGCTGTTGTTGCCTGACTAAATGCATATGTTGTGTCGACCAAGTTGCTCTCTAAATATTTAGTCTAGGATAAGAGAGATGGCTTGGTGGTTAAGGCACTCGCCTGTGAAGCCTAAGGACCCAGGTTCAATTCCACAGTACCCACATAAAGCCAGATACATAAAGTGGCACATGCATCTGGTGTTTGTTGGCAGTGGCTAGAGGCCCTGGTGCAACCATTTTTTCTCTCTCCCTATCTCTCCCTCCCACTCTCTAAGGAAGGAAGGGAGGGAGGGAGGGAGGAAGGAAAGAAGGGAGGTAGGTAGATATTTATGTCTACAGATGACCACTGCTCTCACTCTGGGTCAGAGCAGCTTTTTTTTCCCCCTTGAGGATGGTAGTGGCTACAAGAAAGACTCAAAACTTGACAAAGTGCTGAGAATCAGTGACAGTTGCATGCTCAGCGCTAAACGAGACAGCTATACCATGCCCTCCAAGGCTCGGGGAACACTGCCAAAGAGGTAACAAGAATATAGTAGCCAGGGCTGGAGAGATGGCTTAGCAGTTAAGCACTTGGCTGTGAAGCCTAAGGACCCTGGTTCAAGGCTCGATTCCCCAGGATCCACGTTAGCCAGATGCACAAGGGGGCATATGCGTCTGGAGTTCATTGGCAGTGGCTGGATGCCCTGGCACGCCTATTCTCTCTGTCTCTCTCTCTCTTTTTTTTTTTTTTAATTTTATTTATTTGAGAGCGACAGACACAGAGAGAAAGACAGGTAGAGGGAGAGAGAGAGAATGGGCGCGCCAGGGCTTCCAGCCTCTGCAAATGAACTCCAGACGCGTGTGCCCCCTTGTGCATCTGGCTAATGTGGGACCTGGGGAACCGAGCCTCGAACCGGGGTCCTTAGGCTTCACAGGCAAGCGCTTAACCGCTAAGCCATCTCTCCAGCCCCTGTCTCTCTCTTTTTCTCTCTCTCTGTCACTTTCAAATAAATAAATTAAAAAATATTTAAAAAAAAAAAGAATATAGGAACCAGAGGACAGAGAGAAGTGTTGTCTTCCAGAAAGGAAGTGGCCATTGGATTAATTAATGACCTCACAGTGACTGTCATTGCCAGCACAAGAGCAGCACCATATTGAGCCCATCAACATTCCCTTGTGGATAGTGAAAGAGGGAGGGAGGGAAGGAAGGCTGAGAGGGAGGGAGGAAAAGAGGGAGGGGAGGGAGAAAGGAAGAAAAAGGATTGGGGAAAAGAGGGAAGGAAGGAAGAAAGAATCAAAGTAGAAGAGAGACTAGTTTGAAAGAAAATGGAGTTCAGTTCATGGGTGATAGGGCAGGGGGATAAAAAACGGAGGTAATGGGGGCTCTCTCCCTCACTACCACTGTGCCGGACTGTGGGGACGGAGCTCAGGCCTAGGCTTGCAATAAAGAAACCTGTTGCTTTTGGGAAAAAAAAAAAAAAAAAAAGAGGTAATGGGAGGGGTTGTGATCAAAATGTACTATGTGAGCCAGGCGTGGTGGTGCACACCTTTCACCACAGCACTTGGAAGGGAGGCAGAGGTAGGAGAATCACCATGAATTCAAGGCCACCTGAAACTACGTAGTGAATTCCAGGTTAGCCTGGGCTAAAACGAGACCCTACCTCAAAAGATATTTATACATAATACATATATACATGAATATAATATACATAATTCTGGGTCAGCCTGGGATAAAGTGAGACCCCACCTCATAAAACATTCATTTACATTATATATGTATGAATAAAAGAAGTTTAAAGTAGATGAAAAACTGTCTCAGAAAAAGGGGGCCAATGAGAGTGGGAGTGGCAAGAAAGGGGGGTCAAGGGGAGCATGCTCAAAGCCCATTTCCCACTTGCACAACAGTGTTCTTAATGCAGCTCAGTGCTGCGCACGTTGGATATACATGAATGAATTTTTTAAACCAGGTATATAAACACAGACTCAAGTGTCAGACACAACCGGACTCTGTCTCTTGGAAACTGCACCCTTTGGAGCTGCAGTCAACCAACAAATAATTACTAAGCACCTGAGACGTGCCATACATCCAAGTGCTAAAGACACAGCCTTATATAAAAATCAAAAAGGCCACTGTCATCCTGGTAGTCACAGAGCGAGGAGACAAAAGCACATATGCAACGCTGTGAACGTTCGGTGATTCAGAAGGCGGTAAGTGTCCCAAGGTGAGGGCGGAGCGAGATGATGCGCTGGAAACCCGAGTGCGGCGCTGGGCGGTGCGCAGGTGCTCGGGGCAGGCCGGTGGAGCAGGCTTCAGAGCTGAGGCTACAACCCCCCGGGACAGCGAGGCAGCCAGAACTGCAAGGTCAGCCTGCAGACAGCTTGCTAGCACACGCCTTTAATCCCAGGCCTCAGAAGGCAGAGGTAGGAGGTCGCCATGAGTTCAAGGCCACTCTGGAGCTACACAGTGAGTTCTAGGTCAGCCTGGGCTAGAGTGAGACCCTACCCTGAAGAAAAATAAATAAATAAAAGAGCCAAACTATCGCAGCATGTAGGTAAATGACTGACTCAGCTCAGCTTGTCAGAGACTATTCCAGAACTTTCTAGGTTTCAGCACCAGAAATCCTGTCCCAGGGAAAAAACCTTTAGACCTGGACAAACTGGGATAGTTGACAACCCTGCCAGCAATCTTCAGAAGGTAGGGGAAAACATCATAAGGACTGCCGGTGTATCAGAGCATTTTCTTGGGCTGGAGAGATGGCTTAGTGGTTAAGGCATTTGCCTACAAAGCCACAGAATCTGGGTTCGATTCCCCAGGACCTATGTAAAGTGGTACATGTGCCTAGAGTTTGCAGTGGCTGAAGGCCCTAGTGCACCCACTCTCCCTCTCTCTCAAATAAATAATTATGGCCGGGCGTGGTGGCGCACGCCTTTAATCCCAGCACTTGGGAGGCAGAGGTAGGAGGATTGTGGAGAGTTGAATTCCAGGTCACCCTGAGCTAGTGTGAGACCCTACCTCAGAAAACAGCAACAACAAAAAATCATACTAAGCACATATTGCATTTCTTATAGCCTTTTTTTTTTTGAAAGATTTTTATTTACGAGCAGAGAGAGTAAGTATGGGCACACCAGGGCCTCGCCACTGCAATTGAGATCTAGACACACACGCCACTTTGTGCATCTGGCTTCACATGGGTACTAAGGAACTGAACCTGGGCCAGCAGGCCTTGCAAGCAAGCACCTTTACTGCTGAGCCATCTTCTCTGCCCTGTTTCTACATCTTTTGTTCTTTTAAAAACATTAAAAAAATTTTTTTTTGTTATTTTTACTTATTTACTTGAGAAAGACAGAAAAAGAGAGGAAGTGGCAGTTGGAGAGAGAGAGGGAGGGGAAGAGAGAATGGGTGTGCCAGGGCCTCCAGACACTGCAAACGAACTCCAGACGCGTGCGCCCCCTTGTGCATCTGGCTAACGTGGGACCTGGGGAATCGAGCCTTGAACTAGGGTCCTTAGGCTTCACAGGCAAGCGCTTAACTGCTAATACATCGCTCCAGCCCCAAAACATTTTTGAGAGAAAGAAAGAGGCAGATAGAATATGGGAATCAGGGCCTTCTGCTACTGAAAATGAACTCCAGGCGCATTCACCACTTTGTGCATCTGGCCTTATGTAGGTACTGGGAATCAAACCTGGGATGTCAGGTTTTGGAAGTAAGCACCTTTAACAGGCCCATCCTGTTCTTTTATTTGAGAGAGGGGCAGACAGACAGACAGAGAATGGGTGCTTCATGGCTTCTTGCCACTGCAAACAAACTCCAGACACATGCGCCACCATGCGCATATGGCTTTACGTGGGTACTGGGAAATTGAACCTGGGTCCTTTGGCTTTGCCAGCAAGCACCTTAACTACTAAGCCATCTCTCCATCCTTCTTTTGTTCTTTTAACAACTTTAAAAAATATATGGAATGCTTTACAAAATTGCATGTCATCCTTGCACAGGGGCCATGCTAGTCTTGTCTGCATTGTTCCGATTTTAGTATATGTTCTGCCAAAGCGAGCACCTTTTAACGACTCCTAAAACAAACCTCATCCTGAAGTCTACTGAGGTCTACTCCTGACAGCAGAGATCTTGAGAATTCTACAGGAACTACTGTGTAGACTCCATACTCCTTCCTCAGAGAAAATGGCATTTCTGGTTAAGTAGCCAGTGGGTGGAGAGATGAGGTAATCTTAGAACCCAGAACACCTGGCCTGGTCCTGCCTGCTAAATAGCCATGTGCTCTTAGGCAACTCACTTTCCCTGAGTCCAGTATGGAATATGGAAGTTCTCATGGGGATGGGGAGAAGGAGCGTTTCTCACTTTAAGGCCCAGACCAACCTTCAACTCATGGTCCTCCTGCCTCAGCCTTCACTGTGCTGGAATTATTGGCCTACGCCACCACAAAAAGGCTTTGGAATGTGAGAGTTCTAATAGTCTCTTGTCCTCAAAGTTGACACAGATCCTGAGGCTCCGCACCCTCATTCTCCAGACGAGCACACAAGGGCCCAGAGAAGTGAAGGGGCCCAGCCAAGGTCACACAGCAAGCTCAAACAGCGGGGTGACACTTGTGTAATGTCTATAGAGTTGCGTCTTATGAAACATCGCCCTCCACTACCCCCAGCACATGCCGGAGAAAAAGCAGAGTGTGCTAAGACACGGAATCTGCTTAATGTTGCTCTGCAAAAGCCTGGCAGGAAAATGAGCCAAAGGCTGAAAGATTAAGAATGCTGATCTTTAAAAACAAATCAGGGTTTAATTTAGGTTTTCTTAAAGCCTCATAAAACGGAGAAGCTGAATCCTTGACCAAATAGTCAGCATTCCAAACTGGGAAGAGGAGACTGATTTTAATCCCCTGCGTGAGGAGCAGCAGATTGGAGGCCGTGTGTTTCCACTGGCCTGCATTCTTCACAGATGTGTCAAGGCGGGCCGCCTGGAGGGGAGAGGCCAGCTCCATCAGGCATCAGGGCACCTGAGCAAAGCCAGAATGACGGCCCAGAGAGGGTAAGTTATTGGCTTCCCAGTACTCAGCAGCAGGTCGGTGGTAGAGCTAGGAGCTGAACTCATATCCCAATTCAAACCTGGCCTAGAGAGATGGCTTAGTGGTTAAGGCACTTGCCTGCAAAGCTGAAGGACCCAGGTTCGATTCCCTGGTACTCACATAAGTCAGATGCACAATGTGACACATGTGTCTGGAGTTTGTTTGCAATGGCTAGAAGCCCTGGTGTGCCCATTCTCTCCCTCAACTAAATACGTACACAAATAAAAGATTAAATGCAAAGCCATATGCTCCATGACTCCGCTAGGGAAACTTGGGATGTGGGTGGAGAGTGGAGGAATTGGAGGGTCTTTCCATTCTCCAGAGTCTGCGGCGGGCTTGCTGGAGTTCCGTACTGCAGGCAACACAGTCCGTTCCTTCAGCCTGTAGTGCATGGGAATCTGGCTGTTCAGCAGATGTCA
Source organism: Jaculus jaculus (assembly GCF_020740685.1). NCBI lineage: Eukaryota > Metazoa > Chordata > Mammalia > Rodentia > Dipodidae > Jaculus > Jaculus jaculus. The sequence goes on from NC_059110.1 coordinate 88,923,600, forward strand.
TCAACAGTCTCCCTATATGCTGCTCAGTGTACAGCAGCCCACAGGCTGACACTCCCATGTGGAGGATAAGCCAGTCACATCAATGGCAATGTATCCACATTCAGGGGACTAAGGAAGGCTTCCAGGAGGGGGTGAGATTTGCAGCAGGATGTGGGTGGGATTTAGACACATTGATGGTCATGTCAAAATAAAGCTCACACATTTAGTCATTTCCTAGCAATGTGGGTTTCCTTTGGTGGAGAGGACTCTGGACTAGTACCATTGGCTAAAAGAAGCTAAGGTGCCAACTGTTTCCAAAACACTAAACCCTGACGTGTCGATGTTATCCCTGAGCCTGTTTGGGTGGTAACCGCCTCTACTGGCAGTGAGGGAGGAAACACATCAATCTAGGACCTCTGTGCCAATTGTTTCAGTAAATCCCAAGCCAATCTGGGAGCTAGTAAAGGCAGAATGCAGCTGACTTACCCAAGGTCACACAGCTATATGGGCAGCACCAGGATTGGAAACTCAAGTGTGATGGTGGCACACTCCTCTGACCTATCACTTGGGAGGTAGAGGCAGAAGGGTCAGGAATTCAAGGGACTCCTTAGCTACATACTGAGCTTAGAGACATGAGATCCTGTATCAAAAAAGAAAAAGAAAAGAAAGAAAAAGTAGGGGCTAGAGAGATGGCCCAGTGGTTAAAGGCACTTTCTTACAAAGCATAATGACCCAGGTTCGATTCCCCAGCAACCATGTAAAGCCAGATGCAGTAAGTAGGGCATGCATCTGCAGTTTGTTTGCAGTGGCAGGAGGCCCTGGCACACCCATACTCAATCTTCCACTCTATCTCCCCCTCTCATTTTATATGTGTGTGTGTGTGTGTGTGTGTATACACACACACACCATATATATATATACACACGCACACACCCCATATATACAAATATACACACGCACGCACACACCCCCATATACACACACACGCACGCACACACCCCCATATACACACACACGCACGCACACACCCCCATATACACACACACGCACGCACACACCCCCATATACACACACACGCACGCACACACCCCCATATACACACACACGCACGCACACACCCCCATATACACACACACACCCCCCATATACACACACACCCCATATATACACACACACACACACACACACACACACACACACACACACATATATATATATATACACACACCATATATATATATACACCATATATATACACATATATATATATAAATACACACACACACACACACTAAAGCAAAGAGAGCTGGTAGATAGCTCAGTGGATAAAGTTCTTGCTCTGCAACTCTGCATACCTGAGTTCAGATTCCCAGACTCCACATAAAAGCCAGAAACTGATCTATAGTCCCAATGTGCTTGGGACAAGGGAGGCTTGAACCAGATGTCCCCCATAAACTCATGTATCCTGAATGCTTGGTCCCCAGCTGGTGGCAATTTGGGAGGTGGAGCCTTATTGGAGGAGGTGTTGCGAGCGGACTTTTGGAAGTTATAGGTAAGCCCCCCATGCGAGCGATCACTCACCCTCCCCTGCTGTGGAGGAGGTGATGTCCACACTCTGCTCATGCTCTGCCGTCATGGAACTTCTAGTGCAGAGTGTAGTCAAAACAAACCCTCTCCTCCCTCAACTGCTTTTGCCTGGGTGCTCTGTCCCAACCACACAACAGTGACGGCAACAGAGGTGAAGGCAGGAGCAAGGACCCACTAGGAAGGCGATGATGGACCTGAAAGTTGTCCTCTAACCTCCTCGTGGTCACCACGGCACATGCGCCTGCGCTCACATGCATGAACACACACAATTTAAAAGAATTGTGCACACGTATGTGTGTGTGTGAAGATCAGATCAGACTCTGTCCTTTTGCCATTCCACCCCGGTTCGTTTGTTTCTCAGACTTGTACACTGTTTATCTCACCCTTCTGTTGTTCATTTTGTTATTTGTGCTGAGAACTTCTGGAACATTCTCCTGTCTCTGCCTCTCATCTTATTGTCAGCATGCTGGGATTACAAATTCCATGGCTTCCAGTTTTTTGTTTTTGTTTTTGTTTTTTTTTTTAACAGGAGATCTGTGGTAGTTTGAATGAATGGCCCCCAATATATTCAGGATTTTATTAAAGTTTGCAATTTAGGTCTGCAGCCACCTGGCTGGAGGTGGTGTCACTGGGTGGCTCTTAGGGTCCAGCCCTAAGGTGTGGGGATGGATTTGGAATTCCAGTCTAAAGTTATGCAAAGTGCCCGAGTTCTGCCTGGTGTCCCTGAAGTGTGCTTGTGGTGGCCTTTGGGTTTTGCTTGGGGCTTCTCTCTCTCTCTGCTTGGACCTGTGAAAGCGGGCCAGCTTCTTCTGCCCCTATGGAGCTTCCCCTCCATCTTCAATAATTCCCTTCCTCCATGACTGTGCCTGGTTTCAAAGTTCATCTTAGTGACCTGAAGCTGTCCACTACAAGGTCTGTGGATCAAACTCGGGCACTCAGGCTTGGGCAGTGAAAACTTGATCCACTAAGCCATCTCCCACATCCACAATAATTTTCTTTTCTTTCTTTTCCTTTTTAGTTTTTTGACGTAGGGTCTCACTCTAGCCCAGGCTGACCTGGAATTCACTGTGTAGTCTCAGGGTGGCCTCGAACTCATGGCGATCTCCTACCTCTGCCTCTCGAGTGCTGGGATGAAAGGCATGCACCATCACACCCGGCTCACAATAATTTTCTATTACGAAGCAAAAAATAAAAAAGCCAGGGCTGGAGAGATGGCTTAAGGGTTAAGGCACTTGCCCATGAAGGCTAAGGATCCAGCTTTGGTACCCTAATACCCACAATAAGCCAGATGTACAAGGCGGTGCATGTGTCTGGAGTTTGTCTGCTGTGGCTAAAGGCCTTGGCATGCCATTCTGTCTTTTTCTCAAGTAAATAAAATATTAAAAATAATAATGAAGCCAACATAGTTTTCATGGTCCTATCAACCCTTCTGTGCGCCAAACAGAATTAGATGCTTCGAGATGACAATCTTGCAAAGCATGGTCCCAAAAAGACAAGAAATGTTGATCCTTTCTCCCGAGGCCATAGAGCCTACCTCCAAGAGACTCAGTCTGTATTGCAAAGACCCAGAAGGCCCACAGATGGCCAGGAACTAACTTGCTGGTATATTAGTCAATAGGGACAATGGGGGTTACAGGTCCAATGATCTGAGTCCACAAGAGAGAACCCTGTGTGATAGGGGGAAAAAATCACGAAAGATTTAGGCACAGAAGAGAGAGGATAGTGGTCATTCCAAATAGGAAAAACCAACCATGAAGTTCACTGTAACACATGTCCTTAGTCCCCCATTTTGGCTCTCCCATCTCAGGGTGGCTCGTCCCAGACATAGTCGCAAAGTTCCGTCGCTGTAGCCACATCCAGATGGAATCCAGCCAGAAGCAGCAAGTGTCTGTCCACCATCTTCCACAGAAGACCCAGGTTAGACCCGTTTCAGTCCCCCAGTACCCTGTCAGGACAACAGAGGCCTAGTTAGCTTCTGAATGGATCACAGGGTCTCTCCTGCTAAAAGCTGGGAGCAAAAGTAGCTTCTGCCAGAGGACCAGAGGTCATGAATCATATGCGGATGTTCCCAGAGGAAAATTAACTCATGGTTACCAAAGAGGGAATAAGGATGAGCTCAAGCACAGTGCTCTTGGAACTTCGTAAACACCCACTTGCTCAGTTGCCTGAAGAGAACCCAAGGCTGGGGACTTGCCCAGCAACAGCAAGTAAATGGAGAACTCCAGTTCAGGTGAGTCCAGGACAAAGAATTGGAGCACATATGCTTGTGGGGAGAGCAGAGGGTTGCACGGGTGGAGGGGGGGGGTCAACAACGATGCTCTTGGAAAGATGCACCTAGATTATGGAGAGCTTTGCAAGGGGAGGAGAGGTTGATCTGAGTGGAGATGGGAAATGGGGTCAGAGAGGGAGCCCCATCTGACTCTGGGCTGCTTTCTGGGGTCTGGAAACATTGGATCAGATACCACCTCTTAGCTTTGAGGAGATTCTCAGAGGATGGGCTTGGGTGAGTGGAGAGGGGGCAGAAACGGTCTGCTCCCCACCCCCACCCCACTGCCTGGCTCCAGCTTGTCCTTCGAGATGCTCAGCCACCTCCTCCCTCCCAGCCCGTGGCTTTGGCAGCCACTTTGGAAACTGCTCGTTTTAAGTGAATTTCCACCCCAGAGGAAGTGAGAGGCAAGCATGTTCTACCAGCCACTTCTGAGCTTCCAACATTTCTCCTTCCCCTTCAGAGACGATCAAACGCTTTTTCACAATGGAAGGAGGAGAGGGAGGGGGCGGAAGGGGGAAGGGGGAGCAAAGACAAAAGGAGAACACAGAAGAGGACCTCATTTGATCTTAATCAGGCCAAGTTTGTGTCTGAATTATATATTTTTCCTTTCCATGCTGAAAGAAATCAAGACCTAAAGGAAAACAAATCGGCAAATCACGTCATTCATGCATTTTCCTTAGAATTCACCCCGATTCCAAAAGGATTCTGGAGGTTCCGGAGCCTCAACATAACGGTGACTTGTGATAATTAGAATCACAAAAGGGTCCACAGACCACGAGGTAGCAGAGAGTACAGGCATCAGCCAGCAGGTGAGGAGTCCTAGAGTAGAGAAAGCCCCCCATCCTGCAATTGGCCCCATGTGGAAAAATGTCAGCTTTCTATCAGTTCCATCTTCTGAGGACAGACACGGTTAGCTGTATCTATGTTCTCAGCTCAGGCAGCAGCGCGGTGGTCTAGGAATCACAAGAACTGAACCGGCACTGGAGGGCTTGTGGCTGACTGGAGTACAGTGTACTGAACTGCAGCGGGCACTGGGAAGAGGAGAGGCAAGGAAGCAGAGACAGCATCTCCCCAGCCAGGGTCCTTTTGATTTTCTTTTTTTTTTTTTTTTTTTTTGCGTGGGTACGAACAGTCCTGTGTGGGCAGGTGCACACGCATAGCCCATGAGCTCTGGGAGTTCTCCTGTCTCTGCCTCTCCAGCACTTGGATTACAGGCACTCACACCATGCCCAGCTTTCCTGTGGGTGCTAGGGATCTGAACTCAGGACCTCATGCCTGCATAGCAAGCACTTTACCCAGGGAGCCATCTGCCTAGCCCCCAGTCCTGACCCTTTACACCAGCCTGACCAGTCACACACAGCACCTCTTCTTTCCCTATTTGCCAATTAGAACACATTTCCTCCTGATTGCAAGATCTGTGACTCCACCTCCCCCCAAGGTTCAACTCCAAAGAAGGTGAACATCTCTAGACTGCCTCCCCTCCTCCAGCTCCCACCAGCAGTGCCCTGGGAAGCACCCTCACCCCATGCCCAGCCATATGGTTTGGTTGAAGTTAATAGGAGCTAATGCCCCTACCTTGGGCTAGAGAGATGGCTTGGCAGTTAAGGCCTGCAAAGCCTAAGGACTCATGTTTGACGCTCCAGATCCCACAGTGAGCCAGATGTATAAAGGTGAGGCAAGCACAAGCTCACACATGTCCACTAGGTGGCACAAGCATCTGGAGTTCGATTGCAGTGGCTGAGGCCCTGGCATGCCAATTCTGTCTTTCTCTCCATAGCACCCACCCGCTCTAAAAAATAAAATAAACCCCTACCTCCATTCCAAGGCTGAATCTTGTGACCCAACCCTTCACCAAGCCACATGCCACATATCCCTTGCTTTGGTGGTTGGTTGCAAGCAAGGGTGATAAACTAGATTAATCCCATCTGGGCTAACAAATAGGAACTCCCAGACTTTCATTTGCATGACCAAGGAAGTTGAATTTCTCTCTCGCTTTTGAAAAAAAAAAAAAAAAAAAAAAGAATAAGAAGAAACAAATAGCCCCCAGAGCTGCTGGAAGCCATGCTGTGACCATGAGCCAGATGACACCCAGCTGAAAGGTGGACAGGACCAGACAGGACCAATACCACATAAGCCAAGGCAATGAGCCCCACTTTGAAGCCAGCCTTTAACTTCCTAATTAGTTTAATTAGACTTCCTAATTAGTTTCTATTTAAACCACTTTAAGTCCAGACTTCTCCCTTGGGAGTGCAAAAGTTCTAACAGAGAAGCCACCTTGGAACCCCTTGGGTGATAAGTACCTGTTGTGGTTTGAATGTACTATGTCTCCCTTCCGCACATATCGGAGCTTCGTGTGTTTAGCTATTGGTGCTGCTGGGGAAGGCTGTGAAACCATTACAAGGTGGAACCTTGCTGGAGGAAGTGGGCAGGCCTTGAGGTTTTCTAGCTGTGGCCCCACTTCCTGTTTGTTCTCTGCTTCCTGACTGAAATGTTACCACCTGGCCTTCCATGCCTCCCCTGGCAACATCGACTATATCCCTTTAAAACATGAACCAAAATAAACCCTTTCCTCCAGTAAGCTGCTTCTGATCCAGTACTGGGCACAGCAATGAGGAAGGTACCTGACACAGTACCCCACTCTACCCTGCTTTCACACCTGGGCACTCACCCACACTGCCATAGCATGTTTCTCTGGCACCTCACGATGTCCTGCTGTCTGAGGCCAGAGCGCCTCTTCCCAACTCCCCCACAATGGTGTCAGTGAGCCAGCCCTGGACCACCCAGAAAGATGGGAACAACCAGACAGTTAAGACAGCACCAGGTCAACAGTAGCTGGGGATCCAGGCAAGCCTTCAGGGGCCGAGGTCCACACCACCCCGAGGAGCAGAGAGGGAGATCAAGAGGCTCTATGACACAATCCTCACTATGTAGCCCACCAGAGAACCAGGCAAGAAGTTAAGAAAATTCTTGCGAGAAGATCAGGCAGAAGCAATCAGGGTTTCTAACTCAGTCTCAGTCTAGTTATTTAACAAGGAATTCAGGCAACAAGGCATCCAGATACCAGGCCAGCCTTTGGATCAAAAACCAGGCAGACATCCAATTACTTCGGGAAGCCAAGCTCAGAACCTGTTTCGAGGCCAAGCTAACTTGGTACTGTATCCTCCTTGGTGACATCCAACCAGAGCTCCAAACTGTGGCTGGAAGTCCAAGACCCTTAACTCTACAAGGAAGCTCCTTGGGCAGAGCCTGCTTACCTCCCTTCTTATTTAATTATTTGAGAGAGAGAGAACAAGGCAGAGCAAGATTGAGAGAAAAAGAAAGAATTGGTGTGCCAGGGCCTCCAGCCACCGCAAAGGAACTCCAGATGCATGAGCCACCTTGTGTATCTGGTTTACGTGGGTCCTGGGAAATCGAACCGAGGTCCTTTGGCTTTGCAGGCAAGAGCCTTAACTACTAAGCCATCTCTCCAGCCCCTACCTCCCCTTCTTACTAGAGATTTTTGGTCAAGGTTTAGTCAAAGTAGCCATGTGCCCAACACTATTGTAAGGCAAACCTTTTAAGTCAGGCATGGAGGCACATGCCTGAATTCTCAGTACTTGCGAAGGTAGGGCAGGAGGATTGCAAGTTCAAGTCCAACCTAGAATGAAACACTTTCAAAACTGGTCATTTTTTTCTACCTTCCTCCTTAGAATGCTGGTGTGTGTATGAATGAGGAGTTTCTTAGAGCTAGTACAGCTATCTTGCAATCCTGAGGAAAAGGCCAGGAGACCAGAATCTAGAGCCTAAGATCACAAAGCTATTAGACCAACCCTGGGTCTCATTTGGACCTGGACTTTTTGTTTATTTGGGTACTTTAGTGTGTCAATTGCTTAAGCCAGTGGTTTTCTGAGGGAGTCCCCAAACCAGCAGGGATAGCACAGTGTGGGAATGCATTAGAAAAACTCCACCCTCGACCTATAGCACATGAAGCTCTATAGGCGGGACCATGCAACAGTTTATCAATCCCCCTACAGTATTGATTTTTGGCAGTGCCAGGGCTTGAACCCAGGACCTCCTGGTGATGTAAGCTAAAGCTGGAAAGCCACTGGCTTATGCCACTGCTACTCAGATTTTCAGGGAAGAACAGCTGAAGGCATTTCTAATATACGTATTTCTTCTCCCCCTTTATGAACAGTTTATGACTATCAAGACCCAGAGAGGAGCCAGGCGTGGTGGCGCACACCTTTAATCCCAGCACTGGGGAGGCAGAGGTAGGAGGATCACTATGAGTCTGAGGCCACCCTGAGACTACATAGTGAATTCCAGGTCAGCCTGGGCTAGAGTGATACCCTACCTTAAAAAAAAAAAAAAAAAAAGGCTGAAGAGATGGCTTAGTGGTTAAGGGGCTTGCTGGCAAAGCCAAAGGACCCAGGTTTGAGTCCCCAGTACCCATGCACAGCCAAGTTGTACATGCATCTGGAGTTCATTTGCAGTGGCTCAGGGCCTTGGCATACAGTTCTATCTGCCTCTTTTCTCTCTCAAACAAACCTTTAAAAAAAAAAAAAAAAAGGCTGAGAGCAAGCTGGGTGTGGTGGCACATGCCTATCACTCTAGTCAGGAGCATCAGAAGTTCAAGGTCATCCCCAGCTATATAGCAAGTTTGAGACAAGCCTGGGCTACATGAGATCTTGTCTCAAAAACTTTGTTGAATATGAATATATATGTATAATCAGTAATTTTTAAAAGCTGCCAAGAGCAAAATGGGACATTTAACAGTTATGAAACCAAATGGGGATGTTTCAAGGAGGAATTGGAACGCAGAATGGAAGAGATAGCTGAAAAATCAAGCACTTCTCTTCATCCAGGAGAAAGACAAGCTCAAAAGCTATGTAAAATAAATACAGACTTAAAATTCTTTCCTTGTCAAAAGCTCATTAAAGAATAAAAAAGAAACAGGATCCCAATGAAAAAGACAAAGGAAACACACAAAGAGAAAGGGAAAATAAAAAATGAACAAGCTTATATGATTAAAACAAAATGCTTTTATCTATTGAATTAGTAAAGACTGAGTACAGGAAACTTTTTTTTTTTTTTTTTTTTTTTTGGTTTTCGAGGGAGGGTCTCACTCTAGCCCAGGCTGACCTGGAATTCACTATGGAGTCTTAGGGTGGCCTTGAACTCACAGCGATCCTACCTCTGCCTCCCAGTGCTGGGATTAAAGGCGAGTACAGGAAACTTCTTGATGTGAGAATGGGGTGGTCGTATAGATGGGAACTGTGTCAACCAAGAACTCAGTGTCTATTTGTCTTGTCCAGGGGAGGCAAAGGTCTGGTTTTGTGTGTTCCTTCCCCTTCCCCTTTCTTTCTTTCTTTTCTTTCTCCCCCCACTCCCCACAGGCAGGGTCTCACTCTAGTCCAGGATGACCTGGAATTCACTGTGTAGTTTCAGGGTGGCTCGAGCTCATGGTAATCCTCCACCTCTGCTTCCCAAGTGCTGGGATTAAAGGCATGTGTCACCACACCTGGCTTACTTTTTCTTTTTTTGAGATGAAGTCTTGCTGTGTAGCTGAGGCTGACCTCAAACTTGAATCCCCCTGTCTCAAACTCCTGAATGCTGGGATGACATGCTACCATACCTGGTTACATTTTATGTAAAGATAGGGAAGGGGCCATGAAGAGAGAAAGAAGGTAGCATGATGAAAATGACAAGAGATTAGAGAAAGGGGGAGAAACAAAAGGAAGAGTGTGAAAGAATAGCAGTAACAGTGACTGTGTCTGGCACATTGGGAGATGTTAAAGAGACTTTCTATCGGCCATAAAAAAAAAAAAAAAAAAGGCAGGGCTGGAGAGATGGCTCAGCAGTTAAGGCACTTGCCTGCAAAGCCTTATGACTGGAGTTTGATTTCCCACTATCCATGTAAAGCCAGATGCACAAAGTGGTGTGTGCATCTAGAGTCCATTTGCGGTGGCTGGAGGTGCTAATTAGAAATAGAAACTAATAGAAACTAATTCTCTGCCTCTCTTCTCTCTCTGCTTACAAATAATAAAAATATTCTTAAAATGACAGTTATTAAGGGAGCCCGTCTATGCTTCAGCCTGCCAACAAAAGCCCACAAACCAAATCCACCCAGCCACATTTTTTGTTTTGTTTTTCGAGGTAGGGTCTCACTCTAGCCCAGGCTGACCTGGAATTCACTATGGAGTCTTAAGGTGGCCTTGAACTCACGGCGATCCTCCTACCTCTACCTCCCTAGTGCTGGGATTAAAGGCATACGCCACCACTCCCGGCCAGCCACATTTTTTTTTTTTCCTGGCTTTTTCCAAGGTAGGATTTGACTCTAGCTCAGGCTGACCTGAAACTCACTATGTAGTTCCTGGCTGTCCTCACACTCACAGCAATCCACCTACCTCAACCTCTCACATGCTGGGATTAAAGGCAAATGCCACCATGCCTAGTTTATCAGCCACCTGTTTGTAATATATTTATTTATTTATTTGCAGAGTGATGACACTCTGGGGCCTCCAGCTGCTGCCAACAAACTCTAGATGCCTGCACTACTTTGTGCAGCTGGCTTTATGTGGGTACTAGGGAATCAAACTTGGGTTGTTAGGTTTTGCAGGCAAATGCCTTAACTACTGAGCCATCTCTCCAATCCCAGCCACCTATTTGTGTAAATAAAGTTTTATCAGAATGCAGCCATACTCATTTACCTACTGTAGAGCTGCCTTTGTGCTTTGATTGATGATAAGGGCAGAGACTATACAGCCTACAAAACAAAATATTCATCAACTCACACTTACAAAAAGCTTGTCAACCTGTGGTGTCAAGAAATGATCAGAAAGGTGATGAAGATGTGTATATGAAGATGTTCATTACAGCATTCTTTATGTCGAAGACTAGCTGGATGAAGGATGGACTATCATTTGAAATGCTAATAATTTGCTGCAGAGCCTTACACCTTAAGGATACACTAAACATTACTAGTTATTGTGTATGGAATAGTCCTTTGTACATGTTTTTAAAAGGCAGCAATAAGGCAAGATATAGTATAGCGCATACAAAGAGCCACACATGTCTGTTGTAGAAGCAGCAATGTTCACACTTGGCTATTTTCTATTATTTCAGTTATGTCTTAAACATATACATGGGCTGGAGAGATGGATCAGCAGTTAATGTGCTTGCCTGCAAAGCCTAATGACGTGGGTTCAATTTCCCTAGTACCCAGGTAAAATGCAGATACACCAAGTGGCATATGCATCTGGAGTTCATTTGTAGCAATTGGAGGCCTTGGCATACCTATTCTCTCACTCTCACTCTTACTCTCTTATCTATCTCTCTTCTTACAAATAAAAATTTTTAAAAATATCTAAAGGAAAAGGAGTGTCTCAAAGTCTTAGCAGTAAAGCTGGGCATGGTGGTGCCTACCTGTAATCCCAGCGCTTGAAGGATGGAGATAAAAGGATTAGGAGCTTCAAGTTCATGCTCAGCTATAAAATGAGTTTAAGGCCAGACTGGACTACAGGAGACCCCATCACAAGCAAGCGAAGTCTTGGCAATGGTACTCCTTGGGCTATAGGATATGACATTATTTTCATTTTTTCCCCTGTATATTTTTCAATAATTTCCAAGTTTCCTGTAATGGGTGAATATTGTTCTTCATATCATTAAATGAAAAAGTCTTATTTCTCGGAAAGTAATTGGGTTTAGAAATAGAGTGAGGGCCAAGGGCAGGCTTTGGGAGTTGTTGCTGAGAAACAGGACTCAGGATGAACAGGGAGAGTGGGGCGGGAGGGCAAGGAAGGAATGGAATGCAGGGGCAGGGTGGTTTGAGGCTGGCCATGGTGCAGAGCCAGGCACGCAGGGGCCAGAGCACTCCGAAGGACGAGAACAATCCCACTTCTCAGTGTGGCTGCCAGGCCAGCACCATGAACACCACTGGGAAGCTGGTGAGAAATGCTGAACCTTGGGCTGGAGAGATGGCTTTGTGGTTAAGGTGCTTGCCTGTGGAGCCTAATAACCCAGGTTAAATTCCCCAGGACTCACATAAGCCAGACACACATGGTGGCACATGCATCTGGAGTTCATTTGCAGTGGCTAGAGGCTCTGGCATGCCCATATTCATTCTTTCTCTCTCTCATCAATAAATAGAAATTTAAAAAGAAAATGTTGAACCTCAGGCTCTGGCTGGAGGATAGCACAAAAGTGACCCATATCTGGGGAGTCCTTTTTTAAGCTTGAGGGCCTGAAGGGCCCCTGACTGGTGTTCAAATCCCCAGATCCCTTGTAAGACAACTGGGTATGGTGGGGTACCTGTAACGCTAGTCCCATAGGGGAACAGAGACCCCAGAATTCATGGCATCCAGCAAGCTCTGGAAACAGCAAAGAGTCTCAACTCTAAAACAAGACTAGGCGGAACAGTGATGGAGCTGGGCATCCAACATTCCACTCTGACCACCTCAAGCCACAGACCCCCATGAATGTACAGGGTGCTGCAAGGGCACACACAACACACACGCGCGCACACACACACACACGTGCATGCAAGCAAAAAATAAAATGTCCTTAAGGAGCAAGAGTGAGGAATGGGATGGCAGTGGGGAAGTGAATATGAGCAAGTTGCTATGACAATGTGCATGAAAAAGTCATAATAAAGGGGCTGGAGAGATTGCTCAGTGGTTAAGGTACTTGCCTGCAAAGCCTAAGGACCTGAGTTTGATTCCCCAGTGCACACAAAGGCAGATAGATGCACAAGGGGGCGCATGTGTCTGGAGTTTGTTTGCAGTGACTAGAGGCCCTGGTGCACTCACTTTGTCTGCCTCTTTTTCTCTCAAATAAATTTTTTTTTTTTAAGTTATAATTCTTGGAGCTGGAGAGATGGCTTAGCAGTTAAGGCATTTGCCTGAAAAGCCAAAGGATCCCAGTTCAACTCTCCAGGACCCACATAAGCCAGATGCACAAGGGGACACATGCATCTGGAGTTCGTTTGCAGTGGCTGGAGGCCTGGCATGCCCAGTCTCATTCTCTCTCTCTCAAATAAATAAATAAAATATATTTAAAAGTCATAATTCTGGGCTGGAGAGATGGCTTAGTGGTTAAGCGCTTGCCTGTGAAGCCTAAGGATCCTGGTTCAAGAATTGATTCCCCAGGACCCACATTAGCCAGATGCACAAGGGGGTGCATGCATCTAGAGTTCGTCTGCAGTGGCTGGAGGCCCTGACACACCCATTCTCTCTCTCCCCCTCTCCCCCTCTCCCCCTCTCCCCCTCTCCCCCTCTCTCCCTCTCCCTCTCTCTATCTATCTATCTATCTGCCTCTTTCTCTGTCACTCTCAAATAAATAAAAAAACAAAAAAATTTAATAAAAATAAAAAATTAAGTCATAATTCTTTTGTATGCCAATTATTTTGCACATCAGCAAAAAACACAGAAAAAATAAAAAGTAAGAAGATAGGCTGGAGGGATGGCCCAGTGTGGTACTACCTGCCAAGAAGCATGAGGACTTGAGTTGGGAATCCCACTTGTAAAATGCCAGATGTGGTGGCACATCTGTCGTCCAGTGCTGGGGAGGTGGAGACAGGAGAATCCCCTAGACCTTACACGCTAGGGAGTCTATCCTGGTCAGTGAGTTCTATGTTCCGTCTTAATAAAGCAGAGAGCAACTGAGAGAGAGGTCAGACATCAACCCCTGGCTTCACACATGTGCCCAAGCACCCACACACACTAAGTAAAGAGAGGGTGGGAAGATGACTCAAATGGTGGAAAGTTTTCCTAGCACATACGAGGTCCTAACTTCAATGACCAGTGGCAAAAAATTAATGAGCAATTGACTCAGAAGAAAACTAAGCACTAATGGCTCATGCCTTTAGTACCAGCTACTTAGGAGATTAAGGCAAGAGGACAGCTTGAGCCCAGGAATTCAAGACCAAATTGGGAGTGGGGGTGAGGGAGTTGTGAAGGGTCATTTTTGAAACATCTGATGCTGGAGAGAGGCAGAAAGCTGGGGAACAGTTCGCATGGCTCAGGCTGGGCTTTGGCCGGCACCCTACAGCCAGCCTTCCGAGCTGCCAGCAGCCGGTGTCTGGGCATTTCCTTGGGACCAAGCATTAGGCACACACGGTCACTCGAGACTCTTGTGATTTGCATTTATTAAGTGGAAACTGAGGCACAGAGGGGTTGAGTAGCTTGTGAGCATGTAGTCTGGGAAGAGGCTGATCAAGACTCGGTGTAACAAGTATGACCTCCAAGGTCAAGTTACTGTCTGGATCTCAGGCCATCTTCCAGAAGAGAAGATTGGATTCTCCATGCCATGCCAAAGATGTGGCGGCCAAGGGACTCAGAGAGCTAAGCAGCTCTGTTGTACCTACAATCTGCCCCAGGCCAGAAGACATGGCCAAAGCCCTGCTTCTCCCAGCCTGTAGCTGCTGTGAAAGCCAGGGTCTCACTGGTCACCACCAGATGGGCCCCAGGGCCGAAAGAGATTAGCCAGTCACAAAAGGACAATGCGCAGCACTCCACCGATAGGAGGATGCAAAACCCTCATGGCGGTCAGAGACAAAGCAGGATACCAGGGGCCGGAAGAGGCGGCCTGTGGGAGTGAGCATCTAGTCGGTTCAGAGCAGCAGGGTGGAAGAGTGACAAAGTCCCACAGACTAATTGCAAGGACAAAAAAGTAAAAAGAGGGGGCTGGAGAGTTGGCTTAGTGGTTAAGGCATTTGTCTGCAAAGCCAAAGGACCCCCGGTTCGATTCCCCAGGACCCACGTAAGCCAGATGCACAAGGGAGTGCATGCATCTGGAGTTAGTTTGCAGTGGCTGGAGGCCCTGGCAGCCCATTTTATTTCTCCCTCCCTCCCTCCCTCCTTCCCTCCCTCTCCTCCCTCTTTCTCTCTCAAACGAATAAATAAACATAAAATGTTTAAATAAAAAAAAGAGGGCCAGATGTGGTGGTGCATGCCTTTAATCCCAGCACTTGGGAGGCAGAGGTAGGAGGATCACCTTGAGTTTGAGGCCAACCTGAGACTACATAGTGAATTCCAGGTCAGCCTGGGCTAGAGTGAGACCCTACCTCAGGAAATAAAAAACTAAAAAACAAAAAAACAAACAGGGCTGGAGAAATAGCTTAGCGGTTAAAGCATTTGCCGGTGAAGCCTAAGTCCTGTTTTGAATCCTTCAGGTCCCACATAGCCTGATGCAACAGTGACACAAGCATGTAATGTCACACATGCCCACAAAGGGACACACATGCCTGGAGTTAATTCCCAACAGCTGAAAGGCCCTGGCATGCCCATTCTCTTTCTCTCTTTCTTCCTCCCTCCCTCCCTCCTTCTCTCAGAATAATAATAATCAAAGAAAAGAAACAAAAAACAGTAGCGCTTGGGGCTAAGGAGTTAGCTCAGTTCTTGCAAACATGAGGTCCTAAGACTGGTCCCCAGAACCCATGTGAAAAATGTGGGTGTGGCAGCTCATGCTTGTAACCCTAAAGCTAGGGAGTTAAACACAGGCAGATTCTTGGGGCTTGCTGGCCAACTAGTCTAGCCCATTTAAACAAATTTCAGGCCAATAAGAGACCCTGTAGGAATGATACCCAAGGGTGTCCTCTGGCTTCCATGTGCACACACACACACATACACATCCATACAGAAGGAAGGCAAGCTTCCTGGGAGGTATAATAAGACACACATGTAGTCCCAGCACTCAGGAGGCTGAGCAGGAAGATCAAGAGTTTAAAACTAGGCTAGCCAACATAACTAGTTCAAAGCCAGTCTGGATTTTAGTAAGAACCTTTTAAAAATATATGTATTGGCCGGGCATGGTGGCGCACGCCTTTAATCCCAGCACTTGGGAGGCAGAGGTAGGAGAATTGCTGTGAGTTCAAGGCCACCCTGAGACTACAGAGTTAATTCCAGGTCAGCCTGGACCAGAGTGAGACCCTACCTCAAAAAACAAAAAAAAAAAAATATATATATATATATATATATATATATATATATATATATATATATAGATATATATAGATTGATTGATTTGACAAAGAAAGAGATTGAGAGTCAGAGAGAATGGGTAAACCAGGACCTCTAGCCACTGCAAACTCCAGACACATGTGTCACCTTGTGCCCCTGGTTTTCGTGGGGAATCGAACTTGGGTCCTTTGGCTTTGCAGCAAGTGCCTTAACCACTAAGCCATCTCTTTAACCCAATAACCTGTTTAAAAAAAAAAAAAAGTAAAACTTTACAGTTCTTTCAGTCAGGGCTTCAACTTGCCTTCTTACCGCCTCGGCCTCCCAAGATCTGGTATGCCAAGCATGCGCCATTGTGCCCACATCAGACTTGGCCCTCTTACAAGGAAGTAGTGATCCCTCCCAACCCAAAATTTCTACAATCAAAACTGTTTCCCCCATTCCAAAATGCTCACTTCAAGGAACAACTGTTTCGTTTTAATAATATTCAGTCTAATAACTTCTGATCAGATACTTTCAGTGACAAGAAACTTCCCTCACCCCACAACGCTTGGGGTCACCTGTCTCACCCGTCACAGAGTCATCATTCCTTCTTAGATCTCAGATAGGACTGCGCATGGGTACAAATCTTCTATTTAAATGTTTAAAAAAAGAAGAAGAAAAAACCCTACCCAGTAATTCCATTTCTAGGAAGAATCCCATTCTAAGAATTCCACTTCTAAGAATATGTGTAAGTAAACAATGCAAATAACCCTAACCTCCCTGTGCCCAGAGACTTCTACGCAGAGGCAGAGCTCTTGCCTCTAAGCGTCAGGGGAGGGTTAAGGCGGCCCCTCCCTGTGAACCAGCAAGCAGCAGCCAGAACTAATGTTGGCAACCGCTGGCTGCTTTGGGTTGGTTTCTTTTTTTCTCCCCCATCTTTGCCAGTCTCATTTTCCGGAATGATTTACATTCTTGTAATAATTGGAGGAAAATAAGCTCTATGGAAAGGAAAATCAACCTTGAAGTCCATGGTTCATGTGGAAATGCCACTCAAGTCGTGGGGCCTTTAGCTCAGAGGCGCCAGGAAGAACAGCTGGCCCAGGCAGCCCGGGCACCCCATCCAGCCTCAATCAGGGCGCAGGTGCCTGATGTCACTCCAGGGGCTTCCAGGCCTAGGACCTGTGGTCACCCACGAGGCCTGGACTCTGGACCGCAAGTGACCATGCAGCCTTCCCTGAAGAAGTTCTCTGTAGCTCCCCGTGGCAACTTGTGCTCCAGTAGTTTAGTGAAAACAATAGACTGCAAAATAACACACAATGTATTATTCCCATACTGTAAGAACATGAGAGAGCGGGGGGGGGGGGGGGGGGGAGAGAGAGAGAGAGAGAGAGAGAGAGTGAATAAAAGGCACATACCAGAATACTACTGCTGACTGCCTGAAGGTAGCTGACCTGCTCAGGGCTTAGGAGCTCAGGCAGATCTGGCCACCGCTACTTGTTAACATCCAGCACCGAGGGCCTGGGGAGTGACTCAGCGCTACATCACTTGCCCAGCCATGTTCAAGGCCTCGTGTTTGATCCCCAGTACTGTCAAGGTGGTAAAAATGCAACACTGAATGTGACAATTCGGGGCCTCAGTTTCCCTGCCCAGGGATGATACTGACACCTACCTCGTAGAAATTAACCACTAGATTGCATCTTTGTACTCAGCGAGATGCTTGGCACCCAACAAATGTTGGCCTACAATATTCTGCTAAAGAAGCGGCTGGCAGAGCCAGGTGTGGTGGCGCATGCCTTTAATCCCAACACTGGGGACGCAGAGGTAGGAGGATCGCCATGAGTTTGAGGTCACCCTGAGATTGCATAGTGAATTCTAGGTCAGCCTGGGCTAAAGACCCTACCTCAAAAAACAAAACAACAACAACAACAAAAAAAAGTGGTGGGAATGATAGATTTTTCTGAGGGAAAGCCCACATGAACACCCAAGCTACAGGATGAGGCCCATGGTCCCTTGGGCCCCACCAGAAGTCTGAACACAAACAGATGAAGTTCTTCTGATGAGCTCGAGCATCTGCAGGCAGGCTGCCCCCTTCGCTGGAGGACGCCACACCAAGGAGGTCAGAGGAAGATTCCGGACAAGACACAGAGCTTATTCACAAAGCACTGTGGGGCCGGAGAGATGGCTTAGCAGTTAGGGCACATGCCTAAGCAGCCAAAAGACCGAGGCTCAATTCCCCAGGACCCGCACAAGCCAGATGGACAAGGCGGCACATGTGTCTAGAGTTTGTTTGCAGTGGCTAGAAGCCCTAGTGTGCCCATTCTCTCTTAAATAAATGTACCTTTTTTTTTTTTTTAATGCATTTGGAAGTAGAAAGCAAGATGCAAGGAAAATCACTGGAAAATATAGGACAAAATAAAATAGGAATGCAATCGTTAACCAAGCCGGCTACATCACACGAGGCCAGAACAGCAAAGGAAGCAGGTTTTTCATCTGTGCTGGAGCGGGTCTTCTGAAATTTAGCTACAAAAGACACCTGCTTGTCCCAGAGCCACTCAGACAAGCCTGTTCCCCAAGGCAGCGTCTGCTGAGCTGCGGCGGGTGGGGGAAGGGCGCTTGGCCAATGGCATACGAGAAACACGTGAGGAGGCTCTTACCAGTGTTTTATGGATTTGTTTGGCATTTCACTAGACTTCATATGTCTTATTATTCATAAATATGCCCATTTCCCCATCTCAGGGACTTGGAATATTTTAGCATTGGATTTATTAGTTACTACATGTCTGTTTTCTCAAAAAAAAAAAAATTATTCCATTAAATGATTGCTTTAGCTGGGCATAGTGGTGCAGGCCTTTAATCCCAGCAGGGCTAGGGTCAACACCAGTTTGAGGCCAGCCTGGGACTACAGAGTGAGTTCCAGGTCAGCCTGGGCTAGAGGAAGACCCTAACTCAGGGGAAAAAAAAAAAAAAGAATTATTGCTTTAATCTCTAACCCCCCAAGATACTCCATGGGCAAATGTTACTTATTTGTTGCAGTACAATTCACATTTCATTTTTCTGTTTTGGAGACCCAGCTGTCCAAAACTTAAACACAGTAAGAAAAGAACATTGAAGGTGAAAGCTAGTTTTGGTCACAGAACTCAAAGGCCTCCTACCTCCACCTCCTGGGTGCTTGGATTACGGGTGTGCATCACCTCACTGCTCATCAATGTCCTTTCCAAGTCACTATCTGGAGTCATTGGCCTATATGACATTGTCTCTCAGAAGTTGTCACATTGAGGCTGGCTATGAGTGTAACTTTCACACCTACCCAATTTTTTTCATGAAATTTATTAACGTTTTCAAGTTTCAGTAGACTTCGCACATATTACAGCAAAACTTTAAGTCTTATGAAAAGCCTTCAATATTGTAATATTGTAGCCACTTTCAGGACCTTAGTGACCTCAGTTGTCCTTAAGGCTCATAAAAAAATGGTATCACTATTGCCAGCTTTTTCTAAATTTCTGCAGAAACATTCAGATAAGCAGATTAATTGCATGTCTCACATATCCATTTTTATAAATAATTTTTTATATTTTATTTATTTTTTATTTGAGAGAGAGACACACACACACAAAGAAAGAAAATGGGCACACCAGGGCCTCCAGCCACTGCAAACAGACTCCAGAACGTGCCAATTTGTGAATCTGGCTTATGTGGGTACTGGAGAATTGAACCTGGGTCCTTAGGCTTCACAGGCAAGTGCCATAACCACTAAGCAATCTGTCCAGCCCCAGATTTTTCTAAATTTCTACTGAAACACATTCAGATAAGCAGATTAATTGGCTGGCTCACACATTCCTTTTTCATCTGAGTGATTCTAACCATCCTGTGCACTCTGAGGAAACATCCTTTCCTGGTTACAATGACTTCAACTAATCATACACTTGCCCAAGACCAGCCTGCACAGAGATAAATATTCTCTGGTTGACTACAGACATCTTTTCTCGTTGTTATTTGCACATGTGGATTGGCATGCACACCAGAGCTTCTTGCCACTGCTAACAAACTTCAAACACATATGCAACGTTCTTTACATGGGTACCAGGGAATTGAATCCAGGCCATTCGTTAGGCTTTGCAAGCAAGCATCTTTAACCACTCAGCCTTCTCCCCAGCCCAGAGCTCTTCCTTTTAAAATATATATGAGAAAGAAAATGGGTGTACTAGGGCCTCTAGCCACTAACGAATTCCAGACAGATGCCACCTTGTGCATCTGGCTTACATGGGTACTGGGGAATGGAACCTGGGTCCTTGTTGGAGGGTGAGGGTCTGTCATAGGCAAGTGCCTTAACCACTGAGCCGTCTCTCCAGCTCACAGCAGTTTGATTGTTATGGTTTCCTGGTTTAAGCACAAAAAATTTCCTATAAGCCACATCACGTGGGGTGACCTGTGGATTCAGCTGTCAGATGGAAATGCGGCTTCACTGCACTTACAATTCACACTCTAGAGCAATGTGAAAGTCTGATCAGTAATGACTTGTTAATGTTGCCATGGTAAAATCCATCAGACTTATGATGGCAAATATAATTCTATAGATGAGAAGGAAAACCCAATCCATTTGCATGTGCAAATGCTTAGATAGGTGATAAGCAGACATATCCATGGTGGGAACTGGTACCTTCATCCTTAAAGGGTTTTCTATAGTTCTGTGTATGCATGTATGTGTATGACGTGGTGGAGGCACGCATGCCACAGTGTGCATGTACAGGCCTGAGGACACCTCAGTGTATTTCTCCTCTCATTCCATCTGTCTTGTTTTTTAATCCCTTTAGGGATTAAAGGAGTATGCCACCACACCTGGATTTCCAGGCCCCTCTTTTTTCAATTTTTTTTTATATCCTACTGGTGTGCACCACCACAACCTGCTTTTCTCAATTTTTTAAAAACTATTTTTATTTATTTGCAAGCAAAAAGAGAAAGGGCTTGAGGGATGGCTTAGCGGTTAAGGCACTTGCCTGCAAAGCCTAAGGACCCGGGTTTGATTCCTCAGGACCCATGTAAGCCAGATGCACAAGGTGGTTGCATGCATCTGGAGTTGGTTTGCAACAGCTGGAGGCCCTGGCACACCCATTCTCTCCCCCCCCCCCACACACTTTCTGTCAAATAAAAATAAAATAAAAAATCTGGGTGTGGTGGCACACGCCTTTAATCCCAGTGTTCAGAAGGCAGAGGTGGGCAGATCACCATGAGTTCAAGGGCACCCTGAGACTACAGAGTGAATTCCAGGTCAGCCTGAGCTACAGTGAGACCCTCCCTTGAAAAGCCAATAAATAAATTAATTAAATTTAAAAAGGAGAGAGAAGAAAGAAAAGGAATGGACACACCAAGGCCTCCAGCTGTTGCAAACAAACTCCAGTTTGCCACTTAGTGCATCTGGCTTTGTGTGGGTACTAGGGAATTGAACCTGGGTCATTAGGTTTTGCAGGCAAACAACTTAAGCATGAAGCCGTCTCTCCAGCCCCTTTTAATTTTTTTGTTTGAGAGAAAACACATGCTGTACCTTGTACTTCTGGCTTATACGGGTCCTGGGGAATTGAACCTGAGTTCTTTAGCTTTGCAGGTGAGCATCTTAACCACTAAGCCATCTCTCTAGCCTATACAGCCCCATTTAAAAAAAAATTTTTATTTATTAATTTGAGAACAACAGAGAGAGAAAGAGGCAGAGAGAGAGAATGAGCATGCCAGGGCCTCCAGCCACTGCAAACGAACTCCAGATGCATGTGCCCCCTTGTGCATCTGGCTAATGTGGGTCCTGAGGAATCAAGCCTTGAGCCAGGGTCCTTAGGCTTCACAGGCAAGCACTTAACAGCTAAGCCATCTCTCCAGCCCCCACTTTTTAAAATTTTTTCTTTGTTTTTTTCTAAGGTAGGGTCTCACTCACATCTGGCTTTCTCTTTCTCACAATAAAAAAAATTTAAAAAGCCGGGCGTGGTGGCACACGCCTTTAATCCCAGCACTTGGGAGGCAGAGGTAGGAGGATTGCCATGAGTTTGAGGCCACCCTGAGACTCCATAGTGAATTCCAGGTCAGCCTGGGCTAGAGTGAGACCCTACCTTAGAAAAACAAAACAAAACAAAATGGGGGGGGGATGAGGCAATAGTATTTTAATATTTGAGAGAGAAAGAATGGGCACACCAGGTCCTCTCACCACGACAAAGGAACTCCAGAGGCATGCACCACTTTCTGTGTGTGGCTTAATGTGGGAACTAGAGAACTGAACCCAGACCATTAGGCTTTGAAAGCAAGTGCCTTTAATCATTGAGCCATCTCCCCAGCCCTAGGCATGATAGGTTTTGACACAGCCTGTCAGTAGAGCATTCTGCAGCCATTAAAGAATGTTTATGGAGACTGTGTAGTAACACTCACAGACATGTTTATGTTACCATGTTAAGTGATCCAGTAGGATATAAAGCTGTATGTAGAGCATACTTTTTATTACATAAAAATTCACATAAAAGAATGGAAAGAAACACTAAAATGTTATATAGTTCCCTCCGGATTAGTCACTCTCTAAGTGGATTTTTTTTTTAAATCTTTAAAAAACAATTTATTTTGAAATGACTTCAGATTCATGGAAACTTTGCAAGAATGCCAAAACCTGTCATATTTCCCTTGCCCAGGTTTTCTAACAGTTAATATTTTTCCACATTTCCTTCATCACATGTGTGCGTCCTGTCCTCTCCTCATGCACACATAGGATCCAATCCTTAGCTCTTTTCTGAGCCACTGGAGAGCAGGCTGCAGGAAGAATGCCCCACTATGCCCAAGTACTTCCGAGCGTGCTTGCTACAACCAGGATGCCTAACCAAGCCTTACCAGTCAGAAAGCCAACATCGATACAACACGGCCATCCCACCCGCAGACCTCCTGCAAACTGCACCGCTGTCCCAACAACCGGGTCTTCTTTTCTTTTTCTTTTTCCTTTCCAGTCCAGGATTGAATCTAAAAAGCATGTTGCACCTAGTTGTTGTGTCTCTCCAGCCTCCTCCAACTGAATGATACCCTTCCCCCCATCCTCTCTCATGATTTGGAGTTGGACTTACTGTTTTTTAAAAAAAACTTTATTTTTATTTATTTGAGAGAGAGAGAGAATGGGCGCACCAGGGCCTCTAGCCACTGCAAAAGAACTCCAGACGCAGGCACCCCTTGTGCATCTGGCTAACGTGGGTCCTGGGGAAATTGAACCAAGGTTCTTTGGCTTTGCAGGCAAAGGCCTTAACTGCTAAGCCATTTCTCCAGCCCCTATTGGTGTTTTGTTTTTTTTTTTTTAATTTTTAAAATGTACAGACTTTGGTTTTATACACTTTATTTGAGAGTGACAGACAGAGAAAGAGGCAGATAGAGAAAGAATGGGTGTGCCAGGGCCTCCAGCCACTGTAAACGAACTCCAGACACATGTGCCCCCTTGTACAACTGCCTAACATGGGTCCTGGGGAATCAAGCCTCGAACTGGGATCCTTAGGTTTCACAGGCAAGCGCTTAACCACTAAGCCAACTCTCCAGCCCTATACACCAACTTAACTTGGTGTTTCATTATGACATGATCCAAGCCATGTATTCTTAGCAAGAATATGGGGTGGCCGGGCATGGTGGCACATGCCTTGAATCCCAGCACTTGGGAGGCAGAGGTAGAAGGATCGCCATGAGTTCGAGGCCACCCTGAGACTCCATAGTGAATTCCAGGTCAGCCTGGGCTAGAGTGAGACCCTACCTCGAACCCCCCCCAAAAAAAAAAGAATATGGGGTGGTGCAGGCAAGAGGGAAGGCTTTTATTGTCTCCCATGTGTATGTTTTGGTTTTATTTATTTATGGGAGAAAGAGTAGGTCCTGGGAAAATCCAACCTAGGTCCTTAGGCTTTGCAGGCAAGCGCCTTAACTGCTAAGCCATCTCTCGAACCCCATGTATTTATTTTTAATTTTTTTTTTTCGAGGTAGAGTGTCACTCAAGGCCATGCTGATCTGGAATTCACTATGTAGTCTCTGGGTGGCCTTGAACTCATGGTGATCCTCCTACCTCTCTCTGCCTCCTGAGTGCTGGGACTAAAGGTGTGTGCTACCACACCCGGTTTATTTTTACTTCATTTTTTTAAAAAAAAATTAGTTATTTATTTGCAAGCACAGAGAGAAGAGAGAGAATGGGTGTGTCAGGGCCTCCAGTTGCTGCAAACCAACTCCAGATACATGTGCCACCTTGGGTATCTGGCTTTATGTGGCCACTGGGGAAATCAAACCTAGGTCATTAGGCTTTGCAGGTAAGTGCCTTAAGTGCTGAGCCATCTCTCCAGTCTTCTTCCTTACTTTTTTTTTTTCTTCCTCCTCCTCAAGATAGGGTCTCACTCTAGCTCAGGCTGACCTGGAATTCACTATGTAGTCTCAGGGTGGCCTCGAACTCACGGAGATCCTACTACCTCTGCCTCCTGAGTGCGCCACCACACCCAGCTTACTTCCTCTTAAGTATAAGAAGTTTGGGGCTCATCTTCCACTTTTTCTCTCTCTGGGAGCAGCTACCTCTCCAAGAAGCTCCGTTTCATCATAGTGGACAATGGTGTCTAGAGACCAAGATGCAGGAGTTTGATGTGCTCATGGTCCCTTGGAAGCTTTAAAAAAAAAAAAAAAAAATCCATGTTCAAGTTCCTATACCAACACCTGTAGCTACATGCATCCGCTGAATTCCTGATTTTGATATGTGAATTTAGAGCTGAGGAGATGGCTCAGCATGTAAGAGTGCTTGCCACCCAAGTATGAGCCCAGAAGACCACGTGAATTGGATTCTCCAGCACCCAGGAAGAAGCTAGCTGTGGCCGTGCACATCTGTAACCCAAGTCCCCACACAGAGACCCAAGAGTTGAGGAGGCTTGCAAGAACTGGGGTTCCAGCTTCCGATGCCGATTATCCACAGATGACGATAGAGGAGGGCAAGCGCCCTCATCCTCCGGCCTCCCCATGTACAAGCATGGTGCGTGAGCATCTGCACACACATACACACGCATACACCACACACACACACACACACACACACACACACACACCCCTATTTAAAGGATTTGAAGTCGCGCTGGTTCTCGGTGTTCTAGCACCCCCTTGCCCAGCTCCCACCATCCTCGGCGCATCACGTGATTGGCTCAGTTTAACCACTCTCCCAGTCCCACGGGCAGCCTTTTCTGCGAAGCCTCCAAAACCAGAGACAGCCATACCTCTCAAAACATTCAGAACATCTTCGTGTATTGTCATCACTCACATCTCCACCTTTTTACATTTTTGCAATGGCAAAGCAACCCAGGATGCAGCACCTGCGTGCCTACAGAGGCTGCGCGCCCACATCTCGCACAGTCGCCACCCACGTCTCTAGAGCTCGTTAGGAGCGCGAACGAGCGAGCGAGCGGAGCCAGCTGGACCCACGGTTCTCTTGGTCTCCCCCTTCTCCCCCGGCACCTACCCCCACCCAAGGCTGCAGCTTCCTCTGCTAGGACCTGTTCCAAGCGCTGCTACTTCCTCTCTAGAAGGCAGCCAGTCTCTCCTAGGACCCCGAGGCCTTTGGTGGCTCAGCCCCCACTGGGCCTTGCACAGGAGCACGTCGTCCCTGCAAGGGGACCCTGAAGAAAGCAAGCTGTGTCGACCCCAGGGAGACACCAGACCGTGTGAAAGCAGGCTTAAATGATATCCAACCCCGCTTGACGAAGGAGGTGTTCTGGAGATAGAAGGTAAGCTCTGGCGGGTTCTGGAGTCAGGGACTAAAGGTGAAGGAAGGCTGGGCAAGTTGGACATCTCAGGAAACTCCCTGGAGAGATGCAAAACACACATCTTCACCCCAAACAGGGCTCAGATGGCAGGCCAAAGTACGACTGCACCAACACCAGTTCGGTGAACCAATGACTTTATCGGGGCGGGGGTCGTTTACAGAGCATGGAGAGGGATTGTTTATAGGAACATGGAGCCTCCAAAACAGCCTCTGTGATGGAGATCCTGTGTCAGAATTACTCCTGGGGGGGGGGGGGGAGGCTGGAGAGATGAGTTAGCAGTTAAGGCGCTTTCCTATAAAGCCAAAGGACCCAGGTTCATATTCCCCAGGACCCACAAAAGCCAGATGTGTAAGGTGGCATATGCATCTGGAGTTCATTTGTAGCAACTAGAGGCAACCATTCTGTTACAACCATTCTCTGTCTCTCTGTTGCTCGCTCGCACTTGTGCGCGCGCCCTCTCCCCCTCCTCCCACCCCCTCCCTCCCCCTCCCCTTCTCTCCCCCTCTTTTCCCCTCTCTCCCCCTCCCCCCTCTAGTAAATAAAAAGATTTTTTTTAAATTACTCCTCAGACACTCCTCCCTCAGCCTCAAGATGAGGGCATACTTACAGGGCATAGGGATCCCAGAGCAGCCATACCGCCAAGAAGCGTCATCCCACCCAGAATGACAACATCCCCATGGTCACTTTAAGGATCCCCTTGTCCCTGTCCAGGAGTATGGAGACCACAGCGCAGCCCTCCAGTGGGGGCTCACTGTGTCAGGATGACCCCTGGGGATGCTCCTCCCTCGTCTCGGGGTGAGGGCTTGCTTACAGAGCACAGAGTCTTGGAAGACACCACCTCGACAGAGTTCATCGTTCCTTCATCTTTCCCCTTTTATGTACTCTATGTCTCCCTGAGGCCACGAGACCTCAGGCGTCATTGTATGCAGCTGGCACGCCCCTGAGCTCTCAGGTGGGGGTCTCAGGACCCTCCCCGTGCCTTCTCTTGTGAGTTGTCCCAGCTGCTTTCCGATGCACAGGAACTTTGCCATACCACACTGGGACACACAGAAGCGCTGGGGATCTTATGCACTGTAGCCCCTAGCCACAAGCTACCCTCTGGACAATAACCAGGAGGTCTGTCCTCTGGACTCAAGTCCATGACCCCTAGCTGGGTCTTTTCCCACTGTTAGGGCCCATATGAAAAGCAAGAGCCTCCTATGCCCAGGAAGCTCTGGGGCAGGCTCAGCTCCAGTGCCCATGCTAACTTCCCACTGCGCTACAGGGGACGTGAAGCACATGGGGCATGTCACTGTCACCCTGAGTGGACAGCTTTGGCTGGGCCTCAGAGAACAGCCAAGCTCATCATGATGTGCTCGGGAAGTCAGTAAGTCGGTAAGAGCAGGCTCCGAGCACGGAGCTCAGATGGCCCGCAGCTGCGGAATAGTGTCGCTGCTGCTGTTCTCCAGGGACGGCACCATCGTGAGGCTGGGAGAAGTTACGGGGTTCCCTGGACCCTGGCTTCGCTGACTAGCCTTCCTTTACTGTAATGGTGGTGTTTTATATGTATTTCATAATATATTTCACTTTTTTTTTTTTTTGAGGTAGAGTCTCCCTCTAGCCCAGGTTGACCTGGAATTCACTATGTAGTCTCAGGGTGGCCTTGAACTCATGGAAATCCTCCTACCTCTGCCTCCTGAGTGCTGAGATTAAAGGCATGCGCCACCATACCTGGCAACATTTTTTTTTTTTATTGTTTTGTTTTATTCTAGGTAGGGCATCACTCTAGCCAAGGCTGACCTGAAACTCACTTTGTAGTCCCAGGCTGCCTTTGAACTCACAGCGATCCTCCTACCTCTGGCTCCCAGGTGCTGGGATTAAAGGTCTGCGCCACCACGCCTGGGAATTTTTGTAACATATTTTACATATTCATTTGGCTGGGCCATGAAAGGCCCCTCAGGTATTTGGGCAGGCATTATTCTGAGTGTTTTTATTTATTTCTTGTTTGGTTTTTCAAGGTAGGGTCTCCCTCCAGCGCTGGAAAATTCACTGTGTAGTCTCAGAGTAGCCTCAAACTCTTGGTGATCCTCCTACCTCAGCCTCTAGAGTGCTGGGATTAAAGGCGTGCGCCACCACACCTGCTCCAGAGGTCAACACCAAGGATCAAGGAGCAGTGAATAGGCTGGAGAGATGGCTCAGCTGTTAAAGGCACTTGCTTGCAAAGCCTGTTGGCCCAGGTTTGATTCTCCAGCAGTTAAAAGTGCTTGCCTGCGAAATCTGACTGCCTGGATTCAAGACCACACTGCCACATATGTCTAGACGCACAGCACCGCATGTGCCCAGAGCTCATCTCTGGTGCATCCAGTCTTGCTCTGTCCTAGCCCTGCTTTTTCTCAAATAAATAGCTTTTTTTTAAAAAAAAAAAAAAAAGACACAGAGCTGGGCACAGTGGCGCACACCTTTAATCCCAGCACTCAGGAGGCAGAGGTAGAAGGATCACCACGAATTTGAGGTCACCCTGAGGCTACATAGTTAATTCCAGGTCAGCCTGAGCTACAGGGAAACCCTACCCTACCTCGAAAAACCAAAAAAGCAAAAAAAAAAGGACACAGAGGGCTGGAGAGACGGCTTAGTGATTAAGGCACTTGCCTGCAAAGCCAAAGGACCTGGGCTCAACTCCCCAGGACCCACGTAAGCCAGATACACAAGGGGTGCATGCATCTGGAGTGTGTTTGCAGTAGCTAGAGGCCCTGATGCGCCCAATCTCTATCTGTCTCTTTCTTTCTCCAATCTCTCTCAAATAAATAAATGAAAAAAAAAATAAATAAAAAGACACAGAATTCACACTCCAGCCCCAGCATCCCCCTTTCCATCTCACAGGGAAGGAGTCTCTCCCTTCCTTGAGAAGGAGCATCATGCCAGTCGCTTCAGCCAAAAGGGGGCCCAGCTGGCTGGATGGACCAGCACACTCAGGGTGCAAGGCCAGTCAGCGGCCAGTAGGAGGGAACGTGTGTAAGGCAACGTCACAAAGAACTGGATTCAAAACCCAGCTCCCCTGCAAACAAGCTGTTTAGTCTTGGCAGCTTGCTTCACCCTTGGGTCTCTATGAGCCCCTCTGTAAAATGGGGGTGGTATCACCTCAAAGCAGGTGGGCAGTTGCAAAGTGCTGAGGACAAGGCCTAGCACATAAATAAACCTTGGGGGCATAAGTTCTGTCCCATATGCTCCCCTTTCCTGCCTCCTTGTCTCCCATGGAGTACTGAGACCAAAGAAGCCAGTTCCAACAGCAACCACAGACTCACCAATGATACTCAGAGCGTAGCAGCATTTGTTCAGTTCCAACAGTCTGAGGCTCAGAGGTGGACGGTCAGTGGCTGGCCCACAACCAGACTTGGGAGTCAGTAATCCTGGATGCAAATGTGAGAACTTCAAGCCTGGCCTTCCCTGGACTGACTTTTAAGGACCTGCCTGCACCGAGCAAACCCTGCCCAGCAGGGAAGCAAGCATCACCTGGGGCTTGTTAGAAATGCAAACCCTCACGCCCCAAACCTGCTAAACCAAAGGGAGTATGAGGTTAGCCACCTGGGCTGAAAACCACTTCAGGAGTCACAGTCTCTCACACTTGACACGCATTAGGACCACCTGGAGAGGCTTTGAAACGACCAATTCAGGGTCCTGCTTCATAATTCTCATCAGTTGATACCAATGGCTGACAAGCCCCAGGCTGACTCCCAAAACCCCACTTTCTGTGATTTTCAGAAAATCAAGTTGAAGGGACACACGAGGCACTAGTGTGCACCTCATCAAAAGCTAGCTCCTGGGTTGGAGTGATGGCTTACAGGTGAAGCTGCTTGCCAGGGTAAGCCTAAGGACCAAGGTTTGATTCCCCAGTACCCATGTAAGCCAGATGCACAAGGTGACACATGAGTCTGGAGTTTGTTTGCAGTGGCTAGAGGCCCTGGCATGCCCTCTCTTCTCTCTCTCTCTCAAATAAATAAATAAACAAACAAATAAAATAGTTTTTTTTTAAAGCTAGCTCCCTTTCTAATAAATAAGTAAAATAAAATATTAGAAAGAAAGGAAGAGTGTGAGAAAGAAGGAACTAGAGAGATGGCTTAGTGGTTAAGCCCTGCGAAGCCTAAAGACCCAGGTTTAATTCCCCAGTCTGTATCCACGTAAAGCCAGATGTGCAAAGTGGCACATGTATCTGAAGTTTGTTTGCAGCAGCTGGAGGCCCTGGCACACCCATTCTCTTTGTCTCTTTTTTATCAATAAAAATATATTTTTAAAAAGCTGGCTGTGGTGGCGCACACCTTTAATCCCAGCACTTGGGAGGCACAGGTAGGAGGATCACCATGAATTTGAGGCCATTGTGAGACTCCATAGTGAATTCAGGTCAGCCTGGGCTACAGTGAGACCCCACCTCGAAAAACAAAACAGAAAGGCCTCACTTGGGCCCCCTCAGGAAGTGACATGGTGGGCTTTCCTACACCTGCCCTGGGACATCCAGGATGGCCCACTTCTGTTCTTGGAGCTGGCTTTGAAAGCTGTCTCCAGCAGGTTTGTCCCGTGGCTGACAGGCTGGCCACCAGCATCTCCAGGGTGAGGTCCCATCATCCCGGCAACCCAGAAGAACAGAGCATGTCTGACCCGGTACTTCCAGAAGAGGCCCAACGTTTGTTTTCACCGACCTGGGTTGGGTCTCGTGTTTCTACCAAAGCCAGTCACTGCTGTCCAGGGGCCTGCAACATGTGCTACCCAAGCCCAGCGGGGTGAGAGTATGGGGGATGATTCCAAAGAGAAATGAAGGAGCAAGCATCAGGTGGGGGATGGGAGCCATACACTAACAACACGCATCGGGTCGCCTGAACTGTGTCGGTACCCATTCTCTGCTCCCGCAGTCCAGGCTGGGAACTGGATGTCCGGAAGACCTCTCTTAGACTGTGACAGTCTTGTGCTTGTCTGTACTCATCTGACACTGGCTGAAGAAAGGAAGCTGCTTGGGCTGGAGAGATGGCTTAGCGGTTAAGCGTTTGCCTGTGAAGCCTAAGGACCCCGGTTCAAGGTTCGATTCCCCAGGACCCACGTTAGCCAGATGCACAAGGGGGCACACGCGTCTGGAGTTCGTTTGCAGCAGCTGGAGGCCCTGGCACGCCCATTCTCTCTCTCTCTCTGCCACTCTCAAATAAATAAAAATAAAAATGAAAAACAAAGTTTAAAAGAAAGGAAGCTCCTTGAAGGAAGGAAGCCAGCCTCACCAGTCTCCACCAACCAGATTGCAGCAGGGAAAGTTCTGCCCTGGCTGAGGAACTGGTCTCCCTCGCCCCAGGTGGTTCTCTGTAAAGAGAACCCTGCAGAAACCCCAGGCTGGGCAGAGAGGAAAAAACCTGCTGTGAAACCTGAAGTCAGGGAGTTTGGCCAAGTTGCTGAGTCATGAGAGGAAACTCGGATGGAATCGAAGCCACGGACAGCCAGTGAGCCTCCCGGAGGCTGGGAGAGAAGACCACAGGTCCACAGGCTGCGCTGGACAGGCCAGCCGCTCCTCAATGCAGCCCTGCACTGCCAGCTGATAAGGACAATCAAGGAAAATGCTAGTCTGTCCCACTGAGGCCACACAGAATGGAACAAAGAAACCCCTCACAAAAGGAGATATATAGGGAAATGAAGAATTCCGCGGGGGAGGTGGGGGTGCAGAAATGCCTTAGCGGTTAAGGTGCTTGGCTATGAAGCCTAAGGACCCAGGTTCAAATACCCTAGCACCCATGTACACAAGATGGTGCATGCGTCTGGAGTTCCTTTGCGGTGACTAGAGGCCCTGATGCACCCATCCTCCCTCCCCCTCTCTATGTGCATTTCTCTCTCTCTTTCAAATAAATAAAATAAAAATAAAAGAATTCAGTGGGGTGGGTGAGCCTGGATTACACAATTAATTACATGAAGCAGAAAAACAAAAGAGAAAAAGGGAAAAAGAATTTAGTGGGAGCCTGGCATGGTATCCCACGACTTTATTCCCAGCACTCAGGAAGCAGAGGTAGGAGGATTGCCATGAGTTCGAGGCCACCCTGAGACTACATAGTGAACCCAGTCAGTCTGGGATAGAGCGAGACCCTACCTCAAAGAGAGAGAGAGAGAGAGAGAGAGAGAGAGAGAGAGAGAGAGAGAGAGAGAGTTTAGTGGGAATATACTAAACACCACCGAATTATACGATTTTAAATGGTAAATTCTATGTTTATTTTGCAATAATACCTAAGGGTGGAGCTGGAGGAGAACTGAGGATTTACAGTCATTGTTGTGATTCCCCCCCACCCATAGCTTTAATTCTGCTGCACAGAGCTAACTATTAACTGTTTTTGGAACAAGGAAATCCATATCTAATTGTTTCTAAGACAGAATTTAACAATTCTCAAAAAAAAAAAAAAAATGGTGCCCTCTTTTAAGCCCACACTTGAGAGGTGGAGGCAGCAGGATCAAGAGTTCAAGGCCACCTTACTCCTAGCCAAGACAATAAACTCTTAATCCCTGAGGAAACCAAATTAACCTTGGGAGCTCTTCTCATGATGTCTTACAACAGAGATGCCAGGACTCTATTCTGCTTGAATTGCTTTTCAACCAAAAAAAAAAAAAAAAAATCCAGGCATTTTAAATTTGTTGGTCAAAACTGTTTCCAGGGCTGTTAACATGTTCTGCCTGTACTTACAGCTATTAGAAATTTTAAAAGATAAGCCAAGCATGGCGGCACACACCTCTAATCCTAACACTTGGCAGGCAGAGGTAAGAGATTTGCCATGAGTTCAAGTTCACCCTGACACTTCATAGTGAAATCCAGGTTAGTCAGCCTGAACTAGAGTGAGACCCTACATTAGGAAAAAAAGATAAGACATGTCTCTCTTTCTTTTTTGTTTTGTTTTGTTTTGAGGTAGAGTCTCACTCCAGACCAGGCTGACTTGGAATTCAGTATGTACTCTCAGGGTGGGCTTGAACTCAAAGCGATCCTCCTACCTCTGCCTCCCAAGTGCTGGGGTTAAAGGTGTGTGCCACCATACCTGCTTTTGACATGTCTCTTTTTTACATTCTAGATATGGCTTACAGTGTCACCATGTTAGAATGATTTTGCACTTTTGTGCCACCCTTTTTTGGCTGTTTTCAAGGTAGGGTCTCTCTCTAGCCCAGGCTGACCTAGAATTCAGAATGTACTGTCAGGGTGGGCTTGAACTCACAGCGATCCTCCTACCTCTGCCTCCCTAGTGCTGGGATTAAAGGTGTACGCCACCATGCCCAGCCTTATCTTTCTTTATTATTATTATTATTATTATTATTATTATTATTAACATATTTCGTTTGGATACATCATGTGTTGGTACCTTCTTTTCCCTCATCTCTGCCCCCATTCTGTTGGGGACGCTCCTCAGTGGGGTTATAGGTATTCCCTATAGGGTTGTGGTTTATGCATTGTGGAAGCAGCAGTTAGTTATATTTGGGGGGTGAGGAAATGCCTGCTCACTTTTTTAAAAAATTATTTCTATTTACTTGAGAGAGGCAGGTGTATAGAGAGAAAGGTAAAAACGGGCATGCCAGGGCCTTTAGCCAGTGCAAACTCCAGATGCATGTGCCACCTTGTGGGCATCCGTAATTTTGTGGGCATGTGTAACCTTGTGCATCTGGCTTACATGGGTCCTGGGGAATCAAACCTGGGTCCTTTGGCTTTGTAGGCAAGTGCCTTAACCTCTGAGACATTTCTCCAGCCCCTGTATCACTCTTTGACTAGATCAGTAAAGTTCAAGACTAAGGTCTACTCTGTGTCCACACTCTTCTTCAAGACTAGTAGAACTGTTATTCGGAGTACCTCATAACCTGAAGAAGTCAAAAGCAAATTAGAGACACCCATGCTAAAAGCGGAAAGCAAGGGGCTCGAAACATGGCTTAGCAGTTAAGTAGTTTGCCTGCAAAGGCTAAGGACTGAGGTTCAACTCCCCAGAACCCATGTCAGCCAGACATACAAGGTCATGCATGTACACAAGGTGGCATCTGCATCTGGAGTTCGAAATTGTGACTGAACTGCCATGGTGGTATACGACTTTAATCCCAGCCCTTAGGAGGCAGAGTTAGGAGTTCAAGGCTACCCTGAGACTCCACAGTGAATTCCAGATCAGCCTGGATTAGATCAAGACCCTGCCTCGACAAAAAAAAAGAATGTTTTTCCATAAACTAGATCTGCCTTTCCATAAACAACCCGAGTCCCTCCAAGGAAGGAGTTCCCCTTTTCTAGAATTAATATTTCTAGAAGGAAAAGCCTGAACCTGGCATTGTCATTGTTTAGTTCAGCCTCCATTCCAAGTCTACAAACGGCCCCAATTTGGGTCAATAGGTGAGCGGTCCCCACCCCTGCCTGCTCATGAGCAGAAGCTCTTCATAATCTCTCCTCTTTGCTTCTCTTAACCCAGTAACGTTTCTCTAAACTTTAAATTTTAAAAAGGTTATCTTGGAGCTGGAGAGATGGCTTAGTGATTAAGGCACTTGCCTGCAAAGCCAAAGGACCCAGGTTTGATTCTCCAGGACCCACGTGTGCCAGATGCACGAGGCGGTGCGTGCATCTGGAGTTCATTTGCAGCAACTGGAGCCCCTGGTGTGCCCATTCTCTCTGTCTCTCTCTTTCTTGCAAATAATAAATAAAATAAAATATTCTTAAATAAAAAGGAGTATTCTTCTCTTTTGACTGTTCATCTCTCCTGAACCTCCAAGTCCCTGCTCTGGTCAGCAGCCCCTTGTCTTAACCCATCTGGGCTGAGATGGGGGGAGCCCCCCTACTCCTACGTGTGCTCTCTACCCCTGCCTGACTTCCACATGGCAGGAGTCTCTGTACTTTTCTTCTCTTAATCTCATAAAGGTTCTTTATGTCTGGAAAAAGGAATGTGTGTGTCTCATAATCACTGGCGTATCATAATTGGCATCAGTTTTCCTTCTCTTTTTCGGCACATAAGAAAACTGACCTATCTCCTGACAGTCATCCCCGTGGCCCCTGGGATTTCGTGGAGTGCCACCCACTCGAACAAGAACAGCTCGGGCTGCTGCTCTGTGGTCTGGCTCAAGACCATAAGCTCGGTTATGTCCTCAGCTCTGCATGGTGCAGAGCACGGGGACGTTCTGAGGATGAAGCGCACTCTGGAGAGGCATGAACTGCTGTAAGCCTGCCACCCTGGCCACCTCTATTTTATTAAATCCAACCCCTTCCCACGTAGGGCCTGCACAGCTGGGCATAACATGTCTGGAAAAGGAAATTCGTTTCTCAGATGTGTGGTGTTTTGCAGAGGAAGTAAACCATAGTGTTTATTCCGCAGGCCTGCACCTGCATTGAGAAGCCTCCTCTGACCCTTGGAGGTCACCAAATAGCTCAAGGCCTCTGCACCCTTAGGGCTGGATGAGAGCCCAGATCTGCATTGGAGTGCAGGATGGTAAGCAATCCAGAAATGTTCCACTGGCCCCGTGAGGAAATGCTGTTTGCTGTAAGATCAACAAACTTGGGCTTCTCCTCAGCCGCCCTGGAGTGTAGCGAGTCCCAGACCAAAATGAACAGAAGACCACACGAATGAAAATTAAAAAGGAGAGTCTTGGGGGGCTGGAGGGATTGCTTAATGGTTAAGGTATTTGCCTGCAAAGCCAAAGGACCCAGGTTTGATTCCCCAGGACCCACGTTAGCCAGATGCACAAAGGGGCGCACCATCTGGAGTTCATTGGCAGTGGCAGGAGGCCTTAGCATACCCATTCTCTCTCTCTCTCTCTCAGTCTCTCTCTTTTTCTCCCTCTTTCTCTGTCAAACAAATAAATAAACAAATAAGTAAAAAAAAAAAAAAAAATTTAAAGGAGAGTCTAGTTGGGCGTGGTGGCGCACGCCTTTAATCCCAGCACTTGGGAGGCAGAGGTAGGAGGATTGTCTGGAGTTCAAGGCCACCCTGAGACTACATAGTAAATAAATTCCAGGTCAGCCTAGGCTAGAGCAAAACCCTACTTCAAAAAACCAAAATAAATAAATAAAAGTATAAAAATTTAAAAAGGAGAGTCTTTATTAAGCCGGCTGGTATCTTCCCCTCACAGCAAGTAGGAGAGCAGCCCTGTCCTACTTTACAGTGAGTTTTTAAAGGCAAAAACCACATTCCTTTACAGTGATCTAAAAACCTCCCAGCTACCCCCTTGCCCCATAATTGTCTTTAGCAACAGCAAGCAAGCATGATTACAAAAGCAGAAGTTTTGCAGTTAGCACCAGGCATGAAGCCTCTCTGTCTCTCTCTCTTATGAGGCCATCTTAACTCAGGGTGAGGGCAAACACCAGGTGCCTTTACAGGATCCACATCCCCATTCTTACAACTGATGCTCTGTGCTGCTCTTTACTCTCTTATGGCTTCTTGAGAATGTCAAGATGGCTGAGTGGCCTAAGATGGCTTCCCTTAGGTCTGTTCACCAAAGGTTGCTTCATTCCCCACTGGCTTTAGTAACTGGGTCAAATCTTCAACTCTTCAGTTACCACAGGCTCAGACTTGGTCCTGGGCACCATTAATTTTACCAAGGAAATTCTCTGTTGGACAAACTTGATTAGAGCATTTAAAATGTAGGGGCCTACGATTAATTCTGAAAGTAACAGGATTTGGGGCCCTGAGATGGCAGTAATCAGCATAGTGAGCCAGGGTGACCAAGAAAACAAATTTTCATACCAATTGCCTGAATGCTTACGGAATTCCTCTCAATCTTTTAGGTGTTTTCTAACTACAGACATGCTTTCTCGGATTACTCCAGAGTAGTTTGTATAGAAACAGCAAGTCTCTCCTACAGCCATTCCAAGTCCTCCTTGTTTTAGGAATAGTGGGTCCAACCCTCTCCTCTTCTGCAATACCATCTCTGCCCGGGAGTCTAGGGAGGTCTCCAGGCAGCTAATGGAGGGTTCTGCTTCTTTCAAATCAATATCAACCTGTTGGCTCAAGGTTTTAAGATTTTTGTGTCCAACAACTAAAGCAGAAGGGCCTGCTATTCCTAAGCCTGCTAGTAAAGGTACCAAGACGGGAGCTCCTCTCTTTGGCCTGTAGTTAATGGATGTGGAGAAAAGTCTCAGATGTCCCCTGACTGCGTTTCCATCATATAAATAGACCTGGGGAACTATGTGGGCCAACACACAAAATTCCTTCCATCCGCCGTCAGCACAAAGGTAGGAGTTGAGGCAGGGAATAATCTCAGATATATATTCAAACCAACAATGGCGGGGGGGGGGGGCGTTAAGAAGTACCTGTCTCCACTAGTAGCCGTTTTAAGGGTAAGGACTTGGGAGCGTGAATTCCAATCAGGGGATTGATCTATCTTATAATCACTTGTTTTTATACAAAGCCCTTGTTCTTGGAGGTCCCCCAGGGTAAGCTTAGGTTTCATTCCCCATTGGCAGAGGCCTGCTTGTTCAACCTGCTGTTGGGTCAGGTTACAGACAGTGAGACAGTCTCTGCAACAGAAGTGTTTACCCCAATACCCACATAGTCTGGGGGCTCAAGATTTATACAAAGCCAGCAGTCCTGGGTGATATTAGGGTTAGTGTTATTAATTACTGTGAACACTGGATCCAAAGTTGTGAACACCCTTTGGTAGGGGACTGGTGGAGTTGGATGGGTCCACACAGGTGGAGCAGTAGACTGCAGAGTTCTCCTGGGCCCCGGGGCATCTGGTTGACTGGATGAACTAACAATGGAGGAGCGTTTGGGCTCAGTACAGTTGATGGTTTTTAACCATCTCATTCTCTGGATTGTGAGTTTTGTTCCTGGATGTCTCCCAGATGCTTGAAATCTTATTCCCCATGTTTGTCCTATCTCCCAAGCCCCTGTAACAACTGGCTGCCAGAATTTTAAAGACATCTTATGGGGGTTGCTCCTTCCCCTTCCACACATCTCTGAAGGACTTGGTCTTTCTACAGAGATGAAAGAGTCATGGTGAGTCCAAGAGGCCTCAGTCTCACAATCCCATTTCGCACAGTGAGATTGGTCATCTCCTTGGCAGCTTGGCCCTCCATTTACTGGGCAAATATAATAATTGGATTCTTTTCAAGGCTAGAGTTCCACACTTCTAAGTGGGAACTCCCCATGCCTGTCCCATCCATATTTCTGTGAAAACCTTATTCTAGTTCCTCCCAAATAGATCACATACGTCTACTTGAAAGACAGGTTGGCCAGTGGTAACCAGCTGTTTGATTACCTGGCCAGTAGCAGTATCCCTAAGCTCCCAGGTAAGATTGCGGGGTTGCTGGGGACTTGTGTTGTAGTTGTCAGCTAAAACCACTAGAACCAAGGAAGCTAAGCATAAGAATATTAACTTAAACATGGCACAAGCAAAAAGAAGCAATAGACAATACAATATCTCATTCATGTGGTACATGTGACAGTCTTATCTTGAGTGGATCCTGGTGAGCCTCAGGTTTTCGGATGATCCAGTGGTTGTCTGGGTCCCCGGGGGCGGCCTCCTTTAGTTAGGTGTGGTTAGTACACATGAACCCTTCCCACCTACTTTTACGCAGTGGGGTTGTCCGGACTACAGTGAAGGGTCCTTGCCAGCGAGGCTCGAGGTTGCCAGGACCGTGTCTCTTTACCCACACCAGGTCTCTGGGCTCAAATGAAGATGGTAGCAGTTTTAAGTCAGGTCCCTTGTGGGCCTCTTGGACTAAGGGATGTATCTGCTGGAGAGTCCGCTGGAGAGCCTGAAGGGACTGGAGAAGGCCATGATTAGTAATTTCTGACCGATGTTCTCCCCACTTTAGGGAGTATAGGGGGAGGTCTACCATAGAGAATTTCAAAGGGAATAAGTCCCTTCTTATAAGGAGTGCATCTTACCCTTAAGAGGGCAGCAGGAAGAAGACTCGCCTAATCCCTGCTGGTTTCTGAAATTAATTTGGTTAATATTTCTTTAAGAGTTCTGTTCATCCTTTCCACCTGCCCCGAGCTCTATGGCCTACAGGCACAATGAAGGTACCACTTTAATTCTGGAGTTTTCCCTACTAATTGAGATATTTTGGCTGTGAAAGCTGGGCCATTGTCGAACCCCAGGGCTAAGGCAAGGCCAAATCTGGGGACTATTTCCTGTAATAGATTTTTCACAGTTATGTGAACAGTCTCAGTTTTCTTTTCCTCTTTTTAATTTTTTTATTTTGTTTTTGTTTTTCGAGATAGGGTTTCACTGTAGTCCAGGCTGACCTGGAATTCACTCTGTATTCTCAGGGTGACCTCGAACTTATGGCGATCCTCCTACCTCTGCCTCCCAAGTGCTGGGATTAAAGGTGTGTGCCACCATGCCTGGCTGGTCTCAGTTTTTGCAGGAAATGCTTCTGTCCACCCTGAGAAAGTGTCCACCATTACCAATAGATACTTATATCCGTCAAGTCCAGGCTTAACTTCAGTAAAATCAGTTCCCCAGTGCTCACCTGGGAAGGTTCCTCTGAATCTTACCCAAGGCTCCGCCAGGAGGAGACCACATTGATTCACTTGTTGACATGTGACACATGTGGTAACTAGATTCTTGGCTATTGGACCAAAGTCAGGGATGTGGAAATGCTAAGTAATTCCATCAGTTTAGTGGGGCCCAAGTGGGCACTTTCATGAAGATTCTTGAGCAATGTGCATCCTAAGGCACGTGGGAGAAGATCCTTTCCATCCGGCAACTTCTACCCAGAGGGTGCTGTCTTGACCTGGAGTGTGTCTCCCAATTTCATATCTTCCTCTGCATAATTGGGTCGGTTGGGCAGTTCAAGAGGAGGAGGCATCACCAGAACCTCAAGGGCCCCACTGGTTTACTACAGGTGGCTTCTCTGGCTGCTTGGTCAGCCACCTGATTCCCCAGTGCCTCCTGGTGACTCCCTCTTTGGTGGCCCCGGCAGTGGATAATAGCCACTTATTTAGGGAGCCAAATGGCCTCAAGCAGGGCCAATATCTCTTGAGTATTTTTAATTTGTTTTCCCTCAGAGGTGAGCAGTCCCCATTCTCAGTAGAGGGCCTTGCGTACATGTGCATCACAAAGGCATAATGGCTACCAGTGTACACGTTTATGACTTGGTCTTTTCCGTATCTCAAAGCCTGCCCCTGATTCCACTGGAGACGAAACTGGAACCATCAGTGAATAGCACCTTGTCAGGGCCATCCCATGGGAGGTCTGTGAGATCAGGTCAGAGACCCTGGAGAGATTCAAGGCTTGTTCAAGGCAGTCACGGATCGGTTCCTCCGGATCATCATCAGGCAGGAGAGGCTGGGCTGAGAGCAGTTGTTTTTGAGAAGCTGATCCCAGGTTTGTCTAAAAGTAGAGCCCGATGCTGGGTTATTCATGCATTTGTCCTCCACCTGTCACGGGTGCTTCTCAAGAGGGCTTCCGCCGAGTGCGGTGCCACAAGGTGGAGATCCTGTCCCAGTGTTAGCTTCTCAGCCTCTTTCACGAACATTGCAGTCGCAGCCGGCAGCAACAGGGCCCACTCGCTTGGAGAGGTGTGCTGCCGGCCGCCTCCAAGACCTGGAGTGCGAGTAAGCACCCCCTTTGCCATACCTCGCGTTTCAGCCTCATGCCGCTGGAAAGACGTCTGGACGTCAGGCAACGCAAGTGCGGGGCTGAGGCTGAGGCTTGCTTCAGTTGTTCAAACGCCTGCTGTGCAGTCTCTGTCCAATTTGAGGGGAGGGGGCGCTTCCTCACCGTGGGCTGGAATAGAGGAGCTTTGCAATTTCTGCAGAACTCAGGATCCAGAGCTGGCAACACCCAGCTGGCCCCCCACCAAATTCCCTTCCTTGTCTTTTGGTGATTGGGAGAGGGATTCTGAAGATGGCTTCAATATGTCCCTGTAAAAGTGTCCTTTTTCCTTGGTTTAAGTTATAACACAGGTAT
This sequence comes from Jaculus jaculus, assembly GCF_020740685.1. Taxonomy (NCBI): domain Eukaryota; kingdom Metazoa; phylum Chordata; class Mammalia; order Rodentia; family Dipodidae; genus Jaculus; species Jaculus jaculus. Next base: position 88,963,988 of record NC_059110.1, read on the forward strand.
ACGGCTGATGAGGTAAAAAGTTGGGCCTTTTGTGGCTGAGATCCAGTAGCCCTTTCCCCCCTGGTCCTCCAATAGATCCTCAGTGGCCCATTTATAGTCCTTCTCATCCTTTGCAGCTAGTAAGAGATCATCCACATACTGCAATAGGACTGCTTTTGGGTGAGTGGCCCTAAAGGTCTTGGCTAAGAGCCCCATCGAACAGGGTGGGGGAATGCTTAAACTCCTGCAGAAGCCTAGTCCAGGTCAGCTGTCCAGAGTAGCCTCCTTCAGGGTCATTCCACTCAAAGGCAAATATGAGCTGACCCACCTCGGCCAGAGGGGTGCAGAAGAAGGCGTCCTTCAAGCCCAGCACAGCGTCCACTTAATGGCGAGGAGGCAAGAGGCTGAGGAGGGTGTAAAGGTTGGGAACTGTTGGATGAACGGTTTCAACCCTTTTATTCACTACCCTCAGATCCTGAACTGGTCTGAAATTGTCCCTGGTTTGCAAACTGGCAGAAGGGGGGTTTTCCACTGTGAATGACACGGGACCAAGATCCCCACTTCCTTCCTTCACCTGATGTGGACTGCAATACCCCTTCTTGCCTCCATACTGATCGGATACTGTTTGGCTTGGACTGGAGAGGCTTGACTAGTCAATTGGACCACCACCAATGCATGGTCATCTGCTAGCCCCAGTGGCTGTTTTCTGCCCCCACCCTGGGGGACACAGGCCTGGAGGTCTGTTAAATAGGAACTCCCCTGGGCTACCACACTAGATGTAGTTAGGAGGTCTTCCTCGCTGAGGGGCAGGTGAGCATCTGCCCTCTAATGCTTAGCTGGGTGTGGTCTTCTTGGAAGGAGATGGTTGCCAGTAGTTTGTGTAGTAAGTGTCTGCCCAATGAAGGGTATGGGCCACCCAGAACCACTAGGAAGAAGTGGGTAATAGTTCCTTCTTCTCAGTCCATGACTTGGCCTTCTGACCAGTGGTAGGCTTGCTGGGAACCTGTGGCTCCCTGTGTTCTTAGGTTTAACAGAAAGCAGTATCTTAGAGGTGGGTTTAAGACTTTTCTTAGCACATTTCTGAAACCAAGTGGGTTTTCCAGTAGCTATCTCAATGCAAGTCAAAATGTAAGGAACCTGGTCAGGGTGTCCAGATCACCCAAGGATGACCCATTCGACTGAATACGCTCAAAGGTTCCTTCTGGTGGCCATCCACATCAAAGGACAGCCAGTCTAATTCACAGAACTTCCTCAGGGAGAAGGCATCATATGTGGCACCTAAGTCAGGTACCCACTGTTGGGAGAATGAAAAGTTAGTGAGGACACACTGCAGGGGAATAGATGTGCCAGGTATGAAGCTTGCCTGTCCCACAGTGCAGTTTTCAGATGCTGTAGCTGCCTTCCTAGGAGCACCCCCATTCCACCTCCAACCCACTGCTAGCCCAACATGTCTCCTGTTTCTTCCAGAACTAGGAACCTCTTGCTCAGACATTTGCTTGCTGGACTATTGCTCATCTGTCTCCATTACAAGATAAGCCCAGGTGAGCAGAGGGCTTGTACTGTTGAACACCCCGTCCTGGTACCCTGCACCCCACCTGGCTACTCAATGTCTAGTGTTTGGCAAATGGACCAAACCTGGGCATAGGGCAGGATGACTCTGTAACAGAAGCGTGTTCTAGGTATAATGGAAACTGGAAGGGAAGAGTGTTAACTGCACCGGAGCTGGGAGTGGGCTTTGTGGGCTTCTCTTACTGACCCTATTAATCAAAGAATGAGCATTAAAGGAGGCTGGAGCGATGGCTTAGCGGTTAAGGCACTTGTCTGCAAAGCCAAAGGACCCAGGTTTGAAACCCCAGGACCCACGTAAGCCAGATGCAAAAGGTGGTGCATATGTCTGGAGTTCATTTGCAATGGCTAAAGGTCCTAATGTGCCCATTCTCTCCCTCTCTCTCCCCCTTCCCCCCCCCCCCACACACACATAAAATAAAATTAAAAGTTTAAAAAAAAACCACAACAAAAAAGGAGCCACTGGTTTTGCCCTTCTGCCTGTTTATCCAGTGACGATATTCCACGTGGCTGTATCTGTAGCAGGCATCCTTTGGGCATTATGTGGACAGGAGTTTTGAAGCTTGCTAACTGCATGTCCTCACACCTTGTGTTTCTCCTCTGAAGAGAAACCAGCTAAGCTTCAAAATCAGACATGCCTCCAGCAGTGTGGGGAGACGTTTGATGAGGAAGGATATGCAACGCACCAAGGCAGACCTGCAAGGTTGACCTTGATCTACAGACATGTTTGTCCACTCGTGTTGTCATGGTGACATTCACACCCTAGGATAGGATGAGAAGACACAGCAACTAGAACAGGCCGCAGATTGCTGAAGTCTCAGCCTCTGCATCCTCCCTCCTTTTTTATTTTTTTTATTATTTTGGTTTTTCGAGGTAGGGTCTCACCCTGGCTCAGGCTGACCTGGAATTCACTATGTAGTCTCAGGGTGGCCTTGAACTCACAGCGATCCTCCTACCTCTGCCTCCCGAGTGCTGGGATTAAAGGCGTGCGCCACCACGCCCGGCTTTTTTTTTTTTTTTTTAATGAGTAGAAACTTTGTATGGACACATCATGTGTTGGTACCATCATTTCCCTCCTCCCTGTCCCCACTCCACTGAGGGCCCTCCTTAATGCATGTAGCAGTTTGACTCAGGTGTCCCCATAAACTTAGGTGTTCTAACTGCTAGGTCCGAAGCTGATGGCAATTTGGGAATTAAAACCTCCTAGAGGCAGTATATTGTTGGGGCAGGCTTATGGGTGTTACAGCCAGCTTCTCCTTGCCAGTGTTTGGCACACTCTCCTGCTGCTCTTGTCCACCTGATGTTGGCCAGGGGGTGATGTCCACCCTCTGCTCATGCCATCATTTTCCCCTGCCATCATTGAACTCCCCCTCAAGTCTGTAAGCCAAAATAAACCCTTTTTATCCCAGAAGCTGCTCTTGGCCGGGTGTTTTCTGCTGGCAATGCGACCCTGACTGCAGCACTGGGATTGCCGACATTCACTATGTAGCTGCCGGCCATGAGCTGTGAGAGCAGCAAGCAGATTGGGGGGTGGGGGGGGCTGCGGTCTCTGGCTATTCCTTCCCTCCTGTGGCTGTTACCTGCTTTCCAGCCCCTCTTCCTTAAACCTCCCTGAGCCTCGGCGGGGGTGCTTTAGGTCCACTTTAGTATTGAGCTCTCAGCAGCTTCCGGATGTCTGCTTTGGCGCGTTTTGAGTGTCCCCAGTGTCTGACTGCATCACCCTGCCCACTCTTACTGGCCATGATAAAAAGACACCTCTACTTGTCACTTAAAATCCAAACTCCTGAGCTGGAGAGATAGCTCAGTGCTTAAAGGCACTTGTTTGCAAAACCTAATAGCCTGGGTTTAATTCCCCAGTGCACACATCAAGCCAGACATACAAAGGGTGCACACAACTGGAGTTCATTTGCAGTACCGAGAGGCTCTGGTATGCCCAGGCCCAATCTCTATCTCTTTCTCTCTCCTTTCCTCTCTCTCTCTCTCTCTCTCTCTCTCTCTGTTTACAAATAAATAGATAAAAATATATTTTATATTTTTAAAGCGAGTGAGCAAGAGAGAGAGGGAATTGGTGTACCAGGGCCTTAGCCACTGCAGATGTGTGACCTTGCACTTGCCTCATCTTTGTGCATCTGGCTTACATGGGATCTGGAGAGCCGAACCTGGTTCCTTAGGCTTTGTAGGCAAGTGCCTTAACTGCTAAGCCATTATCTCCAACCCTAAAAATATTTTTTAAAAATGAAAACTCCTCACAGTGGCCTGCTCTGGTCTGCTGATGAAGACCACTCACTGCCCACCTGTACTCATCAGGAGCTTCAACCAGCCAAGCACTTCCCCTCTTTGGGCCAGTCTCGGGGTCCTTCAGCCACAAGCTCCTCTCACTCCCGGGAGATGGCCCTCACCTGTGTCATCCGGGATTCCCTCTCCCAGGCCTCCATTCTTTGCTGTGTGGCACCCACTGCCATGCACAATTCGCCCTGTATTCCTTTGCCCTCCACCTCTCCCACTTCACCGGGAACACTTTCAAAGAACAGCCTTTCTGTTTGATAATGCTTCTAACCCACTGGCTAGCATAGTGATTGGCAGGAGGAGAGGTGCTTAATTTGAATTTACTGTTGCCCCAACTCTGCTCCATGGGAAGAAAGAGGCCCTAACCCAAGGACAGTGGGAGTGAGTGGTCTGACGAAATGAGGGGAACCAAGGACCCCCGCTCAGCCAGCTCAGCCCACGCTGAGGTGATAGAAGAAGAGCCCTGTCATGTGGCCCCAGTCCAGGGGTATTCCCTCTGTCTATTAGGGAGCAGTCTTCCCTGTGGGGGCCTCCTTGGCTGGTTTCTAGAGTTGGGGAGCAGCTGCCTATAGTGGGACCAAAGCAGAACTCACACACTGGTTAAGTTCCATGGTGAACCCCTAGAGCGTCCTTTTCATCTTAGTAATGATAATAATTGGCATTTATCAACACATGTTCTCTCCAGAATCTGGGCTGAAGATGTTACAAACATCATTACATTTCATCCTCCCAAAAGCCCTGTGAAGTTGGAGCTCAGATGTGGATACAGGGCTTGGATGGGTTGAGAATATTGTCTGAAGCCGCCCGGTTATAAATCTAAAAAGCTTGAGCTCTTAACCATTATGCTACCCTGCCTCTCCTGAAATCTAACCTCTTCTTCTGACCAGCCTCCTGGGATCCTGTTAGCCAGTAAGACCAAGAGTTGGTTAGGGGTGAAGGGTTTGAGAGCACAGTTGAAGGGCTGGGTGGTTGACCTCATGAGAGATTTCTAATTCTGCGGGAGAGTTTGGGGTGTGTTAGGAAGATTAAAAGACTGCTTAGGGAACTGGGAAAATCTCTTTAAAAAGCTGAGAGCATTAGGTAATTAATGCTGCTGTCACAACTTAGCCATCTTGCAATGTTTTTATGGCTTAACACAAAAGGGTTGCGTCTAGTTTAAGTCACAGTCACAGGCTAAGGCAAGCTGTTAGTTCTCTGAGTGGTGACTCAGGATCCAGCCTGCTTCCATCTTGCAGCTCCATCTCAGGGGGCTTTGCTCTGTCCAACTGGAGGGGAAAGACATGTGGGGATAGTCTTGAGCTGTCTTGGACAGTAAAGGGCTGTCCACTTACATTTCCATTGGCCATTTACTTCCACTTACATTTCCATTGGCCAGAACTGAGTCTTGTGATTCCATCGCAACCCGACCACGAAGGAGTTGGGAAATACAATTTCCTTGTGTTCCTGGAAAAAAAAAAAAAAAAAAAAAAAAAACAGTGACCTAAACTCGTAACATTGCTTTTACCATACAGCACAGGCAATAAGATGCAATCAAAGTGCCTCATGTTGTCCAGCTATGAGCAACACTTACATAGTCATGGTAAACACTGGATATTAACCCAACAAAACATTCCAATATAATGTGAGAGTGAAGAGGACAGAAGTCAAAATCAGTACAGGGGAGTGGCAGAATCAGGGCAAAAGAGCTAAGCGGCGCGAGCACGCGTGTGTGTGTGTGTGTACATATGGGTTTGTGTAGGCCATGGCACACATGTAGAGATCACAAACAACCTTGAGATGTCAGACTTCACCTCCACCTTCTTGAAGACAGGGTCTGTCTTGTGTTTGCCTCTGCAAACATCAGACTAGCTGGCCTACTAATTTCAAAATTCTGACTCCACCACTCATTAGACTCCAGCTATCAGGCTTGCATAGTAAGCACTTTTAATTACTGAGCCATCTCCCCAGTCATAAATATTTTTTGATGTGAATTTAGTAGATAATGCAAACATATTTTAAACCAAGAAACAGTAGTTTGAACAGTTTATTTAGAAATGCAAGAGAGACAGGTGTGGAGGCACATACCTTTAATCCCAGCAATTGGGAGGCAGAGGTAGGAGGATCACTATGAGTTCTAGGCCACCTTGAGACTACATAGTGAGTTCCAGGTTAGCCTGGGCTAGAGTGAGACCCTACCTCAAAAAATAAGAATTAAAAATTAAAAAAAAAATAGGGCCAGGCATAGTGGCACAGGCCTTGAATCCCAGCACTTGGGAGGCAGAGGTAGTAGGATTGCCATGAGTTCGAGGCCACCCTGAGACTAGATAGTGAATTCCAGGTCAGCCTGGGCTACAGTAAGACCCTACCTCTGAAAACCAAAATAAATAAATAAATGTGGTAGAATAAGGCCTAGTGGATTAGGCCTGTGATTTCAGCAACTTGGAAGCTTGAGGCAGGAAGATGAAAAATTCAGCACATGTGTGGGCTACTCAGTAAGTTGAAAGCCACCCTGGATAGCTTAGCAAAATCCTCCTTCAGTGCTGGAGAGATGGCTCAGTGGTTAAGCTGCTTTCCTGCAAAGCCTAACAACCTGGGTTCAATTCCCTAGTACCTGTGTTAAGCCAGATACACAAAGTGTTGCATGCATCTGGAGTTTGTTTATGCAGTGGCTAGAGGCCCTGGTGCGCTCGCTCTTGCTCTCTCTCTCTCTCTCTGCTTGCAAATAAATAAATAAAATAGGGCTGGAGGGATAGCCTAGCGGTTAAAGTGTTTGCCTGCAAAGCCGAAGGACCCAGGTTCGATTCCCCAGAACCCATGTTAGGCAGATGCACAAAGGGGCATACCCGTCTGTTGTTCTTTGCAGTGGCTGGAGGCTCTGGAATGTCCATTCCCTCTCTCCCCCACCCCAATTTCTCTGTCAAATAAATAAATAAAAATAAAATATTGTAAAATAAATAAAATATTTTTTAAATCCTCCTTCAGAATTTTAAACAAATTACAAAGGGCTGCGGATGCAGCTCAATGAGAGTGCTTGCCTGGCGTGCGCAAGGCCTGAGGGGCGTCCCCAGCACCACAAGGAAGGGAACGAAGCGGAAACGCATTATAACCTGAAGTGGGTCGTGACTTCAAACTATGAAGCAAGCAGAGCGGCGCGCTGGCGGGATCAAGCAAAGGAGGGAGCTCATAGGGATCAAGCAGAGGAGGCGCTGGCAGGGATCAAGCAGAGGAGGGCTCTCATAGGGATCAAGCACCCCCATCCTCCTTCCTTCCTCCAAGCAGGACTTTATTCGCAGACTTAAGAGATCCCAAAGTCTTGAGCCTTTGGAAATCGGACCCAATTCGAAACCACAAGCCAACACTTCCTCTGGAGACCGGCAGGTCCTTTCAAACCCAACTTCCCCTTCGCGTCTTGCAACAATGACAGGAGAACTCTGTGACCCACAACACCCTCAGCAAACATCCTCACCTCACTCGCTCCAAAAGTCACCATCGGACGTTGGAGAGACACTCTGCACCGGGTTAGGAGGTTCATTCAAGATATCTCTTCATGTTTGGATATGCAAAGGCTGTCCTCAAGCCAGCCCAAGGCCTCTAAGACAAGGAAGTGCAGTCCCTGAGTTGTTTCCACAAAGCTGGAGATCCTCCCTGGAGGCATGTGAGTGCCCTGGAGAGGTTTTGCTATTCCTAGGAGCCATCACATGTGCCAGGCACAGTGTCTTTATTTGCTTTGACACCTTTGATCCACTGAATGACCCAGAGAGGCAGGATCTACTGTAGTGCCCTGCCGCCACCCCCCCCCCCCATTTCACCAAGATTAAACAAGTACCAAGAGACTTAGTCATCTCCACAGGTGCGCATGCTAGCAGGGGCAAAAGACGCTAAGCAATCTGATGTCAGAGTCAGGCGCTGGAATTCAACAGAATTCAACTGTGCCAGGCATGGTGACACAGGACTCTAAACCCAGCATGTGAGAAACTGAAGCAGGATTATGCAGTCAAGGCCAGCCTAGGCTACAGAGTGAAATGTTGTCTCAAAAAAAAGCGCCTTGTATAATGACACATGACTGAGGCAGAGGATCTCCTTGAGTTAGAGGCCATCCTGAGACTACACAGTGAATTCCAGGTCAGCCTGGGCCAGAGTGAGACCCTCATCAGTTAAAGGCATTTGTCTGGGCTGCAGAGATGTTTTGGCTTAGTAGCTAAGGCACTTGCCTGCAAAGCCTAAGGACCCAGGTTTGATTCCTAAGGAGCTAGGTTCAATCCCCAGAACCCACATAAGCCAGATGCACATGGTGGCATATGTATCTGGACTTCGTTTGCAGTTGCTAGAGGGCCTGGTGTGCCCATTCTCTCTCTCTCTCTCTGTTTTGCCCTCTAATAAATTAGTAAAATCTTTTTTAAAAAAATGCTTGCTTAAAAAAAAAAAAAAAATGCTTGCTTGAAAAGCCTGCCAGCCTGGTACCCACCTAAAGCCAGATGCCCAACATGTGCATGTGTCTGGAGTTCATTTGCAGCAGCGAGAGGCCCTAGTGTACCCATGCTCCCGCTCTCAAATAAATAAAACTACTTTATTCCGAGGGGGGAGGCACACCAGGGTCTCTTGCCACTGTAAACTTCAGGCATACGTGCCACTTTGTACATCTGGCTTTACATGAGAACTAGGGAATTGAACCTAGGCCAATAGGCTTTACAAACAAATAAATGCCTTTACGTGCTGAGCAATTTCTCCAGCCCCAAACAGAAAATAGTTTAAAAAAGGCCAGGCGTGGTGTTGCACACTTTTAATCCCAGTGCTTGGGAGGAAGAGGTAGGAGAATCACCCCTGAGTTTAAGATCATCCTGAGACTACATAGTGAATTTCAGGTCAGTCTGGACTAAAGTGAAACCCTACGTCAAAAAAAGAAAAAAAAAAAAGAAAAGAAAAAAGAAAGAAAAAAGGAAATAGTAGAAAGGAGTTCTGGAAAGATGGCTCAGCAGTTAAGGCACTTGCCTGCAAGCCTAATGACCAGGGTTCAGTTCCTCAGTGCCCATATAAAGCCAGATGCACAGAGTGGTGAATGCATCTAGAGTTCGTTTGCTGGATGCCCTGGCTTGCTCTCGCTCTCACTGTCTCTCACCTTGCAAATAAATAAACAAATAAATAATGTTTTTAAAACAAAAAAGTTGGCCTGGGGAGATAGCTCCAGAGTACAGAGTTTGCCTCCTAAGCCCAAGGATGTGAATGCAATCTCCCAGAACCCAAGAAAATTCTACCCAGGTGCCATGGCTCACTTCTATAATCCCAGCACTTGGAAGGCTGAAGTAGGATTATCACTGTGACTTCTAGGCAAGCCTGGACTATATAGTGAGTTCCAAGTCAGCCTGGGCTAGAGTGAAACCCTGCTGAAAGAAAAGAGAGAGGGGGCTTGAGAGATGGCTTAGTAGTTAAGGTGCTTGCCTGCAAAGCCAAAGAACCCAGGTTTAGTTCCCTAGGACCCATGTAAGCCAGATGCACAAGGGGCACATGCATCAGGAGTCCTTTTGCAGTGGCTGGAGGCCCTGACACGGCCATTATCTCTCTCTTTCTTTCTCTCTCTCTCTCTTTCTCTCTCTCTTCCTGCCTATTTCTGTATCTTTCTCTCAAGTAAATAAAAAATAAAATATATTTTTAAATTTTTTTATTTCTTTATTTGAGAGTGACAGACACAGAGAGAAAGACAGATAAAGGGAGAGAAAAAGAGAATGGGCGCGCCAGGGTTTCCAGCCTCTGCAAATGAACTCCAGACATGTGTGCCCCCTTGTGCATCTGGCTAACGTGGGACCTGGGGAACCGAGCCTTGAACCGGGGTCCTTAGGCTTCACAGGCAAGCGCTTAACCACTAAGCCATCTCTCCAGCCCTTTTTTTAATATTTTATTTTTTATTTATTTATCTGACAGAAAAAGAGGGACAGAAAGAGAGAGAGAATGGGCACAACAGGGCCTCCAGCCACTGCAAACAAACTCCAGATGCATGCGCCCCCTTGTGCAGCTGGCTAACGTGGGACCTGGGGAATTGAACCTAGGTCCTTTGGCTTTTCAGGCAAATGCCTTAACCGCTAAGCCATCCCTCCAGCCCTAAAATATTTTTTTTTAAAAAAGACCTTAGCTAGGCATGGTGGCTCATGCCTTTAATCCCAGCACCCAGGAGGCAGAGATAGGTGGATCACTGTGAGTTTGATGCCAACCTGAGACTATATAGTTAATTCCAGGTCAACCTGGACCAGAGTGAGACCCTACTTTGAGACCCTACCTTGAACTCCCCCCCCCACCCCGCCAAAAAAAAAAGCTTAGTGCCCATGGGATTTCATACCAGGGCAAGATCTGGAAGGCCTTCCTTCTCACCTCCTTTCTCCTCTTCTCCCCTCTCCTTCTCTCCAGCTGATGGGTATTTGGGTCGTGTCCAGTTTCTCACTGGTTTGAATGCTGGGCCTCCCAAGTCTGCCCAGGCCTGTACCTGGCTCCTTTCCCTACATCCTGAGTCACACTGGGTGGGAAGGCTTCTTTGAAGACGCCTCGGGGTGGGGGGTAACTGAGAAGCACCTCTTGGTACAGCCTCACCCCAACAGAGGGAAGCGCAGAAGAGACACAGCTGTGCATGTCCAGTGTCACCTTGTGTGACTCCAAGCACAATCCATTTGCTATTTACCCACATTCACAGTCATATTGGTCACCACTCAGCTTTCAAAGCCCTCACCTGCCCTCTGTCTCAATGGGCACAAGCTATGTGTTCCTCAAGCCACAGGCCTAAGCAAAAGCTAGTCACTTCCGGGTGTCCAAGGAGGACAGGTGACCTTGATGGCTTTTAATCTGTTTCATATTGGAGCTGGGGTTTAGTTCCATGGTAAAGTGCTTGCCTAGTGTGCATGAGGCCCTAGGCGAGAAAGAAAGAGAGAGAGAGAGAGATTGTGTGTGTTAGCCTATTTAATTCTTAGGGAGAACCAGAGAATTCTGTGACCAAAATAAAATGTGAACCCTCAAATGAGAATGAGAAAGAACAAACTGATTCTATTGACCCTGAAATAAAAAACACAAATATATATATTTTTTTCCTGGACACAAATCAAAGGCAAGGTTTCCCAGAAAATACCCCATGAGCTGTTTGACCTTGATTGTGGGCATTGGAGTCAGTAAAACTAAGCCTCATTCCTCTGTGTGTAGAACAAGGATATATTACCTCTCCCCACCCCCAAACTCGGCCATCAGTGAACCCTCCCCTGAAACAACCCCCTTTTCTGTGGCTTTGCCACACCCCTTTTGGATTACATTCTGTCACCAGAGACTAACTTTATTCTGTTTATGCCTCCTCATCTTAGTGAGGGCGGGAAGACAGGTTCCGGCCTCCAAGTTTTTGCACAAAATGGGACGGGAAGGACAGCTGCCCCCTTGATCGCTCACTAGGACAGCCGGTCCAGGCTGGTTCCTGATGCTTCCTGTGGATGCTTCTCTACCTAGGGACCTTCCACCTGCTCTGAGACTTGTGTGAACCCAATTTCCATCTAAAATGGAGCCAGTACTGCACCTGGTTCCCTTCTCTATCATCAGCAAAACACCAGAACGATGGTTGTGTTACCTGAGAGTTTGCAAAGTTGAATGTATTCTCTAAGTCATGAGTGTGGGCTTCCTGAAGGAAAAAAAGGAGATTTAAGGCAGTTTCAAACAAATTTCACTTTAAAGATCATTAAAATTACATACTATTTAGATTTAGGACATCTTACTAGAAATTTGATGACAGAATTCTATTCACTTTGGATAGATGCACAATGATATTATGCCTATGATTTTAAATTTTTGCTTCATTTTTATTTATTTATTTGAGAGCGACAGACAGAGAGAGAAAGAGGCAGAGAGAGAGAGAGAATGGGTGCGCCAGGGCTTCCAGCCACTGCAAACAATCTCCAGACGCGTGCGCCCCCTTGTGCATCTGGCTAACGTGGGACCTGGGGAACCGAGCCTCGAACTGGGGTCCTTAGGCTTCACAGGCAAGCACTTAACCGCTAAGCCATCTCTCCAGCCCATCATATATTATTTTATGTTCTTTTTTTTTTTTTATTTGAGAGCAACAGACATAGAGAGAAAGACAGATAGAGGGAGAGAGAGAGAATGGGCGCGCCAGGGCTTCCAGCCTCTGCAAACGAACTCCAGACGCGTGCGCCCCCTTGTGCATCTGGCTAACGTGGGACCTGGGGAAGCGAGCCTTGAACCGGGGTCCTTAGGCTTCACAGGCAAGCGCTTAACTGCTAAGCCATCTCTCCAGCCCTCATCATATATTATTTTAAAAGAAGTGTCAGACCTCATATCACCTTATTTGCTATTTTAGTAAGTTTCTCCAAAGTATTAGGACTTGTTTTTAAAAAAATAGGCATGGGCTATCTATCTGTCTTTCTCTCTGTGTCTGTCGCTCCCAAAAAAATAAATAAATAAATAAATAAATAAAAATAAATAAAAAATAAAATAATATATGAAGCCAGGCATGGTGGCACGTGCCTTTAATCCCAGCAGTTGGGAATCCGAGTTTGAGGATCATCATGAGCTTGAAGCCACCCTGAGACTACATAGTGAATTTCAGGTCACCTTGGGTTAGAGGGAAGCCCTACCTCAAGAAACAAAAACAAATGATATATGAGGGGGCTGGAGAGATGGCTTAATAGTTAAGGTGCTTGCCTGCAAAGCCTAAGAACCCATATTTGACTCCCTAGATCCCATGTAAGCCAAACACAGAAGGTGACACATGAACAATGTTGCGCATGTGTATAAGGTGGAATTTGATTACAGTGGCTGGAGGCTCTGGCATGCCAATTTTCTCTCTCTCTCTCTCTCTCATTTAAAAAAAAAAAGAGCAATCTGTCGAGCTTGCCTGAAAAAAAAATTTTTAAGATAATAATATATGAGGGCTGGAGAGATAGCTCAGTGATTAAGGCACTTGCCTGCAAAGCCAAAGGCCCCAGATTGGATTCCTCATTACCCATGTAAACCCAGATGCACAAGGTAATGCATAGGTCTGGAGTCTGTTTGCAGTGGATAGAGACGCTGGCACTCCCATTCTGCCATTTTCTCTCTCCCTCTCTCTCTCTCATCTATCTGCCTTTCTCTTTCTCTCTCTCTCTCATAAATAAACAAAATATTAAAATAATACATGAAAGTTGGTTGTGGTGTCTCATACCTATAACCCCAGCACTCAGGAGACTGAGGCAGGAGGATCATTCGTTCCAGCCCAGCCTACGCTATATAGCAAGGAGAGATTTTCACTTCTAATCAAAAAGGAATAAAAGAGACCAGATGTAAACACCTGTCTGAAGCCACCAAGACAGATATGAAGTGTAAGGGTCCAAGAATTGCTAAAGAAAGACCACAGACTCAAATAGTATGTAAAAGCAGAGCATTTATTTTTAGAATCAGCCAGCATGCAGGGGTCAACCATTCATACAAAATGGCAACCGCAAGAGGAGCACTCAGGCGCCTTTTAAGCACATCTAGGGGCATTCCAGGCGGGTTAGGCAATCTTTCAACGTGATTGGCTAGGCAAGCAGCAGTTACAGTTGTATGTTTTTGATTGGTTGGAGCAAAAGGTGCAAAAGGGACAGGTTTAGGCATGTCTGGACATGTCTCCAGGAACTGACTCAGGCCCCTGGATGGCTATCTTCCCAGGCCACATGTCAGGGTCACTGTTGATTAACAGCCCTTTGTTCGTGGTTTTTCCCTGAAGTGTTGCCTGCCTTTCTGGGAAACTGAAACTTAGGCCTAGTTAGGGTGACACCTTACTGAAGCCTGTCATGGCGTCAGTTTGGTCCCTTCAGAAGCAAGAGTTTTAGGCCATCAGACGCTGTGGTTCCCAGATTGTGGCAAATAGACAAGGATAACCCTGAGGGCTCCTGATATTTTATTTTAAGCATTCAGGAGGCAGAAGTAGGAGGATCACTGTGAGTTTGAGACCACCCTGAGACTACAAAGTGAGTTCCAGGTCAGCCTGGACTTGAACAAGACTCTGCCTTGAAAACAAAAGCAAAAACAAAATTGTTTTAATTATGATAACATTCCATGAAGTCGTATTTAATATTCAAATTAGTGCTCTTTATGGATTATTGTCGCGAGCACTCTCAAAGATGATTGGTTGAGAGGATTCCCCCGGCAAAGGTCAATAATACTCAGACACTGGTATACTCGCAAAGGAGTTTACTGGGATGAAAGTAACACACAAGCAAGTCCAAACTATCACAACTAATATTATAGCTAATATAATATATAACCAAATTATATTCATCACTACTAACACAAGAATATTTCTAACGAGTCTAACATGTATACAACCTGATATCGCGAGACTTGGGACGCAGTATCGCGAGACTCGGTCTCAACGCGAGACTCGGTCTGCGAGATTTCTGACGTTTTACAACCTGGTGGCGCGGGTCCGTGCTCCGACTTTTCTCTCGGTTCGCGGTGTTTCAAGGCGAGTCTCGGTGTGTCGGGCAGATGAATTCGGATCGGTGATGCGTCTCGCGGAGGTCTCAGTCCGGACTGCTGAGCAGCCGTTCACTCAGTCATAGTGTCGGGAGGACTGGGACAACGGCTGCTGAGCAGCTGGGGTTTTTGTATTTTCCACTACTTATCTAGGGTTCCACACACACCTTCTGCTAATCTCTTACTATGTCATTGTACTCTTAGTTTTTTGCTTACAAAGTTTGACTTTGCATTTTTACTCTCACACACAAAGAAAAACAAACTTATTTATCTAAACTGTCCCTGGACCATATGTTGGTCCTTACATGCTCATAACAGATTATATTCTAATAAAGTGTTTCTTCTCAAAATAAAAAAATATATATTTTAATTTATGTATTTATTTACCAGAGAGAGAATGGGCACACCAGGGCCTCTAGCCACTGCAAACGAACTCCAGAAGCATGTGCCACCATGTGCTTCTGGCCTCTGTGGGTTCTAGGGAATCAAACCTGGGTCCTTTGGCTTCACAGACAAGCGCTTTAAGTGCTAAGCCATCTCTCCAGCCCTCAGCTTCTTTCTTAACCCTCCCCCACGTCACAGTTCCTATTCCAGTGGACGTATTGCTGTAAATACTGGAAATTCTCTGACTTCACCATGCTGGCTCCGGCCCCTGATATGCAGTTTCTTCCCCCCATGTTTCCTTCCTCCCCTCTTCTGTCTGGCCAGTTCCTTCAGCCGTCTCCTAAGACCACTTCTCCAGGACACGGCCCTAGCCGCAGAAGACGGCCCTGGGTAGCCTTCCCGTCGGCTCCCTAGCTCCACAGCCCTGCTGACCGTGCTGCCTGAGAAGTGTGTCTGTCCGCCTTCCCCGGGAGCCGGCGAACTCCCCGGGAGCAAGGACAGGCTCCTATTCACTGCTGAGCTCCCGCACAGAGCAGACACTCGGCAAATAGCTGTCAACCTCTCGTGGCTTAAATAAATAACCATGGCGCAGGGCTGGCTTCCCGCAGTCAGCATTCGCTGTCTGCCTCCGAACCCACAGCCTCACAGCCCGGCGGCACCTGTGAAGGTTGGAGAGACGCTTACAACCGCCCTCTAGCTGTGCTGATTGTTTTTTATTTTTTATTTACTTATTTATTTGAGAAAGAGGGAAAAAAAGGCAAAGAGAGAATGGGTATGCCACAGCTTCCAGCCACTGCAAACAAACTCCAGATGCATGTGTCACCTTATGCAAGTGGCTTATGTGGGTTCTGGGGAATCGAACCTGGGTCCTTTGTCTTTGCAGGCAAGTGCCTTAGCCACTAAGCCATTTCTCCAGCCCAAGCTAATTTTGTTTTCGTTTTTGTTTTACGAGGTAGGGTTTCACTCTAGCCCAGGTTGACCTGGAATTCAGTACGTAGTCTCAGAGTGGCCTGGAACTCACAGCCATCCTCCTACCTCTCAAGAGCTGGGATTAAAGGCATGCACCACCACGCCTGGCTCCTAAGCTAATTTTTTTTTTTTTAAGGTGGCCTGAGCTGCCTCCACCTCCACCCCTGTCAGGTATATTTTCCAAACTGGCTGCACTCTGGAATCAAATAGAGAGCTTCAAAGAATACTAATGCCTGGTCTCACTGCTAAAGGTTATTATGTAGCGGTCTGGGGCATAGCTCTGCTCCCTGAGGGTACTGGTGACTCTCAGGTGGGGCCAGGAAACACTGCTGTAAGAACGATGTTCCCTTGAAGCATGGCTCCTATCCACCCTTCAAACCCAAGACAAATGTCGCCTCCTTGAAGAAGGCTTTTGCACGCGCGCGCACGCACACACACACGCATGCACGCACCCCTCAGAACTACTTCCTTACTTCTCAGTTCCCCTTCAGTGTTCTAAAGTGGCATTTGTCCCACATCATCTCTAATGGCCAGCGCAGCATCCAACACATTGAAGATGCTCCACAGACTCTCCATGAGCAAATGTGTGAATGAGCCGTCTCCTGATTCAGACGTTCTGGCTGAGATCCCAGGTCCCAGGCAGGAGCTGGACGTTGGCATGCAGTGGGCAACAGTCCCAGGAAGAAGAGAGGGAGGCCGAGTTCGTTGCAAGCCAACCGGAGGGCAGTGCATACCCAAGGTCGTTGCTGCAGCCCCAGAAGTTACGATGGCTAAGCCACAGGCAGACAAGACCGTTAGACAGAGTTTGCTCCTCGGCACTCTCCCCATCCGGCTGATGGATGCGTGGAGAAGGCGCTGAATAAATCATGAAATGATGGCCCAGCAAGGGCCAAGGACAAGAAGGGCTCTGACAGCCACGTGTAAAAACAAGAGCCCAGGTTCATTGGATCTGGCAGGCATGCTAAATCTTCCCTCTCAGCACTGGGATCGTGAAAGAGGCTTGCCGCCGCCCCAGCCCTAGAAGGGTACGACCCCATCAGCTGTGGACGCTTCCACACTCCCGGCCAGCGGCCCACACCATGGTCCGTGTCCTCACGCCACCGCTCCCCGCCCGCCCGCCTATCAGGAGCAAGTAGGAAGAGTTTTTCAAAAAGAGCCAAGCCCAGCTTCTCCATCCCCCCTTCCCCCACCATGAAGGTTCTAGCTTAATTGATACAAGAAGGGCTCAGTATTAGGATTCAGAATCTTCCCCAGGCTTCCCTGATATATCTCTGTGAGGTTTGAAGGGAACAGAAACTCCCACTTGGGCTAAAATAGTCGTGAGTGTCTGGGAAGGGACACAACCAGGGTGCCTGAAGTGTTTCTCAATAGGCTTGGGCAGGAGATGTCATACATGACCATATGCGCTGGACATTCACTGCGCTGCTATTCTCCCACCAGGGGCTGGAGACTGGGCTTCCTTTCCAGAACAGGGCCAGATCCCCTCCTCACTCTATGCCCCAGGCAAGTGGTGGGTACCTGTGGACCTCAGGATAGCTGGCTGGGCCCTAAAACATGATCTGTGAGCTCAGTGGCTGGGCACACATGCCTTCTTAATTTGTCTCTCTCTCATTTTATAACAGGGGTGGGAGGGGGAAAAGAATTGGCACACCACGACCTCCAGGCACTGTAATGGAACTCCAGACACGTGTGCCACCTTATGCACATGTGCAACCTTGCACACTTGTGTCACCTTGTGCATCTGGCTTACATGGGACCTGGAGAGTTGAATATGGGTTCTTACTTCACATGCAAGTGCCTTAACCGCTAAGCCATCTCTCCAGCCCATACATGTCCTCTTTATAGCAATAGAAAATATAACACAACCCACTTACAGCATTGTAAATTTTCTGATAGCCACGTTTTTGAAAGTAAGAATGGGAGCTGGAGAGATGGCTTAGCGGTTAAGGCACTTGCCTGCAAAGTCAAAGGACCCAAGTTCAATTTCCCAGGGCCCACATAAGCCAGATGCACAAAGTAGCACATGTGTCTGGAGTTTGCACCAGCTGAAGGCCCTGACATGCCCATTCTCTCTCTCCCTCCCTCCCTACTCTTTCTTTCAAATAAACAAATAAAAATAAAATATTTTTAAAGAGTAAGAATGGGGCTAGTGTAATGGCTAAATCAATAAAATGCCACATAAGTGTGAGGACCTGAGTTCAGATCCCGAGGCCCCATGTAAATTCCAGGCATGGTAATGTGTGCCCATAATTTCAGTGCTTATAAGAAAGAGGTAGGTGGATCCTCGGGGAAAACTAGCTAGCTAGATTAGGTGAGTTGGTGTGCTCTGGATTCAATGAGAGATTCGGTGTCAATAAACAGAGTGATGGAGAAGACACCAGTGTTGACCTCTAACCTCCACACATATGTACACACATGTGTGCCCATACATCTGAAAATGCAGGCACACCTGCACACACACTACACACAGAAAAAACATTTTTAATTAAAGAGCGGGAGGTGGGACTGGAGAGATGGCTCAGCAGTTAAGGCACACAGCGTGACTGCCTGAATCAGATTCCCCAGTACCCACGTACAGCCAGATGCACACGGTGGTTCATGCGTCCGGAACCACAAGGAAACCAAGCTCCTTCCACCACACACACACACACACACACACACACACACAGTGGGCCTTTTTTATATAGTAGCTTTGGTAAATGAATGCATTCTCCTGTTTTGCAAAAGGCAATTCTCCACAAAATGCTGTGCAAATGTGGAGACTGGATGGGCCTGGAGGACTGTGGGAGAGCCCAGCAGGGTCCTCCTCACCCATCCCCACCCTGAAGGGCGTCTTGGTCAGGGGAGCTTCCGCAGCAGTGAGAACAGAAAGGGGCAGATGCTGTGGTAGCCATAAAAGCTGCTTCCCTCTGGCCACTATATTTTCAAAGTTCCGAGCCAGATTCTCTTTCGCAAGAGCTGGATTCACCTATGATAGGAAGATAGTCTTTTTTTTTTTTTAAAGGAAAAAATCCACTCATGGGGCTCTTTGTGGTGAAGATGTAAAGTAAATGCTCCCGTCACTATGGAGACAGAGCAGACAGCATGGCTCCTGGAACCTAATGAGGTCAGGAGATGCTGGAAACGAGCACCCATGAAGCAGAAATTTCTTTTTTTTTTTTTTTTTTTTGTACCAGGTCTGGATATGGGCTGACCCGTGCAGAAAACCATTTCTTAATGCGCACAGCGATCATCTTTTATGTAGGCAACACTCAAGGAGAGGGGAAACTGAGGCAGGCCGGAGCTTCGCCTAGAGCTGGAACACAGAGTAGGAAGGGCCTGGCCAGACTTCAGTGCCGTGACCCCTAGAACACACGGCTAATGGTTAATGTCCCCGCAGGAGGCCGTGCAAGACCGAGGCTACACCATGAGGCTTTGGGGATACACTGTGCTCTCGATGCAGAAACACACCGCGGAGGGGGAACAGTTAGTTGTTCATCTACCAGGAGGAGGCGTCCGGACTGTCCCTCCCGAGAAGGGCGCCCCCCCCCCCCCGGGAGTATGGAAGCTGGACCTGCAGAGACTCTCCCGAAAGGGAAAGCAGTGTCCCTGCTCTGTGGGTAGGAACGCACGACTGGGCAGGAACCAACTGGGTTCTATGACTTCTCTGCCCTTGTCCCATCCAGGTGGCTCAAATGGTAAAGTGGCAAGCAGGATTGGAAGAGTTGAACGTGAAAACTTCTCCAGAGGGCTAGAGAGATCGCTTACTGGTTAAGGCACTTGCCTCAAAGCCTAAGGGCTCAGGTTCAATTCCCCAGTGCCCATATTGAAGCCAGATGCACAAAGTGGTGCATGCCTCTGGAGTTCATTTGCAGTGGCTAGGGGCCCTGGTGTGCTCTTGCTTATCTATCTATCTATCTATCTATCTATCTATCTATCTATCTATCTATCTATCTATCTCTGCCTCTTTCTCCTCTCTCATCTATCTATGTATCTACCGATCAATCGATCTATCTATATCTGCCTCTTCTCTCTCTCTCTTTCATAACTAAAAATTAAATTAAAAAAAATTTCTGAAGAGTTGCCAAAATAGGGAGGCACAGAATACAGTTTAAGAGTGCAGCCTGAGCCAGGGGTGGTGGAGTACACCTTTAATCCCAGCACTCAGGAAGCAGAGGTGATCGCCATGAGTTTGAGGCCACCCTGAGACTACACAGTGAATTCCAGGTCAGCGTGAGCTAGAGTGAGACCCTACCTCGGAAAAAAAAAAAAAAAAAGATGGGCTGGAGAGATGGCTTAGCGGTTAAGCGCTTGCCTGTGAAGCCTAAGGACCCCGGTTCGAGGCTCGGTTCCCCAGGTCCCACGTTAGCCAGATGCACAAGGGGGCGCACGCGTCTGGAGTTCGTTTGCAGTGGCTGGAAGCCCTGGCGCGCCCATTCTCTCTGTCTCCCTCTATCTGTCTTTCTCCCTGTGTCTGTCACTCTCAAATAAATAAATAAATAAATGAACAAAAAATATTTAAAAAAAAAAAAAAGAGTGCAGCGTGGATGTGAGATAATGTGGTAGAGGTCTCTCTCCAGCTACCCACTGAGACTGGAACTGTTTTCTCACTGAGCTGGGTACCTTTGTGTCTCTAGCTGAACCTGGCACAGAAAAAGGGGTTCAGTCATTACCAGCCACATGAAGTGGGATGCCAAGAGTAATTCTTCAGAGGAAAATAAGAAGCATGAGGCCCTCACAGGTCACAGAGGAGGACTGGGCAACCATGACTCTTCTGTCTCTGGTACCTCTCCAGAGAAAAGAAGCAGCCAGCCTCCTGTCCTCAAACATGTCCTCTCCACAGAACTCGCCTCCCTGAGCAGTATTATTGAAAAGCCAGCAGAAAGCTATAACCAGAGAGGGAATGGAGTACAGCAAGCCTCTTGTCTAGGCAGGTACTCTGAAGATGAAGATGGAAATGCTGAGGAGCGAAACCCTGCATAGGCTTGACAGACGACCAGGATAAGCTAGCTAGACTACCACCCAGCCAGCCTTCCCAGCAGAGGCCTGAAGTCTTCTCTAAAATTAACTTCTCCCCCAGGCACCCCAATAAGGATGCTAATTGCATCTCAGAGTTCTCCTTGCCTGGATGCAGAAGTCATCAAGAGACCAAGAGAGAGTTAGGGCCTGACCAATCCTTCAGAAGGATTAAGAGCAAGGTGGCCCTGCCCACAGCATCCAAAGCGGAGGGATTTAAGCAACCATGGCTCTGTTCTCTGCAGCACTCCTGATGAAAAGTTCTGGCATGGTTCAAGTACTCAGTTGATTAAGCAAAAATAAAGAAAGAAAAAAAAAGAAATTAGGGCTGGAGAGATTGCTCATTGGTTAAGGCACTTGCCCTTAAAGCCTAACGACTGGAGTATGATTTCCCCAGTACCCACGTAAAGCTAGCTGTACAAAGTGACGCATGTGTCTGGAGTTCATTTGCAGCAGCTAGAGGCCCTGGTGCTCTCATTCTCTCCCTCCCTCCCTCTCTCTCTCTCTCTCTCTCTCTGTGTGTGTGTGTGTGTGTGTGTGTGTGTGTGTGTGTCTCTCTCTCTTTCCCAGGCATGGTGGTGCACGCCTTTAATCCCAACAGTTGGGAGGCAGAGGTAGGAGTATTTCTGTGAGTTTGAGGCCACCCTGAGACTCCACAGTGAATTCCAGATCAGCCTGGGCTAGAGCAAGACCCTACCTTGAAAACCAAAGGGGGAAAAAAAAAAAAGAGTAGGAGGATCACTGTGAGTTCCAGGTCAGCCTGGGCTAATGTGAGGTCATGCCTCAAACAAACAAATAAAACACAAGAACAACAACAAAAAATACAAGGACATCACAAGATGACCAGAGTTCATGGTGGTGGTGGTATATTTAATACCACTGAGCCTTACACTTAAAAATGAGTCAGGCATGGTGGTGTACACCTTTAATCCCAACACTGGGAAGGCAGAGGTAGGAGAATCACCGAGAATTCAAGGCCACCCTGAGACTAATTCCAGGTCATCCTGGGCTGGAGTAAGACCCTACCTCAAAAAAACAAACAAACAAAAAAAAACCACAGAAACAAAAAATAGTTAAAATGGGTTGGAGAGATGGCTTAGCAGTTAAGGCATTTGACTGTGAAGCCTAAGGACCCAGTACCCCTCAAATAAATTAATTAATTAAATATTTTTAAAAGAACAAAAAAGGGGGGATAAAGAGATGGCTTAGTGGTTAAGGTAATTGAAGCCTAAGGATCCAGGTTCAATTCTCCAGTACCCATGTGAGCCAGATACATAAAATAAAATTTTAAAAAGTTAAAATGTGGGCTGGGGAGATAGCTCAGCAGTTAAGAGCGCTTGACACTTGAGCATAAGAAGCTTCTCAAGCTGGACGTTGCCAAGTTCAGCACCCTAGAACCCATATAAAAAGCCGGCCATTGGCCCTGAGAAATGGATCGGTGGTTAAGACACTTGCTTGCAAAAGCCTAATGCTCCAGGCTTGATTCCCTAACACCCACATGAAGCCAGATGCCCAAAGTGGCACATGCATCTGGAGTTCATTTGCAGTGGCAAAAAAGCCCTGACATTCATTCTCTCTCTCTCTCTCCCCCTCCCTCCCTTCCTTTCTCTCTGCTTGAAAATAAACGCATGAAAATATTTTTTAAAAATACTAGGCATGGGGCTGGAGAGATGGCTTAGCGGTTAAGCGCTTGCCTGTGAAGCCTAAGGACCCCGGTTCGAGGCTCGGTTCCCCAGGTCCCACGTTAGCCAGATGTACAAGGGGGCGCACGCGCCTGGAGTTCATTTGCAGAGGCTGGAAGCCTGGGCCCATTCTCTCTCTCTCCCTCTATCTGTCTTTCTCTCTGTGTCTGTTGCTCTCAAATAAATAAATTTAAAAAAAAAAAAAAAAAAAAAAAAAATACTAGGCATGGCCATGCACATCTGTAATATCACTCCACAAGGGTGTGGAGACCGGAGAATCGCTGGGTCTCCTTGACAGGCAGCAGCTCGGGGTTGAGGGAGAGACCCCGTCTCAAAGAAATGCACAGGTGAGCTACAAGAGAACATGTGCATGAGGTATGCACTTATGTATACACACATGCATATACCACACCACCCATACATGCAAAAAAAAATAAATAAACAGCTCTGATCGGTAGTGGGATGGCGCCTGTGAATAGCCACTGCATTCTAGCCTGGGCGACATAGTGAGACTCCATCGCTTATGAAAAAGAGAGAGAAAGAGAGCAATTAGTTAAGATGGTATATACTCTGTGTATTTTATACAAAGTTTTATTAAGATTTACAGAAAATAAGACATTGGGGGGCTCAATGGTTGAGGCACTTGCCTGCAAAGCCTAAAGACCCAGGTTCCATTCCCCAGTACACAGGTAAAGCCAGATGCACATAATGGTGCATGCATCTGGTGTTCATTTGCAGCATCTAGAGGCCCATTCTCTCTCTCTCTCTCTCTCCGCTTGCAAAAAATAAATAAATATTTAATCCCAGCACTCGGGAGGCAGAGGTAGGAGGAATGCCATGAGTTCAAGGCCACCCTGAGACTACAGAGTGAATTCCAGGTCAGTCTGAGCTACAGTGAGACCCTACCTCAAAGAACCAAATAAAAAATATAAATAAATAAATAAATAAATTTTTAATTAGTCACTGAATAGCTGTGAATGTAACAAATGCCCCCCCCTCCACGGCTCTGAGTGACACTTGCATTGAGTAAATAAATAAAGGTGTCAGGAGGGCTGGACTCCAGGCCAGGCGGTAGTAATGGGTCACTGTTTAACATTTCTCAGCTTGCTGAGCCTCTTCACTGTACTTTGAACTTCCTGCTATCATAGCTCACACCACACAGGATGACTGCTGTTTACATCATGATATCTAATTGGTATAAATGTTTACATTCTCTTAATGACTCTTTACTACAGTCTGTGAGGAAGGGAGGGGCTGGGTGATGATATTGCTGAGAAGGGCCAGCTCATGATCCTGAGGGAGGAAGGGTATCAGAATTAGTCCACAGAAATGTGGAGATCCAGAAATGTCTATGGAATACGAAGAGACCTTTACATATTTGTATTTATCTATTTGCAAGCAGAGACAGGCAGATAGACAGACAAACACACAGAGAAAGAGAAAAAGAGAGAGAAAATGGGCACACCAAGGCCTCTAGCAGCTGCAAATGAGCTCCAGATGCATGCACCCCTTTGTGCATCTGGCTTTACAGGGGTACTGGAGAATTGAACTAGAGTTGTTAGGTTTTGAAGGCAGATACCTTAACCCCTGAGCCATCTCTCCAACCCCGAAGAGACCTTTCATGTCTATGTCTTTGTGGCCTGGAACAGCCATGGCTCAGAGAAAAGATTAAGCAAATGAGATCAGGACTCAGTGATGGCTGTCACAGCACAGAGACCTTCCCTGTGTTATATTGTAAAAGAAAGAAAGCAGTCATTTCATACGGGGTCACAGGGTCCAGGCGGCTCCAGTCTAGGGAGGATTTCCAGAGTTCATGGTGGGGTCCTGAGCCGGGGTCCTGGGACACACGAACGTGAACTATGGTAGAGTAAAAGGTTAACTTGAACCTGCTTGCTCAAGGAAACACGTGCTTCAGCCAGTATCTGTTGCTTCTCCCACTGAGGAGGATCAAAGTCTATATGGCTAGTCAACTGTTTGTTTGTCTATCCATTTTGACTACAATATTTTTATTTATTTATTTGAGAGAGATGGAGAGAGAAAGAGGCAGATGGAGAGTTGTTTATCCTCTGCCTGGAGGAAGCCCAGCCTGGACAAGGCTAGAAGTTCACTCTCTCATTTTAGCGTTGGGCAGTTGCAGCAGTGGTTACTCCAGCTGCTCTCTTGACCCTCCAGAGCTTTGGGAAAGGCACACTGTGTAGGGTTACCATAAAGGAAAGTGCGACAGGGCCCCGTTATACACCACGCCCAAGATTACACAGCCAGCGCACAACCCGTGGAGCGGGGATTCGGACTCCATCGAACCTCAGGGAGCAATCCTCAGTCACCACGCAAGGATGCCTGCTTTCCCATGGGGGAAAAGAAAGAGGTCTCTGCGGAGGCTGGAGAGATGGCTTGGTTGTTAAGGCGTTGCCTGAAAAGTCAAAGATCCCGGTTCCACTCTGCAGGACCCTCATAAGCCAGATGCACAAGGGGGCGCAAGCATCTGGAGTTCGTTTGCAGTGGCTGGAGGCCCTGGCATGCTCATTCTCTCTCTCTCTCTCTCTGTCTCTTTCTCTCTACCTATCTATCTGACTTTCTCTATCAAATAAAATAAATCCAAGTTATTTCATTCTTGAAAGTTTTTTTTTTAATGTGTGATGGAGAGCAAGAAATACAGAGAGAGAATGGATGCACCAGTGGCCACTAGCCACTACAATCCAACTCCAGATGCGTGTGCCACCTGGTGCGTGACCTTGTGTGCCTGAGTCACCTTCTGCACCTGGCTTACATGGGTTCTGAGGAGTCAAACCTGGCTCCTTAGGCTTCGCAATCAAGAGCCTTAACCACTAAGCCATCTCTCCAGCCCAAGAAATCCAAGCTACTTTATCAAGGACAAGACTGTGTGCATCACTTCTAGTGGGATGAGAGGAGGGCAGGCCAGCTCTACCCTAAAAAGGGCCTGTCCCCAAAATTTATAAGGCCTCCTTCCACGTGGGAAACTGACTGGCTAAGCCAGTGGTTCTTAGCCTTGGCTCTACGTTGTCTCTTGGGTCTAGGCTAAGTGCTCAAGCCTGAAGCTTGGGCATTAGTGTGTGGATAGACTGCCAGGGTGAGAACCTCCCTGCGAGACAGAAATGAAGCTCTTCGGCCAACCAGAAGGTGACAGGAAGGAAGTGTGTGAGTGGTGGCATTGGGGTCAAGGAAATCAATGGACGTTTGGCGGGGGATGGGGGCCAGTCACCAGGGCTGTGGTGAGTGTGTGTGATCCAGGAAAGTCGTGACAGGAGCTGCTCCCTGCCAGCAGCAGCTGCAAAAGTTGTGGGCAGACCTCAGACAGTAAGCAATCTGCGGTTAAGGTGAAGATGTCTCCTTCAGCCTGGACCTAGGATAACACGCAAAAGCAGGAGAGCCCTCTTCCCAGCCCCGGGAGGCAAGATGCATGGCCTTCTGCAGAGGGTAGTAAATACATGATTATTTTATTAGCGACTCTTAAAAGGCTCTGTCAGGCTGTGAGTCACCACAGATACAACCAGTTTCATATATTTATTTTATGTGTCTAGCACTTAATTCACACTATCTGACATGGCGAGATACTCAGCTATAACACATTTTTACTATGCTATGATTTTCCACATTAATCAGACTTCATTGATTACTCACAATCAGTATTTCTAGAGAGCAGTCCTGTGTTCCCAACAGCTCCCCTACCTATTTTTTCAATGTTTTATGCCCTTTATTATTGTAGGCTGTGGTTTCCATGTCCAATATTTTTTTCTTTTCTTTCTTTCTTATTTTTTGGGGGGAGGGGGGTTCTTCGAGGCTCACTCTAGCTCAGGCTGACCTGGAATTCACTATGTAGTCTCAGTGTGGCCTCGAACTCTTGGCAGTCCTCTTGCCTCTGCCTCCCGAGTGCTGGGATTAAAGGCGTGTGCCACCATGCCCGGCTCCTGTTGTTGTTATTTTTCAAGGTAGGGTCTCACTCTAGCTCAGGCTGACCTAGAATTCACTATGTACTCTCAGGGTGGCCTCAAACTCAGAGCAATCCTCACACCCCTGCCTCCTGAGTTCATGTCCAATATGTTCTTAGTTTTTCCTTCTACAGTTTTTCTGAGTTCGTTCATACTTTTTTTTTTTTTTTTTTTTTTGAGACAAGGTCTCACTCAGTATCCCAGACTGGCCTAAACTCACTGTGATCCTTGGGTTGGAGAGATGGCTCAGTGATTAAAAGTGCTTGCTTGCAAAGCCTGACAGCCTGGGTTCAGTTCCCCAGTACCCATGTAAAGCCAGATGCACAAAGTGATGCATGCATCTGAAATTCATTTGCAGGCTCTAGAGGCCCTGGAGTGCCCATTCTCCGTCTATCTCTCTCCTTGCAAACAAATAAATAAACAAAAAGATGAATCACTCTGGTCCTCCTGCCCAGCCTCACAACTGCTGTGACTCTATTGTACCATTTTCCTTATAGCTCACAGACTACTGCAGAAGCTACCCACTGACTGAGGCTCTTAGAGACCTGTACTCCTTGTAGCTGAATGTCAGGTTTTTCCTGGGGAGAGAGCAGAGCAAAACTCTTCCATGATCTCTATATTGCCTCTCATCTCCTTCCATCTTTGTGACTGTAGGGTTGGTTTCTATGTTGCAATCTCTTTCATTTCCAATCTTTCCAACCTTTATAAATCAAAAGCATGGCTTAGGGACTGGAGAGATGGCTTAGAGGTTAAGGTGCTTGCCTGTGAAGCCTAAGGACTCATGTTTGACTCCAGGTCCCATGTAAGCCAGACGCACAAAGTGACGTAAGCACACAAGGTCACACATGTGCACAGGGGGCACATGCACCTGGAGTTCAATTGCAGTGGCTGGAGGCCCTGGAGCGCCCATTCTCTCTCACACAGTTTCTCTCTTTCTCTGTCTCTCTCTCTCTCTCTCTCTCTCTCTCTCTCTCTCTCTCTCTCTCACACACACACACACACACACACACAAACTTCTTGCTCTCTCACATTAAAAAAACATGCAGGGCTAAAGAGATGGCTCAGCTGTGAAGCCTAAGGATCCATGTTCAACTCTCCAGATCCTATGTAAGCCAGATGCACAAAGGTGAAGCCAGCACAAGGTTGCACATGCCCACTAGATGGTGCAAGCACCTGGAGTTCGATTGCAGTGGCTGAGGCCCTAGCACACTAATTCTCTCTCTCTCCCTCTGTCTCTTTATCTCTTTCTCTCTAAAATAATTTTTTTAGAAAATGCATGGCATAAAGTTACTAAATGCTATTGTTGGCCTAAAGTGATCACATGAATGCCTTGCCCTGAACTAACTGTAAGGAAAATACAACTAAACATTTCATAATTATTTGACAATCAGTGGTAAAACCATGGGCAACTTTTTTCTTTCTGCTTTTCTGGGCTTTTTTGTTTGTTTTGGTTTTGGCTTTTTGAGGTAGGATCTCACTCTAGGCCAGGTGACTTGGGATTCACTATACAGTCGCAGAATGACCTTGAACTTACAGTGATCCTCCTCCCTCTGCCTCCCAAGTGCTGAGGTTAAAGATATGCGCCTAGCTCATAAGGAATATATTTTTAAATATTTTATTTTTCATTTATCTATGAGAGAGAAAGAGAATGGGCACATAAAACAAACTGCAAACTCCAGACACCACCACATGTGTCTGGCCAACATAGGTTCATGGGGAATCAAACCTGGGTCCTTGGGCTTCACAGGCAAGTGCCTCAACCACTAAGCCATCTCTCCAGCCCCATAATGACTATTTTAAACTCAGTCTCCATAAGCATACTTCGTGGTCCAAAATCCTTCAGGTTTTCTTTTGTTTTTCCAAAAAGATAGATAACACTAAATGGAGCTGAGTGCAGGAAGACCTGAGTGTGAGCCCTGCCTGGAACCACTGCCTGGAGCCAGGACAGGCTCCTCCCTCTCTCGGCCTCAGCTCCCTCTTAGGGAAAGGAAGGCGCATGGCCTGACTTCCTCAGGGTATGTAAGCCTCCTGGGTCGACGCCAGCATGTAGAAACCAATCCATTTTGCATCTCCCCACCACCACCACCAACAAAGCTGCTGGAAGTTTCTAAAAACCAAATCCACATTCAAAGGAATGGATAGACATAGCTTAAAATTATTTTTAAATAATGACCTGGGAAAGTCCCAAAAATGAGTTCTAAGAAGCTCCTTGGCAGCAGTTCCATCGAAGCATATTCCAGAATTTGAAATGAATTTGATTTGGAATTTCAATTCCAAAAGAATTAAGAATAGGGACTCAAACAGACATAAAGATATACCAATTTCTGAGGCACTTTATTTGTAACAATCAAAAGGTAGAAACAACCCAAGTGACCATTGATGGATGAATGGAGACAATCAAATGTGGTACGTGCACACAATGGAATATCAGCTGGCCTTAGAAAGAAAGCAGATTTAAAGCAGGGCTTGGTGGCGCACACCCATAATCCCAGCACTGGGGAGGCAGAGGTAGGAGGATTGTCGAGTTCAAGGCCACCCTGAGACTACATAGTGAATTCCAGGTTAGCCTGGGCTAGAGTGAGACCCTACCCCCCCCCCACCAAAAAAAAAAAAAATTATGGCTGTTTACTGTTCTCACTATTTTAGGATGGAACCAAGTTGCCAAGAATTTTTTTGGTTCAGAATTTTACTGTTGCTGGCATTTCTTAAAGCATGTTACACACACATGTAGTGGTTTCTAAAGTAAGTGCCTATATTTATTACCTTCTCCTTGCTGGGACAAAATACCCAACAAGCATCAGTTTAAGGGAGAAAAGGTTTATGTCAGGTTACAGACCATTGTGATAAGGAAGGCCTGGTGGCAAAGATTGAGGCATCTGGTCACATGTAGCCCACAGTGAGGACACAGGGTGGTGAATGCCGGGCACAGCCAGCTCGCGTTTCCACGTAGTCCTGGACCCCTGTTCATGGAGTGCCGCAGTAAGTGTGTAACTCCCCCCCGACCCCCACTCACGTAAGCTAACGGAGATCATTAGCATGGCTTCTTCAGTGTGTGTAAGCCTCCTAACTCAGTGTCAACACATAGAAACCAACCATTTTGCCTCTACCCCTACACCCCCACCACCACCACCAACAAAGCTGCTGGAAGTTTCTGAAAACCAAGGCATGTTCAGAGGATACTGACCTAGATAACCCTTCACGGGTTATTCTAGGTCCTACTCAATTTCCTTTCTTTTTTTTTTTTTTTTAACTCCCTTTGCCCCATTTTTTTTAGGTTTCCATATGATTTATTTATATCCTCTTAGATTTTTTCTCAATTTTTATTAACATTTTCCATGATTATTAAAAATATCCCATGGTGGGCTGGAGAGATGGCTTAGCGGTTAAGCGCTTGCCTGTGAAGCCTAAGGACCCCGATTCGAGGCTCGGTTCCCCAGGTCCCACGTTAGCCAGATGCACAAGGGGGTGCACGCGTCTGGAGTTCGTTTGCAGAGGCTGGAAGCCCTAGCGCACCAATTCTCTCTCTCTCCCTCTATCTGTCTTTCTGTGTCTGTTGCTCTCAAATAAATAAATAATTAATTAAAAAATATATTTAAAAAAATATATCCCATGGTAATACCCTCCCTCCCCCTTTCCCCTTTGAAATTCCATTCTCCATCATATTACCTCCCCATCTCAATCATTGTACTTACATATATACAATACCAACCTATTAAGTACCCTGCTCCCTTCCTTTCTCTTCCCTTTATATCTCCTTTTTAACTTACTGGCCTCTGCTACTGAGTTTTTTTCCTTCTCACGTAGAAGCCCAATCATCTGTAGCTAGAATCCACATACATATAAGGGAGAACATGTGGCGCTTGGCTTTCTGGGCCTGGGTTACCTCACTTAGTATAATACTTTCCAGGTCCATCCATTTTTCTGCAAATTTCATAACTTCATTTTTCTTTACCGCTGAGTAGAACTCCATTGTATAAATGCGCCACATCTTCATTATCCACTCATCAGTTGAGGGACATCTAGGCTGGTTCCATTTCCCAGCTATTATAAATTGAGCAGCAATAAACATGGTTGAGCACATACTTCTAAGGAAATGAGATGAGTCCTTTGGATATATGCCTAGGAGTGCTATAGCTGGGTCATATGGTAGATCAATCTCTAGCTGTTTTAGGAACCTCCACACTGATTTCCACAATGGCTGGACCAGATTGCATTCCCACCAGCAGTGTAGAAGGGTTCCTCTTTTTCCACATCCCCACCAACATTGATGATCATTTGTTTTCATGATGGTGGCCAATCTGACAGGAGTGAGATGGAATCTTAATGTAGTTTTAATCTGCATTTCCCTGATGGCTAGTGACGTAGAACATTTTTTTAGATGCTTATATGCCATTCGTATTTCTTCCTTTGAGAATACTCTATTTAGCTCCATAGCCCATTTTTTGATTGGTTGTTTGATTCCTTATTATTTAACTTTTTGAGTTCTTTGTATATCATAGATATTAATCCTCTGTCAGATGTATAGCTGGCGAAGATTTTTTCCCATTCTATAGGTTGCCTCTTCGCTTTATTCACAGTGTCCTTTGCAGTGCAAAATCTTTGTAATTTCATGAGGTCCCAGTGATTAATCTGTGGTTTTATTGCCAGAAAAATTGGGGTTGTATTCAGAAAGTCTTTGCCAAGACCAATATGTTGAAGGGTTTCCCCTACTTTTTCCTCTACCAGTTTTAGAGTTTCTGGTCTGAGTTAAGGTCTTTAATCCATTTGGACTTAATTCTTGTGCATGGCGAGAGAGAAGAATCTATTTTCATCCTTCTGCAGATATATATCCAGTTTTCCCAACACCAATGCTGAAGAGGCTGTCTCTTCTCCAATGAGTATTTTTGGCATTTTTATCGAATATCAGGTGGCTATAGCTTCTTGGGCTTACATCTGGGTCCTCTATTCTGTTCCACTGATCTACATGTCTGTTTTTGTGCCAGTACCATGCTGTTTTTGTTACTATGGCTCTGTAGTATAGGTTAAAATAAAAATATGGAACGCTTCACGAATTTGCGTGTCATCCTTGCGCAGGGGTCATGCTAATCTTCTCTGTATCGTTCCAATTTTAGTATATGTGCTGCCGAAGTGAGCACCCTTTCAGTTTATTAAAGATCAAGGACATTCTTTTCTTTTTTCAATGTTTTTTGTTTGTTTTTTGAGGTAGGGTCTTGCTCTGTCCCAGGCTGACCTGGAATTCACTATGTAGTCTCAGGCTGGCCTTGAACTCATGGCAATCTTTCTACCACTGGCTCCTGAGTGCTGGGATTTAAGGTGTGCATGCGCCACCACAACTGGCTTTTTTTTTTTTTTTTCATTTGAGTCAGAGGAAAAGGAAAGAATGGGCACACAAGGGCCTCTAGCAACTACAAACAAACTCCAGATGCATGTGTCAACTTGTGCATCTGACTTATGTGGGACCTGGAGAATCAAACCTGGGCCCTTAGGTTTTGCAGGCATGTGCCTTAACTGCTAAGCCATCTCTCCAGACCAAGGGCATTATTTTTGTTTGTTTGTTTTTTTGAGGCAGGGTCTCACTCTGTAGCTCTAGGCTGGCCTTGAACTCATGGTGATTCTCCTAGTTCTGCCCCCCAAGTGCTGGGCTTAAAGGCATGTGCCACCACAGCTGGCCCAAGGCCATTCTTAACACTGTTTTGATGAAAGTTTAAAAAAAATGGATATTTTTATGTATTATTTGTTTAAGTTTAAATTGGTACTTTAGGCTGGAGTGTAGCTCAGTAGTAGATCATTTATCTAACATAGGTTCATTCCCTATCACCATGAAACAAAAAATCAATTCAACTTTTTTTTTTATTATTATTTTTTTTTTAATTTATTTGAGAGAGACAGACACAGAGAGAAAGACAGATAGAGGAAGAGAGAGAGAATGGGCGCGCCAGGGCTTCCAGCCTCTGCAAACGAACTCCAGACGCGTGCGCCCCCTTGTGCATCTGGCTAACGTGGGACCTGGGGAACCGAGCCTCGAACTGGGGTCCTTAGGCTTCACAGGCAAGCGCTTAACCGCTAAGCCATCTCTCCAGCCCTCAATTCAACTTTTATGGACAAACTGACAATATGTAAAGTAGGTATTATAAAATGCATTGGCTAAAGGTTGCGTGTGGTGACACACTTCTATAATCCTAGCACTTGGGAGACTGAGGCTGGAGGATCACAAATTCAAGGCCAGCCTGGCTACATCACAAGATCATGTCTCCAAAAAAACAAACAACAAAAAACGATGCGTCCACTGGCATACCAAAATGTCACTGCTAGGGGCTGGAGAGATTGCTCAGTGGTTAGGGCACATGCCTGCAATGCTTAACGACCTAGGTTCAGTTTTCCAATGCCCACATAAAGCTAGGTGCACGAAATGGCACATGCAGCTGGAGCTCTGGCACTTTCTTTCTTTCTTTCTTTCTTTCTTTCTTTCTTTCTTTCTTTCTTTCTTTCTCTCTTGCTCTCTCCTTGCAAATAAATAATTTTTAAATGGTACTGCTAAAAGTTTATCCTATAAATAAATAAATAAATAAATAAATAAATAAATAAATAAATAAGCTTGTTGCTTGGGACACCTTTAATCCCAGCACTCAGAAGACAGAGGTAGAAGAATCACTCACTACGAGTTCAAGGCCAACCTAAGACTGCATAGTGAATTCCAAGTCAGCCTGGGCTAGAGTGAGATCCTACCTCGAAAAAGTAAACAAACAAAATGAGAAAGCAAGGAATGAGCCTCTTCCGTAGGAGTCTGGGGAAAGCGTTATAGTACATCCATGTAATATACTATTAGCTGTTAGAGAAAGACTGTACTGGGGGCTGGGGGGAGAGCTCATTGGCCAAGAATCTGCATCACAAGCTTGGGGATCTGAGTTTGATCCCCAACACCCACATAAAATGCTGGGCATGGAGGTACACACCTATGATCCTAGCCCTGGGGAGGTGGAGTTAGGAGAATACCTGGAGTTTACTGGCCAGCCAGACTAGCCTGATTGGTAAGCTCCAAGCCATTGGCAGAACCTTGTCACAGAAAAAGGTGGACAGCGGTTCTGAGGAACAGTAACCAAAGTTATCCTCTGGTCTCCACACACATGTGGATCCACCTGAGGCCAGATCCCCAGCACCATGTAACAGCCGTACGCTGTGATGGGCATCTGTGATCCCAGTGAACCTCCTGTGCAAAGGGAGGTAGAGACTCCCACAGGAGCTAGTGGGCTGGCTAGTCTGGCAAACGCAGCGGTAAACAACGAGAGATCCTGCCTCAAACAACATGGAAGTCAAGGACCAATGCCCAAAGTTGTCTTCTGACCTCTGCACATATGCAGGGCATGCACGAGCCCCCACACACACATAGACATTATAAACAAAAACAAAAATAAAACCCTCAGGCTGGAGAGATGGCTTAGTGGTTAAGGCACTTGCCTGCAAAGCCTAAGGACCCAGGTTTGATTCCCCAGGTCCCATGTAAGCCAGATGCACAAGGTGGTGCATTCATCTTGAGCTCATTTACAGTGGCTAGAGGCCATGACGTACTCATTCTCTCTCTCTCTCTCTCTCTCTCTCTCTAATAAATAAATTAAAAAAAAAAAAACCTCTATAGGCTGTCTAGGCATGGTGGCTCACACCTGGAATTCCCAATTCCCAGAACAACATATGGGAGACTGAAGCAGGAGGATTACTGTGAGTTTCAAGCCAGTTTGAGCTACAGTGAGACTGTCTCAAAAGAAAAAAATAAAGGGGACTAAAGAGATTGTTTAGTGGTTAAAGTGCTTGCCTGTGAAGCCTAAGGACCCCTTTCAACTCTCCAGGTCCCAAATAAGCCAGACACATAAGGTGTTTCAAGTGTGCGAGACTGCATATGTGCACAAGGAGGTGCGTGCATCTGGAGTCCAATTACAGCGGCTGGAGGCCCTAGTGCACCAATTCTCTCTCTCTCTCTCTCTCTCTCTCTCTCTCTCTCTCTCTCTCTCTCTCTCACTCTCACTCCATCACATAGAAAAAAAAAAGGCCAGTCTGTTGGGCTTGCTTTAAAATTTTTCCAAAAAAAAAAAAAGAGAGAGAGAGAGAGAGAGAAAGAGAAAGAAAGATCAATGGAGGAAAGGAAGGCTTTGTGGACTATTGTGGGATGATTTTAATACTTTATTTTATTTTATTATTGTTTGTATTTTTCAAGGTAGGGTCTTGCTCTAGCTCAGGCTGATCTGGGGTTCACTCTGTATTCTCAGGGTGAACTCAAACACTCTGCAGTCCTCCTGCCCCTGCCTCCAAAGTACTGGGATTAAACATGTGTGCCACCATGCTCAGATCTTTATTTATTTAGTTAAGAGAGAAAGAGGGCTGGAGAGATGGCTTAGTAGTTGAGGCCCTTGCCTGCAAAGCCAAAGGATGCAGGTTCAATTCTCCAGGACCCACATAAACCAGATGTGCAAGGTGGCTCATGCATCTGGAGTTTGTTTGCAGTAGCTAGAGGCCCTGGTGCACCCATGCACCCATTCTCTCTCTCGGTCTCCCTCTCTTTCTCTCTTTTTCTCAAATAAATAAATAAATAAATAAATAATATATTAAAAGAAAAAAGAGAGCTGGGCATGGTAACACACACCTTTAATCCCAGCACTTGGGAGGCCAAAGTAGGAGGATTGCTATGAGTTCAAGAGATTACATAGTAAATTCCCAGTCAGCCTGGGCTAAAGTGAAACCCTACCTCGGGAAAAAGAAAGAAAGAATGAATGAAAGGAAGGAAGGAAGGAAGGAAGGAAGGAAGGAAGGAAGGAAGGAAGAAAGAAAGAAAGGAAGGAAGGAAGGAAGAAAAGAGAGAAATAAATAGACAGAGGAAAGATAGAATGGGCACTCTAGGGCCTCTAGCCACTGCAAATGAACTCCAGATGCATGTGCTACCTTGTGCATTTGGCTTTACGTGGGTTCTGGGGAATTAAACTCTGATCCTTAGACTTTGCAGGCAAGCACCTTAATTTCTGAGCCATCTCTCTAGCCCTGTAGAATGATTTTGAATATATATTAATTAAAAAAATATTTTTAAATGTAAGGTACCAAAAAAAGTAAGGTACAGGGCTAGGAGATAGCAGAGCAGGTGAAGTGTTTGCTACCCAAGCATAAGGACCTGAGTTTGGATCCCCAGCACCCACATAAAAGCTGGGCATGGAGACATATGCCTGTGATCCCGGCACTGGGGAGGTGGAGACAGGAATATCCCTGAGACTTACCGGCTAGCTAGTCTAGCCTAATTGGTGAGCTTCCGATTCAGTGAGAGACCTTGTCTCATAAAACAAGGTCAGACTGGAGAGATGGGTTAGTAGTTAAGGCACTTGCCTGCGAAGTCTTAGGACCCAAGTTTGATTCCGCAAAACCCATGTAAGCCAGATGCACATGGTGGATCATGTATCTGGAGTTCCTTAGCAGT
Organism: Jaculus jaculus; assembly: GCF_020740685.1. Lineage (NCBI taxonomy): Eukaryota > Metazoa > Chordata > Mammalia > Rodentia > Dipodidae > Jaculus > Jaculus jaculus. The sequence continues at coordinate 88,999,699 of NC_059110.1, forward strand.
GGCTAGAGGCCCTGGCATGCCCATTCTCTGTCTCTCTCTCTCTCTCTCTCTCTCTCTCTCTCTCTAGTAAATAAATACATAGAAATTTTTTAAAGGGCTGGAGAGATGGCTTAGTGGTTAAGGCATTTACCTGTGAAGACTAGGGACCCAGGTTCAATTCCCCAGTACCCACATAAGCCAGATGCACAAGGTGGCACATGCTGCTGGAGTTAGTTTGCAGTGGCTAGTGGCCCTAGAGTGCCCATTCTTTTAGAAAAAGGAAAAGAAAAACAGAAAGATGGAGAGATGTCTTATCAACTAAGGCCCTTGCCTGCAAAGCTCAAGGACCCAGGTTTGATTCCCCATGACCCACAGAAGCCAGATGCACAGGTGCATGCATTTGGAGTTCATTGGCAGTGGCTAGAGGCCCTGGCATGCCTATTCTCTCTCTCTCTCTCTCTCTCTCTCATAAATAAATAAAAATAATTTTCTTAAAAGGTGGAAAGCAAGCCGGGCGTGGTGGCGCACGCCTTTAATCCCAGCACTCGGAAGGCAGAGGTCAGAGGATCGCCATGAGTTCGAGGCCACCTCGAGACTACATAGTGAATTCCAGGTCAGCCTGAGCTAGAGTGAGAACCTACCTCAAAAAAGAAACAAAAAGGTGGAAAGCAATTGAGCAATTGAGAAAGAGGCCCAATGGTGACCCCTAGCCTCCACACGCATGTGCATGCATACCCACATGCACAGGTGATCCTTCATACATTCATGCATGCACACCACACACACACAAATAAGAAAATAAGATGCAAAGCAGTCTTAGAGCATTCAACTGTTAGTGTAGAAAAAAAATAAAGTCAAGGATAAGAAAAGAGATTCTTCATTCATCTTCATTCATTTCTCATTCACTGAGAGAGAGAGAGAGAGTTACTGCTACAGATGAAAGCACTCACCAGGCTATATCCCAGCTATCTTTCTTTCTTTCTTTTTTTTTTTTTTTTTTTTTTTTGATTTTTCAAAGTAGAGTCTCACTTTAGCCCAGGCTGACCTGGAATTGACTATGTAGTCTCAGGGTAGCCTCAAACTCATGGCGATCCTCCTACCTCTGCCTCCCCGGCCCTGGAATTAAAGGCGTGTGCCACCACACCTGGCTCCCAGCTCTCTATTTTTACTTTTCATTTTTCAGTCAGGGTTTCACTAAGTGACTCAGGATGGCATTGAACTCACTATGTAGCCCAGATAGTTCTTGAACTTGTGATCTTCCTGCCTGTCTCTTGAGCAGCAGTGTGTACATGTGCACACACATGCACATACCAGGGTTTCTTGCTGCTGCAAATGAATGCCTGTCCAACTTTTTGTGGGTGCTGGGGAACTAAACCAGGGCTTGCAGGCTTCACAAGCAAGCACCTTTTAAAAACTGAGCCATCAAGCCAGGCATGGCACTCAAGAGACAAAGGTAGGAGGATCATTCTGAGTTTGAGGCCAGCCTGGGACTACAGAGTGAGTTCCAGCAGCCTGGGCTAGAATAAGGCCCTACCTTGAAAAAAATTAATTAAAAATAAAAAAATGAGGGCTAGAGAAATGGCTTAGCAGTTAAGCACTTGCCTGTGAAGCCTAAGGACCCCGGTTCAAGGCTCAATTTTCCAGGACCCATATAAGCCAGATGCACAAGGGGGAACATGCATCTGGAGTTCGTTTGCAGAGGCTAGAGGCCCTCACGTGCATTTTCTCTATTTGCCTCTTTCTCTCTGTGTCTGTTGCTCTCAAATAAATAAATAATAAAATTAAAAAGTGAGCCATCTCTGCAGCAAAAATAAATAAAATCATGGGTATATATTTCCTTTAAGAAAAGTTTTTACAAGGGATAGGGAGATGGCTCAGTGGATAAAGCATTTGCCTTTGAAGCTGGAGTACCTGGGTTCAATCCCCAGACTCCACATAAAAAGCCAGAAGTAGGGCTGGAGAGAAGGCTTAGCTTGCCTACAAAGTAAGGGACCTAGGTTCAATTCCCCAGGACCCACACAAGCCAGATGCACAAAGTGCAACATGCATCTGGAGTTTGTTTGCAGTGGCTGGAGACCCTGGCACACCCATTCTCTCTCTCTCTCTCTCAAATAAATAAATAAAAATAAAAAATAAAATATTCTATATGACCCAGCCATAGCACTCCTATACATGTATCCTGAGGACTCTTCTCACTACCTTAGAGATACTTGCACAACAATGTTTATTGCTGCTCTATTCACAATGGCTAGGAAATGGAAGCAGCCTAGATGTCCCTCAACTGATGAGTGGACAATAAAGATGAGGTACATTGACAGAATGGAGTTCTATTCAGCGGTAAAGAAAAGTGAAATTATGAAATTTGCGGGGAAATGGATGGATCTGGAAAGGATTATACTAAGTGAGGTAACCCAGGCCCAGAAAGCCAAATGTCACATGTTCTCTCTCATATGTGGAGTCTAGTTACAAATGTTCAGACTTGTGTGTGAGTTGGAGTAAAAATTGGTAGCAGAGGCCAGTAAGCTAGAAAAGGCCTGTAAGGGAGGGAAGAGAGGGGTAGACTTAAGGGGATGGTACCATATATATGTAAGTAGATGGACAGATTTCTGTGGATGGAATGGCCTAAGTGAGGTCGGGGGAAGAAATTGAGTAAAAGGAGTGTGGGCAGAGGGGTAATCAAAATTCAGGATATTGTGGATAAGCCACATGATAACCTACTTCTTTGGATAATGGCACACCCAGAAACCATAGACTATTAGAAAAATTTCAGTGCCAGGGATGGAATACCTTCCAATGAGTTGTTGGCCAGGGAGGTCCCTGATGCCCCCAAAACATTACAGGCCATTGCTGAGGCCCTTGGTTTCCCACCAGGAATAGGTGATAAGTCCCTATTGCTGAAAACTCCACATGCCTGGGCTACAAGGTCACCGAGAATCAAACTGGGGCTGAGCTGAAAACCTTCTCCCAGTAGACCAGCTGACAGAAAGCTGGAAAAAGCTGCACTGCATGTATCCTTATGGGAGACAGAAGCCAGCAGTGGTGAAAACAATGGACACTGCAACCCTCAAGTTTGGCCAGCTAGGCTAAATGAGCCAACGGGTGCAATAGTGGCACGTCTGTTATGGGGGAAACCAACTGCTCTTTACTTGGACTAGAGACCTGCTCTATGGGAGGGAATACATGTCTGATACTAAAAACCTAACCAAAAGCCTATGGTGGGGAAGGTCATGAGCATTAGGAATGTAATGTCTGCTCTTATCTGGCTAAATGTAAACATTATGCTCACCAAACTGCCCTGTAAAGTACTTTACTTAACATTCATACCCATATATGAATGCTACTCTCACTTTGGTTAGAGAAGCTTCTCTTTTCAGATGGTGGTGACCACTGGGATGACCCAAAAGACACCATAGTGCTGAGAAAACGTGACAGAGGAATGTTCAGCACTGAAACATCTCTATCACACCTTCCAAGGCTCAGGGTCTATGGTGGAAGAGATGGCAGAAATAATGTTAAGAGCTAAAGGAAGGTAGGACTGCTTGCAATGCAATCTTCCAGACACAAAATAACTTGGATATTCATGACCTCTCAGTGCCTGGCACAACCTATACAAGACCCTTATAATAAGAGGAAAAGATGATGTCATCAAAATAAGAGAGAGACTAATTGAGAAGGAAGACATGATGAAGGGTACATTTGTGGAGGGGAAAGTGGGGGTGGGGAGGGAATTAGGGTTTATTGTCTATAATTATGGAAGCTGTCAATAAAAAAGTTAAAAGAGGGCTGGAGGAATGGCTTAGCAGTTAAGGCATTTGCCTGCAAAGCCAAAGTACCCAGGTTTGATTCCCCAGGACCCATGTTAGCCAGATGTACAAGGTGGCGCATGTGTCTAGAATTCATTTGCAGTGGCTGGAGGCCCCAGAGTGCCCATTCTCTCTCGCACCTTCTCTCTGTCAAATAAATAAATAAACAGCAACAAAAAATTTTTGAAACAGCTCAAATGCTCATCAGTAAAATAAAATAAACAAATAAAAATTTAAAAGTTAAAAGAAAGATAAAACATAGAATCCATAGGGAGCTTCTTTGATCCCAGCACACTATCTGTTACATGGGAGACAGAGACAGAACGTCCCCAAAGCTGGTGATGGTGAATGCAGCAAAGCCTAACGACCTAGGTTCAATTCCCTGGCACCCACATAAGTGACTCCCCATGGCCCACATAAGCCTGATGCACAAAGTGATGCATGCATCTGGAATTCAGTTGCAATGGCTGAAGGCCTTGACATGGCTGTATTCTCTCTCTCTCTCTCTCTCTCTCTCTGTCTGTCTCTCTGTATCTATCTCTCCACTTGCAAATTAATAAATAAATAAAAAGATACAATCCTTAAAAAAAAACCAAAAATTGCTGGGCATGGTGGCACACGCCTTTAATCCCAGCACTTGGGAGGCAGAGGTAGGAGGATTGCTATGAGTTTGAGGCCACCCTGAGACTCCATAGTGAATTCCAAGTCAGTCTGGGCTACAGTGAGACCCTATCTCAAAAAACCAAAAAAAAAAAAAAAAAAAAAAACCAAATAAATAAATAATATCTGTCTTTCTGGTCCAAATGCAGAAGGTAAGATCAGAAGACAAAAGCCACAAACACCAAGGTCTGACTCCATGATTCTGCACTAATAACGTTTGCTGTCTATGGGTTCTTAACTCTTTTTTACTTCTCTGGCTTGGCACCATCTGTGGGTGAAGCTGAGACATAGCTCATAAATCAGCCCAGAGAAAACTGCACCTCTGGTGCCAGTACCCACTAATGTGTAGCTGACTGGGCATCACCAGACATGATTGCCTAGCAAACTGATGCCACCTTTTGGAAAGCAATTTGCCTATATGAATCTGAAGCTGTAAAAAGTGCTTACAACCCTCTGACCCAGTCATTTGACTTTTGGAATAGGATAAAAGCGTGAGATACTGGAGAACTTTATGTACAAAGGTCATCATTAAAAGTAGTATGCAGCCATAAAATAGCTATAATTACAAATGATATGTAGCAGCATGGGGAAGTGCTTATGCTGCAGCATTCAGAAAAAGAGAACAAACGCTAAAAGGGGGGGGGTGCTGGAGACATGGTTTAGTGGTTAAGGTGTTTGCCTGTAAAGCCAAAGGACCCAAGTTCAATTCTCCAAGACCCACGTAAGCCAGATGCACAAGGTGGCACATGTGTCTGGAGTTCGTTTGTAGTGGCTGGAGGCCCTGGCATGCCCGTTCTCTGTCTCTCTCTCACTCACTCACTCGCTCTCTCTCTTGTGCAAGCACACACGCAGATAAATAATTAAAATACATTTTTTGTTTTTTGTGGTTTTTTTGTTTTTTGGGGTTTTTTTTTTTGGTTTTTCGAGGTAGGGTCTCACTGTGGTCCAGGCTGACCTAGAATTAACTATGTCATCTCAGAGTGGCCTTGAACTCATGGCAATCCTCCTACCTCTGCCTCCCGAGTGCTGGGATTAAAGTAAAATATATTTTTAAAAAGAGAACAAATGCACAACTACACAGATCCTGTAGCGGCGATCACTTTGTAAAACGCATGTGAAGATCACTGGGAGGAAGAACGCATGGACTGGCCATGCTTGTGTTCAGCTGGGGGACAACGAGGTTGATGGGGTTTGTTTTTTCTCTGTTCCAAAGTGTTTATAATGTATTCCTTAAATATATATTCAAGGGCTAGAAAGATTGCTTAGTAGCTAAGGTGCTTGCCTGCAAAGCCTAAGAACCCAGGTTCAATTCCCCAGGACCCATGTAAGCCAGATGCACAAGGTGGCGCATGTGTCTGGAGGTTGCTAGCATTGGCTAGAGACCCTGGTGCATCCATTCTCTCTCTCTCTCTCTCTCTCTCTCTCTGTGTGTGTGTGTGTGTGTGTGTGTCTTTCTCTCCTTCTTTCTCTTTCTAAATAAATAAATACTTATTTATTTATTTATTTATGTTCAAGCCAGGAGTGGCGGCACATACCTCTAATCCCAACATTTAGGGAGCTGAGGTTGGTGGATTGCTATGAGTTTGAGGCCAACCTGGGGATACAGAGTGACTTCCAGGACAGGCTGAACTACAGTGAAACCCTGCTTCAAAACTAACAAACTAAAGCTGTGTGTTGTGGCGCACACCTTTAATCCCAGCACTCGGGAGGTAGAAGTAGGAGGACTGCCATGAGTTCAAGGCCACCCTGAGACAGGTCAGCCTGGGCCAGAGTGAGACCCTACCTCGAAAAAAAAAAAAAAAAAAACCTAACAAACTACATATATCTGTGTTCATAAGCCCTTGAAAACATGAAGTCTGACCTATTCCACAGGGAATAACTCTTCTCTGTCACTTTGCTTATTTCCTTTTCGAGAAAATAAAACCCCTGCATATACTGTACTAATATTTATTGAACATTTTATGCTTCCTGTATTTTAGTTCAATGAACCAAATGAGGCAGAAATCCCCACTGCCGTGTTGTGAGGGGGGAACTGAGGACGAGACGCACGGAATGGCCCAAGAACAAGGCAACAGCATCAGGACGGAGCCGCAACTCTTCCCTCTGCATCGCCGTAACTACCCAAAACACATCTGCGCATCTCACGTATGTCAGAAAGAATGCTGGCATTCACACACGGTTTCTCATCGAAGAACTCTGTTGATTTAAATCGTGTCCTCGTTGTTCAAATAAGGAATCTGCAGCTAAGGGAGGGTGAGTCACCACACTCGATCCCGATGTTGGAAAGTGGCAGAGCCAAGATTCTAAGCAAGGTTAGCTTGTGTTGGTATCCATACAGTTGTGATCGTCTGAACAATTAAAAAAGAAAGAAAGAAAGAAAGAAAGGAAGGAAGGAAGGAAGGAAGGAAGGAAGGAAGGAAGGAAGGAAGGAAGGAAGGAAGGAAGGAAGGAAGGGAAACTTTGAGCCTGATACACAAAGCACCATCAAAACAGGGGTGTCTTGTAGGAAAGTGAGGTGGAGTGGCGTGTGTGAGGGGCTGCTCAGGGCATGGCTCTGCACACTTGTGCACCTACAATCCCCTGGATGAACTGGGGCTGTGCAGTGGCATCCATGTGGCCTGGCCCGGGGCCAGCACAGATGTCACTTTCTGCTGCCAGTACCGATGGCGCCAGTTGTTAACCTGCCAAAAGGCCTCGAGAAACACCCTTGAAGCTCTCTTAAGGATTCTCAGGGTGGGAGGAGGGGGGAAATTGCCATTTTTTTCTATGGTAGAAAATTCCCACGTCGCATTGGTTGGCACAAGAAAATCGTGTCTAACCTCCTTCACTCCCTTGGAGCCCCAGAGCCCTACTGGACCAAGGCTGGAGCTCCATGCCAACCATACAAGCCAGGGTTCAAACTCTCAAGGCGGCAGCAAGTCCAGATCAACCAGATCAACGAGAGATCCTCAAGCCAGAGACCAAGTGAGGCCTGAGTATGACACAGGGCCTTGAAGATGGAGGACACAGAGTAGAGAGCTCTGGGACCAGGAATTGTGTGGAAGCCTCCTGCACTGTCGGTGAGGGTGAAGATGAATGCCTGCCTCGGTGAGACACTTTGTCATTGTCCTGTACACGCAAGCTCTAGGACCCAGCGCTTTGCCTCTTCTTAATGCGTGAGAATAATTTCCATCCCTGAGCCCAGACTGCTCCTAAAAATAAAAGGCAAAAATAGCCTAAACCGCCATAGATATGAGAATGGGTTGTTTAGTTGTTTGTTTGGTTTTTTTTTTTCTTTTTGAAAAAGGTTGATTTTTCAAGGTAGGGTCTCACTCTAGCCCAGGCTGACCTGGAATTCACTATGTAGTCTCAGGGTGACCTCAAACTCACAGCGATACTCCTATCTCTGTCTCCCGAGTGCTGGGATTAAAGACGTGCACCACCACACCCGGCCTGAGTTGTTTTTGTTTGTTTTTTAAACTGTTTCTTAAACATTTAAGATTTTTGTTTTTATTAATTTACTTATTAAGGACAGAGAGAGAGGGAGAGAGGGAGAACGGGTGCGCTAGGGCCTCTAGCCGCTGCAAACGAACTCCAGAGGCATGCGCCACCATGTGCATCTGGCTTATATGGGACCTGGAGAATGAAACCTGGGTCCTTAGGCTTTGGAGGCACGTGCCTAACTGCTAAGCCATCTCTCCAGCCCTTTTAAAAAACTTTCTTAAAATTTATTTGCAAGCAGAAAAAGAGAAGAGAGACAGGCAAAGAGACAATGGGCATGCCAGGGTCTCTAGTCACTGCAAACAAACTCCAGATACATGTGCCCTTTGTGCATCTTGCTTACGTGGGTCCTGGAGAATTGAACCTGGGTCCTTTGGCTTCACAGGCAAATGCCTTAACTGCTAAGCCCTTTCTCCAGCCCTTTAAAACTTTTTTTAAATATTTTTTTTAAAAAAAAAATTTGTTTATTCTTATTTATTTGAGAGTGACAGACAGAGAGAGAAACAGGCAGAGAGAAAGAGAGAATGGATGCGCCAGGGCCTCTAGCCACTGCAAACGAACTGCAGATGCGTGCGCCCCTTGTACATCTGGCTAACGTGGGTCCTGGTGAATCGAGACTCGAACCGGGGTCCTTAGGCTTCACAGGCAAGCGCTTAACCACTAAGCCACCTCTCCAGCCCTAAAATATTTTTTTATTAACAACTTCCATAATTGTAAATAATATCCCATGGTAATTCCCTCCCTCCCCCCACTTTCACCTTTGAAACTGGACTCTCCATCATATCCCCTCCCCCTCTCAATCAGTCTCTTTTATTTTGATGTCAAGATCTTTTCCTCCTATTATGATGGTCTTGTGTAGGTAGTGTCAGGCACTGTGAGGTCAGGGATATCCAGGCCATTTTGTGTCTGGGGGGAGCACGTTGTAAGGATTCCTACCCTTCCTTTGGCTCTGACATTCTTTTTGCCACCTCTTCCACAATGGACCCTGAGCCTTGGAAGATGTGATAGAAATATTTCAGTGCTGAGCACTCCTCTGTCACTTCTTCTCAGCACCATGGTGCCTTCTGAGTCATCCCAAGGTCACTGCCATCTAAAAAGAGAAGATTCTGTAACCAAAAGTGAGAGTAGCATTCATATATGGGTGTGAACATTAAGAGAAGTGCTTACTGGGCACTTTGGTGAGCATAATATATACATTTAGCCAGACAGCAGCAGACATTGCACTCCTAGGGCTCATGATTACCCCTATTGTAGGTTTTCAGTATCAGGGATGTATTCCCTCCCATGGAGCCGGCCTCCAGTCCAATTAGAGGGCAGGTGGTTTCCCCCATAACAGACCTGCTACTATTGTATCCATTGGCTCATTTGGCCTAGCTGGCCAAATATAAGGCTTGCAGTGTCCACTGTTGAGTATCTTCACTGGTGATTTCTCTCTCTCCCATTGAGCTGCATGCAACATGGCTTTGTCCAGCTTTCTGTCAGCTGGTCTACATGGAGGAGGTTATTGGCTCAGCTCCAGCAGGGTTGCTCAGTGGCCTTGAAGCCCAAGTATATGGAGTCTTCAGCAAAAAGGTCTTGCCATATTCTTGGTGGGAAACCAGAGGCTAAAACTTTTTTATAATTATTTTTATTCATTTATTTGAGAGAGAGGATGAGAGAGAAAGGCTGACAGAGAGAGAGAATGGGCACCAGAGCCTCCCAGCCACTGTAAATAAACTCCAGATGTATGTGCCACTTTGGGCATCTGGCTTAAGTGGGTCCTGGGAAATTAAACTTGGGATCTTTGGCTTTGCAGGCATGCAATTTAACCACTGAGCCATTCCTCCAGCCTGTTTTTTCATGTTTAATTTTTATTTTTTATTTTTATGTATTTGTGAGAGAGAAAGGCAGATAAAGAGAGAATGAGCATGCCAGATCCTCTAGCCAGTGCCAACATACTCCAGATGTTTGCACCACCTTGTGCATCTGGCTTACATGGGACCTGGGGAATCGAGCCTGGGTCCTTTACCTTTGCAGGCAAGTGCCTTAACCATTAAGCCATCTCTCCAGCCCTGGGTTGTTTGTTAAATGTTATATTCATACAACAGATTACAATATGTCAGTGAAAATGACTTAAGCTACAGTTGCAAGAGTGGATCCCATAGGGCCGGGCGTGGTGGCGCACGCCTTTAATCCCAGCACTTGGGAGGCAGAGGTAGGAGGATCGCCATGAGTTCAAGGCCACCCTGAGACTACAGAGTTAATTCCAGGTCAGCCTGGATCAGAGTGAGACCCTACCTTGAAAAACCAAAAAAAAAAAGAGTGGATCCCATAAGCACAATGTTGATGGAATAAAGCAAATGATAATATAATATGTATAGTGTAATCTCATTTAATAGAATTTTTTATATTTTTGAAAATCTTTTATTTATATATTTATTTGCAAGCAGAGAGAGAGATAGAAAAGAGACAGAGAGAATAGGTGTGTCAGGACCTCCAGCCACTGAAAACAGACTCCAGATGTATATACCACTTTGTGTATCTGACTTTACATGGGTACTGGGGAATTGAACTCAGGTCAATAGGCTCTACAAGCAAGTGGCTTGACCACTGAGAAATCTCTCCAGCCCCATTTAATAGAAAATTTAAAAAATTCTCTAGGCTAAACAACATATCGGCATAAGGGATATAAGCCTATTTAAAGATATTATATAAAAAAATAAGAAGTCGGGTGTGGGGGTACACACCTTTAATCCCAGCACTCAGGAGGCAGAGGCAGGCAGATTGCCATTGAGTTTGAGGCCACCCTAAGACTACATAGTGAGTTCCAGGTCAGCCTGAGTTAGAGAGATAATCTACCTAAAAAAAAAAAAGAGAGAGAGAGAGAGAGAGAGAGAGAGAATGACAAATATTGCAGTCAGGTTGGTGATTGCTAATGGTTAATCTCTGGTTGTCAACTTGACAAGATTTAAAGTCACCATGAACCTGGTTGTGGTTAGTACATGCCTTTAATCCCAGCACTCAGGAGGCAGAGGTAGGAGGATCGCCGTGAGTTCAAGGCCACTCTGAGACTCCATAGTGAATTCCAGATCAGCGTGGTCTAGAGCAAGACCCTACCTCAAACCCCCCCCCAAAAAAAATAAGAAAAAGCCACCATGGAAACAAGTCTCTAAGAATATCTGTAAGGCATTTTCTAGACAAGGTTAACTGAGGTAGAGGACCCACCCTTAACTGTGAAGGCACCACCCTATGGGCTGGGACCCTGTCCTGAAGAAAAAGGAGAAAGTGAGCTGAAACCAGCATTCATTCACCCCACTCTGCTTCCTGACTGTGGATGGGATATGACCAGCTCCTCATCCTGCTGTGGCCATCTCTACCCCCACCACTATGGAATGAATCCCCTCGAAACTGTGAATCAGAATAACCCTTTCCTTCTTTAAGGTATAAACCCTTCCCTTGCTTCCTTCCAAACTTTTGGTCACACCAATGAGTAAAGTAATTAATATAGCGATTGCAGGGTGAGGGAGGAGGGTGGATGAGGACAGAGATTTCTCGGAGTGGAGAAAACTTTGTTAATTTAGGTGCTAGATGACTGGGCATTTATTTTTATTATTAGTCTTTAAACTGACCTTATGAAATTTATATATTCATATACACCTGTGTAAAATGTTTCAAATTGAAAAAGAAAATTCTGAGTGAGGAGTGGCAGCTTGTCAAATGGAGTTGGCCCAGCACCTGTCTGGCAACCTGTCTGGCTCTGACCAGGTTTCCTAGTAGGAAATTTTCCAAAAGGGTAGAGACGCAGCTCTGGTTGGTGTGGCCAGGAGTGTGGAGGAGAAGGTGCAGGTCTGAAAGAGAAGCTCAAATCTCATCATGGACCAGGAGGCAGAGCACAGGGCCGGGGGCCAGCTGTAACCTCCAAAGGCCTGCCCCTACCCTTGCCAGCCAGGCCCCACCTCCTTCTAAACCCTTCAAAAGACACCTCTCAGCCCCCAGCTGAGGAGCAAGAGCTCTAAACAGGACATTTCATATTTAAATCGTAATAGCTAGCAAGTAACCACAGCTCCCTGAGATTCAATGTCCTTTTCCATAAAATGAGTAGAAGCTGAGAAACTCAGCTTTATCTCAAGTCCTCAGCACCTGGCATCTTATTTGGCTCTATAGTAAGTGCACGTCTTAAAGAAAGAAAAGACATGGGGCTGGAGAGATGGCTTAGTGGTTAAGTCGTTTACCTGCAAAGCCAAAGGACCCTGGTTCGATTCCATACCTGTAGGCCCCATGACAGAAAGAGGAAGAGGCAGATGGAGAGAGAGAGAATGGACACGCCAGGGCCTCTAGCCACTGGAAATGAACTCCAGATGCCTGCGCCACCTTGTGCATCTGGCTTACATGGGTCCTGGTATGGTGTGGCACAAGCCCAGGAGGTAAAGTCACATAGGTAACAGGAGAGCAGGTGGTACAAGGCCTGCCATAATCTCATAAGATTTTGGACCTTTCCTCTGGAATGGAGGAGTTTAAGCAGGAGAATAAGATAACAGCTCACAGCTTCTGCACACTGGATCCTGCAGTCGAAATACACAAAAGCAGGAAGACGATAAAAGAAGCTATTCCAGGGATCAAGACAAAAAACTAATGTTGGCACTGGCAAGCAGGTAGGAGATGGGATGAAGTCATATTTTGGGTGAATTGGAGTATAAAACCAATTCATTCCTGACTTTAGACATAAGTAAAGTATGAAAAAAAAGTAAAGGGGTAGTTTTTAGCATACGCAACCAAAGGTAAGAATTGCCATCACCTGAAATGGAGAACAGATTTGGAAGAAAATGTAAGAATTATATATTTTTTTCTGAGGTAGGGTCTTGTTCTAGTCCAGGCTGACCTGGAATTCACTATGTAATCTCAGCGTGGCCTTGAACTCAAGGCAATCCTCTTACCTCTGCCTCCCCAGTGCAGGGATTAAAGGTGTGTGCCACCACGCCTGGCTATAGGAAATTTTATTTATTTGTTTGTTTGTTTGAAAGAGAGAAGGAGAGTATACAGGGCCTCTAGCCACCACAAGGAATGAACTCCAGATGCATACAACACCTTGTGCACCTGGCTTACATAGGTACTGGGGAATCAAACCTGGATCCTTGGGCTTCACAGGCAAGCACCTTAACTGCTGAGCCGTCTCTAGCCCTAATGTAAGAAATTTTTAACTGAATGAGCTTGAGACATCTATCAATAGTCAAGGAGAAGTGTCAAGTCTTCAGTTAGATATGTTGAATTCAGAGGACATTTCTGGCTACAGATAAAAGTGGAGAAGACATCAGTACAGGGCTGAGGAGATTTCTTAGTGGTTAAGGCACTTGCTTGCAATGCCTAATGACCCAGATTTGATTCCTTAGTACCCACGTAAAACCAGATGTACAAAATAGTGCATACATCTCGAGTTCATTTGCAGTGGCTGAAGGCCCTGGTGCACCCATTCTTTCTCTCATTCTCTTTCTTCTTGCAAATAAATAAATAAAATATTTTTAAAAGGGGAGGAGGGCTGGAGAGACAGCTTAGCAGTTAAGACACTTGCCTGCAAAGCCTAAGAACCCAGGTTCTATTCCCCAGGACCCATGTAAGCCAGATGTACGTGGTGGCACATGCATTTGTAGTTCGTTTGCAGTGGCTGGAGGCCCTGGTGCACCCATTCTCTCTCTCTCATCTCAAATAAATAAATAAATAAAATCTTAAATAAAAAAGAAAGCCAGGCATGGTGGCACATGTCTTTAATCCCAGCACTCGGGAGGCAGAAGTAGGAGGTTCACTGGGAGTTAGCGGTCACCCTGATGAGACTATATAGTGAATTCCAGGTCAGCCTGGGCCAGAGTGAGACCCTACCTCGAAAAGCCAAAAAAATAAAAAGAAGTAGACATCAGTACAAAGGTAGTGTCCAAAGGCACAAGGCTAGATGATGGCACCAGGAGAGTGAGGGTTGAGAGAACAGAGAATCAAGTATTGAGCACAAGGAACACCCGACAGTCTGAGGTCAGAAAGAAGAAGACGACGCAGGCTGAGAAGCCGTGGTGGTTGAGAAGGAGCGGCCAGGGTGGGAGAAAGAAAACCAAGAGAGTGTGCATGTGCCCGATGCTGCGGACTGAACACGGACCACTGGCTGGCGGGAGCACTGTGGGTGTCGTAGGTGCAGGAAGAGCTGGATTCAGATGCAGAGGAAATTATCACCCACCACAAAAACTAAGCACGAGGACTGGAGAGATGGCTCATCAGGTAAGGCGCTTGCCTGCAAAGCCTACTGACTCAGGTTTGATTTCCCCGGGACCCATGGAAAGCCAGATGCACAAGGTGGTGCATGCATCTGGAATTTGTTTGCAGTGGCTAGAGGCCCTGGTGCACCCATTCTCTACCTCTTCCTCCCTCTCTCCTTCTCTCTCTCTTCTGTCTCCCTCTGCCTATAAATAAATAAAAATGTTTTTAGATTTTTAATGTATTTATTTGAGAAAGAGGCAGATAGAGGAGAATGGGTATGCCAGGGCCACTGCAAACAAACTCCAGACGCACATTCCACCTTGTGCATCTGGCTTAGGTGGGACCCGGGGAACCAAACCTGGGTCCTTTAGCTTTGCAGGCAAATGCCTTAACCACTAAGACATCCCTCCAGCCCTTAAAAAAAAAAGTTTTTTTAATTGCTGAGCATGGTAGCGCATGCCTTTAATTCCAGCACTTGAGAGCAGAGGTAGGAGGATCACTATGAGTTCGAGGCCAGCCTGAGGCTACAGAGTGAACTCCATGTCAGCGAGGACTAAAGCAAGACCCTACCTCGAAAAAAAAAAAAAAAGCCTTAATTGCCATGTGTTGGCAAAGATGTAGGTCAACTAAGACTTCCACACACTCCTTGTGGGAATTGGTACAACCTTTGGGAAACTCTCTGGAATCAATACCAAAGGTAAATGTGCATCAGTATGACCCAGCAATTCCACTCCTCCCTGTATATCTAATATGACCCAGAATTCCATTCCTCCCTGTGTATCTAATGTGACCCAGCAATTCCATTCCTCCCTGTGTATCTAATGTGACCCAGCAATTTCATTCCTCCCTGTGTATCTAATATGATCTAATATGATGCAGCAATCCATTCCTCCCTGTGTATCTAATATGACCCAGCAATTCCATTCCTCCCTGTATATCTAATATGACCCAGCAATTCCATTCCTCCCTGTGAATCTAATGTGCTCAGCAATTCCATTGCTCCCTGTGTATCTAATATTATCTAATATGATGCAGCAATCCATTCCTCCCTGTATATCTAATATGACCCAGAAATTCCATTCCTCCCTGTGTATCTAATGTGACCCAGCAATTCCATTCCTCCCTGTGTATCTAATGTGCCCAGCAATTCCATTCCTCCCTGTGCATCTAATATGATGCAGCAATCCATTCCTCCATATGTATCTGATAGCAATCTACATGTATTCACCACTTGACATGAACAAGAACATTCATATCAGTGAAGATACCCAACAGTGGACACCACAAGCCTTATATTTGGCCAGCCAGGTCAAATGAGCCAACAGGTGCAATAGTGGAATGTCTGTTATGGGGGAAACCAACCACCCTCTAATTTGACTGGAGGCCCACTCCATGGGAGGGAATACATTCCTGATACTAAAACCCTACAACAGGGGTAGTCATGACCCTAGGAGTGTAACATCTTCTGCTTTCTGGCTAAAAGTATATACTATGCCCACCAAACTGCCCAGTAAGCACTTCGCTTAATGTTCATACCCATATATTAATGTTACTCTCACTTTTGGTTAGAGAAGCTTCTCTTTGCAGATGGCAGTGACCCTGGGATGACTCAGGAGGCACCATGGTGCTGAGAAGAAGTGACAGAGGAGTGTTCAGCACTGAAATATATCAATCACACCTTCCATGGCTCAGGGTCCATGACCGCACAGTGCCTGACACTACCTACACAAGATATCATAATAGGAAGAAAAGATTATGACATCAAAATAAAAGAGAGACTGATTGAGAGAGGTAAGGGATATAATAGAGAATGGAGTTTCAAAGGGGAAAGTGGGGGGAGGGAATTACCATGGGATATTGTTTATAATTATGGAATTTGTCAATAAAAAAATATTTTTTAAAAAAGAACATTCATAGAAACATTAGCACAACAGCATATTTTCCAATCTGGAAATAACCCACCAACAGTGGTTAGGTAATGTAGTCACACCATGACATACAATCTAGCAATGAAGGTGAATAACTGCTATATGCAATAACGTGGACAAATTTCTCATCTAGGATCTGGAGAGATGGCTTAGCAGTTAAGGCACTTGCTTGAAAAGCTGAAGGTTCCAGGTTCAATTCCCTAAGGACCCATGTAAAGCCAGATGCACAAGGTGGCTCATGTGTCTAGAGACTGTTTGCAGCAGTGGCTAGAGGCTGCCCTGGCACATCCACTCTTTCTTTCTTTAAAAAAAAAAAAAAAACAACTCTCATCTAATATTAATAAGGTACAAAGTCATGGTCTGGGAATATAGCTCAGTGGCAAAGTGCTTAAGTAGTATATGTGAGGCCCTGGGTTCAATCTTCAATACCACAAAAATAAGTGAGTAAATAAAGCTGGGCGCGGTGGCACACACCTTTAATCCCAGCACTTGGGAGGCAAAGGAAGGATTGCCATGGGTTCAAATGAATGAATTCCAGGTCAGCCTGGCCTAGAGTGAGACCCTATCTTGAAAACCAAAAAAAGGCATTGTAGGGGCTGGGGATATGGCTCAGTGGTTAAGAGTATTTACTACGTAATCTAGTTCCCAGAACCCACGAAAAAAGCTAGATATGGCTATGCATGCCTATAATCTAAGCACTGAGAGGGGCCAGACACAGAATTGTTGGAGGCTCCCTGGTCAGCAAGCTTTGGTCTCCACAGTGTGTTTGCATCTGTATACATACCATACACACAAGCCAAAATTAATCAATAACTTCTTTTTTTTTTTTTTCTTAAGGTAGGGTCTCTCTCTAGCCCAGGTTGACCTGGAATTCACTATCTAGTCTCAGGGTGGCCTCAAACTCATGGCAATCCTCCTACCTCTGCCTCCCAAGTGTTGGGATTAAAGGCATGTGCCACCACATCTGGCTGAATCAATAAATTCTTAATTGTACGTTAAAATTTATAATAATGTTATTCACAATAGCCAAAGGCAGAAAACAACTCAAGCAAACTGTGGAATAGCCGCACAATGGAATACTATTGGCCACACAAGGAGTGAAGTGTGGGGGCATCCTGCAGTATGGATGAGCCTTGAAAACACTATGCTGAGTGAAAGAAGCTAGGCGCAAAAGACCCTGCGTTATACAGCTCCATGTCTATGAAGCACTCGGAGGAGCCAAGTCCATAGAGACCAAAAGCAGATTAGCGGTTGCCACAGGCTGAGAGGATGGGACTGGAAAGTGACTGCTTGCTAATGGGCATGGCCTTTCCTTCTGAAGTGCTGAAAATGTTCTGAAACTGGAGTGGTAATGGATCACACAACACTGTGAATGTGTCGAATGCCACTGAGTTGTACATTTTAACAGGGCTGAGAGGTAAATTTCAAGCCATGTGTATTTATATTAAAATTTTAAAGATGAACTAGATTTATGGCATAATAAATCAGAATAGTAGTTACCCAGGGTATAGAAGGGAATGTGGGGTTTATGGGGTGCTGGAATTCACTGTGTCATCTCAGGGTGGCCTCAAACTCAGCATTCTTCCTACCTCTTCCTCCTAAATGCTGGGATTAAAGGCATGCACCACCACACCTGGCCTTATTTTGTAAAATTTCAGTGGCAGGCTGGGGAGATTGCTCAGTGGTTAAGGCACTTGCTTGCAAAGCCTGATGGCCTAGGTTCGATTCCCCAGTACTCACGTAAAGCTAGATGCAAAAGTGGCGCATGTGTCTGGAGTTCATGGCAAGAGGCCCTGGAGCATTCATTCTCTCTCTCTCTTTCTCTGTTAATAAATAAATTTAAATATTTTAAAAATAAAATCTCAGCTGCAGGGATGGATTAGCAGTTAAGACATTTGCCTGCAAAGCCAAAGGACACCAGTTCAATTCTCCAGGACTCACATAAGCCAGATGCACAAGGGGGCACATGCATCTGGAGTTCGTTTGCAGTGGCTAGAGGCCCTAGTGTGCCCATTCTCTCATTCTCTCTCTCTCTCCCTCTTTCTCTCAAATAAATAATAAAAACTATTTAAAAAAATAAAATCTCAGTGGTAGTTATATAGAAAAAATCACTTTGTAAAGACTCACGGAATGAGGAAAAACAAAGCGCAGGCCATTTTTTTTATTATGTTGCTGTTCTTCAAGCAGGATTATTATCACACTGCAGCCCAGACAGGCCGTGAACTCATGACATTCCTCTTGCCTCAGACTCCAGAGTGCTGGGATTACAGGTGTGAGCCACAGCATCCAGCTGAGCACAGGCAGTTCTTTCGAGATGTTTTGCTGCAAGACTTTTGCTGAGAAAGTAGGCAGTAGCCAGGGAGAAACCTGGAAGTAAGGGAAGGTTGTTTTAAGATGGGAGAAATAACAACATTTTTATATCGGAGAATCATCTAGTAAAGAGGAGGAAATAGGTGATACAGGGAAAAGTCACATAAGCATGGAGAGCAGGAAAGACCAGAGTGAACAAGAGAGAGTCTCTGAGCTCTTGCACAGCACAGGGCTGGGAACTTCTGCAGTCAGTCAGTCTGTCTGTCTGTGTATAGGAGCAAGCAGGAAGCAGTGTTACAGGGTGTCCATCCTAGGGTGTGGGCAAAGTGGTTAGTGTCTGGCTTATTATCAGGTTTATTACACAAGCAATCTCAGACTTAGGAGGCGTTTGATGAGGATCACACAGCTGGAGGTAGAAATAGAATGAGGTCCCTTGGCTCCAACTGCACCACACCAAGCCTATCTTTCCACCTAGAGAAAAGTGCTTCTCAGGCTGGAGAAATGGCTCAGCAGTTAAGGTGCTTGCCTGCAAAGCCAAAGGACCTAGGTTCAATTCCCCAGGACCCACATAAAGCCAGATGCACAAGGTGACACATGCATCTGGAGTTTGTTTGCAGTGGCTAGAGGCCTTGGTGTGCCCATTCTTTTTATCTACCTCTCTCTCAAATAAATAAACATTTATTTAATTATTAAAAAAAAAAAAGAGGTTCTCTAGTTTGCCCTAAAATAATTTCTCAAGTTTTAGAAGTGCCTCTCTAAGCTGATAAGGGTTCTGGGATCTAGTGAGTAAGTCTATTCCGCCATGCCCACATCTCTTAGCGTATAGAGAAGGCCTTTCGTTGCCCCCCCCCCCTTGGCATCCATCTTTCTAGGCTGGAGCTCTAATTGTGCAGGCTGTCTCCATGGTAAAAGCCCTTCATCACTCTGGTGTCTGGCTCTTTTCCAGTTCTATTACATCTTTCTTGGAATGCAGAGGCCATAACAAAAGACATCATACTGGTTTCCAATTTGAAGAATCTTTTGCAAGGACACAGGCCCATTTATATTCAAACCAGTGGTCAGCCAAGCTGTGGCTTGCCCAAGGTCACACAGCGTGTCATCAGCAGAGGCTAGCCGAGAATCCCAATTGCCACCATCGCTCCACCGCACCCAACGGCCTGCATGCAGAAGTCAGGATGGGGACAGCGTGTCAACCAGGGCACTGAGCATGGAGGCCGATGGAGGCTGCATCAGACTGGCTTCAAAGAAAGGAGGAGGGTTCTCTGGGTTCCATACCTAAAGTCCAGAAGCAAGCAGTCTTCGAGGGGTCAGTGCTTGCATCTCCATGGCAATTCTGCTCTGTCTTGCCATCCACACAGGCTATAGTGGGTAGGATGGTAGCCCCTTCCCCGCGTGCTGCTAGGGGCCTCTGGCCTGTCAGGCTGTGAGAGCAGGCTGACGTTTATTCTGCAGGAAGTTGTGATAGGATGTTGTCATCTACAAAGTTCACGCTCAAGAGCCATACAATCTAGTTTGTGTTGGGTAGCATTCAAGGCTATCGTGGGCTGCCAAGTAGCCCACAGGCCAAGGGCTGGACATCTCTGGAACCCCCAAAATCCAGAAAAAGAAGCTTTCTGATATAATTACATTTGATCTTAGGTGAGAGCCAAAAACAGATGCTGCAGATATAATTAAAGATCATGAGATCATGCTGGATTAGTTCAGTGTGCCTATGGTAGCGTGAATGTAAAGTGTGCCCCATAGCCTTATGGGCTTGTGATTAAGCCCAGTAGGAGGTCCATCGCAGTCTGGTGGAGCCTTTGGGAGGTGGAGCCTTTCTGCAGAAGGTGTGTCACTCCATATGGACCTTGAGATTTATTAGCTCAAGCTCCAAGTTCCACCCATATATATGGAACAAGACAGGATGCCCAGTCTCTGCTGTACCATGATTTCCCCACCACAATAAAACTTCCCCTCAAGACCGTAAGCTGAAATAAACCCTTTCCTTCTATATGCTGCTTTTAGTCAGATGTCTTGTGCCAGAAACTAGAAGGTAACTGCAACAGAGCCCTAAACCCAATCACAAAGGATCCTTATAAGAAAAGACAGGGCTGGGGAAGTGGCTCAGCAGTTGTAGGCGCTTGCTTGCAAAGCCTGACAGCCTCCGTTTGATTCCCCAGTACCCAGGGAAAACCAGATGCACAAAGTGGTGCATGTGTCTGGAGTTTGTTTGCAGGGGCCCTGGCATAACCATTCTCTCTCTTTCCTTACAAGTAAGTAATTAAAAACAAAAAAAGACAGAAGCCAGGCGTGGTGCACATGCCTTTAATCCCAGCACTCAGGAGGCAGAGGATCACTGTGAGTTGGAGGTCAGCCTGGAACTACAGAGCAAGTTCCAGAAGAGCAAGTTCCAGGTCAGCCTGGGCTAGAGTGACCCTACCGCATATTAAAACAAAACAAAAAGTGACAGACACTGATGGGAAAGCAATGTGGGGGGAAAAAAAAAAGAGGCAGTAAGGAATGAGCAGTTCACAAGCCAAGGAATGTTCATGGCCATTGTTCATGGCCATCAAAAGCTCAACTAAGTCGGGACCAGATGTGTCTCCAGACCCTCTAGAGGGAGCACAGCACTGCTAGTCTCTTGACCTCTCACTTCTGCCCTCCAGAACTGACAGAGAATAAATGTCTATTATCTTAAAGCCACTGACTTTTTGGTAATTTGTTTTTGGAAGGCACAGGAAAAGACTGGAGAAGCCAAGGAATACAATTCTGAGAGTTAGCCTAGTTAAGCCTGAACCCCTATACCCTGCCACTGTCTGGGGGGGGGCGGGGTGCTGAGCTTTCCCCAAGGCCCAAAGGAGGGGAGATGAGAAGGTGGCACCCAGAATGTCCACTACAGGCGTCCTGAGCAAGAAAGGCACCAGCGCCTGAGTATCTGCTTCAGAATAAGAGCACAGCAAAAGCAGAGGGTAGCCTGGCAACGTGATCTTCAAGTGCTCCAAGCGCTACACAGTCCTGGGGGCACCAAACCCTGAGATCACAGTCATACACCTGGAACCCCAAGTAGAGGCTGTGGAGGTGCTTACAGATACAAGATTATTCCAAGCTGGGCCGTGGTGGCACACACCTCTAATCCCAGCACTTGAGAGGCAGAGGTAGGAGGATCGCCGTGAGTTCGAGGCCACCCTGAGACTACATAGTGAATGCCAGGTCAGCCTGAGCTAGAGCGAAACCCTACCTCAAAACTCTAAAATAAATAAGTAATAATAATGATGAATTAGTTAGGATCAAATCCTCCATGAATTTCTTTTCTGTATTTGAAATAATATTCATCCTAGATTTTTTAAATTTTTAGTATATATATATATATATATATATATACATATATATATATATATATATATATATAAAACAGGTAATGCTCTTATCCCCTCATCCCTGTTCCTGTTTTCCTAGGACCCTCCTTAGTAGGGTTATGGCATTCACTGTGAGGTCATGAAGGCCTCAGCCAGTCCCTGTGGGGTAGCGGCAGGCGGACCATGCCTCAGGGTATTCCTACCCACTCTGTGGCTCTTACAATCTTTCCGCTCCCTCTTCTGCAATGTTCCCTGAGCCATGCAGACCTGCTGGCAGTCTGTGGAGTTTGCTTTAGCCTCTGGATTTCTGCTTTGATGGGCTTTTGTTTTGTTTTGTTTTGTTCATTTGCTTTTACGAGGTAGGGTCTCACTCTAGCCCAGGCTGACCTGGAATTCACTGTGTAGTCTCAGGGTGGCCTTGAACTCACGGCAATCCTCCTACCTCTGCCTCCCTAGTGCTGGGATTAAAGGCGTGTGCTGCCACACCCGGCTCGTTCTACCTTTCTTTGCACACACTTGGAAGTCAGGAGACATATAAAGAACTGATCGTGCCCCATATTTGAGGGTAAGTATTGGGGAGTAACAACTTTTTCTGAGAAACCTCATCTATAAAATCTGGAGTAGATCCTAAGACTCACAAGAGAGTTGTCAGCCAGTCAGAGACCAATTAGCAGGAAAGTAATCCTGACCGGGGGCCTGGTGTCTTCTCCAGGGCCTCTGATCCTCCCTTGTGGGTCACGCTGGAGACTGCAGACTCGATGGGTGTTTACTGCCACCTGCTGGACATGTGGAATAAGGCCACAAGTTGCAGCCTGGAGTTGCCAAACATTCGGCTTTCACTTATATCTGCCACATTTGCTCAACTGCTAATGAAAAGTTGTCAGAGCAGATTGCTTTGGAAATCAAAACTACCTCATCAAAAATAAATAAATAAATAAATAAATAAATAAATAAATAAATAGATGGAAAGCCAACTGCACCTTGCAATGTTCTCAGAATGGAAGAGGGCTTCTGAGAATAATGTGCCTGACTTGGAGGGGGAGATTAGGGCTAGAGAGATAGCTTAGCGATTAAGCACTTGCCTGTGAAGCCTAAGGACCCTGGTTCAAGGCTCGGTTCCCCAGGACCCACGTTAGCCAGATGCACACGGGGGCGCACACGTCTGGAGTTCGTTTGCAATGGCTGGAGGCCCTGGTGTGTTCATTTTCTCTCTGTGCCTTTCTCTGTCTGTTGCTCTCAAATAAATAAATTTTAAAAACAGACTTTTTAAAAATTTTTTTAAAAAGAAGGGGAGATCAGTGAGCCCTATAAGGTAGAAGGGAACTTCTTTAGAAACCCTGGCCATATTTTACCCCAAAGGCCACCATCAAGAACAAATCCCGGTGGGATTCTCCAAACCTTGGCCAATAAACCCCAATAAACAAGACAGGATCTAGTCAGTCCAAGAACCAGCTCAATAGAAACTGCTGGAAGCAGGGAGGCCATTCTTTCCCAAAGGCCTTGGCTTTGCTGCCAGACTTGCTAAGTCAACAAAGTCGAAGCCAGGCCTGCCTCTTGCTTTCCTGTTACACCTCTAACTTCTCCCTCCAGCCAGTGGTTCTCCTTGGCCACACACACACACACACACACACACACACACACACACACACACACATGCTCCTCCAGATCCATCACTCGGTTATCTGGGTGGGGAATCTACTCTGGGAGAACTGGGAGACAGAATCCAGATGGGCTACAGCCAGGGTTATTTTTTCTAAACCTCCATAGTCCAACCATCGTGTGAAAAGTTGGGCCTAAGAATGCAAACTCCAGAAGACCGGGGGCAGCTCAGAGCCAAGGTGTTTCCTTAGCCAGCGAGTGTGCCTCCATCTCCCGGGGAGGCAGGCCCACATTTCTCCTGGCAGCAGGGCTCGGCTGAGTCCAGCCAGTGGCTTGAGGACATGAAGAGGGGTCTGCAGCCTTTGCAGTGGGCTTCTGGGAGGAAGGAGAACGCTCTCAGGAAAGACCCTCCTGGCCCAGGCCCACAGGCCTCTGCGAGTAAAGCCCGGGGAAGTACCAGTCCTAAACAGCCTGCCCAGGCTTCAGGCTGGTTAGAGTGTAAACACGACATCAAATGAGGTTAGAAATGGAGTGAGGGGCACACCTCCGCCCCCTCACCCAGAGTTCTCAATGTCAAGAAAGCCATAAAATACAATCACACATATATCAAAATTATACAAGGGGCTGGAGAGATGGCTCAGCCATTAAGAAGCTTGCTTACAAAGCTTAATGGCTCAGGTTCAATTCCCCAGTGCCCATGTAAAGTCAGATGCACAAAGTGGCGCATGTATCTGGAGCTAATTTGCAGCAGCTAAAGGCCCTGGCATGCCCATTCTCAATCTCTCTCCCCCCCCACCACTCCCCCATCTCTCTGCTTGCAAATTAATACAATATTTTTAAAACTTGCCAGACCAGTTGTGGTGATGTAGGAAATTGCTGAAGAGGTAGAGGTAGTAGGATCAGGAGTTTAAGGCCAGCCTGGCTACACATAAGAAAAGAAAAAAGAAATAAACTCGGCAGGGTGTGGTGGCGCACGCATTTAATCTCAGCACTTCTGGATGCAGAGGTAGGAGGGTCGCCCAGAGTTCGAGGCCACCCTGAAAGTACATAGTAAATTCAAGGGCAGCCTGAACTAGAATGAGACCCTACCGAGGTCTCAAGAAATCTTGCCAGGCATAGTGTCACCCATCTTTCATCCCCACACTCAGGAGGCTAAGGCAGGAAGATCACTGTGAGTTAGAGGCCAGCTTGGACTACAGAGTGAGGTCCCGGTCAACCTGGGCTGAGGGTATAGCTCTGCACTAGCCCGAGCAAGGGCCTGCTTCCATGCCCAGAAAACCTTCCCCACCAAAAATTATGAATGGCACAATTCTATTTGTTCCACCACAATAGAAAAATTGCAAGGTTTTCATCAAGACAGAAAATAGAAACAGAATATTGTTGGCACCATATGAATCAACTAGTGACGGTCTCTCTAACATCTCTGACTGGTGATCTGTCCCCAGACCCTTGACTTCTGTAACTTTGAATCTCTTGCATGCTGGGAGTTCAAAAAGCAAAACCGCCATTCTAACTCTTCTTTTTTCTCTCTCTCTTGCTCTCGCTCTCTTTTTACAGTTATTTATTTATTTTCAAACTGAGATAGAGATAAAAGAGACAGACAGAGAGAATGGGTGTGCCAGAGCCTCTTGCCACTGCAAACGAACTCCGGAAACATGCACCACTTTGTGCATCTGGCTTATGTGAGTACTGGGGAATCGAACCTGGGTCCTTAGTCTTAGCAGGCAAGCGCTTTAACTGCTAAGCCATCCCTCCAGCCCCATTCTAACTATTCTTGTTTCTGACCCTGAGCCTCCATCTCACTGGCTACAGTCCTCATTTCCTTGGAGTTGCCCCAGGCTCTCATGGTGAGTGGGCATCAGCTCATTCAATGCCCGTCTTTAAAAGCTCCCCCCTCACCCCCGTCCTGCAGCCCTTCTGGGTCCCTACGATTCTTGGACTGTTCAAAACATGAGCATCTTTGGCAAATGGTCCAGGTTGCCTACAGGTACCAACATCCATCACTCTCATCACACAGGAGACTGAGGCAGAAGGATCTCAAGTTCAAAGGTAGGTGGACATTGCAAGACTATCCTGTCCAAAAAAAAAAAATTGAAAAAAACATTTTGTTTTGTTCCTATCCATCTTGTATTCCTCGGCAGCCTGTCGGCTTCTATTCTCCTCTGTACCCTTCTGCTTCTCCTCACCTCCTCTTCCCAGCTGGGCTCACACATCGTAACATAAACTAAGAGGCAGCATGGAGAAATGGCAATGCCACAGGCAGCAGTTCAGGTGATTACAAATGCTTCTGCCCCACCCCCAATCACCACATCACGAAATCACTCCAATTCCCACATCCAAAAAATGCCCTTTATACCTGCTTGCAAAGCCTTCCAGCCTGGGTTCAGTTTCTGAGCCACCCTCGTAAGCAGGACATAAAAAGTGGCACAAGTATCTGGTCCTTGTTTGCGAAAGGTCCTGGCACATCCACACACACATGTGCAAATAACTTTTTGTTTGTTTGTTTTGTTTTTCAAGGTAGGGTCTCACTCTAGCCCAGGCTGACCTGGAATTCACTATGGAGTCTCAGGGTGGCCTCGAACTCATGGCGATCCTCCTACCTCCCGAGTGCTGGGATTAAAGGCGCACGCCACCACGCCCAGCTGCAAATAACTATTTTTAAATGCCACTTAGCCCTCATCTTCATTAGCTTCATTCTCTTTGTAAAACGGCCACTCCCCCTTGCTTAACACTTTCTTCTTGCGTTTGGCTCCAGTGACACTCGCTGACTGTCACCTGTTGCCACACAGCCTGCCCAAGTGACCAGATCATTCTGCCTACCCACACTCAACCCTCTTGTCTCTTCTCCCTGAACAATTTCAACCTGCAGAAAGGCTGTAACACCTTCGGAAAACTCAAACACCTGCCAGTTTGCGCCTCTTGCATCTCCTCCCTCCTTCTTTCCCTGTCCGTTTCAGGTATATAGACACAGCGGCCTGACTAGTAAGCCTAGAGAGCAAGCACCCAGAGAGAGGAGAGGGTTGTGAGAGACAGGCAGAAACCGAAAGAAAAACAAAGAGAAAGGGGCGTGCCAGGGCCTCTTGCCAGTGCCTATGAACTGCAACTATTTTGTGGTTATTTTTTTTAATATTTTATTATTTATTTATTTATTTGACAGAGAAAGAGGGGGAGAAGAAACAGATAGAAAGAGAGAGAATGGGCACGCCAGGGCCTCCAGCCACTGCAAACAAACTCCAGACGCGTGCGCCCCCTTGTGCATCCGGCTAACACAGGTCCTGGGGAATCAAACCTGGATCCTTTGGCTTTGCAGGCAAATGCCTTAACCACTAAGCCATTTATTTGCAAGGAGAGAGAGAAAGAGAGCAAGAACAAGAGGGAGACAGAGAATGGACATGCCAGGACCTTCAGCCACTTCAAACAAACGCCAGATACATGTGCCATTTTGTGCGTCTGGCTTTACATGGGTACTGGGGAATCGAACCTGGGTTCAATTAGGTTTAGAAGCACCTTAACCACTGAGCTGTCTCTCCAGCACCAACTAGGTTTTCTTAATATAGATTTTATTTATTTATTTTACTTATCTGGAGAGAGAGGGGCAGAGACAAAGAGAGAGAGAGGCAGAGAGCGAGAAAATGGACATGAAAGGGTCTCCTAGTCTCTGCAAACAAATTCCAGACACATGTGCCACCTTGTGTAACTGGCTTTATGTGGGTACTAGGGAATTAAATCTGGGTCCTTTGGCTGTGCCGGTAAGCACCTTCACCTCTAAGCCACCTCTCTAGCCCCCAACTAGTTTTTAAATAACCATAACAGGTAATTTATCAGACAATTTGCACCTATAGACACATTTGTTATACTAGTTTTTAGAAAACAGAAAATACTTGTTTTTAACCGAATACCTATAAGTTAAAAAGCATAGTTGTAAAAGTCTGCTTCTAGATATCTCCATTTTCTCTTCCTATGTATTTCTTGCTCCACAGGAGGAAATGTATATCTATAGCCTACGGCTGGGGAGGTCATGAGCCCTAGGGGAGTTAACACCTGCTACTGTCTGGCTAAATGCGTATATTATGCCCACCAAATTGCCCTGTAGGCATTTTTCTTAATGTTTATACTCAGATATTAATGCTACTCTACTATTGGTTAGATAAGCTTCTGTTTTCAGATGGCAGTGACCACTGGGATGACCCAAAAGGCATCATAGTGCTGAGAAGAAGCGACAGTGGAGTGTGCAGCCCTGAGACATCTCTATCACACCTTCCAAGACTCAGGTCCATTGCAGAAGAGGTGGTGGAAAAAAATGTTGAGCCAAAGGAAGGGTAGGACTATTTACAATGCAATCCCCAGATACAAAATGGCTTGGATATCCATGACCTCACAGTGACTGGTACTACCTACACAATACCCTCATAGTAGGAGGAAAAGACAAAAAAGAGGCCGGGCATGGTGGTGCACACCTTTAATCCCAGTACTTACAAGGTACGGGTAGAAGAATTACTGTGAGTTCAAGGCCACCCTGAGACTACACAGTGAATTCCAGGTCAGCCTAGGCTAGAGTGAAACCCTACCTCAAAAAAAAAAAAAAAAAAAGAAAAGAATAGAAGCATATTGTAAGATAGATAGTAGTTAGTTCTAGTTTGTTTGCAGTGCCTAGAGGCCCTGCTGTGCTCTCTCTCTCTCTCTCTCTCTCTCTCACTTTCTCATCTGTCTTTCATATATATATGAGTGTGTGTGTGTGTATGTATATAGATAGATAGATAGATAGATAGATAGATAGATAGATAGATAGATATAGATATAGATATAGATATAGATATAGATATAGATATAGATATAGATATAGATATAGATATAGATATAGATATATAATGTGGTTTGGGGGGGTTGTTGGGTTTTTTTTGTGTGTGATAGGGTCTCACTCTAGTCCAGGCTGACCTGGAATTTACTGTGTAGTCTCAGGGTGACCTAGAACTCACAGCGATCCTCCTACCTCTGCCTCCCGAGTGCTGGGATTAAAGGCATGCGCCACCATGCCCAGTTTCAAATAAACATTTTTTAAAAAGCAAAATTCCCTATACTTCTATCACCAAATCAAATTCTTTCCGCCTGACTCTTCTAAGTCTTGCCACTTGCACGTGTGACTTTGTTCATATGTGCAGTACTATCAGCATAGGTTCACATCCGACACGATCACTGATGATGTCATTAGTGTTGCTCCATTTCACAACTTTGTCTCCCACCTCATGAGTCTTCTAATGTCCTCTATATCTTCATATAAGGTGGATCATCACAAGGGGAGACCAATCTTTAAGTCAAAACAACTAGCTACCAAGGCTCAGGGTCCGTTGCAGAAGAGGTGGCAGAAAGAATGTGAGAGCCAAAGAAAGGGTACCACCCCTTACATACAACTGTCCAGACAGAATTTGGCCTCGATGTCCAAGACCTCTCAGGGCCTAGCAATACCCACACAAGACCCTCATAATAGGAATGAAAGATAATGACATCAAATTTAAAGAGAGGCTAACGGAGAGAGGGAGAAGATATGATGGAGAGCAGAGCTATGAAGGAGAAAGTGGGGAAGGGGAAAGGGAGGGAAATACATGGTTTGTTGTCTGTAAGTATAGCAGTTGTTTTATACATATATATATGTATATATATATGCACACACACATATATATACATATATATATGTATACGTATAAGAATATATACATATTTTTTTTAAAGAAAAACAACTAGCTAACACTCCGCTCTTCTACCTCCCTTTTCCTTGCTCTCCTGACATCCCTGATTTTCTGATCCAAAACAAAAGCATGCCGGGCTGATGTTATAGCTCAGTGGTAGAGTGCCTATCTAGCATACAGCAAGAAAATACTTTCCACCTCCTTGCTTAACAGCCTCTTTTTCCTTCCTATCCAGTTTGCCGAAATAACTGAGAGCAGTAACTGCATAGACTATCTTCCGTAAAGCAAGAGACCTAGATTCACAACTCTTCCATGGATCACAGCACAGAGAATTTGTTCTTTGTCCTTCAGCTACTCCTTCGTGCTTGTACGAGCTCCATGCTGTTTTTCTCCCCTCCCCTGCACTCCTCCGTAATAGAGGTGATCTCCCCACATGAATTCTGCTTTTACAGTCCCAGCAGCCTCCTAGCCCCAGCTCATGCACGGGCCAACGTAAGCTTTCAAGAACATAACATTGTCAGTTCAGGGTTCTGACTCCTTCTGCAAGCTCCCAGGATTGCTTGGCTAGGTTTTTCAAGCTTACCTTTGCATGCCAGGCATACCTGTGGCCTCACCAGCTACAACACTGGCAGGAAGACAAGAAAGAGGGGTGGGGTGACATGGCCTACAATGACCCCTTGAGCAAAGACAGTGGAAAAGACATTTTTCTCTTCCTCACAAGGTTCTACCTTGTCCTTATGTCTTGCGGAGCCTTTGAAAAGTAAATGGATAAATGCTCAATTAACTCTATGGCGTTTACTCAGGTTTCACAGCTGAAACCTTTTTTTTTTTTTCCTGTTGGTATTCTGAGGTAGGGTCTCTAATCCAGGCTGACCTGACATTCTGTATTCCCAGGCTGGAATTAAAAGCATGTGCCACCACACCTGGCCTTTTTTATTTTTTTTTTTTTTTTTTTTTTTTGAGTCAGGATCTCACTGTAGCCTAGGCTGACCTTCAACTCATGTCTATCCTATTATCTCAGCCTTCTGAATGCTGGAATTATAGGCAGAGTACCATGGTGATACCAGGTACCAGGTGGAAAAAGAATGACCCTAAAAACAGTCATGTTCTTTTCACTGTAATAAAGCAAACAGTTCTAAGCGATAAAGCATCTCAGACTGCTGGAGTTCAGATCTCTTCTGACAGCTGTTAAACATGTAACTGAGCTAAAATTTGCTGAACTGATTTCTCAATAGCTTAAACATAGAATTACCATAGGGCTCGGATATATATAATTTTAAATATATCCCTCAAAGAACTGAAGACAGTATTAAACACAAGGATATTTCCAGCAGCACAATCGCCACAAGGCAGACACATCCCCAGTGTCCACTAAGGGATGAATAACCAAGAAAACATCCAGTGGTGGAATTTTTTCATCCCCGGAAAGGAATGAAGGGCTGGCACATGCCGCAACATGAATGAACCTTGGAAACAATGTGGAGTTGAAAGAAGCCAGACCCAAGAGACCATATATTGCCTGATTCCATTTATAGTCAACTCACATTGGCCCTATCCAGAATAGGCAAATTCATAGAGACAGAAAGATTAGCGACTGCGGGCTCGGGCGGGAGGGCCGAAGTGACTGCCGAACAAGTACAGGGCTTCCTTTCGGTGTGATGGAAATGTTCTGGGCTCAGATAGTTGTGATGGTTGTGCCTCACTGTTAGAGGGCTAAATGCTGCCGAACTATAAGCTCTAAAGTAGTTAAGTGACACATCTATGCTACGGATCTCTTACCACAATTGAATGTTTTTCCAGTTGACTCTGTGCCCCAGTTTTCTCATCTGTGAAACAAACACAGGGTTGTTCTAAGAGTTGATGTAGAAGAAGTAAAAAAAAAAAAAAAAAATGAAAAAGAGAGACATCAAGAGCCATGCCTGGCACCGTAAGGATTCACTGCCGTGACATTAACCATTATGTGCTCTTTGATCTAAACCAACACTGTCCATTAGCCCGTGCTTCGGTGATGGAATGCTTTACGATCTGTGCCGTTCAACCGTGTCAGCCACCTATGCCCACTGAACACATGAAATGTGGCAGTGTAACTAAGGAGCTAAATGTCTTTTCATTCGGCTATAGTTGACTAATTTATTTAGTATCAATGGCTACTGTACAGTCCTATCTGCTCCCGCTCAATTCCCAGAACAACCCTAGGAGGTAAGTATTATCAGTCTCATTTTATTTTATTTATTTATTTATTTAATATTTTTTGGTCTTTTGAGGTCTCACTCTGGCCCAGGCTGACCCAGAATTCACTATGTAGTCTCAGGGTGGCCTCAAACCCATGGCGATCCTCCTACCTCTGCCTCCCAGGTGCCGGGATTAAAGGCCTGTGCCACCACGCCAGCAATCTCATTTTTAATAACTTTTTTTGTTTTGTTTTTCAAGGTAGGATCTAGCTGTAGCCCAGGCTGACCTGGAATTCACTAGTCTCAGGCTGGCCTAGAACTCACAACAATCCTGCTACCTCTTCCTTCCCAGGGCTGAGATTAAAGGTTTGCACACCAGCCCAGCCAGTCTTATTTTAAAGATAAATATTACAGTTTGAACGTGAAATGTCTCCCACAAATTCATGTATCTGAACAGCTGGTGTCCAGCTGGTGGCGTTGTTTGGGGAGGTTGTGGAACCTTTGGGACGGGAGGCATGGGAAGTGGGTCACTGAGAGAGGACCTTTGAGGGTGGACCTTTGATTAGAGCCTCGTCCTGTTTCCATCTGGTTCTCAGCTTCCTGCTATCAGGATACGAGAAGCTTGCACCCCATCCTCCCACACCCCAGGCACTACGCCTTCCCGTCCATGATGGATTTACATCCCCTGAAAATGTTAAAATAAACCCTTCCTCCCTCAACTATTCTGTCACAGTGATGAGAAAAGGAACTAATGAAAAGAAGAAAGAAGCCTGGAGCTCAGCGCTTAAGGCACTTGCCCACAGAGCCTAACAACCTAGGTTTGAGTCTCCAGTCCCCATGTAAGGCCAGATGCACAAAGTGGTACATGCATCTGAAGTTCATTTGAGCTCCTAGAGGCCCCGGTGTGCCCATCCTCTGTCTCTCTCTCTCTCTCTCTCTCTCTCTCTCTCTCTCTCTCTCTCTCTTTCTTTCATCTCTCTCTGTTTGCAAATAATTTCTTTTAATTAAAATTTTGGGGCTGGAGAGATTTCTCAGTGGTTAAGGTGCTTGCCTGTGAAGCCAAATGACCTGGGTTCAATTCCCCAGGACCCACATAAAGCCAGATGCACAAGCGGTACATGCATCTGGAGTTTGTTTGCAGAGGTTGGAGACCCTGGCATGCCCATTCTGTCTGTCTGTCTGTGTGTCTATCTGTCTGTCTGTCTCTTTCTCTCTCACTCTCTCTCTCTCTGCTTGCAAATAAATAAATAAGCCAGGTGTAGTGGTGCATGCCTTTAATCCCAGTGCTCAGGAGTCAGAGGTAGGATTGTCATGAGTTCGAGGCTACCCTGAGACTACATAGTGAATTCCAGGTCAGCCTGGGTTAGAGCAAGACCCTACCTCAAGAAGAAAAAAAAAAGTTCCTGAAACTCTTTACACCTCTAAGAGATCTAATGAAGTAAGAGATATTCCAGCTTGCACGGCAGACCTCAGTCTAATTCTCGTCGTGCCGCGCATTCAAGGTGGGACCTTACTCTGGAACTTGAGAATGAGATTGCCTTGTAGGGAGTTTGTGATGACATTTATGAAAACTGGGCATTTTGCAGGAATATGACAATTCGTTCTTGAAATATTTTATTTATTTGAGAAAGAAAGAGAGAGAGAGAGAATGGGCACACCAGAGCCTCCAGCCACTGCAAACAAACTCCAGACTCATGAGCTACCTTGTGCATCTGGCTTACGTGGGTCCTGGGGAATCAAACCTGGATCCTTAAGCTTCACAAGCAAGTGCCTTAACCACAAATCCATCTCTCCTCCCTTGTCTTTTTAAAAAAATATTTATTATTATTTGCAAGCAGGAAGGGAGAGAGATTGGGTGCTCCACTGCGAACAGACTCCAGATGCATGTGCTGCTTTGTGCATCTGGCTTCATGTGGGTGCTGGGGATTTGAACTTGGTCCATCAAGCTTGCAAGCAAGTACCTTCACCACTAAGCCATCTATCTAGCCCATGTTTTAATATCATATTATTTTTATATATTTGAGGGAGAAAGAGAGAATGAGCACACCAGGGCCTCTAGACACTCCAAATGAACTCCAGCCACATGTACCCCCTGGTACATCTGGCTTATGTGGGTACTGGGGAATCTGACCTGGGTACTTTGGCATTGCAGTCAAGCACCTTAACTGCTAAGCCAGCTTCCATGTGGCTTTTGAGCCTTAAAATGTAGTTAGGCCAGGCGTGGTGGTGCATGCCTTTAGTCCCAGCACTTGGGAGGCAGAGGTAGGAGGATTGCTGTGAGTTCAAGGCCACCCTGAGACTCCACAGTGAATTCCAAGTCAGCCTGGGCTAGAGCGAGACTCTACCTTAAAAAATTAAAACAAAAATGTATCTAGTATGACTAAGACACTGGATTAATTTTAGATGTAAGTTGTCACACAGGGACTTAATAGCAACTCTCTAATTAGCTAACTGAATTTTCACAATCTTCATAATCAGATGGAGGAATGTGATAATCCAAGGATGATTGACCTTCACACCCTTGCTTTAAGTGGTTTACCTCGGCCCTCTTTGCCTCTATACTATGGGAAGCATGTATCTTTCCTAAAATAAGAATTTTGGAGGTGCCAGGTATGGTAGCGCATGCCTTTAACACCAGCACTTGGGAGCCACAGGTAGGAGGATCAGTGTGAGTTCAAGGCCAACCTGAGATGAGAATACATGGTGAATTCCAGGTTAGCCTGGGCTAACGTGAGATTCTATCCTGAAAAAAATATATAAAAGAACTTTGGGCTGGAGAGATAGCACAGTGGTTAAAGTGCTTGCCTGCAAATCACAACAACCCGAGTTCAATTCCCCAGTGCCCACAAAAAGCCAGATGCACAAAGTAATGTGTGCATCTGGAGTCCATTTGCAGAGGCTAGAGTCCCTGGTATGCCAATTCTCTCTCTCTACCAGGTATAGTGGTGCACGCCTTTAATCCCAACATTTGGGAAGTGAAGGTAAGAAGATCACTATAAGTTTGAGGCCAGCCTGAGACTACATAGTGAATTCCAGGTTAGCCTGAACTAGAGAGACCCTGCCTGGAAAAGCAAAACAAAACAAAAATGCCATAGCTGGGCATGGCAGTGCACGTCTTTAATCCCAGCACTCAGGAGGCAGAGGTAGGAGAACTGCCATGAGTTCGAGGCCAGCCTGAGATTATTACATAGTGAATTCCAGGTCAGCCTGGACTAGAGTGAAACCCTACCTTGAAAAAAAAAGTGTCAAGTAATATTTAGAAAGTTAAACATCCCAAGACTTGAGAAGGAAAATTAATTTTCCTACTTTAAAAAAATTATTTGAGAGAGAGAGAGAAAGAGGCAGATAGAACAGGTGCACCAGGGCGTCCAGCTGCTGCAAATGAACTCTAGACACATGTGCCACCTTGTGTTTCTGGCTTATGTGGGCCCTGGGCATTCGAACCTGGGTCCTTTGGCTTTGAAGGCAAGTTCCTTAACCATTCAGCCATCTCTCCAGCCCCTACTTTTTATTTTTCTTAACATATTTTATTTATTTGAGAGACAGAGAAGGAGGCAGAGAGAGAATAGGCGTGCCAGGGCCTCTAGCCACTGTAAAGAAACTCCAGACGCATATGCTACCTTATGTACCTGGCTTTACATGGGCTGGGGGATCAATCATGGGCCCTTGGGCTTTGAAGGCAAGCACCTTAACTGCTGATCCATCTCTCCAGTCCCAAGTTTTCATACTTTAAAGCTGATGACAACACAGAAAATCTCAAAATAAATACCATAAAAACTCTGCTATACACAGGAACTCAATATATACTAAAGGTAGTACTACAAATCAGCAGAGAGAAACATGATTAGCCAGTTAGTATTACAAAAATGAGCTAACAATTTGAGGATAAAACTGAGTTATCCTCAGCAAGAGGACATAGTGGTGAATGTCTATAATCCCAGCACTTGGAAGGTAGAGGCAGGAGAATCAGGAATTCAAAACCATCCTCAGCTACACAACAAATTCAAGGCCAGCCTGGGGTACCTGAGACCTTATCTTTGAAAAAAATAAAAAGTAGGGCTGGAGAGATGGCTTAGCAGTTAAGATATATGCCTGCAAAGCCTAAGGACCCAGGTTCGATTCTCCAGGTCCCACTTAAGCCATATGCACATAGTGGCACATGCATCTGGAGTTTGTTTGTAATGGCTAGAGGCCCTGGAGTGCCCATCCTCTCTCTCTCTCTCTCTCTCTCTCTCTCATAAATAAAAATAAATCAAAAATCCTAGGTCATGGTCCTAGTCCTCAAGGATCAGGAGAGAGTCTGTGAGGGAGCCCCAGTCAGCCCTTTTGATTTGTTACTGGGTGACCCTGTTCATTAATCATTTAAGTAGTAATAACTTAACATTTAACTGAATCCAAATCTGAGCTTAGACCTGTGGAAACACAAATGCCTTCCACTTTAGTGCTGTCCTTCAGCCATGCCAGGTGTGATTAGGTTTAGGTGGTACTAACCATAGTCTCCAGGGGAGGCAAGGGTGAAGGGGACTGCTTCATTAGGTTTCAGGGGGGCCTGGGGCTCTGCAGCAGTTTCCCCAATGATGCTGATACTGATAGGAGCTCAGGGGCAAGTAGGTCACATTAATTTGTTCCTTAGTAGGGATATTGTCAGTTTAACTCTGACAAGTGGACTGAAGAGAACAGGAGATGGTAGAAACACTAAAAAGAAA
The DNA here is from genome assembly GCF_020740685.1 of Jaculus jaculus. NCBI lineage: Eukaryota > Metazoa > Chordata > Mammalia > Rodentia > Dipodidae > Jaculus > Jaculus jaculus. The sequence continues at coordinate 89,035,570 of NC_059110.1, forward strand.
ACCACCCCAAAATATGATAATTATTATTGTCTTCCTTCCAGTTGCTTCACTGTGAATGATCAATAGTGTAGCCATACCAGAGCCTCTGAAATGGTTCAGAAAGATCCTTTATCTGTCCTTTTAAAAAAAAAAAACTTTAAAAAATAACTTTTTTGGTTTCTCATAATAAAGTTACACCTTTTGCCAGGTGTAGGTATAGAGCCAGTTACCCACTTATTAAATGCAGTTTCAAGTGTCTTAAAGTAATCATTGCCTTATTATAGTTTAATCTTTAATTAAAAAGACTGTGATGGGCTGGAGAAATGGCTTAGCGGTTAAGGCGTTTGCCTGTGAAGCCAAAGGACCTAGGTTCGATTCCCCAGGACCCATGTAAACCAGATGCACAAGGGGCACATGCATCTGGAGTTCGTTTGCAGTAGCTAGAGGCCCTGGCATGCCATTCCCCCTCCCCTCCTCTCTCTCTCTTTATCTCTCTCTCTTTCTGTTTGCAAATAAATAAATAAAATTTTAAAAAGACTGTGATGATTTATATTGCAATAACTATCCTATAGCAACCTTTTTAGCCTATTAAAGCCTGACAGAACTTTAAAAAAAAAAAAAAAGAGGGCTGGAGAAATGGCTTAGCCATTAAGGCGCTTCACTGTAAAGCCTAAGGACCCACATTCAACAATCCAGATCCTACACAAGCCAGACACACAAGGTGATGCAAGCTCACAAGGTCTCACATACGCACAAGATGACACACAAGTCTGACGTTCGATTGAAGAAGCCCTGGTGCGCCAGCTCGCTCTTTCTCTCTCTAATAAATAAACAAAATATTTTTTAAAAAGGTTAATACTCTTGGGCTGAAGAGATGGCTTAGGATTTAAGGTGCTTGCCTGAGAAGCCTAATGACCCATATTTGACACGCCAGATTCCACATAAGCCAGATGCACAAAGATGAGGCATGCACAAGGTTGCACAAGCCCTGATGCACCAATTCTCTCTCTCTCTGTCTGTCTCTGTCTCTCCCTCTGAAATAATTTTTTTAAAAAGGTTAATACTCAAGATATTTTTATAAACTTATAAGTTAGCAAGAAAAGTAGTTTAAAATGGCACATCATTATCACTTATTAAAATGCTGAATTTTTTTTAAATTTATTTTATTTTATTTATTTGAGAGAACAGCAGAGAGAGAGGGAATGGACATACCAGGACCTTCACCTGCTGGAAACAAACTCCAGCTTCATTCACACCACCTTGTACATCTGGCTTCCATGGGTCCTGAGTAATTGAACCTGAGTTCTTTAGCTTTGCAGGCATGCGCCTTAACCGCTAAGCCATCTCTCAAACCCTGAAATTTTTTTTAAATGCAATATCACGGCAGGCAAGAGTGTTTTCACTTTCACTATACATTGATTTATTTATTTACTTATTTATTTGTTTTAATTTTAATTTTTTTTTCATTTTTCTTTATTTATTTGAGAGCGACAGACAGAGAGAGAGAGGCAGATACAGAAAGAGAGAGAGGGAGAGAGAGAATGGGTGTGCCAGGGCCTCCAGCCACTGCAAACAAACTCCAGATGCATGCACCCCCTTGTGCATCTGGCTAACGTGGGTCTTGGGGAATCAAGCCTTGAACCAGGGTCCTTAGGCTTCACAGGCAAGCGCTTAACTGCTAAGCCATCTCTCCAGCCCTACTTATTTATTTATTTATTTATTTATTTATTTATTTATTTATTATTTGAGAGATAAAGAGAGGAGAGAGAGAGAATGGGTATGACAGGGCATCTTGCCACTCCAAATGAACTTCAAATGCATTCACCACTTTGTACATCTGGCTTTACATGGGTACTGGGGAATTGAACCCAGGCCGTCAGGCTTCATAAGCATGCACCCTTAACCTCTGAGCCCTCTAGCCCTCATTAGACTTTTAAAGAGCAAATTGGCAAGATATATCAATATTTTCTACATTACATCTTGTAGCAGTAATTCCACTGACAAATGTCACTTCCCTAAGGAAATAACCATGGATATGACCAAAGACTAGCAAAAAAAATTTTTTTTGTTTTTGTTTTCGGAGGTAGGGTCTCACTCTGGCACAGGCTGACCTGGAATTCACTATGTAGTCTCAGGGTGAAGTCTAGGCACCCAGGTTAGATTCCCCAATACTCACGTAAGCCAGATGCACAAGGTGGCACATGAATTTGGAGTTCATTTGCAGTAGCTAGAGGCCCTGACACACCCATTCTTTCTAACTGCCTCTCTCTCTCCCCTTCTCTGTCAAACAAATAAAATATTTTAGAAAAAGAAAACCTTCAAATTAATCAAGACAGCCTCTGTTTTTATTTTATTTTATTTATTTGAGAGAGAGAGAGAAAGAGGCAGAGATGATAAAATAAAAATAAACAAAAGAAAGAGGGGGAAAGAGAGGAGAGAATGGGCATGCCAGGGACTTCAGCCACTGTACTGTAAACAAAATCCAGATGGATATCTCACCTGGTGCATCTGGCTTATGTGGGTCCTGGAGAATCAAATTTGGGTACTTTGGCTTTACGGGCAAATGCCTTAACTGCTAAGCCATCCCTCCAACCTTTGTTGTTTTATTTATTTTTATTAATTTGCAAGGTGAGGAGGGGTAATGGGCACACCAGGACATCTTACCACTGAAAGTACTCCAGACATATGCACCACTTTGTGCATCTGGCTTTACATGGGTACTGGGGAATTGAGCCCAGGCTGTCAGGCTTTGTAAGCATCTTTAACCACTGAGCAATTTCTTTTTTTTTTTAATTTTTTTAAATTTTTTCTTTTAATATTTTTGTTCATTATTTATTTATTTGAGAGCGACAGACACAGAGAGAAAGACAGATAGAGGGAGAGAGAGAGAATGGGTGTGCCAGGGCTTCCAGCCTCTGCAAACGAACTCCAGACGCGTGTGCATCTGGCTAACGTGGGACCTGGGGAACCGAGCCTCGAACCGGGGTCCTTAGGCTTCACAGGCGAGCGCTTAACCGCTAAGCCATCTCTCCAGCCCAACTGAGCAATCTCTTTAGCCCTCTGGGTTTCCTGTTGTTGTTGTTGTTGCTGCTGCTGCTGTTGTGTTTTAATTTTATTATTTACTTGTTTAAGAGCAGAAATGGGGAGGGGAAGAATAGGTATGCCACGGCCTGTTGCCATTGCAAATTCCAGATACAGATGCCACTTTGTACATCTGGCTTTATGTGAGTACTAGGGAACTAAACTTGGGAATGCAGAATTTGCAAGCAAGCACCTTTAACTGCTGAGCCATATCCCCAGCCCCCAGCCTCTATATTATTATTTATTATTTATTTCTTTACTAGAGAAAGAGAAAAAAGTGGGTGCACCAGGGCCTCTAGACACTGCAAATGAATTCCAGATACATGTGCCACCTTGTGCATCTGGCTTACATGGGTTTCAAGGTGTTGAATCTAGGTTCTCAGACTTTGCACTTGTAACCACTAAGCCACCTCTCCAGCCCCAGACTCTGTTTTATTTGTTTTTTATGTATTTTTTAATTTTTTTATTTAATTAATTTTTTACTGACAACTTCCATAATTGTAGACAATAGCCCATGGTAATACCCTCCCTCCCCCCACTTTCCCCTTTGAAACTCCACTCTCCATCATATCCCCTCCCCCTCTCAATCAGTCTCTCTTTTTTGTTTTTTATTTTTTTAAATAGGAGTCTCTACACACTTTCATTTATTTATTTATTTATTTTTAGTTGAGAGAGAGAAAGGAGGAGAGAGAGAGAGAGAGAATGGGCACACCAGGGCATCCAGCCACTGCAAATGAACTCCAGACACATGTGCCCCCTTGTGCATCTGGCTTACATGGGTCCTAGAGAATCAAGCCGGAATCCTTTGGCTTTTCAGACAAATGCCTTAACTGCTAAGCCATCTCTCCAGCCCCCTCTGTTATTTTGATGTCATGATCTTTTCCTCCTCTTATGATGGTCTTGTGTAGGTAGTGTCAAGCACTGTGAGGTCATGGATATCCAGACCATTTTGTGTCTGGAAGAGCACACTGTAAGGAGACCTACCCTTCCTTTGGCTCTTACATTCTTTCTACCACCTCTTCAGCAATGATAGAGATATTTCAGTGCTAAGCACTCCTCTGTCACTTCTTCGCGGCACCATGGTACCTTCTGAGTCATCCCAAGGTCACTGCCATCTGAAAAGAGAAGCCTCTCTAACCAAAAGTGAAAGTAGCATTAATATATGGGTATGAACATTAAGAGAAGTGCTTACTGGGCAGTTTGGTGAGCACAATATATACATTTAGCCAGACATCAACAGATGTTACACCTAGGGCTCATGACTACCCCTGTTGTAGGTTTTCAGTATCAGGATGTATTCCCCTCCCATGGAACGGGCTTCCAGTCCAATTAGAGGGTGGTTGGTTTCCCCCATAACAGACATGTCCCTATTGCAGCCGTTGGCTCATTTGGCCTGGCTGGCCAAATTTAAGGTTTACAGTGCCCACAGGGGGTTGAGGCATAAGGATTACAGTGTCCACAGTGGAGTATCTCCACTGGTGATTTCTCTCTCTCCCATGAAACTGCTTGCAGAATGGCTTTTTCCAGCTTTCTGTCAGCTGGTCTACATGGAGGAGGTTTTCAGCTCAGCTCCAACAGGATTTCTCAGGGGCCTTGCAATCCAAGTATGTGTCCAGACTGTTTTTTAACATACTAAAAGCACTAAACGTTTTAAAGACAAAAGGTTTTGTTGAGTATCTTTCAAGGCACAATTTACCTCAGTGGCATAACTATCATATTGTTATAATGTTTAATATACTTTGCTTGGATTAAGAAAGGTGCTGTTTTCACTGATTTCAGAAGAAAGGTTTTTTTGAGGGCTGGGAGATGGCTCAGTAGTTAAAGGAACTCACTTGCAAAGCTTGTAAGCCCAGGTTTGATTCCCCAGTGCTTATATAAATCCAGTGACACATGAGTCTGGAACACACAGCAGCAGCAAGAGCTTGTCCATGCCCATTCTCTCTCTCTCTCTCTCTCTCTCTCTCTCACCATGCATGCGAATAAATAAATAAATACATTTTAAAAATAGAAAGGGGGCTGGAGAGATGGCTTAGCGGTTAAGCACTTACTTGCCTGTGAAGCCTAAGGACCCCGGTTCGAGGCTCGGTTCCCCAGGTCCCACGTTAGCCAGATGCACAAGGGGGCGCACGCGTCTGGAGTTTGTTTGCAGAGGCTAGAAGCCTTGGCGTGCCCATTCTCTCTCTCTCCCTCTATCTGACTTTCTCTCTGTGTCTGTCGCTCTCAAATAAATAAATAAAAATTAAAAAAAAAAGTAGAAAGGGCTGGGTGTGGTGGCACATGTCTTTAATCCCAGAACTTGGGAGGCAGAAGTAGGAGGATTGCTATGAGTTCAAGGCCACCCTGAGAGTACATAGTGAATTCCAGGTCAGACTGGACTAGTGTGAGACCCTACCTTGAAAAACCAAAAAAATAAAATAAAATAAAGTTTAATAAGCTAGGCATGGTGGCATAGACCTTTAATCCCAGCACTCAGGAAACAGAGGTAGAAGGACTGCTGTGAGTTCGAGGCTAGCGTAAGGCTACATAGTGAATTCTAGGTCAGCCTGAGCTAGAGTAAGACCCTACCTCCAAAACCAAAACCAAACCAAAACAAGAAGTTTAAAACAAAGTTGCTAGGCATGGTGCTCACACCCTTGACCCTGGCATTTGGGAAGATGAAGTAAAAGGATTGCTCTGGGTTTAACAGCAGCCTGGGCTATAAAGTGAGTTCCAGGTCCAGGTCAGCCTAAACTAGAATGAGATCCTGCCTCAAAAAACCTTTCTTGCAGGGCTGGAGAGTTTGCTCAGTGGTTAAGGCCCTTGCCTGCAAAGCCTAATGTCTGGTACTATAAAGCCAGATACTCAAAATGGCACATGCATCTGGAGTCAGGTTTGCAGCAGCTAGATGCCCTGGCATATCCATCCTCTTTCTCTTTTTTTTTTCTGTCTGTCTCTCTCTTCTTGAAAATTAACAAACATTTCTTTAAATTTTTTTTTGTCTTCCTACACAGAAAATTAACCCCAAGTTAACATTCTTGCTATTTCTAAAAGCTTTATTAAATTAAATCAGCTGTCTTGGCAAGCAAGGCTGCTTTTGGTAAAAATGACCTCTAGTTGGTAACCACATTTGGGCTTTGTAAGGCAGTCACAAGAGATAGTAGACAATTGCTTTGAACTTTGTTGAAGTCTGGTGTGGTGGTATATACTTTCAATCCCAGTACTCAGGGGGTTGAGGCATAAGGATTGCCATGAGTTTGAAACCAGCCTGATTCCAGGTCAACCAAGGCAAGAATGGGACCCTGCCTTGAAAACAAACAAAAAAGTATGTAGTTTGGACTGGGGAGATAGCTTGGCAGTTAAAGGTACTTGCTAGAACTTTCATGAGCATAAAATTCCTGAAATTGAGAATGGATCTTTCTAGGATCACTTGTATTGAAGAAGCTTCTAAGCCAGAGTGGTTTTTCTATCCACTCATTAGAGTATTGTCCTCTGAAACCCAAAGTGGGAATCACATTGACCTAAGGCTGGAAGCTGGACTCAAAATTGCTAAAACCAGCTGGGTGTGGTGGCGCACACCTTTAATCCCAGCACTTGGGAGTCAGAAGTAGGAGGATCGCCATGAGTTTGAGGCCACCCTGAGATTACATAGTGAATTCCAGGTCAGCCTGGACTAGAGTGAGACCCTACCTCAAAAAAACAAACAAAAAAAATTGCTAAGAACAACCAAGGATGGCGATGCACACCTTAAATCCCAGAACTCGGGACGCAGAGGTCAGAGAATTGCTGTGAGGTTGAGGCCAGCCTGAGACTACACAGTGAATTCCAGGCCAGTTTGGGCTACAGCAAGACCGTACCTCAAAAAAAAAAAAAAAAAAAAAAAAAAAAAAAAAAAACAATAAAAATAAATAAGTCAGCTCCAAAAGGCCAGCAGCCACACAGTCAGGCTTCTAGCAGCAATGACACCACTTCTCAGTGCCAACTTTACTGTTGAAGTCAGGTTCACATTGCTGGCAGAAAACACCCAACCAAGAGCAGTCTGTGCCGGGGGGGGGAGGGTATTTTGGCTTATGGACTTGAGGGGAAGCTCCATGATGGCAGGGGGAAACAATGGCATGAGCAGAGGGTGAACATCACCCCCTGGCCAACATCCGGTGGACAACAGCAACAGGAGACTGTGCCAAACACTGGCAAAGGGAAACTGTCTGTAACACCCACATACCCATCCCCAACAACACACTGCCTCCAGGAGGATAAAGTAGGTAAAGTACTTGCTACTTAAGCCAGAGTACCTATGCTTGAGAAGAGCCATGGCAGGCTTCTGCAGTGCCCCACATGTAGGAGAAGATGTGGTCCATGAAACAAAGAACAGCAATGGCGGAGCGAGATGCAAAGAGCAAGCTGCCTCAAATGGAGGAAACACGAGGAGGGATCTGGAAAGTTGTCCTCTGATCTTCACATGCCAGGCAACGTGCTTTCTCTCCTTTCTCTCTCCCTCTCTCTCCTTCTCTCTCTCTCTCACACACACACACACCAATTCCAAAAACGAAGGAGCCGCTTTGGAAGATGACTCAGGTCTTCCTGTCCATCACAGCTCACTGAGCACCCACATGAAAAGCTGAGCCCTGTTCTGTGTGCCTGTCACCCCAGCACTGATGGGTGATGGGCTCACAAGAGGGACTCCTGGAGCTTCCTAGTTAGTCAGTCTAACTGAAGAAGGATGGTAGTGCCAGGTTCAGTGAGAGGCCCCATCGCAGGAAAATAGTGTAGAATGATGGAGAGGGACATTGGCTTCCACAGGCATGTACATGAGGTCAGTGCATCTGAACACACATGTGTAGGCACCACACATGCATGGGCACACACACACACCAGACACATTACAAACACATACATAAGTATTCATTTTTATTTATTCATATTTATTTTTAACATGGTGAAAAATAAAAAGGGGGTTTAAAAATAAAGATGGGATCACTCTGTTGTCCCCTCGTTATTCTCATCAGCGCTTGACGGTGCTTGGGATGTTTCTGTCACTTCATTGAACTCCCTGGAAGAGAACAAGGCCAAGACTTGTAAACTGAAAGGCACAACTAACCTTGTCCTTGAGCCCTCATTTCATTAGGAGTTGTAAACCTTGGGTTGGAGAGATGGCTTAGGTGTTAAGGCATTTGCCGGCAAAAGCCAAAGGACCCAGCTTCGATTCCCCAGGACCCACATTAGCCAGATGCACAAGGGGGTGCACGCATCTGGAGTTCATTTGCAGTGGCTGGAGTCCCTGGCGCACCCATTCTGTCACTCTCTTTCTCTGTCAAATAAATAAAAATAAAATAAATAAAAATTAAAAAATAAGCTGGGCATGGTGGCGCATGCCTTTAATCCCAGCACTCAGGAGGCAGAGGTAAGAGGATTGCCATAAGTTCAAGGCCACCCTGAGATGACAGAATTAATTCCAGGCCAGCCTGGACCAGAGTGAGACCCTACCTCAAAAAAACCAAAAAAAAAATAAATAAATAAATAATAATTAAAAAATAAAAGAATTGTAAACCTTGGCCAGGTGTGGTGGCGCATGCCTTTAATTCTAGTACTCAGAGGCAGAGGTAAGAGGATCACTGTGAGTCTGAGGTCAGTCTGAAACTACATAGTGGATTCCAAGTCAGTCTGGGCTAGAGCAAGACCCTATCCTCCCCACACCACACACCCACCCCCCAAAAAAAGAATTGTAAACCACCCGCAGCCATTTACTCTGTGTCCTTAACAAATAACTCGTCATCGTCAGAAGTGTCCTGGTCCTGCAGGTTCTTGGCCATGTTTTTCTTGCGCGAGGCATGAAGAGGTCTGTACATGTCCCTAAGCCACAGCGGCCACTTTAGCCAGTAGCTGTCTTCCTAGAAAACAGGGAGAGAGACATTAATTCTGCTTCCCCTGCCTGCTCCAGACACAGCGCCAAGTCTCAGGTTTACCTGACTCTCCCTTTCACTTGTGTGTCTCTTACGCCGAAATGGGAAACAGCCCCTGGGAGGAAAACGCAGGCAGGGAAAACATTAGTGATTGGGTCTTCTCTTCCTCTTTTTTGTCTCATAGGTTACATCTCTGGTCTCACCCGAACAAAACCTATGCCTGGCTCCATAATCACAGTGAGAACATAGACCCGGGGACAATCCCACGTGTGCTGCTGAGCTTTTAGGATCTCTCCTAGTCTCTCTCAAGGGTCCCACAATGCCTCCGCTGAGACATATGGATGTGGCTTGGCACTGAGCATAGACAAGACACAGCCAGGACTGTGAGCCCAAGTTCAAGCCAACGGCGCGACCGTCGTGGACAGAAGGGTTTTACTCTCTCCGGAGCTGTCCCATCAGTCCCCCTCAGCCCTTGTCTCACACGCCTGATTCTGTGCTGACGGACAGGCGGTGCTGCTGTCCTAGCCACTTGATCCTAAAGGACAATCACGTCAAGCAATGCCTTAGTCTAACAGTAAAGTCTCTAGCCCATAGACTTCACCTTGCAGGCTGTCACTGGTGAGCGATTGTGAAACCTATGTAAAGGACATGAGTACGAGCATGGTGGCTCCCAACACTCAGGAGGCTGAGGCAGGAGGCTTGTCATGAGTTTGAGGCCAGCCTGGGCTGTAGAGTAAGTTCCAGGCCAGCCTGAGCTATGTACCGTGGGAGACCCTTTCCCCTCCACTAAGAAAATAAAAGCAGTAAGGGACGTAAATGATCAGTGCCAAGCCCAAGCTTCCCACCTGCATCCAAACAGAACAGGAAAAGTCAGAGTAGACTGTTCCAGAGACTACTGATGTCTGCATACTGCTTCAAGATAAAAGATGCAGGGCTGGAGAGATGGCTTAGTGGTTAAGCGCTCGCCTGTGAAGCCTAAGGACCCCGGTTCAAGGCTCGGTTCCCCAGGTCCCATGTTAGCCAGATGCACAAGGAGGTGCACGCGTCTGGAGTTCGTTTGCAGAGGCTGGAAGCCCTGGCGCGCCCATTCTCTCTCTCTCCCTCTATCTGTCTTTCTCTCTGTGTCTGTCGCTCTCAAATAAATAAATAAAATATTTAAAAAAAAAAAAAAGATAAAAGATGCAGCCACAGCCTGACCACAGTGTAACCAATGACTGACACCTAGCAAGGAGGGAACCCCACTTTCTGATACACCATAGAGTGTGAGTGACCAGGGGGAATCCTATTTCCTCTTTCTCCTCCATTTCCTCATCATCACAAAAAGAGACGAACTACTCTCTGTAGCCTCTCCCAGCTCAAACCCTTGACGTGGGGTAAAGGAAAAGAGGATGGGATGGGAAGGGAATCCTAGGATGAGAAGAAGGTGGGGTTTCCTGCCATTGCAGAGAAAGGTTGCATATATGTTCCACCTTCGGCCAGTCCTGCACCTTAACACTGTGGACTTCCCCAAGCTCCCAGGTAGCACTGGCCAGGGTTGATGCCACCACCACAGGAGCAGGCACCGCCCAACCTCTTCCCCTCCACCCTCTTGGAGAACTGGTGACACCAGAGTCATCCATGCTCGTCCCTGCAGCCTCCATCTCCTTGGAGAGCCAGGAGTACACTGGGGAAATAATATTCCTCCTGCCTCCTGCCTCTGTAAAAAGAAGGATTAAAATGGATGAGTTCCAAGTTCTCAGATGGTCTTTGACAGAGTCAACCTCATATTTACCTTGAAGACTTTTCTTCATCATACATCCTTGCTGTTCTGTGAGAATGAATCTGTTTTGGAAGAAAACACAGTGATTGCCACAATGACCACTGTCTCCGAATCTTTCCTTAATCCTTTGATTTAATTTTGGTCATAGCTACACAGTGAGGTGATAACAGTTATGAGCACAGGAGGTCTCCCCTGATATTTTTCTTCTCTTCTACCTAGTTTAGATATCACATGCAGCTGACACTCAGTGCACTGTATTAATTAGTATAAATAAAATTCAACAAATAATTCCTGATAGCCCTTAAAAATTAAAAAAGAAGGCTGGAGAGATGGCTTAACAGTTAAGACACTTGCCTGCAAAGCCCAAGGATCCAGGTTCAATTCTCTAGGAGGACTCATGTAAGCCAGATGCACAAAGAGGCACATATGTCTGGAGTCTGTTTGCAGCAGCTGAAAGCCCTGGCATGCTGCTCATTCTCTCTCAATCTCTCTCCCTCTCTCTTTCTCTCTCTTAAATAAGTAAATAAAATATTATTAAAATATGCAAACTCAATGTGACAAAACCTCTAAAACTCTGGGCTAGAGAGAATACTCAGTGGTTAGTGGTTAAAGGTGCTTGCTATCTGGGCTGGAGAGATGGCTTAGTGGTTAAGGCACATGCCTATGAAGCCTAAGGACCTCAGTTCAATTCTCCAGGTCCCACGTAAAGCAGATGCACATGGTGGTGCATGCGTCTGGAGTTTGTTTGCAGTGGCTAGAGGCCCTGGCATGTCCATTCTCACTCTCTCTCTGTCTCTAATAAATAAATAACATCAAGTTGCTTGCTATCAAAGCCTGATGGAACCTGGGCCCGAGTTCATTTCCCCAGCACCCATGTAAAGCCAGATGTACACAATGGCAAATGCATCTGGAGTTCATTTGTAGTGCTAAGAGACTCTACTGTGCCCGTTCTATCTCTTTATCTATCTATATCTCAAATAAATAAATACAATTCTTTTGAGGTAGGGTTTTGCTGTATCCCAGGCTGACTTGGAATTCCCTATGGAGTCTCAAGGTGGCCTTGAACTTATAGCCATTCTCCTACCTCTACCTCCTGAGTGCTAGGATTAAAGGCGTGTGCCACCACGCCCGGCAGGAATTATGTTTATTATAGAGTGACTTTGGTTTTCATTTTGTGAATTCTAAATATGTTTCACAGATGTCCTTACCTCAATGAGACAGAAAATTATAACCAAAACCATCACGACAGCAGTCATAGATATTGCCAAGATGAGCTTGCTGCTATAGCCATGTCCAGAGACTTCTTTTTCCATCTAAAAAAAATTTTTTAATTACTATTCTTTGTTAAACAACGGAGTTCATATGAAGGATGAAATATAATTACCCAAAACCCATCCTGAGCTGGGCATGGTGTCGCACACCTTTAATCCCAACACTTGGGAGACAGGAGGTAGGAGGATCTCTCTGAATTCAAGGCCAGACGGGGACTACAATGTGACTGCCATGTCAACCTGGCCTAGAGTGAAACTTTACCTCCAAAAAATAAAAAAAATTTTAAGCATTCTAAAGATGGCCAGTCTATTACCTAGCACTTGGGAGGCTGAGGCATAAGGGTTGCCATGATTCGGAGACTTGCGTGAGCTACAAGGTGGGTTTCAGACCATCCTAGGCTACATAATGAGACCCAGACTTAGAAAAATACCAAGAACTGGGGATGTAGTTCTGTAGGAGAGCTCTTGCATAGTATTGCAAGGGCTTGGGTTCAGTACCCAGCACTGCAAACAACAAAACAAGAAAATGCACACACACAAAAAAAAAAAAACCCAAAAGCTAAACCCTATAAACAATTTTTCCATGTGAGTAGCTTATAGGTGTGTGTATATGTGGTGTGCACATGTGTGTCCACATTTGTAGAGGCCAGACGTCTTCCTCAGTCATCCTCCACCTTTTTTTTTTTTTTTTTTTTTTTTGGTTTTTCGAAGTAGGGTCTCACTCTAGCCTAGGTTGACCTGGAATTCACTATGGAGTCTCAGGGTAGCCTCGAACTCACGGCAATCCTCCTTCCTCTGCCTCCTGAGTGCTGGGATTAAAGGCGTGTACCACCTCGCCTAGCACCACCTTATTTTTTGATGTAGGGGCTCTATGTCTCTCTCTCCCCCTCATTTATGTATTTATTTTAAATATTTTTATTTATTTATTTACTTGAGAGAGAGACAAAGAGGCAGATGAGAGAGACAATGGGTGTGCTAGGGCCTCTAGCCACTGCAAACAAACTCCAGACGCCTGCACTACATTGTGCACCTGGCCTTTCGTGGGTACTGGGGAGTCAAACCTGGGTTCTTAGGCTTCACAGGCAAGTACCTTAACCACTAAGCCACCTCTCCAGCCCTCTCAACCTAGGTCAGGCTGACCTGGAACTCACTATAGCCCAGGCTGGCTTTGAAGTCACTATGATCCTCTTACCTCAGCCTCCCGAGTGCTCTGGTTGACAGGCGTGAGCCACTGTCCCTGGTTGGAGACAGGGTCTTTCTTTAAACCTAGAGCCCATCAGTTCAGCTATGCTAGCTATCCAGCAAGCCTCAGGGTGCCTCCTTGCCACTGGCTCCCCAGTACATGGATTTATTTGCAGGTACATGCCATTATATCCACGTTTATGCGGGTGCTGGCATAGCACCTTGCCAACTAAGCAATCTCACTTGGAGGTTCTTTTTTTGAGAAAGGGTCTCACTCTAGTCCAGGCTGACCTGGGATTCACTGTGTAGTTTCAGGGTGGCCTCAAACTCACAGTGATCCTCCTACCTCTGCCTCCTGAGAGCTGGGATTGAAGGTATGTGTCACAACACCCGGCATGGAGTTTCTTAATACACCAAATCTAATGTGTTTCCTGCCTTTCCCCTTTCATTAAACATTTTATTTTATAGTTTATTGGAGCTTTAAATCTCTAAATTTAAGCCAGGCATGGTGGCACTCGCCTTTAATCCCAGCACTCCGGAGGCAGAGGCAGGAGGATTGCCATGTGTTCGAGGCCACCGTGAGCTACATAGTGAATTCCAGGTCAGCCCGAGCTAGAATGAGACCCTTTCTCGAAAAACCAAAAAACTAAATAAATAAAAATAAATAAATCTCTAAATTTAGAAACAAACTTAGCTAACACTATCTTGGACAGAGTTCTTTGGCCAACTCTGTATTTGGCCTGGGGAGCCCCTGCTTCAATGAGAAAGCCTAAATGATGGGAGAGTTGGGGCCTCATGCCAGGCCACTGTCCTCACCTCACTTGGTACGCGCCCCTTCGGTCCACTCTGGGCCTCGGGGCTCTCTCTGAGGTAGTCCTCAGTTTTCCACTGCTCTGTATCCCAGTCAGCCTTGGCCATGGTGAATCCTTGGTGCTCAGTGAGAAGCTTCATCAAGTGGCTGGTCCTGGACAAGAGCCGCACGCAGGGCAGTTGCACGTGGGCCTCGGAGCAGTCCATCTTCAAAGTCCTGACCACGTGGGCGATCAGCTTCCTCACGTTCACGTCGGGGATGAGCGGCTGCATCTGCTGGTAGAGCTCACTTTCAAACTGATCACCCGCGGACAACCGCACCGTGACAGGGAGGTCCTGGCGTGTAGTGGATGAATTACTTTGATAAGGTGAAATATCAAGTGCGTTCACAGTGACCCCTTCATCAGGATTCTTGAGGCTTGTACTTTCTGGTGCAGTTTCTTCCAGTACAGCAGCGGTTGTAAGAGTTTCTTCAAAAGTACTTCTTACAGCATGATTTTTCACAGGAGTGCTTTCTGTCGAAGGATCTGAAGGAGCATATATTTCTGGCAAAGGGTCTGCCAGAGAACTCAGGTCTCCTGAAGATGACAAGGCCTCTTGTGGAAGGGAATTTATGAGGCTCCTCACTGCAGACGCCGGAGGTCTCACTGCAGCCATCAAATGTAAGTGCGATTTTTTCTTTTTAAAAGTTTGCTGTTTATCGTCGGATTTTAAGACTGGTTCAGTATCCTCCATGCCTCTAACCTTAGCACTTGCATCTTCTAAAACAAAAATGGTGTCAGTTAATTCTTTCCTTTTGTTGATGTAATCAGGGAGCGATTTTTCAGGGGTGGATTTGGAAGCCATGCTGATCCAGAACTGTGCTGGGGAGGAAGAGACTGCTGCCGCGTATTCCCTGGCTAATGAGGGCTCTGTTAAGGAGTTTTCCACTAGCTTCCGGGGTTTCTGCACCATGTCCAGCTCCATGGAGGATGGGCTCCTGAGCTGCCTCTGGTCAACGGCAGCGCTCTCCTCAGGTGGCTGGGCACTCGGTTTCCTCCAGTGGCTCTTTCCCCTGGCTTTCTTGGAGTGCCTTTTCTGTGTGCTTCTGGGTGTCTTGTGGACTCTGTTCCTCCTTTGACGTCTTTTTTCCTCCTTCTCAGTGTCTTCAATGCTGTTTTCCTCTCCCTAGGAGGTTTCAAAATCCGCATCAAAGGTTTGTCTTTTAAATTTGATTGTTTTGTTAAATACTTTATTTACTTATTATTTATTTGAGAGAGAAAGAGAGAGGCAGATAGAGAATGGGCCCACTAGGGCCTCCAGCCACTGCAAATGAACTCCAGGCAAATGCACCACCCTGCATCTGGCTTACGTGGGTACTGGGAAATCAAACCTAGGTACTTAGGCTTCACAGGTAAGTGCTTTAACCGCTAAGCCATCTTTCTAACCTGTCTTTTAAATTGGGGACCTAAAAGCCTAGCCTCTGCTTGAGCGTGGCAAGTTTTCTTTTTAACTTCATCAATTTTTTCCTGAATTTCTGTATCTTACAAGTCTTAAAAAAAAAAAAAATACAGGGCCGGGCGTGGTGGTGCACGCCTTTAATCCCAGCACTTGGGAGGCAGAGGTAGGCGGATTGCCGTGAGTTCGAGGCCACCCTGAGACTCCATAGTGAATTACAGGTCAGCCTGGGCTACAGTGAGACCCAACCTCGAAAAAGAAAAAAAAATACAGGGGTCTAGAGGGATGGCTTAGTGGTTAAGGCATTGCCTGCAAAGCCAAAGAACCCAGGTTCAATTCTCCAGGACCCACGTGAACCAGATGCACAAGAGGGCACATGTGTCTGAAGTTCATTTGCAATGGCTGGAGGTACACCCGTTTTTTTTTTCTCTCTCTCTCTCCTTCTTTCTCTGCCAAATAAATAAATAAACAAAATATTAAAAATAAAATACAGGAGTCGGGCATGGTAGCTCATGCCTTTAATCCCAACACTCTGGAGGCAGAGGTAGGAGGATTGCTGTGAGTTCAAGGCCACCCTGAGAGTACGTAGTGAATTCCAGGTCAACCTGGGCTACAGTGAGACCCTGCCTCCAAAAATTAATAACAATAATAATAGTAATAATGCAGGTTATTCCATTTATTTTTATAAGCTGAGTTGCTAGATATCAATTGAATAAGAGGACTTTTATAACCTTTTTCACAGAATCTGGGGTATTATCTACATTTGCTACATTTGAGAAAAGCAGTTTAATGAACAGTAATAATGTTGATGCTACATGCTCTAGATTTCTCTCAGAGAAATATGGCCATATGCAGTTCAGCGTACTAATATATCTCTTTCCTCATCAAAATCTAGCTTTTCACTCATGAAGCCTGAAAAGCTGCCACCATTCTGTCAGAACACACCCCGTCTGGTTGAATAGTCAGCTGGGTGCTGGTGGCCTCCTTCCGGGACTGCAGCGCCTTCAGGAACGCTTCTTCCAGGCTGCTCGAAGACGCGCCTTCAACTGTCAAGAAGAGGAGACTGCTTTCAGTAAAGATGTCTGGCAGCCCTTCCGCAGCCCTCAATCACACATCCCTGTCAGATAAATTAGGAGTCAGCACCCGTAGGAGTCATTGGGAGGGGAGAAATAGAAACCCAAACCCAGAGGACACTCAGATCACTTCACCGTGTGAACGCAGCCACTCTAGTTAGGAGCTGCCCAGTGCTCAGGAAAACACCAGCCAGGCTAGGAGACCAATGCCCACTCAGCGAACCTCTCCATGCATCTGACGTGCAGAGAACCCCTCAGCTCACAGCCAACACTGTCCCACCCCAGCCACAGGCCACACAAGGCTCCCTCCCGCCACCCTGTTTGTAGTAAGACCACAGGTGACTACGATGCACAGTCCTCTGAGGACAGAAGGGCAGAACTTCTAAAGTAGGTGCCCTTGTCCTCACCTTTTCCCTCATGTGTCACAGGAGATGGCTGCTTTACCACTTCTTGGGGAGAAGAAAATAATGTCATTGAGAAAAACTTGATTGAAAACTTGATTGGGTGTTATAGCACACCTTGCAAATGTAGGGGGATTACCATGAGTTTGAGGCCACCCTGAGACGACATACTGAATTCCAGGTAGCCTGGGCTAGAGCGAGACCCTACCTTGAAAAACCAAAATGGGGAGGGGGGAACTTGACTGAAAAATAAGCCTTATTGTGTTTAAATGGGTTAAAAAGTGCTATTATTTATTATTTGCCCCAGATCTCTGGTATTCAAGCTATCTATGTATGAAATAGTCACATTTTAGAATGAAACTAGTGCTAATAAATCCAATACATATGTATGGGAAAAGAAAAACACTTTTTTGTGGTGTTGGGAATGGAACTAGGGCCTCATGTACTAAGTACAGGCCTTACCACTGAGCTATATGCATAGCACTTTGTATATTTTTTAAAAAAATATATTTAAAAAATTTTTTGTTTATTTTTATTTATTTATATCAGAGCAACAGAGAGAGAAAGAGGCAACTAGAGATAGAGAGAGAGAATGGGCGCGCCAGGGCCTCCAGCCACTGCAAACGAACTCCAGACGCGTGCGCCCCCTTGTGCATCTGGCTTAAGTGGGTCCTGGGGAATCGAGCCTCGAACTGGTGTCCTTAGGCTTCACAGGCAAGCACTTAACCGCTAAGCCATCTCTCCAGCCCTCTTTGTGTATTTTTTTAAGTTTGGAGACTTTGTCTGACTAAGGTGCCCAGAATGACCTTAAACTGATTTTCTTCCCTCAGCCTCCCTAGCATCCACCACACACAGCTTTTAAAAAAAAAAAAAGAAAGAAAGAAGGAAAGAAAGAGAGAGAAAGAAACAAAGAAAGAAAGAAAGAGAAAGAAAGGAACAAACAAACAAACAAAGAGAAAACTTATAAAGCACGTGAGTGCTGTGTGGATGGAGAAGCTGGTGGTGGAGACCAGTCCAGAGTTGGGCACTTGGGCATGTGAAAGCCTCCATTCCATTAGGAGAGCCAGGCAGCACTGCCAGTTAGTGAGTCGAATCTCTTAACTCCAAATAAAACAGCATCACTTATTCTCTTAACAAATTGGAAAACAAAACAAAATGAAACCTATCTATACCGCCCAGCATGGTGGCGCACACCTTTAATCCCAGCACTCCGGAGGTAGAGGTAGGAGGATCGCCATGAGTTTGAGGCTACATGGTAAATTCCAGGTCAGCCTGGACTAGAGTGAGACCCTACCTGGTAAAACAAAAACAAAAACAAAAACAACAAAAAACTATCTATACCCTGTATGTACAACAGAGGGCACTCTTGATCTAATGAATGCAAACCCAGCTGACAAACTGCGCTGTACTGTATGAGCCAGTGACCACTGGAAGACAAAGCAGGAAGCAGCGAACGCAGTACATGGCGTGTGGCCAGCGTTATCCTCTCCCTCTTCCCTATCTTTCTCTTGGTCCCTATCCGTATAGAAGAGGTACAGTTAAATTCATGCAGTAAAAGTTGAGAGCCTGACTTTCAGCAAGGGAGATGGTAGATGTTCAGAAGTTTGGGGCCTTTTACTCTGGACAGATGAGTAAGTAAAATAAAGCAATGAGCAAAATCACTAGTTAAACATTTTATCATTTCCAGGGCTGGGAAGTTTGCAGTTAAAGGCATTTTCTTGCAAAGCCTGCCGGCCTGAGATCATTCCATTCCAGTGATAAGGGACCCTGGATGCATATGTGTATGTGTGTGCACACACACACACACACACACACATACACACACACGTGCAAATAAATAAAGCAAAATTTTAAAAAGCAAAAATTTGCCAATAAAAAATAGAAATCAAAATTAGGTACAGAAAAGCCAGGTATGGTGGCACACTCCTTTAATCCCAGTACTCGGGAGGCAGAGATAGGAGGATCACCATGAGTTCAAGGCCACCCTGAGACTACATAGTGAATTCCAGGCCAGCCTGAGCTAGAGTGAAACTCTACCTTGAAGAACCAAAAAATAAAAATAAAGTAACATAAAATTAGATACTGGAGAAATTGCTCAGTGGTTAAGGGTTTTGCCTGCAAAGCCTAACTACCCAGGTTTGATCCCTAGTATCCACATAGGTCCTGACATGCCCATTCTCTCCCTCCCTCCCTCTCTCTCTCTCTCTCTGCCTCTCTCTCTCTGTCCTTGCATTGCAATTTTTTTGTTTTGTCTTGTTTTTCAAGGTAGGATCTCACTCTAGCCCAGGCTGACCTGGAATTCACTCTGGAGTCTCAGGGTGGCCTCGAACTCACTCTACCTCTGCCTCCCGAGTGCTGGGATCAAAGGCGTGCACCACCACGCCCGGCTCTCATTTTGATTTCTTTTTTAAAAATATTTATTTAAGCTGGGTGTGGTGGCGCTCGCCTTTAATCCCAGCACTCGGGAGGCAGAGGTAGGAGGATTGCCGTGAGTTCGAGGCCACCCTGAGACTACAGAGTGAATTCCAGGTCAGCCTGGGCTAGAGTGAGACCCTACCTCAAAAAAAAAAAACAAAAAAAAAACAAAAATACCAAACAAAAGGAAAAGAAATCAAAATGAAAACATGTATTGTCATTTAAGAGACTCACAACAATGTGTGGTGTTTGCCTGGCATCCATTTTCACAGTGCAGCGTGACTGTCTTGCAGATAGCCTCAATCTTGCTTTTAAGTTGACAGAGGCAACAGGACAGGTGGGAAGGTAAGATCCTATAAATGGGAACACAGAGAAAGGAGTCAATAGAAAACAGGCTTCCCAGTGCTAGAAGAGGCAGGCCAAGGCCACCACAGGGTTGTGCAGGAAGGAGTTCTTGAGGCACATGGCAAGGAAGTTGGGTAAGGACTCAAGGGCAAATAGCCTCTGTAAAATATTGAAAATAATCCCAGCATGGCGGCACGCGCCTTTAATCCCAGCACTCGGGGCAGAGGTAGGAGGATGGCCCTGAATTTGACACTACATAGTGAATTCCAGGTCAGCCTGGGCTAGAGTGAGAGAAAAAAAAAAAAGAACATAAAGAGCTGGAGAGATGGATCAGTGGTTTAGATGCTTGCTTGCAAAGCCTAAAGACCCAGGTTCAGTTTCCCAGAATCCACATAAAGCCAAGCCAGATGAACAGAGTGGTACATACAATGGCAGGAGGTCCTGGCACCTTCCCCCTCTCTGTAATGCTTGCAAATAAATATTTCAAAACTGGACATAAAAAAGTGTGCACAGCAGGGCGTGGTGGTGCACGCCTTTAATCCCAGCACCCTGGAGGTAGTGATAGGCGGATCAACATGAGTTCGAGGCCACCCTGAGACTACACAGTGAATTCCAGGTCATCCTGAGCTAGAGTACCTTAAGAAAAAAAAAAAAAAGTATACACAGGAAAAAGGTGGACTTCTAAGAAGGACATGAGCCAGCCCCCAATGCCTGGATTCCTTTTCTCAATTCCTGATGGGATTGGCAAATATTAGAAATTATCCTAGTCCTAAAAATAGCCTACTTCAACCCATATTGTGCGGCTAAATGACAGCAGAGATCATATTAGCCAAATCTGAATAACTTGTGTATTCAAAAGAATAAAAAGGGGGTGGAGAGATGGTTTAGCGGTTTGAAGCTCCTTTAATTCTTCAGTACCATCGTAAGCCAGATGCACAAGGTGGCGCATGCATCTGGAGTTTGTGTGCAGTGGCTGGAGGCCCTAGTGAGCCCATTTTCTTTCTCTCTCTCTCTCTCTGCCTCTTTCTCTCAATCAAATAAAAATAAACAAAAAATTTAAAAAGAAAAGAATAAAAAGGGTGAGAACAGAAGTACCTAGCATGGGTGCATAATGCTATTTCCAGAAGCCACTGCTCATCAAAGGAAAAGCCAAGTGCCAGGGTGGGACACCTTCCTAGTGAGTTGGTGGTTATAGAGGCCTTTGAGCCCCCAAGACTATTGCACTGCTCTTGGTTGCCCACCAGAGCTAAATAGTGAGACCCTATTGCTGAAGACACCATGCTCTGGCAGCAGGACACAGAAACATTAGGCTGGAGCTAGCTGTCACAGTGCCAGAAGGTGGTGTGCATGTGGCTGTGGGAGAAAAGTCATTGACAATCTCACCCAGTGGTGGACTCTGCAGGTAACAACTGACCAGGCCAAGCACTGGTGCAAAAATGGCATCCTAGGACTGAAGAGATGGCTTAGCAGTTAAGGCACTTGCCCACAAAGCCTAAGGACCCAGGTTCGATTCCCCAGTACCCCTGTAAGCCAGATGCACAAGGTGGCACATGTGTCTGGAGTTTGTCTGCAGTGGCTGGAGGTCCTGGCACACCCATTCCCTCTAGCTACCTCTCTCTCTCTCCAATAAATAAAATAAATCTATGTAAGTAATATCAGAAAAAAAAAAAGTGGCATTCCAGTTTGGGGGATGAACAACTGCTCTCTGATGGATTTGAGGCCTGCTCCATAGGAGGGAATTTGTGCTAGCTACTAGAAACCTAGTCAAAAGCCTATGACTGGACAGGCCCTAGTTCCTAGGATGGAAGTTACTGCTACTGTTGTCTGGCTAATAGATATGTTCTTTCCATCGAATTGTCATCTGAATATCCATGTTCATGCCTATAGTGAAATGCTTTCAGCTTTGATCAGAGAAACTTCCTTTTGCAGGGCAGGGGACACTGCTTGGAAGACTTAAAACTCAATAAGTGCCGTGAATAAGAAGAGACGAAGCTGGGCATGGTGCCGCACACCTTTAATCCCAGCAGAGATAGGAGGATCGCCATGAGTTCAAGGCCTCCCTGAGACAACATAGTGAATTCCAGGTCAGCCTGGGCTAGAATGAGACACTACCTCAAAAAAACAAAAAAAAAAGAAGAAGAAGAAGATACTATTGAGTGTTCAGAGCTAGTTGGGACATCTGTGTCCCTTCCTTCATGGCTCTGAGAATACTGTGAACGACAGGATGGAAAGAATGTAAGAGCCAGAGGATGGAGAAGAGTGCTGCACAATTCTGTCTTCCAGATGAGACATGGCCATCGCATTTATGATCTCACAGTGGCTGTCATTACCTGACCGAGACCAGTAAAAATTGAGCCCATTGACATTCTTCCTGGTTGGTTTCCAAGAGGCTGGTGGTGGGAGGAGTGACTGGACAGCAAAGGGAAATGAGAGGCCTTTGCGGGGTGACAAATGTTCTGTACCAGCAAGGTGGCAACGACGTCTAACTACGCAAACTCCGCGAACTGTGCTCTTGTATATTACTGCATGAAAATCATACCTCGATAAACATGACTCAGAAAAGAAATGAAACCCTGAAAAAAATCAAACCAAATTTATCCTAATAAAAAAACTAAGCCGGGCATGGTGGTACAACCTTTAATCCCAGCACTCAGGAGGCAGAGGTAAGAGGATCGCCAAGTAGTTCAAGGCCACCCTGAGACTACATAGTGAATTCCAAGTCAGTCTGAGCTAGAGTGAGACCCTACCTTGGAAAACTGGGAGAAAAAAAAAAAACAAACAGAAAAAAACTTACAGTTTTTCCAACTCAAGACTCATCAGGAGGATGTTCTCAACTGTCTTAAGTTGCACGTGTGTTTTCCCCATGTCTCTGAAGGAGAAAGCCCAGACATTCGTGATGAGCCCAATATGAATTCTGTACTTTTTTGATATTTTAAGCCTATGTGATTACTTAAAACTTGGCTTTTCTATAAACAACCCGGAACAAGAACTTGTCTGTCCTGGAAGATGACTTCAGAGATCTCTTACTGAAGACATTTGATGTCACTGTTTACATTAGCATATTAATACCTGATTGCATGTCATCTTTCATTTTCATATTGCATTCACCTCTATCCCCACCAACATTTATTTTCTGTTCCTTTTTTTTTTTTTTTTTTTTTTTTTTGAGGTAGTATCTCACTCTAGCTCAGGCTGACCTGGAATTCAGTCTCAAAGCAGCCTCAAACTCATGGCAATCCTCCTACCACTGCCTCCCAAGTGCTGGGATTAAAGGTTGTACCACCACGCCCAGCTCTTTTTCCCTTCTTTTAAACCATAATATACACCTAGGCCTCTCTGCTTCTGGGATGATGACGTTATTCCCACACGTGCTCACATGTTCCATGTCTCTTTGTGCTTCAGCGCTGGTCTGCACCCTGTTGAGTACCTTACCCATTATACATCTTTCTCCATACTTTTCTTTGTCAATAATTATTTTCAGTAACCTAGTTAAAGCTAAAATTGTGCAGGGCATGGTATCACACACCTTTGGTCCCAGCACTAGGGAGGCAGAGGTAGGAGGATTACCATGAGTTTGAGGCCAGCCTGAGACTACATAGTGAATTCCAGGTCATGCTGGGCTAGAGCGAGAGCCTACCTTGAAAAACCAAAAAAAAAAAAAAAAAAAAAAATGTAAAACTGACTCAAGCCAAAATGCCCCGGATGAAAGTAAACAGGAAGAGCATAAATCAGCTCAAGAATTCTAAGATCACCACAGTACTTACAGATATTTTAATGCTGGCAGTGTGAAAAGGTAAGGGTCTTCAATAACTGCCAGAGGATTACGGTTGAGAATTCTGAAAAAATGCCATGAAAAATTATTAGCATGTTCAATGTGCATGAGACTAATTGAAAAGTTAGATTTGTTTCTTTGACATTAAACATTTAAGGGAAAAAAACTATTTTTTTCTATAAACTACTCTTAGGACACATAAAAATAAAATAGAAAAAAAGACAGAGGAAATAGTGGGTCACAAATTAAAATACCACAACCTCTGAGGTTCAGGTACCATTGTGGAAAAGGTGGCCAGAAGCATGTTAGAGCCAAAAGGTGGGGAGGAGTACGTTGGACGATGTCCAGGTACAAAGTGACCATTGCATTCATGTGCTCACAGCATTGACCTTTACCTGCATAAGACCCGCATAACATTGGCCCATCAACATGTTGTTATCGATGATGTAGGTGGGGAAAGTAACCTCAAAGCAAAAGGGACAGCCAGGCATGGTGGCGCATGCCTTTAATCCCAGCACTCGGGAGACAAAGGTAGGAGGATTGCTGTGAGTTCGAGGCCACTCTGAGACTTCATAGTGAATTCCAGGTCAGCCTGAGCTAGATAGAGTGAGACCCTACCTCGAAAAAAACCACAAAAAGGGACTAGATGGTAAAAAGGTGAGGTTCAGTGGGAAGGGAGTGGAGGGGGGGGGGCGACAAAAGAAAGTAATGGGAGGGAAAATAGCCCACGTGGCCCGCACTAGAGGCAGCAGGGTGAAGCCGTGGCTCCAAGGAACTGGTGGTGCCTGGAAGCCTCACTGGGACTTGTGCTGATACTGGTCTAAGGCTGACCCCCCCCATAGGTGTTTTGGAAGATGACTCCAGGTGAGGTTTTAACTATGGCAGTTGTATGAGGTAATGGATGACAGCTGGGAAAGAAAATAGCCTCAGCCACAAGCTTAGAGCTGAGAAGTGAGATGTTCCCAAAGGGACTTTGAGATGGTTCCACACCTCTGGCAAACTGGAAGCCCATGAGCCATGTGTCTGGGAATGTGGACAGTCACACACATTTGTGGGAAGAAGCACAGGCAGAAAACCACCTGAGAAGACCCTAAGACGGTCACCCTGGCTGACCCCAAGGTCCTGCAGAAGCAAGAGAGGGAAGCTAAGGCAGAGCCACGGACTGTCTCCAAAAGCCCCTCACACTGAGAAGGCACCCACACCTTTTATTCCCTGGAGGACTCTGTTCAACTTTGCTCTGTACAGCTCCACCTGGCCTCCATTGAGGCCGCTGAGAACTCTGAAAGTGAGAAGGAATCTGAACTTCACAAGTGGAATTTCAAGGACCAATAACAGTGCTGATTTGAGAGATGTCCTCTAGAGCCCAGGCCAGTGGTCAGGGCTAAGGAAAGCAGGGCATGGTGCATATGTTACACAAGCTACTTGGCTGCTTGTGCCTTAATTTCCTCACTGGAAAAGAATGAATATCCACTAGAGACATAACTGTCAGATTGCATATAGGGCTTACAGCCAGCTAACCTCTTACTATGTGAGGCATCTAACACATAAATCATGTTTACATGTGTTTATCTTCTATTTCACTTACATTTTGTATAAGAACTGCAGTCTATGCCATGCCTGAAATGTTCCAAAGCTTACTTCCACCATTAAATTGCAACCTAAATTGCTACAAAAAAAAAAAAAAAAAGGAACACAAGTTAAAAAAAAAAAATGAGAGGGAAAGAAATATTCTTTCAGAACATTTATCATTTGGCAGTGATTCTAGTTAATTTACATGAAAGAAAACTTCAATATTTTTCCACACACTAAGAGAATCTCACTGTGGAAGACACTGGCTTATGATTATAGTTTCACGTTTGCGCATGCAATGCATTAGATAGCGAAGGTTCACTGAAGCCTGTGAACTGATCTTGTCTAGAACGGGCTTTCCCAGGGTCAGTCCACCGACATGCGAGGCTGCACTGCTCTGTGTTGGGGAGGGGGATTCGGTGCACCACAGGATGTTTAGCAGCATCCCTGGGCTGCCCACAGGCTGTCAGTAGCACATCCACAGGTGCTACATGTGGCCTGGGTGCAAAGTCACGGTGCTGTATGATGACCCACTCTGACTTGAAAGAATTCTCACACATCTCCTCTAGACCCTGAATGGATGCGCCATGTCATTGTAATGACTTTCTACCAGCAAAACAAAATTAATTAGGGGCTGGAGATATGGCTTAGTGGTTAAGGCGCTTGCCTATGAAGCCTAAGGACCCCATGTTCGATTCTCCAGTTCCCACGAATGCCAGACACACAAGCACACAAGGTCGCACATGCGCACAGGTGGTGCATGCGTCTGGAGTTCAATTACAGTGGCTGAAGGCCCTGGCACACCAACTCTCTCCCTCTCCCTTGTGAGCATGGAAAAAAAAAAAAAAAAAAAGGCCAGCCTGTTGGGCTTGCCTCAAAAAAAAAATTGATTAGTATGCACATAATGGGCTTCCTGGTGACATTTTCATGTATGTCTATCATGGTACTCTGTTCTTACTGCCCCTGCCATCCTCCCCTGCCCATCCTCTTCTTGCTTTTCCTTGTCTGCTTACCTCTACAGAAATCCCCCCTCTGAATTCATGTATATATATGTAAATTTATATTTTACATATGAAAGAGAATTTGATATTTTGATATTTTGTCATTCTTTTTCCCATTACCCTCTCTTATTCCTCATCCCTTTAGATTCCTTTCTTTTTTCTTCTTTTTCTTTTAATTTTTTTTTGTTTATTTTTATTTATTTATTTGAGAGCGACAGAGAGAGAGAAAGAGGCAAAGAGAGAGAGAGTGGGTGTATCAGGGCTTCCAGCCACTGGAAATGAACTCCAGACGTTTGCGCCCCCTTGTGCATGTGGCTAACACGGGTTCTGGGGAATCGAGCTTCAAACCAAGGTCCTTAGGCTTCGCAGGCAAGTGCTTAACCACTAAGCCATCTCTCCAGCCCTTTTTTCAAGGTAGGGTCTCACTCTAGCTCAGGCTGACCTGGAATTCACTATGTAGTCTCAGGCTGGCCTCGAATTCATGACGATCCTCCTACCTCTGCTTCCCAAGTGCTGGGATTAAAGACGTGAGCCACCATGCCCAGGAAGATTCCTTTCTTTTTTTTTTTTTTAAAAATTATTTATTTATTTATTTGAGAGCGACAGACACAGAGAGAAAGACAGATAGAGGGAAAGAGAGAGAATGGGTGTGCCAGGGCTTCCAGCCTCTGCAAACAAACTCCAGACGCACGCGCCCCCTTGTGCGTCTGGCTAACGTGGGACCTGGGGAACCGAGCCTCGAACCGGGGTCCTTAGGCTTCACAGGCAAGCGCTTAACCGCTAAGCCATCTCTCCAGCCCAAGATTCCTTTCTTGACATTTGTGCATAAATGTGCAAGACACTGCTGGGTTTGGTTCTCAGAAGCAAAAGACAATCATATATTTAGTTTCTGCATATGAGAAAAAGATGTGATATTAGCCAGGTGTGGTGGCGCACGCCTTTAATCCCAGCACTCGGGAGGCAGAGGTAGGAGGATTGCCGTGAGTTCAAGGCCACCCTGAGACTCCATAGTGAATTCCAGGTCAGCCTGAGCCAGAGTAGAACCCTACCTTGAAAAACCAAAAAAAAAAAAAAAAAAAAAGAAAAGATGTAATATTTGTCTTTCTGAGTCTGGCTATTTTCCAACTAGCAAAATTTTAATCAGGTTGCAAAATAAGCAACAAGGTGGGTTTTAAAATTCCAAATATGAGTTACATTTATAACTTACATATACTTCAGGAAAGGTAATGAGTCGAATGTCCCTCTTTCAATATAGCGTATCTTATTGCAGGATAAATCTCTAGAAAAAGTAAAAGGAAAACATTGCTGTGATTAGCTATTTGATATCAAATATGGATAAATAGTAGAATTTAAAATTGGTAATATTGAATACATTGGTTTGTCTAAACTCTAAACCTTTAGACTCAAATTTGAACTTTCTAGAGCCCCTAACTAACCCAGACCTCGCCTATAAGTCTAACCTTCATGATCTTCTCATATAAACATGTAACTATAGATATTGATAGATTTTGGAGATAGTTTTTGATATAGAATGTTATTAAGTGACTTTTTTGTTTTGTTTTTCAAGGAAGGGTCTGGCTCTATCCCAGGAATGTCTGCTCCCAACCCCGGAGAGAACCACCTTCGCAATCGTGATGTGAGACAGACCCACCCCTTTTGTGTTATTAGCTATGTGGGCTACTTTCATTCATGGTAGGAAAATTAATTATCGTTGTGAAAATACTGCAAGATTCTATCTTTTGTTTCCAGGCATATGTACATGTGCCCAAATCAACAAAGTAGGAAAGAGAATTGAGTAGCATTTCCCACAATATTAGGTCATTTGATATTTGACTTATCCTTTAATACAGTAGTATTCATTGTATAACTCAAATGTTGTCAGGATATTACACATGGACTATGTGATTTTATTAACATGGATATTTAAGAAATAATACATTGAAGAAATGGATAAAAGTATTTTTCCTTATGCTTTGAAAAAAAATTCAGACTGGAGCCGGGCATGGTGGTGCATGCCTTTAATCCCAGCACTTGGGAAGTAGGAGGATCACTTTAGTGAGTTCAAAGCCAGCCTGAGATTACATAGTGAATTCTAGGTCAGCCTGGGCTAGTGTGGGACCCTACCTCAAAAACAAAAAAAAATAAAATAAAATAAAACAAACAAACAAAAAAACCAGACTGGATCAGAGTTGACCCAGAGATATAAACAAAAGCGTGTGGCTTATAAATAAAGTACAAACTAGGCATGGTGGTGCACGCCTTTAATCTTAGCATTTAAGAGGCAGAGGTAGGAGGATCACCATGAGTTTGAGGTCAGCCTGAGACTACATAGTGAATTCCAGGTCAGCCTGAGCTAGAATGAGACCCTACCTCAAAAAAAAACAAAAATAAAATTAAATTAAGTATGTATGAGTTTCAGTAATGGGTCAGATATTTTAATATTTTTTGCCAGGCATGGTGGTGCACACCTTTAATCCCAGCACTCAGGAGGCAGAGGGAGGAAGATTGCCATGAGTTTGAGGCCACCCTGAGACTACATACTGAATTCCAGGTCAGTCTGGGCTACAGTGAGACCCTACCTCGAAAAACCACACACACACACACACACACACACACACACACACACACAGACACACAAAAAGGCATTTTAATATTTTTTAGAAGAGAAGTTTTTATCTATAACTTGTCTGCATAATTTTAAATATTTTTAAAATATTTATATTTGTTTGTTTGCAAGGCCTCTAGCAGCTGCAAACAAACGCCAGATGCATGTGCCACTTTATGCATCTGGCTTTACATGGGTACTGGGGAAACAAACCAGGGTCGTTAGGCTTTGTAGGCAAGCGCCTTAACCATTTAGCCATCTCTCCAGCCCTATTTTACATAATTGTAAAAAACTGAAAATGTATCAGCGATGAACTGAAACTGACACAGGCTTGCATGCTTGTAGCTTGTTTTGTTTTGTTTGCTTTTTTTACTCATTTTTTAATTTTAATTTTATTGTATTTTATTTATTTAAGAGAGAGCTAGAAAGAGGCAAATAGAGAGAGGGTTTGGGGAACGGTGCACCAGGGCCTCCAGCCACTGTAAATGAACTCGAGACGCACGCACCACCCTGTGCATCTGGCTTACGTGGGTCCTGGGGAATCGAACCTTCGTCAAGTAATCACTCCAGCCCTTGTTTCCTTTTTGAGACAGGGCTTTGCTAAGTACCACTGGATGGCCTGGAACTTACTTTGCAGACCAGGAAGGACTCAAGAATGGCAGCAGTTCTCCTGAGTGTAGGGATTACAGACATGCGCCACCACACCCAGCTGACAACTGCAGAATGTCTCTGCTATTAGAGTTTTGGTACTTAGTTTGAACCCCTGTTCATTTCACGCATAACTCATAACTCACAAATAAATATGATTAACTTACAAAAACTGGAGGGATAGCAGGCCTTCAAAGTTATCCTTGTGTAATTCAGTCAGCTGATTGTCACTGAGAATTCTGGAGGATGAAAAGGTCATTTCAGGAACAGAATTCATCAAAACATGAAGACTAACTGACGGTGCAAGGGGGTGGGGGAAATGAGTGCTGTCACACTCTGCTGCCTGGTGTAAACTGGTGCAACTTGTTTAAGCCAATGAAAATTTCTAAGCTATAATAGTCTCCACCCTAATAATCCACTTCTAGATAGCTAGTCCGATAGAAATACTTGTAGTCCATTCCAACCGTGCATGTAACAAGAAAACTGGGCATGCACTAAATAACAACAGGGTGCGATTCCATTCACCATGATTCATACAAACTACAAATCACTACACAGGACTTAAAATGAGTGGGTAACCCTCCTCACAGCTTAAGGTAAAACTAGCAAGTTGCAGGATGTTACCATTTCTGAAAAAAAAAAAAAAAAAGACATGAGTGGCTGGAGGGATGGCTTAGCGGTTAAGGCGTTTGGCCTGCAAAGCCAAAGGATCCCAGTTTGATTCCCCAGGACCCATGTATGCCAGATGCACAAGGGGGCACACGCAGCTGGAGTTCGTTTGCAGTGGCTGGAGGCTCTGGTGCACCCATTCCCCCCCCCTCTTTCTCTGTCAAATAAATAAATAAAATAAAATAATTTTTTTTAAAAGACATGAAAACCATATTTTGCTGGAAAGGTGTATACCACACCCAGAGTAGTGGTTGCCTCAGAGGTGGTAATAATGACAAAAGCAGAGTTTTCTCTATACTCTGCATTTCATGTATGCCCATTAAGAATGTGATCATGAGTGGATAATGAAGATGTGGCACATTTATACAATGGAGTTCTACTCAGCGGTAAAGAAAAATGAAGTTATGAAATTTGCAGAAAAATGGATGGACCTGGAAAGGATTATACTAAGTGAGGTAACCCAGGCCCAGAAAGCCAAGCACCACATGTTCTCTCTCATATGTGGATCCTAGCTACAGATGACTGGGCTTCTGCGTGAGAATGAAAATACTTAGTAGCAGAGGCCAGTAAGTTAAAAAGGAGACATAAAGGGTAGAGAAAGGAAGGGGGGAGGATACTTAATAGGTTGATATTGTATATATGTAATTACAATGATTGTAATGGGGAGGTAATATGATGGAGAATGGAATTTCAAATGGGAAAGTGTGGGGGTGGGGAGGGAGGGCATTACCATGGGATATATTTTATAATCATGGAAAATGTTAATAAAAATTAAAAAAAAAAAAGAGAATGTGATCATGGGCTGGAGAGATGACTTAGCGGTTAAGCGCTTGCCTGTGAAGCCTAAGGACCCCGGTTCGAGGCTCGGTTCCCCAGGTCCCACGTTAGCCAGATGCACAAGGGGGCGCACGCCTCTGGAGTTCGTTTGCAGAGGCTGGAGGCCCTGGTGCGCCCATTCTCTCTCTCTCCCATTATCTGTCTTTCTCTCTGTGTCTGTCGCTCTCAAACAAATAAATTAAAAAAAAAATTAAAAAAAAAAGAATGTGATCATATCGCACCTTCCAAGGCTCAGGGTCTAATGCAGAAAAGGTGGCAGAAAGAATGTAAGAACCAAAGGAAGGGTAGGACTCCTTACAACATGCTCCCTCCAGACACAAAATGGCCTCAATATCCATGACCTCATAGTGCCTGACACTACCTACACAAGACCATCATAAGAGGAGGGAAAGATCATGACATCAAGATAAAAGAGAGAATTATTGAGATGGGGAGGGGATATGATGGAGAATGGAATTTCAAAGGGAAAAGTAGGGAGGGAGGGTATTACCATGGGACATTTTTTATAATCATGGAAAATGTTTTTAAAAATTTAGAAAAAAACAAAAAAAAAATTTAAATGCACTCTTTAAAAGAAAAAGAAAGAATGTGAGAATGTGATCATAGGCCAGGCATGGTGGCACACACCTTTAATCTCAGCACTCGGGAGGCAGAGGCAGGATTGCTGAGAGTTCGAGGCCACCCTAACACTACATACTTAATTCCAGGTAAGCCTGGACCAGACTGAGACCCTACCTTGAAAAAAAAAAAGAATGTGATCACAGGCCAGGCATGGTGGCGCACGCCTTTAATCCAGCACTTGGGAAGAAGAGGTAGGAGGATTGCTGAGAATTCGAGGCCACCCTGAGACTACAGAGTGAATTCCAGGTCAGCCTGAGCTAGAGTGACACCGTACCTCAAAAAAGCAAAAGAAGAAAAAAAAGAGAGAGAGAGAGAAGAATGTGATCATGTGTTTTTTCTTTTTTTTTTTAAAATATTTTTGTTCATTTTTATTTATTTATTTGAGAGTGACAGGGAGAGAGAGAGAGAGAGAGAGAGAGAGAAAGAGGCACATAGAGAGAGAGAGAGAGATACAGAGAAAATGGGTGCGTCAGGGCCTCCAGCCACTGCAAACAAACTCCAGATGCATGCGCCCCTTTGTGCATCTGGCTAACGTGGGTCCTGGGGAATTGAGCCTCGAACCAGGGTCCTTAGGCTTCACAGGCAAGGGCTTAATCGCTAAGCCATCTCTCCAGCCCTCATGTGTTTTGTCTACATTGAAAAGTGACTTAAATTGTCCCTTATTTCAAAGAAAGTCCACAACATTTAATTTAAATATTTTGCAGTGGTGTGGGCACAATTTTGGGTCTCATGCATACTAGGTAAGTGCTCAACCACTGAACTACATCTCCAGTCTCTATGAGATGGGTTTTTAGTATTTTTTTAATATATTTTATTTACTTATTTGCAAGCAGAGAGAGATATAGAGAAGAGAGACAGAGAGAATGGGTACACTAGGGCCTCTAGCCACTGCAAACAAACTCCATGCACTACCTTGTGCATCTGGCTTTACATGGGCACTGGGGAATGGAACCCAGGTCATTAGGCTTTGCAGGCAGGTACCTTAACAATCTCTCCAGCCTGAAATTAATTTTTTAATAATCATAGAATTTCAATTAATACAAATATATTTGGGTCACAGAGAGGAAATACCTTTCCTAAAAAGTACTGATTTCAAAATTCTGAACCAGGGGCTGGAGAGATGGGTTAGTGGTTAAGGCTCTTGTCTGCAAAGCCTAAGGGTCCAGGTTCGATTCCCCAGGATGCACCTAAGCCAGGTAGCACATGCATTTGGAGTTTGTTTGGTGGCTAGAGGCCCTGGCATGCTATCAACTCCTTCTCTCTCAAATAAATAAATAATATATTTTTTAAAAATTCTGCCAGGGGCTGGAGAGATGGCTTAGTGGTTAAGCCCTTGCCTGTGAAGCCTGAGGACCCCAGTTCAAGGTTCAACTCTCAGGACCCACGTAAGCCAGATGCACAAGGTGGCGCATGCGTCTGGAGTTCGTTTGCAGTGGCTGGAAGCCCTGGTGCGCCCATTCTTTCTCTCTCTATCTGCCTCTTTCTCTGTCAGTCTCAAATAAATAAATAAAAATAAACAAAAAATTAAAAAAAAATCTGCCAGGCATGGTGGTGCACATCTTTAGTCCCAGCACTCGGGAGGCAGATATAGGAGGATTGCCATGAGTTCGAGGCCACCCTGAGACTACAGAGTGAATTCCAGGTTAGCATGGGCTAGAGTGAGACCCTACCTTGAAAAAGCAAAAAAAAAAAAAAAAAAAGCTGAACCACAAATAACCTTGCAATGTTATCTTTTGAATTCATATTTGGTGATCACATACTCACAGTTGCTCAGTCCAAGGGTATTCTTTCCATATACTCTTATCGATATTAGAAATTTTATTTCCTTGGAAAATTCTGTGAAGAAACACAGTTCAAATGCTTAAATACGTAGGAAAAGCTGGAATAAACTGCTTCAACCTCATGGAGGGAGGTATTCAATGGAACAAGAAAACCAGCAGCTACGCTACTTCAGGACCACACCAAGTTAATAAAGAAACAATCTGGGGCCATTAGCACACCCAAGAATCATTTCCTCAGAAGCTGAACTTCCTATCCATTCAATTTCTTGGACAGTGAATACCAGTTTCATTACTTAGATTGTAAGGTGTGTGTGTTTGTTTGTTTTAAGCAAAGTCCCTACCATTCCTGGCTTCCATAATGTCCCCCCACCCCTCCCGCAATGGGACTATATCAATGAATGAAACATATTTTTAAAAGAAATGCTCTGCCGGGCGTGGTGGTGCACTCCTTTAATCCCAGCACTCGGGAGGCAGAGGTAGGAGGATTGCTGTGAGTTCAAGGCCACCCTGAGACTACAGGGTGAATTCCAGGTCAGCCTGGGCTAGAGCAAGACCCTACCTCGAAAAAACAACAACAACAACAACAAAAGTGTTCTGTTTCAACTCTGAGCATAACTCTATCTTTTCTTCCAATGTTGTTCTTAAGCTAATGGAAGACATTCCTGTTCAAGTTTATACAGACCTGTCTGGACATGAGGAACAATTAAGTCCAATCATCCGCCTACTGGTCATCTCCACCCAACCAGAGCCTTCTGAGCGCTTTGAGCTCACCAGTAAAACTGCCAAAAGCTGAACTCTTTCCCTAAAACTGGCTGCTCCCCCCTGACTACTGTTTCCACTGTGACTCCACCATCACCCCCATCTTCATCCAGGGTGGGAACCATGGAATGCTACTCCTTTTTGCTTTTTGGCTCAGCCCAGCACCCACTGTTTAGTCAACCCCTTCCTCTGCAGAGATCCTGGGCTTTTCTTTCCTCTCCCAGCATGACCACACTGACTCAACCCTTCCTCACATCATCCCACATTGTGCTAGAGCTTTCTACATGTTCCAGAGTTCAGCGCTCCTCTCTAAATCACTACGGACATGGGCTGCTGAAATGATCCTAGATCTGGTACGGTGGCACATGCCTATAACCCCAACACGAGAGGCTGAGGCAAGAGGATCATGAGCAATATACCTGTACCTACCCTGTACTATATGGGGAGGATCTGTCTTTAAAAACAAATCCTCCTGCTTTGGTCTTCCCCCGCCTCCCCCCCCCCCCCCGCCGCCGCCACCCGCACCTTTGTTTTTTCAAGGTAGGGTCTCACTCTAGCCCAGGCTGACATGGAATTCACTATGTAGTTTCAGAGTGGCCTTGAAGGCATGGAGATCCTCCTACCTCTGCTTCATGAGTGCTGGGATTAAAGGCGTGCACCACTGCGCCTTCATTTTTCTCTTTTGTGTGAAAGCATCCAATGGCTCTCTGTATCTCACAATTGATATTGAAGGGTTATCATGATCATATCTTTCATTGCTTTCTAACCCAACTCTTTGCAGGCAGACTGTTCTATGTCAATCTCCAGAACTCCTGCAGGCTTTCTTTGCCTAGACTCTATGCCTTGGTGGGGTTTTTTCCCCTCTAATGAGTAGGCACACTTTTTGAGCCAAAGGTACTGTTTCAGCGTGCCCATGCCACTCTCCCTAACCTCGGACCTCAGCATGAGTGTGAAGGACGACAGTGCCTGTAGTCTGCATGTCCTTTCAGTGCCCAGCTATGCCCCATCTCCATTTGATACCCTTTCCTCTTTTCCCATCTACCATTTCTTTCTTTTTTTTTTAATTTTTTTAAAATTTTTTGTTCACTTTTATTTATTTATTTGAGAGCAACAGACACAGACACAAAGAGGCAGAGAGATAGAGAGAGAATGGACGCACCAGGGCCTCCAGCCACTGCAAACGAAGTCCAGATGCATGCACCACCTTGTGCATCTGGTTAACGTGGGTCCTGGGGAATTGAGCCTCGAACCAGGGTCTTTAGGCAAGCGCTTAACCACTAAGCCATCTCTCCAGCCCCATCTGCCATTTTCATGTTCTGAAGACAATACCATACTTCAATAGCTCTCACAGTTTTCTGCATGGGTTGTGCACAAAGTGGGGGCAAGGTATAGATAGCCAAGTTCAAAGATGACTTCCGGACATAACTTTGGGATTGATTAATAATTTTATTTATTCATTTATTTATTTTGGGTTTTTGAGGTATGGTGTCACTCTAGCTCAGGCTGACCTGGAATTCACTATGCAGTCTTACGGTGGCCTTGAATTCATGGTGATCCTCCTACCTCTGCCTCCCAAGTGCTGGGATTAAAGGCATGCGCCACCACGCTCAGCTTGATTAATAATTTTAATAGCTATCTTTCCTATGTCATAGATATCAAGACATAATAAACATTCGCTCATCTAAATCTCACCACAAATATCTACACATATGTTAAATACAGAAGTATTACATGTCTTCACTCACATAACAAAGCTTATAAAATGGTAGCTATCAAAATCCCCATTTTACAGGTGAGGCAGCTGAGTGACAAAGTTAAAGAAATTGACCTCAAAATTGCAGAGCTATTTGAGGAAAGACCTACTTTCGAACATGGGCAAATCTGGTCCCAGAATCTACTCTTACCCACTTTGTTGTATCAGCACTAGGGACGAACTGTGGAGAGGGAGGGATGGATATGGAAAAGCAAAGGTTAAGCAATGCTATTACTGGACTAAATAAAAATGGGTATGCAGGAAAAGGAAGGACCATCACACGCAACAGACTGGAGAAGGGCACTGCGGTGAGAAGAATGAGGACAAGCAAAGGTTGCCAGGCAGAGGTGAGAGCAGAAAGTCCGTCAGTGTGGGCTGAGAGACAAAGAAGGGCCAAAGCCTTGAGGAAAAGGCTGCCAGGTCAGGCAGAGGACAGCACACAAGGAAGGAAAGGTGGTTCTTACAAGATGGTGAAGGTGCCATTGTAGCTGTTGGGATCCAGCTCCGGCACTTGGTGGAGCTTCTGCTCTGGGCTGAGACCAACGCACGACAGTGTCTCATTTTGGCATGCACAGAGCTTGCATAGGTTGGTGCCTGTGGTCAAAATTTGCTTCTCTGACACAGGAAAATAATTCTGGGAACCTCCAGAATACTGAGTTGCAGCTTCCAGGTCCAAAGGAGAAGCAGTGACTTCAGCTGGGTTTGGACTTTGAATCTGACCCTGGTCTGTGGATGTCATCTCAGAGGGCTTTGAAGGAGGAGCTGTAGCCTGTGGGGCCTCAGAACGTGCAGCCTGTGGGGTTGGTGACACTGGGTTCTGAGCTTCACCCCAACTTGATGCCAGAACTGGCAACTGAGCTGCAGTATTTTTACGTAGCTCTGGAGGCTGAGCTGGGGCGTTCTTCACAAGTGCAGGTTGTTGAACCACTGGAGCAACTTGTGGAGTTTGGGAATATTCCACACGTGACATCTGACTTGTGTTATCATTTGTGTTTGCATGAGTCTCGTCTGGAGATGTCATCTCAGGGTTCTCTTGAGAAGGAGTTATAGCTCTTGTCAGGGCTATAGACCGTTGTGCCCCCATCCAAGATTCTGGAGTTACACTAAGTGTCTGGCCCAGAGGTTGAACTGGGACTGTGGGGGACACTGGAATCTGAGTTTGATCCTGACCTGGCATTGCACGTGTAGACTCATTCAACACTGGTGTCTGTGGAGGCTCAGTGAGGGTCTCCTGTAGGGTTGGAGTAAGTTCAGTCCCCGTATTAGATCCATCAGTTACAGTAAGTTCCACATCGAAAGGTGGAAGGGTAAGTGTAGGCAGATTTAGATGTTGATCCTGCACCTGGTCTGGAGGTGTTGCCTCAGAGTGCATTGGAGTAGAAGCCGTCTTCGTTAGGGCCGTGGAATGTTGAACCTCTTTAGTAGGCTCTAAATTAATGGTGACTTGAAGGTCTAAAGGTTGAGATGTGACACTGGGTGATGGTAGTGAGGGAGCCTGATCCTCACCCGGTGTTGGAACTGTCGTGCCATAGTGTGTTGGAGGTGGGACTGGGAGCTCAGGTAGGACTACCTGCAGGGTTGGAGCAGGTTCCACGTCCATAGGTGGCTCTGAAGGCTGAGCTGGGCTGGGCTGTGACACTGATGATGGCCTCATATTCTCAGGGCGTTCTACGGGCTGAGATGGGGTCATCTGCTGAGCTGTGGAAGGTCGCACCTCCATAGTAGGAGCCGGAGGCAGACCTGGGATCTCCTGCTGAGTTGAAGCATTTACCCCTGTGGGGGGCTCACTTGCCACTGGCACAGGCTCTTGCTGGACTGGAGAAGATTCAGCTACAGGGAAATCTGTAGGCTGGGAAGAGGAGTCATGATAGGAAGGAGAAAATCCAGCTTGCCAGGTGGGAACTACAGGCTTAGCAAGGTGCTCCTGCGGAACTGAAACTCCACCATCCATAGTGCGATCTGGGGTTATAGTAATCTCCACATCTACATGTTTAACTGTGGTAGGAGGCAACCTTGAATGGTGAGCTCTGAACATCATTTCCAGATCTAGAAGAGTAAATCCGACGTTATTGGAAGGAGGAACATTGTCCCCCACGGGGGTTAATGAATACTCATTTGAGAGCACTGGATTGGTTACTGGACGTTCAGAATCATTCTCTGCAGTCTGGGTGACAGGCTTCTCCGCGGGTGGGGTGACAGACTCCTCCACAGGCGGGGTGACAGGCTCCTCCGCGGGCGGGGTGACAGGCTCCTCCGCAGGTGGGGTGACAGACTCCTCCGTGGGTGAGGTGACAGACTCCTCCGCGGGTGGGGTGACAGACTCCTCCGCAGGTGGGGTGACAGGCTCCTCTGTGGGTGGGGTGACAGACTCCTCTGCAGGTGGGGTGACAGGCTCCTCTGCGGGTGAGGTGACAGGCTCCTCTGCGGGTGGGGTGACAGACTCCTCTGCGGGTGGGGTGACAGGCTCCTCCGCGGGTGGGGTGACAGGCTCCTCCGCGGGTGGGGTGACAGACTCCTCTGCGGATGGGGTGACAGACTCCTCTGCGGGTGAGGTGACAGGCTCCTCTGCGGGTGGGGTGACAGGCTCCTCTGCAGGCAGGGTGACAGGCTCCCCCTGGGCTGAAGGAGGTTCTAGCTCCTCAGCCTCCTCTGGAGGCTCAGCTGGGCTCTCCAGCTGGGCTGGAGAAGATTCGCCCTCAGGTGTAGTTGCTGATGTTATGGTGATAGTCACATCCACAGGCCTAACTGTAGCACTGGGCACATTGTATTGGTGGGACTCATTTTGACTCTCCACAGGAGACTCTGGAGTTTGAACTGGAGCCTCCTGTTCAACTGGGGGCTTGCCTTCAGGCAGAGCTGCAGCTTCCAGCTGGCTTTCAGAATCTGAGTCCACCTCCTCAGCATCCTCTAGAGACTGATCTGGGGACTCCAGGTGGCTTCCAGAAGATTCCAGCTCCCCGGTTGACTCCTGCTCCTGGCTAAGAGAAGGTTCACCTTCCAGGGGAAGACCTGGAGGCTGAGCAGGGGCCTCCTGCTGGACTGGGGAAGAGTCAGTCTCCCTCGTAGGCTCTGAAGTTATGGTCATTCCCACATCGACAGGCTTAGCTGTAGTGTTGGGAAACTTATTTTGATCCTGGCTGGGAGTCTGAACTGTTGGAGTTTCAACTACGTTCTCCACGAACGACTCTGAAGCTAGAGCTGAATCCTCTTCTTCCAATGGAGGCGTGACTTCCTGAGAGGACTCCTCAGGCAGACCCGGAGCTTCCAGCTGGCTTCCAGAACCTTCAAGGATTTCAGGGAGCTCTGAAGGCTGCGATGGGGGCTCTTGTTGGGTTGATGGAGGTTTTACCTCCTCAGGACTCTCTGGGGACTGAACTGGGGCCTGCTGCTGGCTGGGAGGCTGCTGAGCCTGCTTACCTGCCTCTGAGGTCATGGTCACCTGAATATCCACAGGTGTCTCTGTGGCCGGTGGCGAACTGGGGTGCTGAGCCTCACTCCTACTCGGAGGTGAACCTTTAACATCAAGAAGCGCATGCGCAAGCTCCTCAGAAGCAAGGGCATACTGAGCTGGGGCCTCCTGTGGCAATGGAGTTTCAACCTCATCAAGCAGCTGTGGGAGCTGGCTTGGGGCTTCTTGCTGAGGTGACAATGACTGAACCAACTCACGAGTTGGTGGAGTTCGAGTCCAGGTCTCCAGCTGGAGCTGAGAAGGTTGGACTTGCTTAAGGGGCTCTGACGGCTCACCTGAGCTTTGGGATCGCAGAGGCAGGCTGTCTGAATAAGCTGCATCGTTG
The DNA here is from genome assembly GCF_020740685.1 of Jaculus jaculus. Taxonomy (NCBI): domain Eukaryota; kingdom Metazoa; phylum Chordata; class Mammalia; order Rodentia; family Dipodidae; genus Jaculus; species Jaculus jaculus. The sequence continues at coordinate 89,075,008 of NC_059110.1, forward strand.
CCATCCTGCCCCGCATCCATCTTGAGCTGAGCTTTTACAAATGGGTTTGATGCTCCAACCACAGCCTTAGCAAGCCCCTCATGCAGAGCTAGATCTTTCTTCCAGTTCAGAGTAGGAACAAACTGTGTCGTTTTCGAACTAGGACGCTCGGGTGGAACAGGCATTTCAAATGCCTGGTGAACTGGCGCCTGATCATAACCAGAAGCCTGGATCTTACTTTTGGGTCCAGGAAGGTAAGTATCTTCAAACTGAAGAGGCAAATTGGAGGCCTGGTTTTTAATATTATTTAGCCTCAAAACGATTTCCGGGAGCTTCCCAGGGTGGATCACCTTGTCATGCAGATCCTGGTGAGGCACAGGGAACTGATCTGGCTCAAGTGGCAGGTCCCCACTGTCAGCCCACTGTGGCAGGGTGATCATCTGGAAGGGAGCAGAGGATCCCAGGAAATCAAAATCCTCACGGTCTGATGATGATGCCCGCCCATGGAGGGATTTGGGTGGAAGATCTGACCAGAGCTTGGTCAATTCCCAGCGCTTCGGGGTCAACCCAACAGGCTTTCCAGCCAGCTCCTGGGCCAGCACCCATAACAGGGGCCAGCTGAGGAGAAACCCTGGACTGTGGGAGCGCAGCAGAAACACGCCAAGTGGTAGGAACATGGCATAAATGGGAGGCGATGCCCAGTGCTGCTGCCTCTTGCTGAATGAGAGGGAGCCGCAGAGCCCCAGAGCCTTGGCAACAGCCAGCCCCGCCCTTCATTTATGACAGGCCCCTTAGTTACACAGCCATTACTCCTGCCTGGTTCTGCCCTGGGCAGGAGCCTTCTCCCACAGTGACAGGACCTGACCTCCTCGACCCTGGCAAAGGACCCCTGCCCCATCGCCAGGCAGTACTGGGAGCCTCGGAACTGCGCGGCTTGGTTGGGCTCAGCAGAACTTCTCAAGAAAGTAACCCGGAGGGCCTTGGCGACTTTCAGAAGTGCTTCCCCAAGTCCAGCCTGAATTATTCTCTAGTCACAATCCCCAACTGTGGACATCAGAAGAGGTTTTGTCGATGTTCAGGAATCCAGTACAATTTTCGTCAGCTCAGGAGACATCTCAATGTCTGTTCACCATGCCCCTCCCACAAAGTCACAGATGCTTGTTTAAAATGGTTTTGTTTTTATTTATTTTTTAAAAATTTTTTGTTATTTTTATTTATTTATTTGAGAGTGACAGACAGAGAGAGAAAGAGGCAGAGAGAGAGAGAATGGGCGCGCCAGGGCCTGCAGCCACTGCAAACGAACTCCAGACGCATGTGCCCCCTTGTGCATCTGGCTAACGTGGGTCCTGGGGAATCAAGCCTCCAACTAGGGTCCTCAGGTTTCACAGGCAAGCACTTAACCGCTAAGCCATCTCTCCAGCCCAAATGCTTTTATTTTTAGCTAAGTACATCTGTTTGATAGTATGATGCTTCCCTAGAGAAGAAAAGAGCCAGCTACTAGTATAAACACAAATATTGTCTCTAGAGTGAATTTTAATATATTTTATCTATTTATTTATTTATTTATTTATTTGAGAGTGAGAAGGAGGGAGGGAAGGAGAGAGAGAGGGAGAGGGAGAAAGAGAAAGGGAGAGAGAGAGAATGGACACAACAGGGCCTCGGGCCAGTACAAATGAACTCCAGATGGGTGCGTCCCCTTGTGCATCTGGCTTACTTGGGTCCTGGAGAGTCAAACCAGGATCCTTTGGCTTTGCAGGCAAATGCCTTAACCGCTAAACCATCTCTCCAGCCCCAGAGTGAACTTTAAATCTTCTGTTTGGACATCCATTGATTTGTTTCATTTTTAAAAAAATATTTTATTTATTTACAAATGTTTGTTTCATTTTTTTATGACAGTCTTACTGTTCTGGCGTTTACTCTGGAACTTACGTTGGTCTCAAACCTCAGCCTTTTCAGTGCTGGGATTACAGGCTTGAGGCACCAAGCTCAAGGAGGAGTGGGTCACAGGGAAATTTTACTTTTGGTTTGTTTCTTTATTTATTTATTGGTATTCACTACGTAGTCTCAGGCTGGCCTTGAACCCACAGCAATCCTCCTACCTCTGCCTGCCCAGTGCTGGGATTAAAGGTGTGCACCAGCATGCCTGAGTACTTTTAGTTTTTTGGGGTTTTTTTCCCCCAAGGTAAGGTCTCACTCTAGTAGCCGAGGCTGACCTGGAATTAACTCTGTTGTCTCAGAGTGGCCTCAAACTCACAGCAATTCTCCTACCTCTGTTTTCTGAGTGCTGGGATTAAAGGCATGTGCCACTTATTTTTAGTTTTTTGAGAAACCTTCAAATTGACTTTCATAGTGGTAGGACTATATTCCAGCCAGCAGGGTATATGGGTTCCTTTTTGTTTGTTTGTAATTTTTTTTTTTTTTTTTTGATTATCGAGAATGGGCATACCAGGGCCTCCAGCCACTGCAAATGAACTCCAGACATATGCACCACTTTGTGCATCTGGCTTATGTGGGACCTGGAGAGTTGAACCTGGGTTCTTAGACTTCACAGGTGAGTGCCTTAACCACTAAACCATCTCTCCAGCCCTCCAATCTTTATTTCTAATGTTAGCTCTCAAATCACACATTATACATCACACATTAAATACAACTCTCTTCATATGTGTGTGGAGGGGTGTATACATGCTTAAATGTGCATGTGTGCACATGCACAAGTGTACAGGTACATGTTAGGTCACAGAATGACTATGGGGCTTTGGCGAGAAGCTGGCTCTAATCCCAATCCCAACAAAACACTCCCTCCAACAAGGCTGGAACGTGGAAACTTTTGCACCTACACCCAAATATAATCCAGTCTAGGCTCATTTTACCAGGATTTCTCCAGCTTCCTAAGAGAATTCCAAGCGCTCACTGTGGTTCTGACCTGATCTGGTAGGACATCTGCGTCATCCTGACCCCTTGCTGCATCTGGAAAAGTCTCATATCTCATCTGTAGTAACTTCTAGTTCATTGGCCCAATCCCTACACTAAGAGACATCCACAGGACTAACTGTTCCACTGAGCAAGTTAAATTTGTGATACTGCTATGAAGCTCTAGACTTGGAGCCCAGGTTTCACCCCTGAGGACTCTGGTAACACACTCACTCACAGGGAGAGCTACAATCTGGTAAACTGCACACTGAGTAACCCACCCTACCTGAACAAGTATCTCTCCAAAATGGAGAGCCTGACACATACACACATTCACACAGCTCACTACCTTGTGCTTCAGAAGGTTGTTCCTCAGAAGGCAGAGGTAGAAGGATCCCTGTGAGTTTGAGGCCACTCTGAGACTACATAGTGAATTCCAGGTTGGGCTGGCCTAGAGAGAGACCCTATCCCCCCCACCAAAAAAAAAAAAAAAAAGTCCCAGCTAGATGTGCAGATAGCTAGGATAATTATAAACTCTAACAGCTTACGGTAATGCTCTAAGGCTACAAACATGGTTTTCATGTGTCTCACAATTAAGTGTCAGCTTATCTCATGGAGAAACAGAAGGAACGGGATACTCAGTAAGAATGATTCAGTGAGATTATATTGTCCTAAACAGATCAATAAAAAATTATGAAGGGACCTCAAGACTCATGTCACCTGTTAAGAGACATGTAAACTAGCTACTTTCCAGGCTGACCTGGAATTCACTATGGAGTCTCAGGGTGGCCTCGAACTCTCAGCAATCCTCCTACCTCTGCCTCCCAAGTGCTGGGATTAAAGGCATGCGCCACCACGCCCAGCTTAAACTAGCTACTTTTGCTTTTCTAAGGAAAGATTTTTTTGTTTTTGTTTTTTTTGTTTTTTTGAGGTAGGGTCTCACTCTAGTTCAGGCTGACCTGGAATTCACTATGTAGTCTCAGGGTGGCCTTGAACTCATGGTGATCTTTCTACCTCTGCCTCCCAAGTGCTGGGATTAAGGACATGTACCACCACACCCAGCTGAATGATAATTTTTTAGTTCATTTTTATTTATTTGAGAGCGACAGAGAGAGAAAGAGACAGACAGACAGACAGACAGAATGAGCGCTCCAGCCACTGCAAATGAACTCCAGATGCGTGTGCCCCCTTGTGTATCTGGCTAAAGTGGGTCCTGGGGATGGAGCCTCAACCAACCCGGGTCCCTAGGCTTCACAGGCAAGCACTTAACCGCTAAGCCATCTCTCCAGCCCTGAAAGATAATTTTAATAAAGCCTACAATCCAAAAAGTCCTAAGGGCCTGTCTGTACAATGACCCAGGAGTGAAACTAAGCCCCTTCCTAGCAAGGCAGTTTCCCTCCTCATAACACGTAAAGCCTCCACTCTCTCCCTAATTGGAAGCTTCTTGTCCTTTCCATCCAACCCCCTACCCCTGTTGGGAGGCTAAGGTAAAAGGACTGGCTTGAGTTCCAAGGCAGCCTGGTCATAGTGACTTCCAGATCAGTCTGGGCTAAAGTGAGACCCTGTCTCAAAAAATCAAACTGGGCCAGGTGTGGTGGCACACGCATTTAATCCGTGTACTTGGGAGGCAGAGGTAGGAGATCACCATGAGTTCAAGGCCACTCTGAGACTACATGGTGAATTCTAGGTCAGGCTAGAGTGAAACACTACCTCAAAAAAAACAGAAAGAACAAAGAAAAAGAAATCTCTGCCTCTTTCTGTGTGTCCCTCTCAAATAAATAAATAAGAACCAAAAAAAAATTTAAGGGCTAGAGAGATGGCTTAGCGGTTAAGCGCTTGCCTGTGAATACTAAGGACCTTGGTTCGAGGCTCGATTTCCGGGGACCCACGTTAGCCAGATGCACAAGAGGGCGCACACGTCTGCGGTTCATTTGCAGCTGCCGGAGGCCCTGGCGTGCCCATTCTCTCTCTATCTGCCTCTTTCTCCCTCTGTCTGTCACTCTCAAATAAATAAAAATAAACAACAACAAAATAAACAAAAAAAAAAATCAAACCAAACCAAAAGAGTAATGTACAAGGTTTTGGGCCCAAAGTTTTGTCTCCTGTCAGGTCAGTCCAGGCGGTATAAAAGTGCTGCATTGAACTTTCTGAACAAATGTCTATTCAACCCCAGATAGGGCCCCAACAACAGATTGCACCAAAGCCCAACGTGGTGAATCGGAGTGTGCTGGGGTAACTGAGAGGGGTCTGCATGAATGTCTACATACAGAACAGAGGCAGTGGCATCACTTAAACCCATGGTTGACGCTCCAGAAGCTACATCTGTGGCTGCGCGCAGGACGCGATCGCCTTCTTCCCTGGCGGTAGGAGGGACAAGGAGACCCCGAGGGGACTGGAAAGGTGGTGCTGGCTTGCAAAGCATCCACAGAACACAAATACATGATAAAATAAAAAGTGGCCCAAGCTTCGGGTGTACATTTGCAGTGGCAATGGCCCTGGAGCGTCCATACAACGCACAGCAAAGAAAAGCAGATGTAGAAATACAATACGAAACACCAAAAAAAAAAAAAAACACCTCACTGTTCCTGGAGGTACTGCAATAGCAGCTTGATGAGATGAGTGAATGGGAAAGCTCTTGTTGCAGGCCATACTTCCAAAAACCCATTTCCTAAGTTGGTCTCAGAAGACATGAGACCTTAAGCGGGTAAGAACAGACTCTACAGAGAAGCGGTAACTGCGGCCCCCACACAGCTTCAGCTCACGGGGAACACGCGCCAAACACACAGGCCACCCCGACTTCCGTAGGGTGCCACGGACACACACAACCCTTAAGCCCCAAAAGACTCGGAACTCCCTTCTTTGGAGAACTTACACTTGCTTCCTCCGATCCCATGGCTCCGCGGGGGGGGGGTCCCCACACTACATTTGCATGCCCCGCCCTCGGCCCCACGCGCCTGCGCGGCAGCCGGCGCCCGCCGGGGCGAGGAAGAGGCGGCGGCTCCGGGGAGCTTCGCCGACAGCCCCCGCGCGCGCACATCCCTCCACCCACTGGGGGCCGTGTGGCCCCGGTTCGGGATGAGATGAGCAAATTGGAGCTGGAGGTTGTGTCCGTGGCCAGAACATAGTCCCCGGCGTGAGCGCTCGCTGACCGGCTCAGGGGTGGACCGGGCCATTGGGATTTCGGCTCCTTCTAACACCTCACTGTCGTTTTCTTTCTTGTTCTCCTCCGCTTTTTTCCCTGCCTCTCCCCTTCTCCACGTCCCCCTGTCCTCCCCCACCCCTCTCGTTTTGAGGCAGTCTTATGAAGCCAGGCTGGTCTGGAACTTGTGGCCATCCTCGAGCTTCAGCCTCCCAGTTCTGGGAGTACAGACGGGGTCAGCAAGCCGGGACCCTTACTGGGCCCGCGGGGTGGCACACACCTATGATCCCGCAGTCGGAGCTGTCACCACGACCATACGTAAGGATTAAGGGCGTGTGCTATCATGCCCCGCTATTAATAAACCTTTTGTCATCTACTTTACTCCAATACCAAGGCCACATCGCGTGGACACTAATTAGACTCCTATGCAAATTTCCTTCTAAATTACTTAAATTTCTTTTTTTTTTTAAATGTATTTTATTTGAGGGAAAGAGGCAGAGAGAAGGAGAGAGTGAGAATGGGCACACCAGGGCCTCTAGCCATTGCAAACAAACTCCAGATGCATGGTGCCCCCTTGTGCATCTGGCTTACATGGGTCCTGGAGAATGGAACTGGAATCATTTGGCTTTGCAGGCAAAGGTCTTAACCACTAAGCCATCTCTCCAGCCCCATAAATTTCTTAATTAAGATGACTGAAACAGGGTCTCACTGTAGCCCAGACTGGCCTTGAAGGGGAAGCTGAGGCAGGAAGAATGAGCTCCACGCCCTCCCGCAGGCTACATAGTGAATTGTCGCAAAATAGCAAATCTTTTGTCAGAGCTGGAGAAATGGCTCAGTGTCTAAGGTGTTTGCCTGTGAAGCCTAACAACCAGAGTTTGATTCCCCAGTACCCATGTAAAGGCAGGCGCACCTGCGGGAGGTCCGGGTCTAACCATTCTCTCTTCTTCCTTTGCTTGTAAGTAAATAAAAATATTATAAACCAACCTTTGGTCATCCACCACTTTACTGCATTACCATGTCGGGTTTTTTTTTTTTTTTTTCCAGGTTTTTGAGGCAGTCTCACCACACCGGGCAGAACTACTATGTCAGTGAGCCAAGTAGATGGAGCAATCTCCTATTCCATTCCCTACTTCAAAAGCCCTCTTAATGTATTGTAACTAATGTATAGTCCTTTGTTTTGTTTTTCCAGGTAGGGTCTTGCTCTAGCCCAGGCTAACCTGCAATTCACTATGTAGTATTAGGGTGGCCTTGAACTCACAGTGATCCTCCTACCTTCACCTCCCAAATGTTGGGATTAAAGGCATGTGTCACCATGCCTAGCTTCTCCAAAATTCTTATTTTAGGAAAGATACATGCTTCCCATAGTAAGAGGCAGAGGACGGTGGTAAACCACCTAAAGCAAGAGTGTAAAGGTGGGGTGGGCCACCCTCAAACTATCACATTCCTCCTCCTGATTATGAAGATGACGACAATGTAGTTAGCTAATTAGAGTTTCTGTTAGGTGCACATAAGACAATGTACATCTAGAATTAATCCAGTTTCTTAGTCACACCAACTACATTTTAAATGATCAAAAGCCACACGGAGGCTGGAGAGATGGCTTAGCAGTTAAGGCACTTGCCTGCAAAGCTAAAGGACCCATGTTCAACTCCCCAGGACCCATGTAAGCCAGATGCACAAGGGGGATCGCACATCTGGAGTTTGTTTGCAGTGGCTGGAGGCCCTGGTGTGCCCATTCTCTCTCTACTTGCCTATTTCTGTATCTCTCTCTCAAATAAATAAATAAAATACTTTCTAAAAAAAAGCCACACGGGAGATGGCTTAGTTGTTAAGGCACTTGGCTGTGAAGCCTATGGACCCATGTTCAACTCCAGATCCCACAATAGCCAGACTTACAAAGGTGAGGCAAACACAAGGTGGCACATGCCCACTAGGTGGCACAAGCACCTTGAGTTTGATTGTAGTGGCTGAGGCCCTGGCATGATAAGTCTCTCTAAATAAATAAAACTTTCTTGGCATCAAAAATACCACAAAATAAAGAAAATATATTTGGCACGAATAAAAAAAAAGGGAGCTCAAGAGATGGATTGGTGGTTAAGGCACTTACCTGCACAGCCACAGGATACAAGTTTGATTACCCAGGACCCAGGTAAAACATATGCACAAGGCGGCTCATGTGTCTGGAGTTCACTTGCAGTGGCTGGAGGCCCTGGCATGACCATTCTCTCTCTCCCCCTCTCAAATAAGTTAATTAATTTTAAAAATGGAGCTGGGCATGGTGGTGCACATCTTTAATCCCAGCACTTGGGAGGCAGAGGTAAGAGGACTGCTGTGAGTTCAAGGCTACCTTGAGCCTACATAGTGAATTCCAAGTGAGCCTGAGTGAGAGTGAGACCCTACCTCGAAAAGAAAATTGGGTCTGCTGCAGAAATGGATTAGTGGTTAAGGCATTTACTTGCCTGCAGAGCCTAATGAACCTAGTACTCATGTAAAGCCAGATGCACAGAGTGGTGCATGCATTTGGAGTTTCTTTGCAATGGCTACAGGCCCTGGCATATCCATTCTCTTTCTTCCTCTCTCTTTTCTGAATGAATATTTTAAAAGGTTAACATTCCTGGGCTGGAGAGATAGCTCAGCAGTTAAGCCATAAGCCTACTGACCAGTTTGGCTATTCTTTATCTCTCAAATAGTGAACAAATAAAAAGCAAATAAATAGTGGGGAGGGAGGGAATTACCATGGGATATATTTTATAATCATGGAAAATGTTAATAAAAATTAAAAAAAAAAGCAAATAAATAAAAGTATAATGAAGACAACATTCTTGCCTGCAATGATATTGCATTTTTTGAAAATTTCAGGGTTGGCCAAATGAGCCAATGGGTACAATAGTGGCACGTCTGTTATAGGGGAAACCAACTGCCCTCTAATTTGATTGGAGGCCTGCTCCATGGGAGGGAATACATGCCTGATACTGAAAACCTACAACAGAGGTAATCATGAGCCCTAGAGGTATAACATCTGCTGCTGTCTGGTAAATATATATACTATGTTCACCAAACTGCCCAGTAAGCACTTCAGTTAATGTCCATACCCATATATTAATGTTACTCTCACATTTGGTTATAGAACCTTCTCTTTTCAGATGGCATTGACCTTGGGATGACTCAGAAGGCACCATGGTGCTGAGAAGTGACAAGAGGAGTGCTCAGCACTGAAATATCTCTGTCACATCTTCCAAGACTCAGGGTCCATTGCAGAAGAGGTGGCGGAAAGAATGTAAGAGCCAAAGGAAGGGTAGGACTCCTTACAACGTGCTCCTCCAGACACAAAATGGCCTGGATATCCATGACCTTGCAGTGCCTGACACTACCTACACAAGACCATCATAATAGGAAGAAAAGATCATGACATCAAAAGAAAAGAGATAGATTGAGAGGGTGAGGGAATATGATGGAGAGTGGAGTTTCAAAGGGGAAAGTTGGGGCATGGAGGGAATTACCATGGGATATTGTTTACAATCATGGAAGTTGTCAATAAATAAAATAAAATAAAATCAGGGCTGAAGAGATGGTTTAGCAGTTAAGGCGTTTGCCTGCAAAGCCAAAGGGTTCGATTTCCCAGGACCCAAGTAAGCCAAATGCACAAGGTGACACATGCATCTGGAGTTCATTTACACTGGCTGGATACCCTAGCACACTCATTCTCTCTCTCTCCCTCCCTCCCTCACCCTCTAAAAATAAGTAAATGAATAGAATATTTAATATATTTTTGTAAACTTATTAGTAAGAAAAGTAGTTTAAAATGACATATCACTTTCACTTAATAAAATGGTACATTTTGGGCTGGAGAGATGGCTTAGTAGTTAAGGCACATGCCTACAAAGCCACAAGGACCAGGTTCAATTCCCCAGGACCCACATAAGTGAAATGCACAAGGTAACACATGCATCTGGAGTTCGTTTGCAATGGCTGGAAGGCCTGGCATGCCCATTCTCTCTCACACTCTTGCCTCTTTCCCTCTCTCAAATAAATAAAAATAAATAAATAAAAATATGACTGAGGAAATGGCTTAGCAGTTAAGGCATTTGCCTGCGAAGCCTAAGGACCGTAGTTTGATTCCCCAGGACCCACGTAAGCTAGATGCACAAAGGGACGCATGCGTCTGGAGTTCGTTTGCAGTGGCTAGAGGCCCTGGCATGCCCATACTCTCTTTCTCTCTATCTGCCTCTTCTTCTCTCTCAAATAAATAAATGATAAAATGTTTTAAAAATAAAATGTTTTAGGGCTGGAAGGATGGCTTAGCATTTAAGGCGTTTGCCTTATGTAGGTCCTGGGGAAATAAACTTGGGCCCTATGGCTTTGCAGGTATGCGCCTTAACTGCTAAGCCATCTCTACAGCTCTGAAATTTTTAAAAAGTGCAGTATCATTGCAGGCAAGAGTGTTGTCTTCATTATACTTTTATTTATTTACTATTTGAGAGATAAAGAAGGAGAGAGAGTGCTGGAGGGATGGCTTAGCAGTTAAGGTGCATGCCTGCAAAGCCACACAGCCCAAGGTCGATTCCCCAGGACCCACATAAGCCAGATGTACAAGGTAGTGCATGCATCTGTTGTTCATTTATAGCAGCTGGAGTCCCTGGTGTGCCCATTCTCTCTCTCTCTCTCCTTTCCTGTCAAATACACACACACACACACACACACACACACACACACACACACACACATAAAAGGAGAGAGAGAATGGGTGTGACAGGGCTTCTTGCCACTCCAGATGTAGTCAGTACTTTCTGCATGTAGCTTTACATGGTACTGGGGAATTGAACCCAAACCTTCAAGCTTTATAAACAAGTGCCTTTAATCTTTGAGCAATATCCCCAGCCCTCATTATACTTTTAAAGAACAAACTGGCAAAATATATGAATATTTTCTACATTACATCTTGTTGCAGTAAGTCCACTGATAAATGTCACTTCCGTAAGGAAATAACCATGGATGAGACCAAAGACTGACAAGAACTTATCAATAGCACTTACAGGGCTGGAGAGAAGCCTAAGAACCCAAGTCCAATTCCCCAGAATCCACGTAAACCAGATGCACAAGGTGATGCATGCGTCTGGAGTCCATTTGCAGTGGCTAGAGGCCTTGGTGCACCCATTTTTCTCTATCTCTCAAATAAATAAAGGCTGGAGCAATAGTTCAGGAGTTAAAAATGGATCCTTGAAAAGCCTGCTAGCCTGGCCCAAGGTCAATTCCCCATCATCCATGGAAAGCAAGATGAACCAAGGGGCACATGTGTCTGGATTTAGCATACAGTGGCAACAGGCCCTACCATGCATATTCTTTTTCTCTCAAATCAATGAAAATATAAAAATATGAATAGCAAATCAAAATAGAAGAGACTAGCTGGAAAGAATGGATTCAGTGGAGGGGGGATCTGGGAAGGGGAGTAGGGAAGGTGGTGGCAAAATATTTTAAGGTTATTTGGGCTGAAGAGATGGCTCAGCAGTTACTGTGTTTGCCTGCAAAGCCAAAGGACCTTGGTTCAATTCCCCAAGACCCACGTAAGCCAGATGCACAAGGTGGCACATATGTCTGGATTTCATTTGCAGTGGCTAGAGGCCCTGGCATGCCCATTCTCTCTCTCTCTCTCTCTCTCTGCCTCTTTCACTCTAATAAATAAATAAATAAAATTTAAAGTTATTTAATATAATGGGAAAATATGGGCTGGAGAGATAGCTTCACAGTTAAGGCATTTCCCTGCAAAGCCTTAGGACTCAGGTTCAATTCCCCAGGACCCATCTAAGCCAGATGTGCAAGGTGATGCATGCATGTAGAGTTCATTTGCAGCAGCTGGAAGCCCTGGCCTACTCATTCTCTCCCTTTCCCCCGTTTTCTCTCTCTCTGCCTCTCTATTTCAAATAAATAAATACATGTTTAGAAAAGGAATATTTTTTCTTTAAAAATGGGAAAATTATGTAATGCTAATCAACGTTTACTACTAAGTATAGCTGGACTTCTCACAGTGATATATCAAAATACTGCCAGGTGTGGTGGCGCACACCTTTAATCCCAGCACCAGGAAGGCAGAGGTAGGAGTTTGAGGCCACCTTGAGACTACATAGTGAATTTCAGGTCAGCATGGGCTACAGTAAGACCCTACTTCCAAAAAACAAAAAAGCTAAGTTAAAACCTGGCCTATAAACTTTGCTCGAGAGGCTGAGGCCTATTAAGCCTAGAGTGAAGGAATTTAGTGAGACCCCGTTTCAAAATCAAAATTTTGAAAAGAGGGCTAGGGATATAGCTTAGTAGAGCACTTGCCTAGCATACACTGTGACCAAAGTTCAGTCCTTAGTACCTTAAAAAAAATAAGTTAAAGGCTGTAATTCAAGCAATTCCTCAGCTACTTGCAAAATGCCCTTCTGTGCCTCCCACCGAGGCGCCTCTACTCTGCCATGCCCTGCTCCTTGTTACTGGCCTCCTCAAGGCAAACACCTCTCTGCTTACCAATCCTATAGATAAATTCATTTCTATTTGCAAGCACAGAAAGAGAAAGCTGGAAAGGGAGAAGGAGAGATTATGGATGCGCCAGGACTTCCAGCCACTGCAAACTCCAAATGCATGCGCCACCTTGTGCATCTGGCTTTACCTGGACACTGGGGAATGGAACCCAGGCTGTTATCCTTTGACAGCAAGAATCTTAATGGCTGAACCATCGATCCAGCCCTGAAAAATTCATTTTTATAGTATCCTCAATACCTAGTACCTTTTCTCCCTCCTCAGATCAGCTCTCTCTTTTCTTTTCTTTTCCTTTTTTTTTTTTTTTAATTTTAATTTTTTTGAGGTAAGCTTTCATTCTGGTCCAGGATGACCTGGAATTCACTATGTACTCTCAGGGTGGCCTTGAACTCATGGTGATCCTCCTACCTCTGCCTCCTGAGTGCTGGGATTAAAGGGGTGCACCACCACGCCCGGCTAGATCAGCTCTCTTAAAACACATCTTTCCAATGCTCTCATCCCTTAAATCTCCCTTCTGTCCACCATGTGATGACCACTGACATTTCCTCAATGAATGAATGATCTAAAAGTATAAATACAATTGTAATAAAGAAAAAAAAAGCCGGGTGTGGTGGCGCACGCCTTTAATCCCAGCACTCGGGAGGCAGAGGTAGGAGGATCGCCATGAGTTCGAGGCCACCCTGAGACTACAGAGTGAATTCCAGGTCAGCCTGAGCCAGAGTGAGACCCTACCTCGAAAAACCAAAAAAAAAAAAAAATATTAAATCCAATTACTGGGCTGGAGAGATGGCTTAAAAAATTAAGGCGCTTGCCTGTGAAGCCTAAGGATCCAGGTTCAATTCTCCAGGTCCCTCATAAGCCAAATGCACAAAGTGGCATATGCATCTGGAGTTCGTTTGCAGTGGCTAGAGGGCCTGGTGTACCCATTCTCACTCTCTCTCTAATAAATAAATTTTAAAAAATCAAATTACTTATTTCAACTTTAGCTAGAATGTAAGAGACTTTCATTTTCTTTTCTATACTATCCTATTTCCTCTGTATTTCAAGTATATATCATGTATACTTTTATAATAAAGAGGGAACAAACAAAAACATACATTCTTTTCCTTTTTAAGTGGCTCTATCATACCTGGTCTAGACTACAGCTATGCAGACTTGACCTTGTATGATTTCTGTGTATTTGGGTCTCAAAAAGTGACCATTCAATAAGCAGTTCTCTTTTCTAGAACTACAGATCAACCCATTAATCAAAATTTGCAGTGTGCCTCAAAATAAAAAGTTCTATTTTGTAGGGGCTGGAGAAATGGCTTAGTGGTTAAGGTACTTGCCTGCAAAGCCAAAGGACCCAGGTTCAATTCCCCAGGACCCATGTAAACAAGATGCACAAGGGGACACACACATTTGGAGTTGGTTTGCAGCAGCTGGAATCCCTGGCATGTCCATTCTTTCTCCCTCTGTCTGCCTATGTCTCGCTCTCAAATAATTTTTAAAAAAAGTTCTCTTTTCTAGAACTAAAAAGCAACCCATTAACTAAACATTACAGTATGCCTCAAAATCAACCAGTGATCTTGCCTGCCACCTCTGAGCAGTTTACACAATGACTTTTAATACAAATCTGCCCAAAAAGGCATGTGAGACAATGTCACAGAGTTGGTCATACTCTTCACTAGTGGCCAGCCTGATGCATAGCATGTTTAGCTACAAACAGCTCTGCTGACTGCCCCTGCAACATTTTCATGGCTCGCCAATAGATCTGTCCGCAGTTCTCAGGTCTACCAAGGGGATGGTTCAGCTCTTCTTTGATGTAATCCATCCAAAGATCTTTAAAAGAAACCAAAAAAATTACTGCAAATATAGACAACTGGTAAATTTAGTTATTTAGTACTATTTTAAGTACCTCACGTGTTTTAAAACCTCTTAGGGATTTACAATAAAGTATAGGAAGGGAGGACTAAATAGAAAACCTTCAAATTAATCAAGATAGCCTCTGTTTTTTGGGGGGGGTTCCCTTAATTTTCATTAATTTGCAAGGCAAGAAGGGGATGATAGGCATATCAGGACCTCTTGCCACTGGACATCCAGACATATGCACCACTCTATGCATCTGGCATTACATGGGTACTGGGGAATTGAACCCAGGCTGTTTGGCTTTGCAAGCATGTGTCTTTAACTGCTGAGCCATTTCTCAAGCTCTCTGTTCTTTTTCTTAAAGATTTTAATTTTTTTTAATTTATTTATTAGAGACAGAGAGAGGGAGAGAGAGAGGTTGAGAATGGGCACACCAGGGCACCTAGCCACGGCAAACGAACTCCTGAAGCATGGGCCATCATGTGTATCTGGCTTAGGTGGGACCTGGAGAATCAAACCAGATTTCTTAGGCTTCACAGGCATGCACCTTAACCACTAAGCCATCTCTCCAGGCCTCTGTTTTTGTTTTTTTTTTTAAATAATTTTATTATTTACTTATTTGAGAGCAGAAATGGGGAGGGGGAAAATGAGTGTATCAGAGCCTCTTGCAAATGTAATCAAACTACAGATGCATATGCTATGTTGTACATCTAGCTTTATGTGGGTACTAGGGAACTAAACCTGGAAATGCAGGCTTTGCAAGCAAGCACCTGTAGCTGCTGAGCCATTTCCCTATCCGCCAGTCTCTATTATTTATTTATTTGAGAGTGAAAGAAAGAATGGGCACACCAGGGCTAGCCACTGCAAATGAACTCCAGATGCATGCACCACCCTGTACATCTGGCTTGTGTGGGTTTTAGGGAGTTGAACCCAGGTCCTCAGGCTTTGCAGGCAACTGCCTTAACTTCGAAGCCACTTCTCCAGCCCAAGTCTCTGGTTTTTTTAAACGAACTAAAATTCATAAAAGACAAAGGATTTTGCTGAATATCTTTCAAGTAACAATTTACCTCAATGGCTTCACTATCATCTTGTTATAATGCTTAATATAATTTGCTTGGATTAAGAAAAGTGCTGACTGAAGGGCTGGAGAGATGGCTTAGCAGTTAAGCACTTGCCTGTAAAGCCTAAGGACCCTGGTTTGAGGCTCCATTCCCCAGGACCCACATTCGCCAGATGCACAAGGGGGCACACACATCTGGAGTTCGTTTGCAGTGGCTGGAGGCCCTGGCACGCCCATTCTCTCTCTCTGCCTCTTTGTCTGTCGCTCTCAAATAAATAAATAAATAAATAAGCAAAAGTTGAAAAAAGAAAAGTGATGATTGCACTCATTTCAGAAAGGTTTATACACAAGACCCTCACCATAGGAGGAAAAAATGATCTCATCAAATTAAGAGACTGGAGCTGGAGGGATGGCTTAGAGGTTAAGCGCTTGCCTGTGATGTCTAAGGACCCAGGATCGAGGCTCAATTCCCCAGGACCCACGTAAACCAGATGCACAAGGTGGTATATGCATCTGGAGTTCATTTGCAATGGCTAGAGGCCCTGGTGCACTCATTCTTTCTCTCTCTGCCTCTTTCTCTGTTGCTCTTGAATAAATAAATAAGAGACTGATTGAGGGAGGGAGGGGATATAATGGAGAGCTGAGTTACAAAGGAGAAAGTGAGGGGGAGGGAATTATCATGTTTGTTGTCTTTAATTATGGAAGTTGTCAATAATATATATAAGTAAATAAGTAAAAAAAGAAAGGTTTGTTGAGGAGAGATGGCTCAGTAGTTAAAGTCACTGACTTGCAAAGCTTGTGAGCCCAGGTTTGATACTGCAGTATTTATACAAAGCCAGTGGCACATGAGACTGGTATTCATGTGCAGCAGCAAGAGGCCCTGGAATGCCCACTCTCCCCCGCACCCCACCCCAGCTCTTGCTCTTTCTCTCTCTCTGACCATGCCTGCAAATAAATAAAATATACAAAGAATCTGTTGATAAGCAGCAGAAGCTAATGCTGTGTGTGTTTATGTGGATTCACATATGGGTGGGTGCATGCAAAGGCCAGGTGACAAACTTGGGTATTATCCTCAGGGGTTCTGTCCTCTTTTTGAGACAAGATCTCTCACTGGCTTGGAGCTCCCCAATTAGGCTAGAGTAGCTGGCAGCAGATGCCTTTAATCCCAGCTCTTGGGAGGCAGCAGCAGGAGGATTGCCATGAGTTTGAGGTCAGACCACATAGTGAATTCCAGGTTAGCCTGAACTAGAGTAGGACCCTATTTCAAAAACAAACAAACAAACAAACCTTGAACTCCTTAGCACTGGAAATACAAATACAAACACTCTAAAACCCAAAATTTAAAAAAATATTTTAAGCCGGGTGTGGTGGTGCACGCCTTTGATCCCAGCAGAGGTAAGAGGCAGAGGTAAGAGGATCACCATGAGTTCAAGGCCACTCTGAGACTACAAAGTGAATTCCAAGTCAGCCTGGGTTAGAGTGAGACCCTACCTCAAAACCAGAAGCTAAAAGTAAAAAATTATTTAAGTGAGAGAGAAAGAGAGAAAATTAAAAAAAAAAAAAAAAGCTAAAAAGACAAAAAAAATAAAAGAAAGAACAGAAAAAAAACACAGGGACTAGAGAGATGGCTCAGCGGCTGAAGGTGCTTGCTTCCACAGACTGAAAGCCTAGTAGCATAGGCTTGACTTCCCAGCACCCACATAAAGCCAGATGCACAAATTGACACATCCATCTGGACTTTGCAGTGGCAGAAGGCCCTTGTACACCCATACTCTCTCACTCTCTCTCTCCTATCTGCTTCTTTCTCTCTCAGGTAAATAAGTAAAAAAATATTTAAAAACATACTAACAGGTTACCATGCTAATAAGTCACAGACTGACCAAGTCAACACACCATTTACTTACCAGAATCTGTAGATCCAAACTCTCTCAAAGCCCTCTCATAATATTCTCTTAAGTTCACCATCTTGCAGGATTCCTAACAAAAACAATCAGAAAATTGCTCTTCAGAAGTGTAATGCATAATATCACAAATTTATGTCAGCCACAGTTTAAAGTAGCTACTCCCTTCTAAACATATGAAGAAAAGTCATGGTTTAGATAATCCAACCTCAAAAGTTCTTTGGAAACACACCATAATGAAACCTAATTCTTTGTATGCTAGTAGCAACATAATTAAGGATAAAATAAACCAACCTATCAATCAACTTACCCAGAAAAAGAAAAAGAACTCTACTCAGTGAAGTAAATGTCAGCCAGGAAAGCCCTTTGCTCTGCTGGCATGGAGAAATCTTAGCAGACTTCCAGGGACACCATGAGTGGCTTCACTGGAAACAATACCCAAAAGCCGAGGGCTAACTAGGACTTAAATAAAGATATAAGTAAGGCTAGAGAGATGACTTAGTGGTTAAGGCATTTGCCTGTGAAGCCTAAGGACCCAGACTGATTCCCCAGTACCTACATAAGCCAGATGCACAAAGGGGTATATGCATCTGGAGTTCATTTGCAGTGGCTAGAGGCCTGGCACACCCATTATCTCTGCTCTTTGTCTCTCTCTCTCTCTCTCTCTCTCTCTCTCAAAGTAAATAAGTATTTTTAAAATATTTTATTTGTTTATTTATTTGACAGAGGGAGAGAGAGAGAGAATGAGAATGAGTGCACTAGGGCCTCCAGCCACTGAAAACTAATTCCAGACGCGTGCATCCACTTGTGCATCTGGCTAACGTGGGTCCTGGGGAATTGAACCTGGTCCTTTGGTTTTGCAGGCCAACACCTTAACCTCTAAGCCATCCCTCCAACTTGAATAAATATTAACAAAAAGAAAAATAACATAAGGGCTGGAGAGAGGGCTTAGCGGTTAAGGCATTTGCCTATGATACCTAAGGATCCAGGTTCAATTCTCCAGATCCCACATTAGCCAGATGCACAAGGTGTCACATGTGTCTGGAGTTCGTCTGCAGCAGCTAAAGGCCCCAGTGGCCTATTCTTTCCTTCTCTCTCCCCATCTCTCTCTGTCTCTAATAAATAAATAAAAATAAATCTTTGAAAAAGCAAAAAAACATAAATAAAAAGGGTTCTATTTCCCATGGCTAAGGATTGCTTCCTTTTGAATATCTGTGCTCTAGAACATATAGTTATGTCCACCTTGAAACTGTCCCCTCAGACCTCACCCCTAAAGCAAGGTCTCATTCTAGTATAGGATGACCTATACTAGACTCTCCAGCCCGAGTATCCTTATTCTTCAGGTGAGAAAATATTTTAGGTCAAAAGTCTTCAAAAACTTTCTGAAAGGGCTGGAGAGATGGCTTAGCGGTTAAGCACCTGCCTGTGAAACCTAAGGACCTCGGTTCGAGGCTCCATTCCCCAGGACCCACGTTAGCCAGATGCACAAGCGGGCGCACGCGTCTGCAGTTCGTTTGCAGGCCCTGGCACGCCCATTCTCTCTCTCTCTCTTTCTATATATATATATCTGCCTCTTTCTCTCTGTCTGTTGCTCTCAAATAAATTTAAAAAAAAAAAAAAGATACTCTAACACCTCTTTCGCACAGGTATAAGTATTAAAATGCTGATTATTTCTGCACTTAAAAGAATAGCTGTCACCACTTTTTTTTCTTTTTTCTTTGTTGTATTTCCAAGGTAGGGTCTCAGTCAAGCCCAGGCTGACCTAGAATTCACTCTGTAGTCTCAAGGTGGCCTCAAACTCACAAGAATCCTCCTACCTCTGCCTCCCGAGTGCTGGCACTAAAGGCGTGCGCCACCACCGGCACTGTCCACTTTTACAATCAGGAACTGCTAGTTCCTTATCTCTACTCTTATGAGACAGGACCTCGGGTAGCCCAGGCTGGTTTTATAAGTGATGATGACCTTAAATTCTTGATCCTCCCACTGTCATTACAGGCATGTGCCATCACACCTGACTTTAAGCAGCACGGGGAGTAAACTCGGAGCATCACGTATGCTACGAAAGCACTGCTCAAAATGAGCTTCATCCCCAGCACTACTTCTACTTCTTAAAATGTATTCCTTTTACTTAATTTTCAGAACAGATTACTATCTTCAGTTTTAAAAGCCATTTATACAATAATGTAACTATTTCCTAGACTAGGACATATCATTCGGTGGCAGAGTACTCATATGCACAGGTCTGGGGTTCTATCCATAACACCATAAAAAATTCCTATTCAGCCAGGCATGGTGGCGCACACCTTTAATCCCAGCACTCAGGAGGCAGAAGTAGGAGTATCATCATGAGTTCCAGGCCACTCTGAGAATACAGAGTGAATTCTAGGTCAGCCTGGGATGAAGAAAGACCCTACCTCAAAAAAAAAAAAAAAAAAAATCAATGCTGGGCATGGTGGTACACACTTTAATCCCAGCACTTGGGAGACAGATGTTGGAGGATCACCGTGAGTTCGAGGCCACCTGAGAATACAGAGTGAATTCCAGGTCAGCCTGAGCTAGAGTGAGACTCTACCTCGAAAAACCAAAAATAAATGAATAAATAAAAGTTCAGACCAGACCATTGCGGAAGAGGTGACGGAAAGAATGTAAGAGCCAAAGGAAAGGTAGGACTCCTTACAATGTGCTTCTCCAGAAACAAAATGGCCTGGATATCCATGACCTCACAGTGCCTGACACTACCTACACAAGACCATCATAATAGGAGGAAAAGATCATGACATCAAAATGAAAGAGACTGACTGAGTGGAGGAGGAGATATGATGGAGAATGAAGTTTCAAAGGTGAAGGTGGGGGAAGGGAGGGCATTACCATGGGATATTGTTTATAATCATGGAAGTTGTTATTAAAAATTTGGAAGAAAAATAAAAAATAAAATTAATAAGGAACAAAGGTAAAAAAAAATTATTTATTTATTTATTTAAGAGAGAGCGAGAAAGGGAGAGAATTGGTATGCCATGGCCTCCAGCTGCTGCAAATGAACCCCAGACACATGTGCCACCTTGTGCATCTGGCTTACGTGGATCCTGGGGAATGGAACTTGGATCTTTTGGCTTGGCAGGCAAGCACCTTAATAAAATAAATAAAAGCTGGGCGTGGTGACACACACCTTTAATCCCAGCATTTGGGAGGCAGAGGTAAGAGGATCACGGTGAGTTCAAGGCCACCTGAGAGTACACAGTGAATATGAGGTCAGCCTTGGCTAGAGTGAGACCCTACCTCAAAAACCAAAATTAAACAAATAAATAAATAAAGTTCAGACCAGACATAATAGCACAAGATTATAATCACCGAACTTGGGAGGCAGAGATAGGACAATCTGAAGTTCCAGGCCAGCCTTGGCTACTTGAGACACTATCTCAATAAATAAATAAATAAAAAGTCCCCAACTAATCTTGGCTATTTATCTCAACAAACTAATTCAAAAGGAAAAAGAAAAGCTACATAAGCAGCTAAGCATGGTGGAACCTCTAGTCCCAGCACTCAGCAGAGATAGGAGGATCACTGTGAGGTCAAGGCCAGCCTGGAACTACAGAGTGAGTCCCAAGTCAGCCTGGACTAGAGTGAGACCCTACCTTGAAAGTCAAATAAGCAAGCTGGGCATGCTGGTGTACACCTTTAATCCCAGCACTCAGGTAGGAAGATCACTGTGAGTTCAAGACCAGCATGATACTACATAGTGAATTCCAGATCAGCCTGGATTAGAGATACCATACATGAAGGAAAAAAAAAAAAGGGTGGAAGGAGGGTTAATCAAAATTTAAGATGTTATGAATAAGCCATATGGAAACCTATTACTACTAGATTTTACTAGAAAAATTTCAGTGCCAGAAATGGAATATGTTCCAGTGAGTTGTTGGCAAGGGAGGTCCCTTATGCCCCTAAAACATTACAGGCCAATGCCAGTGCTCTTTGTTTCCCACCAGAAATAGATGGTAAGACCCTATTGCTGAAGACTCCACATACAAGATCACTGAGAAATCAAGATGGAGCTGAGCTGAAAACCTCTTTTCTGTGGACCAGCTGACAGAAAGCTGGAAAAAGTTACGTTGTATGCAGTCCTCGGGGAGAAAAGAAATCAGAGGTGATAGAGTGGACACTGAAAGCTTTAAGTTTGGCCAACCAGGCCAAATGAGCCAACAGCTACAACAGTGGCATGCCTACCACTCTCCAACTGGACTGGAGGCCCACTCCATGGAAGGGAATACATGCCTGGTACTGAAAACCTAGTCAAAAACCTTATAGGCATGGTGGCACACATCTTTAATCCCAGCACTTGGAAGGCCGAAGTAAGAGGATCGCAATGAGTTCCAGGCCACCCTGAAAGTACACAGTGATTTCCAGGTCAGCCTGGTAAGAACAAAACCCTACCTCAACCCCCCTCCAAAAAAAAGTAGAAAAAAACAAAGGGATGAGAGGTGGCTCAGCAAAAGTGTAAAGACCTTAGTTCTATTCCGTAATACCCATGTAATGCCAGATGCACAAGGTGATACATGCATCTGGAGTTTGTTGAAAATGACTAGAGTCCCTCACATGCCTATTCTATTTGTTTTTCTTTTTCTCTCTCTCTCAAATAAGTAAATAAAATATTTTTAAATTGTATTTTTTAAAAAATTTTATTTATTTATTTATTTGAGAGCGACAGACACAGAGAGAAAGACAGAGGGAGAGAGAGAGAATGGGGCACCAGGGCTTCCAGCCTCTGCAAACGAACTCCAGACGCGTGCGCCCCCTTGTGCATCTGGCTAACGTGGGACCTGGGGAACCGAGCCTCGAACCAGGGTCCTTAGGCTTCACAGACAAGCACTTAACCGCTAAGCCATCTCTCCAGCCATAAATAAAATATTTTTAAAAGCAACAGAAATAATCCGTAATGCCATTACACCTATGTTGGGAATATAGCAAAACTGTGTGTGCACATATGAATTTAAAAAATCGGGGGGGTTCGAGCCGGGCATGATGGTGCACACCTTTAATCCCAGCACTTGGGAGGCAGAGGTAGGAGGATCACCATGAGTTCAAGGCCACCCTGAGACTACAGAGTTAATTCCAGGTCAGCCTGGACCAGAGTGAGACCCTACCTCAAAAAAGCAAAAAATAACAAAAAAAGAAAAAATCAGGGGGTTTAAAACAAGATCTCAGGTAGCCAATACTGGCCTCAAACTCACTATAGAGCTGAGGATAACCTTAATGTTTCTCCTTCCACCTCCCAAGTGCTGAGATTACAGACATGCGTCACTATACCTGGCCATAAAACAATTTTGAAAAACTGCAAAATTACAGTACTGTTGACTATGGATGTCATGGAACTGCAGATATATTTGGGCATAATGCACATGTATTTGTGTAGAATTTTTCTTCGCTCTGACTTTCCTCCTTCACAGGAGGATCACTGTGAGGTCAAGGCCAGCCTGGAACTACAGAGATTTAAAATCAGCACAGACAGTAATCAAGTACCTGCTCTCTACCTCACCAGCCAAGACAAGAGCAAACAGGGCACTACGGAGAACCTGCAGCAGTGCCACGGCCAGCCTGACAGGGAGGAGGCTTCCTGTCAGGGCAACATCTGAGCCTCTATCCTCCAGACATGCAAATATCCCGCTTTGTGTGGTCACTGTTTCTGAGCCAGCTATAGGGGAAAAGGGTTGGACCAGGAGTCGATGCGACACTATAGTAAGTTTTTAAACTAACAAGATGCTGCCATATAGTAATCACTGATCCATTTTTCCGGATAATAAATGCTTAGAATACTTACTTGTTCCTTTTCAAACTGCATCATTTTCCTAAAAAAATCAACTGAAAATGGACGCCTTTCCTGTAAACTAAAAAGAAATGGGGAGAATGTTAATTTACACAATGACAACTCATAAACATGAGCGAATACCCAGGCCAGCACCTCTGCAACAGATGAGTTAATGAAGACTACACAGAGAGTCACGTCAAATCTTGACCTGACAGCCAGTCATTCCCATGACACAACAACTTTCAGTCTCTAGTGACATACCCTTCATAGGCCCTAAACCCTCTTCCACTTTTTGTTTTGAAGTAGGGTCTCACTCTGATCCAGGCTGACCTGGAATTGACTGTGTAGTCGCAGGGTAGCCTTGAACTCACCGCAATCCTCCTACTTCTGCCTCCCAAGTGCTGGGATTAAAGGCATGCACGACCATGCCTGGCCAGATTAACTTTTTTAAAATATTTTTTTTTTGTTGGCATGTCTATTCTGTTTCTCTGCTTATAAATAAATAAATAAATATTTAAAAAGAAAGCAAAAAAAAATATTTTTTATTTATTTCCAAACAGCAATATAGACAGAGTAAGAGAGACACAGAGAGTGTGTGGTCATGATAGAACATCTAGCTGCTGCAGCCAACTCCAGATGTATGCAGTGCTTTATGAATCTGGCTTTACATGGGTACTGGGGAATCAAACCCAAATTGTTAGGCTTTGCAGGAAAGCACCTTAACCAATAGCCATCTCTCCAGCCCCCAATTAAGTTTTTTTTTTCTTTTTAGGCAGAGTTTCACTACATTGAACCTGCTGGTGTCAAACTCCTGTGATCAAGTTATTTTTCTACCTTGGCCTCACAAGTAGTTTACACTATAGGCACAGTCTCACTGTATACAGCTAAGGCTGGTGTTAAACTCACAATCCTCCTCCCTAAACCTTCTGAGTCCTGGAATTATAAGGGTGTACCAACATGCCCAGTTCCATAGCACTATTTTTATTTGATTAAAAAAATCTTTAATTTTCTTTATATTTAATTTTACTTTATTTATTTTAGAGAGAGAAGGAAGAGAGATATAAGAGCATGCCAGGGCCTCCAGTCACTATAAACAAACTTCAGATGTGGGCTGGAGATACCGCTTAGTGGTTAACTGCTTGCCAGTGAAGCCCAAGGACCCCGGTTCGAGGCTCGACTCCCCAGTACCCAAGTAAGACATGTACAAAGTGGCACATGCATCTGGAGTTTGTAGGCAGTTGCTAGAGGCCCTGTTGTGCCCATTCTCTCTCTCTGCCTCTTTCTCTGTCTGTTGCACTCAAATAAATAAACAAAAATTAAAAAAAAAAAATTCAGATGCATGTGCCACCTTGTGCATCTGGCTTATATAGGTCCAGGGAAATCAAATATGGGTCCTTTTCACTTTTTTTCTTGTTAATTTTATTTTATTATTTTGAGGGTAGGGAGTTTCAAGGTAGGGTCTCGCTCTAGCCCAGGCTGAACTGGAATTCACTCTATAGTCTCAAGGTGACCTCAAACTCACAGTAAACCTCTTATTTCTGCCTCCCATGTGCTGGGATTAAAGGCAAGTGTCACCATGCCTAGCATTGTTTTCCTTTTTTTTTTTTTTTTTTGAGGTAGGGTCTTTCTCTAGCCCGGGATGACCTGGAATTCACTATGTAGTCTCAGGTGGCCTTCAACTCACACCAATCCTCCATCCTCTGCCTCCCAAGTGCTGGTAGGAAGGGCATGTGTCACCACACTCAGCAGAACTTGGGCCCAATGGCTTTGCAGCCAAGCACCTTAACCAATAAGTCATCAATCCAGCCCTAAATTTTTATTATTTAGGAGAGAGTATGTATAAATGGGCACACCAGGGCTTCCAGCCACTGTATATGAACTCCAGATGCATGCACCACTCAGAAACAACTTTTTGAAAGTCTCCTGGGTAATTTTCTCACACACTAGTTGTGATACACATAATCCAACATAATCCAACTAAGAGGGGCTGAGTATGGGCAAAACCTAGAAACAGATTGGAATGTTTATGCATACCTTTTAAACACAGCTCTGGCCTTCTTGTAGCCACCACTTCGATAAGCCCAATCCAGGTATTTTTCCTTCAAAGTTCTTGAATCGGCACCTGTGACAGCTAAAATGGCTTTCTACCATATAAAAGGAAAAAACAAAACAAACAAACAAAAAACCTGAGCTGGGTAAGGGAATTTATAAGGATCAAAACATATCCTCCCAGATCTACCCTAGATCACCAGTAGTGATTCAGGTACACATGCTAATGAAATGCCCACTGCAGACACCATGAGGTGCACAACGTGGGGCCTTACCTTAAAGACTTCCTCAGTGTCCTCCTGGCTTCTAGCACCTTCACTCCACTCTGCCCAGGAAACCCACAAAGGCAGAGAAACCTGCTCACAGTGAAAAAATATTACAAAATGATTGTTCAGCACCTGCTCTAAACACTACTCGTATAAAGACAGGTTCCTATGATAATCAGCATGTGAACCTTGGATGTATTTCAGGACTATGTGAATTATGAGAGAATTCTCATTGCCCACCTGGGAGGGCATGCCATAACAGAGAACCATCCAGGGCAACACTCTCCTGATAACTGCAGTTTAATTGTTAGAAAATATTGACTATACTTACCAATAGCAATCATCTTTCAGTTAGGTATGCAATTCAAAGCCAGCACCCAGTCACACCCACAGCTCCCCGGTTATAGCTCTGCCGTCAGGGCCTCACAACACAAGAACTGACTGACCAAGGCTGACCTGTCTGATCTTTACTCGTGTTCCAGAGGTCAACACAAAGGATCCGGAAACAGTACCTTTTTCCTTAAATTCTGGAATACATTTTTCCCACTAATATAAAAGACTTATTGCAAAGCTTTAAGATTTAGAGATTTCACTTTAAAGTTTAGAAACATGTTTGTGGTTACAAGTTGGGTTTTGTTTTGTTTTGTTTTTCGAGGTAGGGTCTCACTATAGCTCAGGCTCTCCTGGAATTCACTATGTAGCCTCAGGGTGGCCTCGAACTCACGGTGATCCTACTACTTCTACCTCCTGAGTGCTGGGATTAAAGGCATGTGCCCAGCACAAATTGGATTTTTGATCAGAGGAAAATCAGAATTTTCCATTAGTATCTCTCACTTATAACTAAGCAGAATAGGACAGTTTATGTAATTTAACAAACTTGCAGGGATGGTCTAGTAGTTAAGGTGCTTGCCTGCGAAGTTTAAGGACTCATGTTCAACTCTTCAGATCCCACATAGGCCAGACGGAAAAAAAAGGCCAGGTGTGGTGGCACACATCTTTAATCCCAGCACTCGGGAGGCAGAGGTAGAAGGATCGCCGTGAGTTTGAGGCCACCCTGACACTACATAGTGAATTCCAGGTCAGCCTGAGCTACAGTGAGACCCTACCTTGAAAAACAAAACAAAACAAAGCAAAACAAAAACACTATTAGAGGACTGGAGGGGTGGCTCAGTGGTTAAGGCATTTGCCTGCAAAGCCAAAGGACATAGGTTTGATTCCCCAGGACCCACATTAGCCAGATGAACAAGGGGGTGCATGTGTCTGTAGTTCATTTACAGTGGCTGGAGGCCCTGGCACACCCATTCTCTCACTCTCCCCATCTTTCTCTGTCAAATAAATAAATATAAAATATTTAAAAATAAAAAAAAAACTATTACAAATAAGCTTTCTCTAGCCTTAAAATATTTCACAAAGAGAGGAAAATATGAAAGTCAGTCTGCAGACCTGGGGTTTGAGGTGTGCAAAAGCTTCTTCAAAAAGCATGGCCACATCAGGGCTCTCTGAGCGGATCAGCACCTGCAGCTTCATCTGCCATATCGTCACAGAGCCTCTGAACAGCTCAGTCCCGACTTCTGCCACCTCCAAAGCTTCCCTCAAGAAGTCCTGGTGCAGCAGTAACTCCACCTAAAACAAACAAACAAATCACTGTAAAGCTAATTATATGAAACTTGAATTACTTATGTAAATAGAGACAAAGGCTTACTTAAGACAGTAATTTCAACAGACTTTCCACTAAACTTTCTACCATAGCTACTAAAAACCACAAAGGGGCCAATATAAAATTCCCCACCCTTCCTCTTTCTTCTTCTAGACATAAGAACTATCAAAAAAAAAAAAATTGAATTAGCCAAGCGTGGTGGTGAATGCCTTTAATCCCAGCACTCAGGAGACAGAAGTAGAAGGATTGCCATGAGTTCAAGGCCACTCTGAGACTATATAGTGAATTGTAGGTCAGCTTGGACCAGAGTGAGACCCTACCTCAAAAAAAAAAAGTAATTGGATTTCAAAAGCCAGGCAAGGTGGTCCAAAACTTTAGTCCCAGCACTCGGGAAGCTAAGGTAGGAAGATTGCCATGAACTTGTGGCCAGCCTGGAACTAGAGTCCCAGGGAACCCTGGGTTACAGTGAGACTTTACCTCAAAAAACCAAAAAATAAAGCCAGGCATGGTGGTGTACATCTTTACTCTCAGCACTCAGGAGGCAGAGGTAGGAGGATGGTCATGAGTTCAAGGCAAGCCTGAGACTATACAGTGAATTCCAGGTCACCCTGGGCTACAGCAAGACCCTACCTTGAAAAACAAAAACAAAAAAAAATAATAGATAAATAAATAAAGAGCCAGGCGTGGTAGCACACACCTTTAATCCCAGCACCTGGGAGGCAGAGGTTCAAGGCCAGCCTGAGACTACATAGTGAATTCCAGGCTGCCCCAAGCTCCAGTGAGACCCTACCTAGAAAAAACAAAAATAAATAAGTAAATAAATAAAAATAAAAAGAACAGAGGGTAATGGGAGCCAGAGCGAGGGGACAAAAGAGTATAATCTGTTAAAAAATATGTAAAATGCTGGGCGTGGTGGCACATGCCTTTAATCCCAACACATGGAAGGCAGAAGTAGCGAGATCACTTGTGAGTTCAAGGCCACACTGAGACTACATAATGAATTCTAGGTCAGCTTGGATCAGAGTGGACCCTAACTTGAAAAAACAAAACAACAACAACCAAAAAACAAAGCACACACACACACATACACACAAATATATATATATATATATATATATATATATATATATATATATATATATATATATATATATTTTACATATATATATAATATGTAAAATAAATTTTAAATATTTATTTGTAAGCAAGAAAATAGGCATACCAAGGCTTCTCGTTGCTGCAAACAAACTCCACATGTATGCACCACATTGTGCACCTGGCTTTATGTGGGTACTGGGGAATGGAACCCAGGTCATTAGGATTTACAGACAAGTGCCTTAACTGCTAAGCCATCTCTCCAGGCCCAAATAAAGCTAAGAACCATGTGAATAAAAAATAGTAACAGTAATAATAATTTTTTTTAAAGCAAACAAAAACCACAAGCATGGCAGCACAAACCTTTAATCCCAGTTCTGGGGAGGCTGCAGTGGGAGGATCACCACCATGTGTTAGAGGCTTAATCATTAAAACACAAGAGACCAGCAGAGCCCCAGGGGAATGAAACATAAAATTGGCAGTGAATATGTTTTCCATGGCCTTACCCACTGCTTATACTGGACTTCTGATAGGAACTTGAGATCCTGGGCCTTCCTGAATGCAAGCATGGTTCTTTCCAGCCTCTGAAATCAGAAAGAACCTCCGCTCAATAAAAAGATCCCAGCAGTTTAGCAGATTTCTGAGAATGCGCCCATGGAACTGAGGTGCTCCTTCCTGCAAGGTGCTGTCACTCATGATGAGAACTAAGCAGCTGCCCCTGGCACAGCTCACGCTATAGATCCCCCCCTAACCTGTGGGCAGGTAAGGGCATACCAGACCTAGACCTTCAGAATGATAGGTCGGCCAGAAGGAAAAAGTGAGTGGTTACTAACAGAATCCTGAAAACTGGCCAGACCCCTACAGAGCATGGTTTGATTCTTTCAGAAGAAAGATGCTTGCTAGTCAGCCATCAATAAGAGTCCTCACCTGCCCTCTCAGAAGCACATTGCTAGTCTTCTTAGAAAATCTCTCTAAGCAAAAGTTGATGTAACACTTCCACATGGCCTCTGGAAAAGACAAATGACATCAATCACATACCATCTCTTAGTTCAACGTCATGTATCTTTGCTTCAAGGGAAAACTCCCCTGAAGAAGAGTTTAAACTGAGACTAATTAAAAAGTGTTACCCTGGTTATGGTGGCTCACACCCATAATCCCAGGGGACTAGGATGGCTGAAGTAGGAAGATCTTGGTGAGTTCAAGGCCAACCTGGAACTACAAAGTGAGTTTCAGGCCTGCCTGGGCTAAAGTGAGACTCTGCCTCAAAAATGAAGTAATTGGGAGCCAGGCGTGGTGGCACACGCCTTTAATCCCAGCATTTGGGAGGCAGAGGTAGGAGGATCGCCATGAGTTCCCTGAGACTACATAGTGAATTCTAGGTCAGCCTGGGCCAGAGTGAGACCCTACCTTGAAAAACCAAAAAAAAAAAAAAGAAGTAATTGAGCTGGGCCTGGTAGCACACATCTTTAATCCCAGCACTTGGGAGGCAGAGGTAGATGGATCACCGTGAGTGATACTACACAGGGAATTCCAGCTAGAGTGAGACCCTACCTCGGGGAAAAAAAAAAAAAAAAAAGAATTAATCAAGCAGGAAAGATTATTTAGTGGTTTAACTGTTTGCCTGCAAAAACAAAAGACCTAGGTTCAATTCTCAGGACTGACCTAAGCTAGATGCACAAGGTGCAGCATATATCTAGAGTTCATTTGTTGTGGCCAAAGGCTGGCACATGTATTCTCTCTGTCTCTTTCTCTTTATTTCTCTCAAATAAATACAATAAAATATTTTTTAAAAGGCTGGAGTGAGACCCTGCATCGAAAATACTGAAAAAATTATAATAAGTAAATAAATAAACAAAATTAATTAAACAAAAATCAGTGTGGCCAGGCATGGTAGCTCATGCCTTTAATCCCAGCACTTGGGAGGCGGAGGTAGGAAGATCACAATGAGTTTGAGGCCACCTGAGACTACATAGTGAATTCCAGGTCAGGCTGGGCTACCAGTGAGGGCCTACCATGAAAACCAAAAACAGTGTTATTTAAATATACCTACTCAAATATATCAAATATCCAGGAAATACAACTGACTGAACAATGATAAACTCAAAAACCTTGCCCAAGCCGGGCATGGTGGTGCACGCCTTTAATCCCAGCACTCGGGAGGCAGAGGTAGGAGGATCACCATGAGTTCAAGGCCCCCCTGAGACTACATAGTGAATTCCATGTATGCCTGGGCCAGAGCAAGACCCTACCTCGAAAAAAAAAAAGGAAAAAAAAGCCTTGCCCAGGGCTGGAGAAATGGCTTAGCAGTTAAGGCGCTTGCCTGCAAAGCCAAAAGACCACAGTTAGATTCCCCAGGACCCATGTAAGCCAGATGCACAAGGTGGCACATGCATCTGAAGTTCATTTGCAGCAGCTAGGGGCCCTGACATACCCATTCTCTCTCTCACTCTGATTATGAATAAATAAATAAGTAAATGTTTAAAAAGAAATAATTAACCAGGGCAGTAACACACACCTTTAATCCTAGCACTCGGAGAAAGAAGTAGGAGGATTTCCTTGAGTACAAGGCCACCCTGAGACTCCATAGTGAATTCCAGGTCCGCCTGAGCTAGAGTGAGACCCTACCTTGAAAAACCACACACACACACACAAAAATTAGTTAATTAATTAATTAAATAAATAGAAAAAATTATTGTTTCTGAAGTATCATTTATACCAAGTAAGTGAACATAAATATCTCTACTACTGAGGAAGTTCGTAAGTCCTCTAAGTATTACTGAAGCAAAGAATGGTGATTCACACCTGTAATCTCAACACTTAGGAGACTACAGAAAGAGAATTGCTGAGAGTTTGAGGCCAGCCTGAGGAAACAGTGAGAACCTGTCCTCAAAAAACCCCACAAAACTCTACCTGGGTGTGGTAATGCACACCTGCAGCCAGAACGTGGGGGGTGGGAGTAGGACCAACTGGCAATGTCTCACTCCCTGTTATCACTCGTGCACACGAGACGTGAGACGTTCACCTGTGGGCAGAGTCTTCACAGCCTCTTCATACACGGCACAGCACCTTTCCTCCCGCCGGCCCAGCTCCACGGCTCTGGCTTGTTTGCTCAGAGGCTTCTCTTCTGCTTGGGACTTGATCTCCAGTTCTCGCCGTGCCACGTAATCCCAAGTGAGAGGGTCATCAGTGTGCAGGGCCTGAAGGCTGAAAAGTAGAGCTTCTTGGTACCATCCCTACGGTAAGAGCCTAATTCTGGAATAATAGAGTTCCCTACGGTCTAAATGGTCACAGCTCACCCTTTACAACTCTAGTTCCTTTAGAGTCATCATTTCCCAACAGGTTTTCCAGAATACCTTCATGTATAAATCAGGCAATGGAACAGCTGTCACACATTGAGTTTCAAAGATTTCAGACATTCTTTTTTTTTTTTTCTGGTTTTTTTTGAGGTACAGTTTCACTCTAGTCCAGGCTGACCTAGAATTCACTATGTAGTCTCATGGTGGCCTTGAACTCTTGGTGATCCTCCTACCTCTACCTCCCAAGGGCTGGGATTAAAGGCGCGTGCCAATACACCTGGCTCATTACAGACATTCTTCATGAGACTTGACTTTTAGCCAGGAATGGTGATTCACAACTGTAGGCTCAGGACTCCAGAGGCTGAGACAAGAGTATTGGCACAACTCTGAGGCCAGCTTGGGTTACAAAGTGAGTTAACTATCTCACTTAAAAAAAAAAAAAAAAAAAAAAAAAAAAACTAGACATGCCAGGTATGGTGGCACACACCTTTTATCCCAGCACTCGAGAGGCAGAGGAAGATTGCCAGTGAGTTTGAGGCCACCTTGATACTACATAGTGAATTCCAGGTCAGTCTGAGCTAGAGTAAGACCTTAACTTAAAAAAAAAAAAAAAAAAAAACAGTTGGCCAGGAGGGATGGCTTAGTTGTTAATGAGCTTGCCTGCAAAACCAAAGTACCCAGGTTAAATTCCCTAGTACCCCATAAACCAGATGCACAAGGTGGCACATGCATCTGGAGTTCAATGCAGTGGCTGGAGGTCCTGCTGCAACCATTTCCACTCTATCTGCCTCACTCTCTCTCTCAAATAAAAATAATTTTTTAAGGATAAAAAAGGCTGGCTCAGTGATTAAGGCACTTGCCTGCAAAGCCTAAGGACCCAGATTCAACTCCCCAGGACCCAATTAAGCCAGATGCATAAGGTAGTACATGTATCTGGTGTTTGTTTGCAGTAGTAGAAGCCCTAGAACACTCACTTGCTCTTTTTTTCTCTCTCTCTGCCTTTGTCTCAAATAAATAAATAAAAATATTTTAAAAACATATATTGTAACTAGCCAGGGGTGGTGGTGCACACCTTTAATCCCAGCAATCGGGAGGCAGAAGTGGAAGGAATGCCATGAGTTCAAGGCCATTCTGAAACTATATAGTGAATTCCAGGTCAGCCTGGACTAGTGTGAGACTCAAACTGGAAAAAAGAAAAAGTTATAACTGATCATTGTGAGTTCAAGACCACCCTGAGACTACTTAGTGAACTCAAGGTCAGCCTAGGTTAGAGACCTTCCCTCAAAAAACAAGAAAAACAAAAAAAAGAAAAGAAAGAAAAAAAAAATATATTGTAACCGAAGACTGATTATTTTGGAAAAGTAATATAAAAAAAGAAGTGGAGCTGGGCATGGTGGCACACACTTTTAATGCCAGCACTTGGGAGGCAGAGGTAGGAGAATCACTGAGAGTTTGGGGTCAACCTGAAACTACATTGTGAATTTCAGGTCAGCCTGGACTAGAGTGAGACCCTACTTTGAGAAAAAAAAAAAAAAAACCACAAGCTGGGTGTTGTGGTGCATGCTTTTAATCCCAGCACTTGGGAGGCAGAGGTAGGAGGATCATTGTGTGTTCAAGGCCACCCTTAGACTACATAGTGAATTCCAGGTCAGCCTACCCTACCTTGGGGAGAAAAAAAAAAGGCAATAATAATAATAAAAAAAGGATAATAAATAAATAAAATGGGTGTACGTATACGTAAAATTTGTGTGGTACATTCTTCCCTCCCTACCCCAACCTCAAATCCTTATCTAAAGGCCAAAAGTAGACATGCTCCCCTCACCACTGCTTTACTTACTCATCATAAATTTCTTTCTGTAGATCTTTGGCAAAGTCAAACAGCTGTGCAATTGAAAGAAGTGACACATGAAATTCTGCACCTAAAGTAGTAGCAGAGGGTGGAGATTCATTGCCAGTTATACTATAAAGAATCACTTTACTGTAAAAGCATCATTTTTTTTAATGCAATATGGTGGGTTTTGGGGGATGATTTGTTTGAGACAAGACTCACTATGTTATCCTGGCTAGCCAGTGCTGAGGCTCAAACCCAGGCCTTGCATGTGTCAAGCGTTCTACCACCAAGCTCCATCTCCAGCCCCAACGTGTCCTTCACCACCCTCTTGCCTCAGCAGGTGCTGTGCGTCACTGGACCAAGTTTTGTTTTCTTTTCCCGGTGCAGGAAAATGAACCCATGGTCTCATCCATGGTAAGCATGCACTGCCCACTGACTTAGTTGTTTTGGTTGTGGCTGTCTTTCTTCCTTTCTTCTTTCTATCTCTTGAGAAATATAACAAAATGAGAGGAAAAATTCGTCCTATATTCCCACTACTCAACAAAGGGATTATTAATATTTTGGAAGGTTCAAAAATACTTCCACCTTCCATTCTAAACTTAAGGGCAAAGAGAATGAACTAAATAATCTACTTCTTTTTCAACTATCCCAGCAGGTGTGATGGTGCATGCCTTTAATTTCAGCACTCTAGAGACAGAGGTAGGACTGTTGTGAGTTCCAGACCAGCTTGAGACTACATAGTGAATTCCAGGTCAGCAGTGAGATACTACTTAGAAAAAAAAAAAAAATCTACTATCCCAAATGAATCAAATATCAATAAACGCTTAGGAGCAATAAGCCCTTTCTGAAGGACATAGGATACTACTCCTATAGACATTTAATACATTCCAATGGAAAATGTCAAGATTAGCCAATAGCTCTTTCTATTATACATCGAATGCTTCACATTCCTGCTGCAAATATTCCAATGTTACCTACCTTTAATTTTGCTTATAGAATTTTTATAGATGATCCTTGCAAACTCGCCATTAAGGATTTCTTCAGAATGATCAAAATTCCCCTACAAAGTTTACATTAAACATAACTTAAAAGGGGGTAACAATAAGTTAAAAATCACCCAGGAGAGATGGCTTAGTGATTAAGGTGCATGCCAGCAAAGCCAAGGAACCCAGGTTTGATTCACCAGTACCCACATAAGCCAGACAGACAAAGTGAGCATATATCTGGAGTATACTGACAATGCCTAGGAGACCCTGTCATGCCCATTTTCTCTGTCTGTCTGTCTCCCCCACCCCAAATAAATGAATAAATAAATATTTACCAAAAAATGGGCATGGTGACGCACACCTTTAATCCCAGTACTTGGGAGGCACAGGTAGGAGGATCACTGTGATTTGGAGGCCAACGTGACACTACATATTGAATTCCAGGTCAGCCTGAGCTAGAGTGAGACCTTAACTTAAAAAACTAAAGAAAAAAAGCAGCTAGGCATGGTGGCGCACTCCTGTAAGCTTACCACTTGGGAGACACAGGTAGGAGGATGGTATTGAGTTCAAGGTCAGCCTGAAACTACACAGTGAACTTCAGGTCAGCTTAGACTAGAGTAAGACCCTACCTCAAAAAAAAAAAAAAAAAAAAAAAAACCAGTAAACTCAGTGGTTCAGCAAATTGAACTTAGACAAAATCTTTTTCGATCTTTTTCTAAATTCTGATTTCAGGCTAGCCTCAAACTCACTACATACTCAGAGATGACTTCAAATTTCTGATCTGCCTGCTTCTACCTGCCAAGGGCTAGGATTGACATACCCAGCAGAAAATCTTTTCTGTCACTGTGTCTACCTGGATGTAGAGAAATAAACTCCCCATGAAAAGTATTGCAATGGTATTGTATATATGTAAGTAGAATGATAAAGATGGGGAGGTAATATGATGGAGAATGGAATTTCAAAGGGGAAAGTGCGGGGGGGGGGGCGGTTTATTACCATGGGATAATTTTTATAATCATGGAAAACGCTAATAAAAATTGTGGAAAAAGGGCTGGAGAGATGGCTTAGTGGTTAAGCGCTTGCCTGTGAAGCCTAAGGACACCGGTTCGAGGCTCGACTCCCCAGGTCCCACGTTAGCTAGATGCACAAGGGGGCGCACGCGTCTGGAGTTCGTTTGCAGAGGCTGGAAGCCCTGGTGCACCCATTCTCTCTTTCTCCCTCTATCTGTCTTTCTCTCTGTGTCTGTCACTCTCAAATAAATAAATAAATAATTTTTAAAAAATTAAAAAAAAATTGTGAAAAAAGTATTGCAATGATCAGTGAAAATTTTGAACACCAATTAGTAAAAATATCTATCTTAAAAGCATAAAACTGGGCTAGAGAAAATGGCTTAGTGGTTGAGATGTTTGCCTGCAAACTCAAAGGACCCAGGTTCAACTCTCCAGGACCCATGTAAGGCAGATACACAAAGCAGCGCATGCATCTGCACTTCATCTGCAACAGCTGGAGGCCCTAACATGCGCATTCTCTATCTGCCTCTTTCTCTCTCCCTCTCTTTAAAAGCACAAAACTATTTATTATGTTATTACTAAGATCATTAAATTACACCAACTCTAAATGTACCTTTAAGTTGGAAAATATGATATTAAATTGGAAAGGAAAATATACCCCAAACCTAAGCAGGCTCAAAAGACAAGTGACAATACATTAGGCTCATACCATATCCATGTCAGCTTTTTCAAATTCTTGCTTTTCCTTTCTCAGTTTCTCAGCATTCATCAGCTCCATGCGAAAGTACTGCAAAAAGGAAGTAGTGAGCAACAATCCTTAGATACACTTTTTTCAATTAGAAAACATTCAAGGTGTCTTTTATATAACTCATAAATAACAGATACAGGAAGTCAGGGAAGTATACTTATTTTAATATTTTTATTATTTATTTATTTGAGATAGAAAGAAACAGACAGGGCTGGAGAGATGGCTTAGTGGTTAAGACATTTGCCTGCAAAGCCAAAGGATCCTGGTTTGATTCTCCAGGACCCACATAAGCCATATGCACAAGGGGGCACTTGCATATGGAGTTTGTCTGCAGTGGCTGGAGGCCCTGGCACGCCCATTCTCTCTCATCCTTCCTCTGCCTCTTTCTCTCTCAAATAAATAAATTAAATTAATTAAATTTAAGAAGAGACAAGATGCAGGCGTGGTGGCACAATCCTTTAATCCCATCACTTGGGGGCAGAGGTAGGAGGAGTGTCATGACTTCAAGGCCACCCTGAGACTACAAAGTGAATGCCAGGTCAGTCTGAGCTAGAGCAGGACACTACCTCCAAAAACCAAAAAAAAAAAGAAAACACAAAGAGAGACAGACAGAAAGAAAATGGACAGCCAGGGCTTCCAGCCACTGCAAACAAATTCAAAACCGTGGGTACTGGGGAAACAAGCCCAGTCCTTATGCTTTGCAGGCAGGCAGCTCAGCCATACACACATTTTACTCTGTCATGAAATTACTAGTATTGACAAGGCAGGGTGAAAATGAGATTTTAAGCTTGAAGTTCTTTTGACATGCAAACTGAGGGTGTTAGTCAAAATTTTTTGAGGGCTAGAGAGACAGTTTAATGGTTAAGGTGCTTTCCTGCAATTCCAAAGGACCTAGGCTTGATTCCCCAGTACCCACACAAAGCCAGATACACAAGGTGACTCATACATCTAGATTTTTTTGCAGTGACTAGAGGAGACCCTAGCACGTCCATCCATTCTCTCTATCTGCCTTTTTCTTCTTCCCCCCCCTTCTCAAATAAATAAATAAAATATATTTTTTAATTTTTTAATGTTTTGGTACACTATAACTTCACAACTCAAAAAGCAGTAATGTCTGAAAGCCAGACATGGGACTGCATGCCTTTAATCCCAGTACTTGGGAGGCAGACGTAGGAGGATCGCAGCAAGTTTGAGGCCACCCTGAGACTACACAGAGAATTCCAGATCAGCCAGAGTAAGACACTACCTAGAAACACAAAAAAGAGGGGCTGGAGAGATGGCATAGCAGTAAAGGCACTTGACTGTGAAACCTAAGGACCACGTTTGACTCTCCAGATACCATGTAAACCAGATGCATATAGGTAAGGCAAGAGCAGGGTTGCAAATACCCACTAGGTGGGGCAACTATCAGGAGTTCAATTGCTGTGTCTCAGGCCCTGGTGCACCAATTCTTTCTAAGTCTCTCACTGTCTCAAAAATAAAAAATAAATAGACCTGGAGAGATGGCTAGTGGTTAAGACATTTGACTGCCAAAGCCAAAGGATCCCAGTTCAATTCTCCAGCACCACAAAGGCCAGATGCACAAAGGGGTACACGAATATGGAGTTCATTTGCAGTGGCTGGAGGCGCTGGTGTGCCCGTTCTCTCCCTCCCTCCCTCCCTCTCTCTCTGCCTCTTTCTCTCTCCTGAATAAATTAATTAATTAATTAAACATATTTTTAAAAATATAAATAATGGGCTGGAGAGATGGCTTAGTGGTTAAGCACTTGCCTGTGAAGCCTAAGAACCCCAGTTTGAGGCTCAATTCTCCAGGACCCATGTTAGCCAGATGCACAAGGGGACGCACGCATCTGGAGTTCGTTTGCAGTGGCTGGCAGCCCTGGCGCGCCCATTCTCTCTCTCTCTCTATAGCTCTCAAATAAATAAATAAAAATAAACAATACACATACACACACACATTTATACATAATAATTTTTTTTAAAAAGCTGGGTGTAGTAGCACATGCCTTTAATCCCAGCAGTTGGGAGGCAGAGGTAGGCGAATTGCTATGAGTAAAAGGCCATTCTGAGACTACATAGTGAATTCCAGGTCAGCCTCTGCTAGAGCAAACAATCCTACCTTGAAAAACCAAATAAATAAATAACTAAAAATAAAAATAAAAAGGGCTGGATAGATGGCTTAGTAGTTAAGGTGCTGCCAGTGAAATCTGGACCAAGGTTTGATTCCCCAGTACCCACATAAGCCAGAAGCACAAGATGGTACATGCAACTAGGGTTTATTTGCAGTGGCTAGAGGTCCTGGAGTGCCCATATATATATTCATTCTCTCTCTGTGTT
This sequence comes from Jaculus jaculus, assembly GCF_020740685.1. Lineage (NCBI taxonomy): Eukaryota > Metazoa > Chordata > Mammalia > Rodentia > Dipodidae > Jaculus > Jaculus jaculus. The sequence goes on from NC_059110.1 coordinate 89,113,436, forward strand.
TTTGTTTATTTACTTGAAGCTGTGAAGTCTAGTCCTAAAAGGAAGAGAAGAACAAACATGTTGCAGTGAGCTTAATCCAGTTGACAAATATATGTTTATCATTTAACAATGAAGTCTCTACAGGTAACTTCATGACCTAATCCATGTATGTTAAAAGCACAAAAAAGGCTGACTGGGTAGTCTGGACCTCTATCCTCATTGAGTGATAAAAACGCAGAGCAGAACTGGAAGATAGCTCCGTGGCCAAAGACCTTCCTTTGTAAAGCCTGTCAGCCCAAGTTCAATTCTCCAACACCCATGTAAAGCCATTCTGCAGCAGCAAGAGACTTCCTCAGAGAGAGGAGAGCACAGGCGGGTGTGGTGGCATAGGCTGTTAATCACAGCACTGAGGAAGCTGAGGTAGGAAGATCACCATGAGTTCCAGGCCGCCCTGAGACTACATAGCGAATTCTAGGACAGCCTGGGTCTGAGTGAGACCCTACCTCAACAAAAGTAAATAAAAAAACCAAAAGAGGGTTGTAGAGATGGCTTAGTGGTTAAGGCGTTTTCCTGTGAACCCCAAGGACAAAGGCTGATTCCCCAGGACCCACATGAGCCAGATGCACAAGGTGGTGCATACATCTGGAGTTCCTTTGCAATGGCTGGAGGCCCTGGTGCACCCATTCTTCTCTTTCTATCTGCCTGTTTCTCTCTCAAATTGATAACTATTTTTTTTTTCGAGGTAGGGTCTCACTCTAGCCCAGGCTGACCTAGAATTCACTATGTAGTCTCAGGGTGGCCTCAAACTCATGGTGATCCTCCTACCTCTGCCTCCCAAATGCTGGGATTGATTAAAGGTGTGTGCCACCATACCTGGCTTAGTAACTTTATTAAAAATTTTTGAGGGCTGGAGAGATGGCTTAGCGGTTAAGCGCTTGCCTGTGAAGCCTAAGGACCCCGGTTCGAGGCTCGGTTCCCCAGGTCCCACGTTAGCCAGATGCACAAGGGGGCGCACGCGTCTGGAGTTCGTTTGCAGAGGCTGGAAGCCCTGGCGCGCCCATTCTCTCTCTCCCTCTATCTGTCTTTCTCTCTGTGTCTGTCACTCTCAAATAAATAAATAAAAAATTTAAAAAAAAAATTTTTGATTTATTTAAAAAATTATGAAAGGGTAAATAAATAAATAAAATATACCACACCACATTTTTTTTTAAAATTTTTATTTATTTATTTATTTGAGAGCGACAGACACAGAGAGAAAGACAGATAGAGGGAGAGAGAGAGAATGGGCGCGCCAGGGCTTCCAGCCTCTGCAAACGAACTCCAGACGCATGCGCCCCCTTGTGCATCTGGCTAACGTGGGACCTGGGGAACCGAGCCTCGAACCGGGGTCCTTAGGCTTCACAGGCAAGCACTTAACCGCTAAGCCATCTCTCCAGCCCCACCACACCACATTTTTAACAGTATTTGTCCTCAATATGTCATCATGAGATATCACTCTCTCATCCTATGTACACAAACACTCACTTCTTGATAGAGTTTTGGGCACTCAGGGTGAAAGCGTAAAGCCCGAAGGAAGAGCTGCCTTGCACTCTCTGAGGACAGGCGATCCTCCATTTCCCATTTGGCTGCCATTATCCACAAAGCTGTAAGTGAAAAAACAACAGATTTCATTTCAGTAAATGAATCAAGCGAGGTTTGAAAAGATAAATGCTCCTATTCTTGTATCTAATGAATTTCTTTATCTTACAATAGGGAGAAAGGAGATGCACACAGGGAATTCCTAAGGGCAATGCTTGATGGCCAGGTGTAGTGGGGCACACGTTTAATCACAGCACTTGGGAAGCAGAGGTAGGAGTATCACACTGAATTCAAGGCCACTTTGAGACAACATAGTGAATGCCAGGTCAGCCTGGGCTAGAGTGAGACCCTACCTCAAAAAATAAAATAAAGCCGGGTGTGGTGGTGCACGCCTTTAATCCCAGAACTCAAGGCAGAGGTAGGAGGATTGCTGTGAGTCCCAGGCAACCCTGAGACTACACAGTGAATTCCAGGTCAGCCTGGGCTAGAGTGAGACCCTACCTTAACCCCTCCCCCGCAAAAAAAGTAGCACATGCATCTGGAGTTCCATTTGCAGTGACTAGAGACCCTGGCACACCCACCCATATATACATATATATATATACATATATATATGCATATGTATATATATATATTCTCCCTCCCCCTCCCTCTCCCTCTCTCTCTGTGCCAGCAAATAAATAAACGTTTTTTAAAAATAAACACATAAGCAGGAAATAGTGGTGCACGCCTTTAATCCCAGCACTCAGGAGGCAGAGTTAGGAGGATTGCCGTGAATTCCAGACCACCCTGAGAATACATAGTGAATTCCAAGTAAGCCTGAGCTAGAGAGAGATCCTACCTCAGAAAATCAAAAAAATAAAAATAAAGAATGAACACGTTTTGTGCTGGAGAGATATCTTAGGGCTTAAGGCACTTGCCTGTGAAGCCTAAGGACCCAGGTTCAATTACCCAGTACCAACATAAGCCAGATGCAGAAGGTGGCACATGTATCTGGAGTTCGTCTGCATTGGCTGGAGGCCCTGGCGTGCCCATTCTCTCTATATATCTGCCTCTTTCTCCCTCTCTCTCAAAATAAATAACAAAAATTAAAATTTAAAGAAAAAAGTTTTAGCCATGCATGGTGGTACACACACCTTTGATCCCAGCACGAGGGAAGCAGAAGTAGGAGAATCACTGAGTTTGAGGTCATCCTGAAGTAAATTCCAGCTCAATCTGGGCTATAGTAAAACCCTACCTTGAAAAAAAAAAACAAAACACCACACTTTGTCTTTCTAAATAGAAAATTAATCTAAAAACTTTCTAAAACCTTTACTACATAATGCCGGACATAGTGGCACACACCTTTAATCCCAGCACTCAGAAGGCAGAGGTAGGAGGACTGCCGTGAGTTCGAGGCCAGCCTGAAACTACACAGTGAATTCCAGGTCAGCCTAAGCTAGAGACCGTACCTTGAAAAACAGAAAATAAATAAAATACAGCAGGGCTATAGAGATGGCTTAGTGGTTAAGGCACTTGCCTACAAAGCCTAAAGACCCATGTTCAACTCTTGAGATCTCTCGTAAGCCAGTCGCACAGGGTGGCACACACGCAAGATCGCACACGGGCACAGGGTGGCACACACGCAAGATCGCACACGGGCACAGGTGACACACACGCAAGATCGCACACGGGCACAGGGTGGCACACACGCAAGATCACACACGGGCACAGGGTGGCGCACACGCAAGATCGCACACGGGCACAGGTGGCACACATGCAAGATCGCACACGGGCACAGGGTGGCACACACGCAAGATCGCACACGGGCACAGGTGGCACACACGCAAGATCGCACACGGGCACAGGTGGCACACACGCAAGATCGCACACGGGCACAGGTGGCACACACGCAAGATCGCACACGGGCACAGGGTGGCACACACGCAAGATCGCACACGGGCACAGGTGGCACACACGCAAGATCGCACACGGGCACAGGGTGGTGCACACGCAAGATCGCACACGGGCACAGGGTGGCACACACGCAAGATCGCACACGGGCACAGGGTGGCACACACGCAAGATCGCACCCGGGCACAGGGTGGCACGAACATCTGGAATTATAGTGGCTGAAGGCCCAGGCATGCCAACTCACACTCCTTCTTGTACATGCATTTACTACCAGCATTGGGGAGGCAGAGGTGAGACTGCTGTGAGTTCAAGGCCACCCTCAGACTACATAGGGAATTCCGGGCAGCATGGGGTAGAATAATACCCTACCTTGAAAAGCCAAATAAATAAATGCAAACAAAACAATCTTTTTGTGTGTGTTTCATTTTGTTTTGTTTTTTGAGGTAGGGTCTCACTCTAGCCCAGCCTGACCTGGAATTTACAACATAGTCTCAGGGTGGCCTTGAACTTAAGGAAATCCTCCTACCTCTGCCTCTGGAGTACTGGGATTAAAGACATATACCACCACACCTGGATGAGACAAAATGTTAATGTTATCTTGCTGTATCCTTCTACAGATAAAACAGAGCCAAATGTAGCATATATGAGTCATATGTAGTATAAAATGTCTGGTGAAGCCACAAATACTCTAAGAATAAGTACAGGAATATGTCCACCAGAGAACAGTATGCCATTTACTCATTATTCACATGAGAAATCTTACCTACATTGTGCCAGCCAACTTTATAAATTTGTACTAACAGGGCTGAGGAGATGGTCTAGAGGTGAAGGCACTTGTCTACAAAGCCAAAGGACCATGGCTCAATTACCCAGGACCCACACAATCCAAATACACAACATGGACCATGTGTCTCCAGTTCCTTAGTAGTGGTTGGAGGTCCTAGCAAACCCATTCTCTCCATATATCAGCCTCATTTTCTCTCTCTCATAAATAAAAATAAAATAAACAAGCATATTTTAGCTGGGCATGGTGGTACACAGCTTCACTTCCAGTACTCAGGAGGCAGAGGTAGGAGGACAGACTGAGTTCCAGGCCACCCAGGGACTATATAATGCATTCCAGGTCAGCCTGAAGTGAGACCCTACCTCAAAAAACCAAAAAAGGAAAAAGGAAAACAAAGCTGGGCGTGGTGGCACACACCCAGTATCCCAGCACATGGGAGGCCACCCTGAGACTACATAGTGAAAGCCACGTCAGCTTGAGCTAGAGTGAGACCCTACCTTGAAAAATAAAAATTAAAAGAAAATTTAAATAGATCAATAGGTATAGACAGACAGAAAGAATCCTTGTCCACAGATAAAACGTGGCACAGGAAGTAGTTTTGCTAATGCTAACTGCCTAAGCTTAAATCCTACAAATACTCTCTCTTAAACTCATCACACAAGATAAATTTTAAGATTATATGAGTCTAAACAAAATGTAGGAAAAAACAAACTAATGAGAATTTCATCATACCTGGCTTGTTTGAATGAATGGCCAGCATAGCAGAGAATACTTTGCTAAGTTGAGCTTTAGTAGCCTGTAAAAGAAGAATTAAAAAAAACTACTTCCTGCAATGACAAGTCATTGCTATTAATCTGTAAGCAATATAAAAAATATTCTCACCAACTGTAAAACTCAAATGAACAATAACTGCTATTAGGACATACCAGAAAATACAGACACACTTGTGGCTTTTCTACTGAAATCGCTAAACATAAATGGTCTACCTAATTTTATAAATTGAGAAGCATGCATAACAATTTTTTTTTCTTTTCTTTTGTTTCTTTTTTTTCCCCGTGACAGGGTCTCACTCTAGCTCAGGCTGACCTAGAATTCACTATGTAGTCTCAGGGTGGCCTCGAACTCTCGGCAATCCTCCTACTTCTGCCTTCCAAGTGCTGGGATTAAAGGTGTGCACCACCACGCCAGGCCATGACAATTATTTTCATTTACATAGCTCTATGAATGTTACACTGAAGTCCAGTTTAGCCTTCCAAGGTTCTTTTCCTATTAGTTAACCTTATACTTCTGCAGAAAACTTGGAATTCAGTAACAAAGTATGATGCTTAAATGCTTATTAACAAAAAGAAGAGGAAGCAATAAATAGCTTTACTTACCCATTTCTTACAAAACACTACATAAGATAGCCAAAGTTGAACATCATCCTGCAAGAAAAGAGCTGTAGTAAGCTGCCCAAACTTGACCTTAACATGTAAGACTCCTTTGCATGAATTCACTCCATTGAGAACAGGTCAATTTCAGTGTGTCAATACACTCTCCAGGGTATGAGACTCTTCCTAACCCAAGGCCTTGATCTCTAAACCATTCTAATACAAGCTGACCTCCACTTCTACCCACCAAGCCCCAAAAGAACATATTTGTCTACCCAGTTTGTTCAGAGTAGTTCTGAAAAGGTCTCAACCAGGCGCAGAAACAATATTTTAAGGGCTGGAGGAATGGCATAGCAGTTAAGGTGCGTGCCAACAAAACCACAGAATTCAGTCCCCAGGACCCATGTAAGCCAGGAGCACATAGTGCAGCATGCATCACAAGCATCTGGAGTTCATTTGTGGCAGCTGGGGCCCTGGCACACCCATTCTCTCACTCTCTCTAATAGATGAATAAAAATGTGTAAACTTTACATTCTCAGAAAGCAAAAGTACTTCCCATTATGCCAAATTACTAAGGTATGACTCCTACATTTATCTTCACCTCCAAGTCCTCAGTGGACTTTAGAGACACTCAACTATCTCCAAGTGATTTTCTAAACGCTAATAATGTACTAAACTTACAGAAAAAGAATAAAGTAGTAAGATCACCTTTCATAATGGCATTTGAATACGCAGCTCATAACTGTATACAATATATCCCCACATCTCTTCAAGTATGCGCTCATCACTTACTTTCCACTTTGCTGAAGCACGTCCAAAAATACCTTGTACCCGGTGTACAATAGAATGCTCAATCTCGTCTTTCTTAAATGAATATTTAATGCGCTAAAATGGGACAAAAAAAAAGCCTTAGTTTTATCCAAAGTAGTCACACTTACCTTTGTTTACTCTCTTAAAATATATTTATTTATTTATTTATTTATTTGAGAGAGAGGGAGGGAGGGAGGGAATGGGCACAGCAGGGCCTCCAGCCACTACAAACTCCAGATGCATGCATCACCTTGTGCATCTGGCTTATGTGGGTCCTGGGAAATCAAACTGAGGTTCTTTGGCTTTGCAGGCAAGTGCCTTAACCTTTCAGCCAACTCTCCAGCCCAACCTTTTTTTCTTTTTGGTTTTTCAAGGTAGGGTCTTGCTGTAGCCCAGGCTGGCCTGCAATTCACTATGTAGTCTCAGGGTGGCCTCAAACTCACAGCAATTCTCGCCTCCTGAGTGCTGTGATTATAGGCGTATGCCACCACGTCTAGCCCAACTTTTTTTTTTAAGGTAAGGTCTTACCCTACCCCTAGCTGACCTGGACCTCACTCTGTAGGCCCAGGCTGGTCTCAAACTCACTGGAATCCTCCCACCTCTGCCTGCCAGTGCTGGGTTAAAAGGCATGTACTACCACAACTGGCTTTTTTTTTTTTTAAGGTAGGGTCTCACTGTTGACCAGGCTGAACCCATGACCAAGGCGATCCTACCTCTGCCTCTCAAGTGCTGGGATTAAAGGCGTGTGCAACCACACCAGCAGGCCACATTTTTTAACAGTCCTGATGATGTACAGAGGAACTCATTTGGTAGTGTGCTAGCCTAGTATACTTGAAGTCTTGGGCTCAACTCCCAGCACCACACAAATCAGGTATGGTGGCAAGCAGCTGGAATCCCAGCACTTGGGAGCCAGATGTGAGAACATCAGGAGTCTGAGGTTTTCCTCAGCTACACAGTAAGTTTGAGGTCAGCCTGGAATACATGACACCTGTCTCAACGACCAAAAAGAAAAGTTCTGACAAAGGAAACTAATTACAAATGTCCAGTGTGAGCACAACACAGTTTTTCAATATTGCCTCCCAAGTCTAAGTTCTACCTATGAATCCACCTGCTTAGTTCTATATTTTTTTCCAGCTTACAAAAAAAATTGAGTGGGCCATGGTGGTGCTTGCCTTTAATCCCAGCACTCTGGAAGAAGAGATATAAGGAACACTATGAGTTCACGGCCACCCTAAGACTACATAGTGAATTCCAGGTCAGCCCGGACTAGAGAGTGAGACTCTGCCTAGAAAAAAAAAAAAGAAGGAAAAATTGAAGTATGCCGGGCATGGTAGCACCCACCTTTAATCCCAGCATTCAGGAGGCAGAGGTAGGAGGATCGCCATGAGTTGAAGGCCACCCTGAGACTACATAGTGAATTCCAGGCCAGCCCGGGCTACAGTTAAGACTCTACCTCAACCGGCACCCCCTCACACCAAAAAAAATTTTTTAAAGCAAAACAACAACAACAAAAACCATTAAAGGAAATTGAAGTAGGGGATTACTAAGCAGCTAAAAGTACTTGTTTGCCTAAAAAAAAAAAAAAAAAAAATTGGAAAAGGACACGAATGGTGGCACATGCCTTTAATCACAGCACTCAGGAAGCAGATGTAGGACTGCCTGAGACTACAGAGTAAATTCCAAATAAGCCTACTTCCCAGGAATAAGATACTACCTAAAAAAAAAAAAAAAAAATTGGGCTGGAGAGAAGGCTTACTGTTTAAGGCTTTGGCCTGAGAAGCCTAAGGACCCAAGTTCCACTCCCCACTACCTATGTAAGCCAGGTGCACAGGGCAGCACATGCATCTGGGTTCATTTGCAGTGGCTAGAGGCCCTGGCATGCCCATTGTCTGTCTGTCTGTCTGTCTTTCTTTCTTTCTTTCTCTCTCTCTCTCTCTCAAATAAATAAATATTGAAATACATAAATAAAAATTTTTAAAAATTAAATTGACTTACTGCTCGTCTTCTCTGGATCAGCTCCAAAAGGTTAATTTCATACTATGGGGGGAAAATACAAAGAAATAGAAGTGTGAAAAAGTATACTCTTTAAACACTTAAAGTAAAAATTGGGAACATAAAAAAGAAGGCAATTCAGTAACGGAAAGCAGAATTTATAATAAATGTCTAGAAGTCACTAAAATTTAGCCCCCCAAAAGCCTGAGTTCACTGTAAATTCACCCCCCAAAAAGCCAGAGTTCAATAAAAACTCCTCTTACCTATATAACTTACAAACACTGACAGTATTATTAATCAGCTCATACACACCAAGAATTAAACCAGCAGATTACTAACAAGAAACTTAAAAAAAAAATTTGCAATGCTTATAATATCAATCTATTTTTAAACATCTGTTTCTTTGTTTGTTTGTTTATGTACAAGCAGAAGAAGATAAAAGAGAGGAAGAGGGAATGGGAGCACCAGGACTCCAGCCACTGAAACAGACTCCAGATTCATGTTCTACTTTGTGCATGTGGCTTTATGTGGGCATTGGGAAACTTCACACAGGTTGTTAGGCACTGTTGGCAAGTGCCTTAACCACTGAGCCATCTCTCCAGCCAGGACTATTTTTTCATGTATGCGTGTACATGTATGCATGTGTGTTTACCTGTGTGCATATGTGCACTTGGGAGGGAAGGATTGCCTTGAGTTCAAGGCCACCCTGAGACTACATAATGAATTCCAGGTCAGCCTGGGCTACAGCAAGACCCTACCACAAAAACAAAAAACAAAACAGAACAAAACTATATTGGCAGCTAAGAGAGATGGTTTACCAGTTAAGGCACTTGCCTGCAAAGCCTAAAGACCCATGTTCAAATCTCCAGATCCCACATAAGTCAGATGCACAAAGGTGAGGCAAATACAAGGTTGCACATGCCCACTAGGTGGCCCAAGCTTCTGGAGATTCAATTTCAGTGGCGGAAGCCCTGGTGTGCCAATTGTCTCTTTCTCTCTCTAAAATAAAAAGTAATAATAATTTTAAAAACTATGTTGGGGTGGGGTGGGGGCTGACGAGATGGCTCAATAGTTAAGGCATTTGCCTGCAATGCCTAATGAGCTGGGTTTGATTTCCCAGTATCCACTAAAGCCAGATACACAGTGCTGCATGTGTCTGGAGTTCGCGTGCAGCGGCTACTAGAAGGCCTGGTATACCCATTCATCCTCTCTCCCTGCTAATAAATAACAACTCAATCAATAAAACTTTTAAAAAATGTACAGTACACAACTTCAACCCCAACACTTAGTAGGCATATCACAGTGAGTTCAAGGCCACCATGGAACTACAGAATGAGTGCCAGGTCAGCCTGGGCTAGAGTAACCCCCAAACCTCAAAAATAAATAAACAAACAAATAAATAAACCTTTGTCTGGGCTACAGAGATGGCTCAGCAGTTAAGGCACTTGTTGGCCTAAAGGCCGGGGTTCAATTCTCCAGTGCCAGATACACAGAGTGGCACAGTTCATTTGCAGTGACATGATGCCCTGGCACACTCTCACTCTATCTCTCTCTTCTTGCAAATAAACAAATAAAAATATTTTTTAAAGGACTGGAAGCTAGGTGTGATGGCACACACCTTTAATCCCAGCACCTGGGAAGCAGAGGTAGAAGGATGGCCGTGAGTTCAAGACAACCATTAGACTGCCTAGTGCTTTCCAGATCAGCCTGGGCTAAAGCAAGACTCTACCTAAAAAAAAAAAATAAATAAATAAAAAATAAAAATAAAGAATAAATAAATAAAAAGGGCTGGAGAACGGGGCATGCTGGCACATGCCTTTAATCCCAGCACTCAGGAAAAAGAGGTAGAAGGATCACCAGGAGATCAAGGCCACCCTGAGACTACACATTGAATTCCCAGTCAGTCTGAGATAAAGTTAGACCTGATCTCAAAAAACAGACAGACAGATGGGTTGGGGAAATGGCTTAGCGGTTAAGGTATTTGCCTGTGAAATCTAAGAACCCCGGTTCAATTCCCCAGGACCCACATAAGCCAGATGCACAAGGGGGTACATGCGTCTGGAGTTCATTTGCAGTGGCTGGAAGGCCTGGCGTGCCCATTCTCTCTCTCTCTCTCTCTGCCTCTTCCTCTTTCTCAAGTAAATAAATAAAATATAAAAAAAAGAAAAACAGATGGGCATTGTGGCACATGCCTTTAATCCCAGCACTTGGGAAGCTGAGATAGGAGGATCGCTGCGAGTTAAAGGCCACCCTGAGACTACATAGTGAATTCTAGGTTAGCCTGGGCTTGAGTGAGACCCTACCTCAAAGAAAAAAACACAAACTACCATGTAAGACCAACAATTCTAGAATCCTGCAAAAAATTGATGTTAAACTTATCACTCCCTGATTTAAAATTTGTGAGGGGATTAAAAGTAATGAAATCACTTACTTGAACATAATTAATGAAATCTTCCTTGAAAAGGGCTCTTCTCTGTATCTTGTATTCTAGATCAGAAGCCTTCTTAATGATAGCCCTGGAGAGAAAGCCATTTAAACTATAACACTTGAAAAATGCAAAAGTTAAATTAATTAATTTTATTCTGGATATTGATTTATTTATTTGCATGTGTATGTGTGCATGTATATGGGCACGACACTATTTTTTTTTTTTTTAGGGAGAGAAAATGGATACACTAGGGCCTCTTGCCATTGGGTACTGGGGAATTGAACTTGGGTTCTTAAGCTTTGCAGGCAAGCACCTTAACCACTAAGCCATCTCTCCAGCCCACACGTGTCACTGTTTCTTGCTACTGCAAATGAATGCCAGGCACATGCACCACTTTACAGTTTAACAGTTAAGGCGTTTTCCTACAAAGCCTAAGGACCCAGTTTCGATTCCCATTTACCCACATAAGCCAGATGCACAAGGTAGCACGTGCATCTGGAATTTGTTTGCAGTGGCTAGAGCCCCTGGTGCACCCATTCTCATCTCTCTCGCTCTCTCTCAAATAAATAAATAAATACATAATTTCAAAAGAAAGAAGAGAGAGAGAGAAAGGAAGGAAGGAAGGAAGGAAGGAAGAGAGGGAAGAAGGGAGGGAGGGAGGGAGGAAGGAAGAAAAGAAAGAAAGACAGACGGATGGAAGGAAGCAAGAAGCCAGACATGATGGTGCACAACTTTAATCCCAGAACTTGGGAGGCAAAGGTAGGTGGATTGCCATGAGTTCAAGGTCACCCTGAGACTACACAGTGAATTCCAGGTCAGCCTGGGCTAGAGCGAGAGCCTGTCTTCAAAAGCCAAAAAGAAAATCTTAGGGGAAAAAAAGAAAAAAAAAAGATCTGGGAAGATGGCTCAGCAGTTAAGGCACTTGCCTGCAAAGCCTAACAATCCAAGTTTGATTCTCCAGTATCTACAAAAAGCCAGATGCACAAACTGGCATATGCATCTGGAGCTTACACCAGCTGGAGGCCCTGGAGCACCAATTCTCATTCATATTCTCTCTTTCTCTTTGCTTGCAAATAAATATTTTAAAAAAAAAAACCTAGTGAGCTGGAGCAATTGCTTAGCAGTTAGGGCACTTGCCTGAAAAGCCAAAGGACCCAGGTTCAATTCCCCAGGACCCACGTCTGAAGTTCGTTTGCAATGGCTGGAGGCCTTGGCACGCACCCATTCTCTCTCTATCTCTACCTTCCTTTCTCAAATAAATAAATAAAAATAAAACTATGGGGCTGGGCTGGGCGTAGTGGCACATGCCTTTAATCCCAGCACTGGGGAGGCAGAGGTAGGAGGATTGCTGAGTTTGAGGCTAGCCTGAGACTACACAGTGATTCCAGGTCAGCCTGGACTAGAGCTAGACACTACTTTGAAAAACCAAAGTAAATATATATATAAAATATTGCATATATATATGTAGTGTGTACACACACACACACACACACACACACACACACAGGGCCTGGCATGGTGGCACATGCCTTTAATCCCAGCACTTGGAAGACAGAGGTAGAAGGATCACTGTGAGTTCAGGGACAGCCTGAGACTACATAGTGAATTCCAGGTCAGCATGGGTTACAGGGAGACCCTACCATGAAAAACAAAAAATAAACATATGTACATTAAAAATAAGTACCTTTAAAAAAAAACTGGTAGGCTGGAGAAATTGCTCAGTGGTTAAAGGCACTTGCTTGCAAAGCCTGATGACCTGGGTTCCATTTCCCAATATACACATAAAGCCAGATGCACAAAGTGGCACAGGCATCTGGAGTTCATTTGCAGTGGCAGGAGGCCCTGGCATGTCCATTTTGTGTGTGTATGTGTGTCTGTTCTCTCTCCCTACCTCTCTCTCTCTCATAAACAAATAAATAAAATATTTTTTAAAACGAACTATTGAATGCCAACTATGTGCCATGCGCTTTGGCTGGGCTCTGAAGTTACGTACAAGATGGAATTCAATGGTCCCCAATCTACAAGTTTAAAAAGTCTTACTCATTCCTCCTAGGATTCCCTAGCAGTCTACCCGCATCTCCTGAACACTACATCCTAAACTCGTAGCTAACACTTTAACCAAAGTGCTTATTCTCTGATTTCCCCCGCTATTCTAAATGCCCCTAAACTCCTCTAACAGATAAGGACTGGTTGTACTTTCTGCCCTAAGCCCCGGTTCCCCTGCAGGGCTGTCATGTCTGGTGGGTCAAATGGACCGATCACCTTTCAATGGATCAAAGTTTAATTCTGGGCATCACCAAAGTCCGGCAAAAGACATTTCCCTCCCGGCGTGGTGGCGCACGCCTTTAATCCCAGCACTCGGGAGGCAGAGGTAGGAGGATGGCCATGAGTTCGGGACACCCTGAGATGACAGAGTGAATTCCAGGTCAGTCTGGGCTAGAGTGACACTCTACACAAAACAAAAAAAAAAAAAAAAAAAGAAAGAAAGAAAGAAAAGAAAAGAAAAGGCATTTCCCATGCACAACTCAAGTGTCCCCCACCCCGGCCGCTGCCACACCCGCCCCAATCCTTCGGGTCTCCGGGCTCTCACTTGATCTCCGCGTGACTGAACAGTCCGACGCGCTCCAGCTGCTCCAATTCGGGGATCCGGTCTTCGATGCGCTCCTGGATTATCTCCGCCATGAGGCTGGCACTTCACCACCGTAAGTCGTCAGCTTCTCCGCCCGCGGCAGGCACAGGAAGCGCCCACCTGGCAGTCAGGAGCTCTACCCTCTGGGCTACCTCAAACTTCACGTGCTGCCTGGGTCCCGCCCCTTCCGCTTCCGCCTTTGCGAATGGCCGTTTTGCTCCTGGGGCCCCGTCGCCTCCCTGTGGCGAACTGTGGTATTGCAGCGATGAGCCCCTCCCTGTCTCCCTCGCGGGGGGGAGGGGCGGGGCGGGGGAGGGGAGGGGCGGGGCGGGGGAGGGGCTAAGCGCCTGCGCTGCCAGACCCACGAGGATGGGTTGAAGCGCTTCTGGCTAAGGAGCACCAAGCACCTTTTTTACAGGATTTTGTTTGTTCTTGTTTTTTCGAGATAGGGTCTTGCTCCAGCCCATATGTAGTCTCAGACTGACCTGGAACGCATGGTGATACTCCTACCTCTACCTCCCAAATACTGTATTAAATGTGTGTGCCACCATGCCTAGCTTATTTTTTTATTGTATTTATTTATTAGACAGAGAGAGAGAGAGAGAGAGAGAGAGAGAGAGAGAGAGAGAGAGAGAGAGAGAACTGATGCGCCAGGGACTCCAGCCACTGCAAACGAGCTCCAGACGCATGAGCCACCTTGGGCATCTGGCTTACATTGGAACTGGGGAATAGAACCTGAGAACCTTAGGCTTTACAGGCAAGTGCCTTAACCTCTAAGCCAGCTCTCCAGCCCTGTTTGTTTTTTCTTTTTGTTTTGTTTTGGTTTGTTTTGGTTTTTGGTTTTAGGAGGTAGGGTTTCAATCTAGCTCAGGCTCTCCTGGAATTAAATATGTAGTATCAGGGTAGCCTCAAACTCATGCCCCCACAACATTATAGGCCATTACCGAGGCCCTTGGTTTCATGAATACCCTGTTTTAAGTTTTGAGTATCAGGGATGTATTCCCTCCCATGGAGTGGGCCTCCAGTCCAATTAGAGGGCAGCTGGGCTCCACCATGATAGACGTGCCACTATTGAACCTGTTGGCTCATTTGGCCTGGGCTGGCAAAATATAAAGCTTGCAGCGTCCACTGTTGAGTATCTTCACTGTTGATTTCTCTCTCATTAAACTGCATGCAGAATGGCTTCTTCCAGCTTTCTGTCAGCTGATCTACATGGAGGAGGTTATCAGCTCAGCTCCAGCAGGATTTCTCAGTGGCCTTGCAGCCCAAGTATGTGGATTCTTCAGCAATAGGGTCTTACCATCTATTCCTGGTGGGAAACCAAGGGCCTTGGCAATGGCCTGTAATGTTTTGGGGGCATCAGGGACCTCCCTGGCTAACAACTCACTGGAAGGCATCCCATCCCTTACACTGAAATTTTTCCAGCAACAATCTACGGCTCCTGAGTGTTCCATTGTCCAAAAAAGTAGGTTTCCATATGATTTATTTATATCCTCTTAGATTTTGATTAGCCCTCCCTCCACCTTTCCTTTACTCAGTCTCTTCCCCTGACCTCATTTTGGGCCTTTTCACCCCCATTAATCTATTTTTCTACTTACATATATACAATACCAACCTATTAAGTACTCCCCTCCCTTCCTTTCTCTTCCCTTTATATCTCTTTTGTAGCTTACTGGCCTCTGCTACTGAGTTTTTTCCTTCTCACACAGAAGCCCAATCATGTGTAGCTAGGATCCACATATGAGAGAGAACATGCGGAGCTTGGTTTTCTGGGCCTGGGTTACCTCACTTAGTATAATCCTTTCTAGGTCCATCCATTTTCCTGCAAATTTCATAACTTCATTTTTCTTTACCGTTGAGTAGAACTCCACTGTATAAATGTGCCATATGTTCATTATCCACTCATCAGTTGAGGGACATCTAGGCTGGTTCCATTTCCCAGCTATTGTGAATTGAGTGGCAATAAACATGGTTGAGCATGTATTTCTAAGGTAATGAGATGAGTCCTTAGGATATATGCCTAGGAGTGCTATAGTTGGGTCATATGGTAGATCAATTTTTAGCTGTCTTAGGAACCTCCACACTGATTTCCAGAATGGCTAGACCAGATTGCATTCCCACCAACAGTGTAGAATGGTTCCTCTTTTTCCACATCCCTGCCAACATTTATGATCATTTGTTTTCATGATGGTAGCCAATCTGACAGGAGTGAGATGGAATCTCAATGTAGTTTTAATCTGCATTTCCCTGATGCCTAGGGATGTAGAACATTTTTTTAGATGCTTATACATCATCTGTATTTCTTCTTTTCAGAACTCTCTATTTAGCTCCATAGCCCATTTTTTAATTGGCTTGTTTGATTTCTTATTATTTAATTTTTTGAGTTCTTTGTATATCCTAGATATCTATCATATATGTAGCTGTCCCTGGTTTGTCTTTTTTGTTGTTGTTGTTTTTGTTTTCCAAGGTAGGGTTTCACTCTGCCCCAGGCTGACCTGGAATTCACTATGGAGTCTCAGAGTGGCCTCAAACTCTCTGTGATCCTCCTACCTCTGCCTCCCGAGTGCTGGGATTAAAGGCATGAGCCACCATGCCCAGCTGGTTTGCCTTTTGAGAAAGGTTCTCTTTTTGTAAACCAGGCTGGCCTGCCAGAGAGCAGGGATGATAGAAAAGCCACCATACCCGGTCAAAAGTTCTCCTGTAGTCAGCCAGAAACTGCCAGAAGCTTCAGGCCATTTTCTTCAAGACTCAAACAGCTTGTGGCCTGTCCAGAAATAAGAACTGTATCCAACCATTATGTCTTTTATATTTATGTGTGAGAGAGAAAATAGGTGTGCCAGGGCCTCTAGCCACTGCAAATGAACTCCAGTTGCATGTGCCACCATGTGCATCTGCCTTTCGTGGGATCTGGAGAATCAAACCTGAGTCCTCACACTCCACAGGCAAGTGCCTTAACTACTAAGTCATCTCTCCAGCCCAATGGTTTGTGTTTTTACTGTGCTCTTTACTTTCCATCACTGACAACCTAAAAGAAATTTTAAAAATGAACAAAACTAATTCAGGATGAAATTGTGTCTTTAGAAAACATAAACTTTTTTTTTTTTTTTTTTTTTTTTTGGTTTTTCAAGGTAGAGTGAGACCCTACCTCGAAAAAAATAAAAGAGGCTCAAAGACTGACCAGCTACCCAAAACAGTCCTAGCTTTCTGCTAGCTTCGGTAAGTCAGGGTGGTAACAATGGATTTTCCCTGTGCCTGTTAGAAACGCTAAATTAATTTCTATTTTTGGTGTGTTTGTGTTGTTGTTGTTGTTTTTTTTTTTTAATATTTTTTTGTTCATTTTTTATTTATTTATTTGAGAGCGACAGACACAGAGAGAAAGACAGATAGAGGGAGAGAGAGAATGGGCGCGCCAGGGCCTCCAGCCTCTGCAAACGAACTCCAGACGCGTGCGCCCCCTTGTGCATCTGGCTAACGTGGGACCTGGGGAACCGAGCCTCGAACCGGGTTCCTTAGGCTTCACAGGCAAGCGCTTAACCGCTAAACCATCTCTCCAGCCCTGTTTTTGTTTTTTGAGGTAGTGTCTCACTCTATCCCAGGCTGACCTGGAATTCACTATGTAGTCTCAGGGTGGCCTCGAACTCACGGCGATCCTCCTACCTCTGCCTCCCAAGGGCTGGGATTAAAGGCGTGCGCCACCACGCCCAGCTAAGTTAATTTTTAAATGATGAGAAATGTTTATTGTTTCAGTTATTATCCTAGCTTTGTAGACAAGATCTTTCGGAACACATGGCCCTAGGCATGTATCAGACACTATAATTTGTCTTAGAAAATGAGATTTGGGGGGCTAAAGAGATGGCAGTTAAGGCACTTGCCTGCCAAACCTGAGGACCCATGTTCAATTTTCTATATCCACATTAGCCAAACACAAGAAGATGAGGCAAGTGTAAGATGGCACATGCCCACTAGGTAGCATAAGTATCTGGAATTCCATTACAGTGGCTGAAGCCCTGACATGACAGTTCTCTCTCTCTCTCTCTCTCTCTCAAATAAAAACTAAAAATGAATATATAAAATAAAAAATAAAATGAAAATTTTTTGGAGCTGGAGAGATGGCTTGGCAGTTAAGACATTTGCCTGAAAAGCCAAAGAACCTAGGTTCAATTCCCCAGGACCCATGTAAGCCAGATGTACAAGGTGGGGCATGCATCTATAGTTCAACTGCAGTGGCTGGAGGCCCTGGCACACCCATTCTTTCTCACTATCTGCCTCTTTCCCCTCTCTCTCTTGCAAATAAATAAATTTAAAAAAAAAAGCTGGGCTTGGTGACCCACACCTTTAATCCCAGCCCTTGGGAGGCAGAGGTAGGAGGATCGCCGTGAGTTCGAGGCCACCCTGAGACTACATAGAGAATTCCAGGACAAGATAGGCTAGAGCGAGACCCCACCTCAAAAAACCAAAAATTAAAATTAAATTAAAAAGAAAAATAAAAAGAAGGAAATGAGATTTTGGTATTGAAAAGTTTAGAAGTTAATGAAATAAATCAATAAGGTATGGACAGACCTTCTCTGTACCAATTGACCAAGCAACTTAGCATTTTTCAGAAAAACATCTGGTAACTCAGCTTGGAAGTAATATTGTTAGCCTAATTACAAAACCAAAAAAGTCCTGTGTGGTTTGGCTCTTTTTAAGTTCTAAAAAATGATAGAAAGCCAAAGCAGGAGTTCTTGTTAGACCTGTTCATCTCAACACACACTGCAACCTTGATCCTCTGTGGTTTATAAAAGAGAATGGGCTGAGCAATTAACCATGTTCCACCTCTTCCCCCCACCCTCGCCTTTCACATTTCATCCCACTGGCTCCTCAGAACTAACACAAAGGTAGGCTTGGGCATCATTTCTTTCTTTCTTTTTTTTTTTTTTTTAATTTATTTATTTGACAGCAACAGATGGAGAGAGGAAGAGGCAGTTAGAGAGAGAGAAAATGCACACACCAGAGCCTCCAGCCACTACAAACGAACTGCTGACGCCCGCACCCACTTGTGCATCTGGCTAACGTGAGTCCTGGGGAAACTGAGCCTCAAACCCGGGTTCTTAGGCTTTACAGGCAAGTGCTTAACTGCTAAGCCATCTCTCCAGCTCTTTTTTTTTTGGTGGGGGGGCGTTGAGATAGAGTTTCATTCTAGCTCATGCTGACATGGAATTCACTATATAGTCTCAGGGTGGCCTGGAACTGCTGGGATTAAAGGCATGCGCCCCCACACCCAGCTGGCTTCGTCATTCCTCACTTCCCTCAGTTCTAAGATAGAAGAATGGAAGAAAATCATGTATGTAAAACAAAGATGTAATTTCATTTTTTAATTTTTTATTTATTATTTATTTGTAAGCAGAGAGAGAGCAGGAGGTAGAGAGGAAGAATGGGTGTACCAGAGCCTCTTCTAGTAACTCTACATGCATGCACTACTTTGTGCGTTTGGCTTTGAATGGATGCTAAGGAACCAAATTAACCCAAGATATTAGACTTTGTTGGCAAGTTCCCTTAACCTCCTAGCAATCTTTCCAAGTCCAAAGATGCATTTTCTTTGTAATTGTAAAGTGTCTGAGTCCTGTGAATAGTAGAAATGGGGAAGAGAAGGAATAGTAAGTTAATGATGGGAAGTCTGCTCCCCCCCGCCACAGGAAGCAAGTGACCATGTAAAAGTACAGCACTCACAAAATTTCCTTAGTGACATGAGTCTTACTATTTATTTCTTTTAGATATTTTATAATTTTGTGTTGTGTATGCAGATCTATGACACATGTTGAGCTTGTTTATAACTGGTTTGGATTTTAGTTTGAGGTTTAGTATAAAGTTCTTTCTTAACTTGTTTTATTTTATTTCATACTGACATAATGGCTTCTTAATTATTAAATAAAAAGACTTTCCAGTTGCTTTGTTTAAAAAAAAATTGTCCTTAACCACAAGGAAGTCAATAAGCTCTGGCCAATTGTAAATATCTTGGAGCAAATTTGATACTTTGATGACATAACTCACTATTTAATTAACAACTCTACTGTCTTATTTTGAAATTTGACTATTATTTCTATCTTGCCCTGTGAATTATTATAACAGTAAAGTTTCCTTTTTCAGTTCTGCATCTCATATTAAAAGTGATGAATTACTATATGCCTAACTCCTATGTACACTAAGTCCTTCATATTATTTTGGGTTTTTTTGTTTTTTTATTTTTTCTCAATTTTTATTAACATTTTCCATGATTATAAAAAGTATCCCACATGTTAGTAATAATAATAATAATAAACATTTAAAATTATTTTTTTAAAAAGTATCCCATGGTAATATCCTCCCCCTCTCCACTTTCCCCTTTGAAACTCCATTGTCCATCATATCCCCTCCGCATCTCAATCAGTCTCTCTTTTATTTTGATGTCATGGCCTTTTCCTCCTCTAATGATGGTCTTGTGTAGGTAGTGTCAGGCACTATGAGGTCATGGATATCCAGGCCATTTTATGTCTGGAGGGAACACGTTGTAAGGAGCCCTACCCTTCCTTTGGCTCTTACATTCTTTCCGCCACCTCTTCCGCATTAGACCCTGAGCCTTGGAAGGTGTGATCGAGATGTTATTCACTATTCTAGTCACTTCTTTCCAGCACTATGATACCTTCTGAGTCATCCCAAAGTCACTGCAATCTGAAAAGAGAAGATTCTCTATCCAAAGTGAGAGTAGTGTTAATATAAGGGTATAAATATTAAGAGAGGTGCTTACTGGGCAGTTTGATAAGCATAGTATATACATTTTTCCAGACATCAGCAGATGTTACACCCCTAGGGCTCATGACTACCCCTGTTTTAAGTTCTCAGTATCAGGGATATATTCCCCCGCCCCCAAGGAGCGGGCCTCCAGTCCAATTGGAAGGCAGTTGGTTTCCACCATGATAGACGTGCCACTATTGTATCCGTTGGTTCATTTGGTCTGGCTGGCCAATTATAAGGCTTGCAGTATCCACTGCTGAGTATCTTCACTGGTGGTATCTCTTTCTCCCAAAGAACTACATGTAGAATGGCTTCTTCAAGCTTTCTGTCAGCTGGTCTACATGGAGGAGGTTATCATTTCAGTTTCAGCAGGATTTCTCAGTGGCCTTACAGCCCAAGTATGTGAAGCCTTCAGCAATAGGGTCTTACCATCTAATCCTGGTGGGAAACCAAGAGCCTTGGCCATGGCCTATAATGTTTTCAGGACATCAGGGACCTCCCTGGTCAACAACTCACTGGAAGGCATCCCATCCCTGGCACTGAAAATTTTCTAACAATGATCTACGGCTCCTGAGTGTTCCATTGTCCAAAACCAGAGGATTCCATATGATTTATTTACATACTCTTAGATTTTGATGAGCCCTCCCTCCACCTTTCCTTTACTCAATCTCTTCCCCTGACCTCACTTTGGGCCTTTTCAACTCCATTAATCTATTCGTCTACTTACATATATACAATACCAACCTATTAAGTACCCTCTTCCCTTCCTTTCTCTCCCCTTTATATCTCCTTTTTCACTTACTGGCCTCTGCTACTGAGTTTTTTTCCTTTTCACACAGAAGGCCAATCATCTGTAGCTAGGATCCACATATGAGGGAGAACATGCGAAGCTTGGCTTTCTGGGCCTGGGTTACCTCACTTAGTATAATCCTTTCCAGGTCCATCCATTTTTCTGCAAATTTCATAACTTCATTTTTCTTTACCGCTGAGTAGAACTCCATTGTATAAATGTGCCACATCTTCATTATCCACTCATCAGTTGAGGGACATCTAGGCTGGTTCCATTTCCCAGCTATTCTGAATTGATTGGCAATAAATATGGTTGAGCATGTACTTGTAAGGAAATGGGATGAGTCCTTAGGATATATGCCTAGGAGTGCTATAGCTGGGTCATATGGTAGATCAATTTTTAGCTGTCTTAGGAACCTCCACACTGATTTCCACAATGGCTGGACCAGATTGCATTCCCACCAACAGTGTAGAATGGTTCCTCTTTTTCCACATCCCCACCAACATTTATGATCATTTGTTTTCATAGTGGTAGCCAATCTGACAGGAGTGAGATGGAATCTCAATGTAGTTTTAGCCGGGCGTGGTGGCTCACGCCTTTAATCCCAGCACTTGGGAGGCAGTGGTAGGAGGATTGCCATGAGTTCAAGGACACCCTGAGATGACAGAGTTAATTCCAGGTCAGCCTGGACCAGAGTGAGACCCTACCTCAAGAAAAAAAAAAAAAATTCTTCAACAATCAATGTAGTTTTAATCTGCATTTCCCTGATGACTAGGGATGTAGAACATTTTTTTAGATGCTTCTTTACTGTTGCAGTCCGGTTCGCATTGCTGGTAGAAATCACCCAACCAAGAGCAGCTTCTGGGAAAAAGAGGTTTATTTGGCTTACAGGCTCGAGGGGAAGCTCCACGATGGCAGGGGAAAACGATGGCATGAGCAGAGGGTGGACATCACCCCCTGGCCAACATAAGATGGACCACAGCAACAGGAGGGTGTGCCAAACACTGGCATGGGGAAACTGGCTATAATGCCCCTAAGCCTGCCCCCAACAATACACTCCCTCCAGGAGGCGTTAATTCCCAAATCTCCATCAGCTGGGACCTAGCATTCAGAACACCTAAGTTTATGGGGGACACCTGAATCAAACCACCACATTCCGCCCCTGGCCCCCATAAACTGATATCCATACATGATGTAAAATCCAATGCATTCAGTCTGACTTTAAAAGTCCCCATAGTTTTTATCAATCTCAATGATGTTCATACATCCCCATAGTTCAAGATCTTTTAACTGAGCCATAATACCAAAATATAACCTCAAAAAACCCAGAATGGCACAGAATAAATATTCACACTGCAATAGATGGCATTGGGCATAGCAAAGAAACATTCAACCAATACAAGATTTAAAACAACCAGGGCAAACATCAAACTCTGTAGCTTCAAGTCCAGCAACTCAAACCAGTGACAAATCTTCAAGTCCGATAATTCTAACCAGCAACAAGTCTCTGGCATTCCAATTCCGCCCCTCCAGCTAGGCTACTCACAGTCCTGGGAAACTTCACCGGGGACGGCAGCTCCTCGGCAGCCATCTCATGGTCCTGGCATCTCCACTGGGTCTCCACTGCAAGCCACGGTTCATCCTCATGGCCCCATGAGGTCTCTATGCAGGCAACCAGCAAACCTGCTTCACACTGCCCATGGCCATTTCCAAAACACAAGACCGTGTTGCAAACTCAATGACCCTCTTTCCAGCATTTCTTATACTCCACGATACCAGGTAGGTGCCAATTTGTTAATCCAGGGGAGAATAAGGCAGACATTGAAGAACAGGACACTCCTTGAGCACTCAGTCCCCTTCAAAAGAGTCGACATTCTTTCTGTTGCCCCAGCGCAGGTCAGCTAGCCCAGTCTCAAAGGTTGTAATCTCTCAGTTGCAGCTGAACGGGCAACAGTTCACCCAAAGATTTTTCTTTCTGTGCCATATCCCTCTGCACACACCAGTTCATTTCTACGCAAAGCAACCCTGCACAACTTCTCAGGACACGGGCACAAGAGCAAGCTTCTCACACAAACTGCTAGCCCAGTCCAGGCACAGCTCTTTCTCACCCTCATAAGCCAAACCTCACAGTCCATAGTTCTTACTGCATTCAGGTCTTGGAGCTCAGACCAGAATAGTCTATTAAGCTGTACTTACAGCACTGCAAGGCATCTCTTAGGCCAAGGTTTCAAATCCTCCCACATTCCTCTTGAAAATCAACTCCAAAAGGCAAAGCCACACAGTCGGGTGTCTAGCAGCAACCCCACTCCTCGGTACCACTTTACTGTTGCAGTCCGGTTCGCATTGCTGGTAGAAATCACCCAACCAAGAGTAGCTTGTGGGAAAAAAAAGAGGTTTATTTTGGCTTACAGGCTCGAGGGGAAGCTTCATGATGGCAGGGGAAAACGATGGCATGAGCAGAGGGTGAACATCACCCCCTGGCCAACAGAAGGTGGACCACAGCAACAGGAGGGTGTGCCAAACACTGGCATGGGGAAACTGGCTATAAAGATCATAAGCCCACCCCCAACAATACACTCCCTCCAGGAGGCATTAATTCCCAAATATCCATCAGCTGGGAACCTAGCATTCAGAACACTTAAGTTTATGGGGGACACCTGAATCAAACCACCACAGCCTCTAACTCATGGTGATCCTCCTACCTCTGCCTCCCGAGTGCTAGAGATTAAAGGAATGAGCTATTACAGCCAGCTATTTCTTTTATTGACAACTTACATAATTATAGATAATAACCTATAGTAATTCCCTCCCTCCCCCCACTTTCCCCTTTGAAACTCCACACTCCATCATATTCCTTCCCCTTCTCAGTCAGTCTCTTTTATTTTGATGTCATTATCTTTTCCTTCTATTATGATGGTCTTGTGTAGTAGTGTCAGGCACTGAAGGTCATGGATATCCAGGCCAATATTTGTCTGGAGCAGCACATTGTAAGGAGTCCTACCCTTCCTTTGGCTCTTACATTCTTCCCGTCCCCTCTTCCACAATGGACCCTGAATCATGGAAGGTGTGATTGAAATATTTCAGTGCTGAGCACTCCTCTGTCATTTCTTCTTAGCACTATGGCACCTTCTGAGTCATCCCAAGATCACTGTCATCTGAAAAGAGAAGGTTCTCTAGCCAAAAGTGAGAGTAGCATTAATATATGGGTATGAACATTAAGAGAAGTGTTTACTGAGCAGTTTGGTGAGCATAGTATATACATTTAGCCAGACACCAGCAGATGTTGTAACCCTAGGGCTCATGACTACCCCTGTTGTAGGTTTTTAGTATCAGGGATGTATTCCTCCCATGGAGTGAGCCTCCAGTCCAATTAGACAGCAGTTGGCTTCCCCCATAATAGATGTGCTGTTGTTGCACCTGTTAGCTCATTTGGCCTGGCTGGCCCAATTTCAGGCTAGCAGTGTCCACTGTTGTGTATCTCCATTGGTGATTTCTCTCTCTCCCATGAAACTGCATGCAGCATGGCTTTTTCCAGCTTTCTGACAGCCGGTTTACAAAGAGAAGGTTTTCAGCTGATCTCCAGCAGGATTTCTCAGTAACCTTGCAGACCAAGTATGTGGAGTCTTCAGCAATAAGGTCTTACCATCTATTCCTGGTGGGAAACCAGGTGCCTTGGCACTGGCCTGTAATGTTTTGGGGGCATCAGTGACCTCCCTGGCCAACAACCCACTGGAAAGTATCCCATCCCTGGCACTGAAAAATTTCTAGTAACAACCTATGACTTCTGAATGTTCCATTGTCCCAAAAAGTAGGTTTCTATATGACTTATTTATATCCCCTTAGATTTTGATTAGCCCTCCCTCCACCTTTCCTTTACTTATTCTCTTCTCCTGACCTCATTTAGGCCTTTTCACTCCCATTAATCTGTTCTTCTACTTACATATATACAATACCACCCTATTTAGTCCCCCCTCCCTCCTTCCCTTCCTATTCTCTTTATAT
The DNA here is from genome assembly GCF_020740685.1 of Jaculus jaculus. Lineage (NCBI taxonomy): Eukaryota > Metazoa > Chordata > Mammalia > Rodentia > Dipodidae > Jaculus > Jaculus jaculus. The sequence goes on from NC_059110.1 coordinate 89,138,441, forward strand.
CTTCTTCCCAGCTTACTGGCCTCTGCTACTGAGTTTTATTCCTACTCACCCAGAAGTCCAAAAGTCCAGTCACCTGTAGCTATGATCCACATATGAGAGAGAACATGTGATGTTTGGCTTTCTGGGCCTGGCTTACTTCACAAAGTATAATCCTTTCAAGATCCATCCATTTTCCTGAAAATTTCTTCTTCTTCTTCTTTTTAACCACTGAGTAGAACTCCATTGTGCCACATCTTCATTATCCACTCATCAGTTGAGGGACATCTGGGCTAGTTCGATTTCCCAGCTATTGTGAATAGAGTGGCAATAAACATGGTTGAGCAAGTATCTCTAAGGCAGTGAGACGAGTCCTTAGGATATATGCCTAGGAGTGGTATAGTTGGGTCATATGGTAAATCTATTTTTAGCTGTTTTAGGAACCTCCACACTGATTTCCCCAATGGCTGACCAGATTATATTCTGGTGTAAGGGCTTTATTATTTTCTAAATATTTTATTTATTTATTGGAGAGAGAGGCAGATAGAGAGAATGGGAACACCAAGATGTCCAGTCACTGCAAACAAACTCCAGACCCATGTGCTACCTTGTGCATCTATTTTATGTGGGTCCTGGGGAATCTAACCTTGGTCCTTAGGTTTCTCAGTCAAATACCTTAACTACTAAGCCATTTCTCCAGACCTTTTAAAAAAATTTTTATTTATTTATTCATGAGACAGAGAAAGAGAGGGAGAGAGAGAGATAGAAAGAGACACATAGTGACAGAGAGATGAGTACACCAGGGCCTCTAGCCACTGCAACAAACTGCAGATCATGTGCCACATTGTGCATCTGGCTTTACATGGTGTTGCAGTCAGGTTCACATTGCTGGTAGAAATCATACAACCAAGAGCAGCTTGTGGTAAAAATGGTTTATTTTGGCTTACAGGATCGAGGAGGATACTCCATGATGGCAGGGAAAATGATCACATGAGAAGAGGGTGGACATCACCCCCTGGCCAACATAAGGTAGACAACAGCAACAAGAGAGTGTGCCAAACACTGGCAAGGGGAAACTGGCTATAACACCCATAAGCCCACCACCAACAATACACCCACTTCAGGAGGCTTTAATTTCCAATTGCTATCAGCTGGGGAACCTAACATCCAGAACCCCTAAGTTTATGGAGGACACCTGAATCAAACCACCACATTCCACCCCTGGCCCCCATAAACTTACATCCATATATTATATAAAATACAATGCATCAGTCCAAATTTAAAAGTCCCCATAGTTTTTATCAATCCCAATGATATTCAGACATCCCATAGCCCAAGATCTTTTAACTGAGCCATAATACCAAAAATAAATCCCCCCAAAAAACCATAATGGCACAGAATAAACATTCATACTGCAAAAGATGGCATCAGACATAGCAAAGAAATATTCAACCAATTCAAGATTTAAAACAACCAGGGCAAACATCAAGCTCTGTAGCTTTAAGTCCAACAACTCTAGCCAGTGACAAATCTCCAAGTTCGATAATTCTGACCAGCAGTAAGTCTCTGGCATTCCAATCCCACCCCTCCAGCTAGGCTACTCACATTCCTAGAAAACTTCATCAGGGCCAGCAGCTTTCCTTAGCAGCTGTCTCGTGGTCCTGGCAGCTCCACTAGGTCTCCACTATAATTCACGGTTCATCCTCATGACTCCATTGGGTCTCCATGCAGGAGGCATCCAGCAAACCTGCTTCACACTACCCATGGCCATTTCCAACACACAAGACCGCATTGCAAACTCAATGACCCTCTCTTTCCTGCATTTCTTATACTCCACAAGACCAGGTAGGGTGCCAATTTGTTAATTCAGGGGGGAATAAAGCAGACTTTGAAGAACAGGACATTCCTTGAGCACTCAGGCTCCTTCAAAAGAGTCTATCTTCTTCCTGTTGCTCCAAGGCAGGTCATCTGGCCCAATCTCAAAGGTTGTAATCTCTCAATTGCAGGTGAACAAGCAGCAATTTTCCCAAAGTTTTTTTTTTTTTTTTTTTTTTTCTGTGCCATATCCCTCTACTCACATCAGTCCATTTCTATGCAAAGCAACCTGCACAACTTCTCAGGCCATGGGCATAACTGCAAGTTTTTCACACAAACTGCCTCTAGCCCAGTCCAAGCAAATCTCTTTCTTACACTCATAAAGCCAAACCTCATAGTCCATAGTTCTTACTGTATTCAGGTCTTTTAACTATGACCAGAATAGTCCATCAAGCTGTACTTACAGTGCTTCAAGGAGTCTCTTAGGCCAAGGTTTCAAATCCTTTCCCATTCCTCTTGAAAATCAGCTCCAAAAGGCCAAAGCCACACAGTCAGAGATGTCTAGCAGCAATTCCATTCCTCTGTACCACTTTACTGTTACAGTCAGGGTCACATTACTGGTAGAAATCACCCAACCAAGAACAGCTTGTGGGGGAAAAAAAAAGGCTTATTTTGGCTTATAGGTTCGAAGGGAACACTCCATGATGTCAGCGAAAATGATGCCATGAGCAGAGAGTGGACATCACCCCCTGGCCAAGGTGGACAACAGCAATAGGAGAGTATGCCAAACACTAGCATGGGGAAACTGGTATAACACCCATAAGTTTGCCCAAACAATACACTGCTTCCAGGAGGCTTTAATTTCCAGTTGCCATCAGCTGGAGAACCTAACAACATCCAGAACCCCTAAGTTTATGGGGGACACCTGAATCAAACCACCACATATGGGTAATGGAGAATCCAAACCTGGGTCCTCAGGCTTTGAAGGCAAGCACCTTAACTGCTGAGCGATCTCTCCAGCCCACTTTGTTTTTTTTAAATTTATTTATTTTTTTATTATTTATTTGAGAGCGACAAACACAGGTAGAAAGACAGGTAGAGGGAGAGAGAGAGAATGGGCGCGCCAGGGCTTCCAGCCTCTGCAAACGAACTCCAGACGCGTGCGCCCCCTTGTGCATCTGGCTAACGTGGGACCTGGGGAACCGAGCCTCGAACCGGGGTCCTTAGGCTTCACAGGCAAGCGCTTAACCGCTAAGCCATCTCTCCAGCCCTGTTTTTTGAGACAGAATCTCATGTAACGCAGGCTAGCATGGAACTCCTAATCCTCCTGCCTGCATCTCTCCAGTGCCAGAATTGCAGGTATGTGCCACCACGCTTGCTTTAGTAGTTACGGATTTTTTAAAGGTTTATTGACAATTTACATTTTTATTTTATTTTATTTTATTTTTTATTTTTTATTTTTTGGTTTCTCGAGGTAGGGTCTCACTCTAGCACAGGCTGACTGGGATTCGCTATGGAGTCTCACAGTGGCCTCGAACTCACGGCGATCCTCCTACCTCTGCCTCCCAAGTGCTGGGATTAAAGGCGTGCGCCACCATGCCTGGCTTATTGACATTTTAAAATATATATATTTATTTATTTGAGAGCAACAGAGAGAGAAAGAGGCAGAGAAGGAAAGAGAGAATGGGCACACCAGGGCCTCCAGCCACTGCAAATGAACTCCAGATGCATTTGCCACTTTGTGCATCTGGTTTAGGTGGGTCTTGGGGAATCAAGCTTCAAAACAGGGTCCTCAGGCTTCACAGGCAAACGCTTAACCACTAAGCCATCTCTCCAGCCCTGTAGATTTTTTTAAAATTTGCCTAGGGTGGGGTAGGAGCATGCCAGGATTTTGTTGTTGTTTTGTTTTGTTTTTCAAGGTAGGGTCTCACTTTAGCCCAGGCTAACCTGGAATTCACTATGTATGCTCAGGGTGGTCTCTAACTCATGGAGATCCTCCCTCTGCCTCCCTAGTGTTGGGATTAAAGGCGTGCACCACCATGCCAGGCTCAGGATTTTTTTTTTTTTTCCAGGTAGGGTTTCACTCTAGCTCAGGCTGACTAGGACTTCATAAATAGTCTCAGCATAGCTTCGAACTCATGGCAACCTCCTACCTCTGCCTCCCAAGTGCTGAGATTAAAGGCGTGCGCCACCATGCCTGGCTCAGCTCAGGATTTCTTGACACTACAAATGAATGCCTGCTGAACTTCACTTGGGTGGCTGGGGAATTGTACTCTACCCACAGGCTTACAAGCAAGTACTTTTAACCCCTGAGCCATCTCCCTAGCCCCATTTTAGTATTTATTTTTAATACAAATTTCTCCCCCAGATTGCCAAGGAAGATTGATCCCAGAAAGATGTATACTGAGGGCTGGAGAGATGGCTTAGCGGTTAAGCGCTTGTCTGTGAAGCCTAAGGACCCCGGTTCAAGGCTCAATTCCCCAGGACCCACGTTAGCCAGATGCACAAGGGGGCGCAAGCGTCTGGAATTCGTTTGCAGCCGCTGGAGGCCCTGGCGCACCCATTCTCTCTCTCTCTCTCTCTCTCTCTCTCTCCCTCCCTCTTTCTCTCTCAAATAAATAAATAAACAAGGAAAGAAAAAGGTTTTTAAAATAAAATAAAAGATGTATACTGATCATCCTGTGACTTGAAGAACAATTGGTACCTATTTGGGTGTTGATGAGCCAATTTAGAAAACATCAAAAAAGAGAAAAGAGGGCTGCAGAGATTGCTCAGCAGTTGAAGGCACTTGCATGCAAGGCTTGCAGGCCAGGGTTTGATTCCTCAGTGCCCATGTACAGCCAGATGCATAAAGTGGCGCATATGTCTGGATTTTGTGTGCAATGGCAGGAGGCACGGGTGCACCCATTCTCTCTATCTGCGTCCTCCTCTTTCTCTCTACCTCTTTCTCTCAAATAAATAAATCTTTTAAGACAACTTCAGTGGGCCAGGTATGGTGGCACACACCTTTAAATCCCAGCACTCAGGAAGCAGAGGTAGGAGGACTGTCATGAGTTCAAGGCCACCCTGAGACTATGTAATGAATCCCAGGTCAGCCTGGGATAGAGCAAGACTCTACCTCAAACAAAATAAATAAATAATTAGAAAAGAAAAGAAAAGAAAAAGAAAACCTCAAGCAGTTGAAAAGATTGCTCAGTAGTAAAATCAACTTGCCTTGGTTAGATTCCCCAGTACCCAGGTAAAGCCAGATGCACAAAGTGGCACATGCATCTGGAGTTTGTTTGCAGTACCTGGAGCCCCTGGAGCCCCCATTCTCTCTGTCTGTCTGACTTCTATCTCTCTCTGCTTGCAAATAAATATTTTAAAAAGAAGAAGAAGAAAAGAAAACTTCAAAAAGGGCTCTCAGAGTCCTGAGACAATCTCTTAAGGAGTCTGCCAGATGAACAGTAACCAAATGTTTGCAAATCAAGTTAAAACTTCTGTTCCTGCCTTCAAAGTACTGGAATGTGAGCTTCAAAGGAAACTGAAACTTTTCCTTGGACTATTCACATTGTCACATCTGAAGACTAAGTTCATAGAGAGCACACTGGCTAAAGACAGCAGGGAAATAAACACTAATCTTCTCTTTCCATTATTATTGTTTGTAACAGGAAGTACCTAATTTCAGCAGCAATGAGAGGCAAAGCACCTGGAGTCCCATCCTCCTACTTTGTTGGAAGTTCCCTGCCTGCTTCTTCCACACAGAGAGCACTGGTAGACTTCAAAGTCAGACAGAAGTGATGGATACCAATTGGTCTTTGATGCCTAAGAACAGCAGAGCCCTCCATTTGATGGGAATGCAAAGCATTTGTATTTTTTCAACCCTTTCATGTTATCTCTTAGTGCCAACAACAAAAGCTGAAGAGATTGAGGTGGCACACATTAAAATATTTGGAACCAGGAACTTTTCATTTCTTTTTCTATTATTTGTAGCTTCTCTTACTTCACAACCTGAACTGGATAGTAAATTACTTCTGGCACTCAGCCTAGTCAGCTTGCCAAATTTCAACTGGAGCCAGTTTTTACAACTGAGCTAATAAGCCCTGAACATTGGGAGGTAAAGTATAGTGGAAATAATGACATGGTCTTTAACTGCTGGAGCATAGGATGATAAGGTGAGATTCTAATAGATTCTGCTTCTTAAAGTTCTTTTTAAAAATTCTATGAAAATTTCACATTTTTAGGTTGAGTTCAAAGCACATATAAATGGAAAGGGTTTTTTTTATTGTTAAAAAGCAGTTTTGGGTTTTTTTTAATTATGGCTTAAGGCACTACTTTTTGCAAACTCAGAAAGAAGAAAGAAAAAGAGAGAGAGGGAGGGAGGAAGGAAAGGAAGAAGGAAAGGGAAAAAAGAAAAGGAAAATCACGATTATGGCAGGTTGGGTGAACAACCTAAACTACTAAGACTAATTGACATTTTGAAAAAATATGTTCTGGAGACATGGTTCAGCGATTAAGACACTCACCTTCAAAGCCTAATGACCTAGGTTCGATTCTCCAATACCCATGTAAAGCCCTAGGCATAGGGTGGCACATGCTTCTGGAATTTGTTTGCAGTGGCTAGAGGCCCTGCCATTCTCTGTCTGTCTCTCTCCTTCCTGTTTTTCTCTCTTCTTGCAAATAAATATTAAAAAAAGAACAAGGCCAGGTGGTATACACCTTTAATCTAAGCACTTGGGGGACAGAGGTAGGAGGATCACCATGAGTTAAAAAGTACACAGTGAGAATAGTGAATTCCATGTCAGCCTGAACTAGGGTGAGATCCTACCTCAAAAAAAAAAAAAAAAAAACAAAAAAAACAAGCATGGTCAGGCACACCTTTTAATCCCAGCATTTGGAAGGCAGAGGTAGAAGGATCATCTTGAGTTCAAGGCCACCCTGAGACCACATAGTGAATATCAGGCCAAAAAAAAAAAAAAAAAAAAAAGAACTTCTGTCTGTGCTTTAGGTAATGTCATCATCTACTATCCAGTGCTATCCAATTAATTTTTTTTTTAATTTTTTTTTATTTATTTGAGAGTGACAGACAGACAGAAAGAGGCAAAGAGAGAGTGTGCGAATGGGTGCATAAGGGTCCTCTATAAACAAACTCCAGATATATGCGCCACCTTGTGCATCTGGCTTCCTTGGGTACTGGGGAATCGAGCCTTGAACTGGAGTCCTTAGGCTTCACAGGCAAGCACTTAACCACTAAACCATCTCTCCAGCTCCCCCAGTTAATTTTTTTAAGTTTTTTTTTTTTTTTTTTTTCTAGATAGGGTCTCACTCTAGCACAGGCTGACCTGAACTGGCCTCAAATTCACAGTAATCGTCCTACCTCTCCCTCCAAAATACTGGGATTAAAGGCATGCAACCATAACTCCCAGCTTTTAAAAAATATTGTTTATTTATTTATGTATTTGAGAGAGTGTGTGCTTGCCTGCAGAGCCTAAGGACCCAGGTCCTATTCCTAAGTATCAATGTATGCCAGATGCACAAGGTACCACATGCATCTGGAGTATTTTTGCAGTGGCTAGAGGCCCTAGCAAACCCATTCTCTATCTCTCAAATAAAGAAATAGCTGGCTGTGGTATACACACCTTTAATTGCAGCACTTGGGAGGGAGAGGTAGGAGCATCACTATGCTTTCAAGGCCACCCTGAGACCACATAGTGAATTCCAGGTCAGCTTGGGCTAGAGTGAGACCCTAGCTCAAAAAACCACAAGTATGCCAGGTGTGGTGGTATACGCCTTTAATCCCAATACTTGGGAGGCAAACAAAGGTAGGAAGATTGCTGTGAGTTCAAGGCCACCCTAAGACTACATAGTGAATTCTAGGTCAGCCTGGACCAGAGTGAGACGCTACCTCAAAAAAAAGAAAAAAAACATATATACATATATGCATATATATATATATATAAATTTAAATGAATGTATGCATATGGAGTTCCTTTGCTGTTCTGGCAGGCCTATACAATAAATAAATAAGTAAATAAATAAAATTCAAAACATGAGGGAGAGAAAGAGAGGGAGGAAGAGAGGAAGGAGAAAGAGAAAGAGGAGGAGAGAGAGACCTGCTCTGGCTATACTCTTCCCTGTCTCAGTTAATGCCACCTCCATTATCTCAGTTTCTTAGACCAAAAGCATTAGAGCTATCACTGATCTCACATCCAATTCATCAGCAATACTTCGTGCTCTACCAATATGGCTACTCTTTCCCACCACCACTGCTCTTTTACCCTATTCCAAACTCCCACACCTCTAACCCGGGGTATTGCAGTAGAGGTCAACACATCATGCTTTCACTCTGGCACCCTGGAGTCTATTCTTAACACAGCAATCAAAAGCATGTAGATAAAGGTGGAGGGAGGGTTAATCAAAATCTAAGAGGACATAAGTAAGTCATATGGAAACCTACTTTTTTGGACAATGGAACAAAAAGGAGCCATAAATTATTGCCAGAAACTTTTCAGTGCCAGGAATGGGATACCTTCCAGTGAGTTGTTGGCCAGGGAGGTCCCTGATGCCACCAAAACATTACAGGCCATTGCCGAGGTCCTTGGTTTCCCACCAGGAATAGTTGGTAAGACCCTATTGCTGAAGACTCCACATACTTGGGCTGCAAGGTCACTAAGAAATCCTGCTGGAGATCAGCTGAAAACCTTCTCTGGGTAAACCGGCTGTCAGAAAGCTGGAAAAAGCCATGCTGCATGCAGTTTCATGGAAGAGAGAGAAATCACCAGTGGAGATACTCAAAAGTAGACACTGCGAGCCTGAAATTGGGCCAGCCAGGCCAAATGATGCAATGGGTACAATAGTGGCACATCTGTTATGGGGGAAACCAACTGCGGTCTAATTGGACTGGAGGCTCACTCCATGGGAGAGAATACATCCCTGAAACTGAAAACCTAAAACAGGGGTAATCATGAGCCCTAGGGTTATAACGTCTGCAGCTGTCTGGCTAAATGAATATACTATGCTCACCAAACTGCCCAGTAGCACTTCTCTTAATGTTCACACTCATATATTAATGCTGCTCTCACTTTTGGTTAGAGAACCTTCTCTTTTCAGATGGCAGTGACCTTGGGATGACTCAGAAGGCACCGTGGTGCTAAGTGACAGAGTAGTGCTCAGCACGGAAATATCTCAATCACACCTTCCATGATTCAGGGTCCACTGCGGAAGAGGGGACGGGAAGAATGTAAGAGCCAAAGGAAGGGTAGGACTCCTTACAATGTGCTCCCTCCAGACATAAAATGGCCTGGATATCCATGACCTCACAGTGCCTGACACTACCTACACAAGACCATCATAATAGGAGGAAAATATCATGACATCAAAATAAAAGAGAGACTGATTGAGATGGGGAGGGGATATGATGGAGAGTGGAATTTCAAAGGGGAAAGTGGGGGGAGGGAGAGAATTACCATGGTATGTTGTTTACAATTATGGAAGTTGTCAATAACAAAATAAGTCAGACCAGGCTAAAGAGATGGCTCAGAGGTTAAGGCACTTTCTGCAAAGCCAACCGACCTTGGCAAGTTGGGTTGCCCAGTGCCCAGGTAAAGCTACATGCACTGTATGGTGCATGCATCTGGATTTGTTTGCAGTAGTTGGAGGCCATGGTGTATCTAGTCTTTTTCTCTCTCTCTGTGCAAATAAATAAATAAAAATTAGCCAGGCATGGTGGTGCAGGCCTTTAATACCAGCACTCAGGAGGCAGGATCTCCATGAGTTCAAGGCCACCCTGAGACTACATATTGAATTCCAGGTCAGCCTGAGCTAGAGTGAGACCCTATCTCAAAAAGAAAAAATATTAATTAACTAATTAAAAATTTAAAAATTAGGGCTGGAGAGATGGCTTAGCGGTTAAGCGCTTGCCTGTGAAGCCTAAGGACCTGGTTCGAGGCTCTGTTCCCCAGGTCCCACGTTAGCCAGATGCACAAGGAGGCACACGCATCTGGAGTTCGTTTGCAGAGGCTGGAAGCCCTGGCGCGCCCATTCTCTCTCTCTCCCTCTATCGGTCTTTCTGTGTCTGTCGCTCTCAAATAAATAAATAAATAAAAAGAAAAATTTAAAAAAAATTAAAAATTAGATATATTTAAAAGTTGGGCATGGTGACACATGCCTATAATCCCAGCTCTCAGGAGGAAGATGTAGGAGGATCACCTTGAGTTCAAGGCCATCCTGAGATTACATAGCCAGACTGGGCTAGAGCAAGATCCTACTTCAATCCCCGCAACAAAAATAAATAAATAAATAAATTTTAAAGAGCCATACTTGCACAGGAAGGATTGGTTTAGCAGTCAAGCACTTGCCCATGATGCCTAAGGACCCAGTTCACGGCTCTATTCCCCAGTACCCACGTAAACCAGATACACAAGGTGGCACATTATCTGGAGTTTGTTTGCAGTGGCTGGAGGCCCTGGTGTGCCCATTCTGTCTTGCTCTCTCTGCCTCTTTCTCTTTCTGTCTGTCTATCATCTCAAATAAATAAATAAAAGTAAACCAAAAAATTTTATTTAAAAAAGAACCATACTTATTGGCATACCTCCACCCAATGCAAAAAAAAAAAAAAAAAGAAAGAAAGAAAAGAAAAGAAAAAAGAAAGAAAGAAAGAAAGGGGGGAGGCTGCAGAAATGGCTCAGGGGTAAGATGCTTGCCTTCAAAGCCAGATGACCCAGGTTTGATTACCCAGCAGTACTAATGTAAAGCCAGATGCACAGAGTGGCATCTCTCTATCCAAATAATAATAATAATAACAATAATAATAATTAAAGCTGGGAGTGGTGGTGCACACTTTTAATTCAGTACTTGGGAGGCAGAGGTAGGAGAATCACTGAGAGTTCAAGGCCACGCTGAGACTACATAGTGAATTCCAGGTCAGCCTGAGCCAGAGTGAGTAGCTACCTCGAAAAAAAAAAGAGAGCAGCTAGAGAGATGGCTTAATGGTTAAGGCACTCATCTGTGAAGCCTAAGGACCCAGGTTCAGTTTCCTAGAATGCATGAGAGCCAACTACACAAGGTGGTTCATGTATCTGGAATTTCTATCCACTGGCTAGAGGCCCTGGCACACCCACTCTCTCTATCTGCTTCTTTCTCTGTGTCCTTTTTCTCTCTGTCTGTCAAATAAATAAATTTAAAACAAAGGAAGGGAGGAAGGACAAGCCAGGTGTAGTGTCACATGACTCTAATTCCAGCAATTAGGAGGCAGAGGTAGGAGGACTGCAGTGTGTTTGAGGCCAGCCTGAGACTACACAGTGAACTCCAACTCAGGCTGGGCTAGTGTTAGTGGAGACTTTGCCTGAAAAAAAAAAGGAGGGCTGGAGAGATGGTTTAACTGCTAAAGTGCTTGCCTGCAAAGCCTAAGGACCCAGGTTTGATTCTCCAGAACCCAGAATCCGCATAATCTAGATGTGGTGGCTAGAGGCCCTTGCATGGCCATCCTCTCTCCCTCATACACACACACACACACACACACACACACACACACACACATATTTATTTATTGTAACAAGGGCTGAAGACACGGCTTAGCAGTTAAGGCATTTGCTTGCAAAGCCAAATGACCCAGGTTTGATTCCCCAGGAACCACATAAGCCAGATGCACAAAGTGGTGCATGCGTCTGGAGTTCATTTACAGCAGTTTAAGGCCCTGGCGTGCCCATTCTCTCCTCTCTCTCTCTGTGTCAAATAAATAAAATTAAATATTAAAAAAAGTTTAAAGCCTGGTGTGGTGGCGTACACCTTTAGACCCAGTACTCAGGAGGCAGAGGTAGAAGGATCACTAAGAGTTCGAGGCCACCCTGACACAACATAGTGAAGTCCAGGTTGGTCTGAGCTAGAGTGAGAGCCTACCTCAAAAAAAAAAAAAAAAAAAAAATTCCCTCCAATTCTCTCTCTGTCTTTCTGATATATATATATATATATATAGAATAGGGTTGGAGAGATGGCTTATGCAATTAAGGCACTTGCCTATGAAGCCTAAGGAGCCAAATTCCATTCCCCAGTACCCACGTAAGCTAGATGCACAAGGTGGTGCATACATCTGGAGTTCATTTGCAATGGTTAGAGGACCTGGTGTGCCCATTCTTTTTTTCCTCTATCTGCACGCATTTTCTTACTCTGTCTCTGACCCTCTCAAATAAATAGATAAAATATTTTAAAAAATAGAGTGAACAATAAAGACTAAAATGGTGATAGAAGAGCATTCACAATCAAACTTCAGTTCAAATCTCAGCTCATCATCTTTTCAGATTTACCTTAAGGTGAAATATACTCTAACTTAACTTGTTATTGACATGTCACAGCCAATTATCTCAGCTTTTCTTTTAGACACTCTTGTTTCTAAACACCATAGAAATTTCTGCCTAAAGGGACTTGTTATTCATTTTTTTTGTGTGTGAACAACACTTTTGTGAGATGAAATAAAATACTCATATAATAATGTCCTTCTGGAAAAGTCTGTCCCTTTTTCTCTCCCATCCCACCCTAAGCCTCCACAACCTGGGAACTGTCCAGGTACAAATTAACATTTTAAAAGACCTCAAGTTGTTCACACAAGAAGCTCTATTATTGGTCTCTTTATAGCTTTGGTCTGCTCAAAAACCCACATTCAAATTGGATCACATCCACTCTAGTCATTCAGCACACAGGTATTGTGGACAAGAGGCCGCTTTTTGGCTACAAACACCCTTATTCATTTAAAATATCTTCATTCATAGGGTTCAATGAACAGCCACTTTGTGCCCATCACAGGCTCTGACAAACCACTTTGCCTACCTTGTCATTAATTCTTAAGCAGTTGTATGTGTTACCCTCATTTACCAGATACACAAACCAGGCTCCAAAGAATGAAGTTATTTGACCAAGATCACATAGCTAGTAAGTGACAGCTTACTGGAAAATCTAGTGTTTCTGGTAACTAAAGGTGACTATTGATTCTTTGTTGTTGATGATGATGTTTTTTTGAGGTGGGGTCTCGCTGTAGCCCAGGTGACCTGCAATTCACTATGTAGTCTAAGGCTGACCTCGAACCCACAGCGATCCTCCTACCTGTCTAGGATTAAAGGTATGTGCCACCACACCTGGCTCTCCTTTTATCTCATTCCTGGGTATACTTCCCTGCTCCAGTTGAATGCTCCATCAAGTACACTTCCTTTAGGGATAAAACAGATTTCTCTCACTTGTCCTCACACTGGGAGTAGCTGGCCCAGGCTGAGTCACCCACCACCCCAGCGTTGGTACCTGCACCCAACTGAGCTACCGCCTTCCACCTCAGGGCAGATCCTTCTTCAAGAAGGGTCAGAGACTGAGGGTGGTGGTCAGGGTGAGGCCCAGGGTAGGGAAGAGAGATCCAAGCCTGATGGTGGTTGCAGGAGGGGTAAATCTGCGACAGCGCTCCAGATTTGAAGGGAGGATGAGGGTGAGGCCGTAAGTGAGGTATAGAGATCTGAGTCTGAGGGTGAGGGTGGGGGCAAGACCTGAGGTGTGCAACAGGGAGCCAAGCTTGAGGTGAATGAGGATGGGGACAAGATCCATGGTGGAGCAGAGAGATCCAGGTCTGAGGTGAGGATGGGGTGAGACCCGAGGTGGGGAGACACTTCCAGGACTGAGGTGAGGATGGGTGAGCCCTGAGGTTGTAGAAACTTCCAGGACTGAGGTGAGTGAGGCTGCGGTCCGAGGTGAGGGCTGAGGAGGCGGTGGGTGGGAGTCTTGGGCGCGTCTGGGGGCGGTAGGCGGGTCAGGGTCCTCAGGTGGTAGTAGCTCGCTCCCCCTCCCCTCCGAGCCCCGCGGTGCAGTTTCCTGCCAGCCCTGCACAGGCGGCGGCTGTCCAGGAGAGGGCGCTCCTGGGCCTTTCCTCCAGCCTGGGCCTCCGAGTGGCCGGGGCAGCGGCGCAAATGCGCAGCCTTTGGTCCGCAGCACGACCCGCCACTCTTTCCCGGTGGAAGCAGGTCCAGGTCGCCGCTGCGGGCCGGGCCGGGTCCCCGAGGGAAAGGTGGCACTACTCGTCCCTGCCTCCACAGTGGGTACGAGTGACCAAACCACATCCTTCCTCCCAAGCAAAACCTCTCCAGCAATGCCCTTCACGCTCCCCTCTGACTCCTGTGTACACCAGGCGTCCAAGAGTTGAGGATTTTTTTTTTTTTTTTTTTTTTTTTTTTTGCTTTTATGAAGTGGAGGGGAATCCGTTTCCATTAACTGTGATACCCCTGATTGGTCTCTGACCAACTCGGGTTCCACACTCATCTTCCTGCATCCTCTCTAAACTATCAATACAAGCGTGTGCTAAATCCTTTCTTTCTTTCCTCATCTTATTTATTTATTTATTTATTTATTTATTTATTTATTTATTTATTTATTTATTTTTGAGGTAGGGCTTCACTCTAGCTCAGGTTTTTGTTTTGTTTTTGGTTAAGTCAATTTTTTTGGTTTTTCGAGGTAGGGTCTCACTCTAGCTCAGGCTGACCTGGAATTCACTATGGAGACTCAGGGTGGCCTTGAACTCTCGGTGATCCTCCTACCTTTGCCTCCCAGAGTGCTGGGATTAAAAATGTGCACCACCACACCGACTTAAAAATTGACTTAAACGCTGGGTGTGGTGACTCATGCCTTTAATCCCAGCACTTGGGAGGCAGAGGTAGGAGGATCACCGAGAGTTCAAGCCCACCCTGAGTCTGCATAGTGAATTCCAGGTCAGCCTGGGCCAGAGTGAGAGGACTACCTTAAGAAAATTAAATTAAATTTATTAGAAAGAAAGAAGCAGCTAGATGATAGATAGATAGTTAGATAGATAGATACTCCGTGGCTTCCAGCCACTGCAAACGAACTACAGGCACACGTGGCTGGCTTATTTGGATGTTGGGGACTCAAAACTGGCTACTTAGCCTTCCAAGGCATCTTTCCAACCCACAAATTTCCAATTTTTTTTTCAAGTTAGGGTCTTGCTCTAGCCCAGGCTAACCAGGAATTAGTCCCAGGCTGGCCTGGAACTCACAATAGTCTTCCTCCCTCAATGTCTGGAGTGCTAGGATTAAAGGTGTGTGCCACCAGGCCTGGCCCCATTTCCTCCTTTGTATAGTTTTCCCTGGGATCAATTAGTATCATAATTTTTGATTTATTAGCTTTTCTATGTACTCATTTAATTCCCTCATGCTCTGCCAGGACTGTAAATCTTCATTTTTCCAACCATATCAGGATGTGTGTGTGTGTGTCCACACATGTGTGTAGTGTGTGTGTATCTGCATCTATTTCCCCTCGGAAATATCCTTCCTAGTCTAATCTAAAATGTTGCACACTAAGCTAGCTTCACAGCTGTTGTTCTGGGATTTCCCTTCATCATCAGTTGGGACTTGACCCCTTGTGCGAGTCCCTTGTGTCTTGAATCCTGTGTTTGTTTTGCTCTCTTATTTTGGTAGAACATATTCTCTAGTATCTTTCTCAGAAGCTGTATATAGAAAGTAACATATTTTTGCAGGGTGTGATGGCACATGCCTTTAATCCCAGCACTAGGGACACAGAGTTAGGAGGGAGACAGAGTTAGGAGGGAGGATTACCGTAAATTCAAGGGCACCCTGAGAGTAAATAGTGAATTCCAGGTCAGCCTGATCTAGACTGAGACTCTTCCTTGAAAAACAAAAACAAAACAAAGCAAACAAAGAAGTAACATCTTTTTTTTTTTAAATATATATATATATATATATATTTTTTTTTTTTTGAGAGAGAGAAAGAGAGAGAGGGTGAGAATGGGCATGCCAGGGCCTCCAGCCACTGCAAACAAACTCCAGATGCATGCGTCACCTTACGCAGCTGGCTTATGTGGGTGCTAGAATCAAACCTGGATCCTTTGGCTTTGCAGGCAAGTACCTTAACCACTAAGCCAACTTTCTAGCCCCAAAAGTAACATCTTTTTGACTTTTTTTTTTTTTTTTTTTTTTTTGAGGTAGGGTCTCATTCTAGCCCAGGCTGAACAGGAATTCCCTATTTAGTTTCAAGGTGGCCTCAAATTCACAGCCATCCTCCTACCTCTGCCTCCCAAGTGCAGTGACTAAAGCCGTGTGCCACCACGCCCAGCTATACAATTTTTTTGTTTGTTTGTTTTGTTGTTTGTTTTTTAGTGTCTCACTTTAGCTCAGACTGACCTCGAATTCACTATGTAGTCTTAGGGTGCACCCATTCTCTCTCTGTAACTATCAAATAAATAAATAAAAATAAACAAAATTTTAAAAAATGAGTCAAGTGTGGTGGTGAAGCTTTTAGTCCCAGCACTCGGGAGGCAGAGGTAGGAGGATCTCCGTGAGTTCCAGGCCACTCTGAGACTACATAGTGAATACCAGTTCAACCTGGGCTACAGTGAGACCTACCTCAAAAAAACAAAAGATATTTATTTATTTATTTGTTTATTTATGTGGGGGGGGAGGGCATGGTGGCACATCCCTTGAATCCTAGCATTTGGGAGGCAGAGGTAGAAAGAGCATCATGAGGAGTACAAGGCCACCCTGAGACTACAGAGTGAATTTCAAGCCAGTCCGTGCTGGAGTGAGACCCTACCTTGAAAAATCAAGATAAATAAATAAGTAAATAAAAAATGAGCTCACCTAGGCATGGTGCTGCACACCTTTAATCCCAGCATTTGGGAGGCAGAGCGCTGTGAGTTTGAGGCCACCTGAGACTACATAGTGAATTCCAGGTCAGCCTGGACTAGAGTGAAACCCTACCTTGAAAACCAAACCAAACCAAAACAAAACAACAACAACAAAAAAAAAAGAAAACAAAAGAAAGAGCCAGTGTGATGGTGTATGTCTATATAACCCCAAGGTTAATCCAGGATATGGAAACAGCAGAAATTCAAAATTATCTTTGGCTATATAGTGAGTTTGAGTCCATCTTAGGCTACATAAGACCTTGTCTCAAAAAAGCAACAACAAAGCTGGGCTTGATGGCGCACATCTTTAATCCCAGCACTCGGGAGGCAGAGGTAAGGGGACTGCTGTGAGTTCAAGGCCAGCCTGGAACTATACAATGAATTTCAGCTCAGCCTGGTCTAGAGTGAGACCCTTACCTCATAAAAAACAAAAAAAAAACAAACAAAAAAAAAAAAGCAACAGCAAAAGCTGGGCATGAATCAAGGAATAAAGTGTTTGCACAACCGGGAGGACTTGTGTTCGGATCCTGAGTGTGCACATAAATAAATGCTGGGTAGGGTTGGCAGGCCTCCTGCAGTCTCAGCACTCAGGTTGCAGAGGCAGAGCAACCCCAGGGCAAGCTGGCTATCAAGACTAGCAGAACGCATGAGCTCTGGATTCAAGGGAGAGAGCCTGCGTCAGTAAAAATGGTAGATAGCAATCAAAGAAAGCACCAAACATTAACCTCTGGACTCCACACGTGCACACACACACACACACACACACACACACACATGTTATCAAGGAAAACACTAAACAGTAACCTCTGGTCTCTACATACACACACATGTGCATGCTCAATTGCACACCTGTATTCCCACATACATGCATGCACGCCACACACACACACAAAAAAAAAAAAAAGAAAGAAAGGAAAGAAAAGAAAAGATAAACCAGACAACACAAAATACTGAGACATGGGCAAGTTAAAATGCTTAAAATCGCGGGGCTTGGTTGTGCATGCCTTTAAAAACAGCACTCCAGAGGCAGAGGTAGGAGGATTGCTGTGAGTTTGAGGCCAGCCTGAGACTACATAGTGAATTCCAGGTCAGCGTGGGCTAGCGTGAGACCCTATCTCAGAAAACCAAAAGGTAAACAAACAACAACAACAAAAAAGATTTCATAGCATATTTCCAATCACTACAGGGTTAGATGAAAATCTCTCTTGGGCGGCTTGTTTTCCCTCTGGTTATTAGTGTCAAGTTTCTTCTTATCCCAGGGGTTCTAACTATGGCTTACTCCTGTCCTTATTATATCTAGTTAACTCTGGACACACACACACACACACACACACACACACTCACTCAGGATTATGAAAACTACAACAGTGAACATCCCCTGGTCCTTATGTATTTCTTTTCTTAAATATTTTATTTAACACACAGAGAGAGGGAGGCAGATAGAGAAAGAGAGAATGGCATGCCAGGGCCTCTAGCCACTGCAAACAAACTCCAGATACTTGAGCCCCCTTGTGCATCTGCCTTATTTGGGTCCTGGGGAATCAAACCTGGGTCCTTTGGTTTATCAGGCAAGCACTTAAGCCACTAGGCCATCTCTCCAGCCCATGTATTTCTTTCCTAGACAAAAGAAGCACAAATAAGCCAGGCATGGTAGTGGTGCCCTCCTATAATCCCAGCAGTGGGAAGGCTGAGGCAGGAGGGTTAGCTTGAGTTTGAGGTCTACATGGGCTAGAGTGAGATCTTGCTGCAAAGCACAACAAAACACAACATTGTAAAAAATGAGTAAATCTTTACCTTTGTTTTTAAGTTCCACATAGGAAAGTTCCACATTGGAAAGTAGAAAACTGATCCTTCATACTACCACCCGTGTTTTTATTTGTTTGTTTGTTTTGTTTTGTATATTACCTTCCATTAGGCAAGTCATTGCTATTTTTACCACTGGAAGGCTTTTTTTTTTTTTTTTTTTTTTTTTTTGGTTTTTCAAGGTAGAGTCTCACTCTAACCCAGGCTGACCTGGAATTCACTATGTAGTCTCAGATGGCCTCGAACTCATGGGAATCCTCCTACTTCTCCTGTCCAAGTGCTGGGATTAAATACATGTGCCACCACACCCAGCTTGTTGGAAATTGAATTTGATTATAGTTTTCTTAGAACATACCACAAATATAACTGTTTAGCTGATTCAAAGCGTAACAATTTTTTGTTTTGTTTTGTTTTTTCCAGGTAGGATCTTGCTGTAGCCTAGGCTGACCTGGAATTCACTATGTCTTCTCAAGGTGGCCTTGAATTTATTACAATTCTCCTACCTCTGCCTCTGGAGTGTTAAAGGCATGCAACACCATACCCAGCTTAGTTAAAAAGTTTTGTTTTGTTTTTTTGAGGTAGGGTTTTGATCTAGTCCAGAGTGACCTGGAACTCAATATATAGTCTCAGTGTGGCATCAAACTCATGGTAATCCTCCTTACCTCTGCCTTCCATTTGCTGAAATTAAAGGCATGCACCATCATACCCGGCTTAGTTAATTTTTTTTTAAAATTTTTTATTTATTTGAGAACAACAGACACAGAGAGAAAGACAGATAGAGGGAGAAAGAGAGAATGGGCGCGCCAAGGCTTCACAGCCTCTGCAAACGAACTCCAGATGCGTGCACCCCCTTGTGTATCTGGCTAACGTGGGACCTGGGGAACCGAGCCTCGAACCGGGGTCCTTAGGCTTCACAGGCAAGCGCTTAACCGCTAAGCCATCTCTCCAGCCCCCCGGCTTAGTTAATTTTTGATACATTGACACATGCAATTATACTGATGACTGATTTGTGTATCAGAGGCAATATGTACTTGCATTTCTTTTATTTTAGTGTTTTTATTTATTTGACACAAAGAGGCCTAGAGAAAGAGAGAGTATGGGTGTGCCAGGGCCTCGTGCCACTGCAAACGAGCTTCAGACTCCTGTACTGCTTTGTGTATTTGGCTTTACATGGGCATACTTGAGAACTGATACTGGGCCATCAGGCATTGCAAGCTAGTGCCCGCCGCACTTACATTTCTTTTTTTTTTTTTTTTTTTTTTTTTTTTTTTTTTTTTTTGGTTTTTCGAGGTAGGGTCTCACTCTGGTCCAGGCTGACCTGGAATTCACTCTGTCATCTCAGGGTGGCCTTGAACTCATGGCAATCCTCCTACCTCTGCCTCCCAAGTGCTGGGATTAAAGGCGTGCGCCACCACGCCCAGCTTTACATTTCTTTATCCTAGAATCAGTACAACATCTTCTATCTCCACAACTCTGCACTTTTGTAGTGTGATGGTCAAGCATGAGGCTTTAAGTGTTGTCCTGTTTGGATTAGAATCTCAATTCCACTAATGAACTTGTGCAAGTTATTTTACCACTTTTTTGTTATTAATAAAGTGGAGATAAGCTGGGCATGGTGGCAAATGCCTTTAATTTCAGTACTTGGGAGGCAAATGTAAGAGAATCACCATGAGTTCGAGGCCACCCTGATACTACATAGTGAATTTCAGGTCAGCCTGAGGTCCAGTGAAACCCTACCTCGAAAAAACAATAAATAAATAAGGTGGAGATAATAGTCTCTAGCAGGGTATGCTGGCTCACAACTTTAATCCCAGGAAGCAGAGGAAAGAGGATTGCTGTGAGTTCAAGGTCACTCCCTGAGACTACAGAAAAAAAGTTTCTAGGCTGAATATGCCTTTAATCCTAGCACACAGGAGGCAAAGGTAGGAGGATTGTCTTGAGTTTGAGGCCACCCCGAGACTACAGAGTGAATTCCAGGTCAGCCTGGACTAGATCAAAACCCTACCCAGGTCAGCCTGGGATAGAAAGACCCTATCTTGAGAAATAAACAAAAATAATAAATAAATACAGATCTGGAGAAATGGCTAAGTGGTTAAGGTGATTGCCTTATAAGCCTAAAGATCCAGGTTCAATTTCCCAGCCATGTAAGGCCAGATGCACAAGGTGGCACATGCCTCTGGAGTTTATTTGTATTAGCTGGAGGTCATGACACACCTATTCTCTAGCTGCCTCTTTCTGTCTCCCTCTCTCAAAAAAAAAAAAAAAATATATATATATAGATAGATAGATAGATAGATAGATAGATAGATAGAAATAAAATGTATTTTTTTTTAATTTTTAACTTCTTTTTATTTTTTCTTCCAAATTTTTATTAACAACTTCCATGATTATAAAAAATACCCCATGGTAATACCCTCCCTCCCCCTACTTTCCCCTTTGAAACTCCATTTTCCATCATATCCCCTCCTCTTTTCAATCCAGACTTTTATTTTGATGTCATGATCTTTTCCTCCTATTATGATGGTCTTGTGTAGGTAGTGTCAGGCCCTGTGAGGTCACGGATATCCAGGCTGTTTTGTGTCTGGGGGGAGCACGTTGTAAGGAGTCCTACCCTTCCTTTGGCTCTTAGATTCTTTCCGTCACTTCCGCGATAGACACTGAGCCTTGGAAGGTGTGATAGAGATATTGCAGTATTGAGCACTCTGGTCACTTCTTTCAAGCACCATGATGCCTTCTGAGTCATCACAAGGTCACTGCCATCTGAAAAGAGAAGATTCTCTACCAAAAGTGAGAGTAGGATTAATATAAGGGTATGGACATTAAGAGAAGTGCTTATTGGGCAGTTTGATAAGCATAGTATATACATTTAGCCAGACAGCAGCAGAGGTTATACCCCTAGGGCTCATGATTAGCCCTGTGGTAGGTTTTCAGTATCAAGGATGTATTCCCTCTCATGGAGTGGGCCTCCGGTCAAATTAGAGGGCAGTTGGTTTCCACCGTGACAGACGTGCCACTATTGCACTGGTTGGCTCATTTGACCTGGCTGACAAATGCCAAATCTTATATTAAATGTATCAATTATAAACCTCATTTTCTTTTCTTTTTAAAATTTATTTAAGCTAGAGACAGAAAGAGAGAGAGAATGGGCATGCCAGGGACTTTAACTGCTGCAAATGAACTCCAGATGCATGTGCCACCTGTGCATCTAGCTTACATGGGTCCTGGAGAATGAACCTGGGTCCTTTGGGTTTGCAGGCAAGCACCTTGACCACTAAGCCTTCTTTCCAGCCACTTTCCTTTAATATTTTTTTTATTTTCCTACCTCCCTCCATCCCTCCACCCAATAATAATTATTATTTTGAGGTAGGGTCTCACTCTAGCCCAAGTTGACCTGGGATTCACTCTGTAGTGTCAGGGTGGCCTTGAACTCACAGTGATTCTCCTACCTCTGCCTCCTAAGTGCTGAGATCAAAGGCATGTGCCAACACACCAAGCTTCCTTATCATATATATATATATATATATATATATATATATATATATATATATATATGTAATTTATTTTTTCTGGTTTTCCAAGGTAGGGTCTCACTCTAGCTCAGGCTGATCTGGAATTCACTATGTAGTCTCAGGGTGGCCTCGAACTCTCAGCAATCCTCCTACCTCTGCCTCTCAAGTGCTGGGATTAAAGGTGTGCGCCACCACACCTAGCTATATAATTTATGTTGAGAGAGAGACAGAGGCAGCGTGGGAGAGAGAATGGGTATGTCAGGGCGTTCAGCTACTGTGAACAAACTTCAGGCATGTGCCCCCTTGTGTGCATGTGAGAATCACTGTGTATCTGGTTAGGTAGGACCTGGAGATTTGAACATGATTTCTTAGGCTTAGCAGCCAAGCAAGCGCCTTAATTGCTAAGCCATCTCTCCACTTCTTTTCTTTTTGAGGCAGGTCTCACTTTTGCAGAAACTGACCTGGAACTCATACAGTAACCCAAGCTTGACTTGGACTCTGATTCTCCTAGATGAGATTAAAGATGTGTACTCACAATGAGTAATATCTCTATCACACCTCCCAAGGCTCAGGGTCTAATATGGAAGAGGTGGCGGAAAGAATGTAAGAGCCAAAGGAAGGGTAGGACTCCTTACAACGTTCTCCCCCAGACACAGAATGGCCTGGATATCCATGACCTCACAGTGCCTGACACTACCTACACAAGACCATCATAAGAGGAGGAAAAGACCATGACATCAAAATAAAAGAGAGACTGATTGAGATGGGGAGGGGATATGATGGAGAATGGAATTTCAAAGGGGAAAGTGGGGGGGGGGGTAGGGAGGGTATAGGGTATTACCATGGCATACTTTTTATACTCATGGAAAATGTTAATAAAAATTGAGAAAAATAAAGATTATGCTGCACCTAGAAAAAAAAAAAAAGATGTGTACTCACCACCCCAGCTACAGCTCACTTCCTTTTTTTTTTTTTTTCCTGATTTTTCGAGGTAGGGTCTCACTCTGTTGAATTCACTATGTTGTCTCAGGGTGGCTTCAAAAATCATGGTAATCCTCTTACCTCTGTCTCCTGTGTGATGGGATTAAAAACATACACCACCACCTCTGGCAACTTTGTTTTGTTTTGTTTAGAGCTCACTTTTTCTTTTTTTTTTTTTCCATTTATTTATTTATTTATTTATTTATTTATTTATTTGAGGGTGACAGAGAGTGAGGCAGATAGAGACAGAGAGAAAGAGAGGGAGGGAGAATAGGTGTGCCAGGGCTTCTGGCCACTGCAAATGAACTCCAGACGTATGCGCCTCCTTGTGCATCTGGCTAACGTGGGTCCTGAGTATCGAGCCTCGAACTGGGGTCCTTAGGCTTCATAGGCAAGGACTTAACTGTTAAGCCATCTTCTCCAGCCCTTCTTTTCTTTTTTAAAAAATATATTTTATTTTTATTTATTTACTTGACAGAGAGAAAGAGGGAGAGAGAGAGAATAGGCACTCCAGGGCCTCTAGCCACTACAAATGAACTCCAGATGCATATTCCACCTTGTGCATCTGGCTTACGTGGGTCCTGGGGAATCAAACCTAGGTCCTTTGCTTTGCCGTCAAATGCCTTAACCACTAAGATATCCCTCCAGCCGCTCACTTTCTTTTTATTTATTTACTTATTTGAGAGACAGAGACAGAGAGAGATTGAGAGAGAGAGAGTGGGCATGCCAGGGCCTCCAGCCACTACAAATGAACTCCAGACCCAAGTGCCACCTTGTGCATATGGTTTACAGGAGTCTTGGGGAATCAAAGCAAGGTCCTTTGGTTTTACAGGCAACCACCTTAACTGCTAAGCCATCCCTCCAGCTTACTTTTTTTTTTTCTTTTCAAATTTTTTTTTTTCCTTATCAAATGTGATTTTATTGTTAAAAAAGCAACAGTAATCAGTTTTGAATTACATACAATTCTTTGTATATAGTATATTTTCTAAAGAATTTGTAAATAAAATAAAATAATAAAGACTTCCTCATTAAAAAAACTTATCTTGTTATTGTGATTAGATATAAATTACTATATCATGTGTTTGTAGTTACTTGGGAATACATTACAACCTATAAAAAGATCACCCATTTTTTGTAATAACACAATTTTGAAAAATAAAATTTCTATTGATATTTTAGTTTTTCTTGAAATTGAGATTTTAAATTTGAGCAATAATCCTTGCTTGTAGTCCTTGTTATGCTGTTGAGGAAGTTAAAGGAGAAACTCCCAAACATACGATGGCAGCTGACCTTACATGTGAAAATATAACATAGGTTTTATCTGACAGAGAGCCACATGTTACTGATGGTTTCAGATTCCCATTTTTTTTTATGAGTTTACTTGTTTATTTATTTATTTATTTATTTATTTTTTTAAATTTTTATTAACATTTTCCATGATTATAAAATATATCCCATGGTAATTCCCTCCCTCCCCACCCACACACTTTCCCATTTGAAATTCCATTCTCAATCATATTACCTCCCCATTACAATCATTGTAATTACATATATACAATATCAACCTATTAAGTATCCTCCTCCCTTCCTTTCTCCACCCTTTATGTCTCCTTTTTAACTTACTGGCCTCTGCTACTAAGTATTTTCATTCTCACACAGAAGCCCAGTCATCTGTAGCTAGGATCCCCATATGAGAGAGAACATGTGGCGCTTGGCTTTCTGGGCCTGGGTTACCTGACTTAGTATAATACTTTCCAGGTCCATCCATTTTTCTGCAAATTTCATAACTTCATTTTTCTTTACCGCTGAGTAGAACTCCATTGTATAAATGTACCACATCTTCATTATCCACTCATCTGTTGAGGGACATCTAGGCTGGTTCCATTTCCCAGCTATTATAAATTGAGCAGCAATAAACATGGTTGAGCACGTACTTCTAAGGAAATGAGATGAGTCCTTTGGATATATGCCTAGGAGTGATATAGCTGGGTCATATGGTAGATCAATCTCTAGCTGCTTTAGGAACCTCCACACTGTTTTCCACAATGACTGGACCAGATTGCATTCCCACCAGCAGTGCAGAAGGGTTCCTTTTTTTCCACATCCCCGCCAACATTTATGATCATTTGTTTTCATGATGGTGGCCAATCTGACAGGAGTGAGATGGAATCTCAATGTAGTTTTAATCTGCATTTCCCTGATGACTAGTGACGTAGAACATTTTTTTAGGTGCTTATATGCCATTCGTATTTCTTCCTTTGAGAACTCTCTATTTAGCTCCTTAGCCCATTTTTTGATTGGCTTGTTTGATTCCTTATTAGTTAACTTTTTGAGTTCTTTGTATATCCTAGATATTAATCCTCTATCAGATATATAGCTGGCGAAGATTTTTTCCCATTCTGTAGGTTGCCTCTTTGCTTTTTTCACTGTGTCCTTTGCGGTGCAAAATCTTTGTAATTTCATTAGGTCCCAGTGGTTAATCTGTGGTTTTATTGCCTGAGCAATTGGGGTTGTATTCAGAAAGTCTTTGCCAAGACCAATATGTTGAAGGGTTTCCCCTACTTTTTCCTCTAGCAGTTTCAAAGTTTCCGGTCTGATGTTAAGGTCTTTAATCCATTTGGACTTAATTCTTGTGCATGGCGAGAGAGAAGAATCTATTTTCATCCTTCTGCAGATATTTATCCAGTTTTCAAAACACCATTTGCTGAAGAGGCTGTCTCTTCTCCAATGAGTATTTTTGGCATTTTTATCGAATATCAGGTGGCTATAGCTACTTGGGCTTACATCTGGGTCCTCTATTCTGTTCCACTGATCTACATGTCTGTTTTTGTGCCAGTACCATGCTGTTTTTGTTACTATGGCTCTGTAGTATAGGTTAAAATCAGGTATGGTGATACCACCAGCCTGTTTTTTGTTGCTCAGTATTATTTTAGATATTCGAGGTTTTTTGTGATTCCAAATGAATTTTTGGATTGTTTTTTCTATTTCCATGAAGAAAGCCTTTGGAATTTTGATAGGGATTGCATTAAATGTGTAGATTGCTTTAGGTAAGATTGCCATTTTCACGATATTGATTCTTCCAAGCCAGGAACAAGGGATGTTTCTCCACTTTCTAGTGTCTTCTGCAATTTCTCGCTTGAGTGTTTTAAAGTTCTCATTGTAGAGATTCTTTACTTCCTTGGTTAGGTTTATTCCAAGGTATTTTATTTTTTTTGATGCAATTGTGAATGGGAGTGATTCTCTGATTTCATCCTCTGTGTGTTTGTTGTTAGCATATATGAAGGCTACTGATTTCTGTGTATTTATTTTGTATCCTGCTACATTGCTGTAGGTTTTGATCAGCTCTAACAGCTTGCTAGTAGAGTCTTTAGGGTCCTTTATGTATAGAATCATGTCATCTGCAAATAATGATAACTTGATTTCTTCCTTTCCAATTTGTATCCCTTTTATGTGTGTCTCTTGCCTTATTGCTATGGCTAAGACTTCCAAAACTATATTAAATAGAAGTGGGGACAGTGGACACCCTTGTCTTGTTCCTGATTTTAGTGGAAAAGCTTCCAGTTTTTCCCCATTTAGTAATATGTTGGCTGTAGGCTTGTCATAAATAGCCTTTATTATATTGAGATATGTTCCTTCTATTCCCAGTCTCTGTAGGACTTTTATCATGAAGGGATGTTGGATTTTGTCAAATGCTTTCTCTGCATCTAATGAGATGATCATGTGATTTTTGTCCTTCAACCCATTTATGTAATGTATTACATTTATAGATTTGCGTATGTTGAACCATCCCTGCATCTCTGGGATAAAGCCTACTTGGTCAGGGTGAATGATCTTTTTGATATACTCTTGTATTCTGTTTGCCAATATTTTGTTGAGAATTTTTGCATCTATGTTCATGAGGGAGATTGGTCTGTAATTTTCTTTTTTTGTTCTATCTTTGCCTGGTTTTGGTATCAGGGTGATGCTGGCCTCATAGAAGGAGTTTGGTAGGATTCCTTCTTTTTCTATTTCCTGGAAAAGCTTAAGAAGCAATGGTGTTAGCTCTTCCTTAAAAGTCTGGTAAAATTCAGCAGTGAATCCATCTGGGCCTGGGCTTTTTTTAGTTGGGAGATTATTGATAACTGCTCGGATCTCCGTGTTTGTTATAGGTCTATTTAAGTGATTAATCTCATTTTGATTTAATTTAGGTAGGTCATATAGATCAAGGAAATCATCCATTTCTTTCAGATTTTCATACTTTGTGGAGTATATGCTTTTATAGTATGTCCCTATAATTTTTTGAATTTCTCTGGAATCTGTTGTGATGTTACCTTGTTCATCTCTGATTTTATTAATTTGTGTCTCTTCTCTCTTTCTTTTGGTCAGATTTGCTAAGGGTTTATCAATCTTGTTTATCCTTTCAAAGAACCAACTCTTTGTTTCATTAATTCTTTGGATTGTTCTTTTTGTTTCTATTTCATTAATTTCTGCCCTAATCTTTATTATTTCTTCCCGTCTACTACTTTTTGGTTTGCCTTGTTCTTCTTTTTCCAAGGCTTTTCAAATTTTTTTTTATTAACAACTTCCATGATTATAAAAAAATATCTCATGGGCCGGGCCTGGTGGTGCACACCTTTAATCCCAGCACTCGGGGGGCAGAGGTAGGAGGATCGCTATGAGTTCAAGGCCACCCTGAGACTACAGAGTGAATTCCAAGTCAGCCTGGGCTAGAGTGAGACCCTACCTCAGAAAAAAAAAAAAAAAATCCCATGGTAATACCCTCCCTCCCCCCACTTTCCCCTTTGAAACTCCATTCTCCCCATCTCAATCAGTCTCTCTTTTATTTTGATGTCATGATCTTTTCCTCCTATTATGATGGTCTTGTGTAGGTAGTGTCAGGCCCTGTGAGGTCATGGATATCCAGGCCATTTTGTGTCTGGGGGGAGCACGTTGTAAGGAGTCCTACCCTTCCTTTGGCTCTTACATTCTTTCTGCCACCTCTTTCGCAATAGATCCTGAGCCTTAGAAGGTGAGATAAGAGATATTGCAGTATTGAGCACTCCGGTCACTTCTTTCCAGCACCATGATGCCTTCTGAGTCATCCCAAGGTCACTGCCATCTGAAAAGAGAAGCTTCTCTACCAAAAGTGGGAGTAGCGTTAATATAAGTGTATGAACATTAAGAGAAGTGCTTACTGGGCAGTTTGATAAGCATAGCATATATATTTAGCCAGACAGCAGCAGATGTTGCACCCCTAAGGCTCATATCTACCCCTGTTTTAAGTTTTCAGTATCAGGAATGTATTCACTCCCATGGAGCGGGCCTCCAGTCCAATTAGAGGACAGTTGGTTTCCACCGTGACAGGTGTGCCACTATTGTACCAGTTGTCCAGCTCACTTTCTTAAGAAGCAAATGTTGTGATAAAAGTAGTATTCAAGGGCTAGAGTGATGGCTTAGCAGTTAAGGCACTTGCCTCTAGAGCCCATTGACCCAAATTCTTTTCCCTAGTACCCATGTAAGCCAGATATACAAGATGGCACATGCGTCTGGAGCTCATTTGCAGTGGCTAGAGATGCTGGCGAGCTGATTCTCTATCTGCCTTTCTCTTTCTCTCAAATAACTACTTAAAAAAAATCTAAGTGGGGGGAGGGAAGGTATTACCATGGGATATTTTTTATAATCATGGAAGTTGCTAATAAAAAAAAAATTGAAGCCTGGCATGGTGGTGCATGCCTTTAATCCCAGCACTTGGGAGGCAGAGGATGGAGGATCAAGACCACCCTGACACTACATAGTGAATTCCAGGTCAGCCTGAACTAGAGTGAGACCCTACCTGAAAAACCAAAAAAAAAAAAAAAAAAAAAAGAAAGAAAGAAAGAAAGAAAATCAGTACTTAAGTTAAACAACTACAAATATAACTACTTTTACTCATTTTTATGAGAGAGAGAGAGAATTGGGATTCCAGGGCTTCAGCCTCTGCTATCCAACTCTAGACCCTTATGCTACCTGGTGGGCATGTGGGACCTTCACCTTGTGCTTGCCTCACCTTTGTCTAGCTTAGTGGAATCTGGAGAGTCAAACATGGGTCCTTAGGCTTCAGGCAAGCTCCTTATCTACTAAGCCATTTCTCCAACCCCAAATATAACTACTTTTATAAGCAAAAATAACACTTTCAAAGATATTTATTTATTTTTGTTTTTTCTGAGGTAGATTCTCACTCTAACCCAGGCTGACCTGGAATTCACTATGGAGTTTCAGGGTGGTATCCAACTCACAGCGGTCCTCCTACCTCTGTCTTCCAAGTGCTGGGACTAAAGGTGTGTGCCACCACTCCCAGCCAAAGATACTTATTTTGTAAACAGTTTTGTAGTTGGAAATTGCTGTTGAGAGTATAAACATGATTCTTCCTGTAGAATGGGATTTTGAGAAATGTTTCTTTTTAATGTCTTTTCTTTTCTTTTTTTCAAGGTAGGGTCTTGATCTAGTCCAGGCTGACCTGAAATTTACCAAGTAGTCTCAGGCTGGCTTTGAACTCTCAGAGATCCTCCTACCTCTGTCTCTGAGATTAAGTTTATGCCACCATGCCTGTGCTTCTTTTTCATGTAAATAAAATCACAGAGCTGGGATTTGAACTGGAAGTATATCATTGTTGGAGAATTTAAATCCAAGTCTTTTTTCTTTTGGCTTTTTGAGGTAGGGTCTCACTTTAGCCCAGACTGACTAGGCATTTACTGTTGTTTCAGGCTGATCTGCAATTTAGAGTGATCATCTCTGCCTTACAAGTGCTGGGCCAAATTTTCGAAAGTATCAGCTCAAGTATAAACCAGCCTGTACACCAAAATACTCAAAGCGGGCATATACATCAATCTTTTTAAGAGAGATGGGCAAAACATAGAGTCCCTTTTAATCCCACCCCCCCTCACCCCCACCCCGCGACGTAGGGTCTTGCTCTAGCCAGGCTGACCTGGAATTATGTAGTACCAGGCTGGCCTTGAACTCACACAGATCCTCCTACCTCCGGAGTGCTGGGATTAAAGGTGTGCATCACTACACCTGGTTTAAGTATTTTTTAAAAATATTATTTATTTATTTGATAGGGAGAGACAGACAGAGGGAGGGAGAGACATTGAGAATGGGCGCGCCAGGGCCTCCAGCCACTGCAAACAAACTCCAGATACATGCGCCACCTTGTGTATGTGCCTTACGTGGGTTCTGGGGAATGGAACCTGGGTCCTTTGGTCCTTTGGCTTTGCAGGCAAACGCCTTAACTGCTAAGCCATCTCTCTCCTGCCTTTAAGTTTTTTTTTTTTTTTTTTAAAACAGCAAAATGAATAATTCTTAAGAACAGTGTCCGCACGTGGAATTACCCATTCCGTCTGGGGCAGCCACCACTTCCCTCAGCCTCCCAGAACCCACACAAAATGACTTTGCGTTCTTTCTTTCCCAGGGGGACGCCCGCGACCATCGCAGTCATCCCTGGGGGTGGAGGAGCCCGGACGCGTGGGGCGGCTGCCGCCCGGGGCTGCGCGGGCGGGATGCGGCTACGGGTGTCTCGGGGCACGTGGTGGCCAGGGGACAGGATCCTCGGCCCGGGCGCCCCTCCGCTGAGCGGCGACCCTGACTGTGAGGACGCTAACCCCCAGGCGGGCCCCTTGAAGAGAAGAAGATCCCGAAGGGATCTCAGTTCTCGTAACAGATTTCCCCCCCTGACACCCCGTTTCTCAGGGGTTCTGTACCCTCCCACTCCCTCCCCAGCCGGGTTGGGGGGCGGTGACTGACGACGTTCGGGAGGCGAGAAACGGCTTCTTAAGTCGGCTTGGCTAGGTCCTTCTCTGCCCACAATGCACCGGGGCCAGCAGGAAGGCCGCTCCGACCCCTAATTTTCCCGCGAATTCAGTTCAAAGAGGCGTCCGGGGCCCGCGATCGGCAGCGCGCACGGGCCAACCAAGCCGCGGCCTGGGCTAGAAGCGCCTCCGGCGTGACTGACGGGGGGACTCCGCTGGCCAACGGGCTGGGCGGCCCGGGCGGCGCGCGCTCCCGCCGGCCAATCAGAGCGCCGGGCGGGGAAGTGGGCGGGGCGAGGCCAGGGTAGGGTGAGCGGCCCTCCGAAGCGGAGCCGGGGCTCCTAAGGAGACACTTTTTTTTTTTTTCCTCCCTCCTTTCCCTCCTCTCCTCCTCCCTTCCCTTCCCCTCTCCTTCCCCTCTCTCTCCTCCTTCCCCCCCTCGGTCCGCCGGAGCCTGACTTGGGGGCCGAGCGGGCGGTTGGCGTCGCTCCGAGGCGCTCACTCTGTCCGGGGCCGCCCGGCGGGTTCGCTTGGCGGGGAGGGGAGGAGGCAGGAACCGCGATGGCGCCTCAGAAGCACGGCGGTGGGGGAGGGGGCGGCTCGGGGCCCAGCGCGGGGTCCGGGGGAGGAGGCGGCGGCGGCTTCGGGGGTTCGGCGGCGGCGGCGGCGGCGGTGGCGGCGGCGGCGGCGGCGGCGGCGACGACGGCTTCGGGCGGCAAATCCGGCGGCGGCGGCTGTGGAGGCGGCGGCAGTTACTCGGCCTCCTCCTCGTCCTCCTCCTCGTCCGCGGCGGCGGCGGCGGGGGCCGCCGTGTTACCGGTGAAGAAGCCGAAAATGGAGCACGTCCAGGCTGACCACGAACTCTTCCTGCAGGCCTTTGAGAGTGAGTGTGCGTGCGTGCGGGGAGAGGCTTGGAGGGCTGCGTCGCCCACTCGTCGGCATTCGCGGACGGGACACTCCGGTGTGGGGGGCCCTTCCTCCGGTCCCCGAGGCTCTCCAAGCCGGCGGAGGGGAGGTCTCGGTGGTGGGTGGGGGATGTCCCCGCTCCTGCGATCCCGGCTCCGCGGGGCCTGTGGACGAGGGGCATCGGGGGCTCTCGGGGCGCTTCTGGACGTCGGTGAGGTTCGCGCGTGGAGGGGGGTCACGTTCAGAGCTGGGTTAAGGCGTGTGCGGGGGGGACCCGTCAGAGCCCGGGTCGACTTCTTGTTTTCTTTCTTGTCTCTCTGGACTCCACAAGTACCGGGGTTCCGCTTGCAGATTTCAAGGGGGACTAGATAAAGCCTTTGAAGGGACGAGTGTAAATTTAAGTCCGACACATTGACATCAGTCCGAAATGCCTTCGCTCGAACTTGGGCTGTGTGTGAACATGGCACCTTTTGATGATGCTTTTTAGTACCTTTCAAACCTTAACCGCCCATTTCATGGATACGGAGACTGAGACAGACTGGGCAAGCATCGGCTTTCCGGAGGTGACCGCGGAGTTTTGCCCTCATTTCAAAACAGTTTTTTTCAAATCCCAATTTCTGTTTCCGGGGATGCTTGGAAGGCGAAACTGACTCATTTGGAGATAGAAGCAAGGTGTCTGGAAACAAACAATGGAATTTATACATATCATTACGACTACAAATAATCTAAACTGTGTTTTAATGAATGTTACACCCTGATGATTTTGTTTATTAGCTTTATGTATGGATGTAAGATGTAATTTGGTTACTCTTCTAAAGCCAAGTTTCCTATGGAAACTTGAATAAACAGCTTTACCTCCGAACGTGTTTATTTACATTATTACTGGAGCATATGTTATAGGCATGGTATCAGCTGTGCTTGGAAGGACATAATACATTGTCTGATAACCTTTCATTTTCATTAGTGCTTTATGAAATTCTAATTGGAATTCAACCGAGGAATTTCAGTTTTTATTGAAACGTTAAACTTCAGAAATTCAGCTATTGCTTAATATACGTTCAAAAATCTGAAAAGCCTTCCATTGGAAATAGAGAGTTCTGATGGGCATTCGCAAGAGTAAACATGCTTCCTTGTATCTCTAATAGATCTGCTTTTAGTTTAATTTGAAACTAAACTGAAGATTAAGTGGAAATTTAAAACTTTCTAAATGTCATGAGAAAAATAAATCCAGGAAGGTTTTAACTATTTGATTTTTGATAAGTCCACCTGGGAGAAGTCAGTTGTTATTAAGTGCTGGGTCTGATTTTTCTTTCGGACTGATTTGTTTCTAGGAAATGCTTTATGCTAGATGCTTTAATGTAGTCATTCATAATTAGTTTCTTTTGATACTGCTTAAATAAATGTGATGCTAATAGTTCTTTAGTATCACTGGCATCTGAATATTTATATTTTCAACATTAGGTCCTTAAAAGTGAAATTTTAATCTGCTATAAGCATTACAAAGATTGTTTTGGGAACCTGTCAATGTTGTAAAAATGTGTGTTGGTGACAGTATTTACATATTGAGGTGATATTTACATTGAGCTAAATGCTTAAAAAGTTCATTGAGGATTGTATAACTTTTAGCATATCTGTATTGGAATGACTGAGAAATGGTTTTATTCCATTTTGATTGGCTATTAATTTTTTTTAATGACCAGTTAAGAAAAATTTTCATCTTGTTTGGCATCATTAAATAGTTATTTTATAGAAATTCAGCTACTTTTTAGAAGGATATAGACTGTGAACATTTAAGTTAGTTAATTGATTGAATTTAATTACTGTTCTTTCATTCTCCATGATCACTGTGGCTATCTTAAAGGTTTAAGAACAAGGTTGTAGAGCTTATGTTTAAACTATATAGATGAACTTTGCAAATGTATGACACAGACTGAATGTTCTTTAGTAATTACTGTGTTTACTAATTTTCTTGATGTAAATATTTAGTATACTATTTCCATTACAGGTGATTGCTTTATATTGATTGTGGTATGGGCTGGGCTGGGTTAATAATTTTTTGATAAGTTATAATTACAGTTAGGTAATGTTTGAATTTTGTTTCTTCTTACCTAGAACCAACACAGATCTATAGATTTCTTCGAACTCGAAATCTCATAGCAGTAAGTAGTCAATGAAATTTGTAAATAACACTTCATTGTTAAAACTTCCATCTGTGTTTAATTTTAATATATTTAAATTTTTTTATAGCCAATATTTTTGCACAGAACTCTTACTTACATGTCTCATCGAAACTCCAGAACAAACATCAAAAGGTACATTTTATGAATCTTTTTCAAACTGATGTAACACAAGTTTTGTTTGTGGGTGGGCAAGGGCTTCTAAAGTGGGAGTTGCTGGTAGTTTTGTCTAAGGGTTCTAATTAAAGATTTAAATATTAAAACTGAAAAAGCAGCTAGTTGAATTTGCTATAATGTTTTGTTTGTATGTTTTTTGAGGTAGAGTCTCACGCTAACCCAGGCTGACCTGGAATTCACTATGTAGTCACAGGGTGGCCTTGAACTCCCGGCAATCCTCCTACCTCTGCCTCCTGAGTGCTGGGATTAAAGGCGTGCACTACCATGCCTGGCCAAGTTTGCTATAATTTTTGTTTTGTTTTGTTTTTTGTTTTCCAAGGTAGGGTCTCACTCTAACTCAGGCTGTCCTGGAATTCACTATGGAGTCTCAGGGTGGCCTCGAACTCATGGTGATCTTCCTACCTCTGCCTCCCAAGTGCTGGGATTAAAGGCATGCGCTGCCACACCCGGCAAATTTGCTGTAATTTTTAAGAGTATCATTTTTGTAAACCCACTTTGTTAATAGTTATTAGTCTTTTACTGTAATAGAAATGATTTAGTAGTGAAGGGAAATGGATTTTCATGATTAATGTTTTATTTTTTATTTTACTTTTTATGATTAATGTTTTTGCTCAAGTTTAGTAGAAGTCTAGGATTTAAATAATTAAATAAAATTAGCTTCTATAGTAATTGGTTCAAAAATTCTTTTTTGAAAAAATCTTTGCTGGTATTATTAAAGGGGAAGTATTTTGAGGTCAGTTGGATGATGTTCTTAAAACAAAAATTTGGGTACTGGGGAGATGACTCACAGGATTAAAGTGCTTGCCACCCAAGTAGGAGGACCTGAGTAAGGGTCCCCAGCACCTATGTAAAAATGCCAGGCATGGCAATGTATGTCTGTAATTCCCAAGGCTGGAGAGGTGGGGAGACAGGAGGATTCTTAGGGCTTGTTGGCTAGCTAGATTAGCCAAAATGAGCTGTGGATTCATTGGTGGGTCTTGTCTCAAAACAGTAAGATGGTAGCCCACACCTTTAATCCCCAGCATTTGGGAGATAGAGGGAGTATTGCTATGAGTTTGAGGCTAGCCTTTACTACAGAGTGAGTTATAAGTCAGTCTGGGCAAGCAAGAGACCCTACCTGAAAAAAATATATATATAAGGTGGAGATCTGCTGAGGGGGGACACACATTGTTGACCTTTGGTTGCCATACACACACAAAACAACAAATGATATCTTAATCATCCGGTCTTGAAGTATGGAGATGGGGTACAGAGAATATTTTTGCTCTGATATTTAATACTTAAACACATGTAATACTGGAAAGCAAAATTATTTTATTGAACACGTGAACAAGTTTAATTTTTTTGTTTTATTTTTTATGTATTTATTTGAGAGCGACAGAGAGACAGAGAAAGAGGCAGATAGAGAGTGGGCATGCCAGGGCCTCTAGTCACTGCAAATGAACTCCAAAAGCATGCGCCCCCTTGTGCATTTGGCTAACGTGGGTCCTGGGGAAATCTAGCCTCGAACTGGGGTCCTTAGGCTTCACAGGAAAGGGCCTTAACCGCTAAGCCATCTCTCCAGCCCAATTATTTCATTTTTAAAATTAAAATCATGCGTTAGGGATGGAGAGATGGCTTAGCGGTTAAGGCCCTTTCCTGTGAAGCCTAAGGACCCATGTTTGACTTCAGGTTCCATGTAAGTCAGACCCACAAGGTAACACAAGCATGCAAGGTTGTACATGTGCAAAAGGTGATGCATGGGTCTACAGTTTGATTTAGTAGCTGAAGTCCCTGGCACACCATTTTATACTGTCTCTCTCTCTCTCTCTTGCTCTCTGGTATTAAAAAAAAAAAAAAAAAAAAAAGGCCAGTCTATTGGGCTTGCCCTAAAAAAAATGATTATTTTTTAAAAATATTTTTTGTTTATTTTTATTTATTTGATAGCGATAGACAAAATGGCAGATAGAGAATACATGCACCAGGGCCTCCAGCCACTGCAAACAGACTTCAGATGCATGTGTGCCACCTTGTGCATCTGGCTTACATGGGTCCTGGGGAATTGAGCCTCGAACCGGGGTCCTTAGGCTTCGCAGGCAAATGCTTAACTGCTAAGCCATCTCTCCAGCCCAAGTTTTTATTTTTTATGAGAGAGGGAGACAATTGGCATGCCAGGGCCTCTAGTCACTACAATCAAACTCCAGATGCATGTGCTACCTTTTGTACATATGTGACCTTGCGTATGTGTCACCTTGTACATCTGGCTTACTTGGGATTTGATAATAGAACATGGGTCCTTAGGCTTCGCAGGCAAGTGCCTTAACCACTAAACTATCTCTTTATCCCAAAGATATATATATATATATTTTAAGGTAGGGCCTCGCGCTAGCCCAGGCTGACCTGGAATTCACTATGCAGTCTTGGATGGCCTTGAATTCTCTGTGCTCCCCTACCCCTGCCTCCTGAGTGCTAGAATTAAAGGTGTGTTCCACCATGCCTGGCTATAAAGCTGGTTTGTTTGTTTTTTTAAAGCTTGGGTTAATCTGTAAGTAGATTGAAAGTATATGTTTGAAATTTGGAGCAAGGTTTGGTGACACATGCGTTTAATTTCAGCACATACAGAGATAGGAGGATCCCCTAGAGTTTGGGGACAGCCAAGGACTACAAAGTGAGAGTTCCAAGTTAGTCTGGTATAGAGTGAGACCCTACCTCAAAAAAAGAAAACAAATAAAAAGTGCTGGAGAGGTGGCTTAGCAGCTAAGGTACTTACCTGCGAAGCCTAAGAACCCAGGTTCGATTCCCCAGCATCAATGTAAGGCAGATGTACAAGGTGGTGCATGGGACTGGAGTTCCTTTGCAGTGGCTGGAGGCCCTTGTGTGCCCATTCTCTCTCTTTCTCTAACTACTTGCCTGCTCCCCTCTCTCTCACAAAA
This sequence comes from Jaculus jaculus, assembly GCF_020740685.1. Classification (NCBI taxonomy): domain Eukaryota; kingdom Metazoa; phylum Chordata; class Mammalia; order Rodentia; family Dipodidae; genus Jaculus; species Jaculus jaculus. The sequence goes on from NC_059110.1 coordinate 89,175,122, forward strand.
TAAGTAAACAAATATTTAAAAAAAAATTTTTTTTTTTAATATTTTTATTTATTTATTTGAGAGCGACAGACAGAGAGAGAAAGACAGGTAGAGGGAAAGAGAGAGAATGGGCGCGCCAGGGCTTCCAGCCACTGCAACTGAACTCCAGACGCGTGCGCCCCCTTGTGCATCTGGCTAACGTGGGACCTGGGGAACCGCGCCTCGAACCGGGGTCCTTAGGCTTCACAGGCAAGCGCTTAACCGCTAAGCCATCTCTCCAGCCCAAAAAAAATTTTTTTTTTAAATTTAATTTTATTTGCAAGTAGAGAGGAGACAGAGGGAGATTGGGTGCACCAGGGTCTCTAGCCTTTAATCCCAGCACTTGGGAGCAGCACTCGGGAGGCAGAGGCAGAAGGATCGCCATGAGTTCAAGGCCTCCCTGAGACTACATAGTGAATTCCAGGTCAGCCTGGGCCAGAGAGAGGCCCTACCTCGAAAAACCAAAGAAAAAAAGATGATGGTGATGATAAAAGAAAACGAAAGCTTTAAGTTCAAGATTACGGAAATTTCTTAGCAATTAAAGGCCCTGTGCGCCACCACACCCAGCTAAAATATTTTTTTAAAAGATAAAAGAAGTCCAGTGTGAAGCTGGGTGTGGTGGCGCACGCCTTTAATCCCAGCACTCGGGAGATAGAGGCAGGAGGATCGCCATGAGTTCGAGGCCACCCTGATACTACATAGTGAATTCCAGGTCAGCCTGGGCCAGAGAGAAACCCTACCTCGAAAAACCAAAAAAAGAGAAGAAGAAGAAGATAAAAGAAAACAAAAACGTTAAGTTCAAGATTAGGAAAATTGCTTAGCAATTAAAGGCCCTACCTTGCAAAGTCTTAAGTTCACAATTTTCCTGTTTATTTGTCTCATTGTAAAGTGTTATCTCCTAATAAGAGTACTAAGGACTCATGTTCTACTCTCCAGGTCCCACGTAAGCCAGATGTACAGTGACACAAGTGCGGAAGGTCACATATGTACATAAGGGGCGCATACATCTGGAGTTCAGTTGCAGTGGCTTGAAGGCTATGGAATGCCAGTTCTATCTTGCTCACTCTCTTGCTCTCTTGTATGGGGTGGGGCAGGCCAGTCTGTTGGGATTGCCTCAAAAAATAAAGTAGAAAATGGTTTTCTAGTTATTGCCTTTTGGATTTTAATCATTGAATTTAGAAGCAGTTTGGTAGCCAAAGAAGTTTAAAATTCACTTTACCTTATTTTTTTTTTGTTTCGTTTTTTTGAGATAGGGTCTCGCTGTAGCTCGCACTGACCTGGAATTCACTATGTGGTCTCAGGGTGACCTTGAGCTCACATCCTCCTACCTCTGCTCCTGAGTGCTGGGATTAAAGACGTGCGCCACCACACCCAGCCATTTACCTTACTTCTACAAAAATACATAGTAGCCAGAATACATACATAGTGCCAGGATCATAGGTGTTTACCACCATGACTGGTTTTGTGCAGTACTAGGGTTCAAACCAAGGGCTTCATGAATGCGTTATATGCACTCAACCAAATGAGCAACATTTTCAGCCCCAGCAAAAGACCTATAATAAACTATGGCACAACTCTTTAAGAACATTTTATAGCCAGGTGTGGTGGCTCACACCTTTAATCCCAGCATTCAGGAGGCAGAGGTAGGAGTATTGCCACAAGTTCTAGGCCACCCTGAGACTACATAGTAAATTCCAGGGCAGCGTGAACTAGAGTGAAACCCTGCATTGAAAAAGAAACCAAAAAATCTTATTTATTTGGGAGAGAGAAAAAGGGGAAGAGACAAATAGAATGGGTGCTCCAGGGACTCCAACCACTGTGAAATAACTCCAGATGCATGCACCACCTTGTGTTACCTGGCTTACAATAGGTCCTTAGCCTTTGCAGACAAGTGCCTTCACTGCTAAGTCATCTCTCTAGCCTCTGATTTTGGAAGTCAGGGTTTTTGGTTGTGTTCTTTTTCTTCTTCTTCTTTTTTTTTTGGTCTGCTTTTTTGTTTTTTCGAGATAGGGTCTTACTCCAGTCCAGGCTGACCTGGCATTCATTATGTATTCTCAGGGTGGCCTTGAACTTAGGGTGATCCTCTTACCTTTCCCTGCTAAGTGCTGGTATTAAAAGCAATTGCCACCATGCCAAGCAAGAATACCAATTTTTTTTTCTTTGCTTTTAGAGGTTTTTATTGTTGTCTTTAAATAAGAATACCAATTTTTATGTGACAGTGTTAATGCATATTTATTAGGTTGCTTAATGGAACTATGATTATTTCAGAATACATGTAAATTGTACTCTTTTGGCTCAAAATAGGTGCTTAAATACCTCCAAAAATAAGGTACTATTATAAAACTATATTCTTTCAGTAATTACTGCCCTTCAGACATTTATAATCTAATAGGAGAAAGACTTTTGCTTGTCAAATACTTAATGATTTATTTATTTATTTATTTGAGAGCGACAGACAGAGAGAGAAAGACAGATAGAGGAGAGAGAGAGAATGGGCGCGCCAGGGCTTCCAGCCTCTGCAAACGAACTCCAGACGCGTACGCCCCCTTGTGCATCTGGATAACGTGGGACCTGGGGAACCGAGCCTCGAACCGGGGTCCTTAGGCTTCACAGGCAAGCGCCTAACCGCTAAGCCATCTCTCCAGCCCTTTGTCAAATACTTTAAAAGCAAATACTATGGGGTAAGAAGAATCACTCTGTTTTAGAAATAAGGTTTCATGAAATATAAGATAGGATGTGAAGATGTGTTTGTTAAGTTGTCTTAATATCATTCACTGTTATGGCTAACCATCTATAGTTTATCTTAAAATAATCAAAATCAAATTTCTGGCTTACCTATTGAGGTAAAAACTGTGTTTTTCCTAGTTGAGAAGTGATTATGTTCTTTATCTGTTTCTTCCAGGAAAACATTTAAAGTTGATGATATGTTATCAAAAGTAGAGAAAATGAGAGGAGAACAAGAATCTCATAGGTAAGACAATCTGTCAGTTTATATAAGTAATCCACTTGAGGGTAAAGAAAAAATTCCAGTGTTCACTTCCCTAGCAATCACATCAGTATTGTCAGTAGTTAGAAGCACCTTACATTTAATTGGCCCAGGACTTTACATAGATTAGGTGTTAACTTCAGTAGTATCTCTGGTAGAGAATTCTCAAGCCTCAACTTGAACTCTTCTAATGTTGGGGAACTCACTGTTTTGTAAGATTGTGTTCACCATTGTTTATCTCTATTACCAATTGCTCATATTGTACGCTGTCATTTTGGTGGTGTTCGAGGTAAAGTCTCACTCTTGTCCAGGCTGACCTAGAATTTACTATGTCGTCTCAGGTTGACCTCGAACTCACAGTGATCCTCTTACCTTGCCTCCTGTGTGCTGGGGTTAAAGGCATGTGCCACCTTACCTGGCATAACACAGCTATCATTTTGAATCAAGTTCTGTCTTCTGAAATTGGTCTTAATCCCACTATCTCCCCTAAGGAGTAGAAAGAGAAAACTCATTAATGGTATACTTAATACATGTGCTAGATGCTTCAGTATCCTATGTCTTCTGACATAGTTTTATATTTAACATGTTTCTCAACTTTTAAAAGTTGACCCTTTCAGCATAATGTACTTACTTTGCAGTTTTCTTAAATTTTTTTATTTATAGCCCACTGTGGTGGCATATATTCTTAATCCCAGCACTCAGGAGACTAAGGTAGGAGGATCACCATGAGTTTGAGGCCACCCTTAGAATACATAGTGAATTCCAGGTCAACCTGGACTAGAGTGAAACCCTACCTCAAAAAAAAAAAAAAAAAAAGTATAAGCCAGGTGTGGTGGTGCATGCCTTTAATCCCAGCACTTGGAAAGCAGAGGTAGGAGGATCACCTCCAGTTTAAGACCACCCTGAGACTACCAAGTGAATTCCAGGTCAGTCTGGGCTAGAGCGAGACCCTGCCTCTAAAAATCAAAACAAAATAAAGTTATTTATTTATTTGAGAAAGAGCACACAAGAAGGAAGTAGATAGAGAGTGGGTGTGCCAGGGTCTCTAGCTGCTGCAAAAGAACTCCAGACACAGGTGTCACCTTGTGCATCTGGCTTATGTAGGTTCTAGGGAATCAAACCTGCGATCTTTGGCTTTGCAGGCAAGTGCCTTAACTGCTATGCCATGTTCAGCCCTATTTTGAGTTTTAAGTAGGTATGGTGGCTCATGCCTTCGATCTCAATACTTGGGCTTGGAAGGCTGAGATAGGAGGGTGGCCATGAGTTCAGATAAATAGCCAGAACTAACTACTATCTATCTTACAATATGCTTCTGTCTATTCTTTTGTTGTTTGTTTTTGTTTTTGTTTTTTGAGGTAGGGTCTCACTCTAGCCCAGGTTGACCTGGAATTCACTAGGTAGTCTCAAGGTGGCCTCAAACTCACGGCGATCCTCCTACCTCTGCCTCCCGAGTGCTGTGACTAAAGGTATGGGCCACCACACCCGGCTTGAGTCTGCTTTTGAACAATATTATTGGAGGATAAAACCCAGCCTGAAAGGCTTTGCAAGCAAGCACCTTTAACCTCTGAGCCATTTTCCCCAACACTCCTCCTCCCCAGAACATTTAAAAAAATGAAATGAAAAAGTTACCACAATGTTGTTGTTTTTTTTTTTTTTTTTGTAAAATTTTTGTTTGGGGGATAGGGTTTCACTTGGTATACATAGTGTAGCCTTGAACTTTTCCCCCAAGGTAGGGTTTTGCTCTAGACCAGGCTGACTTGGAATTCACTGTATAGCCTTAGGGTTGCCTTGAACTCCTACCTCTGCCTACTAAAAGGTGGGATTAAAGTAAAGGCCTTAAACTCTTGATCCTCCCACCTTTCTGTCCAAGTGCTGGGAAGATAGGCATATGACACCATATGTAGCTATTCCAGAAATATCAGATCATATCTTTGTAGTTTAGATAGAATATAAACTTAATGATTTTTTTTTTTTTTTTTTTTTGGTTGTTGAGTTTTTGAGTTTTTGAGGTTGGGTTTCACTCTAGTCCATGGTGACCTGGAATTCACTCTCTATTCTCAGTGTGGCCTTCAACTCATGGTGATCCTGCTACCTCTGCCTCCTGAGTACTGGGATTAAAGGTGTGCACCACCATGCCTGACATTAATGATTTATGTTTAAAATTAATAAATTTGAGAAACAAAGAAGTGAATATGGGCATGCCAGGATCTCTTTCTTGCCACTCTAAATGAACTTCAGATGTACATGCCACATTGTATATTTGCCTTTGAGTACTAGGGAATGGAATATTGAATCCTGGCCCAGCAGGCTTTCCAAGCAAGTACCCTTAACTATGGAGCCATTTTCTTAGTTCCCATTTCTGATTTTTTATTTATTTTTTGAGCCAAGCCCAACAGGCTGCCTTTATTTCTTTCTTTTTTTAGTTTTTCGAAGGTAGAGTTTCCTAGCCCAGCAGACCTGGAATTTGTCTCAGGGTTGCCTCAAACTTACAGCAATTCTCCTACTTCTGCCTCCCAAGCGCTGGGATTAAAGGCATCTGCCACCATGCCCGGCCTTTTTGTTTTTTGAGGGAAGTGGGGGGGTTGTGGTAGGGTCTCACTCTAGTCCATGCTGACCTGGAATTCCCTGTGTAGTCTCAGAGTGGACTTGAACTCATTGATCCTCCAACCTCTGCCTCCCGAGTGCTGAGATTAAAGCTATGCCCCACCACTCCCTGTACCTTTTTTTTTTTAATGGTAGAGAGAGAGAGAGAATTGACATGCTAGGGTCTCCAGCCATTGCACTTGAATTCCACATGTGTGTGCCCTCTTGTGTGCATGTATGACCTTGTGCACTTATGTCACTGCGTGTCTGGCTTACATGGGACCTGGAGAGTAGAACATGAGTCTTTAGGCTTCGCAGGAAGCACCTTAACTACTAAGCCATCTCTCCCAGCCCCTATTTATTTTTATTTTTTAAATATTATTTGTTTCCAAGCAGAACAACAGAGGAGAGGTGCAAGAATGGGTGCATCAGGGTCTCTAGCCATTGAAAATGAACTCCAGATGCATGTGGTGCCACTTGTACATTGGACTTACGTGGGTCCTGGGGATTTATACCTTGGTCCTTAGCCTTCACAGGCAAATGCCTTAATCATTAATCCATCTCTCCAGCCATTTTTTTAAAAGTATCTTATTTAGGCTAGAGAGATGGCTTAGTAGTTAAGGTGTTCGACTGTGAAGCATAAGGATACAGGATAGATTCCCCTGTTCCATGTAAGCCAGATGTTCAGGGTGGTGCATATATTGGGAATTCATTTGCAGTGGCTGGAGGCCCTGCATGCCCATTCTCTATCTGCAGCTCTCTCACACACACAAATAAATAATAAATTAATAAAAAATATTTATTTGAGAGAGTGAGAGAGAATATACATCCAATATACATCTAGAATATACATCTAGCCAATGCAAACAAACTCCAGATACATGTGCCACCTGGTACATCTGGTTCTTGGGTGCTAGGGAATCAAACCTGGGTCCTTAGGCTTCATAGGAAATAATTGCTAAGTCATCTCTCTGGTGCCTATTCCAGATTTATGAAAAAAGATTTAGTTTAAATTTTTTTTTCCCTTATTTGAGAGAGAGGAAGAGGCGGAGGGAGAGAGGGAGGAAGAGAGAGAAAGTGGCTACTCCAAGGCCTATAGCAACTGCATATAAACTCCAGAAGCATATGCCACCTTTTGCATCTGGGTTTACTTGGTTCATGTGGAATTGAACCTGGAGTCTTTGGCTTTTCAGGCAAGTGCCTTAATGACTAAGCCATCTCTCCAACCTTCTTTCTATTTTTTTGATGCAGTCTCGTTTTGTACTACTCAGTAGCTCAGGCTGACTGCAGATTTCTAGCAATCCTTCTACCCTAGCCCCCCAAGCACAAATACTGCAACTAAAGCCATGATTCAACTCATCTGACTCCACACTCTAATGTATTTTTAAAAATTTTGTTTTTTTATCTGTGTGTGAGAGAGAGAAAGAGGCAGGGAGAGAGAATAGGCATGCCAGGGTCTCCAGCCATGACAAACGAACTCTAGATGCATACACCCCTAATAAATCTGGTTTTATGTGGATATTGGGGAATCAGGTATCACAGTAGCCCAGGCTGGCCTAGAATTCACTATGTAGTTTCAGGCTGGCATCAAACTCAAGGTGATCCTCCTAACTCTGTCTCCTCAGTGCTGGGATTAAAGTTGTGTGCCTTCTCCCCGGCCTGATGTTGAGTTTTGAACACAAGGCCTAATATTACTAGTTGACCTATCATTAACCACCTTTCAGTTCTTATAGTAGTCAGAACCTGATTTGGTGATCTTACCTCTTTTCTCCTGACCACCTTAATAGTTAGTTGTCTTATGGACCTTTCAGGTTTCAAATGAGAAGGAAGGATGAAGCATTAAGAAAAATTTGACCTTTCATGTTCCTTATCAGGATCCCTTTTTGCTTTTATTTATTTATTAAGTATTGTACTTATTTTAGAGAGTGAGAAAGAGTTTTGGGGGGGGAGAGAGAATGGGCACACTAGGGCTTCTAGCCACTGCAAATGCATGTGCCACTTTGTACTTTAACATGGGCACTAGGGAATCAAACTTGAGTCCTTTGATTGCTGACAAAGACCTTAACAGCTAAGCCATCTCTCTAGCCCAGGATTCTTTTTTGTTTCTTTTTAAGTACTGCTAAACCCAGCTTTCTTTCTCTTGTCGTCTTTTCTTTGCCCTTTTTTTTTTTCCCCCTTTTCAAGGTAGGGTATTGCTCTATCCCAGGCTGACTTGGTAGTCTTAAAGTGGCCTTGAACTCATGGCGATCCTACCTCTGCCTCCCAAGTGCTGGGATTAAAGGGGTGTTACCATGCCCAGCTGCTTTTGTTTTTGTTTTTGTTTGTTTTGTTTTTGGTTTTCGAGGTAGGGTCTCACGCTATCTAGCCCAGGTTGCCCTGGAATTCACTGTGGAGTCTCAGGTGGGCCTCAGACTCACAGCATTCCTCCTACCTCTGCCTCCCAAATGCCAGGATTAAAGGCGTGTGCCACCATGCCTGGCTTGCTTTTGGTTTTTTGAGGTAGAGGGTCTCACTGTAGCCCAGGCTGACCTGGGATTCCCTATGTAGTCTCAGGGTGGCCTGGAATTCACAGCTCTCCTCCTACCTCTGCCTCTTGAGTGCTGGGATTAAATGTGTGCGCCACCACACCTGGCTCTAAAGTCAACTCTCATGTGATACTTTCTTTGATAAATAATATAGTTTCCTTAAGAAGATGTGTGTGTTTGTTTGTTTGTTTATTTATTTATTTATTTGCTAGCAGAGACAGAGAATGAAAATGAACGGGCGTGCCAGGTCCTCTTGCTGCTGCAAAGGAGCTCCAGACATGCACCACTTTATACATCTGGCTTTACTTGGGTCCTGGGAAATCCAACCTAGACCTCCTCAGGCTAGCAGGCTTTGCAAGCAAGCACCTTTAACAGCTGAGTCATCTCCCCAGCCCAAAAGGTGTGTTTTGAGGCAAAAGTTCTTACCGTTTTTGTTTTTATTTATTTGCACATGTATCTGCATGTGTACACGTGCACCATTGCTGCTTTTCGCTGCAAAGGAATCAGACACTTGCGCCATTTTTTGTGTCTTCCCAGACACATTACATTACCTGGGTGGCTTGAGAATCTAATCCAGGCTTACAGGCTTCGTAGGCAAGCATCTTTTAATTGTTGAGACATCTTCCCAGCTGGCTCAGTTCTTTCTAATACAATTGTTTCTTTTAATCAGTTGGTTTCAGCAGCAATTCACAGAAACATCAGAGGATTGCATAAAACTCTTGCTTATAATGTTTTTAACTTTTTTTTTAAAGTTTCCAAAACTTTATTTGAAACAGACTTCAAGTTGGAATGGTGGCTCATGCCTTTAATCCCAGTACTCGGGAGGCTGAGGTAGGAGGATCGTCATGAGTTTGAGGCCAGCCTGAGACTACATAGTGAATTCCAGGTCAGTCTGGGCTAGAGTGAAATCCTACCTGGAAAAACAAAAAACAAAAGTATAAAAGATGCCTGGCATGGTGGTGTATGCTTTTAATCCCAGCATTTGGGAGACAGAAATAGGAGAATTGCTGTGAGTCTGAGTCCACCCTGAGACTTCATAGGCAATTCCTGGTTAGCCTGGACTAGTGCAAAACCTTATCTCAAATGAGAAAAAAGAAAGGAAAGAATCAGACTTTCATCGTCCAACCAAAGTAAACTGTTCCTAGGTAACACCCTGGACTGCCTTGTGTTCAAGTTCAGATGACATTGAGAATTTTTGTTCCACAGGCCTTTTAAACTCACCTGGATTCCTTTGTTTCCTCTCAAAGTTAATTTGAAACCATCTTTGAATATAGCATGACCCTGAGTTGCATCCATTGTAACTAACTGTTGAATCGGACGTGATTTGTAATTTAAATGAGAATGGGTAGTGGGTAGACTGAACCCTGATGCCACATTAAATTAAGATATAAAAGAAATCTTACTTGATGAAGGAGACAGGGCAGCTGCATCCTAGGAAGAGATCATTAGGCTGAGGCTGCAGGTTATCCATTATAGGTGTTTGTCTCACTTTGACCTGAAGCCATACTGCAGAACAGGATATGGAGGCTTCTGCTAGACCATGAGTTGTCACAATAAAACATGAGGAGATCTTCATCATGACTGCATCTGAGTCTGATAGAGATGTCTCCTTTAGTGCTGATTAGTAAACAGGTATTCTCAGCACTATGAAAAATTTTGTCTCCTCAGTGGGCACATCTTGCCTGGTTGGCTGGTTGTGTAACTCACAGGGTCCACTTCTAGTTAATTACTGTTGATAACTTTTCTCCCTCAGCATGCTATGTATAGCATTTTGACACCTAACAAGGAGGAGGCTTTCAGTTCAGTTCCAGCTTGATTTATTAGTGTCCCACAACTGAAGCATGTGGTGTCTTCAGCAATAGGGTCTCCCCATCTAGTTCTGGTAGACAAGCAAGCCTGCTCATGCTTTTGAAATTTTCAACCATTAAGATCTGGGTGGGTCCAGTGACTTGGACTTTTCAACTCCTTCACGTTTTTCCGATTTTATTGTATTTTAGTTAGCTTTTTTTTTTGTTGTTGTTGTTGTTTTGTTTGTTTTTTGAGATAGGGTCTCACTGTGACCCAGGCTGATCTGGAATTCACTATGTAGTCTCAGGGTGGCCTTGAACTCATCTGCGATCCTCCTACCTCTGCTGGGATTAAAGGTATGTGTCACCATACGTAGCTATTTTTGGTAATTTCATACATATATGTATTGTATTTTGATCATTTTACTCTGCCTTATCTCCTTCCCATTAAACTCTTTCCAACTAATCCACTTCCTACTTTCATGTCTTACTATTTTATAAAATTTGTTATTTGTAAGTAGACAGAATTGGAATTAGGTGCACCAGTGCCTCCTATCACTGTAAATGTATTTCAAATACAACCCCCCCCTTACACATCTGGCTTTACATCAGTACTGGGAATAGAACTTGGGTCCTTGAGCTTTGCAGGCAGGTACCTTAGCCATTGAGCCATCTTTTCTCTCTCTCTCTCTCTCTCTCTCTCTCTCTCTCTCTCTCTCTCACACACACACACACACACACACACACCCTGTGTGGGGATTTTTTTGTTGTTTTTGTTTTTTGAGGTAGGGTCTCACTAGCCCAGACTGACCTGAAATTCACTATGTAGTCTCAGGCTGGCCTCGAACTCGAACTCACTGCAATCCTCCTACCTCTGCCTCCCAAGTACTGGGATTAAAGGCGTGTGCTACCCTGCCCAGCTCTGAGTAGGGATTTTTTTTTTTTTTTTTTTTTTTTACTGGAGTATTGGCAATTTACCAGTGACTATATTACTGAGTTTTCTAAGTGCTGGGATTAAAGGCATGCACCACACACCTAGCTTAAAAAAAGTTATATTTATTTGAGAGAGAGAGGCAGATGAAATAGAAAGGGTGGGCACACCCGTACCCCTAGCCACTGCAAACAAGCTCTAGACATTTTTGTACCACCTTGTGCATCTGGTTTACATGGGTACTGGGAAATCAAACCTTGGTCTTTAAGCTTGGAAGGCCAGCGCCTTAACTGATAAACCATCTCTCTAGCTATTATTATTATTATTATGTTAATTTATTTGCCATCAGAAAGAGAGAGAAAGAGACAGAATTGGCATGCCAGGGTCTTTAGCCAGTGTAAACAAACTCGAGATGCATACATGTGTTGCTTTGTGCATGTGGCTTTACCTGGATACTGGTGATTTGAAGCCTGCCTGTCAGGCTTTGCAGGCAAGAGCATGTAACCACTGAGCCATCTCTCCAGCCCTCAATCTCTTTTTCTTTGTGGTTTTTTGAATTAGGGTCTCTCTGTAATACAGGCTGGCCTAGAATTCACTATGTTGTTTTAGGTTAGGGAATTGAACTTGGGTTGTTAGGTTTTGCAGGCAAACACCTTAACCACTGAGCCATCTCTCAAGCTCTCCTCATTTTTGATCTAGAGTCTCACTGAAATTAGAGCTTGCCCTCTTGGTAAGCAACCTATTATACAGTAACAAGATTTTTATCTATATTTGGGAGGTATATGTGTATCATTTCCTTAATATGCCATGTCTAAGGCACTATATTTAAGTTCTATGGGATATAGTGGTAAGCAAAACATGTCTGTCTTTATAGAGCTTAGTGTTTGTTGATAAGGGAAAGATACACTCATAAAATGTGAAACAGCTCTTCTTTGATGTGTTGAACATGAGAATAATGATGGTCAGATTTTTAGGTGTGGTGGTGAATCCCTTTAATCACAGTATACAGTACAAAAGGCAAGGAAGGAGTGCTGTAAACTGGAGTACAAAGCAAGACCTTGTCGAAAAAAAAATTAGAGTGAATAAATGCCAGGTTTTTCTGTTATTTTGAAATTGGAACTTACAATCATATTTCCCAGAAAACAGTATAAGTAATATACTTAGTACTACAATATAATGGGACCATGATTCTTAACTATAAAAAGCTTATCACTTCCCAGCACTCAGGAGGCAGAGATGGGAGGATTGCCATGAGTTCGAGCTCACCCTGAGACTCCATAGTGAATTCCAGGTCAGCCTGGGTTAGATTGAGACCCAACCTCTGGGCAAAAAAAAAAGCGTATTACTTGATTGGAGATACGGCTTAGGGGATATGCTATTCATATAAAGTACTGGTGTTTGATCCCAAGGCTCTACCTTAAGAAAACTTGGGCTAGGCTTGGTGGTCTATGCCTTTAGGGAGACAGAGGTAAGGGAATCACTTTGAGTTCAAGACCAGCCTGGGCCTACATAGTGAGATTCAGTTCTAGCTTGGGATAGTGTGAGACCATATCTCAAAAAATTTTAAGAAATGGGCTGGAGAGATAGTTTAGCGGTTAAGGCACTTGCCTGCGAAGCCTAAGGAACCAGGCTTAATTCTCTATTACCCATGTGCAGCCAGATACACAAGGTAAGTATGTGGTTCTGGAGTTCATTTGCAGTGGCTGGAGACCCTGGCATGCCCATTCTGTCTATCTACCTCTATCTCTTATCAAACAAACAAACTGGGCCTTTTTTTTTTTTTCCAAGGTAGGGCCTCAGTCTAGCTCAGACTGACCTGAAATTCACTATGTAGTCTCAGGGTGGCCTCAAACTCATGGTGCTCTAACTACCTCAGCCTACCTAGTGCTGGGGTTAAAGTCATGTGCCACCATACCCAGAGATGGATATAGAACACAGAGAATACATGTGCCACTTCGTGCTTCTGGTTTTACCTGGTTACTGGGGAATTAAATCCAGGTACTCAGGCTTTGCAAGCATGTGCCTTTAACCACTGAGCCATTTTTCCAGCCTCTATGTTCTTAGTGTCTTTTTGCAACTTTCCCCCACATGTATATTTAGATTGTTACTGTACTTTGGGAAACCTACCTTTCCCATATAGAGAGGAAAGATTTATTTGATGCATTATTTCATATCTACCAGTCCACCATAGTGATGAGAACATGGTGGCAAACTAGGCGCATAGGATAGGAAGCAAAGAAAGTACATGTGTAGCAAGGGTCTCTCTAGCCCAGGCTAACCTGGAACTGACTATGTAGTCTCAGAGTGGCCTCGAGCTCACCATGTTTCTCCTACATCTGCCTCCCCAGTGCTGGGATTAAAGGCATGTGCCACCACACCTGGCTTCTTTCACCATTTTTAACTGGAGAGTCTTAATACAATAATTAGGCTTTTTTGTTTGTTTGTTTTTCCAGGTAGGGTTTCTCCCTAGCCCAGAATGACTTGGAATTCACTATGTAGTCTCAGGGTGGCCTCGAACTCACCGTGATCCTTTTCTTGCTTCAGCCTCCCAAGTGCTGGGATTAAAGACATGTGCTACCATGCCTGGTTTATTATTGACTTTTATTTTTCTTGCTACTAAATGTTTTGTGTACTTCACTCCAAATTAAAATATAAAGTAAGTGTTCTGGGTCATTTGTTAGAAAGGTTGAATGTTTTTTTCCTTCCTTTCTTTAATTTTTGGTTTCTCGAGGTAGGGTCTTGCTCTAGCTCAGACTGACTTGGAATTCACTATGTAGTCTCAGGGTAGCCTCGAACTCATGGCAATCCTACCTCTGCCTTCCGAGTTCTGGGATTCCTGCTAAATAAGAGAGAAAGAGGTACGGGGGAAAGGGAAGGGAATGAGCACACCAAGTCCTCCAGCCACTGTAGAGAAACTCCATATGCATGTGCCACCTTGTACCTCTGGCTTACATATGTACTGGGTATTCAAACCTGGGTTCTTAGACTTTACAGGCAAGTGCCTTAACTGCTAAGCCATCTCTCCAGCCCTCTTTTTATTTCTCTCTCTCTCTCTCTCTCTCTCTCTCTCTTTTAAATATTTTGAGAGTTAGAGCAGTTTCACTCTAGTCTAGACTGACTTAGAACTTACTGTGTAGCCCAGGCTGGCCTTCTACTTCACCTCTGGAGTACTTGTGATTACAGATGTGAGTCACTATGGCTGCCTTAAGTTTCCCTTTAAGAGGAATTAAATTTTTTTTTTTTTTTTACTTATTTATTTGTATATTGAGAAAGAGAATGGGTACACAAGGGCTTCCAGCTACTGCACATGATAAGCCACCGTGTGCATCTGGCTTTACGTGCATGGGTACTGGGGAATTAAACCTTGGTCTTTTGGCTTTGCAGGCAAGAGCCTTAACTGCTAAGCCATTTCTTCAGCCCAGGAAGGATGAATTTCCTTTGCTAAAATATTTGAAGGGATGAGAATATAGCACTTGCCTATCATATGTTTGGCTCTGGATTCTGTATCCCCAGCCAATACCACAGAAAGAGTAAAATATTTCATTTCTTTTACATAGATTGAGCTTCCATTTTTGCAATTCCCCTTTTTTTTTTTCTTATTTGAGAGCGACAGAGAGAGAAAGAGACAGAGAGAGAGAGAGAGAATGGGTGTGCCAGGGCCTCTAGCCACTGCAAACGAACTCCAGACACTTGCACCCCCTTGTGCATCTGGCTAACGTGGGTCCTGGGGAATCAAGCCTTGAACCAGGGTCCTTAGGCTTCACAGCCAAGTGCACAACCGCTAAGCCATCTCTCCAGCCCTGAAATTCCCTTTTGTTAAGTGGGATGGTTGGGTGTTTGACATGAAAACTCCATAAATTATGATACTTCATTTGGTGGGTTTTTGTTTTTTTTTCCTGCCTTCCTCCTCTGGAGGTGTTTCTGTATTTTTGTCAATTGGGTGTGGATATGAGGGATTGTTTGCGAGTTTGTTTTTATTTTATTTTATTTTTTGTTTGCTTTCTTTTGAGTAGGGTCTCCTAGCTCAGGCTGAAATGGAATTCACTCTATGGTCCTAGGTTGTCCTCAAACTCATAGCAGTCTTCCTACCTCTGCCTCCCAAGGGCTGTGATTAAAGGCATGTACCACCTTGTGGGCCTGGCGTTTTTACTTTTCTGAAATTGGTCTTACCATGTAGCAACCTATTCTGGCCTTGAACTGCTTTGTCTCCTGAATGCTTGTAATTACAATAAAAAATTCCTGGTTGTGGTTTATTTTAGCCATATTATTATTATTATTTATTTGCTTGTTTTTTCCTAGGTAGGGTCTCACTGTAGCTTGGGCTGTCCTGGAATTCACTATGTAGTCTCAAACTCTCAGAAATCCTTCTACCTCTGCCTACCAAGTGCTACGATTGAAAGTGTACATCACCATGTCTGGCTCTGTTTTAGCTTCATTATTCTTTATTGTTTTTTCAAGGTAGGGTCTCACTCTAGTTTAGGCTGACCTGGAATTCACTATGTAGTCTTAGGGTGACCTTGAACTCATGGTGATCCTCCTGCCTCTGCCTCTCAAGTGCTGGGATTAAAGGTGCGTCACCACACCCGGTAGGTGCATTATTTTTGATGTGATGGTCAAAAGAGAAAGCACATGGAGTCATGGGCTTCAATAGGACTTAAGAATAAGAAAGCAAGCTAGGTATGGTGGCGCATGCTTTTAATCCCAGCACTCAGGAGGCAGAGGTAGAAGGATTGCAAATAGTTCTGTGCCATCCTGAGACTACACAGGTCAGCCCGAGCTACAGTGAGACCCTACCTCAAAAAAACAAGCAAACAAACAAAAAGAAGAAGAAGAAGAAGAAAGCAAATGTGTATAAATTATCTGGAACAGCTTTGATACCTATATTTTATTTCAAAGTCTAGATATTTTGTTACTGGGTACTAAAGTGATAAACTTTTTTGTTTGTTTTGTTTAGCTTGTCAGCTCATTTGCAGCTTACATTTACTGGTTTCTTCCACAAAAACGGTATGTACTTAATAGAAAATACATTGATTCTGACTTTGTTTTTCACTTTACTTTTACTGATTTTTGTTTTTGTTTTTTGTTTTGATTTGTTTTTGCAGTGCTAGAGATTGAACCCATGGTCCTTTTGAAATTAAGCAAGTGTTCCACCACTGAGCTATACCCACAGATTTTCAACTTTAAAGTTAAAAAAAAAAAACAAAAAACTAATGAAAGGTCTGGTGGTGTGGTGCACGTCTTTAATCCAGGCACTAGGGTTGCAGAGGTATGAAAATCACTGGGTTCAAGGCCAGCCTGGGACTACAGAGTACGTGCCAGCTCAGACTGGGTTACAGTGAGACTTTACCTCAAGGAAAAAAAGAAAAAAAAAAAAAAAAAGACTATTGATGAAAAATTTAAGTATTGTCTCAGAAGTGTAATAGGCAAAGAATCTCCTCATTATGGTTCATTGCCTAAACATAATGAGTTGGTGTTACTGCATATTGGTTTTTAATTTTTTTATTAATTATTTTATTTTATTATTATTACTTTATTTTATTTTTTTGGCTTTTCAAGGTAGGGTCTCACTCTGGGCTAGGCTGACCTGGAATTCATGATGTAGTCTCAGGGTGGTCTTGAATTCATGGCACTCCTCCTACCTCTGCCTCCCAAGTGCTGGGATTAAAACATGCACCACCATGCCCAGCTTGGTCTTTTTTTTTGTTTTTTTTTTTTTAAAGTAGAAATAACCATTACTGTTAATGGGATGTTACCACTCTGTTAGATACTACCCTATGAAAATTATGTATTTTCTGTTAGTTTTATTATCAAATGAAAGTATGGTGGGAAAAGGTAGAATTTTTGTTTTGTTTTGTTTGCTTTATTTAGAATGATGTGTGCCGATAGTGCCACATAGGCTGTGTAAACTGAATTACATAGAAAGGGAAAGAAGTAGAAAGATCGGATTCTTTTTAAAATCTTTTATTTATTTGTATGAGAGAGAGAGAGAGACAGAGATTTGTGCCCCACTTCATGCATTTTTTTTTTTTTTTTTATGTGAGTACTAAGGAATCAAACCTGGATTATTAGGGTTTGCACACAAGCACCTTACATGCTGAGTCTTTTCTCCCGCCCCAGAATTTTTTTTTTTTAAGAGTCTCACTATAGCTTTGCTGATCTGAAATTTACTATGTAGTCTCCTGGTGGCCTGGAACTCAGTCTTCCTACCTCTGCGTCCTGAGTGGTGGGATTAACGTCGTGCACTACCATGCCTGGCTTTGCTTTCCTTTTTATTTTTTATTTTTTGTCATTCTTGCTCAGTGGCCATGGTAATCTGTATTGTTCCAATTTTAGTATATGTACTTGTACATATATATATGTATATACACACACACACACACACACACACACACACACACACACATATTCAAATATTTTTATCTATTTATTTACAGAGGAAAGAAGTAGAGGCAGGCAGAGAGAGAGAGAGAATGGGCGCACCAGGGCCGTTAGCCACTGCAAATGAACTCCAGATGCATGTGCCACCTTGTGCATCTGGCTTCCATGGATCCTAGGCAATCGAACCAGGGTCCATAGGCTTCACAGGCAAATTTTTTTTTTTTTTAAAATTTTTTATTTATTTATTTGAGAGCGACAGACACAGAGAGAAAGACAGATAGAGGGAGAGAGAGAATGGGCGCGCCAGGGCTTCCAGCCTCTGCAAACGAACTCCAGACGCGTGCGCCCCCTTGTGCATCTGGCTAACGTGGGACCTGGGGAACTGAGCCTCGAACCGGGGTCCTTAGGCTTCACAGGCAAGCGCTTAACCGCTAAGCCATCTCTCCAGCCCTTTTTTTTTTTAATTTATTTGAGAGCGACAGACACAGAGAGAAAGACAGATAGAGGGAGAGAGAATGGGCGCGCCAGGGCTTCCAGCCTCTGCAAACCAACTCCAGACGCAAAAATTATTTTATTAAAATTATTTTAGAGAGGGAGGGAGAGAATTGCCGTGCCAGGGCCTCAGCCACTATTTTTGAACTCCAGACTTTTTTTTTTTTTGCTACTTATAAGGCAAGTGCGGCCTTGCACTTACCTCATCTTTGTGTCTGGCTTACGTGGGATCTGGAGAGGAGAACATGATGCCTTAACTGCTAAGCCATCTCTCCAGCCTAGTATACGTTGTGCTGAAGTGAGCAGTCTTTTTGTTGTTGTTTTGGTCCAGAGTTTAAAAAAAACTGCTGGGCATGGTAGCACACACCTTTAATCCCAGTACTTGGAAGTTAGAGGTGGGAGGACCACTGTCAGTTCAATGCTACCCTGGAGACTTCATAGTGAATTCCAGGTCAGCCTGGGCTAGAGCGAGACCCTACCTCGAAAAACAACAACAACAAAAACATTTATTTGAGAGAAAGAGGCAGACACAAAGAGAGAATGGGTGTGACAGGCCTCTACCCACTGCAAATAAACTCCAGACACATGTGTCACTTTGTACAGCTGGTTTCCATGGGTACTGGAAAATCCAAACTGTATCTTTAGGCTTCACAGGCAGGCTCCTTAACTACTAAGCTACCTATCCAGCTCCAGAATTGTTTTTACTTATCCATCTTAAATATGTAAATACATCTTTTTGTCATGCAATGTAATATAATTATTTGACCCATGTAATGATGGTTTTCCTTGGTATTGTTTATTAAGAAAAAAGTTTAAGAAGGTGTGTATGTTAGCTTAGTAGAGTGCTTTCCTAACATGGCAGTGGGATCCTAGTTTCAATCTTCAGCACTGTAACAACAAGGGGATTAATGAACTAGCTATAGGAGTACAGTTTGATAAGTAATTCATGTTTTTATGCTGAAAACTTAAAATCTGACATGTACTAATGCTTTTAGTCTTTGCCTTGGATCTAGCCCTTTTTTATGTAGAAGTAATCTGAATTCCATTTGTTTTTCTTCCTCAATTATTTATAATTGTCTACTCGAATCTTTACTTTTTTAACACCTATATTTGGTTTTCTAACATGTGTATTTGAGTACTTCAGAAGGTATAATTTCACATTTATAGCTTCAATATTTCAGTTTCCAGGAACTTGCTTAAGTCATAGATTATTAGTAAAATTATCTTTGGAAAGCAGTCTGTTCAAACTTTTCTCTGTATATGACAAAATGGTAAGATGTAGTTTTAAAATACCATTTATTCATTTGAGGAAGAGAGAGTGAATAGGCATGCCAGGGCTTCTAGGTGCTGCAAATAAACTCCAGCTTCATGTGCCACTTTGCATCTGGCTTACATGAGACCTGGGAATTGATCCTGGTCCTTTGGTTTTATAGGCAGTCCTTAACTGCTAAACCATCTCCAGCCCAAGATGTTGTTTTAAACTTGTTCAAATTAATGTTTTTTCTTATTCTTACTAAAATGAGAAAAACTGTTGGTAGTTCTGTTTGTGGACAGTAATTTCTTATAAACTAGTGGATATTTGAAAGAATTAGGGAAAAAATGGACATTACATCTCCTTCATATTCAAGGTACAGTTCTAGTTTTTTGTTCTAGTTGACAAAATATTTTTGAGAAATCAGAATAGAAAATGAACATCATGAACCTTAAAATTGATTTTACATTGAGGCTCACACCTTAATCACAGCACTGGTGAGACTGAGGTAGGAATTGTAGTGAGTTCAGGGCCAGCCTGGGCTAAAGTCGGTCAGTTCCTGCCTTATAAAACAAAAAAATAATTATAATACCTGGAGAGATGACACAACTGATAAAAGTACTTGCTATGAGGACCTGACTGGTAATTCTTAGCCCCCATGCACACTGCTGGGTATGATGGTTCAGGCCAGGCACCCACTACCAGCAAGAGAGTCAGATCCTCAGAGTAAGGTGGCTCACTAGACTAGCCAAATTGGTGAGTACTAGGTTCAGTAAGAAATCTAGTCACCATAATGAGGTGGAAAACAATAGGAGATAATTGATGTCAACCTTTGGCCTCTACAGTCACATACATATGCACATCCCCTCCCCCATGCACACATGAATACCACAGAGTCAGGAAGGATGGGAGAGAGGAGAGAAGAGAAGGGAAGAAAGAAAGGATGAGGGAAAGAAGAGAGGAGAGAGTGATCCCTAGCATCACTGGGTGTGTTGGCACACTTTTGTAATCTCAGCACTTTTTTATGCTGAAGTAGGAGGATCAGGAGTTCAAGGTAATCCTTTTCTGTACAGCTTGGTTGAAGCTATAATGGGTTATAGGCGTCTCTGTCTCAAAAGAAATAGCCCTTATCTAATTTTTATTTTTTTTTAAATTATTTATTTATTTATTTGAGAGCTACAGACACAGAAAGACAGATAGAGGGAGAGAGAGAGAATGGGCGCGCCAGGGCTTCCAGCCTCTGCAAACGAACTCCAGACGCGTGCGCCCCCTTGTGCATCTGGCTAACGTGGGACCTGGGGAACCGAGCCTCGAACCGGGGTCCTTAGGCTTCACAGGCAAGTGCTTAACCGCTAAGCCATCTCTCCAGCCCCCTTATCTAATTTTTTGATGGTATAGGGTCTCACTGTAGCCCAAACTTACCTGGAATTCTGTAATTCTGGACTCGAATTTAGTGATTAAATATTTAGATTTGAACTGTTAACACTTTTTTATCCCCAAGGTAGGATCTGGCTCTAGTCCAGGTTGACCTGTACTCTGTAGTCTCAGGGTGGCCTCAATCTAAGGCAATCCTTCTGCCTCCGGGGTGATGGGATTAATAAAGGCGTGCACCACCACGCCCGCCTCGTAATACTTCTTGAATTTTATTTATTTATTTATGAGTGAGAGAGGTCTCTTAGGTGTGTAACTCTGTTGCAAACAAACTGCAGGTGCATGTGCCATTTTGCATCTGGCTTTACATTGGTACTGGGACATTGAATCAGGTCAGGCAGATTTTGTAAGCAAGCCTTTTAAATACTGAACTGTATTCCAAGTCCACCTTTGGGATTTTATTTTATTATTTATTTATTTATTTAAATGTATTTATTTTTAGTTTTTCAAGGTAGGATCTCACTCTGGCCCAGGCTGACCTGGAATCACTATGGAGTCTCAGGATGGCCTTGAGCTCATGGCAGTCCTCCTACCTCTGCCTCCCGAGTGCTGGGATTAAAGGCGTGCACCAGGAGTTCAAGGCCACCCTGAGGCTCCATAGTGAATTCCAGGTCAACCTGGGCTAGAGAGACCCTGCCTCAAAAAAAACACCAAAATATACATATACATATACATATTATTATTTATCTATTTGTGAGGGAGAGAAAAGAGACAGAATGGGTTGCCAGGGCCTCCAGCTGCTGCAAATGAACTTCAGACTAATGCACCACTTGATCTGTTTTATGTGGGTCCTGGGGAGTCAATCTGGGCTCTTTAGCTTTGTAGGCAAGGCTTTAACCACTAAGACAGCTCTCCAGCCCAGCCTTTGGAATTTTAAAGATAGGTAAGTTATATAGTAGTCTAGACCTTGACTTGAAAAGCTTCAGTATTCCAAGGGATTTTTTGTAGGTAGTAAGTAATAGCTAGTTTTATCTATCTTTTTTTTTTTTTTTTTTCTCATTTTTCAAGGTAGGATTTCACTCTAGCCCAGGCTGACCTGGATTCATCTCTTCTTCCAAGTGCTGGGATTAAAGGCGTGGGCCAACACACCCTGCTTATCTATCCCTGTTTTTATTGACAGCCTCATATACACAATATACCATGATCATGATGCCCTCCTGCCACACTCCTCTTTTTATTTTATTTTTTTCCATTGGGGGTGTGCACTTGTTATGCATACATGTGGGGGCCAGATGTTAACGTGTTTCTCAATCACTCTTCAAATTTTATTTGTGTGTATGTGTGTCTGCTACAAATGAGCTCCAGACCCATGTATCACTTTTTTGCACCTAGCTTTATGTTCTACTGGGGAATTGAACCTAAGTTGATGGTTTTGTAAACAAGTTCCTTTAAATGCTGAATCTTCTCACTGGATCTATTCATCATCATCATCTTTTTTTTACCCCATTCTTTATGTACTTGGGAGCTGAAAGATACAGAGAGAGAGAGGGAAAGAATGATACACCATGGCCTTTGCAAATGAACACCAGATGCATGTACCATTTTGGGCATCTGGCTTTACATAGGTATTATGAATTGGAATTGAACCTAGGTCATTAGACTTTGCAGTCAAGCACCCTAACTGCTGAGCTCTCTCTCTAGCCTCTCTTCATCATATTAAAAAAAAAAAATTTGTTTATTTGCATGCAAAGTGAGACAGGAGGGAGAGAGAATTGGTACACCAGAACCTACAGCTATAGTAAACAAATTCTTTCTTTCCTTTTTGGATTTTCAAGGTAGGGTCTCACTCTAGCTCAGGCTGATCTGGAATTCACTATGTAGTCTCAGGGTGGCCTTGAATTCAAGGTGATCCTCCTACCTCTTCCTCCCAAGTGCTGGGATTAAGGCATGCATCACCACTCCCTGTTTTGTATTTTACTTTATTTTGGGCCTTGTGGAGTTCAGCCTCCAGATTTGTATTTATTTTATATGTCCTTGAACTCCTGATCCTTGTGCCTGTGCCTCCTAAATGCAGGGTGATAAGCACACCCTGCTAAATGTATGTTAAGTGAACTTTCTTAACTGACAAAGCATGTCTCCAGCCCTTATGTAAATTTTCTAATAATTGATTTTACTTTGTGCTGGGGAATCAAACCTGGGCTGTCTAAGCACCTTTATCCACTGAGTCATCTCTCCAGTTCCTAATAATAATATTTAAGTAGACAGAAAAAGCATTTATTAAAATGTTCATTCATGCTTCTTGCCAAGTTCTAACTGCATTTATCATTTATTTTTAAAGTATTTATTTATTAGAGGCACAGAGAAAGAGTAAGAATGGGCATGGCAGGGCCTCTATCCACTGCAAACCAACTCCAGATGCATGTTTCACTTTGTGCATCTGGCTTACGTGGGACCTGGAGAATTGAACCTAGGTCCTTAGGCTTTGCAGGCATGCGCCTTAACCACCAAGTAGTCTCTCCAACCCTTGTCAGTTATTTTGTTAAAAGAAATTTATCCGTTTTGGGTGGGGGGGGTCAGATAGAGGATAGAGGGCCTCTAGCCACTGCAAATGAACTCCAGACACATGTACACCCTTGAGCATCTTGCTTACGTGTATATTGGAGAACTGAACCTAGGTCCTTAAGCTTTGCAGGCCAACGCCTTAACTGCTAAGGCATCTCTGCAGCCCCAAAGTTAGTTACTTTTTTAAAAAAAGTATTTTTTTATTTATTTAGTAACTTACTTGAGAAAGGGGCAAACAGAGAGAGAGAGAGTGTGTGTGTATGATTGTGCTAGGGCTTCTAGCTGCTCTAGACCATACTGATTTGGAATTCTAGTCTCAGAGTGGCGATCCTCTTAGCTCTGCCCCTCCCTCCAACCCCGTGCAGGGATTAAAGGTGTGTACCACCACACCCTGATATTTATTTATTTGAAAGAAAAAGAATGGCAACCTAGGTTCTCCAGAAGCCACAAAATGAACTCCACATGCATCTACCACCTTGTGCATCTAGCTCATGTGTGTCCTGGTGAATTGAAGCTGAGTCCTTTGGTTTTGCAGGCAAATGCCTTAACCGCTAAGCCATCTCTCTCTCTCTCTCTCTCTTTTTTTTTTTTTTGAGTGGGGTTTCACTCTAGTCCAGGCTGTAATCAAAACATACCAGGGGCTGGAGCGATGGCTCATCTGTTAAGTGCTTGCCTATGAAGCCTAAGGACCCCAATTTAAGGCTCCATTCCCCAGGACCCACTTAGCGAGATGCACAAGGGGGCACACGTGTCTGGAGTTCATTTGCAGTGGCTGGAAGCCCTAGCGTGCCCATTCTCTCTCTCTCTATCTGCCTCTTTCTCTCTGTCACTCTCAAATAAATAACTAAAAATAAACAAAAAATTTTTTTAAAAAACGTATCAGGCTGGGCATGGTGGTGCATGCCTTTATACCCAGTATTTGGGAGGCAGAGGTATGAGGATCACCATAAGTTTGAGGCTACCCTGAAACTATATAGTGAATTCCAAGTCAGCCTGGGCTAATGTGAAACCCTACCTCAAAAAAAAAAGGAGCCGGGCATGGTGGCACATGCTTTTAATCCTAGCACTCGGGAGGCAGAGATAGGAGAATGCCTGTGAGTTCGAGGCCACCCTGAGACTCCATAGTGAATTCCAGGTCAGCCTGGGCTAGAGTGAGACCCTACCTCGAAAAACCAAAATTAAAAAAAAAAAAAAGAAGAAGAAGAAGAAACAGAAGAAAAAAGAAAGAAAAAAACCAGTCTTTACTCAAGATTACAAGTATTTTTAGGAATTTTGCGTTTTAATTTTTAAAAGTTGGTTTTAAGGCATTGACTTTTCTATTTAGATAAACCATCACAAAATTCAGAAAATGAACAAAATTCTGTTACCCTGGAAGTCCTGCTTGTGAAAGTTTGCCACAAAAAAAGAAAGGTAACGTATAAAATGATATTGGTAAATTGCATGTAATATTTTTCATTGAACATTTTTTCTATATACTATTATGTTTTGTTTTTTTTTTTTATATGCAAGCAGGAAGAGATAGAAGAGACAGAGAGAATAGGTGCACCAGGGCCTGCAGCTGCTACAAACTAACTCAGTTGTACGCACCTCTTTATACATCTTGGCTTTATGTGGATTCTGGGGAACTGGACCTGGGTTGTTAGGCTTTGCAAGCAAGCGCCTACCCTTTAATACAACTTTTTTAAAAAATTTTTTTTTGTTTATTTATTTATTTATTTGAGAGTGACAGAGAGGAGGAGGAGGAGAGAGAGACTGAGAGAGAGAGAGAGAGAATGGGCACGCCAGGGCTTCCAGCCACTGCAAACGAACTCCAGACGCGTGTGCCCCCTTGTGCATCTGGCTAATGTGGGTCCTGGGGAATTGAGCCTCGAACCGGGGTCCTTAGGCTTCACAGGCAAGCGCTTAACTGCTAAGCCATCTGTCCAGCCCTAATTCCTTAGGCTTCACAGGCAAGCGCTTAACCGCTAAGCCATCTCTCCAGCCCTAATAAAACTTTTTTATTAAGTTATTTTTTAAAACATTTATTTATTTGCAAGTAGAGAGAGATAGAAGATAGACAGAATGGCCACACCAGGATCTCCAACCCCTGTAAATGAACTCCAAATGCATGTACCACCTTTTGCACATCTGGCTTTATATGGGCACTGGGGAATCGAACTCCATTCATTAGCATTCACAGGCAAGTGCCTTAACTGCTAAGCCATCTCTTCAGCCTCCTTTTATACAATATTTATTTATTTATTTATTTATTTATTTTTGATTTTTTGAGGTAGGGTCTCACTGTGGTCCAGGCTGACCTGGAATTAACTCTGTAGTCTCAGGGTGGCCTCGAACTCTTGGCAATCCTCCTACCTCTGCCTCCCGAGTGCTGGGATTAAAGGCATGCGCCACCACGCCCGGCCTTTTATACAATTTTAAGTCAGTTTAACAACCTCAGAAATTATGAAATAATTTGCTCACAATATTCAACACATAACCTTTTTGCCACATTCTTTTTTCCAAATATGTATGTTTTTACAAAATTTTATTCATTTGAATCAAAGGAACAAACTCTGGTCTTAGGACATGAGTTCTGCTTAATCATTATCTTCTGTCAGCTATTAGTATTTGTTAAAAATTTAAATAGGCAAAAGCACAAAAACAAACCAAAAAATTTAAATAGAGACTTAATTTTTTTATCCCAAAAGGTTATTTCTCATCACATTGTTCTGAGGCAAAGAAATTGTGTTCTTACCCTACATGGTGGTGCACACATTTAATCTCAGCACTTAGGAGGCACAGGTAGGAGGATCACTGTGAGTTTGAGGGTATCCTGAGACTACATAGTGAATTCCAGGTCAGCATGGACTACAGCAAGATACTACCTCAAAAAAACCAAGGGGGAAAAAAAGAATGCAATTGTATTCATAGCATTATCAGCCATTAAGTTATTAATATATTTCTTCAATTTCTTGCTTTTTCCAGGTAGGGTCTCTCTCTAACTCAGGCTGACCTGGAATTCACTATGTAGTGTCAGGGTGGTCTCAAGCTCAGGTTGGTCCTCCTACCTCTGCTTTGTGAATTAAAGGTGTATACCACCACATCCAGTTTTATTTCTTCACATTTTATTTAGAGGATTAAATTATTTCATTGTAGAAATAAACAGTATAATGGCTAAGTTTCCTGAGCAACCCACCTAAGCTAACATATTTACATACTTGAGTAGCACTAAGTCCTTGAGTCTGCATTTTTCTTTTTGGTTTTTCAGTGTAGGGTCTTTCTTTTTAATTTATTTGAGAGAACGTGAGAGAAGAGGCAGAGAGAGAGTGAGAATGGGCGTGCCAGGGCCTCCAGCTTCTACAAACAAACTCCAGATGTATGTGTCACCTTGTACATCTGCCTTTTGTGGGTCTTGGGGAATTGAACTGAGGTTCTTTAGCTTTGCAGGCAAACACCTTAACTATTTAGCTATCCCTCAAGCACCAGGATAGGGTCTTTTTAATAAAGACAACTTGATTAATAATGCACACTGGATTAGAACAGGTGGTTTTTTTCCAATGAAGATATAAAAATACTTGATTATTAGTAAGTAAATGAGTAGGTTTTTGAGTGTTTGTTGTTTTTTTTTTTTTTCCCAATAGGTAGGTTTTCATTCTAGCATGGAACACACTCTAGTCCCAGTCTCCCAAGTGCTGGGGTTAACCTAGCTGCAAGTAAGCACTTTTAATCACAGAACCATCTCTCCAGCCCAGTAGCTACATTATTGATAGGCAGTGGGCTAGGTGTTATTACAGTAGTATAACTATGTATTTAAAATGTTTAAATTTGGCATGGTGGCACATGCCTTTGATCCAGAAATTGGGGAGGCAGAGGCAGGAGGATCGCTGGAAGGTCGAGGATACCCTGAGACTATATAGTTAATTCCAGGTAAACCTGGTGTAGAGTGAAACCCTACCTCAAAAAAACAAAAACTAAAACAAGTTAATGTAAACTTAGGAGGTATTACTACTTTCATCCAGCCATTTAATTTGTGACAAGTAATGTGAAAATTCTTCAAGATACATCTTTTATGAAAAAACAGTAAACACAAGTTTAGTATCCTATTTCTGTTTCAGAAACAAATAAGTAAACATCTTGAATACACGTAGCCAATGTTAATCATTTGTGAAATGTAAAACGTGGTATGGATGAATTTTCTTCTTTTTAAAATATTTATTTATTTGAGAGAGATTGAAGCAAATCAAGAGAATGACATGCCATGGCCTCCAGCCACTGCAAATGAATTCCAGATGCATGTATCCCCTGGTGTATCTGGGTACTGCGGAATCAAACCTGAGTTCTTAGGTTTTGCAAGCAAGCACCTTAATCACTAAGCCATCTCTCAAGCCTATTATCCTACATTTCTAATAGTCCATATTTTATTGTTATGTTAAAGTAGAAACATCAAGGAGAATGTTAAACTTAACATGAGTTTACCTACTTCAAGTGTGCTTTCTACTTTCATATTTTCTCTTAAAAAATATTTGTTTGTAAGGAGAGTAGGGGGATATGGAGGAAGAATGCGGGGCCTTGAGTCACTGCAAATGAACTCCAGATATATACACCACGTTGTGGATCTGGTTTTACATGGGTACTGGGGAATCATACCCAGGTCATTAGGCATTGCAACCAAGCATCTCTCTACAGCCCTCATGTTTGCTTTTTGATTTATTTTGTTGTCATTTTTATTTTTTTTCAAGGCAGGGTTCTCTATTTCAGACTGACCTAGAATTCACTATGTAATCTTAGGCTGGCCCTGAGCTCAAGGAGATCCTCCTACCTCTGCCTCCCGAGTGCTGGGATTAAAGGTGTGTGCCACCACGCCAGGCATCAACCCATTGTATTTTATTATTTATTTATTTGAGAGAGAATGAGAGGAGAGAATTGGTACACCAGGGCCTTGCACTCCAAACATAATTTGCCACTTGTGCACCTGGGTACTGTGGAATTGAACACAGGTGGTCATTTTGCAGCCAACCTGAGACTACATAGTAAATTCCTGGCTAGCCTGGGCTAGAGCAAGACTTTACCTCAAAACTAAAAAGTAACCAAAAAAAAAAAAAACCAACAACTAAAAACAAAAAAAGAGAAGTAGGATTATTTTAATAGGCTGCTATTTGGTAATCATGGCCCATACCATGTTTTTATAGTTGGGATTAGAAATAGAAGTTCTATTACAACATTGCTGCTTATATATAAATGTAATTTATTAATCTTTACCTTTGCAGGATGTAAGTTGTCCAATCAGGCAAGTTCCTACAGGTAAAAAGCAGGTGCCTTTGAATCCTGACCTCAATCAAACCAAACCAGGAAATTTCCCATCCCTTGCAGTTTCCAGTAATGAGTTCGAACCTAGTAACAGCCACATGGTGAAGTCTTACTCATTGCTATTTAGAGTGACTCGTCCAGGAAGAAGAGAATTTAATGGAATGATTAATGGAGAAACCAATGAAAATTTTGGTAATTTATATTTCAATAATTTTACTAGCTCATATCATCAGAGATTAATATTGTCAATGAAAATACTTGAAATAGTGTTTTTTCATAGTATTCAGAATTGTGTATAAAATAATCTCCTTTTGAGTTATTTTAAAACATTGATTTGAGGTTGGGCATATACATTTCTGCAATCCCTGTGCTTCAGCAGGAGGTGATGAGTTCAAGGCCATCCTGGGATAGCTATAGCAAGACTGACTTAAAAACAGAGTGTAGCTGGGCGTGGTGGTGCACACTTTTAATCCCAGCACTTTGGAGGCAGAGATAGGAGGAGGGTCCAGAGTTCAAGGCCACCTTGAAATTACATATTGAATTCCAGGTCAGCCTGAGCTAGCGTGAGACCCTACCTGGAAAAACCAAAAACAGACTAACAAAGAGTACATGCCTTACTCGTAGCACCGAGGAGGCTAAGTTTAAAGCTAGCCTGGGCTACAGAGTGTTAGCAGGAAAAAAAAAAAAGAAAACACATAAAACATTGTCTTTTCCAAAACTGGACAGACTTTTTATTATTATTATTTTGCTGTGTTAGATCATACCCAAGACCTAACATGTGCTAGAGGCCAACATTGAACATGTGCTTGCTTACTTTCTTTCCTCCTTTTTCCTCTTCCAACCTCCTCTCCCATCTCTCCCTGTTTCCTTGTCTGTCTGCCTTGCCTGCCTGCCTTCCTTCCTTCCTTTCTTTTTTTTTTTTTCTTTCTTTTAATACATTATTTTTTGGAGGGATGAAGGGAGCTAGACAGACAAAGAATGGATGCACCAGGGCCCATGGCTACTGCAAAGATGCCTGTGCCACCTTTTGCATCTGCTTACATGGGTACTGGGGGTTTGAACCTGGGTCATTAGGCTTCACAGGCAAGCACTTTAACTGCTAAGCCATCTCTCCAGCCCCCTTGTTTGTTCTTTATCCAGCTAAGATCTTGTTGTTCATGCTGGTCTCAAGATGGAGTTAAGTAAGATTTTCTTGTGTCAGCCTCCCATGAATTGGAACTATATAGGTTTATACCACTTATGCATTTTGAACATTAGTAATTTATTTTATTGGTCACTCTACCCATCCCTTTATCCTTTTAACAATTCTGAAGTAATAATTTAATATTGCAGGTGCTGTATATATAAAAATAAAACTTCAATATCCAACACTATATAAGAGGAATTATAACATAGCATAATAAGAGTTTAGTTATGAGATAAGTAATTGAAGTACAATAATACTGTAAAAGAGGCATATGTAAAATTCGGTGGAGAAGCATTTCAGGAAAAATAGTCTGAGTTTTGAAGTTCTTGTAATGGATTTGGGAGAGAAAATCATATGAGCCAGGCATGGTGGTACACACCTTTAACCCCAATACTCTGGAGGCAGAAGTAGGAGGATTGCTGTGAGTTTGAGGCCACCCCGAGACTACATAGTGAATCCAGGTCAGCCTAGATTAGAGAGAGAATCTACCTTGACAAACCAAAAACATTTTAAAAAGTTCATACAAATAAATTAGTATTTGCATAAATGTGAGGTTATTTTCAATATATGTCAAAACAAGCTGGGCATGGTGGCACATGCCTTTAATCCCAGCACTCAGGAGACAGATGTAGGAGGATTGTCATGAATTCTAAGCTACCCTGAATTCCATGTCAGCCTGGGCTAGAATAAAACACTACCCCGGAAAACCAAAAAAAAAAAAAAAAAAAAAAAAGTTAGAACATAAGGACAAGCCCAGCTTGGCAATGAAGGTTTATAATCCTAGCTTGCAGGATTCTGAGGCAGAAGACTCGGCTGGGCTACATTGTGAAATCATGTCTCAGAAAAAGAAAGATACATACATATGATAAAGACACAAAGTTGGAAATGTGACCTAAATATATTTCACCTTTATTTTAAATTTTGCTTCATTTGAGGTGTTAGCATGTTGTTATATTATAACATTATAAATACCTGTATATTTATAATTATTACTTTTGTTTGACTGTTTGATTCATGAGACATGTTTATTGAATTCAGATGTCAATGAAGAGCTTCCAGCCAGAAGAAAACGAAACCGTGAAGATGGGGAAAAGACATTTGTTGCACAAATGACAGTATTTGATAAAAACAGGTAATGTTAATGGAAAAGTAAGGCTTTCATAATATTTTCTAAATGTTTCCATCCTGACGCAGAGTATAATGATATTGTTTTATTTTGTGGTTTTTTTCTAATGAATGGAAAAACAAACTTACAAACTGAATTTTCCTTTTTCTCTTGAGAAGGCAATAAGCACATTGAGAAACTCTTGACTAGTTAAAATTGTTTATTAGGCAAGTACTTTCTGAGTTTGTGTTCTTTAACACGTTCTTCATATTGAGGAAGGAAAAAGTCCCTGTCCTTACGTAGTTTAAGCTCTAACGTTAAAGATCTAGGTGACTTCATAAAAATATCAGCAATTAAAAAAAGAAAGAAAAGGTGGTACACACCTTTAGTTCCGACAGAGGTAAGATCCCTTTGAGTTCCAGGCTAGCCTGACACTACATTGTGAATTCCAAGTCAGCCTGGCCTAGAGCAAGACCCTACTCAAAAAATAAAAACAAGGGCTGGAGAGATGGCTTAACGGTTAAGCGCTTGCCTGTGAAGCCTAAGAACCCTGGTTCGAGGCTCGATTTCCTAGGACCCATGTTAGCCAGATGCATAAGAGGGTGCATACGTCTGGAGTTCATTTGCAGTGGCTGGAGGCCCTGATGCACCCATTCTCATTCCCTCTCTCTGCCTCTTTGTGGCTCTCAAATAAATAAATAAAAATAAGTTTAAAAAATCATTTTAAAACAACAACAAAAAGAAGTTGGGGGCTGGGGAGATGGCTTAGTGGTTAAGGCACTTGCCTGTGTAGTCCAAGGATCCAGCTTCAATTCTCCATGTCCCACGTAAGCCAGATGCACAAGGTGGCACATTTGCAGTGGCTAGGGGCTCTAGTGTGCCCATTCTCTCTGTCACAAATAAATAAAAATAAAAACTTCAAAAAAGGTAAGTTAGGGCTGGAGAGATGGCGTAGCGGTTAAGCGCTTGCCTGTGATGCCTAAGGACCCCGGTTCGAGGCTTGGTTCCCCAGGTCCCACGTTAGCCAGATGCACAAGGGGGCGCACGCGTCTGGAGTTCGTTTGCAGAGGCTGGAAGCCCTGGCGCGCCCATTCTCTCTCTCTCCCTCTATCTGTCTTTCTCTCTGTGTCTGTCGCTCTCAAATAAATAAATAAATAAATTAAAAAAAAAAAAGGTAAGTTAATGGCAAGTCATGATAAGTAAGGGCTGTGAAGAAAGAGAACATAGATCGTTACTTTTTAATAGAAGAAGTAATATTTGGGCAGAGACCTATAAGAAATGGCTTCTCTGCAGATCTTAGGGTTATGTATTAAAGCTAATGAAGCAAATTGTAAACAATCCTTGGGTGATGAAATATAAATTTGTTATAGGGTAGCAAGGAATCCCAGGTGTTACTTACTATATGTACACCCAGCATTTTTATGTGGGTTCTGGGGTTTGAACTCAGGACTTACTTGTAAGGCAAGCATTTTACATACTGAGTTATTCCACTAGCTGCCTGTCTTCCCCCCCCACACACACACACACCTCACATGTAGTGAGTATACTCCTGGTATGAAATAACTGTTGCTTTTAATTTTAGTTGTTTTTGGCTTTTCAAGGTAGGGTCTCACTCTAGCCCAGGGTGACTTGGAACTCACTATGTATTCTCTGGGTGGCCTCGAACTCAAAGCGATCCTCCTACCCTCTGCCTCCCAAGGCATGTGCCACCATCCCTGGCTCAGTGCTGCTTTTATTTTAATGAAAAAAAATTTTTTTAATTCTTTTTAATTTTTATTTATGAGCAAGAGAATGGTCATGCCAGGATCTCTACTCACTGTAAATGAACTCCACATGCATGTGTCACCTTGTACATCTGGTTTACATGGATCCTGGGGAATTGAACCTTGGTTCTTTGGCTTTGCAGGCAAGTATAATCACTAATCATCTCTTCAGCCCCCATTTTTTCTTTTCTTTCTTTTTTCAGTTTTTCAAGCAGGGTTTCACTCTGGTCCTGAATGACCTGGAATCACTATGTAGTCTCAGGTTGGCCTCAAACTTTCAGTGATCTTCCTGCCTCTCTCTGCTTCCCAAGTGCTGGGATTAAAGGCATGTGTCACCACTCCTTGCTCCCCATTTTCTTTTTTTGTTTGCTTTTTCAAGGTAGTGTCTTGCTGTAGCCAAGGCTGATCTGGAACTCTCTAGGCTAGCTGCAAATTCACAGAGACCCTCCTATAACTACTATACCTAACAGAACATATAGTATATGTAAAGGAATTGACTCTATTGTATTAGAGTTTTGTTTTGTTTTGTTTTGTTTTTCCAGTTTGGGTTTCACTCTAGTCCAGGCTGACCTGGAATTCACTTAGTAGTCTCAGGGTGGCCTTGAACTCACAGTTATCCTCCTACTCTGCCCCCCCAGAGCTGGGATTAAAGGCATGGGCCACCACGCCCAGCCGAGTAGTTATTATTTTTTTAAATTTGTTTTTCAAGGTAGGATCTTGCCCAGGGTAGGTTTTGGTTTTAGTTTTGGTCTTTCAAGGTAGGGTCTCATTCTAGCTCAAGCTGACCTGGAATCCAGTACATTGTTTCAGGATGGGCTCAAATTCTAGATGATCCTCCTACCTTTGCCTCTTGAGTACTGGGATTTAAGGCATGCACCACCTTGCCCAGCTTTTTTTCAGTATTTTTATTGGGCTGGAGAGATTGTCTTCAAAGCCAAAGGACTTACGTAAGCCACATGCAAGAGGTGGTGCATGTGTGTGGAGTTTGTTTGCAGCGTCTAAAGGCCTGGGTGCCCAATCTCTTTCTCACACTGAGATAAATGAAAAAAAAAAAAAAAATTACATAATTTTTTTTTTTTTGGAGCAGAGAGAATAGATGTGTCAGGGCCTCTAGCCACTGCAAACAAACTCCCATCAAACTTGGGTCATTAGGCTCTGTAAGCAATTGCTTTAACCACTGAGCCTTCGCTCCAGCCCAGTTTCTTTCATTCATTCATTCATTCATTCGTTCATTTATTTGAGAGAGAGAAAAAGAGGCTGAGAGAATGACAGAATGGGCCAGAGCCTTCAGCCACTGCAAACAAACTCCAGACGCATGCGCCCCCTTGTGCATCTGGCTTACGTGGGTTTAGGGGAATAAAACTGAGGTCCTTAGGCTTTGCCATTTCTCTAGCCCCTGTCTCTGTTTGGTTTTTTTTTCAAGGTAGGGTCTTACTAACCCATGCTGACCTGGAATTCACTCCATAGTGTAAAGGTGGCTTTGAACTCAGGGTGAGCCTTCTACCCCTGCCTCTGGTGTGCATGACCACGCCCATCAAAATGGCACTTTCTTTTTTCTTTCTTTTTTTTTTTCAAGGTAGAGTCTCACTCTAGCCCAGGCTGACCTGAAATTCACTGTATAGTCTTAGGGTAGCCTTGACTGGAGGCAATCCTCTTACTTCTGCCTCCCAACTGTTGGGAATAAAGGCATGTGCCACCATGTCCGGCCAACCCTGTGTTTTTGTTTTGTTTGGGCTTTTTTTTTGGAGGCTACTTACCCATTGCTGTCCTCAAAACTCTTGGTCTTCTTGCCCGAGCCTCATGAATACTGAGATTATAGTCAAATGTCATCTTGCTCAGTTCTTACTATTTGTTTGGTTGCTTTTATTTAAAATTTTAACTTCTGTGTGTGCTGAGGGTTGAATGGTTGAACACAGTGCCTTGTGTTTGCTTTGTAAGCACTATACCACTGAGCTACATCCCTTGTCAGTGTTTGTTGGTGGTGGTGGTATATTTTAGTTGTGATCCCTCACCCTCTTCTTTAGATTGGTCCAGTCTCCTCCAAATTTGATGAGTTTGGGTTTTTTTTTTTCTTACTACTCAGATAGCATTTTTCTTAATTATGAGAGAGAGGGAGAGGAAAATAAAAATGAATTAAATTAAAATTTAAAAATGAATACATTATTATTTGTTTATTTATGAGAGAGAAAGGGAAAAGATGGACATTCAGCCACTACAAATGAACTCTAGACACTTGTACTACATCTGGCTTACATGGGTTCTGGGAAATCAAATCTGGGTTCCAAGGCTTTGCAGGCAAACACGTTTCTGCCTGCTAAGCCATCTCTCCAGCCTCTCTTCCATGTTTATCCTTTTTTTTTTTCGAGGTGGGTTCTTGCCCAAGATAACCAGGAATTCACTATGTAGTTTCAGGGTGGCCTTGAACTCATGGTGATTCTCCTACCTCTACCTCTAAGTGCTGGGATTAAAGATGCACCACCACACCCTCTCTCTTTTTTTTATGAAGAAAATGTCTCACTTCAAGTTTTTATCAGTATTGTTCATCCATATGGATTAACAGTTTCTATTTTTAGTTCATTTGTTTTAAATCTATACATGTTATTACTTTAGTGCTCAAGTTTGTTTATAAAAACTACCTCCAAGCAGAGCCTTTTATCATTTTTGCTTAGATTTTTCTTATTCAGAATCTCTATCTTTTTCCTAACTTTGCTTGAAAATTGCCAGCACTCAGGAGGCAGAGGTATGAGGATGACCGAGAGACTACAGAGTGAATTCCAGTCAGCCTGGGCTAGAGCAAGACCCTACCTCAAATACTCAAAAAGAAAAATTGCCTTTCTTTCTAGAGCCTTGATTACTTTTAGTAAAGGAATAGTATTTATGAACTAAGATATGCAGAGATGTTCAAAGTTGGTTTAAAAGTACTATGTTCTTGTCTTCTGAATAAATAACCTAATAAAATTCAAAAGCCATATGAAGAAATATGAAATACTGAGTCAAATAGATTTAAACTTTTGAGTTTAAAAAAGCTGCCTTAACCAAAGTGAAGCTTTAAAATTTTATTTTATTTATATTTACTTATTTGAGAGAAAGGGAGAAAGAGGCAGAGAAAGGGAGAGGGAGAGATTGAGCACTACAGAGCCTTCAGCCACTGCAAATAAACTCTAAACACACGCCACATTGTGCATCTGCCTTATGTGGCTCCTGGGTCCTTTGGCTTTCCAGGCAAGTTCCTTAAACGCTAAGCTAAATCTCTGGCCCCAGATCTAGTGGTTTAAGGCCAACCTGGGGAACATAGCAAGTACTATAAAGCACTTCATGTTTTGGTTAAACTCAAGTATAAAGATAAAATTAATGGGATAAGTAAAAGAGAGGATTTATTTCTTTATGAGAGAGAATGGGCATGCCAGAAGCTGTGGCTGCTGCAAATGAACTCCAGATGCATGCACCACCTTGTACATCTGGCTTTTGTGGGTCCTGGGTAATCGCATCTCGGTCCTTTGTCTTTGCAGGCAAACGCCTCCACCACTAAGCCATCTCTCCAGCCCAGGAGAATATTTTTGAGCTGATAAATTCTCATACTTTTAACGATGTGCAACTCAAAAAGACCACAACCCAGGCTTGGAGAGACTGGGCTAAGTAGTAAGACTCTTGTCTCAACAACAGCAAAACGAAACACAGCATTCTCTCCACAAAGTAGAAGCCAAAAAAATAAAGTCTAATAGATGGTTGGAACAAAGGATACAACAAAAATATCATTAAAAGGAACTGGGTATGGTGGCACATACCTTTAATCCCAGCTCTTGGAGGCAGAGGTAGGAGGATTACCACCTGTTTAAGGCCTCTCCTGAGCTAGTCAAAAAAAACATAAAAATAAAAAAAGTCATTAAGAGGAACATAGTGAATATTCCAGGTCAGCTTGGATCAGATAAGACATAAGAATTAAAACTACGCTAAGATGTCTTTTTTTTTTTTTCCTGCTTATCAGATTGACAGAAATCAAGAAAGTTGATAAGTTCAGCTTGGGCTAGAGTGAAAAACCCTACTTCAAAAAAAGAAAAGAAAAGAAAGTTGATAAAACACTGTTCATTGTGGGGGTAGGGAGAGAGGGAATTACCATGGGATATTTTTTTATAATCATGGAAAATGTTAATAAAAATTTAAAAATTAAAAAAAAACACTGTTCATGAGGCTATGGGGAAAATGCCTCATAGCTGTCAAATATACATCCAAAATATGGAATGTTTTATGGATGATTATGTAGTTAGGTAGAAACATGAGGGAAGTGCCTTTTAAACTTAGAGTCAAATGCTGTAACCGCTAAGCCATTTCTTCCCACTTCATGCACCTTTTAAATTTTAGTAGTACATGATTTTATTACTTACCAAATCAATTTTTACAAATTTTCTGGAGATATGGCTTACAGTCTTATGGCTGGAGAGATGTTACTATTATTTAGAAAGTTTCAGAAGTTTATTTGCAAGCAGAGACAGAGTATGGGTGCAACAGAACTTGACAATGGAAATGAATTCTAGAGGTATGCCCTGCTTTGTGCAACTGGCATTACATGGGTATTGGGGAATCAAAGTCGGTAGGCTTTAGAAACAAGTGTGTTTCACCACTGAGCCATCTCCCTAACTCTTAATATTTTTTTAAAGAAATAAATTGAATAATCGCAGGCATACTATGGAAACAGACTGAACTCGGGTGGTAAGCACCGGGAATACATAATTGTTAAATTTAAATTTTTTGGGGGGGGGGTTTCAAGGTAGGGTCTCACTCTGGCTCAGGCTGACCTGAACTTCACTCTGTAGTCTTAGAGTGGGCTCGAACTCTCAGCAATCCTCCTACCTCTGCCTCCTGAGTGCTGGGATTAAAGGCATGCGCCACCACGCCCAGCTAAATTTAAAATTTTTTATGGTGTTAAGAATCAAGCGTTAGCTGAGCATGATGGTGGACGCCTTTAATCCCAGCACTCGGGAGGCAGAGGTAGAAGATCGCTGTGAGTTGGAGGCCAGCCTGGGACTACATAGTGAGGTAGAGTTTTACTCAGCCTGGGCTAGAGTAAAACTCTACCTCAAAAAAACAAAACAAAACCAAAAAAAAAAAACAAACAAAAAAAACCCAGAATCAAATGTTAAAGATGTACTAGTTTCACTTGCTATGTCTCCTGCTTACTGTGTTTTTAAAGCAAGGTATTTTGGGTGTATACTTAAGTGTCTTCTGTAAACAGGGTAGCAGGGTTGAGGGCATAACATTGCTAGGAAGATTAAATGACCTATGCAAAGTTTTTCCTTTGTTACTCAAGATAGAAGAATGGTTTTTAGAGTAATGGTAAATATCAGTGTAGAATAAGCCAGGTGTGGTGGCAGGTCAGCCTGGACTACAGTGAGATCCTACCTCAAAAAACAAAAGTTAAGTGTAGAATAAATGCAGGAATCATACAACACATTAAATTATCCTGTATCGGGCTGGAGGCATAGATTAGCAGTTAAGGTGCTTGCCTGCAAAGCCAAAGGACCCAGGTTCGATTCCCCAGGACCCATGTTAGCCAAATGCATAAGGGGGCACATGCGTCTGGAATTCGTTTCCAGTGGCTGGAAGCCCTGGTGTGCCAATTCTCTCTCCCTCTCCCTTCCCCCCCTCGTTCTCAAATAAATTAATTAATTAATTAAAAAATTGTATGCATAGCCAGGTGTGGTGGTGCACGCCTTTAATCCCAGCACTCAGGAGGCAGAGGTAGGAGGATTGCTGTGAGTTTGAGACCACCTGGGACTACGTGTGAATCCCAGGTCAGCCTGGGCTAGAGTGAGACTAACTCAAACAAAACAAAATAACAACAACAAAAAGTTATATGCATGATTTTTACTGGTTCCTTAAAGCAAATACTGTAAAAATTTTTATCCTAGTTTTAGAAATATAGAGCTTATACACATGGTTTGTACTTAATGCATAAAATTTACACTATTTTGAGACCTTAGGCATATTTTTTAAATGTTTAAAGTTCTAGGAGCTACATGAATATAAGAATTCTAGTTACCAGGCTGGAGAGATGGCTTAGCGGTTAAACGCTTGCCTGTGAAGCCTAAGGACCCCGTTTCGAGGCTCAGTTCCCCAGGTCCCACGTTAGCCAGATGCACAAGGAGGCGCACGCGTCTGGAGTTCGTTTGCAGAGGCTGGAAGCCCTGGCGTACCCATTCTCTCTCTCTCCCTCTGTCTTTCTCTCTGTGTCTGTTGCTCTCAAATAAAATAAGTAAATAAAAATTAAAAAAAAAAAAAAGAATTCTAGTTACCTAGTGACTTGTGAATGTCATTGAAGTTGCTTTTGTTAGTAATAAGTATA
The DNA here is from genome assembly GCF_020740685.1 of Jaculus jaculus. Lineage (NCBI taxonomy): Eukaryota > Metazoa > Chordata > Mammalia > Rodentia > Dipodidae > Jaculus > Jaculus jaculus. Next base: position 89,213,687 of record NC_059110.1, read on the forward strand.
GATATATTTTTCAGTCCTACTGAATATGTAATCTAACTTGAAAGTTTAATGTTTTTTAGTATAAATCTAAAGATAAAGAATTTGTGTACTTATAATAATACAGAGTTTACTTTAAAGTATGTGTGTGTGTTTGTCTTATAGGCGCTTACAGCTTTTAGATGGGGAATATGAAGTAGCCATGCAGGAAATGGAAGAATGTCCAATAAGCAAGAAAAGAGCAACGTGGGAGACTATTCTTGATGGGAAGGTATGGACAACATAGAAGGTTGAAACACATTCTAGCTATGAACTTTCTTCCCTAGATACAAGTTCATGTTGGAAGTAAATAATTGTTTCTTTTTAGTAATCAGAAAAACATAAATGAAATTACCTAGTGAGAATTTAATGAAGTATATTATCCTTAGGAAACAAATTGCCACATTCAAATCTCTGCCTTTATCATTTGTGGCATTTAGCAAGTTAACTTATGTCTCAGTTTTCTTATCTATAAAGTGAGGGACAGAATTGATGAATTAAATGGGATGATGAAGTTATGTTTCATATCATGCCTGGTACCCAATACGTGCTCAATAAGTACTATTATTTTAAATACTCTTCTTAGTAACATGTAATGTGTGTGACTACTAATACATTTATTGGGAAGTCTATAAAATTACATAAAACATACCTTCTAAGTTTTTTTTGTTGGTTTTGGTCTTTCAAGGTAGTTCTTACTCTAGCCCAGACTGACCTGGAGTTCCCTATATAGTCTCATGCTGGTCTTGAACTCACTGAGATCCTCTTACCTCTGCCTTCCAACTGCTGGAATTAAAGACATGAGCCAAGACGCCTGGTCCTTCTAAGATTTTTAAAAAATATATTGTATTTATTTTAGAGAGAGAATGGGCACTCCAAGGCCTTCAGCTGCTGCAAATGAACTCCAGATGTATGTGCCAACTTGTGCATCTGGCTTATGTCTGTGCTGGTGGATGAAACCTGGGTCCTTAGGTTTTGCAAGCAAGTGCCTTAACTGATAAGCCATCTTTCCATCCCTGAAATTTTTTTAGTATGTACAAATATTGAGGAAAATTTTTAGAAAAACTTCCTGAGAGTAAAATATACCAGAAAATGAAAAATACTTAAAATGGGGCCAGGTAGGGCTAGAGAGGTGGCTTAGCGGTTAAGCGCTTGCCTGTGAAGCCTAAGGACCCCGGTTTGAGGCTTGGTTCCCCAGGACCCACGTTGGCAGATGCACAAGGGGGCGCACGCGTCTGGAGTTTATTTGCAGTGGCTGGAAGCTCTGGCATGTCCATTCTCTCTCTGTCTCCCCCCCCCCCCCGTCACTTTCAAATAAATAAATAAAATGAACAAAAAAAATTTTTTTTAAGTGGGGCCAGGTATATTATTAGTACACATATGTAATGTAATCCCAGCATGTTAGAGGCAGAGGCAGGAGGATTATAACTTTGAAGCCAGCCTGGGTTACATAGTGAGACCCTATCCCAAACAACAAAACCCCTTAAACTGTGTAATAAAGTATTGTTAATCAAATCACTAATGCATCATTCTTGAATAGTTTTATGTGTATTTGAAATGTAGGTAATAGTACAGGTTTGTATGAGAAAGAATAGTTGTTAGTTGTGGCAAAATTGGTCTTCAGCTGTCTGCACATATATTAAGGCCTAATAAATTTCAGAAATCTGATGAACATAAATGTAAAAATGAATGCTACATACCTTAAGAAAAAACGGAAGGCTAGATTAGTAAAATTTTGTGGTGGGGAAGACACTTCAAGGAACACAAAGTAAAAAAACTATATTAAAATTAGCCATTATTAGTCGGGCATGGTGGCACACACCTTTAATCCCAGCATTGGGCAGGCAGAGGTAGGAGGATTGCATGAGTTTGAGGCCACCCTGAGGCTACATAGTAGCCTGGGTACAGTGAGACCCTACCTCAACCCCCCCCCCAAAAGGAAAAAAATTAATAATCTCTGTACTATAAGACTGTAAAAATAAGATGAGTGTAGTGGTGCATACCTTTAATCCCAGCACTCCGGATGCAGAGGTAGGAGGATTGCCATGCAAAGTTACCCTGAGACTGCACAGTTCAGTTCAACATGGGTTAGAGTGAAACCTTGAAAAACTAACCAAACAAACAAAAAAAAGTTAAGGACAGAAATGTAGACTGGGCATGGTAGCACACAACTGTTTGGAAGCACAGACAGAAGGGTCATAAGTTCAAGGTTATCCTGAGGTATTTATATTTAGTAAGACCCAATCTCAAAAAACAACCTGAAATCAGAACTGTTAACAACTGTAACAACACAAATTAGGTTGGGGTATAACCTCAATAGTAAAGTAGTTACCTAGTATATATAGAGCTCTTGCTTTGTTTCTAAGCATTGGGTTTGGGGGGTGGTGAGGGTTGTGATTCAGTGGTAGAGTGCTTGCCTGTTTGGCGCCCTGGATTTTATTCCCAGCAGTAGAGGGGGAAAAGATGGACTATGTGACATTGATAATGTGGTTGTATTATGAACACATGAGTTTTACACATCAGTAATAAGAAGCTTGTGGTATGTGGTTCAGTGGTAGATTCCTGCTTGCTTGCATATCAGGGCTCTTGGATTCAATTGCTAGTACCAAAATAAATGTCAGTGAACCAGTTATGGTAGCTCATTAATGCCAATAATTCTGGCATTGAGAAAGTAGAAGCAAGATCATAAGGTTGAAACTAGCCTGGGCTGGACAAAGCTCTGTGTCTCAGAAAACCAAAAACTGAATAAGAAAAGTGAGTTAAGAAAAATCAGATCTCCTCTTTCCCCAAGGTAGGGAGGATATCATCAGTCAGGGTAGGTGTTTACCATCATGCCCAACTTTGTCTTGCTATTTAAAAAAAAAGTAGGTGTGTGTGTGTGTGTGTGTGTGTGTGTGTGTGTGTGTGTGTTTAATTTATTTGAGAGAGAAAAAAAGAGAAAGGGATTGGGCACACCAGGGCCTCCAGCCACTGCAAATGGGATTCCAGTTGTATGGGCCCCCTTGTGCATCTGGCTTACATGGGTCCTAGAGAGTCAAATTGGGATCCTTTGGCTTTGCAGGCAAATGCCTTAACTACTAAGCCATTGCTTCAGCCCTATCTTGCTGTTTTTCACCCCCAAAATTAAAAGTCTCACTCTAGTACAGGCTGGACAAGGCTGGCCTCCTGAGTGCTGGGATTAAAGGTGTGTGCCACCACTTCTGGTGAATTTAATTAATTTATTTGAGACAGAGAGGGAGGGAGGGATAGAGACAGAATGGTACACCAGGGCTTATAGACACTGCAAACAAACTGCAGTCTCATGTGTTACCTTGTGACTAGGAATGCAAGGGCCTCTAGGCACTGCAAACAAATTCCAGTTGCATGTTACTACCATGTGTATCTGGCTTACGTGGGTTCTGGGGAATCAAGCCTAGGTCTTAAGGCTTTGCAGGCAAGCACTGTAACTGTTGAGTCATCTCTCCAGTACTGAATTTTTTTTTTTTCTTTTGGTTTTTCGAGGTAGGGTCTCACTGTAGCCCAGGCTGACCTGGAATTCACTATGTAGTCTCAGTTTGGTCTTGAACTCACAGCAGTCCTCCTACCTCAGCTTCTCCAGTGTTGGGATTAAAGGCGCGCACCGCCATGCTCAGCTTTTTTAAAAAAACATTTTATTTATTTATTTGAGAGAGAGAATGGGTTCACCAGGGCCTTAGCCACCTTGTGCATCGGGCTTATGTGGATCCTGGGGAATTGAACCTGGTTCCTTTGGCTCTGCAGGCAAATGCCTTAACAGCTAAGCCAATTCTCCAGCCCTGATATTTGATCTTAATTAACTTTTCACAGAACCTCACTCTTTTGAAAATTGATAATGGCTAGAGCCGGGCATGGTGGCACATGCCTTTATAATCCTAGCACTCGGGAGGCAGAGGTAGGACAATTGTCATGAGTTCAAGGCCACCCCAAGACTGAATTCCAGGCAGCCTGAACTAGTGATACCCTACAAAAAAAGAAAAGAAAATTGATAATGGCCTAATTTGATGAGCATAATAGATGAATTTATCCAGACAACAGCAGGCCGTACTACCCTAGGGCTTATATGACCTCTCCCACCATAGGTTTTTGACTAGGTTTTCTGTACCAGGTATGTATTCTGTCCTGTAGAACCAGTCCAGTTAGAGAGTGGTTGTTTTCCAGCAAAACACATAATAGAGTAGGTTTCCCTGATACCTTTGGTTTCTGCCTTTTAAAAAATATGAGCTGGGCATAATAGCACACACCTGTAATTCCATTACTTGGGAATATTAGACATTAAAATGGCAAGTTTAGGCCACACAGCCAAGAAAATGAAAAAAATATTCTATCTGTTGGGTCATTATTTCCACATAGCAGTAATTCAGCCTTTAAAAAAAAAAAATTGTTGTTGTTTGTCTTTTTGTTTTGTTTTTCCAAGGTATGGTCTTGCGCTAGACTAGGCTGACCTGAAAGCCAAGCTTTATGTGGGTATTGGGGAATCAAACCCAGAATGTTAGGGTTTTTTGTTTTTGCTGTTGTTTGTTTGTTTGTTTTGTTTTTCTAGGTAGGGTCTCACTTTAGCCCAGGCTGGCCTGGAATTTATTCTTTATTCTCAGGATGGCCTTGAATTCATAGTGATCCTCCTACCCCTGCCTCCTGAGTGCTGGGATTAAAAGTGTGTGCCCAGCAGTTTTTGGACCATGCTATATAGTTTATTCTTTATTTATTTATTTGAGAGAAAGAGACAGGAAGAATGAGTCCTCCAGGGTCTCTACCCACTACAAATCAACCAGACATGTGTGCCATTTTGTGAATCTGGCTCATGTAGGTACTGGGGTTTTGAATCTGGGTCCTTGGGCTTCATAGGCAAGTGCTTTAACCTTTAAGCTCTCTCTCTAGGCCTTTAAAAATTTTTTTAATTAATTTATTTATATGAGAGAGATTAAGAATAAGAATGAAAGAGGTAGAGAGAGAGAGAGAATGGGCGTGCCAGGGCTTCCAGCCATTGCAAACAAACTCCAGATGTGTGTGCCCCTTGTGCATCTGGCTAACGTGGGTCCTGGGGAGTCGAGCCTTGAACCAGGGTCTTTAGGCTTCACAGGCAAGCGCTTAACTGCTAAGCCATCTCTCCAGCCCTAAAAGAAAATGTGTTGATTAAATCAAGCCCATGTTGATATTTCAGGTCATTATGTGACTCTTCACTCTTTTCATGTTCTTTATTGTTTAGAGACTGCCTCCATTTGAAACATTTTCTCAGGGACCTACATTGCAGTTCACTCTGCGTTGGACAGGAGAGACAAATGATAAATCTACAGCTCCAATTGCCAAGCCACTTGCCACTAGAAATTCCGAGAGTCTCCATCAAGAAAACAAGCCTGGTTCAGTTAAGCCTACACAAACTATTGGTAAAAATACCATTGCTATCAAAATAATGGTTTCAAAGTTAATGTTTTATGCTATAAAATGTGTATTTAACCTTCCATCTGTTTTAAAAAGATTTTCTGTACTTTTTTAAAGTTTTTGGTTTTTCTAGGTAGGTTCTCACTCTAGACCAGGCTGACCTGGAATTCATGTTATCTCATGGTGGCCTTGAGCTCACAGGAATCCTCCTCCCAAATGTTGGGATTAAAGTTGTATGCCACCATGCTCACATTTCTATAAATTAAAAAAATGTATATTTTATTTATTTATATATTTATTTGAGAGACAGAGAGAGAGACAGAGGAAGAGGCAGAGAGAAGAGAATGGACACTTTTCTGTACATTTTAAAGTGTGAAAGCATTAGGCTGGATGTAGCTCAGTGGTAGAGTGCTTTCCTACATACAAAAGGTCCTACCTAGGTTTAATCCCCAAAACTGCAAAGACAAAAATAGAAAAAGCATTTGAGCTTTTTTTTACATTTGGCCAATGGGAACACTGTCCTTGATATTAAGTAGTTTTGAAAATTTCTTTATTGATAATTTTTGCACATGTATAAAATGTATTTTGATGATATTCACTTCCTATTCTGAAACATCTAACGCTGAAACCCTTCTTACGAAGTATTCCTTCTTTCTTGTCTTTTGATCACTGAGTACATAATTAGGGTTGCTTGCTTAAGTGTGGGTTGAGGATAATTGAAGGGCACATGAGCAACTTACCAATTTCTGTGCCACTGAAGGAAATGTCTCTCCCCCTCCCAGCATCCATGACTTGGTAATGACTCCTCAGGGAGGGTTTGGAGCTTCACAAGCTTCTCAACTATCCATGACATAATGTTGATGGGCATCTAAGTGTCATGATCTGTTTCAAGAAAGCAGAAGTCATCTTTGACACTGAACAATTATATATTCTTTTTTAAAATGTTTTATTTTTTATTTATTCATTTGAGAGACACAGAAAGGCAAATAGAGAGAAAGGGAGAGAATGGGTGTGCCAGGGCCTCTAGACACAAGCACCACCATGTACATCTGGCTTACATGGATGCTGGGGAATAAAACCTGTGTCCCATAGCTTTGCAGGCAAGCACCTTAGCATTAAGCCATTTCTCTAGCCCCCAATTGTGCATTCGTATGTGCAGGTCACTGTAATAGATTAAATCTTTTGGAGAAGGTTTTCCTAAATAGTGGTTTGTGTACTTATCAGAATACTCTAAAACCAGTGAAATAAGTAATATACATGTCAGCTAAGTAAATAAAAGCTAAACTACAAAATAGTATATGTGAGATAGGGTAAGGTTGTTTTTTTTTTTTTTCTAGTCCAGGCTGACTTGGAATTCACTATGTAGTCTCAGGGTGGCCTCAAACTCACAGTGATCCTCCTGCTTCTGCCTCCTGAATGCTGGGATTAATGGCGAACGCCATCACGCCCAGCTGTGTGAGGTTTTTGTTTTGCTTTCTCTTGAGTCTGAAGGAAAACACTAAAATCTTCAATGACTATCTTTTGGATTTGAAGTCATTTTAAAACTCTTTTTTTTTTTTTTTTTAAAATTTTTTATTTATTTATTTGAGAGTGACAGACACAGAGAGAAAGACAGATAGAGGGGGAGAGAGAGAATGGGCGCGCCAGGGCTTCCAGCCTCTGCAAACGAACTCCAGACACGTGCGCCCCCTTGTGCATCTGGCTAACGTGGGACCTGGGGAACCGAGCCTTGAACTGGGGTCCTTAGGCTTCACAGGCAAGCGCTTAACCGCTAAGCCATCTCTCCAGCCCTGAAGTCATTTTAATACAGTTTTTACTTCCTGATAAGCCCATCACTTCATGCATGCCTGCTCACTGCTTTACATTGATACTTGAGCTAGGGACATGGCTCAGTGGTTAAAGATGCTTGCTTGTGGGCTGGAGAGATGGCTTAGCGGTTAGGTGCTTGCCTGTGAAGCCTAAGGACCCCGGTTTGAGGCTCGGTTCCCCAGGTCCCACGTTAGCCAGATGCACAAGGGGGCGCACGCGTCTGGAGTTCTTTGCAGAGGCTGGAAGCCCTGGCGCACCCATTCTCTCTCTCTCTCCCCCATCTTTCTCTGTGTGTCTGTCGCTCTCAAATAAATAAATAGAAAAAAAGAAAAAAAGATGCTTGCTTGTAAAGCCAGATGCACTAAGTGGTATATACATCTGGAGTTCATTTGCTGTGGCAAGTGGTCTTGGGACCTTTCTAATAAAAATGAAATTTTAAGTTAGCTGGGCGTGGGGGTGCATACGTTTAATCCCAGCACTGGCGAGGCACAGGGAGGAGGATCACTGTGAGTTCGAGGCCACCCTGAAACTACATGGTGAATTCCAGGTCAGCCTAGCCTAGAGCAAGACCCTACCTTGAAAAACAAAACAAATTAAAAAAACTCTAGACTTAGTAGAACATAGTGGCCCATTGCTATAATTTTAGGATTTCAGAAGTTGATGTTTTAAGAATATGATTTCAAGGTCTGGAGAGATGGCTTAGCAGTTAAGGTGTTTGCCTGCAAAGCCAGAGGACTCAGGTTCAATTCCCCAGGAGCCACATAAGCACATAGTGGCCAGGTGTGGTGGCACACACCTTTAATCCCAGCATGTGGGAGGCAGAGGTTGATGGATCTCCATGCATTCAAGGACACCATGAATGAGACTACATAGTTAATTCCAGAAATTCTAGGTCAGGCTGGACCAGAAAGAGAACCTACCTCGCAAAACAAAAACAAAAACAAAAAAAAAAAAGATATGATTTCAAGCCCAACTTGGGCTATGTAGCAAGACTCTGCTACAAAAACTAAAAGTAAAAACAGTAATGGCAGAGAGATATTTGCTCAGTGGTAGATCATTTGCCTACTATACATGAGGATTTGAGTTCATTTACAGTATCCCAACTCCCTGCTAAAGAAAAAACTCCATGTCCTCAAAGTGCTTGAAATGTACAGTGAGTTATTTTATTACGGTTTAGGAAATAAAGGAACAAGATGCGTAAAGGAAGTATATTTATTAAATACAAAAGTATGTGTTTCAGCTGTTAAGGAAACATTGACTACAGATCTGCAAACAAGAAAAGAAAAAGATACTTCGAATGAAAACCGGCAGAAATTAAGAATATTTTATCAGGTAAATATTGCTGACCTTGAGTAATCATGAAATATTTCTTTGTATGCTGTATCTGATTTTTTTGGCATATTTGAATAGAAAGAACATAAATTATAAATTTAACAATTTTTAGATATGATATTGAAGCCAGATACATGTACATGTACAAGTTGTGGACTTGATGGTTTTTGTTTTTAAGTTTCTTTATAACAACAACACGAGACAACAGACTGAAGCAAGAGATGACCTGCATTGCCCTTGGTGCACTCTCAACTGCCGAAAACTGTACAGTTTACTCAAGCATCTTAAACTCTGTCACAGCAGGTTCATTTTCAACTATGTAGTAAGTAAATGTTCATTTTTTTTTAACAAGAATTGTACATTATATGTAAAACCACATAACCTAAAATACTAAAATAGCAGAATGCCTGCATTTCCTAGATAACTTGACATGTGAAGAGGCTAAAGGAAATGATCTGATGTTTTCCTCCATTGCTCTTCCACATTGTTGCCTTGACATAGACTCTTCCTGAGCTTGGAGCTACCTTTTATGTGTCTGTGTGTTACAGTGTTTTTGGTTTCTTTTTTTTTAAAGTATTTTAAGCCGGGTGTGGTGGCTCAGCAGTAGGAGGATCGCGGTGAGTTCAAGGCCACCCTGATATTACATAGTGAATTTCAGGTCAACCTGGACTACAGTGAAACCCTCCCTCGAAAAACCAAAATAAATAAATAAAATTATTTTTATTTGTTTATTTACTTGAGAGAGGGAGGGAGGGAGAGAGAATGGGCGTGCCAGAGCATCCAGCCACTGCAAATGAACTCCAGATGCATATTCCACCTTGTACATCTGGCTTATGTGGGTCCTGGGGTATTGAACCTGGATCCTTTGCCTTGTCAGGCAAGCACTTTTAACTGCTAAGCAATCTCTCCAGCCCATTGTGGTTATTTGCTTTCTCTTTTGGTCAGACTACCTGACAAGAGAACACCAGCAATTGTCTTGTCTCTGCCCATCCTTAGTACTAGATTACAGGCATGTGTGACTACATACAACTACTTATATGTGTGCTGAACAGAGTTCAAATTCATCCCTAATACTGCTGGACCATAGCTCTGTTTTGGTTTCTTTAAACCACTTTTACTCTTTCTTGCTCCAGCTAGCCTGAGACTATCTAGTCCAACTGGCCTCAAACTTGGAGCAATCCTCCTTCCTGTGCTTCCCATGTCCTATGGTTGCACATATGAGCCATTATGCCTGGACCACAGTTTTTCTTTCTTTTTTTTTTTTTTTTCTTTTTTCCTGGTTTTTCAAGGTAGGATTTCACTCTAGCTGAGACTGACTTGGAATTCACTGTAGTCTCAGGGTGGCCTCAAACTCACAGTGATCTTCCTACCTCTGCCTCCCAAGTGCTGAGATTAAACATGTGTGCCACCATGCCTGGCACATTTTTTTCTTTCTTTTGGCTTTCCAGGTAGGGTCTTATTCTAGACCAGGCTGACGTGTCATTCACTACATGTATTCTGGGGCTGGCCTCAAACTCATGGCGATCCCCTTTCCTTGGCCTCCTGAGTGTTGGGATTCAAGGTGTGCAGCACGTTCCCTGGTTTTTTTGTTTGTTTGTTTGTTTGTTTGTTTTCCTGAGGTAGGGTCTCTGTCTAGCTTTGACTGTGTAGTTTCAGGCTGGCATCATCACACCCAGCTTTAAAAAAACATATTTTTTACTTATTTGAGAGGGACAGAATGGGGACCCCAGGGCCTCTAGCCACTGCAAAACAACTCCAGATGCATATGCCACCTTGTGCATCTGGCTCACTTGGGTACTGGGGAATCAACCATGGGTCCTCTAGTCCCATTATTATTATTATTACTGGTTTTTCAAGGTAGGGTCTCCCTCTAGCCCAAGCTGACCTGGAATTCACTATGGTGTCTCGGGGTGGCCTCCAACTCACGGTAATCCTCCTGCCGATTAAAGCCGTGTGCCACCATGCCCACCTATTTTTTAATATTTTGATTTACATGCAGAGAGAGAGAATATGAATGCACACCAGGGCATTAGCCACTACAAACCAACTCTAGACTCATTTGCCACTTGGTGCATCAGGTTTATATGGGTACTGGGGAATTGGTTGTTAGGCTTTGCAGCCAAGAACCTTAACCACTGAGTCATCTCTCCAGCCCCACATTTTTTCTTAATTTCAGATTTTTCGCATCCTGTTCATCAATCTGGTTGCCTGGCTTATTTTTGTTGTTGTTGTTTTTTGAAGTAGGGTCTCCCTCCAGCCCAGGCTGACCTGGAATTTATCTGTATTCTCAGGGTAGCCTTGAACTCATGGCATTCCTCCTACCTCTGCCTCCCAAGTGCTAGGATTAAAGGCATGTGCCACCACACCTGGCTTATTTTAGTTTTTAAAACATTAAGAACCCATAACTAGTTCCTACGTTCTTAACTAAATTGGAGAAATAGGTATTTATGATAGGATAATGAATATTTTCTTTTCCTAAATACTCTTCTTTTTTGTTACAGTATCATCCAAAAGGTGCTAGGATAGATGTTTCTATCAATGAATGTTATGATGGCTCCTATGCAGGAAACCCTCAGGATATTCATCGCCAACCTGGATTTGCTTTTAGTCGAAATGGACCAGTAAAGAGAACACCTATCACACACATTCTTGTGTGCAGGTAGGTAAAAATGTACAGTAGATTTTCTCTGGCTTTTAGTGATGTTGCAAATGCAAAGGGAAGACAAAGTAAGTGTTTTATTTTGTTTCCTTTTCTTTTGTGTTGCTTTGCTTTGTTGTTTTGTTTTGTTTTGCTTTGTTTTGAGGCAGGGTCTCACTGTAGCCTAGCCTGGCCTTGAACAACTTCTACACCTTAGCCTACAAGTGCTGAGATTAAAGGCATGTACCACCACACACATCTTAAAGCTGGTACTTTGATGGAAATCATTATTTCAGTATTAGTTAAGTCTTTGAGGTGGTATGACATTTGATAACCCTCCTATGATCCTATTTCTACTGGGGTTTTCCTTTTTATCATTTCTCCCAAGTTGCTTTTATTGTACTGTTGAGGATCAAACTCAAGGTCCTGTTAAAAAGTCACTAGCCAGCCGTGGTGTTGCATGCCTTTAATCCGAGCACTCAGGAGGCAGGAGTATCATCGTGAGTTCGAGGCCACCCTGAAACTACATAGTGAATTCCAGGTCAGCCTGGGCTAGAGTGAAACCCTACCTCAAAACAACAACAATAAAAAAAAGTCACTACTGCCTCAGTGGTTCTCTAGTAAAAATGATTATGTGCATACCGTCATAGGAGCCAGCATTGAAGGGTTGTACTCTGGGCTGCATAATGTATTTGGTCCCTGTCACATTCTACAGGATGGTCTCCTGAAATAATAGATTACTTCTTTTTTCACTAGGCTTTATACTGAAAGTTTATGGATTTATAGTAGCAGATTTGACTACTGAGATTAAAGTTTTATCTTTGTAAAACCTGAAAAATAAAAATTTGGGGGGATGGAGAGATGGTTCATTAGTTAAAGGTACATTTTTGCAAACCCTGCCAGCCCAGTTTGCCCTAGCCTGAGTTTACCTGGAATTCACTCTGTAGTCTCAGGGTGGCCTCGCATTCATAGCAGTTCTCCTACCTCTGCCTCCTGAATGCTGGAATTAAAGGTGTAGGCCACCACGCCCAACTAATATTTAAATCTTTGATCTTGGAATTGATAGGAGGGTTAGGAATGTGGTTCAGTAGGAGAGAACTTGAGTAGTTTGATAGAAGCCTTGGTTTTGATCTTCAGTATTTGGGAGAAATTAGTATGTAAGAGTAATAGATCTACTTTGCATTTTGTATAGAAAGAAAACAATTCGCCAATTTGAGAAGTTCCATGATATAAATGGAGAGGGCATATTCCATCAACATTATTTTTTTTTTTTTTCATTAGACCAAAACGAACAAAAGCAAGCATGTCTGAATTTCTTGAGTCTGAAGATGGAGAAGTAGAACAGCAAAGAACATACAGCAGTGGCCACAATCGCCTGTATTTTCACAGTGATACCTGCTTACCTCTCCGTCCTCAAGAAATGGAAGTAGACAGTGAAGATGAAAAGGATCCAGAATGGCTAAGAGAAAAAACCATTACAGTAATTATCATTTTCATCTTCATCATTATGAACAGTGTATGGAGAATTTTATTATTAAATGAATTTTGTTTGAAAATATTGCATAGTATGTGCTGCACAGATGGCTTAGTAATTAAGGCAAAGGATCCAGGCTCGATTCTCCAGGATCCATGTAAGCCAAATGCACAAAGAGGTGCATGCATCGTAAGTTCATTTGCAGTGTGGCCAGAGCTATGGCATATCCATTCTCTCTCTCTCTCTCTCAAATAAATAAAAATATTTAAAAATATAAGGAGGCTAGAGAAATCGCTTAGCAATTAAGGTGCTTGTCTGCAAAGCATAAGGACCAATGTTCGACTCTCCAAATCCCACATAAGTCAGACATTCAAAGGTGAGGGCAGTGCAAGGTCACACATACCCACTAGATGGCAAAAGCGTCTGGCGTTCAATTGCAATAGCTGATGGTGCACCAATTCTCTTTCTCTCTTTCCCTAAAATAAAAAAAAAAAGGTAAAATACACACACACACACACACACACACACACACAGCATAGTATGAAGAAGACCTTTGGTTTACTGTAGCATTTTTTCCTAGAGAAATCCAGGAAGGAACCATTTTTTGTAATTATGGCACTTAGAACATTATTACCAAGTAAGGAATTTTTAGTTTTCTTCAGGTGAATTTGTATTAGGTACTTTCATTTCTATACTTAATGTAAGTTTCTGTGCTTTGGAATTACATTTTTCCCCATTTTGGTTTTTTGAGGTTGGGTTTCATTTTTCCCAGGCTGACCTGGAATTCACTGTGAAGTCCCAGACTGGCCTGGAACTCAAAACGATCCAACTTCTGCCTCCCAGGTGTTGGAATTAAAGGTGTGAGCCACCACACCCGGTAGGATTTCCTTTTTGACAGTATTGCTTAAGTAGAAGCTCATTTTAGGAAATTCCATTTTATTACTTTCAGTTCCAAAACATTCTGCTTTAAATATTGTTTTTCATAGAAGTACCATTTATATTCTACAATTAACAGGTGTTTTCTTTTTTCTTTAGCAAATTGAAGAATTTTCTGATGTTAATGAAGGGGAGAAAGAAGTAATGAAACTATGGAATCTCCATGTCATGAAGCATGGGTAGAGTATTTCTAAACACTTCATTATTTGTGTTTTTAATATTCTGTAAATCTGTTAGAACATTGTTTTATCTTTTATAAACAGAAGTGTGTGTGCTTGCACATGAGCGCCAGGACCTCTTGCTACTGCAAATGTGCACCAGACACTTCTGTCACATTTTGAATCCAGATTATATGAGTGGCCTGGGAATTGAGCCCCCAGCTGCCTGGTTTTGCAAGCAAATGCCTTTAACTGTTATGTCATCTTCCCAGTCCTGTTTTTTGTTTTTGTTTTTTCCTCTCTTTCTTGAGACAGGGGCTTCATATATTTAGCTGAGAATGATCTGACATCCTGATCCTCTTGTGCCTCTACACTGTGGCTGTAGACATAAGACTACCATCGCAGTCTTATAGATCCCTATGTTTGAATCTTTTTGGGGGGTGGTGGAGGGAGTTTGAGGAATGCTTTTCTCCAGCCCAGGGTGACCTGGAATTCATTATGCAGTCTAAAGCTGGCCTTGAACTTGTAGTGATTCTACCACTGCCTCTCAAATGCTGAGATTGGAGGTATGCACGACCAAGCCCAAGTATGTTTTCTTCACTTATTTGCAAGCAGATAGAGATAGAGATAGAAACAAGAGAGACAAAGAGAATAGAGCATGCCAGGGCCTCCAACCTCTATAAATTAATTCCAGACATATGGGCCAATTTGTATATCTGGCTGTATATGGGTACTGGGAAATAGAACTCGGGTCATTAGGCTATGTAAGCAAATACCTTAACCCCACTGGGCAATTTGTCCCAGTTACAGTCTTTTCAGACACTTCAAAGATTATGGTAATAACAAAAGATTTACTGTTTGAATCTTATTTAAGTTTCTAATAATTTCTTTCTTTTATTTTTATTTATTTATTTTTTGGCTTTTGGAGGTAGGGTCTCACTCTAGCTCAGACTGATTTACTGTGTAGTCTTAGGGTGACCTAGAACTCACAGTGATCCTCCTATGTGCTTGGATTAAAGGTGTGCACCACCACACCCAACTAATAATTTCTTTTTACTTTTTTTTAATAGTTTTTTATTGACAACTTCCATAACTATAAACAATATCCTATGGTAACTCCCTCCCTCTCCCCATGTTTTCCTTTTGAAACTCCAATCTCCATCATATCCCCTTCCCCTCTAAATCGGTCTTTTTTTTTTTTTGTTTGTTTGTTTTTTGAGGTAGGGTCTCACTCTGGCTCAGGCTGACCTGGAATTCACTATGTAGTCTCAGGATGGCCTTGAACTCTTGGCGATCCTCCTACCTCTGCCTCCCGAGTGCTGGGATTTAAATCGGTCTTTTGATGTCATGATCTTTTCTTCCTATTATGATGGTCTTGCATAGGTAGTGTCAGGCACTGCGAGGTCATGGATATCCAGGCCATTTTTGGATCTTACGTTCTTTCTGCCACCTTTTCCGCAATGGTCCCTGAGCCATGGAAGATGTGATTGAGATATTTCGGTGCTGAGCACTCTGTCACTTCTCAGCACCATGGTGCCTCCTGAGTCAAATCAAGGTCACTGCCATCTGAAAAGAGAAGGTTCTCTAGCCAAAAATGAGAGTGGCATTAATATATGGGTATGAATGTTAAGAGAATTGCTTACTGGACAGTTTGGTGAGCACAGTATATACATGTAGCCAGATAGCAGCAGTCATTACACTCCTAGGGCTCATGACTTACCCCTGTTGTAGGTTTTCAGTATCAGGGATATATTCTCTCCCACCTGCTACATGGCTATAGGTGTTTATCAGCTCTAACAGTTTGCTGGTAGAGTCTTTAGGGTCTTCTATGTATAGAATCATGTCAACTGCAAATAATGATAATTTGATCTCTTCCTTTCCAATTTGTATCCCTTTTATGAGTGTCTCTTGCCTTATTGCTATGGCTAAGACTTCCAGTACCATATTAAATCAAAGTGAGGACAGTGGACACCCTTGACTTATTCCTGATTTTAGTGGTAAAGCTTCAAGTTTATCATAAATAGCATTTGTTATGTTGAGATATGTTCCTTCTGTTCCCAGTCTTTGTAATACTTTTACCATGTAATGATGTTGGGTTTTGTCAAATGCCTTTTCTGCATCTATTGAGATGATCATGTGATTTTTGTCCTTCAGACCATTTATGTGATGCATTACCTTATCGATTTGCATGTTACACCATCCCTGCGTCCCTGGGATAAAGCCAGAGTGAATACTCTTTCTGATATATTTTTGTATTCTGTTTGCCAATATTTTATTCAGAATTTTTACATCTATGTTCATGAAGGTGATTGGTCTGTAATTTTTCTTTTTTTGTTCTTTTTTGATGCTGGCTTTATGAAAGGAGTTTGGTAGAATTCCTTCTTTTTTTTATGAAAAAGTTTGAGAAGCGTTGGTATTTGTTCTTCTATGAAGGTCTGATAAAATTCACCAGTGAAGGCTGGAGAGATGGCTTAGCAGTTAAGCTTTTTGCCTGCAAAGCTAAAAAAATCCCAGTTCGATTTTCCAGGACCCATGTGAGCCAATGCACAGGCAGCGCATGTATCTGGAGGTCATTTTCAATGGTTGGAAGCTCGGGCGTGCCCATTTTCTTTCTCACTCTGCCTCTTTCTCTTTCAATTAAATAAATAAATAAATAAAATATACTTAAAATTCACCAGTGAATCCATATGGGCCTGGACTTTTTTTTTTTTTTTAGGAGACTTTATAACTGATTGGATCTCAGTACTTGTTACAGGTCTATTTAAATAGTTTATCTCATCTTCATATTTAATTTTGGTAGGTCATATGAGTCAAGGAAATCATCCATTTCTTTCAGATTTTCAAACTTAGAGGCTTATATTCTTAAAGTATGTCCTTATGATTTTCTGATTTCTTTGGTATTTGTTGTAATGGTGCCTTTTTCATCTCTGATTTTATTGATTTTTGTCTCTTCTCTCTTCTAGTCAGATTTGCTAAGGATTTATCAATCTTACATATCCTTTTAAAGATTTTAAAGATTTGTTTCATTGATTCTTTGGATTTTTGGGGTTTTTTTGTGGTTTCTATTTCATTAATTTCTGCCCTAATCTTTATTATTTCTTCCTGTCTACTGATTTGCCTTGTTCTTTTTCCAAGGCTTTAAGGATAAGCATTAGGTTGTTTACTTGAGACCTTTCTAATTTTTTTTTGGGGGGGGGGGGTTTCTAGGTGGGGCTTACCTGGTCCAGGCTGATCTGGAATTAACTGTGTCATCTCAGGGTGGCCTTGAACTCATGGCAGTCCTACCTCTGCCTTCCGAGTGCTGGGATTAAAGGCGTGCGCCACCACACCCAGCTAAATGTGTAGCCCCTCAAACTCCTGATCCACCTCTTCAGCAATATCCTACCTGCGTGCGCCACCACAACTGGAAAACATTTTACTTCTTTAAATATGAGAAAGAGACAGATAGGGAAAAGGAAGGGACGGAGGCAGGGAATGGGCACACAGGTGCTCTAGCCCACATGAGCGCCCCCTTGTGCATCAGGCTTGCGTGCATTCTGGGGATTCGAACCCGGATCCTTTGGCTTCAGAGTTCAAGGCTGTAAACACTAAGCCATTTCCCAGTTCCCCTAATTTCTTTTTATTTATTTATTTTTTATTTATTTATTTATTTTTGGTTTTTCGAGGTAGGGTCTCACTCTGGTCCAGGCTGACCTGGAATTAACTCTGTCATCTCAGGGTGGCCTTGAACTCATGGCAATCCTCTTACCTCTGCCTCCCAAGTGCTGGAATTAAAGGCATGCACCACCACACCCGGCTTCCCTAATTTCTTAATACAGGCACTCAGAGCTATAAATTTCCCTCTTAAGACTGCCTTCATTGTGTCCCAAAGGTGGTATGTTGTATTCTAGTCGTCATTTGAGTCTATGAATTTATTGATGTCCTTTTTGATTTCTTCAATGACCCATTCATCATTCAGTAGTGTACTGCTTAGTCTCCATGAATTTTTGTATGCCCTGCAGTTTTTCTTATTGCAGTTTGATCCCATTGTGGTCAGATAGGGTACAAGGGATTATTTCACTTTTCCTGTATTGAGATTTGCTTTGTGTCCTAATGTATGGTCTACCTGAGAGAATGTTCCACGTGCTGCTGAAATCTATGTGTATTCTGCAGTATTTGGATGGAATGCTCTGTAGATATCTTTTAGGTCCATTTGTTCCATGACATCATTCTAATCCAGATGTGTCTATGTTTTTTTGCCAGGATGACCTGTCAATTGATGAGAGTAGGGTATTGAAGTCACCCACTATAATTTTGTTTGGTATTATCTGTGACTTTAGTTTAATAGTGTATGTTTGATGAAATTGGGAGCCCTCATGTTAGGTGCATATATGTTTAGGATTGTAATGTCCTCCTGTTGGAGTGTGCCTTTAATCCGTATAAAGTGACCTTTTGTATCTTTCCTCACTACTGTTGCTTTGAAGTTTATCTGTCAGATACTAGGATAGCAACCCCTGTTCCTAGGCCCATTTGCTTGAAGTAACCATTTTCCATCCTTTCACACTAAGACAGTATCTATCTTTTATTGAAAGATGAGTTTCCGGGGGGTAACAAATGGCAGGATCTTGCCTTTTAACCCAGTCTGCAAGCCTGTGTTTTTGGTTTGGGCATTGAGGCCATTGATATTAAGAGTTATCATTGAAAGCTGGGTATGGTGTCGCACACCTTTAATCCCAGCACTCAGGAGCCAGAGGTAGGAGGATTGCTGTGAGTTCGAGGCCACCCTGAGATTCCATAGTTAATTCCAAATCAGCCTGGGCTAGAGCGAGACCCTACCTCGAAACTCCCCCCCCCCCCCCGCCAAAAAAAAGTTACCATTGAAAGGTTTTCTCCCCATTCTTATTTTGTAGTGCTTCCTTTTTTCCCTTTATTTCCTTGTTTTAACTGTTATTTGAGTATAGTTTATTTTTTCCTATTTCCTCCTGTGTGTGTTTTGCTTTCTTTTCAGCATGAACAATTCCTTCAAGTATTTTCTATAGAGCTGGTTTTGTCTTCAAATATTCCTTTAACCTGCTTTTGTTGTGGAATATTCTTATTTCTCCATCTGTTTCATGGATAGCTTTGCAGGATAAAGTAACATTGGTTGGTTGGCAGTTATTATCTTTCAGAACTTGGAATACAGTCCAAGCCCTTCTGGCTTATAAAGTTTGTGTTGAGTAATCTGCTGTGATCCTGATGGGCTTGCCTTTGTATGTAACTTGATTTTTCTAACTGCTTTCAATATATTTTCTTTGGTTTGTATGTTTGCTAGTTTAATTATAACGTGGGAAAGAGAAATTCTTTCCAGGTTTTGTCTGTTTGGTGTTCTAAAAGTTCTTATATCTGCTTTGGCATTTCTTTTCCAGTTTGGGGAAATTTCTCTTTTGTGATCTTGTTGAAAATGCCTACTAAGCCTCTAGATTGAAATTCTATTATACCCTGAATTCTTGTTTGATCTTTTCGTAGTGTCCCAGATATCTTGAAATTCTCATTCATATCTTCCTATTAGTTTGTCCTCTCCTTCATCTATTCTATTGGTGAGACTTTTCTACATTTTTTTTTTTTTTGTGTGTGTGTGTGTGTGTGTGTGTGTGTGTGTGTGTGTATTTTTTTCAGAGCTAGAATTTCAACCTGGTTTTGCTTCAGTATTTCTATTTTCTTACTCATGTCTTGTAATGACCTTATTTCATTAAGGTGGTTTCCTGTGTTCTTTTTCACTTTATTCTTTAATTCCTTTGTTTTCTCTTTTGATTAATTTTCATTTCTATTTTGATTTCCTGGTACAATCATTTTTTTTGAAATCTTTGTCAGGCCTTTCATCTAAAACAGTTTCATTGGTGATCATTTTTGATGAATTTATAATTTTGGGTGGGATTGTTTTATCTTGATTCTTTGTGTTTCTTGTATTATAATGTAGCGAATTTTGCATCCGGAATTGATTTGGTGCTTCGTTTTTCTACTTATCTGTAGTGTTCTAAGATAATGGCGATCTACCTTTATATACTCTCAGGATATGAGTTTAAGGTGCTAGGTGTATCGCTTGCTTGTACCCCAATCCAGCCGCAAAAATAATCCTAGGTGTTGAGTTTACTTGCTAAGCAAGTATTCTAGTGGACTGGGTGGAACAATTTACTGGCAAATTCTGAACTTCAACTGAGCAATATACACATTCAATAAAAAACAGCGCAGGGTGTGCAAATGTGGGGATTAAAACAAACATAGTCTTATATGTTGTTCTATACCCTTAATCTGATTATCTGGGAGATAGAGATTTCTGTTGTGAATTGGGTTCCAGGTCAGCTTGGATCTGAATCAGACCGGCCCCCAATAATGACAAGCAAAAGACAAAGGCCCTAACAAATATATAAACATCAAAGGCAACAATATTCAACCCCCAAATACAGTTTAATTGAACGTGGTAAATAACTAAGAATATGTATCCCATAGATTCCCCTGACATGGAGAGATTAGTTCTTCCAATGCAGGCCTATGTACCTGTTTTTTTGTCAGTTGGCCTTGTTACCTTTTGGTGTGGCTTCCAGTCTCACCAATGCTGAGTGCTCACCTCGATCCCTCTGTGCTGTGCTGTGACGCTGGAGTTCTAATCAGCTGTGCTGCCACTGGTAGCTGAGTGCCGGAGGCTCAGGGTTCTAATGGTTGGGGGATGGAAGAGTGCAGAATTCTGGAGTTGCTCACGCAGTTTCGTGTATATCCCATTCAGTAGCTCCTTATATGATTTCAGCTGTCTTTCCTTCAGATTTCTTGACTTTGCAAGAAGGCTGATGAGGCTGGAAAATCTCCTTGTTTCGTTTCTGCTGCTGCCTCTTGGTGTGCCTGATGGGGCAGTGCCAGGCTGGTGCACGAATCTGGGTGCAAGCACCTCAGTGGGATTCTGGTCTTTTCCTCCTTTTTGGTGGATCTTGGTCTCCACTTTGTCTAAGAATAACCTGTATTCCTTCACTTTTCAGAAGAGTGTATTTTGCTGTGGTTTTGCTTAAATTCCTCCCTAGGCTGGATGGCACCATCTTACCCAAAAGCCTCATAATTTCTTTATGCTAAATATCACTCTAGTCTAAAAGTTGTTGTTTATCCAGTATTTTCATTTCTTTGAAAAAGAAAGGATAGGTATGTCAGGGACAGCCACATTGTGCTCTGGTTTTACAGGGGAACTGAGCCTTGGCTGTCAAGCTTCACAAGCAAATACCTTTAACCACCGAGCCCTCTCTCCAGCCTCAAAATGTTCTTTTTATTATATGCCAGATGCGGTGGCATATACCTTTAATCCCAGCACTTGAGAGGCAGCGATAGGAGGATTCTGAGATTATATAGTTAATCCCAGTTTATCCTGAACTACAGTAAGACCCTACCTCAAAAAACCAAAAAAAAAAAAAGGAAAAGTTTTTATTATTCATTTTGTTTTTATTTATTAGAGAGGCAGATCAAGAGAGTTGGCACTGTAGAATCTCTAGCCACTGCAAATGAACTAGACATGGGTGTGTCCATGTGCAGCTGGTTTACATGGGTGGATAGAACCTGAGTCCTTCCCAGCCCTCTTTTTGCCTCTTGAATATTGGGATTACAGGTGTGCAGCACCATGCCTAGCTGAGGGCCCTTGCTTTTGCTTTTTCAAGATAGGGTCTTGCTCTACTCCAGGCTGAATTGGAATTCATTGTGTGGTCTCAGTCATCCAGAGTATTAAGAGTTAAAGGCATGAACCACCGTGCCCCAGCTCCCAATTTTGTATTTTTTATTTTTTGGTTTTTCAAGGTAGGGTTTCACTCTAGCCCAGGTTGACCTGTAATTCACTATGTAGTCCCAAACTGGCCATAAATTCACAGTGATCTTCCTAGGATTAAAGGCATGAAGGGTTTGACTCTCTTATCTATCAGTAGATGAATTTCCCATGTGAACTGAACCTGGCTCCTTTACATTTTTAAAAAGAGATTTAGCCAGGTGTGATGGCACAAACCTTTAATCCCAGTACTCTGAGGCAGAGGTAGGATGGTCCATGGTGGATTTGAGACCATCCTGAGACTACATAGTGAAAAATCAAAGAGATAGATCACATATGGCTTGGAAAATGTACTGTATGTAGTATCTGGCCCTTTACAGATAATATTCCTGGTTCTGGTTCTAGACACTAACACCTGAGTCATAGATAAAGTAGGTATGTAGAAGGTTGGTTGTGGTTTTCTTTATGTCCTGATATTCTACTTTCAAGAACAATTATAGGTGGGGGATAGACTTCAGAAGCAAAAGTACTTACTTGGAAATCAAGGGGTTCAATCTTTTGTACTACAAAAATGGATAAAATATCAATAAATTACTTTTTGTTCTAGAGGAGATTGAGACCATTCTGTTTCAATTCCTTGATTCAAATCTGCAAGTGTAACTTATAGAATTTTATTTTAAAGTGGCTAGTAGTTGAGTCCTGTTTAATTTCTAAAGTAGTTAGTTTACTTGGGGAATGCATCTCTTCCACTGCAGTCTTACTACTTATTAAATTACTCACTAACTTTGAATATAATCTTGAGTCTTCTGTAGTTAATAATTGCATTTCATCAAAATGCTAGGTAATCTTAATGTTTGTTTTTTTTTTTTTAATAGGTTTATTGCTGACAATCAAATGAATCATGCCTGTATGCTGTTTGTAGAAAATTATGGACAGAAAATAATTAAGAAGAATTTATGTCGAAACTTTATGCTTCATCTAGTCAGCATGCATGACTTTAATCTTATTAGCATAATGTCAATAGATAAAGCTGTTACCAAGCTTCGTGAAATGCAGCAAAAATTAGAACAAGGAGAATCTGTTTCCCCTGCAAATGAAGAAATAACTGAGGAACAACATGGGACAGCAAATGGATTTAGTGAAATTAACTCAAGAGAGAAACCTTTGGAAACAGATGGTGTCTCAGGAGTTTCAAAACAGAGCAAAAAACAGAAACTTTGAAAATACCTAATTCCATTTTATGGACAAACACTGAAATTGCATTCTAGAGAATTCAGCCTCTAGGAAGAGTTGTTTTGTTTTGTTTTGTTTAAATTATGGATTCCAAACAGGCACTGTTAGGTGAAGTAAATGATTTCAACAAGGATATTTATATCAGGGTCTACTTTGCTTCATTATGCAGCATTACATGTTTTCACTTGTATTTATGTCATTAAAGTTTTTAGGTCGAGCGTGAAAAGCAGCACTTGAAGGAGAGTACTTGTAACTGCAAAAAATATGAAATCTATTGAGTTATTCTAGAAATTATTTCAAATTTAAATTAATGCTTTTTGCATTCGTGACTGGCTGTTTTTCTACTTTGTAATTATGAGATAATATTCTTAGGGAGGGAAGTTTGAAATACAACTCCCTGGTCTAGAATTGGAGATTTTTGTGAATTTGTTGCATTATTACTTGCAAACAAATTATGATCCTTGACTTTGAAATCACTATTAATTTTCAATGAAATACTACAAGGCAAGATATTTTACATTCATTAAGTTCATTTGACAATTTTAAAGTAGCACTTCTTCATCTTATGCCTGTTTGAAATTATGTTAATTTTTCACGTTGACAGTGAGATGTCATGTGTGTCATAAGGGTTACTGAACATTGGTTTTCATGTGGAGAATTTTAGTGCTTGCTTACCCGACAATTTTTTTAAACTTGAATATTTTCTTTTCTTTTTTTATTTTCAATTAGGTAATCACATGCTAAATTCAGCAGTACACATCTTTTTATTAGGATTGTCAAGCAAGGGAAGAACAAGGTTGAGATTTTTAAGATGCCACTTTTGAGGGGAGTGTTCTATAAAAATGAACCAGAAAATGTTATACCTGGTTTTTTTCTTGGCAAGGATGTCTTTGTAATGTACTTAATGATTAGAATATCTGATGCAGATAAGCTGACTTGAACTGTTTTGAGCAATTTGCCCTGTGTTATGTGTTTTACGCACATATTTGCGGTTGGATTTTTTTTCCAACAGAAAGCAGTTTCACTACTGGAATATTAGTAAGCACCAATAGGTTTTTATTCCAACTCCAAGCACTGTGGTTGAATAACATCACCTCAATTTTTTATTGTCCTTTAAAGATATTGCATTTTCATATTCTTTATTTATAAAGGATCAATGCTGCTGTAAATACTGGTATTTTTAATTTTTTAATCTCATTCCACCACCATCAGATGCAGTTCCCTATTTTGTTTAGTGAAGGGATATATAAGCTTTCTAATGGTGTCTTCAGAAATTTATAAAATGTAAATACTGGTTTGGTTGGTCCTTAAGATGTGTTTAACTGTGAGACTATTTAACTAATAGTGTGGATGTGATTTGTCATCCAGTATTAAGTTCTTAGTCATTGATTTTTGTGTTTAAAAATAGGAAAGAGGGAAACTGCAGCTTTCGTTACAGACTCCTTGGCTGGTAAGCTCTCCCCATGAGGATTTCCACTAAACTATCATTTTGCCTCTGGGTAATGGGTTTTGAGCATTTCTCTCGGGCTTTAATTTGCTAAAGCTGTGCACATATGTAAAAAAAAAAAATAGATTATTTTAGGGGAGATGTAGGTGTAGAATTATCGCTTATGTCATTTCTTAAGCAGTTATGCTCTTAATGCTTAAAAGAAGGCTAGCATTGTTTGCACAAAAAGTTGGTGATTCCCTCCCCCAAATAGTAATGAAATTACTTTTGTTGAGTAAACTTTTTATGTCATCTTATAATAAAAGCTGAAAAATCCCTTTGTTTCTATTTATAAAAAAATGCTTTTCTATATGTACCCTTGATAACAGATTTTGAAGAAATCGTGTATGATGATAAAGCATTTGAATGGTACAGTGGATGTAAAAAAAAATTCAGTTTAAAAGAACGTTTGTTTTTACATTAAATGTTTATTTGAAATCAAATGATTTTGTACATAAAGTTCAATAATATAAAAGCTGTAGTCTGTTTTTTCCGCTCCATTATGGTGTATGTATGGTGTATGTGCACTAAGTTTTTGGATACAAAACAATTCAGCTAGTCTAAGTGAGTCAGGAGTAATAAGGAATCAAAAAAATTAACATGAAATAGTGCTTTCATCAGTTACAGCTAATATGCCATTTACCGTAAATCTAAGATTAAACATAGGGGTCTTGAACATGCTAAGCAACTGCTCTACCATTGAGTTATATCTGTTTAAGAGTTTTTTGTTTTGTCTTTTGTGGGTTTTTCATTTTTTTCCGAGGAAGGGTCTCTCTCTAGCTCAGGCTGACCTGGAATTCACTATGTAATCTCAGGGTAGCCTTGAACTCTCGGTGATCATTCGATCTGCCTCTCCAGTGTTGGGATTCAAGGCATATGGCACCAAGCCCACTTTAAGATTTTAAATATAGGGTGAGGAAAGGTATTACCATGGTATATTTTTCATAATCCTGGAAGTTGTTAATAAAAATAAACAAAACAAATATTCTAAATATATAGTTCAAAGCAAAGTCAACATTAATCAAACAGCTATCCGTCTTTGGTTGTGTATGTTTTTCTTCTCCCTCTTTTTTTTTTTTTTTTTTTTTTGCGGCAGGGTCTCAGTGTGTCCTAGAATTCACTCTGTAGCCTCTAAGATTGTTTTGAAAGCAAACAAGAATTATCTGTGCTTCAAAAAGCTCAGAGAGTAGTAACTCAAAGTAAATGTAAATTCAGAGTTACATCCAAATAGTACCTGACGTACAGTGATTCGATGGTATGAAGTTGTTAAGTTGGATTCAGTAAAAACTACAACTTTATTATGTCTTGAGCTAGTGGTATATGGCACAAATCCCAGGAGGCTGGGTAGTAGCAGTAACAGTTCTGTTGGTCAGGAATCTTGATCATGTTGCGATACTGCTACACAGCAGCCCAAATAATAGGTTGAATGTATTAAATGCATTTTCCTTAAGGGATGTCTTCACATTACAGCTTTTTAAATTTTTTATTCATTTTTGGTTTTTCTTTTTTAATTTATTTATTACCTATTAATTGAGAGAGGTGAAGAAAGAAGGGTGTACCAGGACCTCTAGCCACAGCAAAGGAACTCCAGACACATGTGCCATCTTGTGCATCTGGCTTACATGGGTCCTGGGGAATTAAACCTGGGGACCTTTGGGTTTGCAGGCAAGTGCCTTAACCACTAAGCCTTCTCTCCAACCCAGTTTATGGATTTTATTGGGATGTAACCATACAAGACGCATGTATGCTGCAGTCTAAGGTCAGTAGCCAATGCTAACTCAAAAAAGGTGAAACTGTTAAAGAAAAAAATAACAATTTTGCTCTTTGTATACAGTAATGCTTACATTGCTGTGCATTCTTGGGAGTTGAATGCCCTGTATGCTCCCAAAACTTGCTACATATTTTTTATGTCCTCCCCCCCTTGGTTTTTCTTATTTTTATTTATTTATTTGAGAGCAAGAGATAGAGAATGAGAGTGCCAGGACTCTAGCCATGGCAAACGAACTCCAGATGCATGTGCCACCTTGTGCATCAGGTGAATCAAGCCTCAAACCAGGGTTCTTGGACTTCACAGGCAAGCGCTTAACTGCTAAGCCATCTCTCCAGCCATTGCTATTTTTTTTTCTTTCATTTATAACAGTCTAAGTACACCTGCCTCAGCCTCCCAAGTGCTGGGGATTATAGCTGGCAATGTGCTTTTTTGTTTTGACTTTATTTTACTTTGGTTTATGGGTTAAGAGAGATGGCTCTAGCAGTTAAGGACCTTGACTATTTAGGTTTTTCAAGATAGGGTCTCTCTCCCAGGCTTTATTTTATTTCCATTTTAGGCTAGGCATGATAGCACATGCCTTTAATCCCAGCACTTGTGATGCAGAGGTAGGAGGATCACCATGAGTTCAAAGCCACTCTGAGACTACACAGGTCAGCCTAGGCTAGAACAAGACCCTACCTCTAAAAACGGGGGGGGGGGGGGGGAAAGGGGGAACCTAACAACAACAAAGGAATTCTAGGGAGGGTGACCAGAAGACCAGATTGGGCAATTTTGAGACCTTGTATCCCTGTCCCCCCCCCCCCAAATGAAAACCAGAGATACAGTATCTCGAATGGTATAAAACTTGTCAATCATGTGAGGACCTAGATTCCATCCCCGTACCACACAAAAAAGTAAAAAGCCCATCATGGTGGCACACACCTTTAAACCCAACACTTGGGAGGCAGAGGCAGGAGGATTGTAGTGAATTTAAGGCATAGTGAATTTGAGCTAGGGTGAGACCCTACCTCAAAAATCCAAATTAAAAAAAAAAAAAAAGACCCAGCTTCAAAGTTTGGTAAGAGTGTTTGCCTAGCATGCATGAAGCCCTAGGTTTGCCCCCCAAAACTACACATATTTAAGTGTGGTGGAACAAGACTATATAATGCCAGCATTCTAGAAATACAGGGAGAAGGATCAGGAATTCAAGGTCACAATCAGTTTCAAGCCAGCCTGGGCTACTGAAATAAAAGGCTGGACTAGAGAGATGGCATAGCAGTTAAGGTACTTACTTGCCTACAAAGCCAAAGAACCCAGGTTAGATTCTTCAGGACCCATTTAAGCCAGATGCACAAGGTGACACGTGTCTGGAGTTCATTTGCAACTGCTAGAGGCCCTGGTATGCCCATTCTCATTCTCTTTCTCTGCCTCTTTCTCTCAAATAAATAAAATTAGGGCTGGAGAGATGGTTTGGCAGCTAAGGCATTTGCCTGCGAAGCCTAAGGATCCAGGTTTGATTCCTCAGTACCCACATAAACCAGATGCACAAGGTGGCGCATGCTGGACATTTGAATTCAGGGCCTCATGCTTGCATAACAAGCACCTTATCCACCGAGCCATCTCCCCAGCCCTAGCTGTTCTATTTTGGAACTATGAGATATAAAACCTATAAGGTGGTCAGCATGGTAGCACATGCCTTTAATCCCAGCACTCTGGAAGCAAGGGCAGGAGGATCACCATGAGTTCCAGGTCTAAAAGACAAAATAAAAAGCTCCAAGCTATCACTGCAAATCTCTGGAATACACACGGGACTGTTAAAATTGTTTGTAATTTTTTTTATTTGCAGTGCTGGGAATGGAACTTAGTACTTTATATGCACTATTTTAACTGAATAAATAAATATATCCTAAGAGGTCTGTCAGGCAAACCTGTAAGCATAAACAATGATAGTAATATTTGTGAAGAGTAAAGGGAATGGTGAAAAATTGGTGACCTTTAATACCAGCACTAGGGAAGCAGAGGTAGGAGGATCGCCAGGAGTTCAAGGCCACCCTGAGACCCCATAGTGAATTCCAGGGCAGCCTGGACTGGAGGGAAACCCTACCTCGAAAAAAAGAAAACAAAAAAGTACAGTGGTCACAGTTCACACAGAATGCACACAGAAATATGGGTCAAAAGACTGGGGAGATGGCTTAGTTAAAGGTGTTTGCTAAGTTTGATGTCCTGGGTTCATTTCCCCAGTATCTATGTACAGCCAGATGCACTAAGTGGTAAATTATCTGGAGTTCCTTTGCAGCGACAGGAGGCCTTAGCATGCCTTATTTCCCCAGCTTGGCAAGGTAGAGCATTTCTTTAATCCCACCACTAAGGAGGTAGGAGGATCGTCATAAGATCAAGGCTACCCTGAGACTACATAGTGAATTCCAGGTCAGCCTGGGCTAAATCAAGACACTACCTCAAAAACAAACAAACAAAAAAGCCAAGTGTTGTGGCACGCACCTTTAATCCCAGGGCATGATGAGACTGAGGCCAACCTGGAGCTACTGGTTTTGAACCCCCAGCAATCTTCCTATCTCAGTCTTCCAAATAGGATGTACCATACCTGGCTAAATTACAATTAACTTATATCTGTAAAAAAAAAAAAAAAAAAAAAAAAGCATATTCTATAGGTAAGAAGTTAAAGTGGGCCTGGAGAGATGGTTTAGCAATTAAGAAACTTACTTGCCTGCAAAGCCTAATGTGTTGATTCAGGTGTCCCTCATAAACTTAGATGTTCTGAATACTATGTTCCCAGCTGATAGAGATTTGGGAATTAACACTTCCTGGAGGCAGTGTGTTGTTGGGGGCAGGCTTATGGTTATAGCCAGTTTCCCTTTGCCAGTGTTTGGCACACTCCCCTGTTGCTATTGTCCACCCAATGTTGGCCAGGGGGTGATACCCACCCTCTGCTCATGCCATTGTTTTCCCCCCGCCATCATGGATCTTCCTCTTGAGCCTGTAAAACAAAAATCAACATCTTTTCCCACAAGCTGCTCTTGTTTGGGTGATTTCTACCAGCAATGCGAACCTGACTGCATCACCTAAGAACCTAGGTTTAATTCCCCCTTAACCATGTAAGCTGCACAAGGTAGCACATGTGTCTGATGTACATTTGTAGTGGCTAGCGGCCCTGGCATACCTATTTCCTATCTGCCTCTCTCAAATGAATAAAAATAAATAAAAATGTGGGCTGAAGAAATGTTTTAGCGGTTAAGAAGCTTGCCTGAAAAGCCAAAGGACCCAGGTTGGATTCCCCAGGACCCACGTAAGCCAGATGCACAAGGTTGCACATGTTGAGAGTTTGTTTGCAGTGGCTGAAGGCCCTGGAGTGCCTAGTCTATTTTGTTCTTTTTCCCTTAAATAAATAATAAAGCATTTAAAATAAAATAAATTTAGCTGGGCGTGGTGGCGCACACCCTTTAATCCCAGCACTTGTGAGGCAGAGGTAGGAGGATCGTTGTGAGTTCAAGGCCACCCTGAGACTACAGAGTGAATTCCAGGTCAGGTCAGCCTGGGTTAGAGTGAGACCCTACCTTGAAAAACCAAAAGTAAAATAACATAAATTTAAAATGCTTATAAAGGATAGACAAATATCTTCAACATATATTTAAAGAATGAAGGTCAAGAGATGAAGGTGTTCAGAAAAGATGACTCATCAACATTCACTCATCAGCATTACTGTGCACATCTCAGGTTCTGCCCAATGCTCAGTATGAGACGGAAGACAAGAATGTACAAGTAACCTTTCACAGTTACAGCATCTAATTAAGATGCTTGCAGACATAGGAAATACTGTAACTGCTAGTGAAAAGCAGATTAAATTTTAGATTTATTATATCTCACAAAACAAGCAATACACAGTTAACTTTTAGTTGTTTTATTCTGAAGGCTGAACAAGGCACTCACATTTTAGACACTCTTCTTACTAGTCACATGTGAAAGGCTACTTACTCATATATAAGAAGGCAAGGAGAAAAGATATGATTGTCGAAAGGGAACATGAATCCCCACATAAATTATCTTACAAAAATAGCACGCTTACTTTTTTACTTTCCTACTACTGGAGAAAGTCAAAATAAAATTCACATTAAAAATTATCTGTACGTTGATATAGCAAGTTAAGTTTACCATTTTTTACATATCAAGTTCTTCAAATAAATATTTTACACAAATTTTAAGTTTTTTTAAAAAAAATAGGTCAAGTATTTACCCTCTCTTTCTTTGGTCCACTACAAGACCATTTCTCACACTGGCATTACACTGGACTGTAATTCATAGCTATGAACAGTAGCACACGCACCACTGAGGCTGGACACGCACAGGTGCATACCACACGTGTGAAATGGCTAACACTGCTGTGAACTTCTCCACATGTGCTGTCACTACCAGCAGTACAACTCCAGCCCTATCTTGAGTCAAACAAGGAAAAACAAAAATACTGGACTTCCTAGACACTTTCTCAGGTGCTATAAGAAAAATGGAAAATTTATGAAGCTTTTCAGACCTAAAGATTATGAAACATGGGATTAAAGTCAACAGTGCTTACACACACCTGAACATGGAGCACACAATCAAGGAGTTCATGTAGAGGACACATGAGTGAATATGTATTACGGAACTCTGGCTTCGATCTGATCTGTTTTCATTGTATTCTAAAATTTTATATGTCATTGAATCTCGATGGACATTTAATAAAATAATGTGACATTAAGGTTTCTGTTCTAACAACCAATTTTAAGAACAGTGGAAAGACATGGAATTTTTATATCTTCCCAGATATTTAAAGATAATTTGATTTTTCAAACTAAAGATCTTTATGGTTAAAAAAAAAAAATTGACAGAACTACAGCCTGGTCTTCACCGTACAGCGTCTTATTGCTAATGTATTGCAATATGAACCGAGAAAATATTTTCCATTTCCAGTAACTGGCGAGATGAATTCATCTTTTTTTTTTTTTTTTTTTTGTAAAATCAGCTACAATTAAGCTAGGTTGAAGGCAGTAACAGTAAACCCTCAAACTAAAGCCAAGCACTCAGAACTCTAGAACACTAACACCTTCCATCCAGGGTAGGAAAATGAGCATCCAAAGTAGAGAGACCCACACGACTGATCAAGCAGCCAGTCAAAAACCACTTCTCTGTTACTCGAGCTAATAGTTACTCGGAGCTTGAAGTTTCCACCTTCATTATTATTAGTGGTTCCTAGAGTCACAGCTTCGATGTCAAATGTGACAGTGGATCCAGAGGTAACTGCAGGCAACTGATTAGTCATTTCTTTTCCATTGACAAAAACTGCACCTAAAATATTAAAGTCATTGACCTGTGAGCAAGAACTACAGCAGAACAGAAACAGCTTCTAGACTACTGATAACACACAATTTCCTAATTCAGAAAATGAAAAATTTCAGGATGCAAAACAGACATAAATAACTAACCTATTCCGCACATCAGCACAAAAGTTGAAGTAGGGTCTTGCTCTAGCCCAGGCTGACCTGGAATTCACTATGTAGTCCTCAAATTCACTGAAATCCTCCTACCTCTGTTCCTAAAGGCGTGCATCATGACACCTGACAAAAGTTAGAGGGTTTGTTTTTGTTTGTTTGTTTTTATTATGAGAGGGAGAATTGGTGCACCAGAACCTCTACCTACTGCGATCACACATGCATGCACTATCTTGTGCACATGTGTGACCTTCTGCATTTGGCTTACATGGTTTTGGGGGGTTGAACCTCGGTCCTTAGGCTTAGCAGGCAAGCGATTTAACGGCTAAGCCATCTCTCCAGCCCTAAAGTTAGAGTTTTAATCATAGTTTAGAATTCTTTTTCGTTTGTTTGCTTTTTTCGAGGTAGGATCTCACTCTAGCCCAGACTGACCTGGAATTCACTTTGCAGTTGCAGGCTGGCCACCAACTCACAGTGATCCTCCTGTCTCTGCCTCCTGAATGCTAGAATTAAAGGCGTGAAGGCCAGGCATGGTGGCACATGCTTTTAATCCCAGCACTCGGGAGACAGTGGGAGGAGGACTGCCATGAGTTGGAGGCCACCCTGCGACTACATAGTGAATTCCAGGTCAGCCTGGGCTACAGCGAGAACCTGCCTCGAAAAACAAAAACAAAAATCCAAAAATAAATAAATAAAATAAAAGTGTGAAGGTTAGACTCTTTTTCAGTTAGAAGCTATGAATTTCCCATGTGAATTGCATCAAAAGAAAATTGACATTATGCCTTTAATCATAGCACTCAGGAGGCAGAAGTAGGAGGATCACTGTGAGTTCAAGGTCAGCCTGAAACCACACAGTGAATTCCAGGTTAGCCTGGGCTAAAACAAGACCTGACCTCAAAGAAAAAGTAGTATGGGGCTAGAGAGATGGCTTAGCAGTTAAGGTGCTTGGCTGTGAAGCCTTAGGACCCAGGTCTGAATGCCCAGGATACACATAAGCCAGATGCACAAGGGGGCACAATCGTCTGGAGTTCATCTGCAGTGGCTAGGGGCCCTAGAATGCCCATTCTCTCTTTCTCTAACCACTTCCCTCTCTCTCAAATAAAATAGATAAAAAGCAAAAAAATAAATAAAAAGCCAGGCATGGTGGTGCACACCTTTAATTGCAGCACTCGGGATGTACAGGTAGGAGGATAGCCATGAATAGCGAATAAGTCAGCCTGGACTAGAGTGAAACCCTACCTCGAAAAAAAAAGTAAAAAAAAAACCCACAAGACTGTCTCATATAGAATAAATAAATTAAGAATTTTGTTCTAATGCTTGATCCTATACTAGCAATGATTAAATGTTAGTTTCATAGTGACTGATTAATCTGTTTTTAATTTTTATTTATTTTCTATTTGAGAGAGAGAGAACAGGTGTGCCAGGATCTTCAGACACATGCGCCACCTTGTACATATGGCTTACGTGGGTCCTGGGGAATCAAACCTGGGTGCTTTGCTTTGCAGGCAAGAGCCTTAGCCTCCAGGCCATAGCTTCCATCCCTGGTTTGTTTTTTGAGATAGTTTATTGTACAGCCAACTATGTAGCCAAGAATGTCCCTGAACTCCTAATCTTCCTGCCTCAACCTTCCAAGTTCTAAGATTGCAGGTATGTGACACCACATCTGGCTTTTAAAAGTATGATTACTATGAAATGAGAGACTAAAAAGCACAGATATGTATCTGTAGTTCCCCACTTACAAGATGAGCACATTCATTGAGCCTAGATGACCTATGCACAGAGAATCAAGAGGCAAACTGCCAGGCTGAAGTTTCAACTCAGTCACTGCCAAGCCTCCAACTTCTGTGAGGTTCAGCTAGGTGCTTAACCTCTTTGGGACTTTACTTTTTGTTTTTTCCTGTGTGAAAAATAAACTTGTTTATAAAGGGTTTAAAACAATACCTCATGAAGACTGAGGAGTATAGCTTGGTTACTGAGTATTTGCCTAGCATGTGCAGGCCACGGGTGTAATCCTCCACAGTGCAGAAGGAATAGAGACCTAAGTCATCTCATCTCCTTTATAAAAGTGAGATGTTTAGACAGTCATAGTTTACTACTACAGTGATCACTGCACCTTAAGTCTATAGTCATACCACTTTGAACATACCAAATCTTATCTAGTATACCTTAAGGACATAGTTATTTATGTCTTACCATTTGTACTAATGCACACAGCTCGATCCCGCTGCAGTGAGTCATATCCACTCTGTTTTTCTGCACACACTCCTATACTGTCTCTTCTGTCTGGTTGCCCCACAGTTTCAACTCTGTAAAGAAGGTAGAAAGGTCATTTCATCTCTCTCAAAAAAAAAAAAAAAAAAATCCCCACTAGCATAAAAAGAGAAATTTCAAGGCTGGAGAGATGGCTCACTGGTTAAGGTGCTTGCCTGCAAAGCCGAATGGGGTTCGATTCCCCAGTACCAACGTAAGGCCAGATGCACAAAGTGACGCATGTATCTGGAGTCCATTTGCAGAGGCTAGAGGCCCTAGTGTGTCAATTCTCTCTTTCTCCTTGCAATTAAATATGAATAAAAAAATAAAGGGCAGCCAGGCATGTGGAGCACACATTTAATCCCAGCACTTGGGAGGCAGAGGCACAAGGATTATATGAGTTCAAGGCCACCCTGAGACTACAGAGTGAATTCCAGGTCAGCCTAGGCTAGAGTGAGACCCTACCTTGAAAAACCAAAGATGCAAAAACAAATAAATAAATAAAAGGGCTATTTCAGCTGGGCATCATGGCACACGCCTTTAATTCCACCACTTGGGAGGCAGACATAGGAGGATCGCTGTAATTTCAAGGCCAGCCTGGAACTACATAGTGAGCTCCAGGTTAGCCTGGGCTAGAGTAGACCCTACCTTGAAAAAAAGAGCAATTTTATCACAATTGCTCTTTTCTAAACAATGGCTAGTAACAGTGCAGAAGTTATTAACTCCCATGCACTGTACAATCACATGCTACATAAATTCTTGGTTGTGATTCATTGTCAATCTGACTGAATTTAAAATTCTGTAAAAGACATACTTCTGGGCATGTCTGTGAGTGTATTTCTGGGAGGTTTAACTGAGGAGGGAAAACTCCCCCTAAAAATGGGTGGTACTGGGCTGGAGAGATGGCTTAGTGGTTAAGCGCTTGCCTGTGAAGCCTAAGGACCCCGGTTTGAGGCTCGATTCCTCAGGACCCACATTAGC
The DNA here is from genome assembly GCF_020740685.1 of Jaculus jaculus. Lineage (NCBI taxonomy): Eukaryota > Metazoa > Chordata > Mammalia > Rodentia > Dipodidae > Jaculus > Jaculus jaculus. Next base: position 89,248,373 of record NC_059110.1, read on the forward strand.
CAGATGCACAAGGGGGCGCATGCATCTGGAACTTGTCTGCAGTGGCTGGAAGCCCTGGCGTGCCCATTCTCTTTTTCTCTCTCTCTCTCTCTGCCTCTTTTTCTCTCTGTCTGTCACTTTCAAATAAATAAATAATTAAAAATTGTTTTTGTTTTATTGTTTTGTGAGGTAGTGTCTAAAATTAGTAATATTACCAAAAAATATATATATATAAATAAAAAAATAAAAAAAGCCGGGCGTGGTGGTGCACGCCTTTAATCCCAGCACTCAGGAGGCAGAGGTAGGAGGATCACCGTGAGTTCGAGGCCACCCTGAGATTACAGAGTGAATTCCAGGTCAGCCTGAGCCAGAGTGAGACCCTACCTCGAAAAGCCAAAAAAAAAAAAATATATATATATATATATATATATTTATTTATTTATTATATATATATAATTTTATGTATAATTATATATATGTATATACATATATATGTATATATATGTATAATTATATATATAATTATACACACACACACACACACACACACACACACACACACATAAAATTAGTAATAATAAAGCTGAGAGTGGTGGTGCATTTGTTTAATCCCAGCACTAAGGAGGCAGAGGCAGGAAGATCACTGTGAGTATGAGGCTACCCTGAGACCATATAGTGAATTTCAGGTCAGCCTGAGTTACTGTGAGAACCTACATCAAAACCGCTCCCCCAGACAAAAAAAAAAATAATAATAATACATAATCTGGCTGATCACTTGGCTGATAACTGGCAGATCCAGGGTTCAAATCCAAGCATTCAAACTCTAGACTCAATATTCTTAACCATTTGTAGCCAGAACAACAGATTTTTATTTTGTCTCAAGGGCTAGGGATATAGATCACATTTCAGGCTCCCTAGGCCCTTATGCTGCAAAGGAGGTACACTGTGGTGGTTAGATTCAGGTGTCCCCCATAAGGTTAGGTGTTCTGAATGCTTGGTTTCCAGCTGATGGAGATTTGGGAACTGACACCCCTTGGAGGCAGGGGTGGGCTTATGGGTGTTATAATCAGTGTCCCCTTGCCAGTGTTTGGCACACTCTCCTGTTGCTGTTGCCCACCTGATGTTGGACAAAAGGTGATGTCCACCCTCTGTTCATGCCATTGTTTTCCCTGCTATCGTGGAGCTTCTGCCTCAAGCCTGTAAGCCAAAATAAACCTCTTTTTTTCCCCCACAAGCTGCTACCAGCAATGACTGCAACATACACCTAACCACTAAGACATCTCTCCAGACTTTGTGAGTTGGCTCTAGCCCAGGCTGACCTGGAATGAGTCCCAGGCTGACTTCAAACTCATGGTGATTCTCCTACCTCTGCCTCCCAAGTGCTGGGATTAAAGGCATGAGCCACCATATCTGGCTCTTGGGTTGTTTTTTGATACAAAGTCTCATTTTGTAGGCCAGGCTCATCTTGAACTCTCAGTGATCCTCCTGCTTCAGAATCCCAACTACTAGAATTATAGGCATGAGCCACTAAGCTCAGCTTTTCTTATTTTTCTTAGAATTTGCACTATACACAATATACTGCAAATGCCTGCTGGATGGGATAAAGGTCAAATGAAGTGATCTACCTCACTCAGACAAAAAAAAGGCTGAAGTTAATCAGAACTATCTTTATATTTTACAAAAGTTAGTCTAGGGCTAGAGAGATTGTTTACCAGTTAACACATTTGCCTGAAAAGCCAAAGAACCCAGGTTTGATTCCCTGATACTACATAAAGCCAGATGCACAAGGTGGTGCAAGCATCTGGAGTTTGCTTGCAGAGGCTAGAGACCCTGGTGCACCCATTCTCTCTCACACATATATATAAATAAATAGTAATTCTAAGGACTATGGAAAGAAAAAGCCCAAGAATTATTCCTTGAGAATAGTTAACATATGTGAAAACATCAAGGCAGAAATGGCCTCATGACATCATGTAGTATTCTCTCTGCAAATGAAGCAAAAGCCAGAGCAAACACAGTGGCTTATCTTACACAAACAGCAATGAAGAGTCTGTGGGGAGAACTTCTCTGCATGACATTCATTCCTCATGTCTGTAGTAACAGCCAGCTTCAAACCAGAAAGGACAGATAGCTTGCTCTACCTCTAAAGGGAAAAGCTGTGACAAAACACCAAATCCAGCCAAGCTGCACTCTCCCCACGACTGTTCATTGTCTCCCAAGACAACATGTGGAGGAGCTAACAACAAATTTCAAAGATCCCACTTAAAAACAAATTAATGGGGCTGGAGAGAGGGCTTAGTGGTTAAGGCACTTGCCTTCAGAGATAAAAGACCTGGGCTGGAGAGATGGCTTAGCGGTTAAGTACTTGCCTGTAAAGCCTAAGGACCCCAGTTCGAGGCTCCATTCCCTAGGACCCAAGTTAGCCAGATGCACAAAGGGGCGCACGCATCTGGAGTTTGTTTGTAGTGGCTGTCATACCCATTCTCTCTCTCTATCTGTCTCTTTCTCTCTCTGTTACTCTCAAATAAATAAATTAAAACAAACAAACAAAAAAGCCAAAGGACCTCGGTTCAATCCCCCAGGACCCATGTAAGCCAGATGCATAAGGTGGCCCATACATCTGGAGTTCGTTTGCAGTGGCTAGAAGCTCTGGCATGCCCATTCTCATTCTCTCTCTTTCCCTTTCTCAAATAAATAAATAAAAATAAAATACTAAACAAACAAACAAAAAAAAACAACAAATTAACTGAAGCTGGAGAGATGACTCAGTAGTTAAATGCACTTCTTTGCAAAGCCTCAAGGCCTGGATTCAATTCCCTAGTACCCATGTAGAGCCAGATGCAGAAGGGGTATATGTGTCCAAAGGTCATTTCCAGTGGCAAAAGCAAAAGGCTGTAGGGCACCCATTCTCGCTCTTCTCTCCTTAATAATTAAATTAAATACAAAAAAAATAGCTTATCTGTGTTTATGAACTAAGACAAGATCTGGTCTTGAACCCACGATCCTCCTGCCTTGGCCTCCCAAGTGCTGGGAGGAGTGTTTGAACCTTTGTCTAAAAAAAAAAAAATTCAGAAGGTGTAGCACACACTTGTAATCTCATCACTCAGAAGGCAAAGACAAGAAGATTACTACAAGATGGAAATCAACCTAGTCTACAAAATCTGTCTTAAACAAAATCTAAAAGCAATGAACTATGGTAGTACTGAGACACAATCAATATCATGAACATGCCTTCCATGGAAAAGTGAGCTTTATGTCTCTTATTGGGAAATGGAGTCTATATGAAGTAACACTGTTTCCAGGCTTATGTCTTAAAAACTTAGCCTCCACTGGGATGCTCATCCTTGGCACCTAACCACCATGCAGTGTAAAAGCTCAAACAGGCTGGAGACATGGCTCAGTGGTTAAGGTGCTTGCCTTGAAGCCTAAAGACCCCAGTTTGATTCCCTAGGATCCACATTAAGCCAGATGCACAAGATGGTACATGCATTTGGAGTTTGTTTGCAGTGGCTGGATGCTCTAGTGTGCCCATTCTCTCTCCCTCCCTCTCTCTGCCTCTTCCTTTCTTTCTTTCTAGTTTGGGTTTTTTGTTGTTATTTTTTGTTTTTTGAGGTAGGGTCTCACCAGCTCAGACTGACCTGGAATTCACTCTGTATTCTCAGGTTGGCCTCCAACTCATGGCAATCTTCCCATCTCTGCCTCCTGGGTGCCACCACACCCAGCTTGGATTATTTTTATTATTTATTTATTTTTATTGACAACTTCCATAACTGTAAACAATATCCTATGGCAATTCCCTCCCTTCCCCCACTATCCCCCTTGAAACTCCACTCTCCATCATATCCCCTCTCCCTCTCAATCAGTCTGTCTTTTATTTTGATGTCATCATCTTTTCCTCCTCTTATGATGGTCTTGTGTAGGTAGTGTCAGGCACTGCGAGGTCATGGATATCCAGGCCATTTTGTGTCTGGAGGAGCACTGGAATGTTTTTGTTTGTTTGTTTGAAAAAGGAATGTTATTTCTTTAAAAATATTTTTAAATTTTATTTTTTTGAGAGAAAAGGTGAAAGAGAAGAAGAGGCAAATAGAGAATGGGTACACTAAGGTCTCCAGCCACTGTAAACAAACTCCAGATGCATGGGACACCTTGTGCACCTGGCTTATGTGGGTCCTGGGGAATTGAACCTGGGTCCTTAGGCTTCAAAAGCAAGCACCTTAACCACTAAGTCATCAATCTAGCCCAGGAATGTTATTTTTTAAAAATTCCTGTTTTAGGGCTTAGCATTTTAGGTGTATGCCTGCAAAGCCAAAGGACCCAGGTTTGATTACCCAGGACCCATGTTAGCCAGATGCACAAGGGGGTGCACGTGTCTGGAGTTCGTTTGCAGTGGCTGGAGGCCCTGGTACACCCATTCTCTCTCTGTGTGTGTCTCTCTCCCTTTTACCCTGTCAAATAATTAATTAATTAAATTAAATATTTTTTAAAATTCATGCTTTTTCTTTTTGGGAATTTTTTTTTTTTTTTTTTTTGTCTAAATGTGGGTTCTAGAGATCTGGACTCAGGCATGAGAAATGAGCACTTGTATGTTTTTATTCTTTTTTTTTTTAAGTGTGTACCACCATGCCCATTGGCTTAGTCTTTTTTTTGTGTGTGTGTGTGTTGCATAATTCCATATACATATATGAAATGTCCAGAAAAGTCAAATCTCCAGTTATAGAAAGTTGCCTATGGCTGGAGGAGAGGCTAAGTGGGGAGTGACTGCTAATGCATTAGTCTTTTTTTTTTTTTAATTCATTTTTATTTATTTGAGAGTGACAGACATAGAGAAAGAGAGAGAGAGAAGGGGCGCACCAGGGCCTCCAGCCACTGCAAAGGAACTCCAGACACATACACCCCCTTATGCATCTGGCTAACGTGGGTCCTGGGGAATCGAGCCTCAAACCGTGGTCCTTAGGCTTCACAGGCAAGTGCTTAACTGCTAAGCCATCTCTCCAGCCCTAATTTTTATTCTTTTGGTCTTTCAAGGTAGAGTCTCACTCTAGTCCAGGCTGACCTGGAATTCTCTATGTGATCTCAGGGTGGCCTTGAACTCACAGCAATCCTCCTACCTCTGCCTCCCAAGTGCTGAGATTAAAGGCATGTGCCACCAAGCACCATGCCCGGCTTTTTAAAAATTAATTTATTTTATTTGATTTATTTTGTTTGGTTTGGTTTGGTTTTTCGAGGTAGGGTCTCACTCTCGTTCAGGCTGACCTGGAATGCATTATGTAAACTCCCAGGTGCTGGGATGAAAGATGTGCACTACCACACCCAGCCACCAGCTTTTATTTATTTATTTATTTTTAAATTTTCATTGAGTGAAAAAAATAATTTGCACCCTGAGTGGCTACCTCACGATCCTCTGAGGAGCAGAGAGTAGTTTTGGGAGCACAGACTTTGGAGCTACACTTCTGAGGTTTGAGTCTTGACAAAACACTTAGTCTCTCTCTGTACTTTCACTTTATCTGGAAAAGCAAGAGCAGCAGCCCACCTACTAAGCTACAAGGACTAAGGCAGACTGTACCAAATGGAAAGGAAGCTGCTTAAAAAAAAAAAAAGACCAGGAAAAGTCAGAAGCAAGAAAAGAGAGGCAGAAGAGAAGATGAATCAAAGGAGGGGGGTGCCAAATGACAAGGTCACAAAAGCAAAGCAGAGCCATGTGTGGTGGCACACACCTTTTTTTTTTAAAATATTTTTTGTTCATTTTTTATTTATTTATTTGAGAGTAACAGACAGAGAGAAAGACAGATAGAGGGAGAGAGAGAGAATGGGCGCGGCAGGGCCTCCAGCCTCTGCAAACGAACTCCAGACGCGTGCGCCCCCTTGTGCATCTGGCTAACGTGGGACCTGGGAACCGAGCCTTGAACCGGGGTCCTTAGTCTTCACAGGCAAGCACTTAACCACTAAGCCATCTCTCCAGCCCGGTGGCACACACCTTTAATCCCAGCATTCAGGAGGCAGAGGTAGGAGGATCACTGTGAGTTCAAGACAACCCTGAGACTACATAGTGAATTCCAGGTCAGCCTGGGCTAGAGTGAGACCCTACCTCAAACCAAACCAAACAAAACAAAACAAAGGCAGAGCAGCTAGCTCTAAGGACTGTAAAAATAATTAGCCAGGAACACAGGTCTCACTGGCTTCTAGGCCTTCTAGAAACTTCAACAGTGACAAACTATCTAAACAACACAACAGTGCCGATGGAGTATAGTCATCTAAGAACCAGGCTTGAAAGAACCCTTAAGACCTGAGCAAAGTTGATCTTTATTTAGTAGGTCTACCTGCCCCCTCCAATTCACATGTTCTGATTTGATTGCTGCTGCTTGAAATTCCTTTAAATAAGAGAACACCCTCACTCAACATTCAAGGGGAAGAAAAATGACAAAAATGCAAAGGTCTGGCTAAGACTGAGCTTAAATGAGTTTCAGTTAATCACCCTGTCAAGTGAGGCCCTGCAGGCTTTTTTGGGAAAGGATGTTGCAGCAACAGTTCATTGAATCCTACAGGCTACAGTTAGCAGATGGTAAACAGTGGGTTTAAATCAAGTGGTAACATTTCCAATGCTACATACAGTAAATATTTAGTGAATTTTAAAAAAAGAAAAAAAAAAAACTTAGGGACCAGCAAGATGGCTCAGTAGATAAAGTAGTCTCCACTCAAACCTGAGTGCCTAAGTGCAGTCCCGAGAGCCTGCAGAAACGGCCAGAAGCAAGATGGGCATGGCGGCGTACTTGGGAGGCACAGGTTGAGACTACATAGTGAATTCCAAGTCAGCCTGAGCTAGTGAGACCCTACCTCAAAAAAACAAGAAAAAAAAAAAAAAAGCCAGACACAATGGAGTTTGAAGTCAACTTAGGCTACATGAGACCTTGTCTCAAAAACAAACAAGCAGAGCTAGGAGGATCACTGTGAGTTCGAGGCCACCCTGAGACTACAGAGTGAATTCCAGGTCAACCTGGGCTAGAGTGAGACCCTACCTCGAAAAACAAAAACAAACAAACAAACAAAAAATGTGAAATGAGCCTAAGTGATAATACTACCTGGCAAAAAGTGAATCCCATCAAAGTATCATTTCCAAGTACTTATTTATCAGTATTATTATATGAGGTATCTGGCCTGAATCTACCAAGAACAAAAGCTTTGTCAATGCTCAGAAGCACCTTGCTCTCACAGGAGTTTTACTATTTAAAGTAAATCAGGAACATAAGCACAGAAGGGGCATGCTAGTTTGGAAAATTTGCGACTACCTAGGGAATAATTAGTTTTCAGGTTCTACTATAAATTAGGTATGCAATATCCCCTAAAGGCATATGTGTCAAAGGCTTGCTTCTTAGCCTGGCACTGTTGGGACATGGCAGAAATGTTGGGCATGATGCTCTGCTACAGGCCTCAAACTCATGGGCTGGAACCAATCATGAGTTGGAACCTCCAAAGCAGCAACCCAAAACACTTTCTCTTGTGCATGGATTATCTCAGGTATTTGTTTATCTGTTTCAGTGTTTTCCAGCCACTGCAAATGAACTCCAGACACATGTGCCACTTTGTGTATCTGGCTTTATGTTGATACTGAAGTACTGAATCTGGCCATCAGGCTTTACAAGCAAGCACTTTAAACCACTGAGCCATCTCTCCACCCTGTATCTCCAATATTTATTTATTTACTTATTTTATTTTTTGAGATAGGGTCTCCCGCTAGCCCAGGCTGGCCTGGAACTCACTATGCAGTCTTAGGGTGGCCTTGAACTCACAGCGATCCTCCTACCTCTGCCTCCTAAGTGCTGGGATTAAAGGCGTGAAGCACACCTGGCTTCTCAGGTATTTATTATCATAGTAATAAAAAGCTAAAACAGATGTTTACTTTTTCCTCGCTTGGTATTTTTCTGGTGATAAAATCATTTTTTCTGTATGACATAAGGGATGAGAGGAAGAGTCAAAAGTGAAGTACAGCATAAACTATGATATTCTGACAACTGCTGACAGGTAAAATGATTTAGCTAAAGAGGAACACACCAACACTGGCTGAGATACAATTCCCAGACATTCCCCATGCCACATTCAGGTGAATGGAACCAAAAATCTTAGGACAATAAAATTCCATTATCTTAAAACTCAAAACTTCCATGAGTTTGCCAATATGGTGAAGATCAGATATGTTATATTGCTCTAAACCAGAACATAAAGATCAAATAAAAAGGAAACAAGAAACTGGGCACTAGGGAAGCAGAGGTAGGAGGACTGTCATGACTTTTAGGCCAGCCTGAGACCCTACCTCGAAAAACCAAAAGGAAAAAAAACAAACAAACGGCCAGGCGTGGTGGTGCATGCCTTTAATCCCAGTACTTGGGAGGGAGAGGTCATAGGACTGCTGTGAGTTCGAGGCCACCCTAAGAGTACATACTGAAAAAAAAAAAAAATGAGCACATACTGAATTCCAGGTCAGCCTGGGATACAGAGACCATACCTTGAAAAAACAAAAACGACTATAGTATAGGAACAAAGGGGTTAACAAAAGGGGGGGGGGGGCTGAATGGTGCTAGGAGAGGCTTACTTCAGTTTTATTTTACAGATAAAACATATACATGGTATATTTATACTGGTTAAATTGCCTCTCACAGACCGCCTCCCACCAAAGAAGGGAAAACTATTTCTTGGATTTGGATATTTTATTTTGTTTTGGAGATATAACCCTAACTAGCCAAGAACTTGCTATAGCCAAAGTTGCTTCTGAATATTTGATCCTACTACCTCATCTTTGTTTTGTTTTTTAAAATATTTTATTTTTATTTACTTGAAGGAACAAGAGGCAGGCATATAGAGAGAATGAGAGAGAGAAAGAGGAAGAGTGAAAGAGAATGAGTACACCAGGGCCTCTAGCTACTGCAAATGAAATCTAGCTGGACACACATGCCACCTTGTGCATCTGGCTTATGTGGGTCTTAGGGAATTGAACATGGGTCCTTAGGTTTTACAGGCAAGTGCCTTAACCACTAAGCCATCTCTCCAGCCCTCCTACCCCATCTTTTGAGTGCTAGAATAATAGGTGTGTATCACCATGCCTGATGTCCCTGAATAATAATATAAAATTATTATTGATTATTGGCCTTAAACTCAGTGATTCTCCTACTTCTTCCTCTCAAGTGCATGCACCACCACACCCAACAATGTGTTTTTAAAATATTTAGTTACTTATTTATTGCAAGCAGAGAGAGAGAGAATGAGAGAATGAATAAATGAGTTGGCATGCCAGGGTCTCTAGTGACTACAAATGAACTACAGATGCATGCCCCACCCTGTACATTTGGCTTTCCATAGGCATTGGGTAATCAAACTCAAGTGGTTAGGCTCTGTAGGCAAGTGCATTAACCCCTGAGCCATCTCTCCAGCCCTGAAGTATTAAAACTTACTTTTATGTGGTATTCTACTTACTTCTACTTACCAAGAGCAAAACAGACATAACAACATTGAGTACTAGGCATTTTACAATATATTACCTGCTAATCTTTTAATCCTATAAAAACAGTTAAGAAACCTGATACAAAGCAATTAAGACACCTTGCCAACATGACACTGTAAATGACAGAATGAACTCCAAGCTCATCATGCTGTATACACTTTCACTACTCTGCCAAAGGCATGACAGCAGTTTCAAAATCTACTTGCCTGAACGTTAAAGTCTGTCCACAGAAATAGGTGGGAGCACTGGAGTAGAGAACACCCGAGGATTCAGAATCATTCCGGAGTGCTATGTTTCTTCGACTGCTCAGACTGTACCCCTCAAAGCCAGGTGTCCATTCTTATTAAAAGCAAACATATTAAAAATTATTATATTTCTAAGGATAACCTGAACAGACTCAACAAATAGAACTTGGATGTGGAAGTGACTATTCAGAGGGTTCCTGGCTAAAAAAATCAGTAACAGTAACCAATCAGTAGATCTAATCAGTAACCAATTACAAGAAAGATTCTGGTATATAACTGTACAATTTTGGCATGAAAAATCAACTAATAGTTATCTCTTATCTTAAGGAAAAAAAACTCAGGCTGGAGAGATGGCTTAGTGGTTAAACTCTTGCCTGTGAAGCCTAAGGATCCCAGTTCAAGGCTTGATTCCCAAGGATCCACGTTAGCCAAATGCACATGGTGGTACATGCATCTGGAGTTCGTTTGCAGTGGCTGGAGGCCCTGGTACGCCCATTTTCTCCCTCTCTCTGTCTCTTTCTCTGTCTGTTGCTCTCAAATAAGTAAATTAAACAAACAAACAAACAAAAAAAAAACTTCATTCTGGGTCTGGGAAGATAGCTCAGCGGTTAAAGGGGCTTGCTTACAAAGCCTGTCAGCCTGGATTCAATGCCCCAATACTCATGTAAAATGAGATGCACAAAGTGGCACATGAATCTGGAGTCTGATTGTAGTTGCCAGGAAGCACTGGCACATGTATGCATGCTTTCTCTCTTCCCTCCCAAATAAATTAATAAAAATATCACATTATTTTTTTAATTAGGGGTTATGATTAAGCTTTTCCTAACCTAATTAAGAGCTAACAGAGGGCTGGATAGAAAGCTCAGCAGTTACAGTCAGCGCTTGCCTGCGAAGCCTATGGACCCAGCTTCGATTCTCCAGTACCCATGTAAGTCAGATGCACAAAAGTAGCGTGTACATCTGGAGTTCATTTGCAGTGGCTGGAGGCCCTGGCATGCCCATTCTCTCTCTCTTCCTCTACCTATTTCTATGTCAGTCTCTCAAATAAATAAATAACTATTTTTTTTAATCGTTAAAAAAAGCTAATAGAAGGTACAATATAGCTCTGTAATAACATACATGCTTTGTATGTATGACGACCTGGGTTTATGCCTACCACATTAAAAACAAAAAGAAAAAAAATTAGTAATTAAATAGGTAGCCAGGTTTGTTGGCACATGGCTTTACTCTTGGATTCTTGAAAGGCTTAAACAGCAGTATGATTGGGGCCAAGAAGATCAAGGAAACCCCAGGAAATATAAGACCCTGTCTTAAAGGAGAAAAAAGAACGGATCTTTTAAAATAGTAAAGGATGGCTGAAATTATGGCTTAGTGGTTAAGGTGCTTGACAGCAAAGCCAAAGGACACAAGTTCAATTCTCCAGTACCAACATAAAGCCAGATGCACAAAGTAGCGCATGTGTCTGGAGTTTGTTTGCAATGGCTCAAGGGCCTGGTGTGCTCATTCTGACTCTTTCTCCCCCTCCCATAAATAAAATATTTTTAAAAATAAATTAAATTAAATAGCAAAAGAGAGCTAGGGAGATATGCATGCTTGCAAAGCTTGCTGGTCCAGGCACAATTCCCCAACACCCACATAAAACCAGACACAGTCATGTAGGTTATTTAGATTTTGTTTATAGCAGAAAGAGGCCCTGAAGCACATGGGTGCTGTCTCTCTCACAGGAGTGTTCATACATATACAAATAAAAAATACTTACAAAACAAAAATGAAGAGACCATTTTCTTTTTCTTTTTTAATGCAGATGTGTGTGCAGATACACTTGTGTAAGCCAGAAGACAACCTTGGATGTCATTCTCCAACACATCATCCACCTTTTTGAGACAGGGTCTGTCATTGGCCTGGAGCTAAGTAGGCTAGGTTGGCTGGCCAGTCTAGGGACTTACCTGCTTTTAACCTCCCCACTACTGAGTTTATAGGTACCTGCTACCACCCGAGGTCACCCTGAGACTACAGAGTGAATTCCAGCTCAGCCTGAGCTAGAGCGAGGCCCCTACCTCAAAAAAATAAAAACAAGCTGGGTGTGGTGACACACACCTTTAATCCCAGCACTTTGGAGGCAGAAGTAGGAAGACTGCCATGAGTTTGAAGCCACCCTGAGACTGCATAGTGAATTCCAGGTGAGCCTGGAGTAGAGTAAGACCCTACCTTGAAAAAAACAAAACAAAACAAATAGTAATAACAAAAATTAAAATAGAAAATCAGTGAGAAACTCATCTTTCCTTCTTTCTTCATTTTTTCCCACCTTCCTTCCCTCACTCCCTTCCTTTCTAGATAGGATATCATGTAGTTCAGGCTAACCTCAAACTTGCTGTGTAGGCTGAAATGACTTTGAAATTATGATCCTCCTGCCTTCACCTCTGTAGTGAAGAGATTACAGGTATAAAAGCCACTGTGTGGGGCTGGGGGTCAATCCCAAGGCCTTGCACACGCTTGGCAAGCACACTCTAAGTGATCTACATTTCCAGCCTTTTTCTTTTCTTTTCTTTTCTTTTTAAAGAGTGACTTCAAATATATTTTATTTATTTATTTGATACAGAGAAAGAGGCAGAGAGAGATAATGGGCACACCAGGGCCTTCAGCCACTGTAAACAAACTCCAGATGTGTGTGCCCCCTTGTGCATCGGGCTTACATGGATCCTGCAGAATCGAACTAGTATGCTTTGGCTTTGCAGGCAAGTGCCTTAACCGCGAAGCCATCTCTTCAGCCCTTTTTTGTTTTTCTGAGGTAGGGTCTCACTCTGTATTCTCAGGGTAGCCTTGAACTCATTTGGCAATCCTCCTCCCTCTGCCTCCTGAGAGCTGGGATTATAGGTGTGCACCACCCCTATTTTCAATGTGTGGTTTGAGGTGATTCTATTTTTGGACTCTACATGTGATAAAACAAAATTTACATGACGTGATTTGAATATAAGACTTGTTCTATATTCTCACCAACACAGGATTTCTCCTTAGGAAAAAGGTTGCACAGTACTCTCAGCATAGAATGTAACTGTTCCTACACATCATTAAGCTTTAGGAATGAAAAGGTAACAGCATACCATGAGGCACCAGTGTGGAGTGACCTGTCTGGGGAACACTCCAAGGACTCCACTCCTGTCGGCCATCTCCTCGGGCGCAGACTCTGAACTGATAATCAACATTGGGGTCTATGTGCAATACTATAAATTCAGTTTCAGAACCTACATATACATCTTCAAAGTGATTGGAAGTACATTTACGGAACTGGAGCCTATAATCTTGGGCTGTAAAGTCATCATCCACCTATGGAGAAAGATTTTGGGAGAAAAAATCATTATGGAGAAAGAAATGGGACATTCTGAACCAAGCATATAAGCCTATATATGCATTGAAGGTGGGATCCTCTGACATCACTATTTCAATTTTCAATTTAATTTAAGGTTTTATTTTTTTTTAATTTTATTTATTTATTTGCAACACACAGAGAAAATGAGAATGGGCACACCAGATCCTAGTACCACTGCAAAAGAACTTTAGATATATGCACCACTTCATGCATTTGGCTTTTCATGGGAACTGGAGAATATCTCTTCCTCTCTGTCTCAAATAAATAAATAGGAATGGGAGAAATCCTCAGTACACTGAGAATTGGGACTGGGAAATAGTGATGAGAAACAACATCACAATAAAGAAATTTTAAAAAGTACCTTCAAGGGGTTAGGAGTGGGAAAATACTTCCCTAGCATATGTGAAACCCTGCATTTTATTCCTAATAGCATAAAACAAAAACAAAAGCAGGCTGGCGAGATGGTTCAGAGGGTAAGGTGTTTGCCTGCAGAGCCTAATGGCACAAGTTCAATTCCCTAGTAACCACACAAAGCCAGATGCACAAACTGGCAAAGAGGCCCTGACCCACCTGTTCTCTTTCTCTCTCCTTCCCCCGCCCCTCTCTTTCTGCCAGGGATTGTGGCACTCGCCTTTAATCCCAGCACTCAGGAGGCAGTGGTAGGAAGATCATTGTGAATTTGAGGACAGCCTGTGACTAATCCCAGGTCACCCTGGGCTACAGCAACCTACCTGGGAAAAACAAAAACATCAAAACCAATTGGAAGCACTACATGAGTTCATCTTCACTGTGACTTTAAAAGTATAAAACCAGAAGATTTTTGTTTGGAAAGAGAAAAAAAAAATTAAAGGTAGGTAATGAAAAAAAAAAATCTTAAAAAATCCCAAAACATGCATTTTTAATGTTGAAGCCATTTCTGGAATTTTGAGTAACATACCTTACACCATCGTACTATGATGCCTCCAGGTTTCTCTATTAATTCTTCAATTTGTACTGGGGGACGTGACGCTACTGTTCCGTGTTTAAAGATGTGGTCTTTCACTATGTTAAGAATGGAGTCATCTAACTGAGCAGACAAGCAGGGCACATCAACCAGTAAAGGCACTTCCGGTAAGCTGAGGAAACAAAGCTCCCGTGTTTCTGACACATTTAAGTTAGAGTTCAAAATACAATCACATACTACACGGACTCTGAAGTATCCAGTAAATATTGTAACAGAAATGAGACCTTGTTGTGATGTGTCTTAATATTTATGTTACACAAAGATTTTCTTCCCAAGAAAACTGGAAGCTGGACATGGTCACACATGCCTCCCAGCATCTGAAGTCAGAGGTAAAAGGATCGATCACTAGCTAGAGGTCTGCATGAGCTATAAATACATAACAAGACTTTGTCTTAATAAAAAAGAAATAAATTTTTTTTAAAAAGGAGGGGCTGGAGAGACGGCTTAGCGGTTAAGACATTTGTCTGTGAAGCCAAAGGACCTAGGTTCAATTCCCCAGGACCCACCCCAGCTGCACAAGGGGCACATGTGTCTGAATTTCACTTGCTATGGCTAGAGACCATTCTCTCTGTCTTTCCCCCTCTCTCTCTGCTTGCAAAAAAAAAAAAAAAAAAAAAGCCAGGCATGGTGGAACATGTCTTTAGTCCCAGCACTCAGGAGGCTGAGGTAGGAGGATCACTGTGAGTTCAAGCCCACCCTGAGACTACACAGTAAATTCAAGGTCAGCCTGGTCTAGAGCAAGACCCTACCTTAAAAAAAAAAAAAAAAAAAAAAGCCAGGCGTGGTAGTACACACCTTTAATCCCAGCATTCAGGAGGCAGAGGTAGGAGGATCACCCTCAGTTCGAGGCCACCCTGACACTATACTACATAGTGAATTCCACGTAAGCTTGAGCTAGAGTGAGACCCTACCTTGAAAATCCAAACAAAAAAATAAAGAAGGGGTTGGAGGGCAGATGGCCTAGATTCAATTCCCCAGTACCCACACCTACATAAAGCCAGAAGCACAAAGTAGTGCATGCATCTGGATTTGTTTATGCCAGCAAGAAGTCCTGGTACATCCTCACTCTCTCTCCTTGCAAACAAATAAATATAAATAAATTATTATTTATTATTATTATTATTATTATTATTATTATTATGTGGGTTTTCGAGGAAGGGTTTCACTCAGGCCCAGGAATTCACTATGTAGTCTCAGGGTGGCCTCAAGCATGCAACACCACGCCCACTCAAAATAAATTTTGTTTGTTTGTTTGTTTTTGCTTTTTGAGGTTGGGTATCACTCTAGCCCAGGCTGATCTGGAATTCACTATGGAGTCTCATGGTGGCCTCAAACTCACAGCAATCCTCTTATCTCTGCTTCCTGAGTGCTGGGATTAATGGCATGTGCCATCATGCCTGGCTCATAAATAAATTATTATTTTTTTTTTTTAGTTTTTTTTTTAATTTTTATTAACATTTTCCATGATTATAAAATATATCCCATGGTAATTCCCTCCCTCCCCACCCCCACACTTTCCCATTTGAAATTCCATTCTCCATCATATTACCTCCCCGTTACAATCATTGTAATTACATATATACAATATCAACCTATTAAGTATCCTCCTTCCTTCCTTTCTCCACCCTTTATGTCTCCTTTTCAACTTACAAATTATTTTTTAAGAGGACAAAATTGACTAGATTCTCCTTTATTTTAATTTTTTTTTGTTGTTTATTTATTTGAGAGTGACAGAGAGAGAAAGGCAGACAGAGAGAGAGAGAGAGAATGGGCGCACCACGGCCTCCAGCCACTGCAAACGAACTCCAGATGCATATGCCCCCTTATGCATCTGGCTAACATGGGTCCTGGGGAATCCAGCCTCGAATTGGGTTCCTTAGGCTTCACAGGCAAGCACTTAACTGCTAAGCCATCTCTCCAGCCCTTTTTATGTTGTTTTTTTTTTTAAATATTTTTTTCGTTTATTTTTTATTTATTTGAGAGCAACAGACAGAGAGAGAAAGAGGCAAATAGATAGAGAACGGGTGCACAAGGGCCTCCAGTGACTAGAAACAAACTCCAGACGCGCGCACCCCCTTGTGCATCTGGCTGATGTGGGACCTGGGAAATCGAGCCTCGAACCAGGATCCTAGGCTTCACAGGCAAGCGCTTAATCGCTAAGCCATCTCTCCAGCTCCCTTTTTTTGGTTTTTTGAGGTAGTGTCTCTCTCTAGCCCAGGCTGACCTGGAACTCACTATGTAGTCCCAGGGTGGCCTCACAGGCAAGTGTTTAACCACTAAGCCATCTCTCCAGCCCAGAACTTTTTAAATGTAATAATTCTATTGGGCTGGGATGTAACTCAGTTGGCAGAGTGCTTGCCTAGCATGCACGAATCCTTGGTGTTTGATCCCCAGCATTGAAGGAAAATAGGTGGGTTGTTGCATACCTGTGATTCCAGCACAAAAGTGGACGTAAAAGACTGAAGTTCAGTATCTTTTATATGATAAAATTGAGAAAGAGCCATAATAATGCCGTGCCAAACATATTACCCTATTAGCAATAACTGTAAAACTTCAAAAAAATTCTCTATCTGGGCTGGATGGATGGTTTAGCGGTTAAGGTGTTTGCTTGTAAAGCCAAAGGACCCAGGTTCAATTCCCCAGGACCCACATTAGCCAGATGGACAGGGGGGCGCATGTATTTGGAGTTTGTTTGCAGTGGCTAGAGGCCCTGACGTGCCCATTCTCTCCCTCCCTTTTTCTCTGTCAAAGAAATAAAAAATAAAATATTTTTTAAAAACTCTCTTTCTTAATCAAACTCTTTAACAGGGAAAAAAACCTTTTTTTTTGAAATTGACAACTTCATTATTAAAGACAATATTCCCTCCCCCACCAGGAAAACAAACTTTAAAATGCTTAAAAGCAAGCCCAAAAGGCATTAACTCAGACTGGAGAGATGGCTTTAGGTACTTGCCTGCAAAGCCTAAGGACCCAGTTCAACTCCCCAGCACCCATGTAAGCCTGATGCACAAGATGGCACATGTGTCTGTAGTTTGTTTATAGTGGCTAGAGGCCCTGGCATGCCCATTCACTTTCTCTATCTGCCTCTCTCTCTCTCTCAAATAAATAAACTTTTCTTTTTTGGTTTTTCAAGGTAGGATCTCACTCTAGCCTAAGATGACCTGGAATTAACTCTGTATTCTCAGGGAATAAACATTTCTTTTAAAAAAGCATTAACTCCTTTACCTGTCCAACTGAATGTGTGAGGCCTTTTTGGTAAAATTCCATAGTTTCTCATTCTGCTCTTCCATACCACCAAGAATTGCGATCTCACCTACAATCAGGATAAGAAATTAGCATAAACAAAAACAGTCACATCAGGGCTGGAGAGATAGCTTAGCAGTTAAGGTACTCATCTGCAAAACCTGGAGACCCAGTTTTAATTCCCCAGTAGCCACATAAGCACAAGGTGGTGCATGGGTCTGGAAATTGTTTGCAGTGGCTAGAGGCCCTGGTGCACCCATTCCCTTTCTTTCTCTCTCTCTTTTTCTCTCTCAAATAAATAAATAAATAAACAGCAGTCACATCATAAAGTAACCAACACAAATCATGTCTACTGGTTTTTTTCTGGGGGGGGGGGAGGTGTCTCCCAAAACATCTAAATGATATTACAAATTCCCAAAGGTAAAAGTAGAAACCACTTGGTAAACCAAGAGCAAAAAGTATCAACAATGACATTTTGCCAGAGTAAGATTCTCCTCTACACAAGCATTTCTGGCTTGAAAACCACTTTTACACAAAACAGAAGCCCCAGCGATGTCTTCATCCTTCCTAGAGCATCTGTATCAATTCTTTTTTGTTGTTTTTGTTGGAGACAGAATCTCCCTATGTAGCAGTGGCTAGGCTAGAGTTCACTATGTAGAGCTACTAGGCTAATCTATCTGAAACTCAGAAAGATCATCTGTTTCTACCTCCTGTGTACTGGGATTACAACAGGTGAGAGCCACCACGCTGAGCTCCTCTTATTCTATTCATAAGAACAAAATAGTATGCCAGCTGTGGTGGTGATACTTATGATACCAGCACTTGGAAGGCTGAGGCAGGAGGATTGCCTCAAGTTTAAGGCAAGCCTGTACTAAATGAGAACCTGTTTCAAAAAAACTTTTTAGAGCTGGGTAGCGCACGCCTTTCATCCCAGCAATCGGGAGGCAGAGGTAGGAGGATCGCTGTGAGTTCAAGGCCACCCTGAGACTACCTAGTGAATTCCAAGGCCAGCCGGGGCTACAGTGAGACCATACCTAGAAAAACCAAAAAAGAAAAAAAAAAAAAAAAGAAAAGAAAAGAAAAAGAAAAAACACTTTTTAGGGCTGGAGAAATGGCTTAGTGATTAAGGCACTTTCCTGCAAAGGCAAAGGACCCAGGTTCAATTCTCCAGGACACATGTAAGCTAGATGCACAAGCGGATGCCTGCATCTGGAGTTCATTTACAGTGGCTGGAGTCGTGCCTATTCTCTCTCTCTCCCTGCCTATTTCTCTTTCTCTGAAATAAATAAATAATTTTTTTTTGAAGGCTTTTAAAAAATATGTTTTTACTTGTTTGAAAAGGGGAGGGAGCATACCAGAGCCTCCTGCCACTACAAATGAACTCTAGATGCAGGCACCACTTTGTGTTATGTGGGTGCTGGGGAATTGAACCTGAGTCTGTTAGGCTTTGCAGGCAAGTGCCTTAACCACTGAGATATCTCTCCAGACCCCCAAAAGGGCTTTTTGTCTGATATCCTCGTGAAGCTGCAGCAGTCACTGTGGATCTTCGACCTTTGCCGTGCTACCCAAGGATGACAAGAAGAAGAAAGACTCTGGAAAGTCAGCTAAGAAAGACAAAGACCCGGTAAACCAGTCTGGGGCAAGGACAAAAAGAAGAAGTGGTCCAAGGGCTGGAGAGATGGCTTAGCGATTAAGCACTTGCCCGATTCCCCAGGACCCACGTTAGACAGGTGCACAAGGGGGCACATGTATCTGGAATTCGTTTGCAGTAGCTGGAGGCCCTGGTGCACCCATTCTTGCTCTCTCTCTGCCTCTTCCTCTGTCACTTTCAATAAATAAAATAAAAATAAACAAAAAATATATAAAAAGAAGAAGTGATCCAAAGGCAAAGTTCGGGACAAGCTCAACCACCTGGTAATGTTTGGCAAAGCTACTTACAACAAACTCTGTAACGAAGACCTCAACTGTGGTCTCTGAGAGACTGAAGATTTGAGTTTTCTGGCCAGGACAGCCCTTCAGGAGCTCCTTAGTAAAGGCCTTACAGAACTGGTTTCAAAGAACAGAGCTCGAGTAATTTACACCAGAAACGCTAAGGGTGAAGAAATACTAAGCTGCTGGTGAAGATGCATGAACAGGTTCAAACTTACTTTACATTTAGAAAAATAAAATTTTATGAAGTCAAAAGTGGGTGACTAAGAAGATAGCTAAGCTGTTAAAAACACTTGTTTGCACAGTCTGCCAGCCTGGGTTTGATTCTGCAATACCTACATAAAGCCAGACACAAACTGCAGCAAGAGTCAGGAGTTTGTTTGCAGCCCTAATCTGCCCATCGTTCTAGGCTCCAGGCTGACCTTGAACTTAAAAAAATTCTCTCACTTCAGCTTCCAGAATGTGGGACTACTTGGCCTGTATCACAATGTCCAGCAATAAAAATACTGTTTAATATTTACTGTTTTTTAATTTTTATTTATTTATTTATTTGAGAGCAACAGACACAGAGAGAAAGACAGATAGAGGGAGAGAGAGAGAATGGGCGTGCCAGGGCTTCCAGCCTCTGCAAACGAACTCCAGACACTTGCACCCCCTTGTGCATCTGGCCAACGTGGGACCTGGGGAACTGAGCCTCGAACCGGGGTCCTTAGGCTTCACAGGCAAGCGCTTAACCGCTAAGCCATCTCTCCAGCCCAATATTTAATTTTCTTAAAAATTATTTGAGAGAGAAATTGGGGGTGGCAGATAGAGAAAGAGAGAATGGGTATACCAGGGCCTCTAGCCAATAAAATGAAATCCAGATGCATGTGCCACTTTGTGCATTCTGCTTTATGTTGGGTACTAGGGAATGGAACCTAGTTCTTTGGCTTGATGGGTAAGTGCCATAACCATTAAGCCCTCTCTCCAGGGTGGCCTTGAACTCATGGCAATCCTCCTACCACTACCTCCCAAGTGCTGGGATTAAAGGCGTGTGCCAGTATGACTAGCTCCTAAAAATATCTTTTCAAAAAACAAAAAGATACAGTCAGAGCTGGGCATGATGGCACATGCCCTGGATCCCAGCACTGGGGAGGCAGAGGTAGAGATAAGAGAATCACTGTGAGTTTAAGGCCACCCTGAGACTGCATAATGAATTCCAGGTCAGCCTGGGCTACAGTGAGACCCTCCCTCAAAAAAACAAAACAAAATAAAACAAAAAGATACAATCAGATTTCACAGAAAGCACGTCATACATTAGGTCAAAAATTATTCGTTCAACAGAACAATAAAAAGGAAATGCTATAGAGAGGTTATAAAAATAAACAGCTTCTATATCCGTCACAATGTTGAGGGATAGGCCAAATGTGGCTTCATCTGTGAATGCATCCTGGATTAACTGCAAAGCAAATGACCTTCTTCACCAAAAGAAAAGGACAAATTCAAATTTGCCTCAAAATCTTCATCTCTGGGGAGGCAAAGGCAGGAAGATCAGGAATTCAAAGTCATCCCAAGCTACATTGCAAGGTCAAGCCAGCAAGCATGGGAATCATGAGACCCTGACCTTAAAACACACACACACACACACACACACACACACACACACAAAGATGATGAAGAAAAGAAAGAGAAACCTCAACGTCCTATAAATATATTTTTATCCAATGGGTAGATGGAGGAAAAATTTCAAATTAAAAATATTTCTGAGGCACACAAAAACAATTTTGAAGCATCAAGTGCTGAAGCAAACAATTATGTGCCAAAAATGAAAACACAGTCCTCAGGGTGACGGGCACACACTCTTGACCCCTGCTGACCTGCTTCTGGGTTTGTTTCCAAATGTAAAGCCTCCAGGGAGAGATATTGTGTAGACTTGATAAAAAGAATTTTCTCAAAGGCACTATTATGGTCAGGGAAAAATAAACACTTCTCACTGAAGATTATAATGAGCATGTAAAGATAACATTAACATCACATTCTAAGTGGGACCAAAAAGGGGATTGACTACCAACTGGATTTACAGACTTGTGAGTGACCCACACATCTTCTTCCCTTAGGCAGCTCACTGCACTCACTCTCTGTAATGCGTGAAATTCAGTTGTCATGTATGGCTCCTTTTTCACCAACTTTTTTTTTCTCCCTGAGATAGGGTTCCACTCTAGCCAGTCTTGGAGTGGCCTCAAACTCATGGTGATCCTCCTACCTCTGCCTCCTGAGTGTTGGAATGAAAGGCATGTGCCACCATGCCTGGCTATTTTGCTTTTTTTGTTGTTTGTTTTTCTTTCTTCTGCTTTACATATATGTTATTTACTTATTTATTTGAGAGGTAAAGAGGCAGAGAGACACAGAGAATTGGTGCGTCAGGGCCTCCAGCCACTGTAAACAAACTCCAGATGCATGCACCACTTTGTGCATCTGGCTTACGTGGGACCGGGAGTGTGACACTGGGAACCTTTGGCTTTGCAGGCAAACACCTTAATCGCTAAGCCATCTCTCCAGGTCTGTGTGTTTTTCAAGGTAGGCTCTCACTCTGGGCCAGGCTGACCTGGAATTCACACTGTAGTCTCAGGCTGGCCTCGAACTCATGGCGATCCCTCCTATCTCTGCCTCCCCAGTGCTATGAGGCCAACCTGAGACTACATAGTGAATTCCAGGTCAGCCTGAGCTAGAGTGAAACCCCACTTCGGAAAAAAAAAAAAAAAAAAAACAGAAGATGGGGCTTTCATCCTCTCCTCTCTTCTCATGGGCAGAAGCACTTAATACTCTGTCCTCTTAACCTAATAAAGATTCTCTAAACTTAAACAACATTGCCGGGTGCAGTGGCACACACCTCTAATCCCAGTATTTGCGAGGCAGAGGTAGGGGGATCGCAGTGAGGCCTTCCTGAGAATACAGTGTGAATTCCAGGTCAGCCTGGCCCAGAGTGAGATGCTACCTCAAAAACAAAAACAAAAAAACCAACAACAAAAAAAAACAAAAAACAAAAACAAAAACAAAAACAAAAACTGGGGCTGCAGAGATGGCTTAGCGCTTACGGCTTGCCTGTAAAGCCAAAGGACCCAGGTTCAACTCCCCAGGACCAACATAAAGCCAAATCAACAAGATGATGCATGCATCTAGAATTTGTTGGCAGTAGCTAGAGGCCTGGGTATGCCCATTATGTCTGCTTGACTCTCTGTCTCTCTCTCTCTCTTTTTTTTTTTTTTGGTTTTTCAAGATAGGGTCTTATTCTAGCTCAGGCTGGCCTGGAATTCAGTATGTAGTCTCAAGCTGGCCTCAAACTCAAGGCAATCCTCCTACCTCTGCATTCTGAGTGCTGGGATTAAAGGTGTGTGCTACCACATCCAGCAGGGTTTTTTTTTTTTTTTGGATTTTCGAGGCAGAGTCACACTCTGGCCCAAGCTGACCTGGAATTAACTATGTAGCCTCAGGGTGGCCTCAAACTCACGGTGATCCTCCTATTTCTGCTTCCTGAGTGCTGGAATTAAAGGTGTGCACCACCAAGCCTGGCCTTTTTCTTTTTTTCAAGAGAAAAAGGCAGAGAGAGAGAATGGGCATGCCCTGTAGGGTCTTCAGGAGCTGTAAATGAACTCCAGACACATGTGCCCCCTGTGGCCCATTGTGACATTGCATGCTTGCATCTGTGCGTCTGCCTATGTGGGAGCTGGAGATTCGAACTTAAGTTCCTAGGTTTCACAGGCAAGCACCTTAACCACTAAGCCATCTCTCCAGCCATTTTTATTTTGAGAGAGGGAGAAAGAGGCAGAAAAGAAAGCCATAATCTCTCTCTCTATATATATATATGTGTGTGTGTAGTCATATATATATATATATATATATATATATATATATATATATATCTGACTTTTCACTCTATCAAATAAATAAATGTTTTTAAATAACAATAATTGGGGCTGGAGAGATGGCTTAGTGGTTAAGGCGCTTGCCTACAAAGCCAAAGGATACAGATTTGATTCCCTAGGACCCACATAAGCCAGATACACAAGGTGGCACATTTATGTGGAGTTTGTGTGCAGTGGTTGGAGGTCTCGGTGTTCCCATTGTCTCTCAAATAAATAATTTTTTTAAAAATTGGGGCTGGGCAGAAAGCCAAGCGCCACATGTTCTCTCTCATATGTGGATACTAGCTACAGATGATTGGGCTTCTGCGTGAGAATGGAAATACTTAGTAGCAGAGGCCAGTAAGTTAAAAGAGACATAAAGGGAAGAGAAAGGAAGGGAGGAGGATACTTAATAGGTTGATATTCTATATATGTAAGTACAATGATTGTGATGGGGAGGTAATAAGATGGAGAATGGAATTTCAAAGGAGAAATTGTGGGGGGGGAGGGAATTAACATGGGATTTTTTTTTTATATAATCATGGAAAATGCTAATAAAAAAATAAAAATAAAAAATTTAAAAATAAAATTATAAAAAAAAAGTTGGGGCTGGGGAGATGGCTTAGCGGTTAAGCACTTGCCTGTGAAGCCTAAGGACCTAGATTCGAGGCTCAATTACCCAGGACCTGCGTAAGCCAGATGTACAAGGGGGAGCGCATGCATCTGGAGTTCGTTTGTAGTGGCTGGAGGCCCTGATGCGCCCATTCTCTCTTTATCTATCTGCCTCTTTTTCTCTCTGTCACTCTCAAATAAATAATTAATTTAAAAAAATTATAGCAAGGTGTGATGGCACAAGCCTTTAATAATTCCAGCACTTGGGAGCCAGAGATAGGCGGACTGCCATGAGTTCAAAGCCAGCCAGTGACTACAGAGTTCCAGGTCAGCCTGGGCTAGAGTAAGACCATATCTTGAAAAAAAGAAAAGAAAATTTTAGCTGGGTGTGGTGGCGCACGCCTTTAATCCCAGCTCTCAGGTTCAGAGGTAGGATGATCACTGAGAGTTTCAGAACTCAAGGCCACTCTGAGACTACATAGTAAATTCCAGGTCAGCCTGAGCCGGAGTGAAAACCTACCTAAAAAAAGAAAAATGGTTTTTGAGGACAGGGCTGGGGACTTGGCTCTGTGGCTCAAGCCAACCAGCCCAGGTTTGATTCCTAAGCACATATGATAAACCAGATGCACTAAATAGACATTTCTGGGGTTTGTCTGCAGTGGCAAGAGGCCCCAATGGCTCCATACACATTCTCTCTTTCTCTCACAAATAAGTGAACCAATGAAAATAAAGAATTGAAGATAAAATGGAATATTCTCAGTATTAAAAGTATAACATATGGCTGGAGAGATGACTTAGTGGTTAAGATGTTTGCCTGCAAAGCCAAAGAATCCAGGTCTGATTCCCCAGGACCCATGTAAGCCAGATGTATAAGGTAGTGCATGTTTCTATAGTTTGTTTGCAGTGGCTGAAGGCCCTGGAGTGACCATTCTCTCTCTCTCTCTACCTGCCTATTTTTCCTCTCTCAAATTAAGTAAATAAAGATAAGCTTTAAAAAAGTATCACGTATAGCCCCCTCAAACACAAACAAGTAGTGAAGTAGATGCTATAATTGTTGAACTACATGAGACAAATCATTTACTATTTCAAGGCAGGAACATCCCAGGTACCCCACAGATGGCAAGGATCTTGGTGGTATCCTAAGTGTGAAGGTGAGTGAGCAGCATTTAACAGCACCTTGAACACCTACCTTCTCTGACCAGGTCCTCTGCAGTGTGGACTCCATGCTCTATGAGCTTCTGGCAGTCATCTAGCGGCTTAACGGTCTCTTGTTCAATCGTGTCTACCTCTTGCAGAAGAGTCACCAATCGCTCATCCAGGAGCTTCCCAAGGGTTCCTTTTAAATCACTAAAATGCTGTCTGAGGACATCTCTTGTGAGTGATGCACTCTCTTTGATCTAAAAAGAAGTAACACAAAAACTCAAATTTAGAATCACTAGTAAAAGTTACATCACAGACATATTTATATATGTCACATGACCATCAACTTACACTCATCAAAATTTTATGTGTTTGGGTTGGGGAACTGAACCCAGGGCCCGCCACATGCTAGGCAAGCACTCTATCACTAGGCTGCATTCCACAGCCATTTCATTATTTAATGCCCAGGGTCGATTTCCCAGTACCCAAGTAATGTCAAAGTGGTACATGTGTCTGGAGCTCATTTGCTGTAGCTAGAGACCTTGGCACTCCCATTCTCTCTCTCACTCACTCAATCTTTGCATCTGCAAGCCTGGAAACATGGGACCTGGCACCACCAAGCCTGGCTCAAATAATTTTTTTTGGTTTTGTTTTGTTTCTTTGAGGTAGGGTCACACTCTAGCCCAAACTCACCTGGAATTCACTATGTAGTCTCAGGGTGGCCTTGAACTCATGACAATCCTCCAACCTCTGCCTCCCAAGTGCTGGCATTAAAGGCATGTGCCACCACACCCAGCTTTACTTATTTTTATTTATTTATTTTTGGCTTCCACAAATAACCCCCCCCCCCCAAGAGAGGACCCTTTCCTAATTTAGACATTGTGGCTGGTCAAGCTCAGACTAGACACCAGAATTTAGGGCCATGGCTGGCCTCTTCCTGAGATAGCCCCTAGCCGAAACCCATCAGCATCCCTCTGGCTCACCTGAGCCATGAGATAAGGCCCCTAACATAAAGTTATAAATATGTTTGTGAGGGGACGGCAAGCTCTTTGGGATGTCTGACCTCTCCTGAACCTCAAGCTTCTGGTGAAATTCTTCTCCCTTGGATGAGGGGCGAACACCCAGCCCTGACTCGACACGGGGGCTCTTTGCCCCTGCTGCTTTCCACATGGCAGGAGTTCTTTGAACTTTCTTTTCTATCCTTGTCACAATTTCTCTCAGCCTTCGACATAGGCTCTCAAGCCACGTGGATGTCTTTCTTTGGTTCTGTACATTCCTAAATAAATGTAACAAATAATTACCCTTCTCAGTCTTATTTTACTCAATTTTTTGATTAAAATTAGATAGAGGGATGGGAGACATGACTTAGTGGATAAGGTGCCTGCCTGCAAAGGCTAAGGACCTAGGTTCAACTCCACAGAACCCATGTAAACCAGATGTATATGATGGTGCATGCATCTGGAGTTCATTTGCAGTGGCTAGAGGCCCTGGCATACTCATTCTCTCTCTCTCTCTTAAATAAATAAATAAATAAATAAATAAATAAATAAATTAGACACAAGCTGGGCATAGTGGCACATGCCTTTAATCATAGCATTTGGAAGGCAGAGGTAGGAGGATCGCCGTAAGTTCAAGGCCACCCTAAAACTACTGTGAGTTCGAGGCCACCCTGAGACTATATAGTGAATCCCAGGTTAGCCTGGGCCAGAGTGAGACCCTGCCTCAAAAAACCAAAAAAAAAAAAAAAAAGAATGTAGGGGGCTGGAAAGATGGCTTAACATTTAAGACGCTTGCCTGCCAAGTCTAAGGACCCATGTTCAACTTTCTAGATCCCACATAAGCCAAACATACAAGTTGATATACATATAAGGTCGCACATGTGCACAAGGAAACACATGCGTCTGGAGTTAGAATTCAGTGGCTGGAGGTCCTGGCTCACCAATTCTCTCTTTCTTATAAAAAATAAAAATAAGCCAGGCATGGTGGTGCATGCCTTTAATCCCAGCACTCGGGAAGCAGAGGTAGGAGGATTGCTCTGAGTTCGAGGCCACCCTGAGACTATATAGTGAATTCCAGGTCAGCCTGGGCTAGAGTGAGACCCTACCTCGAAAAACAAAAAAATAAAAATAAAAATAAAATAAAATAAAAATAAGAGCCAGGCATGGTGGCACACACCATTAATCCCACAGCAGAGGAAGGAGGATATCCATGAGTTTGAGGCCACCCTGAGACTCCATAGTGAATTCCAGGTCAGCCTGAGCTACAGTAAGACCCTACCTTGAAAAACCAAAAAATAAATAAATAAATAAATAAATAAACACATAAAAATGAAGGTAGGGTTAGATGTAGTGGTCAGCTTCTAATCCCAGCACCTGTGAAATGGAAGCCAATTAGTCAGGAATTCAAGTTCATCCTCAACTACATAGGGAGTTCCAGCCCAACCTAATCTATATGAGACCCTGTCCCACAAATACAAACAAAACAAAAACTAAAGTTAGTTAGTTAATCATGGGGAGGGATGCAGAGCTGTAATCCCAACACTCAGAGAGGGCTGAAGACAGGAGGATCTTGGGTTGGAGAGGCCAGAACCTGGGCTACATAGTGAGTTGAAGGTCACTTCCTGGACAATTTAATGAAATTCAGTCTCAAAAAATAAAAAGAGCTGGGCATGGTGGCACATGCCTTTAATTTCAGCACTCAACAGGCAGAGATAGGAGGATCACCGTGAGTTCGAGGCCATCCTGAGACTACATAGTGAATTCCAGGTCAGCCTGAGCTAGAGTGAGACCCTACCTCGAAAAACCAAAATAAATAAAATACACAAATAAAAAAGGGGGACTGGAGATATGGCTTAGCTGTTAAGGCACTTGCCTGAAAAGCTGAAGGACCCAGATTCAACTCCCCAGGACCTACGTAAGCCAGACGCACAAGGTGGTACATGTGTCTGGAGTTTGTTTGCAATGGCTGGAGGCCCTGGTGGGCCCATTCTCTCTCTCTCTCTCTTGCTCTCTCCCAAATAAATAAATAAATAATTTAAAAAGAGGGGTCTGGAGAAATGGCTTAGCCATTAAGGGGCTTACCTACAAAGCCTAAAGACCCAAACTCAATTTCCCAGTACCCACGGAAGCTACATGCACAAAGTGGCGCATGTGTCTGGAGTTTGTCTGAAGTGGCTAGAGGCCCTGGGACACCCATTCTCTCTCTCTCTAATAAATAAAATATTTAAAAAATAAAATTAGGGTGGCTGGAGAGATAGCTTAGCACTTAAGGTGTTTGCCTGCAAAGCCAAAAGACCCGATTCAATTCCCCAGAACCCATAAAAATCAGATGCACAAGATGGCGCATGTGTCTGGAGGCCCTGGAATACCCACTCTCTCTTTCTCAGATAAATAAATAAAATATAAGCTGGGCATAGTGGCACATGCCTTTAGTCCCAGCACTCCGGAGGCAGAGGTAGGAGGGTTGCCGAGAATTCGAGGTCACCCTGGGACTAGATAGGAGAGTCCAAGTCAGCCTGAGCTAGAGAGACCCTACCTCGAAAAACCTAAATAAATAAATAAACAAATAAAATATATATTTTAAATGAATAAAAATAAAGAGTAGGAAGAAGAAGAGGAGGGAGTATAAGAAGGGGAGAAGATAAGGAAGAGCAGCAGCAGCCAGATGTGGTAGCTTAGGCCTGTAATACTAGTATTTGGGAGGTAGAGGCAAGAAGATTTGAGATATCCAGTCTCAAAAACAAAAAAAAAAGACAGGCATGGTAGTGCAAGCCTTTAATCCCAGCACTTACTACACAGCAACTTGGTACTCATTACTACATAAGCATTCCATCTAGTTTGAGAAGTACATAATAAAAGATCTTTTTTAAAAAATAAAAAATTGGGCTGGAGAGATGGCTTAGTGGTTAAGCGTTTGCCTGTGAAGCCTAATGACCCCGGTTCAAGGCTCGATTCCCCAGGACCCACGTTAGCCAGATGCACAAGGGGGTGTACACGTCTGGAGTTCGTTTGCAGTGGCTGGAGGCCCTGGCACGCCCATTCTCCCTCTCTCTCTGTATCTGCCTCTTTCTCTCTCTGTCTGTTGCTCTCAAATAAATAAAAAAATTAAAAATAAATAAATAAATAAAAAATCAAGGCTGGAGCTTAGTGGTTAAGGTGCTTGCCTGCAAAGCCAAAGGACCTAGATTTGATTCCCCAAGACCCACGTAAACCAGATGTACAAGATGGAGCACCCATTCTCTCTCTACCTCTCTCTCAAATAAATAAATGAAAAAATAAACATAAAAAATCAGGCTGGTCATGGTAGTGCACACCTTTAATCCCAGCACTGGGGAGGCAGAGGTAGGAGGATTGCTGTGAGTTCAAGGTCAGCCTGGACTAGAGTGAAACCCTACCTCAAAAAATAAAGAAATAAAAACAAAAAATGAAAAACAAACAGAAGAGGAGAAGGAAGTTGTTGATGATGAGTGCTTTAAATACACTTTTCTTACTAACTACTATTATTGTTATTATTATTACTGGTTTTTGAAGAAGGAGTCTCACTCTAACTCAGTCTTACCAGGAATTCACTATGTAGTCTCAGGCGGTCCTTGAACTCATGGTGATCCTCCTACTTCTGGCTCCAAAGTGCTGGGATTAAAGGTGTGCGCCACCACATCAAGCCCTACAGTTTCCTTTTTGAGACCTTGACTTGTCTGTCTTTAATTCTCCTTTATTACAAACCACCAGAGTTCTTTTTGATGACTAAGTAGCATTTTGGGCTTGTGATTGTCAACCACAGAGTGCTTTCAGATGGGCATAGTATACAGACTGAAGACGTAGCTCACTTGGTAGAGTGCTTGCCTAATATGCCTAAAGCCCTGGTCCATCGTCAGCATTACATAAATGAAATATAGTGGTACATGCCTGTGGTCCCAGCACTCAGGAGGTGCAGACAAGAGGGGAGAATAGAAGCTGAAGGTTTTTCTTAAGCTACATAGTAAGCTAAAACCAAGCCAACATGGAAGGAAGTATGTATAGGCTTACCTGGTAAGTTTTGATGTATTTATTATTGTTTATTTTTTCTAAATTATTTATTTATTTGAGAAAGAAAGAAAGGGAATGTGAGATTGAGAGAGGCAGAGAATAGGCCTGCCAGGACCTCTAACAACTGCAAATGAATTCCAGACACAGGTACCACCTTGTTCATCTGGCTTATGTGGGTCCTGAGGAATCCAGGGTCCTTAGGCTTCCCAAGCAAGCAGCTTAACCATTAAGCCATCTTTCCAGCCATCCTTTTTTTGTTTTGTTTTGTTTTGTTTATCGTGGTAGGGTC
The DNA here is from genome assembly GCF_020740685.1 of Jaculus jaculus. Taxonomy (NCBI): domain Eukaryota; kingdom Metazoa; phylum Chordata; class Mammalia; order Rodentia; family Dipodidae; genus Jaculus; species Jaculus jaculus. Next base: position 89,278,575 of record NC_059110.1, read on the forward strand.
TTACTTTTAGATCAGGCTAACCTGGAATTAATGTTAGGGTGGCATTGAACTCATAGTACTTCTCCCACCGCTGCCTCCCAAGTGCTGAGATTAAAGGTGTGCACCACCACACCAGGCTTCACTTCCTTTATTCTGAGACTCTGAAACAGAAACAAAATATAGGCTCTGCATGGGCTAAGGAGCTTTTGAATTTTTTCTAAAGAGGAAATTGGTGTTACCTAACCAGTGTACTTCCTGGGTATGCTGTATCCGTTAAGATGATGCAGGACCCAGATGGTATAATGCTCACATGCAGAATTTCCTCTTGCTGGTGAGGGCTTGAATATACTATAGTTCTCTGACATGCTATTTATTCTACCTGTATTGTTTATCTGAGCCAGCTACGCCTTCTTGTTAAAAATACAAGTTCTCAGGGGCTGGAGAGATGGCTTAGCAGTTAAGCGCTTGCCTGAGAAGCCTAAGGACCCCAGTTCGAGGCTCGGTTCCCCAGGTCCCACGTTAGCCAGATGCACAAGGGGGCGCACGCGTCTGGAGTTCGTTTGCAGAGGCTGGAAGCCCTGGCACGCCTATTCTCTCTCTTCCTCTATCTGTCTTTCTCTCTGTGTCTGTCGCTCTCAAATAAATAAATAAATAAATAATTAAAAAAAAAAATACAAGTTCTCAGACAGGCGTGTTGGCTCATGCCTTTCATCCCAGCACTAAGGAGTCAGAGGTAGGTGGATCGCTGTGAGTTCGAGACCACCCTAAGACTAAAGAATGAATTCCAGGTCAGCCTGGGCTAAAGTGAAACCCTACCGTAATAAGAAACAAAAGAAGAAAATACAAGTTTTCAGCCAGTAGTTTTTAGCCTGAAGATGTGCATTTCTAGCAAAAATCATAAAACAACAGAGCAATGTTTCTATGGTTCTTTTTTTTTTTTAAGGTAGGGTCCCATTCTTGCCCAGGCTGACCTGCAATTCACTATGTAGTCTCAGGGTAGCCTCGAACTCATAGTGATCCTCCTACCCCTGCATCCCGAGTGCTGGGATTAAAGGCACGTGCTGCCATGCCCAGTTCTGTATGGTCCTTTTAAAACTTTATACAAGAACTAGGCGTGGTGGTGCATATCCACAATCCCAGTGCTCTACAGACCGAGACCAGGAGGAAGGCTCATGTTCAAGATCAGCCTGAAGTACACAGGGTAGACTGTCTCAAAGTCAAACAAATAATAAATAATAAAAGGGTTGGAGAGATTGCTCAGTGGTTAAGGTGCTTGCTTGCAATGTCTGATGGACTGGGTTTGCTTCCCAAGTATACACATAAAGCCAGATGCACAAAGTAGCCCATGCATCTGGAGTTGGCTTGCAGTGTCAAGAGGCCCTCTCTCTCCCTCTCCTCCTCTTTCTATTTGATGGCCTGGGTTTGATTCCCCAGTATCCACATAAAGCCAGATGCACAAAGTGGAGTTGGTTTCCAGTGTCAAGAGGCCCATTCTCTCTCCCTCCTTCTCTTTCTCTCTATTTGTAAATAAATGAATTTTTTTTTTAAATAAAGAAAACTATGGGTTAAAGAGATGGCTTGGCACTTGCCTGTGAAGCCTAAGAACTCATGTTCAAATCACCACATCCCCAGTAAGCCAGACACACAATGCTGCACATGTGCCACAAGGGGTTGCACGTCTGGAGTTTGATCGCAGCAGCTGAAGGCCCTGGCATCCCCATTCTCTCTCTCTCACTAAAAAAAGAAAACTGTAATATATATTGTTTATACTGGTTAATCACATTGTAAACTCTTTTTCCACTAAAACAGTAAACAATATATATTATAGGGCTGCAGAGATTGCTCAGTGGTTAAGGCACTTGTTTGTAAAGTCTGATCGCCCAGGGCTCAATTCCCCAGTAGCCACGTAAAGCCAGATGCACAAAGTGGCACATACATGCATCTGCAGTCTGTTTGCAGCATCTGGAGGCCCTGGCACACCCATTCTCTATGTCTCTCTTTTCTCTCTCTCTCTGCATGCAAATAATGAATAAAAATATTTAGCCAGAGTCAGGCATGGTGGTGCATGACTTTAATTCCAGCGCTGAGGAAGCAGAGGTAGGAGGATCACTGAGAGTTCGAGGCCACCCTGAGACTACAAAGTGAATTTCAGGTCAGCCTGGGCTAGAGTGATACCCTACCACGAAAAAGTCAAAAAGAAGAAAAAGAAAAAATTTTTAATAAATAAATAAATAAATAAAGGTAATGGTAGCCAGGCATGGTGCTGCACTCCTTTAATCCCAGCAACAAGAGGCAAAGGTAGGAAGATCACCGTGAGTTTGAGGCCACCCTGAGATTACCTTGAAAAAACAAACAACAACAAAAACAACAAAAAAAAAGTAAAATAGCTAGTTACTGCCCAGCCCAACGCCCTCTTGTAATTTACTCAATAAACCATCCCTATTTAAACAAACAAACTGGAACATAGGGAGATGAATCAGTGAATGCAATGCAACTTAGTACCTGAGTTTGGGCCGCAGACCCTATGTAAAAGCCAGAAGCTATGGCAGGCTTCTGTAATCTCAGTGTACCAAAGGCAAGATGGGCATCAGAAAGGAGAATTTACTGGAAGCTCTCGAAAAGGAGCAAAGAGACCCTACCTCAAAACAAGGTGGAGAGGCTAGGAAGATGGCTCAGAGGTTAAAGGCTCTTGCTTACAAAGCCTACAGCCTGGGATTTAATTCCCAAGCTACCCACACAAACCAGATGCAACAAGCATCTGGTTTTTGATCAAGAGGCTCAGAACACACACACACACACACACACACACACACACACACGCGCGCATTTTTGAAAAAAAAAAAAAAAAGGCAAGGATAGACCCAAAAGTTGTCCTCTGATCTCGACACACAAGCACACAAAAGTATTTAAAATCAAAAAAGGGCAAAGTAACAACTTGGGTTAGATCATTTAGTAGTCTGCTACATTACTGGTCCAGGAACCAAATCTTGAGAAACTCATGGCATCCTATAGCCTTCTTCTCTAAGAGATACCCTAGAACCTGGGTTGAACCTATAACTACCAACATAGTAACATGCTCAAAGCAGTACTATGAAACTGATGCTGTGCCAGTTCAAGGCTTCGCCCTTAAGAAGACCTGACAACTGCTTTTGTTCTTTTGAAGGTTTTGAGCTACCATGAAAGTGGTATAATTTTCTTGGTAGAAGGAAAGAGGAAGAGGGAAAATCAGAAGGAAAAAGGACAGACAGAAAAGATGAAAGAAGAAAGAGGGAAAGAGGAAGATTGAGTTTGGTGTTAAGACCCAATATCTCACCTTTCCAACTGACTCCTATTAACACTAAGGTGTGAATAAGTAAGTGAGCCTTCTGTCATGGACATTCCAGTCTCAACACTATCTGACAGAAACCAGTGTTGCTGAGTAAAACCAGAACTGGAAAATCCCAGTCAAATTCCAGAATTGTAAGCAAATAAGAGTCTGTTTCCTAACCCCTTTTCTTGTGACAGGGTTTCACTTTATGTAGACCTGGCCTGAAATTCATCATGTAGTACAGGCTGGCCTCAAACTTCCACGATTCTCCTGCCTCAGCCTACCAAGTGCTGGTATTACAGGCTTGCACAACCCCACACAGCTAAAATGGCTGCTTTTTAAGTCAAACCATATGATAAAACAACTGTTTAACTCTTAATTAACTGCGTTCATGAATAAGAAACATATAATCACCACTACAGACAATCTAAAAACGGTACTAGGGGCCACTGGTACAGTGCTTGCCAAGCATACGTGGGTTCCACCACCTGCACAAACCAGGCATGGTGGAACATATCTGGGTGATTCCAGTATTCAAGAGGTAGAGGCAAAAGGATCAAAAGTTTTAAGGTCTTGGGCTAGAGAGATGGATTCACAGTTAAGGTGCTTGCCTGTGAAGCCTAAGGGCCCATGTTAGACTCGCCAGATCCCATGTAGGCCAGGCACACAAGGTAACACAGCACAAGGTTGTAAATGCACAATAGATGGTACACATGTCTGCAGTTCAATTGCAGTGGCTAGAGGCTCTGGGGTGCCAATTCTCTCCCTCCCTCCCTCTCTCTCTCATTAAAAAAAAAAAAAAAAAGCCAAGCATGGTGGTGCACGCCTTTAATTCCAGCACTCGGAGACAGAGGTATGAGGATTACCATGAGTGTGAGGCCACCCTGAGACTACATAGTAAAATCCAGGTCAACCTGGGCTAAAGCAAGACCTTACCTCAAAAAAAAAAAAAAAAAAAAAAGGCTAGAGAACTGGCTTAGTGGTTAAGGCACTTGACTGTGAAGCTAACATCCCAGGTTTCATTCCCCAGTACCCACATAAGTTAGATGCACAAGGTAGTACATGAATCTGGACTTAAGTTTGCAGTGGCTAGAGGCCCTGGCATATCCATTTTCTTTCTATATATTTCTCTCTCTCAAATAAATAAAATATTTTTAAAAAACAAATTAAAGGGTGGAGAGATGGCTTAGTGTTTATGGTGCTTGCCTGTGAAGCCTAAGGACCAACGTTCAAACTCTCCAGATGCCAAGTAAGCCAGATGCACAGAAGTGATGTAAGTGTAAGGTCACACATGCACACTAGGTGGTGCAAGCATCTGGAGTTCACTGTGGCCCCCGCATGCCAATTCTCACTCTCTCAAAAAAGAAAAGCCGGACGGGCGTGGTGGCACACGCCTTTAATCCCAGCACTCGGGAGGCAGAGGTAGGAGGATCGCCAGGAGTTCGAGGTCACCCTGAGACTACAGAGTGAATTCCAGGTCAGCCTGGGCTAGAGTGAAATCCTACCTCAAAAAAACAAACAACAACAACAAAAAAAAAAAAACAGAGAGAGAGAGAGAGAAAAGAATTAAGCTGGGTGTGGTGGCACATGTCTTTAAATCCAGCACTTGGAGGACAGAAGTAGGACTGCTGTGAGTTCAAGGCCTACCTGAGACTACATAGTAAATTTCAGGTCCACCTGGACTAGAGTGAAACCCTATCTTGAAAAATCAAAACAACAACAAGAATTAATTCATGAAGGATTATTTCCCTGACATCAATATACAAGACCTAGAAGTATCTCTGGTACTTCACTGAGTGAATGAACAAATGAACATTTATTTAAGAGTTAATTTCTTTGGCACTTAAATCTTTTTGTTAAATATTTTATTTACATTTATATTTGAGAGAGAAAGAGGAAGAGAGATAGGGAAAGAGGCAGATACAGAATTGGCACTCTATGGCCTTCAGCCTCTGCAAATGAACTCAAGAAGCATGTGCCACCTGTGCATCTGGCTTATGTGGGTCCTGGGAAATCAAACCTGGGTCCTTTGGCTTTAAAGGCAAATACCTTAACAGCTAAGCCATCCCTCCAGCCACCCTCCCCACCGCCCCCCCACACACACTTAAATCTTAATGCCAAGGATTTCATGAAGGTATAGAGAACTTTATTTTTTTCTCAAGTTAAGGTCTTGCTCTAGCTCAGGCTGACCTGGAATTTACTATGGAGTCTCAGGGTGGCCTCAAACTCACTGCAATCCTCCTACCTCTGCTTCTCAAGTGCTGGGATTAAAGGCGTGTGCCACCACACCAGGAAAGAACTATTCTTAATGATTTCAACACCGGGACAGGCTGGTTGTAAACTCTGTCTGATTTCCTGAAAACAACGTAACATCTCTCTAGCCTTAGCTTTTTTCAACAGTGTAGATGGGTAGCACAGGCCTATAATCCTGACACTTAGGAGGTGAAGGCAGGATGATCAGTGGTTCAAGGTCATTTTTAGCTACATAGAAAGGCCAGCATAGGCTAAATGAGATCTTGTCTTAAAAAAAAAAAAAAAACAGTAAGAGTTACAGACAACCTTGCATTCTACAAAGAACTTCCTTTTCTCTAAAAACAGACAGTAGGGACTTGCCTTAACCGCAGAGAAGAAACTGTGACATGTTTTTGACAGAATAATTTAAAACATGTTTATTCTTTTACCCTCTAGATTTCCATACATATCATTTTGTAACAACAGACAAGCTTTATAAGATTTTTAAAGGGTAAGAAACAAAAGTAAATATCGAAAGTATGTCAAGAGTTTCTGAAAAAGTTAAATAAGTGATAGACAAAAAAAGAATTACCATGTGATCCAGTAATTAGTGGATATGTTCTAAAAACACACTGAAAGTATGCCTACCCAAAAAACTGTATACAGGGCTGGAGAGATGGCTTAGCAGTTAAGGCGCTTGTCTGTGAAGCCAAAGTCCCAGGTTCAATTTCCTAGCACCCATGTAAGCCAGATGCACAAGGTGGCACAGGCGTCTGAAGTTTGGTTGCAGTGGCTGGAGGTTCTGGCATGCCCATTCTCTTTCTCTCTCAAATAAATATTTTTAAATAGTTGTATATAGGGCTAAGGATCTGGCTTAGTGGTTAAGGTGCTTGCCTGCAAAGCCAAATGACCCAGGTTTGAATCCCCAGAACCCACATAAAACCAGATGCACAAGGTGGCACATGCATCTGGAGTTGGTTTGCAGTGGCTAGAAGTCCTGGCATGCCTATTTTCTCTCTGCATCTGTCTGCCTTTCTCTCTCTCAAGTAAATAAATAAGTAAAATATTAAAAAATAAAAAGTTGTATACAAATGTACACATCAGCATTATTTGTAATTATCAAAAAATTTTTAAAGCTGGGCATGGTGGCATACTTCTTTAATCCCAGCACTTAGGAGATAGAGTGAGAGAGAAAGAGAGAGAATGGGAGCGCCAGGGCCTCTAGCCATTGCATATTAACTCCAGATGCATGTGCCATCTTGTGTATCTGGCTTACGTGGGTCCTAGGGAATTGAACCAAGGTCCTTTTTGCAGGCAAATGCCTTAACTGCTAAGCCATCTCTCCAGGCCCCAAATATGAATTTTTAAAATATTTTTATTTACTTAAACTGGGTGTGGTGGCACACGCCTTTAGTCCCAGCACTCAGGAGGCAGAGGTAGGAGGATCACCGTGAGTTCAAGGCCACCCTGAGACTCCATAGTGAATTTCAGGTCAGCCTGGGCTACAGCAAGACCCTACCTGAAAAAACAAAAGCAAAAACAAAAACAAAATATTTTTATTTACTTGAGAGAGAGTACATGCACAAGAGAAAGGCAAACAGTATGGGTAAACCAAGGCCTTTTGCCACTACAAATGAACTTCAGACACATGTGCCATTCTATACATCTGGCTTTACATGGGTGCTGAGGATTCCAAGCCATCAGGCTTTGCAAGCAAGCGCCTTTAACTGTTCAGCCATCTCTCCAGCCCCTAAAAAATGAACTTTGCTGGATATTGCGGCACATACCTTTAATCTCAGCACTCAGGTAGGAAGATCACAGTGAGTTCAAGGTCAGCCTGGTCTACAGTGTGAGTTCCAGGTAAGCCTGGATTAGAATAAGAGCCTGCCTCTAAGAACAATGTATGGTATGTAAATTGTATCTCAATTAAAAAAGACGGGCATGGTGGCACACGCCTTTAATCCCAGCACTTGGGAGGCAGAGGTAGGAAGTTCATCATAAGTTTGAGGCCACCCTGAGACTACATAGTGAATTCCAGGTCAGCCTGGGCTAGAATGAAACCCTACCTAAAAATAAAAAAATTAAATTAAAAAAAAAAAACAGAATGAAAAAAACTGGAAGGGCTGCAGAAGATGACTTAGTGGTTAAGGCATTTGCCTGCAAAGCTAAAAGACTCCTGTTGGATTCCCCAGGACCCACATGAGCCAGATGCACAAGGAGGCGTATGTGTCTGGAGTTTGTTTGCAGTGGCTGGAGGCTTTGGTGCGCCCATTTTCTCTCTCTCTCTACCTCTTTTACTCTCTCAAGTAAATAAATAAAATATATTTAAGAAATCAGAGGGCTGGAGAGATGGCTTAGCGGTTAAGGCACTTGCCTATGAAGCCTAAGGACCCAGGTTCGATTCTCCAGGTCCCATGTTAACCAGATGCACATTGTGGTGCATGCCTCTGGAGTTCGATTACAGTGGCTAGAAGCCCTGGTGCACTCCTTCTCTCACCCTCCCCATATCTAATAAATAAATAAAACAATAAAAAATATTTTAAAAAAAAGAAAAGAAAGAAATTGGAAAGCCAGGCATGGTGATGCACGCCTTTAATCCCAGCACTTGGGAAGCAGAGATTTGAGGATTCCTCTGAGTTCAAGGCTACCCTGAGACTACATAGTGAATTACAGGTCAGCCTGGGCTAGAGTAAGACCCTACTTAAAAAGAAGAAATTTGGATATGGAGGAATGGCTTAGTGGTTAAGGCGCTTGGCTACAAAGCCAAAGGACCCAGGTTCAATTCCCCAGGCCCATGTAAGCCAGATGCACAATGTGGCACATGCTTCTGTAGTTCATTTGCAATGGCTGAAGGCCCTGTTATGCATATTCTCTATCTACCGCTCTCTCTCTCAAATAAATTATTAGAAAAAAAAAAAAAAAGAAGAAAATATTGAAGCCAGACATGATGGCACACACCTTTAATCCCAGCACTCGGGAGGCAGAGGTAGGAGGATTGCTGTGATTTCAGGGGCCAGCCTGAGACTACACAGTGAATTCCCAGGTTGGCCTAGGCTAGAGTGGACCCTACCTCGAAAAACCAAAAGAAAGAAAGAAAGAAATTGGCACTTGGTGTTCCTCAGTGGTAAAGTGCTTACCTATCATGTACAATGCACTGGAATCTATCCCTAACCAATAAAATAAAATTTAAAAGTTGGGGGAGAGATAAAAAGAAAATCAATCAAGCTGGGTGTTGTGGCACACGGTTTTAATCCCAGCATTTAGGAGGCAGAGGTAGTAGGATCACGGTGAGTTTGAGGCCACTCTGAGATTACATAGTGAATTCCAGGTCAGTCTGGACTAGTGAAACCCTACCTCAAAAAAAAAAAAAGAAAGAAAATCAATCAAGTAAAAATATAAAAAGAGTTACATCCTACATTCCTTCTCCTTGCCCCTCTCACCCTTTCCCATGCAAAATCTTTGACTAGAAAGCTATATATTTTATGCAGTTAATCTGAAAATTATTGGAACTAAAAGTACACTAACCACCAAACAAAAGCAGCTGCTTATTTGGATAATATTTTTGTGGCATAGAACTGCCTAAAAATGTAACTTGACAGAGGTTATATTATACAAATCCAAACATGCAGGATAGACTCAAACTAGCTATTGTAACCGGCACTGGAACAAAACACATCCCAGGGGACAAAGAAGAACCACACACTACTACTGGATATGGTCAGAAAGCAATGTCATCAGAAATCTTAACTGGAATGGATGTGTTCTTAGTGTTCCCTGTCTCAAACATGAAACAAGAGCCTTCAGCAACAAGATAAAACAAATCAAAAAAAAAAAAAAAAAATCATACTGATCTGCACTAATTATAGGAGAGTATGTTGTGTACTTAAATTATTGGATACAAACTTACTTGGTTGGGATGTAACTCAGTGGTAGAGCAGTGTCCTCACATCTTTAAGGCCCCAGGGCTTGTTCCCAGGCATCATCAATAAATAAAAAATGAAAGAACAAAGATTTTGATTTATTTTTCAGTGCTATGGGCTGTGCTAGGTACGTACTTTATCACTGAGTCACAATTCCATCCTTAGGTTTGGAAACTGAACAGTTAACTATCTAGGATGGAAATCCATATATATGTGTGTGTGTGTGTGTGTGTGTGTGTGTGTGTGTGTGTGTGTGTGTGTATGCATGTTTTTTTGTTTGTTTTTGTTTTTGTTTTTCAGAAATACGGTCTCACTGTAGCCCAGGAAGACCTGGAACTCACTCTGTAGTCCCAGGTTGGTCTCACACTCAATGATCCTCCTACCTCTGCCTCTGCTGAAATTAAAGGTGTATGCTACTACACCTGGTGCAATAATTTTTTTAATTCACTATCAGATGAAAAATTAATAGGACCTACCCCCAGGTGCTAACCTCATTCCCTTAGTGCCAACCCTACTGCCTCTTAATTGCTCACAGAGTGAAATAGTCATGTTCATATAAGATATTTTAACTGGTTGGAACATTAGTCATATATTAATAAGTACTTTAGAGCCAGGCATAGTGGCATACGCCTTTAATCTCAGCAATCAGAAGGCAGAGATTGGATTGCCGTGAGTTCGAGGCCACCCTGAGACTATGCAGTGAATTCCAGGCCAGCTTGGACTAGAGTGAGACCCTACCTGGGGGGGCAGGGGAGACAAGGCAGATGTTTTCAAAGTAAAAACCAGGTCAGTTGCATTAGAAAGCCCTGTAAAGTAGTCACCATATCAGGATTAATCAAATCATACATAGATTCTGCTTCTAGTTTTGCTACTAGAATAGTGATGCCTGGCTTACATGAGTTCTAAAAAAGATTTGAAAATATATGAAACCCAAAACATGATGACAATATCCAAAGGCACTGCACTAGTTCCATGATTTTCAGATTCCATATAGCATGGGAGTTACTAGTATGATGATGTATTTTCATGTCTTATGAGACATAGATAATGTTAATGGAATTCCACTTTTTCAAAAAACATTTACTAGCAGGGTGTGGTGGCACATGCCTTTAGTCCCAGCACTTGGGAGGCAGAGGTAGAATTGCCATGAGTTCCAGGCCACCCTGAGACTAAATAGTGAATTCCAGGTCAGCCTGAGCTAGAGTGAAACCCTACCTTGAAAAACCAGGAAAAAAAAAAAAAAATTACTAAGCAATACTGCTAATGGTAGCCTGAGGATTATGTGTCCTATCACATATTAGCAGAGGGTTATATCTTTTCTCTGTTTACGCTTGAGGGTGCAGAGAAGCCATGTGGCTTTTCCATATCTTTGATAACTCTTTTCCCCAAGGACCAGATAAGCGTACCACTTGAAAGTAAATTTAGCTACCCCTTTCAGCACTCTTCTCTTTAAATCTGACCAATTCCCTTCAACTCTGTATTATACACCCTCCCAGAAGTATCTGGCTTTCCTCCTCCTGCCCTTCCAACAACCTTCAAAAATTCTAAACCATCTAGAAGTAGATTACTCTAAATAATTTTTAAAGTATATTTATTTAGACAGACACCATGAGAATGGGCGTGCCAGGGTCTCCAGCCACTAGGTGCATTTGCCGCTTTGTGCATCTGGTTTTACATGAGTACTGGGGAATCAAACCCGGACTTTGCGAGCAAGTAAGTGCCTTTAATGGCTGGGCCTTCTCTCCAGCCCTCTAAATAAAAGTATTCTCGATTGCCGGGCGTGGTGGCGCACGCCTTTAATCTCAGCTCTCAGGAGACAGAGGTAGGAGGATCGCCGTGAGTTCGAGGCCAGCCTGAGACTACATAGTGAAGTCTAGGTCAGCCTGGACGAGAGTGAAATCCTACCTCGAAAAACCAAAAAAAAAGTATTCAGGATCATATGAGTGATTCGAGCATTAACCTCATTCATTTGTCATTAACAGTAGTGTTTCTCAATCCCTACTTCTCCCTTCTTCACTCTCTCCTCTCAATGCCAATTCTGTCTCCACTTTTAGCTCTCCCTAGCTCCTGACCGTCCGGCTCTCTGAAATGATGATTATTGATCTGCACAGGTTTTCCCTCCCGATCCCCACCTCTGTGCAGTCTCTTCAGTCCCCATTTCCCTCTAGGATCCCCTCCCATTAGTCCGAGGCGGCTCCCTCGGCGCCTCGCCAGAGACGCCACCCCGGTGCCCCTCGCCATCCTGCACTCCTCCTAGGGTCCCCAAACTTGCCTTCCCCCTTGAGCACCTCCCCGGCTTCCCCGTCCTCGTGACCAGACTCTAGCCGGTCCCCAGCCGCCTGCAGAGCCCCTCTCCTGCCCCACAGCTCGAGGGCGTTCGCAGCCACACAGTCCACCCGCGCCCCCACGCCCGTCCCCGGAGCCCCCCCCAACCCCCCAATCCCCACGGCCCCAGGCCCACAGCGGCCCTCCGACCTGCCTCTGCGCCTCCCGCAACCCCTGCAGCCGCTGGCCCAGCTCCCGCCGGTAACTCTGCGCCGCCTCCACGTTCTCGCGGGCCTCCTGCAGCAGCAGCTCGGGCTCGGGCTCCGGCTCCATCGCGCCCCTCATCCGGCCGCTCGGCCCGCTACTGCGGCGCGGGTTCCCGACTCGGCCCGGGAGCCCGCGAGCGGCCCCGCGCGGCCTCGCGCAGGCGGAAGCGACACCGGCCGCGGCCCGGCCTCGTCCGTCACGCCCCGCCACGCCCCGCCCCGCGGCAGCTTGATTGACAGCTGCACATTGGGGGCCAGGAGCCAATGGCATCGGGCTCTCGGCGGGGTCTGAGTCTTAGCACCCGCCCTCCTAGCGGTACCGTGGCCCTGTGGCCTGCGACCCGGGCTCCTGATGCTTCCTCAGGAAACTAGTGCAAGCACTGGCAAGAGCACGAAGCTAAGAGCTTCCCACGTCTAATCTCGCAGCCCTAGTTTTATCTTCATCGCCAGATCTGAGGCCACACGCCCCTGGCCCTTAAATCACCCCTAATGCATAAGTCTCTCAGCTGCAGCAGGCATTTCTGGAGGTTTCTAGCTCCAGGCGCCACCACCTAGAAAAGGTCAAAATCTAAGAAGAGAGACGGTCAAGTGATGCCCAACGGAACAGAAATATTGGCCCAAGTCTAAGGCGAATGTTCATAATTTGTGTGTGGGGGGGGGGTAGTGGTGGTTTTGGCAAGGGCCTGTAGCAAATATTTTAGCATGACAAGTAATTAAAAAAAAAAAAATTCTACGTTTCCGGGCTGGAGAGACAGCAGTTAAAGCGCTTGCCTGCAAAGCCAAAGGAGCCAGGTTCGATTTCCCAGGACCCATGTAGGCCAGATGCAAGAGGTAGCACATACATCCGGAGTTCGTTTGCAGCAGCTGGAGACCTTGGGGCGCCCATTCTGTGTTCCTCTCTCTCGCAAATAAATAAATAAAAATATATAAATATCAATGTTTCCATATAGCAAGTAAACGAGTGTGATCATGTGCAATAAAACCTTATGAGTGCAGCAGGGTAGAATGTTTCGTTCCTACTGTCAAGCTACTGGGAAGGTTAAAGCTGGAGGATCACTTGAGCCCAGGAGCTTGAGACTAGCCTGCTATAAATAGCTGTAAAATAAACTTTTTGAATATTAAAATGTAAATATGGAATAATTTTCACCTGTCAATGTACTATTGGGGTTCCCCTCCACCTCTACTAAAAAAAAAAAAAAAAGGTTAAAGTGATTAGTTGACAGGCCAGGTGTGGTGGAACGCGCTTTTAATCCCAGCACTCAGAAGGCAGAGGTAGGAGGATCACCATGAGTTGGAGGCCACCCTGAGACTACATAGTGAATTCCAGGTCAGCCTGGACTAGAGCTAGACCCTACCTTGAAAAACCACACACACACACACACACAGTCTGGAGGGATGGCTTAGCAGTTAAGGCCTTTGCCTACAAAGTGAAAGGACCCAGGTTTAATTACCCAGGACCTAGTAAATCAGAGCGTCTGGAGTTCATTTGCAATGGCTAGAGGCCCTGGAGCGCATTCTCTCCCCCCACCTTCTCTGTGAAAGAAAGAAGGAAAGAGAGAAAGAAAGAAAAGAAAAGACACACACACATACACACACACACACACACACACACACACACATACAATCAAAACAGAAAGGAAAATGAAAACAGGACAATCCCTTGGAAGCTCACAAACCTGCTACTCTGGCAAAAGCTACAAGGAACAACAATCAAGGTGAAAGTCAGGGACTAAGTCTGAAAAGTGCCCTGGCACTACATAAACATGTGCCCAGCAAAAATCCATGGGGGCTGGAAAGATGGCTTAGCGGTTGAGGCACTTGCCTGGAAAGCCAAAGGACCCAGGTTCAATTTCCCAGGACCTATGTAAGCCAGATGCACATGGTGACACATGCATCTGAAGCTCATTTGTGTGCCTATTCTCTCTTTCTCCTTCTTCCTCTTTCTCTCAAATAAATAAATAAGTAAAAATAACAACAACAAAAAAAAAGGCATTAGCAGAACAGAGTTAGATGGTCATTATAAAGGTCCGACAGTAAAAAGAAGGGGAAAGTTAGTTAAATGATTCAAGAAAATAAGAAGATTTCAGCAATAAAATAAAAATGAGTATTAAAATGTTTGTGTTATGGTTGTAAAAATTTATTTATTTATTTATTTATTTGACAGAGAAAAAGGGAAAGAGAGAGAGAGAGAATGGGCACGCCAGGGCCTCCAGCCACTGCAAGCCAACTCCAGACGCATGAGCCCTCTTGTGCATCTGGCTAACATGGGTCCTGAGGAATCGAACCTGGGTCCTTTGGCTTTACAGGAAAACTCTTTAATCACTAAGCCATCCCTCCAGCCTCCATGGATTATTTATTTATTTTATTTTATTTGGTTTTTCAAGGAAGGGTTTTACTCTAGCCCAGGCTGACCTAGAATTCACTCTGTAGTCTCAGGGTGTCCTTAAATTCATGGTGATCCTCCTACCTCCCTTTCCTAGTGGTAGGATTAAAGGTGTGCACCACCAAGCCCAGAACTTAAAAATTTTTTTTTTCTTTTTCTCTTTCCAAGGTAGGATATCATCTTTATTTATTTAATTTATTTTTAAAATATATTTTGTTTTTATTTATTTATTTGATAGAGAGAGAGAGAATGGGCACACCAGGGCCTCTAACTACTGCAAATGAACTCCAGACACATGTGCCACATTACACACCTGGCTTACGTGGGATCTGGAGAATCAAAATTGGGTCCTTAGGTTTTGCAGGCAAGTACCTTAACAACTGAACCATCTTCCTAGCCCTTGCTTATATGGAATACACACCGTAACCCTGCATAGTCTTGACCTCATGGTGATCATCCTACTTCAGCTTCCGCCAGCCTCCTGATTGCTGGGATTAAAAGCAGGCACCACCATGCCAAAGTATTTCTTAAAAGTTTTTTTTTTTTTTTTTTTTTTTTTTTTTTTTTTTTCCGAGGTTGACTCTCACTCTAGCTCAGTCTGACCTGGAATTCACTATGGATTCTCAGGGTGGCCTTGAACTCACAGTGATCCTCCTACTTCTGCCTCCCAAGTGCTGAGATTAAAGGCATGTGCCACCACGCCTGGCTTTCTTTAAATTTTTATTTGAGGATTTCATACATGGATATAATGTGTTTTGATCATTGTTATCCCATCACCCTCTCTTTTCCTCATCCCACTCTAGCTGAATCCCTTCCTCTTCCTAACTAGGACCCCCTTCTACCTTCATAGTTGTTTTTCTTTTCTTCTTTGTGATCGAATTTTGGTAGAAGAAATTTCACAAAGAAACCAGGTCCAGATGATACTCTAAAACAGTTTATATTGTACAAGCCTTACCAGGGAGACAGCATGACCCTGATCTCTGCCTTATCTGTGCAGCTGCCCCCTGCTCGTATCTGGTTAGTGCAGCCACAGACACAAACACCACTGGACAAACAGCTTTCTGCTCTACATTTGTACTTTCTTATCACTGATTTATTGCTAAGGAATTTTCTGTCTCTGCCCCAAAATCATGTAACCTTAGAAACTTGTAACCCACCAATAGTTGGGATGCAGAGGTAGGAGGTTCGTAGTGAGTTCAAGGCCACCCTGAGACTCCATAGTGAATTCCAGGTCATCTTGGGCAAGTGAGAGAGACCCTACCTTGAAAAACTGAAAATAAATAAATAAAATAAAATAAAACCTGTGAGGGACTGCAGAGGTGTCTTAGCAGTTAAGGTGCTTGCCTACAAAGCCAAAGGATCCAGGTTCAATTCCCCAGTACTCATGTAAAGCCAGATGCACAACATGGTGCATGTGTCTGGAGTTTATTTGTAGCAGCTGGAGCCCTGGCATCATGCCCATTTGCTCTCGCTCTCATTCTTACTCTCTCAAACAAACAAACAAAATCTTTGAGTTATCAGAGCTCAGTACTCAGGCCTTGGAAGTTATTCCCCCAAATCTATGTGAGCATGCATCTTTTTTTTTTGATTCTCCACTCTATTTCTGGTGCCATATCTGGGTGACTCAGTTTAATTAGGGTTGCTTACATGAGTACATGTTAGGCGTTAATTTACCAGAGCATAGTTAACTTACCAGTGACTACAACACTGAAAAAAAATGTCTTCCTCTTCCCCAGTATTTTTCTTGATACAAGTGCAAGAAATTTGTGTCTAATATACCCAAACCATATTAAAAAAAATAAAAAATAAATAAAACTGGGGGAAATATTGTGAAATGTCTCCTCCCAGTCATGAAATTTTTGTTGTTGTCGTTGTTTTTGTTTTTTTCAAAGTAAGATCTCACTCTAGCTCAGGCTGACCTGGAATTCACTATGTAGTCTCAGGGTGGCCTCAGATTCACGGTGATCCTCCTACCTCTGCCTTCCGAGTGCTGGGATTGAAGGCGTGCACCACCATGCCTGGCAAGAGTGGATCTTCTTGCTTGGTGTCGTGGCTGGGATCAGCCTGTGCTAGAGTGAGAACCTACCTAGAAAAATTTAAAAAGAAAAGAAAAAAAATTATAGTGTATAGCTGGTTTCCTAGCTTCAGTTTTACATCATGTGCATGCTTTGTTCCACTGATACACTGTAGTCAGTACACAGTACAAAAGTGAAAGATGGGCTGCAGAGATGGCTTAGCAGTTAAGGCATTTGCCTGCAAAGCCTGAAGACCCAGGTTAGATTTTCCAGGTCCCATATAAGCCAGCTGCACAAGGTGGCACATGCATCTGAATTCGTTTGCAGTGTCTAAAGGCCCTGATACATCCATTCACACTCTTCCCCTTTCTCTGCCTCAAATAAAAATAAATTAAAATGTTAAAAAACGGCTGGAGAGATGGCTTAGCAGTTAAGCGCTTGCCTGTGAAGCCTAAGGACCGGGATTCGAGGCTCGATTCCCCAGGACCCACGTTAGCCAGATGCACAAGGGGGCGCATGCGTCTGGAGTTCGTTTGCAGTGGCTGGAAGCCCTGGCGCTCCCATTCTCTCTCTATCTGTCTCTCTCTCCCTCTCTCTCTGTCACTCTCAAATAAGTAAATAAAAATGAACAAAAAATATTTTAAAAAATGTTTTAAAAATTTAGAAGTGCTGGGCGTGGTGGCGCACGCCTTTAATCCCAGCACTCGGGAGGCAGAGGTAGGAGGATTGCCATAAATTCGAGGCCACCCTGAGATTCCATAGTGAATTCCAGGTCAGCCTGGGCTAGAGTGAGACCCTACCTCGAAAAACAAAAAAAAAACCAAAAAAACAAACAAAAAAAAATTTAGAAGTGAAAGATATTTTTGTCTGCCTTTCCCTTGAAAACCACATATGCTGTCATGCTGGTCTCAATATTTTCTCCACTTGGTCCACCTATATGAGGAAAACTAATTCCTCCCCTGCCAGTGGATTCTCCTAATTTAATCTAAACCCTATCTGATGACCAGCTGGCATCTATCATTGCCACCTCTAGACTCTCTTCCTCTTTGCTAGGAAAAAGAGGAGATTCACTCTTTATTTTTTGTTTTGTTTGTTTTGTTTTGTTCTGTTTCTTAAGATAGGATCTCACTCTAGCCAGGGCTGACCTGGAATTCACTGTATAGTCTCAGGGTGGCCTCAAATTCCTAGCAATTCTCCTAATTCAGCCTCTAAGTGCTGCGATTAAAAGCTTGCTTCACCATTCCTGGAAGGGCTGTAATTTTTTTTTTCTTTACCTCTTTCTTTCTATTTTTCTTTTTCTTTTTCTTTTTGAGTTTTCAAGGTAGGGTTTTGATCTACCCCAAGCTGATCTGGAATTCACTGTGTAGCCTTTGGCTGGCCTTAAACTCATGGTGATCCTTCTACTTCTGCCTCCTGAATTCTGGGATTAAGGGAATGCACCACAATGACTAGCTTCATTTATTTTTATTACTGAGAATTCCATTATATGGCTAGACCCCAGTGTGTTTGTTAACCTATTTTGTGAAAGGATGAGAGGTGAACTGTTGAGTGGTGTTATAAGGAAATTAAATCCCTAAGTATGGGGCTAGAGAGATGGCTTAGTGGTTAAGGTGAATGATTGCAAAGCCTGACAGCCTGGGGTCAATTCCCCAGTAGCCATGTAAAGTCTAATGCACAGTGGCACATGTGTCTTGAGCTCCTTTGCAGTGGCAAGAGGACCTGGCACACCCACTCCCTTCCTCTTTCCCTGAAAATAAATAAATAAAAATATTAAAAATAAATAAATCTGGGGGCTGGAGAGATAGCTCAGCAGTTAAGGAGCTTACCTGAAAAGTCTAATGACTGTAGTTCAATTTCCCAGTACCCACATAGAGCCAGATCCACAAAGCGGTATATGCATCTGGAGTAGTTCCTTTGCAGGGGCCTCCGAGGCCCCGGCACAGCCATTCACTCTGTCTGCCTCTCTTCTATCTTTCTCTCTCTCTCCATGTAAATAAATAGATATTTTTTTTTAAAATCCTGGACTGGATGGACCTGTAAAATATTATACTTATCAAGGCAACCCAGGCCCAGAATGCCAAGTGCAGAATGTTCTCTCTTATACATGGACCCTAGCTACAAACGTTTGGACTTGTATGTGAGTTGGAATAAAACTGAGTAGCAGAGGCCAGTAAGCTGGAAATGGGGCCATAAGGGAGGGAGGAGAGAAGAGGACTGAAGAAGATGATATTGTATATACTTAAGTAGAAGAATAGATTCCTGGGGGTGGAAAGGCCTAAGTGAGGTCAGGGAAAAAGACTGAGTAAAGGAAGAGTGGGGGAGGGTTAATCAAAATCTAAGAGGGTATGAATAAGTCATATGGAAACCTACCTTTTTGGACAATGGCACACCCAGAAGCCATAGATTATTACTGGAAAATGTTCAGTGCCGGGGATGGGATACCTTTCAATGAGTTGTTGGCCAGGGTGGTCCCTGATACTACCTAAAACAATACAGACCATGGCAGAGGCTCTTAGTTTCCCATTGGGAATAGATGGTAAGACCCTATTGCTGAAGATGCCACATACTTGGACTGCGAGGTCACTGAGAAATCTTGCTGGAGCTAAGCTGAAAACATCCTCTATGAACAGCTGACAGAAAGCTGGAAAAAGACATGCTGCATACAGTTCCATGGGACAGAGAGAAGTCACCAGTGAAGATAAACTGCAGAGGATACTGCAAGCCTTGTTTGGCCAGCCAGGACAAATGAGCCAACGGATACAATAGTGGCATGTCTGTTATGGGGGAAACCAACTGTTCTCTAATTGGACTGTAGGCCTGCTCCACAGGAGAGAATATATGCCTGACACTGAAAACCTATGAAGGGGGATGTCATGACACCTAGGGGTGTAATGCCTGCTGGTGTCTGACTAAATTATGCTCACCAAACTGCCTGATAAGCACTTTTCTTAATGCTCATACCCATATATTAATACTACTCTCATTTTTGGTTAAAGAAGTTTCTCTTTTCAGATGGTGGTGACCTCCGGAATGACACAAAAGGCACCATAGTGCTGAGAAGTGACAGAGGGGTACTCAGCACTGAAACATCTCTAGCACACCTTCCAAGGCTTAGGGTCCATTGGGGAAGAGGTGGCAGAAAGAAAGTAAGAGCCAAAGGAAGGGTAGGAGTTCTTACAACACACTTCTTCAAATGGACTGGATATCCATGACCTCACAGTGCCTGACACTACCTACAAAAAAAAAAAAAAAAGAAAAAAAAGTGGCTTTAACCATTGAGTGATCTCTCCAGCCCTATTTATTTGATTATTTCTTTTTCTTTCTTTCTTTGTTTATTTTTTCGAGGTAGTGTCTCACTCTAGCCCAGGCTGACCTGGAATTCACTATGAAGTTTCAGGATGGCCTTGAATTTATAGTGATTCTCCTACTCTGCCTCCCAAGTGGCAGGATGATTGGCATGCATCACCATATCCAACATTTATTTGATTTATTTTTTGTTTTGTTTTTTTGAGGTAGGGTCTCACTCTGGCTCAGGCTGACCTGGAATTAACTATATAGTGTCAGGGTAGCCTTGAACTCACGGCAATCCTCCTAACTCTGCCTCCTGAGTGCTGGGACTAAAGGCATGCGCCACCATGCTCGGCTGTTTGTTTTTTGAGGTAGGGTCTCACTCTAGCCCGGGATGACCTGAAAGTCACTCTGTATTGTCAGGGTGGCCTTGAACTCATGGCTATCCTCTACCTGTGCCTCCCTAGTGCTGGGATTAAATGCATGTGCCACCACACCCAATTTATTTGATTTAAAAAAAAACATTTATTCATTTATTTATTAAAGAGAGAGAGAGACAGAGAGAGAGAGAGAGACAGAGAGAGAGAGAGAACGGGCATGCCAAGGTCTTCAGCCACTACAAATTAATTTCAGACGCATGCGCCACACCTTGTCCATCTGGCTTAGGTGGGTCCTGCGGAATCAAACCTGGTTACTTTGCACCTTAACTGTTAAACTGCTTTTGTTTTGTTTTGTTTTGTTTTTCAAGGTAGGGTTTCACTTTAGCCCAGGCTGACCTGGAATTCACTATGTAGTCTCAGGGTGGCCTCTAACTCATAGTGATTTTCCTACCTCTGTCTCCCTAGTGCTGGGATTAAAGGAATGCACCACCATATCTGGCTTCATTAAGCTGTTTTTTAGTTTATTTTTTTTGTTGTTGTTGTTGTTTTGTTTTTGTTTTTTGAGGTAGGGTCTCATTCTAGCCCAGGCTGACCTGGAATTCACTATGGAGTCTCAGGGTGGCCTTGAATTCTCGGCGATCCTCCTACCTCTGCCTCCCGAGTGCTGGGATTAAAGGCGTGCACTGCCACCCCAGGCTTTAAAATTTTTTTAATTTGTTTGATTTTGAGGCAAGTTCTAAAGCTGTAGCTTAGGTGAGGTGAGCCTGGAGCTTAGCTGGTAAACCATGTTGGCCTCAAATTTGCAGTGGTTCTCCTGCGTCTGTCTTCATAATGCTGAGGTTACAGGCATGTGCCATATGCCCAGTATGTAAATGAGTTGAACAAAAGGACCCTCAATTTATCCAAATCCAAATAGCAAAAACAGTGTTTTGGATAGAAGACTGAAAGCTATCTTCCTCTCCTAAAAAACTTATCTAGTGTCAATTTTCCAAGAAAAAGTAATTAGTACTAATTTCTTTACCTCTTATGCTGAAACACAAATGCCATAGAGAGGATTGAATTACATCAGTCCTTAAAATCAGTTTGTGTAACCGGACTGTTACATGCCATCCAACTAAAACTATGCAAACAAAATTCATTCTATATTTATGCAATTTCAACTTCTACTGGAAAAGTCTAGACAAATCCATTAAAGCAATGAAAAGGAAAAACTGGAATTTTCGTCAGGCAAAACCTGCCAGCTATCCCTTGGGGACTGCGCAGGCACCATTCCCATGAGACGAGACACTGACTTTGGGCTTTCGGTTGCTCTGGAGGACAAAATTCACGAGGGAAAAATATCACTCTAGTACATCCAATTAAGTGCATAATCTCGGGCCCGAGTAGGCGTATGTCTTTGGTAGTACGCTTGCCAAAACATTGTTTTATTTTTGTGTAGTAGGAATGTAATCGCTTCTTTTCCTTTATTTTCTATTTAACACTACTCAAAAAGGTGCTAGCCTCGAGTCCAAGTATTAATATTGCCTCCAAAATGACTAGATAACCTTAGACAACTTACGTTCTCAATGGCAAAACTGAGTGATAGGACAGAAGTCGGAAACTCCCGCCAGGATTTCAAGATGTGATTGGTTCAGCCCCAATGCGGGTTCGCCAAAAGAGTAGTTTGTCCTTTCTGGCTCACCGTCTGCGTAGCCTCCTGAAGCAGCTGTAGGCCCCGCCCCCTACTCTCCGGACGGCGCGAAAACCCAATTGACAAGAACTCCCGCCGAAGACCCGCGATCCGATCTGCATTCTGTCTGCTCTCTCCGACTCGAGTCCCGGTCCCGAGCCGTCAGGCTGGAGCGCCCGTCTTGGGGACACCCTGCACCCTTGCAGGCCGGGCGCCGGGGCCTCGCTGCCCGCGCTTTCTCACCGCCTCTGCTGGCGTTTGGCTCCGCGGGGCTGGGCCCAGCCTTTGCCGGCTTTGAGCTCTTGGGGAGCTGAAGGGGACCCCGCGGTCCAGCTGCTGGCCTGCACTGGAGCGGGCGGCCTCTATGGCCTCCAGCCTGGCCAGGCCCAACCTCGCAAGGTCCTAGAGCTGGGATATTGGGAGGCAGGGAGCATGGTGGGGGTCCTGGCCATGGCGGCAGCTGCAGCTCCCCCTCCCGTGAAGGACTACGAGATTGAGGTGAGGTCGGGTATCTGTCACGTTCCTTTCTTCCTCCGTTGGGGTGAGGATTTGCGGAGTAGGGTGGAAGTTGTTTGCATCTGGGAGCGGAAAGAGGGGACAAGATGATCCACAGCAATACATGTTGTGTGGGACAGTTGCCACAGTGAGTTGTGTGAAGTCCTGACAGATGTGGAATTGGGAGAGATTTGTGGGTTCGCAGTAAGTCGGGACTGGTGAAAAACCTACAGTCCCCAGATGCTGAAATGTCGATAGAGCGTGTTGTTTTCGACTAATGACATGTCACACACATCCCCAGGGTCATGTTTTTGGTTCGTGATATGTAATGTTAGAACTTTGAGGTTGAAAAAGGATCTTTTAAGTTCAAGTAGTCCAATACCTGTTCTAGGAATTCCATTTGGAATGTCATCAAGCGAGGTATTTAAAGAAACAAGGTTCTCAAGCCTGCAGACCTTTCTATAGTGTAGTTAGGAGTATCTGGGACATGTTGATGTCTTATTTTATTTATTCGGTTTCAATGAATGTATGTGGCTCAGTTGGTACAGTGCTTGAACGCCGCAGACCCCAGAGTGTAACAAACACACACACAGCACACATACACACACAGACACACAGCCAGGTGGGGGGGAGACTACAGTAAGCAACCAAAATGCTCTATGCTGTGAAAGTTAGTATCTTTAGTGTAAATGGCTGCTGTATTTATTTTAGCTCCCTCCCCTTTTTTAGACTTTTTTTGTTTTGTTTTGTTTTGTTTTCCGAGGTAGGGTCTTGCTCTAGCCCAGGCTAACCTGGAATTCACTATGTAGTCTCAGGGTAGCCTTGAACTCACAGTGATACTCTTACCTCTCCCTCCCAAGTGCTGAGATTAAAGGTGTGTGCCACCACACCGGCTTCTTTTTTTAAACTTAAAAATATATATATACTTATTTGATAGAGAGAAAGAGGCAGAGAGGGAAGGAGAAAATTGGTGTGTCAGGGCCTCTAGCCATTGCAAATGATCTCCACATGTACCACCTAATGCTTATGTGAGTTTTGGGGAATCAAACCTGGGTCCTTTGGCTTTGTAGATAAGTGCCTTAACTGCTAAGCCATCTCTCCATGCCCTTCCCTTTTTAGTCCAGGCTGACCTGCAATTCCTTACGTAATCTCAGGGTGGCCTCAAACTCTCAGCGATCCTCCTATCTCTGCCTGCCGAGTGCTGGGATTAAAGGCGTGTGCCTTTAAAAAAAAAAATCCATCTGTTTAAAATGTTAGATCTGGGGCTGGAGGCATGGCTTAGTGGTTAAGGCGCTTGCCTGCAAAGCCTAAAGACCCATGTTAAACACTCCAGATCCCACATTAGCCAGACACAAAGGTGAGGCAAGCGCAAGGTCATTCATGTTCACTAGGTGGCACAAGCATCTGGAGTTCGATTGCAGTGGATGAAACCCTGGCATGCCAATTCTCTTATCTCTCTTCTCTCTGACTCTCTTTCTCTTGCTCTATTAAAAAAATAAAATAGAATAAAGAAAGAAAGAAAATGTTAGATCTGGAGGCATGTGAACTTGAGAGGCAGAGGTAGGATGACTTCTGTGTCTTCAAGGCCAGCCTGGAACTATAGAGTGCATTGCAGGTCAGCCTGGGCTACAGACAATACCTCAAAAAAAAAAAAAAAAAAAAAAAAAAAAAAAAGGTTGTTAGAGCCAGGTTTGGTGCACTTGGAAGACAGAGCTATGTAGGAAGATTGCTGTGAGTTCAAGGCCAGCCTAGAACTACAGAGTGAGTTCCAGGTCAGCATGAGCTAGAGCAAGACCCTAACTTGAAAAATCAAACAAATAATACTTATTACAAAAAAAGGGCTAGAGAGATGGCTCAGTGGCTTAGGCGTTTGCCTATGGAACCTGATGACTCAGGTTTGATTCTCCAGTACCCACATAAAGCCAGATGCAGAGGGTGGTACATGCATCTGGAGTTCATTTACAGTGGCCAGATGCCTTGGCATGCACATTCTCTCTATCCTTCTCTTCTCTCTGTCTTTCTCTGCTTGCAAATAAATAAATTAATTAATTAAAAAAGGGCATGGTGGCACAACACTTTAATCCCAGCACTTGGGAGGCAGAGGAAGGAGGATCACCATAAGTTTGAGGCCATCCTGAGACTACAGAGTGAATTTCAGGTCAGCCTGAGCTAGATTGGGACCTTATCTTGGAAAAAAAGGAGGGTGGGCTGGAAAGATGGCTTAGCAGTCAGGCACTTGCCTGTGAAGCCAAAGGACTCGTGTTCGATTCCCCAGTACCCATATAAGCCAGATGCACATAGTGGTACGTGCATCTGGAGTTCATCTGCAGTGACTAAAGGCCATGGTGTGCCTTTTCTCTCTGTCTGTCTCTCTCTCTCTACCTGCCTCTTTCTCTCAAGTAACATAAATAAAAGATGTTAGATCTACATTTATAGGTACCATTTTGCATTATTTTTCTTTCAATAATTGTCCCTTTTTTCTTTGTTTAAATTGCTAGCCATGCAAAAAGCGAAGGAAGGATGAGGACAGCCCTTCATGCAAAACAATTACCAAGTATTTATCACCAACACGGAAGACTACAGACAAGGTTTTTTCTCCACCAAAATCCAGTAATATTCTGCATTATTTTAGAAAGACTTCTCCTACAAGTGAGAAGGTACAATCAGCAAAGGAGTGCAAGATCAAGTCATGTACCTCATCGCTTAGTGATAATAGCAAAGTGTGTAAGACCCCTTTGGAAGTGTTCTCAAATACAGAGTTCAAGAAAACAGGGAAGAGAGTTAATTTATTTCATCAACTGAATTATATGAAAGCTGAGACTGAATCTCCAATTGAAATTAGTAGTGATGATAGTTTAAATGATTTTGTGGAAAGCAGTACCTCTGTTGTTCTTCACAAGAAACACATGGACGTTCTTGCAGAAAGTATTCAGAATCGCACAAACCAGACAAATCCTATGACTTCCAAAAAAAATCCTAAGAAAGGAAATCCTAAACAAGGCACCACACGAAATGATTGCAAAAGCTTGAGAAAAAGGAAGCACAAAGATGTAATAGACCTCTCAAACAATTCACCTTTGGCAAAGGAGGTGATCCTGCCTAAAAAAGATGGTAAAGCTGGTAAACAGACCATGCCTTCCCTGACTCATGAAATGGAGAGTACCTCAGATGATGTAAACTCTAGTGATCAAGGGACTGAAACAGCCCATTTGAATGACAGTACAATAACTGTCTCATATGAAGAATTTTTAAAAAGTCACAATGAAACTAAAGTAGAAGAGGTACCTGACCCTACAGGGTCAATTTGTCTATCTTCTGACACTGTGGACATGATCAAAAGTGGATATACAAGTGAATCAGAAAACTCAGAGATAGCTCAGCAGGTGCACCTAAAGACAGTTACTGTTCTTGCACAAGTTCACCCCACTCCTCCCAAAAAGACAAGGAAAATACCCTCAATTTTTTTGAAACAGAAGCAACTTGAGATGGAGAATAGTCTATCTGATCCGGAAAATGAACAGACGGTTCAGAAAAGAAAATCTAACGTTGTCATACAGGAGGAAGAATTAGAATTGGCAGTGTTGGAAGCTGGAAATGCTGAAGCTGTAAAACCAAAATGCACCTTGGAAGAAAGACAGCAGTTTATGAAAGCATTTAGGCAGCCAGTATCAGATGCGCTTAAAAACGGAGGTAAAAAGTCTATGGATAAACAGAAAGACCTCAGTGACAAATCTTTAAATGAAGAAGGAGATGATTCTAAAAAAATCTTGGAAAATCCCAATATCCAAATAACTTTAAATCATAGCAGTCCACAGTCACACACAGATAAAGGAAGTAAAAAGCTAAAGAAAAAGGGTAAGAAAACTTTAGCTACGAGGGCTACTCCAGGTGAAAACAGAGAAGAAAATACTCCAAAGAAAGATACAGCCTGTTCCTTAAAAGATAAACCAAGTCAAAATAGGCTTAGAATGAGTTTAAGACAAAAGAAATCAGAAGTTTTCAAAAGCAGTACATTATTGAACAGTGAAAGTCTTCTTTGTGAAGGTGGTGCAAGTGATGTCCCTCTAAGAGTTTCTTCTTTCTGTGACAAAACTAAATCATCAAGAAAAACCAGCACACCAATTAAAAATAAGGCTGTACATTGTAGAGCTGAACTTGAAAATAGACTGGTAAATGCTTCCACGCCCAAATCAACTAGGAGGTCTATAAGAAGTAGCAGCACACCTACATCAGCCAGCCTTAGAGGTGCTCATTCTAAAGGTGCGCAGGACACCAGTCCAGTGAAGGCTTCTACTCCCAAAGCATCCAGTGTGTTGGAAAAGCATAGTTTATACACAGCAGAATTGATAACAGTATCCTCTGACTCGGAGAGCCCTATTCGGTAATGTTTTGTTCTTGCTTGAATGTTGTAGCTTTCTACATGCATCACTAGTTAGGAAGGAAAATGCCACAAGCATGGGAGAATATGTATATATATATATACTAGGATAGAGCTGATGTCATTTTATTTTTTCTTTTATTATTATTGCTAATTTTTATTAAGTTATTTGAGAGAGGAAGAGAGAGAGAATCTGCATGCCAGGGCCTCCAGCTGCTGCAGGTGACCTCCAGATGCATGTGCCCCCTTGTGCATCTGGCTTACATGGGCCCCGGGGAATTGTACCTGGGTCCTTTGCCTTTGCAAACAAGTGCCTTAACAACTAAGCCATCTCCCCAGCCCTCTTTTATTTATTTATTTCAAGGCAGCATGTCACTGTGGCCCAGGCTGCCTTGGAATTCCCTATGTAGTCTCAGGTTGGCCTCGAACTCACAGTGATCCTCCTACCTCTGCCTCCCAAGTGCTGGGATTAAAGGCATGTACTACCATGCCCAGCTTCCCCTTACCCTTTTTGGAGGTAGAGTCTTGCTGTACCCAGGGTGACCTGAAACTCACTATGTAGTTATAGGCTAGCCTTGAGTTCACAGTGATCCATTCCCACCCCCTTTTTTTTTCTGATGTAGGGTTTCACTCTAGTCCCGGCTGCCCTGGAATTCACTATGTAGTCTCAGGCTGGCCTCAAATTCACGGTGATCCTCCTACCTCCGCCTCCTGAGTGCTGGGATTAAAGGCATTTGCCACTATGCCTGGCCCCTGCTCTTTATTTCTTGATTATTAGTTTTTAAGTGTATGTGGTCCTGAGGATTGAACCTAGGGTTCACAAAAGCCAGGTGAGTTCTTTATCACTGAGTTACATCTATACCATCCTTTTTTTTTTTTTTTCTAGGTAGGATCTCACTCTAGCTCAGGCTGACCTGGAATTCACTATGTAGTGTCAGGGTGGCCTTGAACTCACAGTAATTCTTCTATCTTTGCCTTCATAGTGCTGGGATTAAAGGTGTGTGGCACCATGTCCAGCTTTTTTTTTTTTTTTTCCTTGTTTTTTGAGGTAGGGTTTCATTCTAGTCCAAGCTGACCTAGAATTCACTATGTAGTCTCAGGCTAGCTTCAAACTCACATTGATCCTCCTACTTTGCCCTCCTTAGTGCCTAGGTTAAAGGTCTGTGCTACCATGTCTGGCCCTTTGTTTTGAAATCGGTTCCTAGTAGATTGCCCAGCCTTAAATTTCCTCTGTAGTTCAGCCAAGCCTTAAATTTGCTATCTTCTAGCCTTAGACTTTCAAGTACCTGGGATTGCAGACCTGTGTCACTAGGCCTGACTTGTTTGTTTTAAGACTGGTTTCTTAGAGAAGCCCAGGTTGGCTTAGAACTCACTGTGTAGCCCAATCTTTCTGCCCTAGCCTCCTGAGTGCTAGGATTATATGGTTGAATCACTATGTGTGGATTTCTTTCTTTCTTTCTTTCTTTCTTTTTTTTTTTTTTTTTTTGGTTTTTCGAGGTAGGGTCTCACTCTAGCACAGGCTGACCTGGAATTCACTGTGGAGTCTCAGTGTGGCCTCGAACTCACAGCAATCTTCCTACCTCTGCCTCCCGAGTGCTGGGATTAAAGGCGTGCGCCACCATGCCCGGCTGGATTTATTTCTTTAGACATGGTCATACTACATATACCAGGTTGGTTTCAGACTGAAAATCCTTCTGCTCTAACTTCCTAAGTGCTGGGATTGCTTGTGTACACCACACCTGGCTAATGTAGTGGATTCATTTAAAAAAGATGACAGATGGGCTGGAGAGATGGCTTAGCAGTTAAGGTGCTTGCTTGTGAAGACTAGGGACTCATGTTTAACTCTCCAGGTCCCATGTAAGCCAGATGCATGAGGTGACACAAGCATGCAAGGTTGCAGATGTGTACAAAGTAGTGCATGTGTCAGGAGTTTGATTGCAATGGCTAGAGGCCCTGGCACGCCAATTCTCTCTCTCTCATTAAAAAAAAAAAAAAAACAAGCCAGGTATGGTGGTGCATGCCTTTAATCCTAGCTCCCAGTAGGCAGGAGGATCACTGCGAGTTTGAGGCCAGTCTGGGACTACAAAGTGAGTCCCAGGTCAGCCTAGGCTACAGTGAGACCCTACTTTAAAATAAAACAATGGGCTGGAGAGATGGCTTAGCGGTTAAGCGCTTGCCTGTGAAGCCTAAGGACCCCGGTTCGAGGCTCGGTTCCCCAGGTCCCACGTTAGCCAGATGCACAGGGGGCGCACGTGTCTGGAGTTCGTTTGCAGAGGCTGGAAGCCCTGGCGCACCCATTCTTTCTCTCTCACTCTATCTGTCTTTCTCTCTGTGTCTGTCGCTCTCAAATAAATAAATAAATAAAAACTAAAAAAAAAAAAAAAAAGAAAAGAAAACAAAAACCAGTGGGGGGGAGGGAAGGAATTACCATGGGGTATTTTTTTATAATCATAGAAAATGCTAATAAAAATTAAAAATTAAAAAAATTTTAAAAAACTTATATTATTAGATAAACTGACCAATATATGATGAAATTTGCATACTACTACTGTCTAATGTAAGAATTATCCTAGCCAGGTGTGGTGGTGCAAGCCTTTAATCCCAGCACTCAGCAGAGGTAGGATCGCTATGAACTGGAGGCCATCCTGAGACTACTTAGTGAGATCCAGGTCAGCCTGAGCTAGAGCAAGATCCTGCCTCGGAAAACAACAAAAAAAAAAAAAAAAAAGGAATTATCCTAAATTCTATAAGAATTATTTTCACTTATTAAATTATCTATTTGAGAGAGAGAGAGAGAGACAGAGAATGGGTACAACAGGGCCTCTAGCCACTGCAAAAAACTCCAGAGTCAATGTGCCACCATGTGCATCTGGCTTAAGTGGGTACTAGGAAAGTGAACCTGGGCCCATAGGCTTTGCAGGCCAGCGCCTAATACCATCTTTTCAATCCAAGATTTTTTCTTTTTCAAGGTAGGGTCTCGTTCTAGCCCAGGCTGACCTGGAATTCACTAAGTAGTCAGGGTGGCCTCCAATTCATGGCAATCCTATCTCTGCGGAGTGCTGGGATTAAAGGCATGCGCCACCACGCCTGTTTTTTTGTTTTTGTTTTTGGTAGTGTCTGCTTCTAACCCAGGCTGACCTGGAACCTATCCTACTTCTGTCCCCTGGGTGCTGGGACTAAAGTTGTGCATTACTACGGCCAGTGAGAATTTTTTTTTTTTTTTTTTTGAGGTAGGGTCTCAGTGTAGTCTAGGGTGATCTGGTATTTACTCTGTAGCTCCAGCATGGCTTCAAACTCACAGTGATCTGCCTACCTCTGCGTCCCAGGTGCTGGGATTAAAGTCGTTTACCACTTTGACGAGCAAGAATTGTTCACTCTGGCCCAGGCTGTCACTAAACTCATGGTGATCCTCCTACCTCTGCCTCCCGAGTGCTGGGATTAAAGGCATATGCCACCATGCCTGGCAAGAATTTTTTTTTTTCTCATGTTTTAAAATTAGGTTCAGGAGCTGGATAAATGGCTTAGTGTTTAAGCACTTGCCTGCAAAGCCAAAGGGCCCAGGTTCAATTCCCCAGGACCCACATAAGCCAGATGCACAAGGGCACATGCATCTAGAGTATGTTTGCAGTGGCTGGAAGCCCTGGTGCACCCATTCTCTTTCTGTCTCTTTTTTTTTTTTTTTAATTTAAAATGTAAATTCCTATGTAGTTTCAAGGAATTCTTTTTTTAATTTTTAAAATTTTTATTTATTTATTTGAGAGTGACAGACAGAGGGAAGAGGCAGATAAAGAGAGAGAGACAGAATGGGCACACCAGGGCCTCCAGCCTCTGCAAACGAACTCCAGACGCGTGTGCCCCCTTGTGCATCTGGCTAATGTGGTTCCTGGGGAATCGAGTCTCAAACCGGGGTCCTTAGGCTTCACAGGCAAGCGCTTAACCACTAAGCCATCTCTCCAGCCCTCTCTCTGTCTCTTTCTCTCTCTCCTTGCCTATTTCTCCCAAATAAATAAGGAAAAATGAAGTCTTAAAAAAAAAAAAAGCCGGACATAGTGGCACACACCTTTAATCCCTGCACTAGGGAGGCAGAGGTAGGAGGATTGCTGTGAGTTTGAGGCCATCCTGCAGCTACTTAGTGAATTCCAGGTCAGCCTGGGCTAGAGTGGACCCTAACTTGGAAAAAAGAAGAAAAAAAATAGTAGGTCCATTCCAAAGTGTTGAGTTCAGGTCAGGATAACTTTCCTGGTCTGTTAATTAAGCTTTGGGACATTGAAGTTGGCCCAGGGAGATGACTGAATAGAAAGTACTTCTATTCACTTCCTTCTTGCCTACACTATACAAATAAAAAAATAAAATTGGGCCCAGAACATAGTGTGTTTCCTTAACTCAGAGTCTTAAACATTATGAGAATGTTTCTAAATGTCTGTCTTTGTTGTTTTCAGAATGAAATTCACCAGAATTAGTATTCCTCAAAAGTCTAAGAAGAAAAGATCTAAGAAATCTGAAGCAACAGATGGAGATCTTAGAAAGGTAATTAAAATATTGAAGTCCTCTAAGCTGGGTGTGGTGGTACACGCCTTTAATTCCAGCACTGGGGAGGCAGAGGTAGGAGGATTGCTGTGACTTGGAGGCTACCCTGACGCTACATAGACACTACATAGTGAATTCCAGGTCAGCCTGGACTAGAGTGAGACCCTACCTTGAAAAAAAATAATAGGCTGGAGAGGTGGCTTAGCAGTTGAGGTGATTGCCTGCAAAGCCTAAGGACCCAGGTTCAACTCCCACATAAAGCCAGATACACAAGGTGGTACATGGGTCTGGAATTTGCAGTGACTAGAGGCCCTGGTGTGCCCACTCTCTCTCTCTAAAATAAATAAATAAGGGCTGGAGAGATGGCTTAGCGGTTGAGCGCTTGCCTGTGAAGCTTAAGGACCCCTGTGGAGGCTTGGTTCCCCAGGACCCATTTAAGTGAGGTGCACAAGGATGCGCATGCATCTGGAGTTTGTTTGCAGTGGCTGGAGGTCTTGGTGCGCCCATTGTCTATTTGTCTTCCTCTTTCTCTCTCTGTCTGTCTTTCGCTGTCAAATAAATAAATATAAATAAATGTATTTAAAATAAATAAGTAAAATATGTATTAAAAAAAGGAACCACATTTCTATTGGAAGTAATAAGTCAAAAGAAGATGCAGGGCTGGAGAGACGGCTCATCAGTTAAGGTGCTTGCCTGCAAAGCCTAAGAACCTGGATTTGATTCCTCATCACCCGTGTAAAGCCAGGTGCAATGGTTGCACATGCACCTGGAGTTTGTTTGCAGTGGATAGAGGACCTGGCGCACCCATTTATTTTCTCTCTCATAAATAAATAAATAGGCCAGGTGTGGTGGCATCCACCTTTAATCCCAGCACTGGGGAGGCAGAGGTAGGAGAATCACCATGAGTTCAAGGCCACACTGACAACACATAGTGAATTCCAGTTTAGCTTGGGCTAGAGTGAGACCCTATCTCAAAAAACCAAAAAAGGGGGCTGGAGAGATGGCTTAGCATTTAAGCGCTTGCCTGTGAAGCCTAAGGACCCCGGTTCAAGGCTTGATTCCCCAGGACCCACGTTAGCCAGATGCACAAGGGTGCCATTATGTGCATCTGGCTTGCATGGATTCTAGGAAACTAAATCTGGGTCCTTAGGCTTTGTAGGTAAGAACTTAACTGCTAAGCCATCCCCAGCCTTTTTCTTTTTAATTTAATTTAATTTTTATTTTATTTATTTGAGAGAGAGAGAGAGAGAATGGGAGCAACAGGGCTGTCAGCCACTGCAAACAAACTCTAGACACATGTGGCACCTTGTGGAGTTGGCTAAATTGGGAATGGGTCCTGGGGAATCACACCTGGGTCCTTTGGCTTTGCAGGCAGACATCTTGAGTGCTAAGCCATTTCTCCATCCCTTTTTTTTTTTTTTTTGATTTTTTTTTTAGTCTTTTCAAGATAGGGTCTCACTCTAGCCCAGGCTTACCTAGCATTCACTCTGTAGTCCCAGGCTGGCGTTGAACTCATGGTGATCCTCCTATCTCTGCCTCCCTTGTGCTGGGATTAAAGATGTATGCTATGCCATCATACCCAGCTCTTCAGGTTAAGGTCTGGCTCTAGCCCAGGCTGACATGGAATTTTTTGTATTTACTTATTTATTGAGAGAGAGAGAAAGAGGCAGATAGAGAGAATGGGGACACCAGGGCCTCTAGCCACCAAAAACCAACTCCACATGCATGTGCTACCTTATGCACCTGGCTTACGTGGGTCCTGGAGAATCAAACCTGGGTCCTTTGGCTTCACAGGCAAGAACATTAACCACTAAATCATCTCTCCAGCCTGTGCTGACCTGTAATTTACTCTGTATACTCAGGGTGGCCTTGAACTCATGGTGATCCTACCTCTGCCTCCCAAGTGCTAGAATTAAAGGCATGTGCCACTATGCCCAGCCAGGTGGCCTTTGTTTTTTGTTTGTTTTTGTTTTTTGAGGTAGTATCTCACTCTAGACCAAGTGGACTTGGAATTCACTATGTAGTCTCAAGAGGAGTGTGCTGCCTTCTTAGATTTTTTTTTGTTGTTATTTTTATTTATTTATTTGAGAGCGACAGACAAAGAGGCAGAGAGAGAGAGAGAGAGAGAGAGAGAGAGAGAGACAGAGAGATAATGGGCGCGCCAGGGCCTCCAGCCACTGCAAATGAACTCCAGATGCGTGCGCCCCCTTGTGCATCTGGCTAACATGGGTCCTGGGGAGTCGAGCCTTGAACCAGGGTCCTTTGGCTTCACAGGCAAGCACTTAACCGCTAAGCCATCTCTCTAGCCCCCTTCTTAGATTTTGATTAGTTCTCCCCCCACTTTTCCTTTACTCAGTCTCTTGCCATGATCTCACTTAGGCCTTTCTATCCCCATTAATCTGTTCTTCTACTTACATATATAAAATACCATCCTATTAAGTCATCCCTCCCTCCCTTTCTATTTCCTTTATATCCCCTTTCTAGCTTACTGGCCTCTGCTGCTGAGTTGTATTCCAACTCACATAGAAGTCCAATCATTTGTAGCTAGGCCAGCTTGGTGCTATAGAGTGAATTTTAGATTACCCTGGGCTAGAGTAAGATCTTACCTCAAAAAAAAAAAAGGAACAGGGCTGGAGATATGTCTTCGTGTTTTAGGCACTTGCCTGTGAAGCCTAAGGATGCAGGTTTGAGTCCCCAGGACCCACAGAAGCCAGATGTACAAGCTGGTGTATGCAGCTGTAGTTTGTTTGCAGTGGCTAGAGGCCCTGGGGTGCCCATTCTCTCTCCCCCTTCTGCTTCTTTCTCTCTCTTTCTTTCAAATAAATTAATAATTTTTTTTTTTAAGGGAGGAAGAAAGAAAAACCAGATTTAGGTTTTCATTGTTTCTTGTTTTCTTTTTTTTTCCAAGATAAGGTTTCTAGCCTTGGATGACCAGGAACTCACCCTGTAGTCCCAGGTTGGCCTGGAACTCACAGGGATCCTCCTACTCTGCCTGCTTCAAGGGCTAGGATTTCAGATGTGTGCTCCCACACCTGGCTTCAAATTTTGTATAGAGCTGAGGATAACCATAAGTTCCCAGTCCTCCTGCTTATGCCTCCCTAGTGCTGAGATCATAGACATATGCCTACTCAGACCATTGTATACAGTAACTAGTTGAATTGCCAGGTATGGTAGCAGAAGTGGGAGGATTGCTGTGAGTTGAAGGCCACCCTGCGATTACATAGTGAATTCTAGGTCAGCCTTGGCTAGAGTGAGACCCTACCTTAAAATAAACAAACAAACAAAACAGTCAAACTATAACTCCATACATGTGCAATTAAGTCAAGAATTGAATAATCTCTTTGTTGATTATTGTTATTTATGTGTATATGGTCACATGCATGTGCATAGGAGTGTTCATATGTGTGTATGTGAGTGTGTTATGAGGCCAGCTGTTGCATCTTCTTTTACTCTCCAACTGTGGCAGGGTCTCTCACTTGAACTTACAGCTCACTGACATGACTACTCTGGCTAGCTTGCTTTAGGGATCTCGTGTCTTCACCTCTGTCACTGGGATTGGTTATTTTTTTATTTGTTTGTTTGTTTGGTTTTTCAAGGCAGCATCTTACTCTAGCCCAGGCTGACCTGGAGTTTACTATGTAGTCTCAGGGTGGCCTGGAACTCACAGTGATCCTCTTACCTCTGCCTCCAAGTGCTGAGATGAAAGGTATGCATCACCATGCTTGGCAGTTGGTTGGTTATTAATGTGATTTCAAATAAATTTTTTGTTATATATATATATTTTTTCCTATTGTTAAATAAAATAAATGCTGTGGTATAAATCAATAGTCCAAATTTTTATCTAGGTGAGTAATACTTCAAAAAATATATCAAAAGCAAAACAGTTGGTTGAAAAAGCAAAGGCTTTACACATCAGTAGATCAAAAGCTACCGACGAACTGGTGATACCTTTAAGGCGTTCCTCCAGACATCAGACACTTCTCGAGAGGAAGAAATCCCCAGAGACAGATGTAAGTACTAATATTATCTGTTGATGTAAATTTTGTAGTGTTTTGCTTTTATACTGGAGAAGGAAATCATTACAAAGCTATAAGATCTCATTGTATGGCAGCCTTGAAGAGGTAGAAAGAATATTGTTTTCAGTTCTCTTTAAAGTGTTTGTCGAGTGCTGAAGAGATGGCTTAGCAGTTAAAGGTGCTTGCCTATGAAGCCTAAGGACCCACGTTCTGTTCTCCAGATCCCACGTTAGCCAAATGCACAAAAGTGAGGCAAGCACATGGTCACACATGCCCACTAGGTGATGCAAGCATCTGGAGTTCAATTGTGGTAGCTGAGACCCTGGTGCACCAGTTCTCTCTCTCTCTCTCTCTTTTGCTCTCTCTAAAAAAAGAAAGTTTTGTTGAGCCAGGCATTGTGGCATATGCCTTTATTCCTAGTACTTGGGAGGCAGAGGTACAAGTATCACTGTGTGTTCAAGACCAGCCTGAGACTACATAGTGAATTCCAAGTCACCCTCAGCTAGAGCAAGACCCTACCTCCCAAAAAAAAGTGTTTGTCTCCCTTTTGTTTACAGATTACAGTCTGAATCTTCCTCATGTCACTCAGGATTATTATTATTATTGTTGTTATTATTTTTAAGGTAAGGTCTCACTCTAGCCCAGGCTGACCTAGAATTCATTCTGTAATCCCAGGCTGGTCCCAGTGTATTGTGATCCTCCTACCTCTCTCACCATACCCAGCTTGTTTCTTTTCTTTTGTCTGTTTTGGTTTTTCAAGGTAGGGTCTAGATCTTGCCCACGCTGACCTGGAATTCGCTATGTAGTCTCAGGCTGACCTCAACCTCATGGCAGTCCTCCTACATCTGCCTCCTGAGTGCTGGGATTAAAGGTGTGTGCCATCACACCTGGTAGGGAGAGAGATAATGGACATAGCAGGGCCTCTAGCCACTAAAAATGAATTCCAGATATAAGTACTACTGTGGGCATCTGGCTTTACATAGGTGCTGGGGAATTGAACTTCAGTCATTAAGCTCAAGTTCTAGTTGTTAAGCTTTGTTTGAAAATGCCTTAACTGCTGAGCCATCTTTCCAGCCTCCAAATTAAAAAGTTATGCTGAAGTTGCTAAACTCTGCAGTAAGAAGGAATCTGCTATCTGAAATTGTGAAGGAAAAAAGTTCTTTTTAGTTTTACTTGTCATGCCTCAATCTGCAAAAGGTATAGCCACAGTATGTGATGGGGTTTGTCATACAGAAAAATAATCTAGCATATTTAGGGATCAGAACAATATGAGGTTTTAAGCATTCACGGGGATTATGGAATGTATTTCCTGTATATAAGGTTGAGTGCCATATTAAGGTTGGTTTTTTTTTTCTCGTTTTTATTTTAGGATTCTGTAATAGTAATAGATTCAAGTCCTTCCTCTTCACAGCAATCAGAGGAAAATCAGAAGAAACTTCCCTGTTTGAATGACATACTAGGAAAAAAACTTAACCAGCCTTCTAAAAATGTATCTGGTAATCAGATTTAATACTATCTATGATGAATAGGAGAATGCTTGGGTGTTATTCTGAGTGTGCTCTCTTATAAGATGGAATTTTTACCTTTATTTTTATTTATTTATTTTTTAATTTTAATTTTTTGGTTTTCCGAGGTAGCATCTCGCTGTAGCCCAGGCTGGCCTAGAATTCACTGTGTAGTCTCAGGGTGGCCTGGAACTCACAGCAATCCTCTTACCTCTGCCTCCCGAGTGCTGGGATTAAAGGCGTGTGCCACCATGCCCGGCTTCTTTATTTTATTGATTTATTTATTTACTTTGTTTTTTGAGGCAGGGTCTCACTCTAGCCCAGGGTGATCTGAAATTCACTCTGTAGTCTCAGGGTGGCCTCAAACTCACAGCAATCCTCCTACCTCTGCCTCCCAAGTGCTGGGATTACAGGCATGTACCACCATGCCCTGCTCTTTATTTTTATTATTGACAACTTCCATAATTAAACAATAAACCATGATAATTCCCTCCCCCCTTACTTTCCCCTCACAATTCCACTCTCCATCATATCCCCTTTACTCTAAATCATTCTCTTTTATTTTATTTATTTATTTATTTTGGTTTTCTAAGGTAGGGTCTCACTCTAGCTCAGGCTGACTTAGAATTCACTATGTATTCTCAGGGTGGCCTTGAACTCTTGGCGATCCTTCTACCTCTGCCTCCCGAGTGCTGGGATTAAAGGCGTGCGCCACCACACCTGGCTTTTATAATTTTTTTTAAAATTCATTCTCTTTTATTTTGATGTTATCATCTTTTCCTCCTATTATAATAGTCTTGTGTAGGTAATGCCAGGCACTGCCAGGTCATAAATATCCAGGCCATTTTGTGTCTGAAAAAGCACACTGTAAAGAACCCTACCTTTACTTTGACTCTTACATTCTTTCTGCAACCTCTTCTGCAATGGACCCTGAGGCTTGGAAGGTGTAATAGATATGTTTCAGTGATGAGCACTCTTCTGTCACTTTTTCTCAGCACTGTGGCACCTTTTGAGTCATCCCAAGGTCACTGCCATTTGAAGAGAAGCTTCTGTAACCAAAAGTGAGAGTAGCACTAATACATGGGTATGAATATTAGGGAAAGTGCTTACCAGGCAATGTGGTGAGCATAGTGTATGCATTTAGCCAGACAGCAGCAGACATTACACCCCTAGGGCTCATGAGTTCCCCTGTTACAGGTTTTCAGTATCAAGCATGTATTCTCCCATGGAGCAGGCCTCCAGTCCAATTAGAGAGCAGTTGTTTTCCTCCATAACAGACATGCCACTATTGCACCTGTTATCATTTGGCCTGTCTGGCCTGTCTTAAGGCTTACAGTGTCCATTGTTGTTTATCTCCACTGGTGACTTCTCATGCAGCCTAGTTTTTAAATTTTTAAAATTTTATTTTATTTTTTTTTTTTTACTTATTTATTTGAGAGCGACAGGGGAGGGGGGGGAGAATGGGCACAGCAGGGCACCAGATGCATGTGCCCCCTTGTGCATCTGGTGAACATGGGTCTGGGGAATCAAACCTCGAACCGGAGTCCTTAGGCTTCACAGGCAAGGGCTTAACTGCTAAGCCATCTCTCCAGCCCCAACAGCCTAGTTTTTACCAGCTTTCTGTCAGCCGGTCTACAGGGAGGAAATTTTTAGCTCAATGAGGCATGTGCCACCATACCCAGCTAAATTTGTTTTTGACCATATTATAATTTATTCTATTTTGTTATACCTATTTAGCCTTGACTAAGTTAAGGGTTGCCAAGTTTTACTGACCATCAAAATTATATGGATAGGGTTGGGGAGATTGCTTAATGGTTAAGGTGCTTGCTTACAATGCTTGAAGACCTAGGTTCAAATTCCCAGGTCCCATGTAAAGCCAGATGCACAAGCTGACAATGTATCTGGAATTTGTTTCTAGTAGTAAGAGGCCCTGGTGTGCTCCCTGTGTCTCTTTCTCCATCTCCTTTGCTCTCTCTTTCACTGCTTGAAAATAAATACTAAATAAATAATTTTAAAAACTTATCTGGAGCCAGGCATTGTGGTGCACACCTTTAATCTCAGCACTTGGCAGGCAGAGGTAGGAGGATCGCCATGAGTTCAATGCCACCCTGAGACTACATAGTGAATTTCAGGTCAGCCTGGGCTAGAATGAGACTACCTTGAAAAACAAAAAAGTTTAGTTATTTATCTGGAAATATTCACATATTGAACATATTGAGAATGTCTCTAGAGGCCTAGTAGTGGGTTATGGGGAATTTTAACTATAGAAGAAAGTTACATGTGAGATTCTCATATTTGATATTTCCAGGTTGATGTAACAGATTATTGTATAGTCATTTCTTTTTCAAGGAAGGGTCTTGCTCTATCCCAAGCTAACTTGGAATTGTTATTTATTTATTTGAGAGAGAGAGGCAGAGGGAGAAAAAGAGAGAGATAATGGGTGTGCCAGGGCCTCCATCAGTTGCAAACAAACTCAAGGTGCATGTGCCACCTTGTGCATCTAGCTTATGTGGGACCTGGGAAATCGAACCATGGTCTTTTGGCTTTACAAGCAAGCACCTTAACCACTAAGCTATTTCTCCAGCCTGAGATGGTAAGTATTTAATCCTAGCATAAGTATTTCTCTTTTTTTAAAAAAACTTTTCTTGTGCTTTTCTTTTTCTTTTTGTCTCTAAGGAAAAATGAAAGTTGCTCCTTTATTTCTTGCTAAAAAGGCTCAAAAAACAGCAAATCCTGTCCTTGATTTTGATGACAGCAGGTCAGTCTAATATAAATATTTAAATGTCAAAAGGTTGTATAGAATGCATTTTGTCTTCATTTATTTTCCACTGAGAAAACATGTAAATTATCAACTTGAAGCTTAAATAGGTCCATTTTAGAAGATGACTAATTGATGATGCTTCCAGTGCAGTTGATGGTCCTTTTTTTTTTTTTTGTAAATGCTTTGCCAGTTGTCTCATAAAATAGTAAAATAATAATAATAATAACAATGCAAACCAAAGTATAAAACTTTATGAACATCATTCAATAAATACTTAAATACCTACCTGGGGTTGGAAAGATGGCTTAAAGCTTAAGGTACTTGCTTGTAATGCCTAACAACCCAGGTTCGATATTTCAGTACCCATGTAAAATAAGTTGCACAAAGAGGTGCATGTATCTGGAGTTCATTTGCAATGGGTAGAGGCCCTGGCACACCCATTTTCTCTCCTTTCAAATTAGATAAAATACTTAAATATCTATATGGTACCCAGTACTCAGGCTATTATGGGGATAGAAAAGACACATTTCCTACAGTCTATATGGAAGACAGACCCTAATTAAACATTAATTGGCTTAACATATGAAAATTGACACAAGACCAAGAAGTGCAACTATTTTTTTTTTTTTTTTTTTTGTCCCTGAGGTAGGGTTTCACTCTAGCTCAGGCTGACATGGAATTCACTATGTTTTCTCAGGGTGGCCTCGAACTCACAATGATCCTACTACCTCTGCCTCTTGAGTGCTGGGATTAAAGGTGTGTACCACCACGCCCGGCTAAGTACAACATTTTATTAGCTCATATTTGGGTGTTTTTGGACATTTCCAATGAAAACACCTGAATTCTGAGGGAAGAGCAGCAGTTCATCAGAGAAGGAGCAGTGTTCCAGCCCAAGCGAAGTATCTGCAAAATATGTGTAGGAAATACCATACTGAAAGAGTGCTAATGTGACTTGAACACTGAGAGCAAAGGAGGAATGTGAGGAATGGACAAGTGGGAACCAGCCAATCTGGAACCTTGGAAGCCAAGTTAAAAAATATGCTAAGTAGCTGGGTGTGGTGGCGCATGCCTTTAATCCAGCGCTTGGGAGGCAGAGGTAGGAGGATTGCCATGAGTTTGAGGCTACTCTGAGACTACATAGTGAATTCCAGGTCAGCCTGGGCTAGGGCGAGACCCTACCCTGAAAAAAAACAGGAAAAAAAAAAAGTGCTATGAGGAACCTGGAGAGGTGGCTCAGGAGTTAAAGTCACTTGCTTGTAATGTCTGATGGCCCAGTTTGATTTCCTAGAACTCATGTAAAGCCAGATGCACAAAGTAGCACATGCATCTGGAGCTCATTTGTAATGGCAAGAGGCCCTGTTCACACATATACACTTTCTCTCAAATCAATTAAAAAATATATATGAATTTGCTAAGAGGCCTAGGCTATAGCGCTGTTGATAGAATGCTTGTGTAGCATGGACAAAACCCTAGTTTTGATTTCCATTACCAGATAAACCAGAAGAGAAAACCAGACTCACTTAAAAAATATATATATTTGAGAGAAACAGAATGGGTGTGCCAGGGCCTCTAGCCACTGCAAACTCCAGATACATGTGCCACTTGTGCATCTGGTTTATGTAGGTCCTGGAGAATTTAACCTGGATCCTTAGGCTTTGCAGGCAAGCACTTTAACTGCTAAGACATCTCATCAGCCCAGAAAAATACTTTTATTTATGTATTTGCAAGGGGAGAGAGAGGGGGGGGGAAAGAGAGAGAAAGAGAATGGGTACACCAGGGTCTTTTGCCCCTAAAGAAACTCCACATGCATGTTCTATTTCATTCACCTGGCATTATGTGGGCACTGGGGATTTGAACCCAGGCTGTCAAGCTTTGTAAGCAAGCACCTTTGACCGCTGAGTTATCTCTCTAACCCCAAATTAAAAATTAAAATTTATTTCCAAGTTTAATTCCTTTAAGTGTTTATAACATTTGCTTTTGTTTTCAAATCATTTTCTTCAAAGTCAAGATAAATCTCAGGATTGTGATGTACAATTTAAAGCAAGACGGGATTTTCTAATGAGTGGTTTGCCAGATTCTTTGAAACGACGAATTGCAAAGAAAGCTGCTGCTCTGGATGTGTACAATGCCGTGAGTACCAGTTTCCAGAGAGTGCTCCACGTGCAACAGCAGGATGAGGGTAAGTTTAGTATTAAGTATTTATTTTGATTTATATAGGTGTTTTTTTTTTTCTTTTTTTCAGACAAGGACTTACCATGTAGCCCAAGATGGCCTGAACCTAATACCAATCTTCCTGCCTTAGCCTCTTGTGCACTGGGATTATAAGCATGAGCCACCACGCCCAGGGTGAATATTTATTGTTAACCTCTTAGATGTAATACGAAACGATGTGAGGTGGTTGTTAAAACAGAGGCCTTGGGCTGGCAGGATTGCTTAGCAGTTAAGGCACTTGCCTACAAAGCCAAAGGACCCAGGTTCAATTCCGTAGGACCCATGTAAGCCATATGCATAAGGTGGCATATGTGTCTGGAGTTCATATGCAGTGGTTGGAGGCCCTGGCATGCCCATTCTCTCTCTCTATCTGCCACTCTCTCTCTTAAATAAATAAAAATATTTTTTAAATCTTGAAAAATAGGGTCCAGGGGAGATTTGGATCAGTGGATCAGAGAGCTTGCTGTCCAAGCATGAGGGCCTGAGACTGCCTGAAACTACTTGAGTTCAGTTCCCCAGGACCCATATAAATAACTGGGTGTGGCTATACAGCCTTTTTTCCCCGGTCCTGTAGGGAACAGAACCCAGAGACTTGCTGGCACTTGTGAAAACCATATCTGTGCGTTCACACAGAGGTTGTCTTGAGGAATAAGCTGATGGAGGAAGAACACCCAGCACTCTACTCTGGTCTCTGCATGCTGCTGTGCTCATCTCCACATACGCACACCTACACACACCTCTCAAGGTGCACAAGCAAAAACATTGTGGTTTATACTGCACGTGGTGGCGCACGCCTTCAATCCCAGTACTTGGGAGCAGAGGTAGGAAAATCGCCACATAAGCTTGAGGCCACCCTGAATATATAATGAATTATTCCAGGTTAGCCTGAGCTAGTTAGTGTGAGACCCTACCTCAAAAAACAACAACAAAACAAGAATACAACAATGCTATAAGATCAATTTTTTTCTTTTGGTTTGAGATAGGTTTTCATTCAGTATGTAGCTCAGGCTGGCCTTGAACTCTTGATCTTGCTGGGCCTCCTTAGCATTGGGATAACAGGTGTGTGTTACCTTACCTGGCTCTAACCTTCAGTTTTATTTTTTTTCTGTTTTGTTATTATTTTTTGCAGTGCTGGAGATTAAAACTCATAGTTATGCATAAGCTGGGAAAGCACTATTTTTCGTTTTGTTTTATTTTGTTTTGGTTTCCAGGCCATTTTGTGTCTGGGGGTGCTGGGATTAAAGGCGTGCACCACCACACCTGGCTGCCTTGTTGTGTTCTTGTAGTAATTTTTGTGGGGATTTCAAGTTTATGGTTTTGTTTTTTGGAGGGGGGCATGTGTGTATGTTGTGTGTGTATATTGTGTATACACATATATGTACACTTGTAGAGACCCATAGGTTCACTTGTGGTTGTCATTCACTTGTGGAGGCTAATATTTATTTATTTAAGAGCGAGAAAGAATGAAGACGGCCATGCCAGGGCCTCTAGAAGCTGCAAGCAGACTCATGTGCATGCACCACCTTGTGTTTCGGGCGTCACATGGGTACTGGGAATTGAACCTGGGTGCTTAGGCTTTGCAGGCATGCATTTCAAACACTGAGCCATCTCTCCAGTACTACATCTCATGTTTGTTTATTTTATAAAAAAAATATATATATATTTTATTTTTATTTTTTGTTTTTTGTTTTTTGAGGTAGGGTCTCATTCTGGTCAAGGCTGACCTGGAATTAACTCTGTCATCTCAGGGTGGCCTTGAACTCATGGCAATCCTCCTACCTCTGCCTCCCGAGTGCTGGAATTAAAGATGTGAGCCATCACGCCCAGCTAATATATTTATTTATTTGCAAGCGGATAGACACAGAGAGAATGGGCCCACCAGCGCCTAAACTCATAGCAAACAAACTCCAGATGCATGTGCCTCTTTGTGCATCTGGCTTTATATGCATAATGGGGACTCCAACCTGGGTGGTTAGTCTTTGCAGGCAAGCACCTTTATCACTGTGCCTTCTTTCCAGCCCCATATTTGATACTTTTGTATTAGCCATTTAGATTATATCTTTGGTTTGGGTTTGTTACTGTTATTGAATCTCAGTAGTCCAGGCTGGCCAGGAACGCATTTGTGACCATGGCTCAAGCTGGCCCTTTTCCTGAGCTTTCCTGAAACATGTTGAGGTTTTTTGGTTGATTTTTTAGTTTTTTGTTTGTTTGTTTATTATAATTTATTTATTTGAGAGTGACAGAGAGAGAAAGAGGCAGATAGTGAGAGAGAGAATGGGCAATCCAGGGCCTCCAGCCGCTGCAAACGAATTCCAGATGTGTGCGCCCCTTGTGCATCTGGCTAACGTGGGTCCTGGGGAATAGAGCCTGTAACCAGGGTCCTTAGGCTTTACAGGCAAGTGCTTAACCACCAAGCCATCTCTCCAGCCCCTAGATTATATCTTTAAAAAAAAAAAATTTATGTGAGAGAGTGAGTGAGAAAGAGAGGAAGAGAATTGGTGCACCAGGGCCTTCAGCCACTGTAATCAAACTCCAGACGTGTGTGCCTCCTAGTGCACATGTGCAGTCTTCTGTAGTTTGTGTCATCTTGTGCATCTGGCTAATGTGGGACCTGGAGAGTTGAACAAGAGTCCTTAGGCTTTGCAGGCATGTGCCTTAACTGCTAGCCATCTCCCCAACCCCTCTTTTTATTCAAAAAATTTTTTGGTTTATTTTTATTTATTTATTTGAGAGTGACAGAGAAAGAGGCAGAGAGAGAGAGAGAGAGAGAATGGGCATGCCAGGGCTTCCAGCCACTGTAGACAAATTCCAGATGCATGCGCCCCCTTGTACATCTGGCTAACGTGGTTCCTGGGGAATCGAGCCTTGAACCAGGGTCCTTAGGCTTCACAGGCAAGCGCTTAACCGCTAAGCCATCTCTCCAGCCCTCAATTTTTTTTTTTATTAACAAACCCATGATCATAAAAAATATCCCATGGTAATGTTCTCCCTCCCTCCACTTTCCCCTTTGAAACTCCATTCCCCATCATATCCCCTCCCCCTCTCAATCAGTCTCTTTTTTATTTTGATGTCATGATCTTTTCCTCCTGTTATGATGACCTTGTGTAGGTAGTGTCAGGCACTGTGAGGTCAGGGATATCCAGACCATTTTGTGTCTGGGGGGAGCATGTTGTAAGGAGTCCTACCCTTCCTTTGGCTCTTACATTCTTTCTGCCACCTCTTCTGCAATAGACCCTGAGCCTTGGAAAGTGTGATAGAGATAATGCAGTACTAAGCACTCCTGTCACTTCTTTCCAGCAGCATGATGCC
Source organism: Jaculus jaculus (assembly GCF_020740685.1). Classification (NCBI taxonomy): domain Eukaryota; kingdom Metazoa; phylum Chordata; class Mammalia; order Rodentia; family Dipodidae; genus Jaculus; species Jaculus jaculus. The sequence continues at coordinate 89,323,481 of NC_059110.1, forward strand.
TTCTGAGTCATCCCAAGGTCACTGCCATCTGAAAAGAGAAGGTTCTCTACCAAAAGTGAGAGTAGCATTAATATAAGGGTATGAACATTAAGAGAAATGCTTACTGGGCAGTTTGATAAGCATAGTATATAGGTTTAGCCAGACAGCCTCAGACGTTACACGCCTAGGGCTCATGGCTACCCCTGTTTTAGGTTTTCAGTATCAAGGATGTATTCCCTCCCATGGAGCAGGCCTCCAGTTCAATTAGAGAGCAGTTAGTTTTCACCATGACAGACATGCCACTATTGCACCCATTGGTTCATTTGGTCTGGCTGGCCAAATATAAGGCTTGCAGTGTCCACTGTTGATTATCCTCACTGATGATTTCTCTCTCCCATTGAACTGCATATAGAATGGCTTCTCCCACCTTTCTGTCAGTGGGTCTACATGGAGGAGGTTATCAGCTCAGCTCCAGTAGGATTTTCAGTGGCCTTGCAGCCCAAGTATGTGGAGTCTTCAGCAATAGCCAACCCCTCTTTTTTTTTTTATAGTGTTAGGAATTAAACTTATGTTTGTATACTTGATGTTTAGTCAATGCATAGGATATAAATAAATTTAAATAATTTTGTGTTTTTCTTTAGGCTGTTGGTTATGGCATTTGAAGCCACCATCTTGTCCTCTGTTAACTAAATTTAAAGAACGGAATACTAAAGTAACAGATCTCTCAAAATGTTTTATTGCTCTCGGTGAATTTTCAACATTGAATTTAACTCCAAAAAATAGTTCTTCAGTCATGGTAAGTATTAGAGAGTACATTGTTACAGTTGCCTCTGGTTGCTAGAGCAAAACATTTGACAGAAGCAGCTAATGGGAGAAAAGGGTTTATTTTAGTCTTATAAATTTTTTTGGTGGGAGTGGTTTTTTGAGATATGGTCTTGTTCTAACCTGGCTTTTTTTTTTTTTTTTTTTTTTTTTTTTTTTTTTTTTGAGTTAGGGTCTCACTGTAGCCCAGGCTGACCTGGAATTCACTCTGTAGTCTCAGGGTGGCCTTGAACTCACGGTGATCCTCCTGCCTCTGCTTCCTGAATGCTGGGATAAAAGGATGTACCACCATGCCTGGTGAGCGTGGCAATTTTTTTTTTTAAATGCTTGCAAAAAGGAGGAATTTGGCATAGCAATAATAGATTGGACCAACATATAATAGAAAACAAGCAGGGCAAACATTAAATCCTGAAGCTCTATTTCTGGGACTCACTATAAAATCTCTGTACTCCAAATTTCACTCCTGTAGCCTAACCACTTACTTTCTGGACCAATCCATCCATGCCAGAGCAAGTAGCTTTCTTTGGAAGCCGTGCAAACACTCCTGGCATCTCCAGAACCCTAGAGTCTTCATTGCAATGCACAGTTCATTCTCCAGGTCCGTGCTACTGTCTCTCCTGGCCTCTCTGCAGGGTTGACCCTGTTCCACCTCACCTAGGAGCCATCTTTAAAAATTGTGTTACAAATCCAGTGACTCTCATTCCTGCATTTATCATACTTTCAAAAACCAGTACCAGGAAAACAAACAAACAAAAAAAAAAACAAAACAAAACACAGTACCAAGTAGGTGAAAACCACCAAATTTTGTTAATCCAGGGGGAAAATAATACCAACTTTGAAGTGCAGAAAATTCCTTTAGCATTCTTCTTTCATGTCCCCTTGCTTTCAAAAGAGTTAGCACTCTTAGTACTGTTCCAATGTAGAGCACCTGGCTCATTCTCAGTGATGGTAATCTTTCAGACGATTTCTACTGAACTGTGGAGCACATTGTTGTCCAAAACTTTCTTTGTGCCAAAAACATCAGTTCACTACTTTTATATTCTGCCCAAGTTCTTTTTTTTTTTTTTTTAAATATCTTATTTATTTATTTGAGACAGAGAAAGATGAGAGAGAGAGAGAGAGAGAGAGAGAGAGAAAGAGAATGGGCATGTCAGGGCCTCCAGCCATTGCAAACAAACTCCAGATGCATGTGCCCTCTTGTGCATCTGGCTTATGTAGGTCCTGGAGAATCGAACCGGAATCCTTTGACTTTGCTGGAAAATGTCTTAACCACTAAGCCATCTCTCCAGCCCCTGCCCAAGTTCTTTAACCCAGGACATGATAAACTCCATTTTTACCCGTGAAACCTCCTAAGCTAAGCCTCCAAGGCTCTGTCTGCATTTAGGCCTTGCACTGTCCTACTGGAACGGCTCATCAAGCTTTGCTTATAGTATCGCAAGGCATTTCTTAGTCCAAAGTTCCACATCCTTCCATACTTCTCTTGCTAATAAATTCCAAAAGACCAAAAAACACATAATCAGGCTTACTGGAGCAACACCCTCGCGTCTAGTACCAATTTTTATTGCTGGGACAAAACACTTGACCTGAGTGAAGCAGCTCATGAGAAGAGAACGCAAATTTCCAGTTTAGTTTCAAGAGGAAGTTAAACCATACCAGTGAAGGCATGGCCTACTATGATATATATTCTTTTCTGTATTATTTAATTTTAATATTTATTTGTTTGAGAGAAAGAGGGAGAGAGAGAGGGAGAGTGGGTGCGCCAGGGCCTCCAACCACTGCAAACAAACTCCAGATGCATGCACCCCCTTGTGCATCTGGCTTATGTGGGTCCTGGAGAGTTGAACTGGGATCCTTTGGCTTTGCAGGCAAATGCCTTAACTACTAACCATCTCTCCAGCCCTAATTTATTAATTTTTTTTTTGTTGAAAACTTCCATAATTTTAGACAATAAGCCATGATAATTCCCTCCCCTCTCCCACCTTCTCCTTAACAAAGCACTATTATATCCCTTCCTCCTCTAAATTAATCTATTTTAAATTTTTACTTACTTTTTAGTTTTGTTTGTTTATTTATTTGGTTTTTCGAGGTAGGGTCTTACTCTAGCTCAGGCTGACCTGGAATTCACTATGTACTATCAGGGTGGCCTTGAACTCATGGCAGTCCTCCTACTTCTGCCTCCCAAGTGCTGGGATTAAAGGCATGCACCACCATGCCCAGCTAGTTTTTAAATTTATTTTTATTTTTATCGTTTTTCAAGATAGGGTTTCACTCTAGCCCAAGCTGACCTGGAATTCACTATGTAGTCTCAGGCTGACTTTGAACTCACAGTGATCCTTCTACCTCAGCCTCCCAAGTGCTGGGATTAAAGGCATGTGCCACCACACCCAGACTTAAATTTATTTTATTTTATTTGCAAGTAGAGAGACAGAGAGAAGAAATATAGAAAGAGAGAATGGGTGTGCCAAGGCCTCTAACCACTGCAAACTCCAGATGCATGTGCCACTTTTTGTGTCTTTCTTTATGTGAGTACTGGGGAATCAAACTCAGGTCAGTAGGCTTTGCAGGCAAGTGCCTTAACCACTGAGCAATCTCCCCAGATCTCCTTTTATTTTGATGTTATCAGTTTTTCCTCCTATTATGGGGCCACTGTGAGGTCATGTATAGCCTGACCATTTTGGAAGATTGCATTGGAAGCAGTCCTTCCCATCCTTTGGCTCTTACATGCCTTCTGTCAACTCTTCTGCAGTGGGCCCTGATCCTTGGAATCTGTGATAGAGATGTCTCAGTTCTTCACACTTCTCTGTCACTTCTTCTCAGCATTATGGTTGCTTTTGAATCATCCCAGTGGTCACCACCATCTGAAAAGAGAAGCTTCTCTAACCAAAGTGAGAATAGCATTAATATATGGGTATGAACATGAAGAAAAGTATTTACAGGGTATCAAGATTTTTTTTTTTTTTTTTTTTTAGAGAAAGAGGCAGAGAGAGAGAGAGGAAAGAGAATGGGCACACTAGGGCTGTCAATTCCTGCAAATGAACTCCAGATATATGTGCCACTTTGTACATCTGGCTTACATGGGTCCTGGGGAATCAAACCTGGGTCCTCTGGCTTTGCAGGCAAGTACCTTATCCAGTAAGCTATCTCTCCAGCCCTGCCATAGGCTTTTCACTAGGTTTTTAGCATCAGGCACATATTCCTTCCCGTGGAGCAGTCCTCCAGTTCAATTAGCAGTTGTTTTCCTCTATAACCAATATGCCACTATTGCACCCATTTGGACATTTGGCCTGGCTGGCCAAACTTAAGGTTTGCAGGGTCTACTGTTATTTATCACCACTGATGACTTTTGTCTCCCATAGGGCTGCATGCAGCATAGCTTCTTCCAGCTTTCTGTCAGATGATCTACAGGGAGAAGATTTCAGCTTAGCTCCAACTTGACTTCTCAGTGACCTTGCTGCCCAAGCATGTAGCATCTTCAATAGTAGGGTCTTACCATCTATTTCTGGAGGGAAACCAAGAGTCTTGGCAATGGCCTGTAATGTTTTAGGGGCATAAGGGACATCCCTGGCCAACAAGTTACTGGAAGATATCCCATCCCTGGTACTGAAAATTTTCTAGTAGCTATGGCTTCTAGGTGTGCCAGTATCCAGAAAAGGTGGTTTCTATATCACAGCCATATTCATAATTCAGGGAAGAAATAAATCAGTGACTTTGAATAGCAGGTTTTTTTTGTTTTTTTTTTTTAAGATCTCCTCTCAAAAAAGTTTGCATTTTTACCATTCAACCTGTCTAGGGTAGGATCACCTCAGGCATTCTCTCCATTGTTTTAATGTAAAACAGTTGGCCATCTTCCTTCCAAATGCTAAGATATTTGACAATAACAGCTTTAGTAGTCAGTCTCTGTGCCAGTAATTTTAAACTTGCTTGAGATTTTCCAACTTTAAATCAATAATCTCTCAGTCCCATATCTTTTCGGTTTTTAGAGATAGGGTCTCATCTGGCCCAGGCTGACCCAGAATTCATTGTGTAGTCTCAGGGTAGCCTTGAACTCACAGTGATTCTCCTACCTCTGTCTCCTGAGTGCTGGGATTAAAGGCGTGCATCACCATGCCCAGCTCAGTCCCATGTCTTTTTAAAAAATTTTTTTTTGTCTATTTTAATTTATTTATTTGAAAGTGACAGAGAAAGAGACAGATATATATAGAGAGAATGGGTGCGCCAGGGCCTCCAGCCACTGCAAATGAACTCCAGACCTGTGTGCCTCCTTGTGCATCTGGCTAATGTGGGTTCTGGGGAACTGAGCCTTGAATTGGGGTCCTTAGGCTTCACAGGCAAGCGCTTAACTGCTAAGCCATCTCTCCAGCCCCTCAGTCCCATATCTTTAACTAAGCATATCAGTCCATTTCAGATTTAATCTTGATCAAATTCTCTGGGCATGGGCAGCAGAATTCAGCCAGCCCTTATTCCAGTACCCCATTCCAACAAGGTTTTCTGCAGTCTTTCTTTTCCCTTAGAAACTTCAATAGCCAAACCTCCAAATACAGTTTTCTTTGTACTTAGTATTTTCAAATTCTCATCAGAATAATCCATAATACTTGGCTTATTGCTCTAGAAGGCATCTTCTGATGCAAGCACCAAGTTTCTCGTTCCTCTAGCACATAAATTCCAAAAGACCAAGATCCACATGGTCAGATTCATCTCAGAAACCCCACTCCTGGTACCAATTCTCTAGTAGTCAGCTTCAGTTGCTAGGATGAGCTTCCAAACCGGGCACAGTAATGGAAGTAGAGGTTTATTTGAAAATTACAAATCCAGGGTAAGTTTCCTCATGGCAGAAGAAATTAGCTGTCCTTTTGCAGGACAAAGCAGAGAGAAAAAAAGCTACCACCAGCACCACAAGGAAGCACACTTTATGAACTCTAGATAAATTTAAGGCATATTATGTTATCTTTAGACTGGAATTCCAAATCTACCCCACACCTTAGGGCTGGACCCTGGGATTAGCCCTGTGACACTTTCTCCAGCCAGGTGGCCAAGATCTAAATTACAAGCTTAATAAAGTCCTGAATATATTGGGGGATATCCATTCAAACTACCACATACATCCTCTTTCAGAGGGAAAAAGTAATTGTATGTTTACTGTTATTGCCTAACCTAGAATCCTAGAATTTGTTTTTTTGCTAAAGTCTAGTTTATAAAAATAAGTCTAAATGAAATACACATTTTTATTTTTTCTTTTTCTTTTCTTTTTTTTTTTTTTTTTTCTTTTTTTAGGTAGAATCTCACTCTAGCCCAGGCTGACCTGAAATTTACTATTTACTATGTAGTTTTAGGTTAGTCTCCACGAAAAGAGCAATCCTCCTACCTCTGCCTCTCAAGTGCTGGGAATAACAGCATGTGCCACCATGCTTGGCCCACATTTCTTTTAAATATTCACAGAGCTTTAAAAACATTTTAATAATTTATAAAGTAGTCAGGCATGTTTACCATGCCTGAAATTCTAGCATTTGAAAGGCTGAGGCAGAAGATCCTGAATTCAAAACCAGAATTCGGGGCTAAAGAGATGGCTTAGCAGTTAAGGCACTTGCCTGCAAAGCTAAAGGACCCAGGTTCAATTATCTGGGACCCACATAAGCCAGATTTACAAGGTTGCAATTGCATCTGGAGTTCATTTGCAGTAGCTAGAAGCCCTGGTGTGCCAATTCTCTCTCTTTCTCTCTCTCTGCTTCTTTCTCTCTTTTAAATAATTAAATTAATTTAAAAAAAAACACAGACTTAGCTACATAGTCCTGCCTTGGGAAAAAAAATTTAAAGAATGTTAGATTATATACTACATATATTTAAACACTTTGCATATCACAGGACTGTATGTCATGTCATGGTTCATGATCTGGAGTTCATTTGCAGTGGCTAGAGACCCTGCTGCACCTATTCTCTCTCTCTGCCTCTCTGCTTACAAATAAATTAATAGAAATTTTAAAATATTTATTTATTTGAGAGAGAGAGGGAGAGAGAATGGGCTTGCCAGGGCTACTTTATGCATTTGGCTTTACACAGGTACTGGGGAATTGAACCCTGGTCATTAGGTTTCATAGACAAGTGCCTTAACTGCTAAGCCATCTCTCCAGCCCCAAATATGTGTATGTGTGTGTGTGTGTGTGTCTGTGTGTGTATTTATTTATTTTAAAGCACCCTTCCTGCTTTATTCATTCATGTATACATATGTATATAATTTATTTGAAAGAAAGAGGCAGAGAGAGAAAATTGGCACACCAGGGCCTCTAGCCACTGCAAATGAATGACAGATGCTTGCTCTACCTTGTGCATCTGGCTTACGTGTATACTGGGGAATCAATCTGAGGTCCATTGGCTTTACAGGCAATCGCCTTAACCACTAAGCTATCTCTCTAGCCCCCTCCCCCAAAATAAATATTCTAAAAATTCTTTGTAAGTCAGAATCATAGTCTTATGAAGGGGTAAAGTACAATTTGTTGAAGTAAGTAAAACTATGAGTTAAGTCTTTCAAAAGCTATGCAAGAGCCAGGCGTAGTGGCACACTCCTTTAATTCCAGCACTTGGGATGCAGAGGAGGAATATAGCCACGAGTTCAAGGCCACCCTGAGACTACATAGTGAATTCCAGGTCAGCCTGACCTAGAGTGAGACCCTACCTAGAAAAACAAAACTAAACTAAACAAAAAAGCTGTGCAAATATAGCTTTGTTTTCATGACTATCAGCAATTTTATGTTGATATGATTTTTTTTTTTTTTTTTGGTTTTTCGAGGTAAGGTTTCACTCTAGCCCAGGCTGACCTGGAATTCACTATGGAGTCTCAGGGTGGCCTCGAACTCACAGCGATCCTCCTACCTCTGCCTCCCAAGTGCTGGGATTAAAGGCGTGCGCCACCACGCCCGGCTCTTGATATGATTTCTTTACAGAAGGTGGACAGTGGTATTGTGAGAAACAGGAGTAGATGATACAAGTGTGTTATTGTATACCTTGTTTCATTGCAGCTTATCAGGACAAGGAAGGATTTTACTACAGAAGTAAGAAATCTTTTGCTGGAGGAAATTAGGTTGTCAAATCCTGACTTTTCATTGGGAAAATATTTTCCTTTGCTTCTAAAAAAGCGAATTGAGCATCAAGTACTTTCTGAACATCATGGCAAAAAAGGTTAGTGATAATTATCATTTATGTTAATATTAATATTTGAGGGTTTTTTTTTCCCCCTCCAAGTTATGGTCTCACTCTGTCCCAAGCTGACCTGGAATTCACCGTGTAGTCTCAGGCTGCTGGCCTCAAAGTTATAGTGGTCTTCCTACCTCTGCCTCTTAAGTGCTGGGATTAAAGGCATATGCCACCATTCTCAGCAACATTTGAATTTTGAAGACATGAATACATAGCCTTTGACTCTTAGAAATAGTATAGATGGGCGTGGTAGCATACTTCTTTAATCCCAGCACTGGAGAGCAGAGAGGTAGGAGTATTGCCGTGAGTTCAAGGCCACCCTGAGACTGAGACTACATAGTAAACTCTAGGTCAGCCTGGACTAGAGTGAGACTCTACCTTGAAAAACCAAAAAATAAAAATAAAAATAAAATAAAAAAGACATGGTTAATATAGACAGAACTTTGTTAACAGTAAGGAAGGAAAGCACCGTAGGCAATGTAATGTAGTATTAGTGCCTTCCAGCTTCCAGAGATGAAGATAAAGAGCTTTAATTATATAAAAATATTAAGTCATTCATTTAAGAAAATTGCAATTTCAACATACACACATACACAATACAAAAGGTAATTTATTATTTATTTGTAATCATATTGGGAATGAAAGAGAGTGAATATGGATGCACCAGGGCCTCTTACCACTTCAGATGTGTGTGCTACTTTGTGCATCTGGCATCATGTAGATCCTGGGGAACTGAGCTTGGGCCATCAGGTTTTGTAAGCAAAGCAAGTACCTTTAACTACTGAGCCATCTCCCTAGTCCCAAAGGCAATCTAAATATCATCATCATCATCATTATTATTAATTTGGTTTTTGTTTTGTTTTTTAGAGGTAGTCTTGCTGTAGCCTAGGCTGCTGACCTGGAATTCACAATGTAGTTTCAGGCTGGCCTCAAACTCACAGCTATCCTCCTATCTCTGCCTCCCAAGTGCTGCAATTAAAGGAGTGCTACCAAACCCAGCCTAAATATTATTTCTAGCTTATTTTCAATATATACCATTCATTTCTTACCTTTTCATCTCGTTGTAAAGGAAGTTTTTATTTTATGTTTTTAGTTTTTCAAGGTAGGGTCTCACTCTAGCCCAGGCTGTCCTGGAATTCACTATGTGGTCTCATGGTGGCCTTGAACTCACAGTGATTGATCTTCCTTCCTCTGCTTCCTGAGTGCTGGGATTAAAGGTGTGTGCCACCACACTGGGCAAGAAATTTTTATTATTTACTTATTTATTTGAGAGAGATAATGGCCCTGCCAGGGTCTTCAGCTGCTGCAGACTTACTCCAGACACATGTACTACCTTGTACATCTGGCTTACATGGTTCCTGGGGAATCATACCTGGGTCCTTTAGCTTTGTAGATAAGCACCTTAACTGCTGAGCCATTTCTCCAGCCCTACTTTTTCATCTTAATACTAATAAAACTAATATGGGACTTTCAGAGGTGATTTGACTGGTGAGTGTCTCACCAGTCTCTCATCGATTACTAAGCCTGTGCACTTCTACAACCCCCACAGAGAAGCCACAACTCGAGCCTGGTGTCAAGCAAAGAGAAACTAAAAGGAAACGAGTGGAAACAGGAAACCAAAAGTCAAAAAGAAAAAAACCAAATGAACTTTCAGTAAGTCCAGAAGAGATAAAAGGGACGTTAGAAGAACTTAACAAAACAAACAACTCTTCTGGGATAAATCCAGATTCTTCCAAAGGTACATTTTATAAAATCGTGTAGAAGAAGCTAACAGCCTTGAGTACATGTGAAGATATGCACAGCACAAGATGATGTTTTAAGATATATTCTTTTTTTTTTTTTAATTATTTATTTATTTATTTGAGAGCTGCAGACACAGAGAGAAAGACAGATAGAGGGAGAGAGAGAGAATGGGCGCGCCAGGGCTTCCAGCCTCTGCAAACGAACTCCAGACGCGTGCGCCCCCTTGTGCATCTGGCTAACGTGGGACCTGGGGAACCGAGCCTCGAACCGGGGTCCTTAGGCTTCACAGGCAAGCGCTTAACCGCTAAGCCATCTCTCCAGCCCTTAAGATATATTCTTAACTATTTTATTTTTATTTATTTATTTGAGAGACAAAGTGAGAGCCTGGGCATTCTAGGCTACTAGCCTACATCTAGCCACTGCAAATGAACTTCAGATGCATCCACTGCCTTGTGCATCTGGCCTGTGTGAGTCCTGGGGAATCAAACCTGGGTCCTTTGACTCTGCAGGCAAGTGCCTTAATCAGTAAGCCATCTCTACAGCCTGAAGATGATTTTTAAAATTATTTTATTTAATTTTTGTTTATTGGAGGGGGGAGAGAATGGGTGCACCAGGGCCTTCAGCCACTGCAAACAAACTCTAGATACATTTGTCATCTTGTGCATCTGTGTTAAATGGGTCCTAGGGAATTGAACCTGGGTCCTTTGGCTTTGCAGGCAAGCACCTTAACTGCTAAGCCATCCCTCCAGCCCTGATTTTTTTGTAAATATTTTTTTTTATTATTATTATTTTTTTTAATATTTTTTTAAAATATTTATTTATTTATTTGAAAGCGACAGACACAGAGAGAAAGACAGAGGGAGAGAGAGAGAATGGGCGTGCCAGGGCTTCCAGCCTCTGCAAACGAACTCCAGACGCGTGCGCCCCCTTGTGCATCTGGCTAACGTGGGACCTGGGGAACCGAGCCTCGAACTGGGGTCCTTAGGCTTCTTAGGCACGCATTTAACTGCTAAGCCATCTCTCCAGCCCTATTATTTTTTTTTAGAAAGAGGCAAATAGAGAGAATGGGTGTGCCAGTGCCTCCAGCCACTGCAAACATTCTCCAGATGCATGTGCCACCTTGTGTATCTGGCTTACACAGGAGGTCCTGGGGAATTGAACCTGGGTCCTTTGCCTTCACAGGCAAGTACCTTAACTGCCGAGCCATTTTTCTAGCCCTGATGTTTTGATAATAAATGATGACAGAGAGTCTATAGCAGAAATAGCTTTCTGGGGGTTGCAGAGATGGCTTAGCAGTTAAGATGCTTGCTGTGAAGCCTAAGGACCCATGTTCAACTCTCCAGGTCCTACATAAGCCAGAAGCACAAAGTGACACAAGTGTCTTAGGTTGCATATGCACATCAGGTGCACCCATCTGGAGCTCGATTGCAGTGGCTGGAGGTCCTGGTGCACCACTTCTGTCTCTCTTGCTCGTGCTGTAAGTCTTTTGCATTAAACTAACTAACAAACAAATAAAAAGGCCAGTCTGTTGGGCCTGCCTCAACCAAAAAAAAAAAAAAAAAAACAGGACAAAGTTTTCTGTTCCAGCAAATTGAATTTTTTTTTTTTTTTTGGTTGTTGTTTTAAGGTAAGGCCTCACTCTAGCCCAGGGTGTCTTTGAACTCACAGTGATCCTCCTGCATCTAACTCCCGAGTGCTGGCATTAAAGGCATGTGCTACCATGTCCAGCTTAAACATAAGCATTTCTGCAAATACTGGTTACATTATAATAATAGATGTCAATAAAGGAATCATTTATTTACTCATTTATTTGTTTGTTTTGCTTTAGATTCTGGTACTGAAGACATGCTTTGGACAGAAAAGTATCAACCTCAGAATGCAAATGAACTCATAGGCAATGAGTTGGCTGTGAAAAAATTGCATAGGTTGGTAGAATTTTTGAAGGAATTAAAAAATAGTTTGAGTTTATTTTATTACTTATTTAGACTAATATTTAGAAATCATAAGGTTATGTACTACATAGGAAAGTCTTTTTAAAAATATTTTTATTTAGTTATTTGCAAGCAGAGAGAAAGAGAGAGAGAGAGAGACAGAAAGAATGGGTGTGCCAATGCCTCCAGCTGGTGCAAATGAACTACAGATGCATGCATCACTTGCATCTGGCTTTACATGTGTATTGATTGCAGGAAGGTCAGCTTAAGGTGTGCCTCAACTATGTAGTGAATTTGAAGCCAGCCTAGGCTATAGGGCAACTTTGTCAAAAAAAAAAAAAAAAAAATCAGGGCTCAGCAGTCAAGGTGCTTGCCTGCAAATCTTGACAGCCTAGGTTCGATTATCAAGTATCAGTAAAACTATATCCACAAAGTGGCATATGCATCTGGAGTTTGTTTGCAGAGGCTAGAGGCCCTGGCACTCTTGGTGTTTCTCTCTCTTTCTCTCTCTTCTCTCTCCTTACAAATAAATAATATATATATATTTTTTAATTATGTCAAGCCAGTGGTGGTGGCACATGCCTTTAATCCCAGCACACTGGAGGCAGAGGTAGGAGGAGCTACCTCAAACAAACAAACAAAAAAATTCATGCCAGACGTCTTTTTTTTTTTTTTTTTTTTTCAAGGTAGGGTCTCATTCTGGCCCAGGCTGACCTGGAATTCACTATGTAGTCTCAGGGTGGCCTCAACCTCATGGCGATCCTCCTACTTCTGCCTCCCAAGTGCTGGGATGAAAGGCCTGCGCCACCACGCCGGCTTTGCCAGACGTCTTTAATCCTAGCACTCAGAAAGCAGAGATAGGAGGATCGCTGTTGCTGAGAGTTCTAGGCCAGCCAGGAAGTACAGAGTGAGTTCCAGGTCATGCTGAGCTAGAGTGATATCCTATCTTTAAATAATTATATATATTGTGCATGTATTAGTTCTTACCTTCTAAACCATAGGATGATATTTCTATTAATTCAACATGGTCTGGAAACTGAAATTGATTGGCTTTGTAAAAGGTATTTTAGTAAATCTCCATTGATCACACTTTGTAGAAATTCCAGCTACCTTTCCAGAGCCACTCTTAGTGGTATACCCTTATAATTCTCATCACTTGGAAGACTGAAGATGATCTTGAACCTCTTTGGTTTTTTGGGCAAGGTCTCGGTCTAGCCCAAGCTGTCCTAGAATTCACTGTCTAGTCTCAGACTGGCCTCAAACTCACAGTGATTCTCCTACCTCTGCCTCCCAAGTGCTGGGATTACAGGTGTGAGTCACCACGCCTGGCTGACCTTGAACTTCTCTGATCCTTCTGTGTCTGCTTCCCAAGAGCTTTGATCATAGATATGCACCACCATGTCTGGTTTGTGCAGTGGTGGGGATGGAACCCAGTTCGCCACATCTCCACGCCTAGGTAGTCTGTTTTGTTGTTGTTGTTGTTGTTTTGAGGTAGGATCTTGCTCTAGCTCAGGCTGGCCTGGAATTCACTAGTCTTAGAATAACCTCAAACTCACACCCATCTTCCTACCTCTAACTCCCAAGTACTGGGATTTCAGGCATGCACCACTATGCCTGGCTCCCAGATATTCCTCACATTGTTTTTTTAACATATTTCTTTTAGTTGGTTGCAAGACTGGAAAAGAAGAGCTGAATTGGAAGAAAAACAGAATTTGAAGGGAAAAAGAGATGAGAAACAGGAAGGTATTTTGAGCTTTTTTTTCTATTTCACTGAACATTTCTAGAGTTAGATTAGGACAATTTTTATAAACTTATGAATTAGCATTTTATATTAGATTTTCTGCTCTTTGTAAATTCATTTCTAGCATTTGTTGTCAAGAAATTTCTAGGATTTGAACATTGGGTTTCATGAGGAAGAATGGCTGAATGGCTGCTTAAGCAATTAATCATTTTGTGTGTATTTGAATAATTTTTCAGATTTGTCGGATAGCACAGATTTTAAAGGCAGTTCTGATGATGAAGAAGAGAGTCGTCTTTGCAATACTGTTCTTATAACGGGGCCAACCGGTGTGGGAAAAACCGCTGCAGTGTATGCTTGTGCTCAGGAGCTTGGATTTAAGGTTAGTAGTGGCTGCAATGGAAGAATGCTAATTCTTGACATAAAAGAAAAATAAACCAGCCAGTTATAATAGCCCATGTCTGTAGACCCAGCACTCAAGAGGCTAAAGCAGCAGGAGGATCGTGAGTTCAAGGCCAGTCTAGGCTACATAATGCAACCTTGTCCAAAAAAAAAAAAAGAGAAAAAAGGGGCTGGGGAGATAGCTTGGTGGTTAAAGTGCTTGCCTGTGAAGCCTAAAGACCCAGGTTCTATTTTGCACTGCCCATGTAAGCCAGATGTACATGGTGGCCCATGGGTTTGGAGTTTGTTTACAGTGGCTAAAGACCCTGGCATACCCATTTCTCTCTCTCTCTCTTTCTCCCTGCATCTTTGTCTCAAAAAGAAAAAAAAAAAAAAAAAAAAAAAAAATATATATATATATATATATATATATACACACACACACACACACACACACACATATACATATGCATATGAAAAGAAAAAGGAAAAATCCAGCTGGGTGTGATACCTTGTGCCTGTAATCTTAGACTTTGGAGGCTGAGGACCAAGGTAGCAGGATTGATATTAGTTTGAAGTCAGCCTGGACACCCTATCTCAAAAAAAAAGAGGGGGGGGTGCTGGAGAGATGGCTTAGCTATCAAGGTATGTGCTTGCAAATCCTAAGGACCCATGTTCACCTCTTCAGATCCCACATAAGCCAGACGTACAAGGTGATGCATGTGCACAAGGTGGCACATACATCTGGAGTTCAATTACAATGGCTGGAAGCCCTGGCATGCCAATTCTGTCTGTCTCTCTCTTTTGCTCTCACATTAAAAAAAAAAAGGCCAGTGTCTTGGACTTGCCCCCCTCCCACACCCGAAAAGAAGGCTGGTGAGATGACTTAGCAAATAAGGTGCTTGTCAGCAAATCCAAAGGGCCCAGGTTTGATTCACCAGTATCCATGTAAAAGCCAGATGTAAACTGGGCGAGATAGTAGACACTTTTAATCCCAGCACTCGGGTGGCAGAGGCAGGAGGATCATGAGTTTGAGACCACTCTGAGACTACATAGTGAATTCCTGCTCAGCTAGAATGAGACCTTACCTCGAAAAATCAAGAAAAAAAAAAAAAGGTGCATGTGTCTGCAGTGGCTAAAGGCCCTGGCACACCCATTCGCTCTGTCAGCCTCCCCTCCCCCAAAATAAATAAGTAAATAATAAATAAAATTTTTTAAAAGAAAGTAAAGCTGGGCATGGTAGTGCATGCCTTTAATTCCAGGGGAGGCAGAGGTAGGAGGATCATCGTCTGTTCAAGGCCACCCTGAGACTAGGGAGTGAATTCCGGGTCAACCTGGCTAGAGTGAGAACCTACCTCAAAAAAAGAATAAAATTTGTTCTACCTTAATTTTGTATATTCTTCTTTTAGATATTTGAAGTTAATGCCTCTTCCCAGCGAAGTGGTAGACAAATTCTATCCCAACTGAAGGAAGCCACTCAGTCCCATCAAGTAGATAAGCAAGGTGTAAACTCACAAAAACCTTGTTTCTTTAACAGCTACAACATTGGCAAGTCACCAAGTAAGTACATTATTTTCCCTAAGATGCAACCTTTTGGGAAAAAAAAAAAAATCTGAGGAAAAAGTTCTAATGGTCAGCATTTTGCCATTTTTTAATGTTTTCCTGTTAAGGAACATGCATTTTAATTCTCCCTAGACTATTTAAAATAAACAAATCCGAAGAACATCATCATTTTACTTCTAGCCAGTCAGGGCTTCTTACAAAGCATAACTATAAATCAGGTGTGGTGACTCATATCTGTTATTCCAGCACTTGGAAGGTAGGAGGATCACTGTGAGTTCAAAGGCCAAGGTGGCCTACAGTGTCCTCCAGGTCAACGTGGACTTAACTGTGAGCCTTGCCTTAATAAAACCCTCTGTCTTCTCATATTTCTTCTACTGTTTTTGTTATTGTTGGTATTTTTGGAAGTAGAGTCTCATACTAGCTCAAGTTGACCTGAAAGTCATTCTAGTCCCAGAGTGGCCTCGAACTCACAGCAATACTACTATCTCTGCCTCCCAATTGCTATGATTAAAGGCATGTGCCACATGTAATTTTTTTCCCCTCCAGGTAGAGTCTCACTCTAGCTCAGGCTGACCTGGAATTCACTATGTCATCTCAGGATGGCCTTGAACTCACACAATCCACCTACCTCTGCCTCTTGAGTCCTGGGATTAAAGGCGTGCACCACCATGCCTGGCTACGTGTAATTTTTTTATTTTTTAAATTTTTATTAGCATTTTCCATGATACATGTAATTTTTAATACTTATTTTTGAACTAGTACTATCTGTGATCAGGTAATCTTTGTTTCATGTCAAAATCATAAAAATAATAAGGGCTGGTGATTTAGCTCAGTTGGTAGAGTACTTAAGTAGTATCAGTGAGGCCTAGCACTACATAAAAACACGTGTGATGGTATACACTTAAAACTCCTGCACTCAAGCCAGAGCAGGAAGGATTGCAAGACCACCCTTGGCTATATAACATTTCTTGGTCTTTTTGTTTGTTGGTTGGTTGGTTGGTTGGTTGGTTGGTTGGTTGGTTGGTTTTTCGAGGTAGAATCTTACTCTAACCCAGGCTGACCTGGAATTCACTGTGTAGTTTCAGGCTGGCCTCAGACTCACTGTGATCTTCCTACCTCTGCCTCCAGAGTGCTGGGATTAAAGGTGTGCACTAGCTTGCCTGGCCTTGTCTTAAATAAACAACAACCAAATGTCTGTGTTTGAAAAAATGTTTATTTTCCAAGTAGCTAATTTGACCTTTCATTCAGTTAGAGTAAATGCAGTGATATAGTTATAGCTGTACAGAGTCTTTTCATATAAGAATGAAAGAAAATTGGGGCTGGAGAGATGGCTTGGTGATTAAAGGTGTTTGCTTGCAAAGCCTGATGGCCCAAGTTAGGTTCCCCAGTACCCATATAAAGCCAGATACACAAAGTGGCAGATGTGTCTGGAGTTTGTTTGCTGTGCTAGAGGCCCTGGTTTACCCATTCTCTCTCTCTTGCAAATAAATTAAAATACTTAAAAAAGAAAGAAAGAAAAATCTCCTTTTTTTTTTTTTTTCGAGGTAGGGTCTCTCTCTAGCCCAGGCCGACCTGGAATTCACTAAGTAGTCTCAAGGTGGCCTCAAACTCATGGTGATCCTCCTACCTCTGCCTCCCAAGTGCTGGGATTAAAGGCATGCGCCACCACGCCCAGCTGAAAATCTCTCTTTAAAAAACATTTAGTTATTATTTATTTATTTATTTGACAGAGAAAGAGGGAGAGAGAGAGAATGGGTGTGCCACTGCAAACAAAGTCCAGCTGCGTGCATCCCCTTGTGCATCTGGCTAACATGGGTCCTGGGGAATCAAGCCTGCGTCCTTTGGCTTTGCAGGCAAACACCTTAACTGCTAAGCCATCCCTCCACCTCTCTCTTTTTGTTTTTAACCTTGTCAGAATAGAATAAAGAATGTGGATAACTATCTTGTTACCTGTATACTTTTAGATGGCTTATTCTTAAATACAATTTGTTTTTCACAGAAAAATTAAATTCCCCTAAGAAAGTTGTCACATCGCCAAGGAAACTCCCTCCATCATCACCAAAACTTGGTGGACAAAAGCGAGCACTTCCTCCTAAAACTCTGGCAAATTACTTTAAGGTTTCTTCCAGATCCAAAACTAATGAAGAAGTTGGGGTGCTTATGGAAAATAATAAAGGTATAATGTTAAATTGACAAAGTAAAAACCTTTTGTTTTAAAATATTTTGTTTTTATTTATTTAGTGACAGAAAGAGGCAAAGAGAGAGAGAGAGAGAGAATGGGCACACCAGGGCATCCAGCCACCTCAAACAAACTCTAGCCGCATGTGCCACCTTGTGTGTCTGGTTTATGTGGGTCCTGGGGAATTGAACCTGGGTCCTTTGGCTTTACAGGCAAGTGCCTTAACCACTAAGCCATCTCTCCAGCCCAACACTTTTGTTTTATTTATTTTTTAAATTTACTTATTTGAGGGAGAGACAGAGCGGGAAAGAGGCAGAGAATGGGCGCACCAGGACCTACAGCCACTGCAGATGAACTCCAGAGACACGCATCAGCCTGGGCATCTGCCTTAGGTGGATACTGGGGAATTAAACCTAGGTTTTTAGATTTCACAGGCAAGTGCCTTAACCCCTAAGCTATCTCTCCAGCCCAAATTTAACACTTTTAATGTGATACATAAATGCAAACATATTTCATGTGTTCCTATTAGTATTTACCACATCTGAGCTATACTGAAGGACCTACTCATATAAGTATCTGTGTTCTCTCTCATTTCTGATTCGGAAATTCATTTAGAGCTCATTCTGTGGAAGTAGGCATTGTTCTTTTAAGTGATTTTACAAAAATAAAATTATTTTGCAGAAATCAAAAGTTCTTTGGAACAGAAGCAAATTACTCTGAATAAATCCATAAATACAAATAATTCAAATATCAAAGAATTTGGAGCTGAAGAATCCAACAGGAAAAATGCAACTTCTCTCATTCTCTTTGAGGAGGTAGGCTTACAGAGGTACACATTCATGATATCTCATGGTAGGACTTTATTTTTTATTTGTTTAGGCATGTGTGCATAGAATATGTGGTATGGAGTGTGTTGAGTATAGTCAGATGTATACATGCCATGAGAAGACCAGAGGAAAATGTCAGGTGTCCTGCTGGGCATGGTGGCACACGTCTTTAATCCCAGCACTTAGGAGGAAGAGGTATGAGGATTGCTGTGAGTTCAAGGCCACCCTGCAACTACACAGTGAATTCCAGGTCAGCCTGGGCTAGAGCGAAACCCTACCTTGAAAATTTAAAAAAAAAAGTAAAATAAAATAAATAAATAAAAAGTCAGTTGTCCTGGGCTAGAGAGATGGCTTAGCCGTTAAGCGCTTGCCTGTGAAGCCTAAGGACCCCGGTTCGAGGCTCAAATCTCTAGGACTCATGTTAGCCAGATGCACAAAGGGGTGCACGCATCTGGAGTTAGTTTGCAGTGGCTGGAAGCCCTGGCACGCCCATTCTCTCTCTCTCTGCCTCTTTCTGTCTCTGTCACTCTCAAATAAATAAAAGTGAACAAAGAGTCAGGTGTCCTTTTCACTCATCTACTGTAGAAACTTATTTTAAAGATTATTATATGTTGTCTGGTATGGCATCTCATGCCTTTAATCCCAGCTTTTGTATAATAGGATTGCTATGAATTCGAGGGTAGCTCGAACAACAGCACGAGTTACAGGTCAGCTTACCTGACTAAAAACAATAGGATAAATTGGTTTTTTTTAATTTTTATTATTTATTTGAGAGTGACAGACACAGAGAGAAGGACAGATAGAGGGAGAGAGAGAGAATGGGCGCGCCAGGGCTTCCAGCCTCTGCAAACGAACTCCAGACGCGTGCGCCCCCTTGTGCATCTGGCTAACATGGGACCTGGGGAACTGAGCCTCGAACCGGGGTCCTTAGGCTTCACAGGCAAGCGTTTAACCGCTAAGCCATCTCTCCAGCCCCAATAGGATAAATTTTAAGTAATAAAAATGTTTACTACATGTCTTCTCACAAAGAATTATAAAATAGTTAAGAAACCCAAGAACACTTAACTGTCAGTTGTAGAATATATTTTTTAATATTTATTTTTGCTTATTTATGTATTTATTTATTTTTGGCTTTTCGAGTTCAGGTTTCACTCTAGTTCAGGCTGACCAAGAATTTACTAAATAGTCTCAGGGTGGCCTCTTACTCCTGGTAATTGTCCTACCTCTGCCTCCCCAGTGCTGGAATTAAAGGTGTGCCACTATGCCCAGCTTTATTTATTTATCTGACAGAGAAAGAGGGAGAGAGAGAGAATGGGCATGCCAGGACCTCTAGCCACTGCAAATGAAATCTAGATGCACCCCTTGTGCATCTGGCTAACATGGGTCCTGGGAAATCAAACCTGGGTCCTTTGGCTCTGCAGGCAAATGCCTTAACCACTAAGCCATCCCTCCAGCCCTGTAGAATATTTAATAATATATTTTTTTTACATTTTATTTTCATTTATTTGAGAGAAGGGAAAGAGAAGGAGAGAGAAAGGGTGCACCAGGGCCACCAGTCACTGCAAATCAACTGCAGATGCACGTGTCACCTTGTACATCTGGCTTATGTGTGTTCTGGGGATTTAAACCTGGGTCCTTTGGCTTTGGCTTTGCAGGCAAATGCCTTAACTACTAAGCCATCTCCAACCTAATTGTAGAATTTTTTAAATTGTTATTTATTTATTTATTTGAGAGAGCAAGAGAGGGAAGAGACAAGCAGGGAGAGGGAGAATAGGCGCACCAGGTCCTCCAGCCATTGCAAACAAACTCCAGACACATACGACACCTTGTGCATCTGGCTTATGTAGGTCCTGGGGAATTGAACTGAGGTCCTTTGGCTTTGCAGGCAAATACCTTAATTGCTAAGTCATCTCTCCAGCCCCCAATTGTTCAATATTTTAAACATAAGCCGGGTGTGGTGACACATGCTTTTAATCCCAGCACTCGGTAGGAGGATCACCATGAGTTCAAGAACACCCTGAGACTACATAATGAATTCTGGGTCAGCCTGGACTAGAGTGAGATCCTCCCTCAAAAAACAAAACAAGGGCTGGAGAGATGGCTTAGCAGTTAAGCGCTTGCCTGTGAAGCCTAAGGACCCCGGTTCAAGGCTCGGTTCCCCAGGTCCCACGTTAGCCAGATGCACAAGGGGGCGCACGCGTCTGGAGTTCGATTGCAGAGGCTGGAAGCCCTGGCGCACCCATTCTCTCTCTCTCCCTCTATCTGTCCTTCTCTCTGTGTCTGTCACTCTCAAATAAATAAATTTTAAAAAATTAAATAAAATTTAAAAAAATAACACAACAATGTGTGTGTGTGTGTGTTTTAGAGAGAAAGAGAAAAAGTGTGAGCACTTTCTTGCCACTGCAAACGAACTCCAGACACATGTACCACTTTGTGTACCTGGCTTTATGTGGGTACTGGGGAATCAAGCCCAGGTCATCAGGCTGTGCAAGCAAGTGCCTTTAATTGCTGAGCTCTCTCGTTGAATAATTTTTTGTTGTTGTTTTGTTTTCTGAGGTAAGGTCTCACACTAGCTCATGCTGACCTGGAATTCACTCTGTAGTCTCAGGGTGGTATGCACCACCACTCCTGGTCAAATAATTTTTAGATAGATGATTAATGAAATTCAAGGTTACTAATCAATAACGACTGGAAATTATGTTGATTCACACCTGTCCAGTTATGGAGGGCTGTGTTTGTTTTTATTTTTAATACGTAACAGTTGATCATTTAAAAAACATCTATGGTAAAAGACAAGCTTTTGGTATGGGCTAAATCCACACTTTTGAGAAGCTAAGTTTCTAGCTGGGCATATGGTGGCACACTGTCTTTAATCCCAGCACTCAGGAGGAAGAGATAAGAGGATCACCATGAGTTGGAGGCCACCCTGAGACTACAGAGTGAATTCCAAGTCAGCTTGAGCTAGAGTGAGACTCTACCTCAAGAAAGCAAAAGAAGAAAAATAAAAAGAACTTAAAATTTAAATGTAAATCATAGCTGGATGTGGTGGCGCACGCCTTTAATCCCAGCACTCGGGAAGCAGACGTAGGAGGACTGCCGTGAGTTTGAGGCCACCCTGAGACTCTATAGTGAATTCCAGGTCAGCTTGGGCTAGAGTGAGACCCTACCTCGAACAACCAAAAAAAAAGAAAAAAAAAAAGTAAATCATTTAAAAATTTTGTTTCTGGGTTGGAGGGATGGCTTAGTGGTTATGGCATTTGCCTGCAAAGCCAAAGGACTTAGGTTCGATTCCCCAGGACCCACATAAGTCAGATGCACAAGGTGGCACATGAGTCTGCAGTTTGTTTGCAGCGGCTGAAGACCCTGATATTCCCATTCTCTGTCTCCTCTCTCTCTCTCAACTAACTAACTAAAGAACTACATTTAAAAAAAATAAAATTTGTTTCCACTCAGGCATAGTGGCACACTCCCAGCATTAGGGAGGCAGAGTTAGGAGTATCATTGTGAGTTCATGGCCATCCTGAGAGTACATTGTGAATTCCAGGTCAACCTGGGCTACAGCAAGACCCTGCCTCCAAAATTTGTTTATAAGTGAATATATTCTTGATTATATTGATATTCTCATAACTGGTTTGTAGGTTGATGTCATTTTTGATGAAGATGCCGGGTTTTTGAATGCAGTCAAAACGTTCATGGCCACAACTAAACGACCTGTAATCCTTACCACCAGTGGTAGGTAACAGTGATTTTTCTGGGTTGATACATTTTGAGACAGCTTCTAACGTTTGTCAGTAGTGTTACTTCAAAAGTCATTTGATGAAACTCAGGCATGGTAGTACTTGCCTGTGGTCCTGGTACTAAGTCAGCAGAGGCCCACTTTTAAATCTCCAAAAGCTCAAGACCAGCCTGATTTATGTGAGCTTCAGGTTAGCCAGAGCTACAGTGAAGGGCCCTCTCTTACAAATAAAACACAGTCAATTGAATGGTGCATTTCCATAATTCCATATACTTGGGAGGCAGAAGAAGAAGAATCTTTTAGGCCCAGAACTTCAAGGCCAGCTTGGCCTCCACAGCAAGACCTGGAAATAAAAAAGAGAAACATATACACACATGTGGACATTATATGGCTGGAGCTGGAGCTTAGTGACAGAATGCTTGCCTAGCATACACAAGGTCTTGGGTACAATTCCTAGCACCATTAAGAAAAAACACCAAGTGGTGGAAAGAATGTAAGAGCCAAAGGAAGGGTAGGACTCCTTACAACGTGCTCCCTCCAGACATATCCATGGCCTGGATATCCATGACCTCATAGTGCCTGACACTACCTACCCAAGACCATCATAAGAGGAGGAAAAGACCATGACATCAAAATAAAAGAGAGACTGATTGAGATGGGGAGGGGATATGATGGAGAATGGAATTTCAAAAAGGAAAGTGGGGGGGGGGAGAGGGTATTACCATGGGATACTTTTTATAATCATGGAAAATGTTAATAAAAATTGAGAAAAAACGAAAAAGAAAAACACCAAGGAGTGGAGAGATGGCTTAGAGGTTAAAGTACTTGCCTGCAAAACCAAAGGACCCAGGTTCAATTCCCCAGGACCCATGTAAGCCAGATGCCCAAGGTGGTGCATGTGTTTGGAGTTCGTTTGCAATGGTTGTAAGCCTTGGCGAGCCCATTCTTTGTCACTCTATGTACCTCTTTCTGTCTCTCTCAAATAAATAAGTAAAAGTATAATATTTTTTAAAAGAAAAAAATACAAAAATCCAGGTAATTGTTTTCTTTTTTAGGTTTATTTTGTTGCTTATTTGTTTATCTGTTTATTATTTTATTTCTTTTTTTTTGAGGTAGGGTCTCACTCTAGCCTAGGCTGACCAGGAATTCAGTATGTAGTAGTGTCAGGGTGGCCTTGAACTCATGGCAATCCTCCTACCTCTGCCTCCCGAGTGCTGGGATTAAAGGCGTGCGCCACCATCCCAGCTTTTTAAAATTTTTATTTGTTTATTTCTTTCGGTTTTTCGAGGTAGTGTCTCACTCTAGTTCAGGCTGACCTGAAATTCACTATGTAGTCTCAGGGTGGTCTGGAACTCACAGTGATCCTTCTACCTCTGCCTCCAGAGTGCTGGGATTAAAGCCGTGCACAACACGCCCAGTTTATCTGTTTTTTAATTTAATTTAATTTTTTTTTTTTGTTTTTTTTTTGTTTTTTGAGGTAGGGTCTCACTCTAGTCCAGGCTGACCTGGAATTCACTATGTAATCTCAGGGTGGTCTCGAACTCATGGTGATCCACATTCCTCTGCCTCCCAAGTGCTGGGACCAAAGGTGTGCGCCACCACGCCCGGCTTGTTTATTGTTTTATACATAACTTTATATTTTTCTTTTATTTACTTTATTTATTTGAGAGTGAGTGAAAGAAAAGCAGAGAGAGAGAGAATGTGCGTGCCAGGACCTCTAGCCATTGTAAACAAACTCCAGGTGCACGTACCACCTTAAGCATCTGGCTTTCTGTGGGTACTGGGGAAATGAATGTGTGTCCTTAGGCTTTGGAGGCAAGCACCATGAGCACTGAGCCATCTCTCCAGCTTTTTTTTTTTAAATATATATATTTTTAATTTTTTCTTTTTTTTATTTATTTGAGAGTGACAGACAGAGAGAGAGAAAGAGGTAGGTAGTTAGAGAAAGTGGGTGCACCAGGGCATCCAGCCACTGCAAATGAACTCCACATGTATGCGCCATCTTGTGCATCTTGCTTATGTGGGTCCTGGGGAATTGAGCCTTGAACCGGGCTCCTTAGGCTTCACCGCTAACCATTTCTCCAGCTTTATTTTATGTATTTATTTGCAAGGAGCAAGAGAGAATGGGCATCCCAGGGCCACTAGCCTCTGCAAACATCTGGGGTACTGGGAACTCAAATCTCAGTCATTAGGCTTTGCAGGCAAGCACCTTAACTGCTGAGCATCTCTTCAGCCCCACAAATTCTTTTCTAAAATGAAGAAGATTGTTTTTAAACTAAGAATTATTCACATTTGCAATTGATTTACAGCCTTCAATAATTATACAATCCATGTATTTGGCAATAATAACTTTTTTAAATGGGTACTGTCAGGCTGGCGAGATGGCTTAGCAGTCAAGGCATATGCCTGTGAAGCCTAAGAACCTAGGTTCGATTCCCCAGGTCCCATGTAAGCCAGGTGCACAAGGTGGCACATGCATATGGAGTTTGCAGTGGCTGAAGGCCCTGGTGCGCCCATTCTCTCTCCCTCTCCCTACCTTTCTCTTTCTCAAATAAATAAATTAAATTAAATTGAAATTTTAAAAATTGATGCATCATGTTTTAAATTTTTTTTTTATTTATTTAAGAGATAGAGGAAGAAGCAAAAAGAGAGAGAGAGAGAGAGAGGGCTGGAGAGATAGCTTAGCGGTTAAGCACTTGCCTGTGAATCCTAAGGACCCGGGATCGAGGCTCAATTCCTCAGCCAGATGCACAAGGGGGCACACATGGTCTGGTGTTCGTTTGCAGTGGCTGGAGGCCCTGGCATGCCCATTCTCTCTGCCTCTTTCTTTCTCTGTCTATCACTCTCAAATAAGTAAATAAATGAAAAGAAAGAGAAAGAGAATGGGTGCACCAGGACCTCTAGCCACTACAAATGAACTCCAGATGCATGTACCACCTTGTGCATCTGGCTTATGTATGTCCTGATGAACCGAGCCTGAGTCATTTGGCTTTGCAGGCAAATGCCTTAACTGCTAAGGCTTCTCTCCAGCCCTGATGAATCATTTAGTTCTGTGTTTTTCTGCTTACTATCTTTGTACAATGACTGACTATAGACAACTAAAATTTCAGAAAGCAAAACCATAGGTAAGGGCAAATACTGTACTTTCATTACTAATTATGAGACTGATGTGCTGCCTACTGCACTAAGGAGTAGTAAATGCTTGGTATTTTCATATTAAAGTAGAGCTGGAAAGGTTATTTAATGGTCTTAATGTTAAAAAAAATTGTTGCATTTTTTTTTTGTTTTGTTTTTTTGTAGATCCAACATTTAGCTTAGTGTTTGATGGCTGCTTTGAAGAAATTAATTTCAGTATTCCTTCATTGGTAAGCTTTAATTTTAATGATCATAAATTATATATCACAATTATGTAAAAAGTAGTTTCTTGTTAAATTCTGTTATAATTTTAAAATGTGCTTGCTAAGGGATATATTAAAACATCTGCGTTTTAGGAAACTTGTTATTTCCTTTTTTCATTAAAATAAGATTTTTTTCCCCAGATATTTAAAGTTTTTCTAGACTCTAACATGCATTTGATTTTTTTCTGTGAGTTCAAAGCCAGTTTGAGATTACATAGTGAATTATTCCAGGTCAGCCTGAGCTAGAATGAGACCCTACCTCAACCCCTACCTGTCAAAAACCACTTTTGATATGGCTCAGTGGTTAAGGAGCTTGCCAGCAAAGCGTAAAGACCTGAGTTCAATTCTTCAATATTCATGTAAAGCCAAATGCACAAAGTGGCACATGCATCTGAACCCATTTACAGTGGCTAGAGGCCTTGGCATTCCCATTTTCTCTGTTCTCTCTCTCTCTCCAAATAAATAAATAAATAAAAATTTTAAAAAATAAAAACCAGGAGCTGGGCATGGTGGCACATGCCTTTAATCCCAGCACTCAGGCGGCAGAGGTAGGAGGATCACCATGACTTTGAGGCCACCCTGAGAATACAGAGTGAATACCAGCTCAGCCTGGGCTGGAGTGAGAATCTACCTTGAAAAATCAAAAATAAATAAATAAATATAAATAAAATAAAAACCAAAACAACTATATATTTCTTTTCTTTTTCCCCCAAGGCAGGGTCTAATCACTCTGTAGTGTCAGGTAGGCCTCAAACTTACAACTATCCTCCTAACTCTGCCTGACTCAGGTACAAGCCACCATACCTAGCTTTTTTTTTTTTCTTTTTTGTTTGTTTTTTGTATTAGAGACAGGGTTCCTATGGCCCAGGTTGACTTTGAGGATATACCAAGTATAATCTTGAATTCCTGAACTTCCTGCCCTCCTATATGCTAGGTTTACAGGCTGGCATTACAGATATATGCCACTGTATCCAGCTCCTTTTTTTTTTTTTTAAACCCTTTTTTATTTCTCTTTCCCCAATCCCCAATGTAGGGTCTCATTCTAGCCTAGGCTGACCTGGAATTCTCTATGTGCTAGGATTAAAGTCCTGTGCCACTATGCCCAGCTCTATTTATTTCTTTTAGATGCCATATATCAATGGCTAGGACATACAATATGATGCAGAAGTGGTGGTGCTGGACAGTCTTAGCTTTTGCTTGATCTTAGATGGAAAGTAATACCTATTTTATTTACTATTTAATACAAAGTTATCTTTAAGGATTTTTGTTTGTTTTTATTTTTGGTTTTTCAAGGTAGGGTCTCGCTCTAGCCCAGGCTGACCTGGATTCACTATGTAGTCTCAGGATGAGCTCAAACTCACAGCAACCTCCTAACTCTACCTCCCAAGTGCTGGAACTAAAGGTGTGTGTCACCACACCTGGCTTCTTTAGGGTTTATTACAGTTTTTGGTGAGTGTGTGATTTATGCACATGCATGCTCAGGAGAAGGACATTAAGTGTGCTCTGCTGCACTCTTTTATCTTATTTCCTTAAGGCAGTAACTCATTGAATTTGGATCTTGACAGGGTTTATTTTTATTTTTTATTTATTTATTTATTTTCTTTTTTTGAGGTAGGGTTTCACTCTAGTCCAGGCTGAACTGGAATTCACTATTGTTGCAGTCAGGTCCGCATTGCTGGTAGAAATCACCCAACCAAGAGCAGCTTGTGGGGGAAAAAAAAAAAAAGAGGTTCATTTTGGCTTCCAGGCTCAAGGAGGAAGCCCCATGATGGCAGGGGAAAATGATGACATGAGCAGAGGGTGGACATCACCCCCTTGCCAAAATAAGCTGGACCATAGCAACAGGAGAGTGTGCCAAACCCTGGCAAGGGGAAACTGGCTATAACACCCACAAGCCCACCCACAACAATACACTGCCTGCAGGAGGCGTTAATTTCCAATTGTCATCAGCTGGGGAACCTATCATCCAGAACACCTAAGTTTATGGGGGACAATGAACTCAAACCACCACAACTCTGTAGTTTCAGAGTGACCTTGAACTCATGGTGATCCTCCTACCTTTGCCTCCCAAGTGCTGGGATTAAAGGCAGCGTGAGCCACCATGCCTGACTGTTTTTTTAAAATTTTTTATTTATTTATTTTGATTTTCAAGGTAGGGTCTCACTCTATTTTATTTATTTATTTATTTGAGAGAGATAGAGAAAAAGAAAAGAGAGAGAGGGAAAATAATGGGCGCCACGGGGCCTCCAGCCACTGCGAGTGAATTCCAAATGCATGCTCCACCTTGCGCATCTGGCTTCCATGTCTACTGGGGAATTGAGCCTTGAACCAGGGTCCTCAGGCTTCACAGGCAAGCAGTTAACTGCTAAGCCATCTCTCCAACCATTTTTACTTTATATATATATATATATATATATATATATATATATATATATAGAGAGAGAGAGAGAGAGAGAGAGAGAGAGAGAGAGAGAGAGAGAGAGAGAATGGGTATGCCAGAGTCTCCAGCTGCTGAAAACAAACTCCAGATGCATGCACCCCCTTGTGCATCTGGCTTCTGTGGGTCCTGGGGAATTGAACCTGGGTCCTTTGGCTTTGCAGGCAGGTACCTTAACTGCTAAGCCATCTCTCCAGCCCCCAACCAGTTTTCTATAAGAATGGCTGACTAGTGAGCCTTAGTGATCTTCCTGCCTCACCTCAGTGCTAGAATTTTGTCTTGAGGTAGGGTCTCACTCTAGCCCAGGCTGTCCTGGAAATACACTCCATATTCTCAGGGTGGCCTCGAACTCATGGTGATCCTTCTACCTCTACCTCCCAAGTGATGGGATTAAAGGCATGCGCCACCATGCCTAGCTTCAGTGCTAGAATTTTAAGTGTCCAGGGTCACATCTGGCTTTTTATGTGGGTGCAGGGTATCAAACTCAGGTCCTTCTGCTTGTGCAAGCAAGTACTTTTGCCCTTCGGCCATCTCCTAACCCTAACATTCAGAATCTTACTAGCTATAAAATACTTTATCTGTTGAAGAGGCTGGAGTGTCTTTGCAGTGGAGCACATGCCTAGCATGGGTGAGGCCCTGGGTTTGATTTCTAGCACTAAACATAGTCACTTTGGCCTGGAGAGATGGCTTAGTGATAAAGGCACTTGAGTGCAAAACCTAAGAGCCAGGTTCTGTTCTCCAGGGCCCACATAAGCCAGATGAACAGGGTGGCACATGTATCTGGAGTTTGTTTTCCATGGCTGGAGGCCCTGGTATGCCCATTCTCTTTCTCTATCTGCATCTTTCTGTCATAAATAAAATTTTAAAAGTCACTTTGTCCCTCCTTCATAGGACAGTTTCCCTCCTTTCTCCATAAAGCCCTCTCTAGCATGCTGTCTTTTTCTTTCCTGTTTCATGTTGTATGCACCACTCTCCTCCCTATAACTCCCTCTCACCTATCTGCTCACTCCTTCACATTTTCTTTTCCTCTTTCCCTCTCTTCCCAGTCTCTCTCTTGCCTATTACAATAAAGTCTTAAACCCAAGAAACAAACAAAAATACTCTCTTGAGCTATACCATTACTTAATACTAAGGGGGTTTCAAGGCATATAAACCTACCTGTCATGTTCAAGTTGGAGACTTTCATATAAAATTTTTCTTGCCAGGCATGGTGGGACACATTGATTCCCGCCCTTGGGAAGCTGAGGTAGGAGGATCACAGTGAGTTTGAGGCTACCCCGAGATTATATAGTAAATTCCAGGTCAACCTGGACTAGAGTGGTACCCTACCTCACAAAATAAAATTTAAAAAAAGGTTTTTTTAAAGACTGTATGGTTGTGCACACTTGTAGTCCCATCACTCAAGAAACACTTGGGAGAGGATTGTGAGTTTGAGGTTTTTCTAGGCTATGTAGCAAGACCATGTTTCAAGGGGAGTGGAGAGATGGGTCAGTGGTGAAGGCACTTGCCTGCAAAGACTAATAACTTGGGTTTGATTCCCCAGTACCCACGTAAAGCCAGACACATAAGGTGGCTCATGTACCTGGAGCTTATTTGCAGTGGCCAGAGGCCCTACCATGCCCATTCTCTCTCTCTCTCTCTCTCTCTCAAATAAATAAATATTTATTTAAATAAGAAGAAAAGGCCGGGCGTGGTGGCACACGCCTTTAATCCCAGCACTCGGGAGGCAGAGGTAGGTGGATCGCTATGAGTTCAAGGCCACCCTGAGATTACATAGTGAGTTCCAGGTCAGTTTCCACTAGGGTGAGACTACCTCAAAAAAAAATCAAAAAAAAAAAAAAAAAAAAAAAAAGAAGAAGAAAGAAAGAAAGAGAAAGAAAAAGTGTGAATTTTAGTAAAATTAGTCTTACTTTTAGAAACTGTTCAGTTTAATATTGCTGAATTTCTACTAGCTCTGCAAATGACCACATTTCTTTCTTTTCTCTCTCTCTGCTTTTCTGTTTTTAAGCAAAATGTTGCTAGCTACTTACAAACAATCTGCCTAGCAGAGAATTTCAGAACTGATACTAAAGACTTTGTAACCTTGCTCACTGCACACGGTTGTGACATTAGAAGAAGTATGCTCTACTTACAGT
This sequence comes from Jaculus jaculus, assembly GCF_020740685.1. Taxonomy (NCBI): domain Eukaryota; kingdom Metazoa; phylum Chordata; class Mammalia; order Rodentia; family Dipodidae; genus Jaculus; species Jaculus jaculus. Next base: position 89,353,535 of record NC_059110.1, read on the forward strand.
TCTGGATCCGGGGTGGAGGTGGACTCTTACAAGAAAGGCCATTATCCCATTGTCGTAAGTTGACCTGTTGTAAGAAACATCTACCTTTAAGTATGTTCTTTTGAGAAACTCTATGTTTTTTTTTTTAATTTTTTTTGTTACATTTTATTTATTTGAAAGTAACAGACAGAGAAAGAGGCAGAGAGAGAGAATGGGTGCACCAGGGCCTCCAGCCACTGCAACCGAACTCCAGACGCGTGCACCCCCTTGTGCATCTGGCTAACGTGGGTCCTGGGGAATCGAGCCTCGAACCGGGGTCCTTAGGCTTCACAGGCAAGTGCTTAACCGCTACACCATCTCTTCAGCCCAAGAAACTCTATGTTTTGAACTAGTTATCCTAATTTTTAGAACATATGTATCTATTTACTTTTCTCTCTTGTTGCAGTTATGAGGATTGAACCCAGGATTTTGTGCATTCTTGGCAAGCACTACCATAGTTTATGTCACCAGCCACATACATATGTATTCTAATAATATATATATTGATATGTCAACTTTTCTCATAGAAGTTTTGTAAATATTAACTGTAAGTGAATCGCGAGATATGGTGGTAGAAGTCTGTTATCCTTGCATTAAGGAGATAGGCATGGGATTGGGAGTTCAAGGCCATCCTTGGCTATATGGTGAGCTTGAGGCCAGCCTGGTTTACATAAGACTCACTCCTGGCCTGGAGAGATGGCTTAGAGGTTAGAGTGCTTGTCTGCAAAGCCAAAGGACTCAGGTTCGATTCCTAAGGACCCACATAAGCCAGATGCATTAGGGATCTCACTGTTAGCCCAGCCTGACCTGGAATTCACCATTTAGTCTTAAGGTGGCCTCAAACTCATAGCAATCCTCCTATCTCTGCCTCCCAAGTGCTGTGATTTTAAAGACATGCTCTACCACTCCCAGCTAAAATAAGTAAATATTGATGAATTCCAGGCTAACCCTGGGCTACTGCATAGTTTTTTGTGTTTTTTTTTTTTTTTTTTTTTTTTTTTTTTTTTAATGCCCAGTGTAAAAGAAAAAAAAAAAGAAAGAAAGAAAGGAAAGGAAAAAAAAGCAAGGCCTGGAGAGATGGTTTAGTGGTTAAGGTGCTTGCCTGCGAAGCCTAAGGACTAGGGTTTAATTCCCCAGTACCCAAGTACACAAAGTAGTGAATGTGCCTGCAGTGTATTTGCATTGGCTAGAGGCCCTGTGTTTTTATGTCTTTAGTTCAAAATTTGTACATAGGTTCTGGAGAGATGGCTTAGCAGTTAAGCGCTTGACTGTGAAGCCTATGGACCCCCGTTCAAGGCTGTATTCCCCAGGACCCACGTTAGCCAGATGCACAAGGAGGTGCACATGTCTGGAGTTCGTTTGCAGTGGTTGGAGGACCTGGTGTGCCCATTCACTCTCCCTCTCTCTATCTGCCTCTTTCTCTGTCACTCTTTGCTTACAAATAAATAAATTTATTTTTATTTTTATTTATTTATTTGAGAGTGGCAGACAGAAAGAGGCAGATAGACAATGGGTGCGCCAGGGCCTCCAGCCAAAGCAAATGACTCCAGATGAGTACACCCCCCTCCCCTGTGTATCTGGCTAATGTGGGTCCTGGGGAAACTGAGCCTCGAACCGGGGTCCTTAGGCTTCACAGGCAAGCACTTAACCGCTAAGCCATCTCTCCAGCCCAATAAAATATTTTTTTAAAGGCAAGCATGATAAATAACCTTGGCATATGGGTGTGGGATGTAGACGCAAGTAAGCTCAAGCCAGCCTTGGGTATGAGACCCTATCCCAGAAAAAAAGAAAGTAAATATTCTGGTATAAACCAAAAGATAGTAACAATAAATTAAAAAATTAGATTTTTGACTGGAGAGATGGCTCAGCAGTTAAGATGTTTGCCTGCAAAGCCTGACGACCCAGGATTAATTTCCCCAGGATTCACATAAAGCTAGATGCACAAAGTGGCACCTGCATCTGGAGTGAGTTTGCAGGGGCTGGAAGCCCTGGCCTCCCCATTCTCTCTTTCTTTCTCTCTGCTTATAAATAAAGTTTTAGAAAGTATATTGGGGCTGGAGAGATGGCTCAGTGGCTAAGGTGCCTGCCTGCAAAGCCTAACGACCTGGTTCAGTTCCCCAGTGCCCATGTAAAACCAGATGCATGAAGTGGCACATGCACCTGGGGTTTGTTTGCAGGGGCTGGAGGCCCTTGCACACCCGTTCTCATCCTCTCTGTCTCTCTCTCTGATTATAATTAAATACTTATATATTTTGATTTTGAATCATTTCATCTAGGTTAGGTATTTTTTAAATAATGATTATAGTTTGGTCTTCATGAATTAAATACATATGTGGAAAAGAACAAAATGGGGTAGAGGTCCAGAAGGTTTCCAGGGGATCTCAAGCTGTGATACAGTTCATTTAGAATATAAATAACTGGGCTGGAGGGATGGCTTAGTGGTTAAGGCGCTTACATGCAAAGCCAAAGAACCCAAGTTCAATTCTCTAGGACCCACATAAGCCAGATGCACAAGGTGGCACATGCATCTGGAGTTTGTTTGCAACGGCTGGAGGCCCTGGTGCGCCCATTCTTTCCCTCTGTCTCTCTGCCTCTTTCTCTCAAATAAATAAAATAGGGCTGGAGAGATGACTTGGCTGTTAAGGCACTTGCCTGCAAAGCCAAAGGATCTCAGTTCGATACCCCAGGACCCACATAAGCCAGATGTGCAAGGGGGTGCATGCATCTAGAGTTTGTTTGCAGTGGCTGGAGGCCCTTACATGCTCATTCTCTCTTACTCTCTTTCAAATAAATAAAAATTAAATAAATAAAATATATATAACTAAGATTTTTCTTTCATTAATATTGCAGGAGAAAATAGCAGAAATATACTCACTTGCTCTGAAGATGGATCACATTCCAAAAGTAAAGCTAAAAATGCTAAAAAGAAGTGTATAGAACTTCCCAAATGTGACACTGGCTGTGTTGAAACTTTGTTTGGCCTCAAGAACATTTTTCCCAAATCTGAAGACTTATTTTCATTTTTAAAGGTAGTTTCAATATCTATCTGGAATGTTTAACCTATGTTCCTTTTTACCTTCTCTTGTGTTTTAAGTCTTAAGTTTACTTAGAATTTTTATAGGCTTTAATATTCTGATTTTAACACATCCTGCTGCTTTGACAGATGGTGCATAGGTATCACTATAAATGTATACTATAGGCTCTAGATTATATTTAGGAAAAAATTTTAATATTTTATTTATTTAGAATTTTTGTTTGTTGTGTTTTGTTTTGTTTTCTGAGGTATGGTTTCACTCTAGCCCAGGCTGACCTGGAATTCACTATGTAGTTTCAGGGTGGCCTTGAACTCATGGCAATCCTTCTACTTCTGCCTCCCAAGTGCTGGGATTAAAGGTGTGTTCCCCTCTCCCCCCCCCCCAGCTCCATGCCTAGCTTATTTAGAATTTTTTCTTTTTATTTTGTGTACACGTGTGTGTGCGTGTCTGCATGCCAGGGTCTCTTGTCTGTACAAATGGAGATCAAACACACACACACCACTTTGTATCTGGCTTTATGTGAGTGCTGGAGAATTGAACTCTGGCCCAGCTAACTTTGTAAGCAAGTACCTGTAACTTCTGAGTCATCTCCCCAGTCCCACATTTAGAAATTTTTCAGATTAAAAAATAATTTCAAGCTGGTAGTGGTGACACACACCTTTAATCCCAGCACTTGGCAGGCAGAGGTAGGAAGATCTCTGTGAGTTCAAGGCTACCCTGAGACTACATGGTGAATTCCAGATCAGCCTGGGCTATAGTGAGACCCTACCTCAAGAAACAAAAACAAACAAACAAAAGAAGATAATTTCAGAGCTTTTCAATGAATGATCTGCTTAAATTTGTATTTATTTGCAAGCAGAGAGAGAGGGAGAAAGACAGTAAGCACACCATGGCCTCCAGCCACTGCAAACTAACTCCAGATGCATATGTCACTTTATGTATCTGGCTTTATGTGGGTACTGGGGAATTGAACCTGGGCTGTTAGGCATTGCAGGCAAGTGTCTTAACTTCTGAGCCATCTCTCCAGCCCACCCCTCTTTAAAAAATTTTTCTTAAAACTATTTGCAAAGAGAGAGATAGAGGAATGATCTTGTAATGTTGGAGTATATACTAAATGTTCATTTAGCTTTTTTTTTTTTCCATTTAGCTTTTCAGTTAGTAATTTGAATTTCATTTTTAGAGTAAAAGCAATTTTTCCCCCTCCCTCTGTTTCTTGCTTCACAATCCTGAGGATTGAACCCAAGAGCTTGCACATGCTAGGCAAATGTTCTGCCACTGAGTTGCATCCCCAGCTCTGTCAGTAAAAAATATTTTTATTTTTTATTTATATGAGAGAGGCAGAGTGAGAGAGCTTGAAAGAGAATGGGCATGCCAGGGTTTCCAGCCACTGCAAACGAACTCCAGATGCATGCGCCACCTTGTGCATCTGGCTTTCATGGGCCCTGGGGAATCAACTGAGGTCCTTTGTCTTCATAGTGCCCCAACCGCCAAGCCATCTTTCTATTTTTTTTTAAATTTTTATTAGCATTTTCCATGATCTAGCCCCTATTTTGATATATTCAATGTAGCCTAATCATAAAGGTTTGTGGCTTAATATTATAAAGTTAGAATAAGGACATCTCTACATTGATAAGGGTGGTATAATGGCCAAAATATGTACTATTATAACATTTCTGTACTCAAAATTGCTTCGTAGCACAAATTCACAACAAAGGAAGAATGGCAGAAACTCATTCAGCTTCTTATAGAATTCCACACATGGAATATAGATTTTTTATATAGTAATCTTGAGTTCATTCTACCACTACCAGTTGACATCATTCCAGAAGTAAGAAATGTTTTTGGCTCATCGGTGACTCTGGACGCCAGTGCAGCTACGGGAAGCATTAAGTCAGAAGAGAAGCCACTGAAAAAGTCACAGAAAAAGAAACAGAAAAAGATGGTGATCCTAGATGATAGTGACTTATTTGACACTGGATTGGACTTTTCAGATGACTTGATTAGCCTATCCCCTGCTTCTTCCTCAACTTTAGAAAAAAGCACAGGCAGAGACAATGAGAGCAACCCAGAGACAAAGAAAGTAAACAAATGTTCAGAGTCCAGCACTGAATCTATTCCTCCTAAAACACTAGCAGAAAAAAAGTGCTCTCTCCTTGTTTCTCATTGTCTGAATTCTCTCACCGAGTTCATGGATAACATCTCCTTCTTGGATTCCCTCGTAAGGAATCCAAGAGAGCAACATGAGTGTGGTAGAAATGACTTTCACTGGACAAGTGGGAAGGTTAAAAGTGGACTTTGTGATGAGTTTGGTGTCGAGAACAGTGATGGATGGACTTCTCAAAGCTGTGCAGAACTAAAGGCAACTGCAGAAGCTCTCAGCTTTACTAAATGCTCTTACGCTATTTCAAAAGCATTGGAAGCCTTGAATTCATGCAAAAAATTAGGAAGAGATCCAACCAACGATCTGACTTTATATGTTTCACAAAAGCGCAGCAATGTGTGCTTCAGCCAGTCAGCAGCTAACTTGGAGTAAGTATTTTTATTTATTTTTTGCATGTGCGTGTGTAATGTGTTAGGTGTGGTATATGCACAAATGTGCCCTTTTGGCACCCCATACACTCACATGTGGCCAGGATGGAACTTTGGGTTCCTGCTTCATTGTGATTTCATCTGGATTTTTTTTTTTTTTGAGCTGGAAATCTTTTAACTGTTTCCACAGGTTGGGGGGCGGGGTGGAGCTTCATTTACTTATTCTCAGGTCAACACTTCCTTGTAGGACTAAGGTTAGAGGCATGCATGACCATGTCCAGCTGTTTTTATGTGGGATGTGGAGATTTGAAATTAGGCACTCTCCTGTCCAGAAGCACACCTAACACCTGAGCCATCTCTCCAGCCATCTTTTTTTTTTTTAAGTTTTCACAATTTATGTATGTACAAAGAACTAGCATGATCTTTCACTGGATAGATGGTCTTGGAATAATCCATTCTAGGAAGGTCGCTTAGTCCAACTTTATAAAGCCGACGTCCTTTGCGTACTTGCGGAAACACACGACCAGCACATGTTCAGCCAGTCCTTCCAGGTCAGACCGTGGTGGTTCAAGCAGACATGACAAGAGTGGGAACCCTGGCCGAATTTTTGTGGATGACTCCAGTAGAGCTGCTGGTGACCCATCTTGCCTTCAGAAGTCCAGCCATCTTTTTTTTTTTTTTTAAGTATTTATTTATTTGCAAGCAGAGAAAGAGAGAAGAGAGACAGAGAGAATTGGCACTCCAGGGCCTCCAACCATTGCAAAGGAACTCCAGATGCATGTGTCACTCTGTGCACCTGGCTTTATGTGTAGCCCAGGCTGACTTGGAAGTCATTATGTAGTCTCAGGCTGGCTTCAAACTCACAACAATCCTCCTACCTTGGCCTCCTTAATGCTGGGATTAAAGGCATGCACTACCACACCTAGCCCAATATTCCTTTTCTAAAAATATTTTTATTTATTTATTTATTTGAGAGACAGAAAGAGAGAGGGGGGCAGACAGAGAGTATGAACATGCCAGGGCTTCTTACCACTGTAAAATAAGTCCAGATACATGCGCCACTTTATGCATCTGGCCCTATGTGGGTACTGGGGAGTTGAAGCACTTTTAACTGCTGAGCCATCTCTCTAGCCATAATATTAATATTCCAGTGAGACTTAGAGGATCAGCCTGACTGCTGAGAAAACTAGGATGGGTGAGATTTGGGAAATCCTATAATGACCGGGAGGCCTGGATTTGCTGTCACAAGTAGCAGGTAGCTATAAAGATTTTTTTAGTATGTCTCCAGACAGGGTGGCACACCTATAACCCCAGCACTTAGGAGGTGGTGGTAAAGGGATCGAGTATTCAGGGCCAGGGCCTGGAGAGGTGGCTTAGCGGTTAAGGCGTATGCCTGCGAAGCCTAAGAACCCAGGTTCAATTCTCCAGGTCCCACATAAGCCAGATGCACATCCACCTGGAGTTTGTTTGCAGTGGCTAGAGGTCCTGCTGCACCCATTCTCACTCTCTTTCTCTTTCTCTCTCCCTCTCTCTGTCTCTAATAAATAAATAAATAAAAGTACAACCTTAAAAAAATTTAAAAAAAAGTATTCAGGGCCAGCCTTGGCTACATACAGAGGTCAAATTTGGCTTGAGGTACATGAGACCCTGTCTCAAAAAAGGAAAAAAAGTTTTTGTCAGTATGGAGCTGCATGTGGTGTTACATGGGTGTACTCTAGTGTTCAGAAGGCTGAGGCAAGAGAACTATGAGTTTGGGGCCAGGTGACTGCATAGTTCTAAGCCAGTGTGGGCTACATGTGAAACCATGTCTCAAAAATATTTCCAGGCCAGCCTGAGCTAGAATGAGACCCTGGCTCAAAAAAAAAATAAATAAATAAATAAATAAATAGAATTTTTAGTTGGGCATGGTGGCGCATGCCTTTAATCCCAGCACATTTCTCTCTCTCCCTTTCTCTGTCAAATACATTTTTTTAAAAGTGTTTAAAAAATATATAAAAAGTGGGTTGGAAAGATGGCTTAGTGGCTAAGGAGCTGGCTTGAGAAGCCTAAGGACCCATGTTCAATTCTCCAGAATCCATGTAAACATGCACATGGTAGTGCATGTGTCTGGAGTTCACTTGCAGTTGCTAGAGGCCCTGACGTCCCCTTTCTCTGCACCCCCCTTCTCTCATAAATAAATAAATTTTTAAAATAAAATACTTAAATATGCTATGCCGGGCTTGGTGGCACACACTTTTAATCCCAGCACTTGGGAGGCAGGAATTCCAGGTCAGCCTGAGCTAGAGTGAAACCCTACTTCGAAAAACAAAAAATCCTGGATGTGGTGGCACATGCCTTAATCTCAGCATTTGGGAGGCAGAGGTAGGAGGATCACTGTGAGTTTGAGGCTAGCCTGAGGCTACATAGTGAATTCCAGGTCAGCTTGGGCTAGATTGAAACTCCACCTTGAAAAACCAAACAACAACAAAAGAAAATAAAAACTTTAAAAAATATATTTAAAGTACCATGTTGTGTTTAATTTACAGCAATGCAGGGAAAAGGATAGCAGTCATTGAACGTGTGTTTTCTAGCCGATCTTTTCTGAATCTGGGTAATAAACAAGCTAGTATAATTGAATACCTGCCAACTCTTCGGAACATCTGTCGGACTGAGAAGCTAAAAGAAGAAGGCAAAAATAAAAGAAGGTAAAGACTATGAGAGTACCTTTTTTTTTTTTTTTTTTTTTTTTAAGTTGAGAGACTTTGTTAGATTAAGAGAAGGGAAGAGGGGACAATATAAAGAGCTCCTGCCCTTGAGAAGGTCCCAAAGTAACATTTTGGCTCCACCCTCCCTAGGTCTGGGCTCCCTCTGGCCCAGCATGACTTGGAACTTACTCTGTAGTCCCAGGCTGGGCTCCTGCTCACAGTGATCCTCCAAACTCTGCCTCTCGAGTACTGGGTTTAAAGGGATGTGCCACCGTACCTGGCCCAAAGTAACATTTGAGATAGCTATTTCAGGGTTAATAAATATGTTCATTACACAAAATGTTAATATTAAATTTTTCTTTATGATTTTGATAGGTTCCTACACTATTTTGAAGGAATTCATCTTGATATTCCCAAAGAGACTGTGAATACTTTGGCAGCTGAGTTCCCGTAACAATTCCCCATTGACAATATCTTGTACAGATTATGCAGTTTTAAAGATACATTTTTATTATGTTAATTTTCATGGAAGAATTTCTCTTACTGTAAATTGTAAAAGACTTTATTTTTTGTTATGGAAATATTTAAAATGAAATTTTTGACTTTTGTATATATGATGTGAGTTTTTTTATGAAATTTTTATATTATTTTTGTTTTGTTGGTATGCTTCGTGGATGTGTGAACTTTTTGTAGAATGAAGACTTCGCTAAGATGTCTCAATGCTAAGAGATTCTGTATTTTTTCCCTTTTACACTCGTCATCTGTCCTCTCCAGTGTTGGCACTCTCATGTTGTAAGTATAAACCCTTAAGTAAGTTGACACAGATAAAACACAATGCACATATGAAGTTCTTTTCTTAAATTCCTAGGAAGAAAATCATGAAAACCACTAGGGCCTCTTTATTTCTAGTATGTTCCTCAGCATGTTTTACCTTATAATCATCCAATCACCGAATGCTACCAAAGCAAATCAATGTTTTGAATCTAGTTTTCAATCTTTCTTAGCACCCTATGTAAGTGATATCTTATATATTTTGCCAACTCTGATCATTTGTACATTTTTCTTGTTTGTTTGTTTGTTCTTCCCTCCAGGTAGGGTCTTGCTGTAATCCAGGCTTACCTGGAATTCAATATGTAGTCTCAAACTGGCCTTGAACTCACAGCGGTCTTCCTATCTCAGCCTCTTGAGTGCTGGGATTAAAGGTGAATGCTGGGATTAAAGGCATGTGCCACCATACCAGCTCTTTCTTGTGCTTTGATATCACTGCTTTTTCCTTCTTGGAGGTAATAACATAGAAGCTGGACCTGGTGGTACAGGGCTGTAATCCTAGCTACAGGGAAAGCTAATGCAAGAGGATCACAAGTCCAAAGCCTGCCTGGACTACAGTAAATTCAAGGCCACCCTGGGCAATTTGGTGAGATTCTGCCTAAAAATAAAAAGCAAAAAGAAAGAAGGCTGGGGATATAGATCCGTAGTACAGCACTTGCTCAGCAGAAGTTTAATCCCCAGTAAAACAAAACACACACATAAGACATTACTGTATCTATTCTGGACAGCCTGCTGTTGGTTGAAATAACAAAGAAGGGTATGACCATATGGTTTCTATACAACAGACATTTCCGTTTCAGGGTGTTGTGCAATTTGGCCAGTGCCCCACTACCCCAGCCTTTATGCTTTTGCTTTTGAATTTTTTTGATGCCAGGAATTAAACCACTGAGCTAGAACCCAGCTGTTTTTGCTTTTGAGACAGGGTCTGGCTGTACCACCCAGGCTAGCTCAGAACTCCTGGGCTAAAGTGGTCTTCTTGTCTTAGCCTCTAAAATATTTACCAGGAAATATAGGCATATGCTACCACTGCCAGCAAGACTTTAAAAAAAGTTTTTTAAGAATACATGTTTTTACTTTATACCAAGATTTAAAATGTCACAGTTCACTTAAAGTTACTTTGCAGTCAGATAATCAGGTACTTTTTAAAATGTCCCATATTGCAAATGTTTGTAGCATATAATAACTTAATATTCAGATACATTATCTGATCAATTGTATTTTTAACTCAAAAGTTAAGGATCCTAGTTTTGTACTTTTTAAAAGTATAGACACATACCTGTTTACAAATGTCTATGAAGATTTTTTACCTTTTACTTGTTAATCTACATTTTCTTGTATTAATTAGTAAATGGATATGAATAAAAGTTAAAGCTAATGGCTTCCTTTGCTATTTAAATAGTTCAAGATATATATACTCATCTCAGTAAAGAATATATTGTGTAGATTCAGATAATGGCTATAGCTTACAGATTTCTTGCCTGTACAAGACAGAATAAGGTCTGAAGCGCTTTTTTGGGGGGGAGGGGTTCTCCCTCTAGCCCAAGCTGACCTGGAATTCACTATGTAGTCTCAGGGTGGCCTTGAACTCACAGGGATCCTGCTATCTCTGCCTCCCTAATGCCCTTATTGGGCAGGGTGGCGCACACATTTAATCTCAGCACTCAGGAGGCAGAGGTAGGAGGATCCCTGTGAGTTTGAGGCCACCCTGAGACTACATAGTGAATTCCAGGTCAGCCTGGGCTAGAGACAGATCCTACCTCAAACAAACAAAAAAGACAATTAAGGGCTGGAGAGATGGCTTAATGGTTAAGGTACATGCCTGCAAAGCCAAAGGACCCAGGTTCAGTTCCCCAGGACCCATGTAAGCTAGATGCACAAGATGGCACATGTCTCTGGAGTTCGTTTGCAGTGTTTGTATGCCCTGACACGCCCATTCTCTCTTTCTCCCTCTCTTCTCTCTCTCAAATAAATTAATTTAATTTAATTAATAATTTTTTTAAAAAAAGATTCCACCACGTACGTGGTTTTATTATTAGGAATTCTGATCATTGTCAGCACTTGATAATCCAATGTAAAATGACTCCATAGAAGTGCATTCAACTGTGCTGGAGAGGTGACTCAGCTGTTAAAGACACTTGCTTGCAAGGCCTGACAGCCCATGTTTCATTCCCCAGTACTCATGTAAAGCCAGATGCACAAAGTGACATGTGCATCTGGAATATGTTTCCAGTGGTAGGAGGCTCTGGCACATTCATTCTCTTTCTCTCAAATAAAAAATTAAAAAAAAAAAAAGAACTGCATTCAGTTAATCAAAATCAAGCACAAAGCACATGCCTTTAATCCCAGCACTCAGGAGGCTTAAGTAGGAGGATCCCTGTGAGTTCAAGACCATCCTGAGATGACATAGTGAATTCCAGGTCAGCCTGGCCTAGAGTGAGATCCTACCTTGGGGGGAAAAAAAATCAGAGCCAGCCACGGTGGCACATGCCTTTAATCCCAGCACTCAGGAGGCAGAGGTAGGAGGATCACCATGAGTTTGAGGTCACCCTAGGACTACATAGTGAATTCCACATCAGCCTGGGACACAGGAAGACATTACCTCAAAAAACACAAAAACAAACAAACAAACAAACAAATATATATATATATATATATATAGGGCGGGAGAGGTGGCTTAGTGGTTAAGGCGCTTGCCTGAAAAGCCTAAAGATCCAGGTTCAATTCCCCAGTACCCACAAGGTGGCACATGCATCTGGAGTTTACTTACGGTGGCTAAAGACCCTGGCACACCCCCATTCTTTCTCTCTATCAAATAAATAGGGCTGGAGAGATGGCTTAGCGGTTAAGCTCTGGCCTATGAAGCCTAAGGACCCCCCACGTTAGCCAGATGCACAAGGGGGCGCATGCATCTGGAGTTCGTTTGCAGTGGCTGGAGGCCCTGGTGTGCCCATTCTCTATGTTCCTCTTTGTCTGTAGCTCTCAAATAAATAAATAATAAAAATTAAAATAAATAATTTTTAAATTAGAAACTTTCCTCCTTGATAGGGCCATGTCTTGATTATGTATTGTTTTAACTTATTTGCAAACAAAGAGAGATAGAAAAACAGACAATGAGAATGGGCATGCCAGGGCCTCTAGCCATTGCAAACAAACTCCAGATACATGTGGTACCCTGTGGATCTGGCTTTACATGGGTACTGGGGATCAAACCCAGGTTGCTAGGCTTTGCAGACAAGTGCCTTAACTACTGAGGCTTTTTTTTGGGGGGGGGGTGGTTCTTGAGGTAGGGTCTCACTCTGGTCCAGGCTGACCTGGAATTCACTATGTAGGCTCAGGGTGGCCTTGAACTCACAGTGATCCTCCTACCTCTGCCTCCCGAGTGCTGGGATTAAAGGTGTGTGCCACCACACCAGACTTTTTAAATATATTTTTTATTTTTATTTATTTTATTGCAAGACAGAGAGAGAACGCCAGGGCCTCCAGCCACTGCAAATAAACTCCAGATGTGTGCACCCTTTTATGCATCTGGCTTTATGTAGGTCCTGGGGATTCGAACCTGGGTCTTTTAGCTTTGCAGACAAGCGCCTTAACCATTAAGCCACCTCTCCAGGCCTCTTTGGATTTTTTTTATGGCAACTATATGTTGCCAGACTGACCTCATACAATTCCTGCCTCTGCCTCCTAAGTGCAGAGATTATAGGCCTAGCTGGTACTTGCTTATAAAGGGAGGTATGGAGTTAGGGGAGAGGGTACAAAAGAGGGTAACATGATGGAAATGTAACCAAATTATACTATGTTCATATATTAAAAGTCCTAATAATTTTTTTTTAAAAATAAAGAGGTAACTTTTGCTGTGTTTGAAGCATCTTATTAACACTTAAAGCAAAAGAGGCATAGATATAAAAAACATATTTAAGCTGGGCATGGTAGTGTACACCTTTAATCCCAGCACTTGGGAGGCAGAGGTAGGAAGATCTCTGTGACTTCAAGACCACCCTGAGACTACATAGTAAATTGCAGGTCAGGCTGAGCTAGGGTGAAATCCTTCCTCAAAAAACAAAAACATTTTAAGGGGGCGTGGTGGTGCACACCTTTAATCTCAGCACTCGGGAGGCAGAGGTAGGAGGATCACTGTGAATTTGAGGCCACCCTGAGCCTACATAGTGAATTCCAGGTCAGCCTGAGCCAGAGTGAGACCCTACCTCGAAAAAACAAAACAAAACAACAACAACAAAAAAAAACATTTTAAAAAGGCATAGAATTCCACAAAATATTTATTGATTTGATCTCAGCCCACAGTTTGGCTTTATAAACATAGAAAATACACTTGCAACATGCTTTCTTCACGATTTACATGAGTGATTACAACAGGTGGCTTTACAACTCTAGGACTAATAAATTAATGTAACATTAGAGCCGAGTGTGTTAACATCAGTTTAATGCTCAGTGTCAAACACTGCTAATTCATAAAAAGCAATAGCTTGTAGCAATGAATCATACAGTTCTTCAATCCTCTGTGTGTCTGCAGAAAACATCTGTCTGTAGCGCACAATTTTATCTGGTGGGAAGAACACCCGAGGCTCGGCCTTCAGTACAGACTGAGAGAGGAGCTGATTCACTATTTCTTTCCCGCTTGTCCTAGTATCACCAATCATCAGGTTAAAGTGCTTGCCCACAGTATTTCTGTTCATGCTCAGCACCTGATGCTGGCCATCCTGAGCAAAAGTTGTATTTAATAAGGCATACAGCATGGCTTCTGTGATATGGAAATGTAACAGTATAGGAAACAGAGATGACTTCTGAATGGAAAGTCCTGTTTTTTCCAGAACATAGAAATCTGCTCCAGGCATCTTTGAAATGATGGAAGAAATCTAAAAAAGAAGAAGAATGGGCTGGGAGGATTGCTGGGTGCTTGCTTGCAAAGCTTACCTGCCTGGATTTGATTCCCAAAGCAACCACCTAAGCTGGACCCAAAAAGTGGCACAGTGTCTGGTGTTTGCTGTGGCAAGAGGTCCTGAAATGCTCACATACATACATACATGCAAATAAAAAGAATGTAAAACAAGAGCTGGGTGCGTGGTGGTGCACGCCTTTAATCCCAGCACTCGAGAGGCAGAGGTAGGAGGATCGCAGTGAGTTCGAGGCCACCTTGAGAATACATAATGACTTCCAGGTCAGCCTGGGCTAGAGTGAAACCCCACCTTGAAAGTTAGAGATGATGATCTACAACATTTAGAACATCCTGTGTCCTCATCTTCCCACAATCTGCCTTTGATATGGAGGACCTTTTTTGTTGTTGTTTGTTTGATTTTTCAAGGTAGGGTCTCACTCTAGCCCAAGCTGACCTGGAACTCACAATGTAGTCTCAGGGTGGCTTCGAACTCATGGCAATCCTCCTACCTCTGCCTCCCAAGTGCTGGGATTAAAGGCGTGCGCCACCGTAGGCCTTTCTTTAACAATACCAGGAGAAAGTAGGTACTAGCAGATGAAAGTACACACGGAAACGTGTAGAAACAGAAAAGGAGGTATACAAGGGCAGGAATTTGAAGGTGCCTCTGCCTTACCTCTTCCAAGTAGACTGATGATGTGTATGTTTTATTCAGTAATTTCCAACACTCAATTTTCTGCCAGTCCAGCACTGTCAATTTACGATCGAGGTGAGCCCATGCAATTCTTCGAGTGCCAAAAACAATAGATACGATACTATTAACTGCCTAGAGGAAAAAGACTGGTTTAACTGTAAGCGTAAACATTTTTTTTTTAATTTTTATTTATTTATTTATTTGAGAGCGACAGACACAGAGAGAAAGACAGATAGAGGGAGAGAGAGAGAGAATGGGCGCGCCAGGGCTTCCAGCCTCTGCAAACGAACTCCAGACGCATGCGCCCCCTTGTGCATCTGGCTAACGTGGGACCTGGGGAACCGAGCCTCGAACCGGGGTCCTTAGGCTTCACGGGCAAGCGCTTAACCGCTAAACCATCTCTCCAGCCCAAGCGTAAACATTTTTTAGACATGAAACCTAACCTACAAACTCAGAATGTCTGAGTAGTTTATGTAAAGTAGATCTCCCCCCCCTCCCGCCCCACTGAGGTAGGGTCTCACTCTAGCTCTAGCTCAGGCTGACCTGGAATTCACTATGTAGTCTCAGGGTAGCCTTGAACTTGTGGAGATCCTCCTACCTCTGCCTCCCGAGTGCTGGGATTAAAGGCATGTGCCACCATACCTGGCTGTAAAATGAATTTATAAACAGTTTATAAGCTTAGTATTGCCAGGGACTACATATACCAGACACTGAGCGACAAAACAGTAATGTAACTACAATTTAAGAAATGAGCTACTAGAGCTAGAGAGATGGCTCAGCATTTAAGGTGTTTGCCTGCAAAGCCTAATGACCAGCACCCACATAAGCCAGATGCACAAGGTGGTGCCTCATCTGCAGTTCACTGCAGCAGCTGGAGGCCCTGGTGTGCCCATTCTGTCTTCTATCTCTCTGCTTGCAAATAAATATTTTTTAAAAAGAGACCAGGTGTGGTGGTGCACGCCTTTAATCCCAACACTTGTGAGGCCAAGGTAGGAGGACTACCATGAGTTCAAGGCCACCCAGACTACATAGTGAATTCCAGGAGAGCCTGGCCTAGAGCAAGACCCTACCTCGGGGGGGTGGGAGGAGTTAAGGCCTGGCGAAATGGCTCAGCAGTTAAAGGTGCTGCTTGCAGAGCCTGCTGGGCCAGGTTTGCTTCCCCAGTACCTATGTAAAGCCAGATGCACAATGTGGCACAGCCTTTCAGGGTGTTTTTTTTTTTTTTTTTTTTAGCTTTTAACAAAATGTGAGCTGGAGAGATGGCTTAGCAAACAGTTAAGGCACTTGCCTGGGAACCCTAAGGACACAGATTCAATTTCCCAGTAACCATTTAAGCCAAAAGCACAAGGTGGCACATGTGTCTGGAGTTATTTGCAGTGGCTGGAGGGCCTGGCATGCATACTCTCAATATATCTGCCTCCCTCCCTCTCTCTCTCTCTCAGATAAGTAAATAAATATTTAAAATAATAAATAAACTGAATCCCAGCACTTAGGAGGCAGAGGTAGGAGGACTACAGTGAGTTTGAGGCCACCCTGAGACTATGGAGTGAGTTCTAGGTGACCCTGGGCTAGAAGGTGACCCTAACTTGAAAAATAAATAAAAATAAACCTTGCACAGACCTACCTTTTTGTTGCTGTAGTTCTGAGGAGAGTCTCACTCTAGCCCAAGCTGACCTTAAACCCACCTCAGCCTCCCAAGTGTTGGGATTATAGGTGTCAGGTACCATACCCAGCTGCCATAACATTTTTAAAAATATTTTTATTCATTCATTTGCAAGCAAAGAGAGAGAGAGAAACAGAATGAGACAGAATGGAGACAAGGCCTCTAGCCACTGCAAATGAACTCCAGATGCATGTGCTTTTTGTGCATCTGGCTTCATGTGGGTATTGGGAATTGAACCTAGGTCCTTTGGCTTTGTGGGCAAGTGCCTTAACCACTAAGCCATCTCTGCAACCCCAGAACATTCTTTTTTTTTAAGATTCATTTTTATTTATTAGAGACAGAGAGAGAGTGTGTGTGAGAGAATGTGAGCGGCAGGCTTCTAAGCCACTGCAAACGAACTCCACATGCACGCACCACCACGTGCATCTGGCTTACGTGGGACCTGAAGAATCGAACGCAGGTCCTTAGGCTTCACAGGCAAGTGCCTTAACCGCTAAGCCATCTCTCCAGCCACCATTCCCAACCCAGAACATTCTTAACATGAATATTCTCTCTAGGAAACCCCCCTCTTCCAACCAAATTTTCTTTTTTTCTTGTACATTTGTGGGGTATGGTGTGTGTGAAGATGTGTGGGCTCTGTGTGACTGCATGAAGAGACCAGAGGAGGTGTAGTGTCCTCTTGGTCACCTGCTTTTGCTCCTTTACAGTTTCTCACTGAACCTGGAACTGCCACTTTCAGTCCAGCTGGCTGACCAAAGAGTCTCAGCTATCTGCTCTCCCCCAGGACTGAAGTTACAGCTGTGGGTGGCCACACCCAGCTGTTCATGTGGCTGCTGGGGCTCAAACTGAGCACAAATTGGGCTCTCGTGCTCATGTAGCAAGCATTCTGACTCACGGAGCTATCCTCCCGGCCCATTTTCTCTCTTCAAGATCCAAACTGAGTTTTTCAGGAAACTGTTCCTGAATCATAGCTTACAGTAGTCCTTCCTCTCACTTGTCAGCTTACTGTCTGCACATTGTGTGATGGGGATCACATGCTTTGTACTACAGGTTCTCTGTCTAGATCCCCCAACTAAACCTAAGGAAACTTGTCTTAGTGTCTCCCTGACCCAATGCTCAGAACCGCACTTTACAAAATAAGTTCTTAAGTCTGAGACACACAAAGAAAAAGGGTGTACCTTAAGTCTCTTTCTTTCTATATCTGGTTTGATGAACTTCCCCAGCAGCCGGTTTTCCTGTAATTTTCTTTTTTCCCTTCCAGTCTCTGGACAAAGAATGGTGTTACAAACTTGAAGAGCAGTTTTGTATTGGAACAAGGGCACATTTATCAAACTTTCCAAATTTTCAAATGGCCCAAATTTTTTTCTGTGTTCTACAATATTGATGGACTTTCTCCCACGAAGCAATTTGAAAGCTTCAAGTTCTTTACTAGATGCTGTGTTCAGTACGTGCAAGATGGCAGTCTGCTGTTCTGAAGAGAAGAGCTTGTTGAGTGCACTTCCGGATTCTTTTGCAGTCTCATCACAGACATCAACACTGGGAATCGTTTTATCAGGTGTAGTGGATTTTTTCCGACAGCAGAGATTACTTCCGGCCTGAAGCAGAAATGACTCCAACACTGGAAAGCATCTAGCCCTCCCTGAAAGGAAAACTGAGCAACTTTAAGTTAGGAAATTCAACTTCCTCTTAGTGTTAGTTGCAAGCTTTACCAACTGACCAAAGATTCACCAAGGACATGTAGACTTGCATACAATTTAAGAATACAGACAAGCGTGGTGGCACAAGCCTTTAATCCCAGCACTCTGGAGGCAAAGGTAGGAGGATCGCCATGAGTTCAAGACCACCCTGAGACAACATAGTGAATTCCAGGTCAGCCTGGGCTAGAGCAAGACCCTACCTTGAAATACCAAAAAAATAAAAAATGAAAGAAATATGGAAGCACATCATCATTGAGAATCATCTTTAAAATAGGAGTAGCTGTAGAATGATCCATCTCTATAGTTTTTTGTTTTCTCAAGATAGGTTCTCACTCTAGTCTAAGCTGACCTAAAGCTCACTCTGTAGCCCCAGGACGGGCTTGAACTTATAGCGATCCATCACATCTAGGTCTACGTTTCTTTTTATGGCCAGGCAATAGTAATCCTTAACATTATCCTTTTTTTTTTTTTTTTTTCCATAGTAGGACTTGAGTCCAGGGCCTTCAGCTTACTAGGTTCTATCACTGAGCTACAACCCCAGCCCTTGTTTTTTGTTTGTTTTTCTGATTTTTTAAACTTTGTATTTATTTATTTATTTATTTATTTATTTATTTATTTATTTGAGAGAAAGAGGCAGAGAGATGGAGAGAGAATGGGCATGCCAGGGCTTCCAGCCACTGCAAAGGAACTCCAGACGCATGCACCACCCTGTGTATCTGGCTTACATGGCTCCTGGGGAATCCAACCGAGTTTCTTTGGCTTTGCAGGCAAACGCCTTAACCGCTAAGCCATCTCTCCAGCCCCCTGATTTATTTTTTTTTTTTTTGAAGCAGGGTCTCACTCTAGTTCAAACTGACCTAGAATTTACTCTCTATGGCTTAAACCGCTGAGCCATCTCCTCAGGCCAACTATAATTTTTGTTGTTGTTGGTTTTTCAAGGTAGGGTCTAGCTCTAGCCCGGGCTGACCTGGAATTTACCTGAAATCCCAGCACTTGGGAGATGGGCACTGGAGGACCAGGAGTTCAAAATCATCCTCGGTCTGGAGATTTCAAAGCCAGTGTGGGCTACGAGAAAGAGAAATGTCTTTGAGGATTTAGGGACGGGTTTATTTCCCTCCTTCTACCATGACTATGCTTTTGCAAACAGAACAAGTGGAAAGTCATCCTGACATCGCACCCACAGGAAAACAATACAGCCAGAGATAAGCAAACCGCTTCTAGAATCTGAATCCTCTGCCTGCTGCCCAAGTCCAGGGCTGAGCCCCAGGGCCAGCGAGGCACGAAGGCTGCGGTGCTTGCGGGGCCAGAAACACCGGTGAACTCTGCCAAAGCGCCATGCGGGCGATCTGGATACAGCACAGAGAAAGACACTCCTGGACCCACAGGATGATGGCGGTGGGGAATGAATCTTACGTTCCAGCACCCTACCTCCCTCCTTGATGAGACACGTGAGACCCATCTTCCAGGCCATTATCTATTATTTCTCATGGTCCCGTCTTCCTCCACCAACTTCCGGCTCCTGCGTGCTTCTCAGAAAGTGTCCGGGCGAGGCTGTGCTGGTCAGGAAAAAGGTTCCGGCGGAAGCGGCGGTCTGAGGACCAGCTTCCCGGGGAACGTTGCCCGGGACAACCACGGCGCCCGTCTCTGAAAGGAAACGGCTGGGCCAGTTTGAAGTCTTTGGATCTCAGAGAGAGAGAGAAGTCTGGTGGGGTGCTAATCACCGCTTAGAGTTGGAATAGCTAGGAGATACACGAAGTGTTTCCGAAGTATCAGGGGAGGGCGATGTAGAAGATCGCTTTCAGACACGGAGGGCTGATCCATCTCTCCACTTACTGGAGTTGTGTTTAGAACATTGCCAAAGTGACGCTGTTTTCACTTGAAGACCAAGGTGGAAGACAAGGTTTCCTCTATCTCCACAGGCACACCTTGGCAAGCGGGCGATGCACACATGTCTTTTTTTTCGAGGTAGGGTCTCACTCTTGCCCAGGCTGACCTGGATTGGAAGTCACTATGTAGTCTCAGGGTGGCCTTGAACTCACGGTGATACTCCTGCCTCTGCCTCCTGAGTACTGGGATTAAAGGTGTGCGCCACCAGGCCCAGCCGAGGTAGAAAAAATTTCTGTGAATTCAAGGCCACTTTGGACTAAGAGTTTTTCAGGTCAGCCTGGGCTAGAATGAGACCCTGCCTCTAAAATAAAAAGTAAAGTTCTCTTAGGAATGCCAAGAATCTTGTTGGTTTCCACAGAGTTGAAGGATATGAGTTCAAGGACATCCTGAGACTACATAGTGAGTTTCAGGTCAGCCTGGGCTAGAGTGAGGCTCTACCTTGGGGAGAAAAAAAAAAGTGTTGGTGAGGTGGTGCATGACTATAATCCTTGCACTTGGGAAGCTAAAGCAGAAAGATCACAAGTTTGAGTACAGACTGGGCTACATAGACTGACCCTGTTTAAATTTTTTGTTTTGTTTTATTTCTTTTATTTCTTTTTTGTTTGTTTGTTTTTTGAGGTAGAGTCTCACTGTAGCCCAGGCTGACCTGGAATTCACTATGTAGTCTCAGGTTGGCCTTGAACTCACAGTGATCCTTCTACCTCTGCCTCCCTAGTGCTGGAATTAGAGGCGTGTGCCACCATGCCCAGGGAGTCAATGTCATCCTGGGCTACCTCAAAATGTATAACAGGCCTGGTGATGCTCTCAGAGATGGTACAGTTTAGCACTTCCTAACTGCACAAGAGGCAGACAATTTCCCCTCAGAGCCTCAGCTTCCCTATTTGTAAAACAGAGATAATCATACCTGGCTCACAGGACTGCTGCTAGGAGTAATGAGCAATAGGACACAGCTCATACATACTAGAGGTTCAAAAGTGTTAGCTTCCCCATCGACACATCACGTTCTCAGAACTCATGGTTAATGGCCTTGCGAGGAAACACCCTCACCTCGCAGCATTCATTCAGAGCTGTACTTTGACCGAAGGCTGGAGTTGTAGGAGAGAGTCAACCCAAGTACTCATGATTCAACACAAACCAGAATCAGTGCTTTCAAAATGAAAGTCCTCTTCTTCCTCAGAAATTAGCTCCTTCTCGCTTCCCTGTTTTTATTGTCCAGACTCAGCTGTCCCTGGCTCAAGTTAATTAACTAGGGCTAATTCATTAATTAATTATTGAGAGAGGAAGAGGCAGATATATATATAGAGAGAGAGAGAGAGAAAAAAAAATAGGCACACCAGGTCCTCTATCCACCTTGTGCATCTGGCTAATTGAACCTGGGTTCTTAGGCTTCACAGGCAAGCAAGCACCTTAACCATCGAGCCATCTCTGCAGCCCACTGGGTTAATTTTTTAAAATAAATTTTTATTTTCAAGCAGAGAGAGAATGTGTGTGCTATGTGTGCCACTTTGTGCATCTGGGTTTACATGGGTACTGGGGAATTGAACCTGGGTCATTAGGCTTTGCAGGCAAGTGCATTACCCACTGAGCAATCTGTTCAGCCCTTCTTTTTCTTTTTTGGTTTTTCAAGGTAGTCTTGCTGTAGACCAGGCTGCTCTGGAATTCACTATGTAGTCTCAGGGTGGCCTCAAACTCATGGTAATCCTCTTACCTCTGCCTCCTAAGTGCTAGGATTAAAGGTGTGTGCCACCATGCTCAGCTACTCCTTTTTTAAAATTTATTTATATTTATTTATTTGACAGAGAGAGAATGGGTGTGCCAGGGCCTCTAGTAATACAAATGAACTCCAGACAAATGTGCCACCTTGTGCATCTGGCTTGCATAGGTTCTGGAGAATTGAACCTGGGTTCTTTGGCTTTGTGGGCAAGCATCTTAACCACTAAGCTATAACTCTACCCTAATTTTTAAAAATATTTATTTAAGAGAGAGAGAAAGAGGCATATAGAATGGGCACATCAGGGCCTCTAGCCACTGCAACAAATGAAGTCCAGACACGTACCACTTTATGCATCTGAGTTTACATGGGTACTGGGGAATTGAACATGGGTCTTTAGGCTTTGCAGGCAAGTGCCTTAACTACTGAGCCATCTCTCCAATCCTAAAGGACGCTTTTTTTTTTTAATTTTTTTCTTTATTTATTTGACAGTAACAGACAGAGAGAGAAAGAGGCAGAGGGAAAGAGAGAGAGACAATGGGCACGCCAGGGCTTCCAGCCACTGCAAACGAACTCCAGATGCATGCGCCCCCTTGTGCATCTGGCTAACGTGGGTCCTGGGGAATCGTGCCTTGAACCAGGGTCCTTAGGCTTCATAGGCAAGCGCTTAACCACTAAGCCATCTCCCCAGCCCGACACTTTTTTTTTGAGGTAGGGTCTCACTCTAGCTCAGACTGACCTGGAATTCACTATGTAGTCTCAGGGTGGCCTCAAACTCACGGTGATCCTCTTACCTCTGCCACCCAAGTGCTGGGATTGAAGGTATGTGCCACCACACCTGGCCCTAAAGGACTTTTATTTTCCTTTGAAGTAGGGTTTCACTCTAGCTCAGGCTTATTTGGAATTCACTATGTAGATCCAGGGTGGCCTTGAACACACAGCAATCCTCCTACCTGTCTCTCCTGAGTGCTGGGATTAAAGGTGTATGCCACCACACCTGGCAAGAACTCTCTTTAAATGAAAATTATTTGTTTGTGAGTTGGAGACATGGCTTAGCAGTTAAGGCATTTGCCTGCAAAGCCAAAGGATCCTGGTTCGATTCTCCAGGACCCATGTAAGCCAGATGCACAGGGTGGTACATGCGTCTGGAGTTCATTTGCAGTGGCTGGAAACCCTGGCGTGCCATTCTCTCCCTCTCCCTCCCTCTCTTTCTCTCTCAAATAAATAAATAAAATGTTTTTAAAAATTATTTGTTTGAGAGAGACAGAGAGAAAGAGGTAGATAGAGCGTGAGTACGGGTCCTCTGGGACCTCTTGCTATGGCAAATGAACTCCAGACACGTGTGTCACTTAGTGCATCTGGGTTTATATGGGTACTAGGGAATGGAACCTGGGATATCAAGCTTTACAAGTATGTACCTTTAACTGCTGAGCCACCTCTCCAACCCCAGGACTTTTTTTTTTTTTTTTTTCTGTGCTGGGAGTCCACTGTTTCTTTGTAAGAGGGTCTCACTTTGTAGGCCAACCTGAAACTCAAAATCCTCCAATCTCAGCCTCTCGAAGGTTGAGACTATAAGTGTGTGGCTAGGAGCTTGGGATTCTTTTTTTTTGGTTTTTAATATGAATGCCTTTTTTTTTTAATTTTAATTTATTAGTTTTCTTTTCAGCAAATACAGGCAGTTTGGTACCATTGTTTAGGCTCATCTATGATCTACCCCCTCCCATTGGACCCTCCTTGTTGATGTAAATGGGTCGTGCATTGTGGAGTTAGCCCCCAGTTATTGGTATGATAAATGTCTCTGCAAATCATGACCCAACATGTGACTCTGACATTCTTTCCGCCCCCTCTTCCGCAAAATTTCCCTGAGCCATGTTGGGTTCATTTTTGGTCTGCTTCACTGCTGAGGTGTAGGGGGCGAGCTTGGGATTCTTGAATGCAGTTTTAAAAATCTATTCCTGCCAGTCCTGGTGGAACAGGTTTGTGAATCCAGTTTCTCAGGAGGCTGAGGCAAGATTTCAAGTTAAAGCTGGGTGTGGTGGCGCATACCTTTAATCTCAGCACTTGGGAGGCAGACATAAAAGAATTACTATGAGTTTGAGGCCACCCTGAGACTTCATAGTGAATTCCAAGTCAGCCTGAGCTAGAGTGAGAACCTACCTCGACCCCCCCCAAAAAAAGATGTCAAGTTCAGTGCCTATCTGGGAGATAGAACAAGTTCAAAGCCAACCTGGGCAATTTAGTGAGACCTTATCTCAAAATTTTAAAGGATATTAATAGAATAAAAAAGAAATGTGGTGTAGCTCAGTGAAAGCACTTGCTTAGCACGTGAGGCCTGTGTTCAGTCCCCAATACCACACAAAAAGGTCTGATTCTGCCAGTGTAGTGGCACACGTCTTTAATCCCAGCACTTGGGAGGCAGAGGTAGGAGGATTGCCATGAGTTCGAAGCCACCCTGAGACTACATAGGGATTTCCGGGCTAGAGTGAGACCCTACCTCAAAAAAAAAAATGGGGGGGGGGCTGGCAGGGGCTGGAGAGATGGCTTAGCAGTTAAGCCACATGCCTGCAAAACCTAAGAACCCAGGTTTGATTCTTTAGGTCCCATGTAAGCCAGATGGACATGGTAGTGCATGTGTCTGGAGTTCGTTTCCAGTGCTAGAGGCTCTGGTGTGCCCATTCTCACTCCCCCTTCTCTCTCTAATAAATAAGTAAAAATAAACTTAAAAAAAAGTCTGATTCTATAAGGCAACCCTCCCCATCCCTGATTCCATCATGTTCACATTTCCAATCAATGTCACTGTTATCATTCCCAGAGTAACTCTGACTCACTCAGTACTAGGTGATGGTATCAACTGTGAGCCATGATCTTGTGTCTACTCAGGACTTGATTTTTTGTCTCTTCAGATCTCACAACTAAGATTTTCAGGTCTCTGGGTCTCTGTTGGGTCATCACGTTTCGTTCCGAATGTCCACTTTGTGTGTGGAGGTCAGAGCTCAGCCTCAGCTGTTGGTCTTCCCCTTCCACTTTGTTTGAGACAGTGCCCCTCATTTACTGCTGACCTGTGAGCTTCCGGGGATTCTCCTGTCTCCACTTCCCATCTTGCCACAGAAGCGCTGGCTGCATCGTCCCTCACGCTACCACATCCAGCTTTACAAGGGGCCTGGGAACCTGAACTCAGGTTCTCAGGCTTGCACACCAAATGCTTTTTCCACAAAGCAATCTCCTCTGCAGTTTTTCATTTTTTGAGACAGGGTCACACCATAGCACAGGCTGTCCTGAAACTCACTATATAGCCTAGACTGGACTCAAATTCATCGCTCTCCTCCTGCCTGAGCCTTTCAAGTGTAGAATACACATTTTCCTAAGCTGAATTGCCTGAATAATGATGGTATAAATTCCACTGATTGAACCACACTGTCTTTGAAATTTGTGGCAAAATTTAAATAACGTTAAACTCACCATTTTAAAAAATACTTTATTTATTTACTTATTTGTGAGAGGGAGGGAGGAAAAAAGAGAGAGGAAGAGGCAGATAGAGAGAGAATGGGTGCACCAGGGCCTCCAACCACTGCAAACAAACTCTAGACACATATGCTACCTTGTGCATCTGGCTTACATAGGTACTGGGGAATCGAACCTTGGTCCTTAGGCTTTGCAGGCAAGCGCCTTAACTGCTTAGCCATCTCTCCAGTCCATAAACTAGCCATTTTAACAGTGTTAGTGTACAATTGTACAACATTTAGTACAGTTGCAATGTTGTGCACGCAACCCCATTCTCTGGTTCCAGATATTCAAAAAGGAAAGAAAAAGAGAAAAGATTGTTCAGCAGTTAAGGTGCTTGCCTGCAAAGCCTAATGACACGCAAAGTGGTACATGCATCTGGAGTTCGTTTGCAGTGGCTGGAGGCCATGGCACACCCATTTTTTCTGTCTCTCTTCTCTCCACTAACAATTTTTTTTAAAAAAAAAAGATAAAGATGGGGCTGGAGAGATGGCTTAGCGGTTAAGCGCTTGCCTGTGAAGCCTAAGGACCCCGGTTCGAGGCTCAGTTCCCCAGGTCCCACGTTAGCCAGATGCACAAGGGGGCGCACGCGTCTGGAGTTCGTTTGCAGAGGCTGGAAGCCCTGGCGCGCCCATTTTCTCTCTCTCTCCCTCTATGTCTTTCTCTCTGTGTCTGTCGCTTTCAAATAAATAAAAGTTAAAAAAAACATTTAAAAAAAAAAAGATAAAGATGGAAAAAGGAATGGTTGCACCAGGCTCAGCAGCGCATAATATACCTTAGGAGACTGAGGGAGGACGATCTCAAGTTTGAAGTTTGCCTGGGCTACATAAAGAGACTCTGGAAGAGAAAGGGGGAAGATGAGAAGGAGGAAGAATTGGCCCCAGCGACAATCATTATAGCATATGGAGAACATCAAAACATTGAAGCTGGGTGCGATATGATGGCACATATCTGTAATTCCAGCACTTAGGATTAATTTACTTAACCTGTCTTTGGGCCATAGTGGTCTTCTCTATAACATGGGCCTGAAACTATTCATCTCAGGGTCGTGACAAAGATAAAATAGGACCCTGCATGTTGGTGTCTGAATAGTGATCATCATTGTGAATGGTATTTTCTTCCTTCTTTACTGTTTTCCCCAAATTTCCTGTAATTATAGTTATCTTAGTAAAACTAATAGACATCGTTATTTAAATTCACAAGAGGGTCATGCTTTCTGTTCTCTGGGGATCTGGAGCCTGTCCCTGGGAATGTGGTAAAAGGCTTTCTTCCAGCTCTGCTACAGCCTGCCTCAGCTGGATGGCAGTGGTCTGAGAACAGAACTGGATATCTGTGTCCCAAGGGACCCAGGAGCTTGATTTACAGAGGACATTCTGTCCCATGGCCCTGGCTCCTCCTTCACCTCCGCAGATGCTGTCAGAGCTCAGCACACCAGAGAGGCTGCCTCAACCTACCCTGGCCCTCACCTCTTGGATCAGGGTTCTCTGTGTCTGGCTGAGTCATCACAGCCTCTAGCAGTGCTCTTCCTTTGGGAGTACCTTCTGATTTCTTCCCTCTTTCTTTCTCTTCCTCTCCCTTCCTTCCCCCTCTTCCCCCTTTCCTTTTCTTTCTTTATCATTTTCTCTTTTCTTTCTTCCTCTCCTCTCTCTTTTTTTCTTTCCTTTTTTCCAGGGTAGGGTCTTGTTCTACCCCTGACTGACCTGGAATTCACTATGTATTCTCAGGCTGGCCTCACACTCACAGTGATCCTCCTACCTCAACCTCTGGAGTTCTGGGATTAAAGGTGTGGGCCACCCAGGTTCATTTTTCTCTTTCTTTTCTTAAAAAAAAAAAAAAATTGTTGGGCTGGAGAGATGGCTTAGCGGTTAAGCGCTTGCCTGTGAAGCCTAAGGACCCCGGTTCGAGGCTCGGTTCCCCAGGTCCCACGTTAGCCAGATGCACAAGGGGGCGCACGCGTCTGGAGTTCGTTTGCAGTGGCTGGAAGCCCTGGCGCGCCCATTCTCTCTCTCTCCCTCTATCTGTCTTTCTCTCTGTGTCTGTCGCTCTCAAATAAATAAATAAAAATGCTTTAAAAAAATTGTTTACTTTTTTATTTATTTGAGAGTGACAGACAGAGAAAGAGGCAGGGAGAGAGAGAGAAAATGAGCACACCAAGACCTTCAGCCACTGCAAACAAATTCCAGCTTTACAAGCAAACACTTAACTGTTAAGCCATCCCTTCAGCCTCTCTCTCTCTTTCTTTTCTTTCTTGTCTCCTACATGCTAGGCAGATGCTCTGCTACTGAGGTATATTCCCAGCCACAGTTTTATGTTTTATTTTGAGACAAAGTCTCACTAAGTTTCCTGGGTTGGTCTTCAACTTACTGTGTAGCTCAGGTAGATATCAAACTTATAATTCTTCTGCCTTAGCCTCTTGAATAACCTATAGTCTATTGCAGCTATGCCACCAGGCCCACGTAGCTTATTAATTTTTAAAATTTTGTTTATTTATTTGAGAGTGGCAGAGAGAAAGAGAGAGAGAGAGAGAATGGATGTACCAGGACCTCTAGCCACTGCAAATGAACTCCAGATACATGTGCCACCTTGTATTGGAGAGTTGAGCCTTCCTTAGGCTTCACAGGCAAGTACTTAATGGCTAAGCCATCTCTCTCCAGCACTTTTTTTTTTTTGAGACAAGCCCAACAAACTGACCTTTTAATTAATTAATTAATTAACTTTATTTGACAGAGAAAAAGAGAGAGAGAGAGAATGGGCATGCCAGGGCCTCCAGCCACTGCAAACAAACTCCAGACACATGCGCCACCTTGTGCATCTGGCTACCGTGGCATCTGGGGAGATGAACATAGGTCCTTAGGCTTTGCAGGCAAGTGTCTTAACCACTAAGCCATCTCTCCAACCTTGAGCTTATGATTTTTTTTTTTTTTTGTGGTGGGGTTCCACTCTAGCTCAGGCTCTCCTGGAATTCACTATGGAGTCTCAGGGTGGCCTTGAACTCACGGCATTCCTCCTACCTCTGCCTCCCGAGTGCTAGGATTAAAGGCAGGCACCACCACGCCCAGCTGAGCTTATGATTTTGAGCAAAAAGCTAAGTGAAACTTTTTATCATATTCAAACACAGAAGTTGGCTACAAAGTTTCTGTTTGGGGCAATGAAAATGTTTTGAAAATCAGTAATGAAAATAAAGGGTGCAAACTTTCAGTTATTATATAAATTCTGTGGGGTGTGAGGAGCAAGGTAGTGATGAATGTGGGTTGTTTTTTGCTTGTTTTTTTAAAAAATTTTTTGTTTTGTTTTATTTATTTGAGAGTGACAAAGAGAGAAAGAGGCAGATAGAGAGAAAATGGGCGCGCCAGGGCCTCCAGCCACTGCAAATGAACTCCAGATGTGTGCACCCTTTGTGCATCTGGCTAACATGGGTCCTGGGGAATGGAGCCTCAAACAAGGGTACTTAGGCGTCACAGGCAAGCGCTTAACCGCTAAGCATCTCTCCAGCCCTTGCTTGTTTGCTTTTGTTTTGTTTTGGGGTAATGTCTTACTCTAGCCCAGGCTAACCTGAACCTCACTCTGTAGTTCCAGGCTGGCCTTGAACTCACTGCAGTCCGCCTACTTTTTGCCTCCCAAATGCTAGGAGTAAAGACATACATCATCACTCCCAGCTTGGATGTGCTATATGATTGTGATAATTATTACACAATGTATACAAAATCATCACATTTGTATGCATTATATACACATATGTATATATGAATATATGTATATAACAGGATATGTATAGTATAATAGTAAACAAACAAACAAAAAAAAACCCAGGATGCAAGCTGGGGATATAACTCAATGGGAAAAGGCTTGCTTAACATGCAGGAGACTCTAGGATGAGAAGACTTAGGGAGATAAATGGACTAAATGTCACCATGACAGGAAACCTGGATGTAGGCTCCTGTTGCATTCCTTATTTGACTAAATGACCTTGGGTGACAACTCCTCTGAGGCTCAGCCTTATTGTCTGTGGAATGACAGGACACCTGCTGTCCTCAGAGGGACATCACTAAACTCGAAATAGGTGAATGTGTAGAACTCTTCTGAAAAAGCTCAACTCGTGTCAACGACCACTACCACCTTCCAACAAAGAGGACGAAGGACAGAAACATATCAAAAACAAATTGCCAGAGCTGGAGGGATGGCTTAGCGGTTAAGGCATTTGCCTACAAAGCCAAAGGACCCAGGTTTGATTCCCCAGGACCCATGTTAGCCAGCTGCACAAGGGGGTGCATGCATCTGGAGTTCGTTTGCAGTGGCTGGAAGCCCTGGCATACCCATTCTATCTCTCTCTGTGTGTCAAATAAATAAATTAAAATAAAATAAAATAAACAAATTGCTAGAGTATTACATATTATCCTCGCCTAGGATGGCTGAAATCCCACCTTAAGGCTTTTGTAACCGTTAAATTGAAACCTCCAAAAATAAGGAAGAGGGGACATTCAAGGGACCTTTCAATTTTTGACTCCTCTCAGAATCAGGTGCTGTATTTCTTTGGGCTTGGCTTTGTGGGACTTCCAGGAAAGGGGCAGTTAAGAGAACAGCAGCTCAGGGGACCCAAGGAGCATAGACTGGGAAAGATTGGAGCTGCAAACATCACAATTTTGCCCCAGTGATGGGGAAAGGAGAAATGCCCTTGGCTCAGCCAAACTTTTTCTCCCCACTCTCCCTTCAAGCCTGAGGTTGCCTTTTCCATCCTCCTGGGAGACTTATTTCTGTCCCTTTTTACAATCAAAGTAAAGGAAATGAATCATCTGGGGTTTGTTTAGTAAATAGCCTCATGTCCCCTGATCTCAGATGGCTCCCTCACTGGTTGCTACTCCTGAGCTAGACCACCCCACCCCTAGAACGTGCATGCATGCATGCATGCGTGCGCACACACACACACACACACGCGCGCGTGCAGTCAATATCTCTCACGCCTGGCTGTCCTTGGGGATATTCTCCCCTCCCTCCCTCAGGTCTGGTTGCTTGACCTCCCTCCAGCCTGGGGATGATGTTAAATGACACAACATTCCAGATGACAATTCTACCAGCTGACCAAAGGACAGGAAAAGCAAGGGAACTACTGTGTTTTTGAGGGTTTTGTGTGCCATCTCAGAGTTCCTATTAGGTAGATTTCAAACTCCTCATTTACAGATGAGTCCAAGGCTCAGAGCAGTGAAGGACTTTCCCAAAGACAAACAGCTAGGAAATGGTGACGTCAACATTCCAATTTTCATGGCACGTGTGTGTGCACTCGCACACGCGCTTGTGCACATGTGTGTGCATATTGAATCTGGTTGTGGGCAGGTCAGCTAGCATACCAGCTGCAGTTCTCCAGGATGGAACCCCAACATCCACACATCTGTCCTGTAGGTGGGTGCTTAGCCACAGAGATGACAAGTATGTACATAAGCCCAGTCCATCACTGGAGATGGTGTCACGGAGAAGGGATGGGCATTAGGAAACAGGTTCAAGATCCCGTAAACCTGGCCTAACCCACAGTGACAGAATTTCATAGGATCTAGCTAGGCCCAGGTTGGTCTGCTTTCTGGTGAATACAGTCACACAATTTAAAAAAAAAAAATCAGTAGGGGGGCTGGAGAGATGGCTTGGTGGTTAAGGTGCTTGCCTGCAAAGCCTAACAACTGGGGTTTGATTCCCCAGTACCCACATAAAGCCAGATGTTCAAAGTGGCACATGGATCTGGGCACTCATCTGCAGCTGTGGGAGGCTCTGGTATGCCCATTCTCTCTGTTTCTCTTCTATCTCTCTGCTTGCAAATAAATGAATAAAAATATTTTTTAATGGGGGGTGCTCTTTCTTGGAGCTATGGGCCTTACAGGAACAGAACCTGGGACTGGTATGCTGGAAGGAAAGCACAGACTTACCACACATATCGAAGGTGCTGTAACATGAGCTGTCAGTGCTCACACTCAGCTCACGGCTACAGAGGATGGATAAACCCATCAGGGATTTAGAGCAGGACCATAGGCTGGAGACATGGCTGGAGACTGGGAATCAAGGAGGATTTTCTGAGCAGGTGGCATTTGCATATAGCTCTGTCTCTTACTAGAGGCAAGATTCTCCATCCTCAGAATGCTTTCACAGGCAGGGCGTGGTGGCCCACACCTTTAATCCCAGCGCTCTGGACGCAGAGGTAGAAGGATCGCCACCAATTTGAGGCCACCCTAAGACTACACAGTGAATTCCAGGTCAGCCTGGGCTAGAGGGAGACCCTACCTCGAAAAAGAAAACAAAACAAACAAACAAAGAATGCTTTTTTCACGGAAGTTAGAGAATGTGTAAGTTTTCCATGAAGAGCAGACATAGGCCTGTGTTGTGTGACTTTTCCTAGAAGTGAACAAACCAAAGACCAAAGAAATGATTCTACTCAAGCCCTGAGCTTAGTGAACCAATGAGTTTATTGAGGCTACTCACTCAAGCATGGGTGACTTAAAAGCAGCTATCTGCAACAAGGAAAAGCCCACCCCCAAGTGAATGACAGTTCACAAAAGCTGTGATACCACCGAAGCTACCATACTCATCTTGCAGGCAGCTCCTGGGGAAAGTCTCCTCTTCCCCCAGCCAGTGCTTACTGCTTATGCAACCTTAGGGAGGAGCCTCCAGAGTCATACTTTCCTGGGTTTCTTGAGCCTTGTAAGTCTCTTCAGCTTGCTGGGTCTCACCTGACCCTATCGCCCCTCCAGGAGGGAACGTTTCCTAGGCGATCCAACTGCTACTCAGACTTGCCCTCCAGTCCTGATTTTCAGAGGTAGAAACAGTGGTGATGTAGGTTTTTTTTTTTTAACTTTTTTTTTTTTTTAATGTTAACTGTGCCAGGTGTGGTGGCCCATGCCTTTAATCTCAGTACTTGTGAGACAGAGGTAAGAGGATCGCTGTTAGTTCAAGGCCACACTGAGACTACATAGCGAATTCCAGGTCAGCCTGCGCTAGAGTGAAACCTTACCTCAACCCCCGCCCCCACACAAAAAACTAAAAGACAGACAGAGGCAGATAGAAAGAGAATGGGTGCGCCAAGGCCTTCGGCAGCTGCAAACGAACTCCAGATACATGTGCCACCTTGTGCATCTGGTTTACATGGGTCCTGAAGAATTGGACCTGGGTCCTTTGGCTTTGCAGGCAAGCGCCTTGACCGCTAAGCCATCTCGCCAGCCCTTTTTAAACTTTTTATTGACAGCTTCTATGATTATAGACAATAAACCATAATTCCCTCCCTATACCCACCTTTCACTCCTCATAAATCCACCCTCCATCGTATCCTATCATATTCTCAATTAGTCTCTCTTGTTTTGATGTCATCGTCTTTTTTTTTTTTTTTTTCCTATTGTGATGGTCTTTGTGTAGGTAGGGCTAGGCGCTGCGAGGTCACGGAAATCCAGGCCAATTTCTGTCTGGACGATTGCATTGTAAGCAGTCCTACCTTTCCTTTGGCGCTTACATTCTTCTCGCCACCTCCTCCGCAATGGACCCTGAGCCTCGGAAGGTGTGAGAGAGGTGTTTCAGTGCTGAGCTGAACTCGCTACGGGGCTATGATTCGATCTCCTGGGCTGCGGTGCGGCGGTCACCTCGTGGGCGGGGCGGGGCGGGGCGGGGCGGGCAGAGTCGGCCCTCCGCGGGCCGGGCCAGCGCAGGGTCCACTGGGCGGGCAGCGGGCCAGCGGCCGGGCTGAGCCCCGCACAGCAGAGCCCCGCCGGGCGAGGCGGGCCGGGCAGGGCCATGGGCGACCGCGAGCGCAACAAGAAGCGGCTGCTGGAGCTGCTGCAGGCGGCGGGCACCGGCAACGGGCAGTGCGCCGACTGCGGGGCGCCGGGTAAGGGCGCGGCGCGCGGCAGGTGCAGCCCGGGACGTCCCCGGGAGCTCCGTCCACGCAGGACCCACACATGTCCCTCGGTGGGACCCCGGCCCCGCATCACAGACGCTCCATGCCGGGGGACCCCAGCACCTTGACCGATTGATGGTCACTACCCCCTTCCCCGACACCGGACACCCAGCACCCCGGTGTCATCTCCCATCCGGACCCAGACGTCCCCAACACTGAAGGGCTCCACATCTCCGACCTGCTTGGGTCTCCAGCCACGCCACTCCATAGAGCCCGCGGATACCTGGGGTGGGGGGTGGGGTTCCTGGCTCAGATTGGGGGGGCCGTGTCCCCCTGCGCGCTCCTCTGGGTTCCCCCGCGGTCCCTGGGCCACTTCCCCGCCACGCAGGTGGGTCGAGCAGGGTTCAGGCTGGCAACTTAAGATGGTCCAAGGTAGGACATCCAGAGAGGAGTCCCCTGGGTGGCCAGAGCGGGCCACCGCCCTGGAATCCTCAGTGTCCCGTCCTGCCTGTCTTGCCGCTCCCGGCCCGGCTGCGCTCCCCTCACCCCGGTTCCTATCCTGTCCTCTCGCCCTCGCAGATCCCGACTGGGCTTCTTACAAGCTGGGGATTTTCATCTGTCTTCACTGCTCCGGCGTCCATCGCAACTTCCCGGACATCAGCAAAGTCAAATCCCTGAGACTTGACTTCTGGGATGACAGTATTGTTGAGGTAGAAAGGCTTGCAGACTCTCTCGAGGTGGAGGGAGGAAGGGCGAAGATGCTCCCATTCCGCAGACGAGGGCACAACAGCAAGAGGAAGTACAGCCTAGTGGAAAAGGGCCTTAGACAGAGGCTCCGAGCTCAAATTCTAGCTCATCACTTGCTCTCTTACAAGCTGTGAGATCCCGAGCTAATTACCTAAATCATACTCCGGGTATTCAGTTTCCGCGTCTTTATTGCAGATTTACAGCGCCCTCTCTGACTTGTGAATTTACACCACCCTCTCCTTCAGCTGTTGTAAGAGTAAAATGCAGGCCCAGGCCAGGCACAAAGTAAGTCAGTTAACAATCGCGATCATCATTAGTGGAAGTCCTGAACTGAGGGAGATAAATGTCCCAATTTATGGTCTACAGCCCCTGCCAGGAGTATGCCCACTCTATTCTCTTGAGGTGAGATGCCCAGGGATACTGAGGGCAGAGTCAGGGTCTGGACCCTGCTCTGCTAGGGTCCAAAGCTGGTGCATAACAGAGGCACCCGGTAAGGAGAAAGAAGGGGTGGTGTGGGACGCCTAGGGATGAGAATTACAAACCTCACTTGCTCTCCCCGCAGACATGACACATCAGGATGTCACTCTGGACACAGACTGTCCGCTCTAGCATGTCAGCTTTAAGTGCCAGAGCGCGCTACTGATCATCTTGACCCGGGTACTCAATGGGGCCACCAGGTCCTTCTGTCCTCTGGCCTCCTTAGTCTCTTGCAAATTTTCTGGGCTGTTGCGGTTTCAGCCATTTACAGAGGGAATGGAAGAAAGAACATGAGCTTTGATGTTGGACAGGGCTGGGTTCAAATCCTCACTTTCCATTTCATTTTGTGTTGCCTTGGCCAATCCACCTCACTAACCTCTGTGAACCTTAGTATTCTCTCTAAAAAGAGAATGGAAGCCCAGCGTGGTGGCACATGCCTTTAATCCCGACACTCAGGAGGCTGAGGTAGGAGGATCACTGTGACTTTGAGGCCAGCCTGACACTGTATAGTGGGTTCGAGGCCAGCCTGGGCTAGAGTGAGACCCTTCCTCAAAAAGCTAAAAAAAAATAAGAGAGGAGTGGTAGTATTAAAATGATGGAGAGGATCCAACTGCAAAGGGCTGTTTGCGTATGAGCCGTGGTTATCAGGGGCTCTCATCGCTCCCGGCTGGGGCTTTCCACACCGGTTGAGATGCTGCTGCCTTTTGAGAAGCAGTTTGCTCGGCCCACCCTCAGAGCTGGTGAAGGCCACGGTTTTCTGGGTAGACTATGGTTTCATTTTATATTTTTCTTTCAGTTTCTGCCATTACTGGAAGTTGCTCTTGTCTTGCAGTTTATGACCCACAACGGGAACCTCACTGTGAAGGCCAAGTTTGAAGCCAGAGTCCCAGCTTTCTACTACATCCCCCAGGCCAACGACTGCTTGTGAGTGGAGCTGGGGAGGGGTCTTCCCAGCCTTCCTGGGGATGCCTTTGCCTGTGTTGGGCTCTTCAGTGGACCTGGCCAGCAAGTTGTCCCACACATGCATTTGGTACCGTTATAGAAGTTTCATAGGAATCCATGGTTGAAGTCAGTCATGGTGGTACACACTGGCAATCCCCTCAGTACTTGGGAGGTAGAGGTAGGAGGATCAGGAGCTCAAGGTCAGCCTTGGCTGCATAGTAAGCCAACCTGGACGACATGAGACTTTGCCTCAGAAAAAGAGTATTCACTATTTACAGAGCTTTTCCTATGTACTAAGCCCTGTGCCAAATGTTTGTGTGCCTTTGTTTGTTTAATCCTATCAACAACCTCATTAAACACTTCTGTTATCCCTATGAAACAGATGCAGAAACTGAGGGGTATAGAGGGATTTAAAACTGGTTCTAGGAAGCCAGGCATGGTGGCGTACACCTTTAATCCCAGCACTTGGGAGGCAGAGGTAGGAGGGTCGCGGTGAGTTTGAGGCCAGCCCTAGACTACATAGTGAATTCCAGGTCAGCCTGAGCTAGAGTGAGACCCTACCTCGAAAAACCACAATAAATAAAATTGGGTCTAGGGCTGGAGAGATGGCTCAGTGGTTAAGGTGCTTGTCTGCAAAGCCTAACAACCTGGGTTCGATTCCCCAGTACCCAGATGTAAAGCCAGATGTACAAAGTGGCACATGCATCTGGAGTTTGTTTGCAGTAGCTAGAGGCCCTGGTACACCCATTCTCTCTTTCTCTCTTTCTTCTCTCTGCTTGCAAACAAATTAATAATTAAAAAAAAAAAACCTGAGGGCTGGAGAGATGGCTTAGCGGTTAAGCGCTTGCCTGTGAAGCCTAAGGACCCCGGTTCGAGGCTTGGTTCCCCAGGTCCCACGTTAGCCAGATGCACAAAGGGGCGCACGCATCTGGAGTTCGTTTGCAGAGGCTGGAAGCCCTGGCGCGCCCGTTCTCTCTCTCCCTCTCTCTGCCTTTCTCTCTGTGTCTGTCACTCTCAAATAAATAAATAAATAAAAATTTTAAAAAAACTGAAAAGAAAACTGCGTCTAGCCCAACTGATCGTAGGGCACTGTACTATTATGAAAATACAATATAGCAGGAGGGTTGAAAACAACAGGAAGGGGAGGGGTAGGATGGGACAGTAGTACCCAGTGACCCCCAGCCTCAGCAAGGCTGACTCCCTGAGCCTATCTCTTTCTCAGGGGCTCAGCTTCATCCAGGGGTGCCAGCCAGCCTCCTGTGTAAACATGGAGAAGTGATCCCTCTAGGCAGGCACAAGCTCCTGGGGGCACAGCTGGCAAACTGCATTTCAGCCACCTAGCCCCAGCATAGTGCTTCAAACAAACAACACAACTGTACCTGGTGGCTCTGCAGTATTCAGACAATCCAAGGGTTATGGGTGTGGTGTGGCTTGGCAGAGCTCTGTATGTAAAAGACCTTGGTTTTGTTTCCCAGCTATACTGCTGCCTAGCTGTGTGAAGTGGGCAAGTCACTAACCCTCTCTGATTGATCTCTGAGATGCAGACAGCGAAGCCTCACAGCGCAGTGTAGAGATCAAATGAGGTCACTTGTGTAAAACTTCTCACATGCCACCAAGCAGGACTGATTGTTTTCATGCATTTCTCAGTTTCAGCTTCATGGTGCTTCCTGGACCCTGGCCTTGCTGAGGGGTGTGTTGGGCTGTCCATTTGAGAGGACCTGTTTGTCCTGCCCCACTGCTGCCACTTGGTCTTTGCTCCAAGCCCTTGGAGAGGATCTCTCATGTGTATGCGGCTTTCTGCCCACACGATGTGGCATTATCCATCATCACTCTACAGAATGTCTGAGCATTTTAACCTCCTTTAGCTGAGTGCTGGAGGCTGCTTCCCTCCAGTTCTGAAAGTCCTCTATGCTCTCTTTCTCTCTACCTGCCTCTCTCTCTCTCTCAAATAAATAAATAATACATTAAAAAAATATTTAAAATGAAGCTGGGCATGGTGGCACATGCCTTTAATCCCAGCACTCAGGAGGCAGAGGTAGGAGAAATACCATGAGTTCGAGGCCATTCTGAGACTACAGAGTGAATTCTAGGTCAGCCTGGACAAGAGTGAAACCCTACCTCGAAAAACAAAAAAGAAAAAAAATATTTAAAATGAAGAAAAGGACTGGGGAAATGGCTTAGCGGTTAAGGTATTTGCCTGTGAAGCCTAAGGACCACAGTTCGATTCCCTAGGACCCACATAAGCCAGATGCACAAGGGGGCACATGCGTCTGGAGTTCATTTGCAGTGGCTGGAGGCCCTGGCATGCCTATTCTCTCTTTCTATCTGCCTCTTTTTCTCTCAAATAGATAAGTAAATAATACATTTAAAGATTTTTTTTCAATCCTCTATGATCTGTTCCTACGTACAAGACCAAAATAAGAGTCCACAGTGTCGAGTCGCTCTCCCAGTGCTGATCCTGTGGCCCAGGATTCTCACCCCTGTGGCAGGCCCAGTTCTTTCCTCAGTGTCTTGTGGGTAAAGGCTGTGTATTAGGAAGGACTTTTTTGGGGAAGGGTATACTGGGATAAAATTTTGTGGGGCTGGAGAGATGGCTTAGCCGTTAAGCGCTTGCCTGTGAAGCCTAAGGACCCTGGTTCGAGGCTCCGTTCCCCAGGTCCCACGTTAGCCAGATGCACAAGGGGGCACATGCGTCTGGAGTTCGCTTGCAGAGGCTGGAAGCCCTGGCGCACCCATTCTCTCTCTCTCCCTCTATCTGTCTTTCTCTCTGTGTCTGTCGCTCTCAAATAAATAAATAAAAAATGAACAAAAAATTTAAAATTTTGTGCATGATAGGCCAGTTCTGTACTACAAACTACCTAAACCCCAGTCCAAGGGAAGATAGATGTGTGTATACCTATCTGTCTAATTTTTGTGTTATTTATTTGCGAGGGGAGAGAATGAATGGCATTCCAGGGCCTCCAACCACTGCAAACGAATTCCAGATGCATGTGCCACTTTGTGCATCCGGCTTCACGTGGGAACTATGGAATTGAACTCAGGTCATTAGCCTTTGCAGGCAAGTGCTTTAATCACTGAACCATCTTCCAGCCCCTCATTTTTTGAGAATTTTTTTTTAACTTATTTATTTGAGAAAGAGATGAAAGAAGAGAAAGAAAGGGGGAGGGAAGCATGCCAGGGCCTCTTGCCACTGCAAATCAACTTCAGACACATTTACCACTCTGTGCATCTGGCTTTACATGGGTACTGGGGAATCGAACCTGGGCCAGCAAGCTTTGAAAGCCAACACTTTTAACCTCTGTGCCATCTCCCCAACTCAATCCTAGTTCTAGGAAGAATTAGGCAGGAAAAGTGTTGATTTTGGGCTGCAGTTTAGTGAGAACTTGCCTCAAAAAAAAAAAAAAAAAAAAAAAACAGGGAGAAAACAGGAAGGGCTTTGGGCTGGAGAGATGGCTTAGTGGTTAAGGTACTAACTTGCCTATGAAGCCTAAGGACCCAGGTTCCATTCCTCAGAACCCATGTAAGCCAGATGTACAAGGTGGCATATACGTCTAGTTTGTTTGCAGTGGCTGGAGGCCCTGGTGTGCTCATTCTTTCTCTTTATCTACCTCTCTCTCCCTTTCCCTCCAGTAAATAAATAAAAATATTTTTAAAAATCTTTTAAAAAAGGAGGACTTTTTCAGAGTCTCAAGTATGAGCTGATCTCTCACCCTGTTGGGCTCCTGTCCCTACATCTTTCTTTTGCTGCCAGCTGCAGCCAGACTTCTTCCTCCACCTGGCAGTAAGGTCACTTCCAGATGCCAGGCTATGTTGCCCAGAATGACCCCAAGAGGGCTTCAGTCTCTCAGATTTAGTCTCTTAGGTTGATTTAGCCCTGGACAGCCCAGAGCTCCAGGTGACCCATGTGGGACAGATGCCCAAGTCTAAGTGACTCTTGTGCCCAGGGTTGAGGTCAGCTAAACCTTGGGACATGCACCTAGAAATGAGTGAATAAGCAGTAAAAATAGATTTGTTCACCACTGCATGGTTTTCTGCAGGGTCATGAGAGAAAGCATTTGATTGAGGTTAGAATTAAGCATCTACTGCTGGGCGTGGTGGCGCACGCTTTTAATCCCAGCACTGGGGAGGCAGAGGTAGGAGGATCACCATGAGTTCCAGGCTACCCTGAGACTACAGAGTGAATTCCAGGTCAGCCTGACCTAGAGTGAGACTTTACCTCAAAAAACAAAACAAAACAAAGCAATCAAACAAAAAAGAATTAAGGACCTACTCTGTAATGAGCATGGTACTGGGCCTCTTACGTGTAATGGTGCCTTACAACACCCTTGAGAGATAGGCAGGTATGTTACTGGCATACTCCCCCAAGGTCAGAGTTGATCAGTAACTTGTTCATGTTCACAGTGGATCATTGGCAGAGTGAGACCAGATCCCAGGTGGACAGTGTAGCAGACTCATCGTTTGTAAGCAGAAGCCGGAAGAGGCTTTTAGCTCATGAGCAAGGAGTAGGAGGGAAAGGGCAGGTGTCCAGAGGAGCTGGTATCTTCCTTAATTGACCTGAGGATGGAATAGTCTGGTGGCTCTTGGTTAACCCGCCAGAGAAGACGTTTCCTTCCAAGAGATACTTGGCAATGTCTGAAGACATTTTGGGTGTCACATCTGGGGAGTGGGTGCTAATGGCATCTAGAAAAGAAAGCACAGCTATTCTACAAAGCACAGAACAGCCCCCCACTGCAGAGAATTGCCCAGCGCCAAATGTTAACAGTCCCAAAGGCTGAGAAAGCCTGTGGATCCCGAGAAGGCAGAGGGGCAGCTGCTGTTACATCCCTGCCTTCGGCTACAGGTCTTGGAGAGTTTCTGTGAGACTATAGCACACACCGCTGACTAAATATTTTGTCTTTTTAGGGTCTTAAAGGAACAATGGATTCGAGCCAAATATGAAAGACAGGAATTTATGGCTGATGGGAAAAACACCTCACCCTCAGGTAAAGGTTTTTGTTTTGTTGTTTGTTTTTCATGGTAGGTTCTTGCTCTAGAGCCCAGGCTGACCTGGAATTCACTATGTAATATATATCAGGCTGGTCTTGAACTCAGCAATCCTCTTGCCTCTGCCTCCCAAGTGCTGGGATAAGATTAAAGGCATGCGTCATTGTGCCTGGCCTTCCCTATTTAAAAAAAAAATTTTTTTTTGGGCTGGAGAGATGGCTTAGCGGTTAAGCGCTTGCCTGTGAAGCCTAAGGACCCCGGTTCGAGGCTCGGTTCCCCAGGTCCCACGTTAGCCAGATGCACAAGGGGGCGCACGCGTCTGGAGTTCGTTTGCAGAGGCTGGAAGCCCTGGCGCGCCCATTCTCTCTCTCTCCCTCTATCTGCCTTTCGCTCTGTGTCTGTCGCTCTCAAATAAATAAATAAAAATTTAAAAAAAAATTTTTTTTGAGTGGGGCGTGGTGGCACACGCCTTTAATCCCAGCACTCCAGAGGCAGAGGTAGGGGATGAGACTCCATAAGTGAATTCCACATCAGCCTGGGCTAGAGTGAAACCCTACCTTGAAAAACCAAAAATAGATAAATAAAAATTTGAAAAAATTGTGGGGGCGGGGGCGTCAGGTAAAGTTTTGAGGTCTATGTTCCAATGAGTTCTAGAAGGTAAATGCATTAAGCAACTGAGAAGAATGGATTTTAACCTCCTTTTCCGCCTCACTGGCGACCTTGGTCCAAGACAGTTTTATCTCTGCTGACTTGAGTCAAAGCTAACACAGCCTCAGGGAACAAAGGGTATCAAGCCGCTCTTGGAAGACCAGAGGCAGCCAGCGCTCAGCTGTCTTAGGCATCAGATGAGCACAGATTATTCTTTTTAACTTATTTATTTATTTTTACGTTTGTTATTATTACTATTAACAGCACATTTCATATGGACACATCATGTGTTGGTACCATCTTTTCCCTCGACTCTGCCCCCATTACGCTGGGGACACTCCTCAGTGGGGTTGTAGGTTTTCCCTATGGGGTTGTGGTATGCGTTGTGGGAGCAGCAGTCATTTTTTTTTTTTTGAGGGGAGGACAGAAAGCATAGATTATTCTTCAAACCAGCAGGTGCCTTGAGTTCACTATGCCCAAACTTAACAGGTTAAAGTAAAGTTAGACATCAACTTCATATGTTTTTAGGCCATTTTCAGAATCCGACTTGCTTCTTAGCATTTGATCTTTATATATGTGTGTGTGTGTGTGTGTGTGTGTGTGTCTGTGTATAATTTATTTATTTGAGAGAGAGAAATATACAGAAATAGGCAGGTAGAGAGACAAAGAGAATGGGTGTGCCAGGGCCTCTAGTCACTACAAACTCCAGATGAGTGTGCCCCCTTGTGCATCTGGCTTACATGGGTCCTGGGGAGTCGAACCTGGGTCTTTTGGCTTTGCAGGCAAGCACCTTAACCGCTAAACCATCTCTCCAGCCTGCATTTGACCTTCTTAAGACTGACTTTTGGGGTTGGAGAGATGGCTCAGTGGTTAAGACAGTTGGCTAAAAAGCCAAACCACCCAGGTTTGATTCCCTAGTACTCACGTAAAGCCAGATGAACAAGGTGACATTTACATCTGGAGTTCATTTGTAGTGGCTAGACACCCTGGTGAACCCATTCTCTTTCTCTCTCTCTCTCTCTCCCTCTGTCTTTCTTCCTGAGACATGGTCTTGTTACATAGGTTCAGGGTGCCTTCCAACTCACAAGAATCCTCCTGCCTCAGCCTCCTGAGTGCTAGGATTACAGGCCTGCACCACCATGCTTGGCTGTTATGTCTTCTCAGTGAGATAGCTTGACCTCATGGAAGTCAAGGCAAAAAAGGTTTTGCACAGTGGGGGAATTTAGACTGCAATGATTTAACAAAGTTGGCCCAAGCCAGGGCCATTGTGTCCTGCATCTGAAACAACCAAGTCCCGCTGGACACATTTGGGGTGACAAGTGGAGGCTTTTTCTGCCCTTGGAAACCTGAGAGCCCCTTCAGCTGCTTGCTTCTGTTGAAGTAAAGGTTGCTCACACTTTCTCGTCCTTGGCCGTCAAGGTAACCGAGAAGGCTTCTTGTGGAAGCGGGGAAGGGA
This sequence comes from Jaculus jaculus, assembly GCF_020740685.1. Classification (NCBI taxonomy): domain Eukaryota; kingdom Metazoa; phylum Chordata; class Mammalia; order Rodentia; family Dipodidae; genus Jaculus; species Jaculus jaculus. Next base: position 89,395,784 of record NC_059110.1, read on the forward strand.
CAACGCACAGTTCCTGAGGAGGAGGTTTGTTCTTCTGGCAAAAGAAGGCCTCCTGAAGTACTACACCAAGGAAGAGGTAAGAGGCCAGGCCACCAAGAGTTTCCTCACATGCCTTGGGCTCAAAAGGCCTATGTGGTAATGGCTGGTGTCTTGTCTTGTTGGGAATTTCATCCACAAGAGGCGCAATGTTCTCATGCTTTTCCTCAGGTGTGTAATCAATCCAGTCCACTAACCACACTCTGGTCATTCAGAATCATCTTACATTTTTATCTTTATTTTTATTTATTTGTTTGAGAGAGAGAGAGTAAGAGGCAGAGTGAGAGAGAGAAAGAATGGGCTCGCCAGGGCCTCTAGCCACTGCAAATGAACTCCAGATGCATGCGCCCCCTTGTGCGTCTGGCTTTTGTGGGTCCTGGGGAATTGAGCCGAGGTCCTTTGGCTTTGCAGGCACCACTAAGCCACCTCTCCAGTCCTCATCTTACTTTTTTTTTTTTTTTAAGGATTTTATTTATTTATTAGAGACAGAGAGGGAGAGAGAATGGGCCAGCCAGGGCTTCTCAACACTGCAAATGTACTCCAGATGTATGTACCACCATGTGCCTCTGGTTTATGTGGGACCTGGAGAATTGAACTGGGTCCTTAGGCTTCACAGACAAGCACCTAAACGACTAAGCCATCTCTCCAGCCCTCATCTTACTTTTCTAATGAGAGAGAGCAACAGCGAGAGAAAGAGAGAGAGGGAGAAAGAGAACTGGCATGCTAGGGCCTCTAGCCACTGTAACCAAACTCCAGACGCATGGGCCACTTTGCGTGCATGTGCAACCTTGCACTTGTATCACCTTGTGTGTCTGGCTTACATAGGACCTGGGAAGTCGAACATGGGTCCTTAGGCTTTCCAGGCAAGCACCTTAACTGCTAAGCCATCTCTCCAGCCCAAATCATCTTACTTTGATCTATCTATATATTTTTTGAGGTAGGGTACTTATTTATTTATTTATTTTGGTTTTTTGAGGTAGGGTCTCACTCTAGCCCAGGCTGACCTGTAATTCACTATGTAGTCTCAGGCTGGCCTCGGACTCACAGCAATCCTTCTACATCAGCCTCAGCCTCAGCCTCCTGAGTGCTAGGATTAAAGGTATGCATCACCATGCTTGGCTTGATCCTCATTTTTGTTGATGTTGTTGTTGTTTGTTTGTTTTTTGATACAGGGTCTCACCCTAGTCCAGGCTGCTCTGGGATTCACTATGTAGTCTCAGGGTGGCCTTGAACTCATGGCATCCTCGTACCTCTAACTCCCGAGTGCTGGTATTAAAGGCGTGCGCCATCATGCCCAGCTCCAGCCTTACATTTTTTTTTTTTATTTATTTTGCTTTCTGTGATTGGGTCTCAGTATCTTATTATTGTTGCCCACACTGGCTGCAAACTCAAGGCCTCAAGTGATCCTTCTGCCTCAGCTTCCTGAGTAGCTGGCTCCAGAGATGGTCACTAGCCTATGTTTAAGCTTGTTTGTGTGATTTTTTTTTTTTTTTTTTTTTTTGAGGTAGAGTTTCACTCCAACCCAGACTGGCCTAGAATTCACTATGTCATCTCAGGGTGGCCTCGAACTCACAGTAATCCTTCTGCCTGTGCCTCACAAGTGCTGGGATTAAAGGCATGCACCACCACGCCCAGCTTGATTTTATTTTATGCATTGATTTAGGAAATTGTGTTTTCTTTTGTAGTACTAGGGATTGAACCCAGGGCCTTGCACATGCCTGGCAAGTGCTCTACCACTGAGCTATTTTCCTAGCCATTCTTAGGAAATATTTATTGAACATTTACAATGTGCTGGGCATGATTTAGGCACTGGGCACAGCAATGAACAAACTGTTCTTACAGAGCTTTTCTAGTAGGAGTAGATAGGCTACTACTTAGACATATGTCAATACATACCATGGCAGTAAGCTCTATGGAGTAAAATAAAAGGGGGGAAAGTGTTAAAAAAAAATGGAGGTGGCTTGGGGAGAGCCTCTGTCGACAGTTGGGGAGAGAACTAGAGAAATGTGATGAGTTTATGTGAGGAAGACTAGATGGGACAGAGGGAACCGTATGCGTAGAAGCCCTGAGCTGGTCGGCTAGCACATATGCCTTTGTGCTAATTAGAAAAATGGCCCCTGGGCTGGAGAGATGGCTTAGCAGTCAAGAGCTTGCCTGTTAAGCCTAAGGACCCTGGTTCGAGGCTCAATTCCCCAGTACCCACATAAGCCAGATGCATAAGCTGGTGCGTGCATCTAGAGTTTGTTTGCAATGACCAAAGACCCTGATACACCCATTCTCTCTCTCTCTCTCTGTCTGTTGCTCTAGAAAATTAGAGGAAAAGAAAAATGGACCTTGTGAGAGAGTGAGGCCCCCAGTCTCTATGCACATGAGCCTGCCTTGCGACTCTTACTCAGCTGTTCATGCCGTGCATGGCAGCCACAGCCACAGCCCTAGCCCTGCGCTGAGAGGGTGTTTGGTAGAATCAAGGGCATGAGGAAGCAAGTGACTGGTGCAGAGCAAGCAAGAGAAAGGGTGCTGAGGAAGTTATATAGTACAGGGCCTATAGGCCACGCAAAACTTGAATTGGTTCTTGTTTGTTTTTCTTGTTTTGTTTTGTTTTTTGAGGTGGGATCTCCCTCCAGCCCAGGTGCCCAGGCTGACCTGGAATTCACTCTGTAGTCTCAGGGTGGCCTTGAACTCACAGCAATCCTTCTACCTTTGCCTCCCAAGTGCTGAGATTAAAGGTGTGTGCCACCACGCCTTGTTGAATTCTTTTTTAAAAAATATTTATTTATTTATTTATTTATTTATTTATTTATTTATGAGAGGGAAGAGACGGGGGTGGGGGGAATAGACACTCCGGGGCCTCTAACCACTGCAAACAAACTCCAGATACATGTGTCACCTTGTGTATCTGACTTTAGGTGCGTACTGGGGAACTGAACTTGGGTCCATTGGCTTTGCTGACAAGGGCCTTAACTGCTAATCCATCTCTCCAGCCCTGGTCTTTTGTGTTTTGATTTAAATTTAATTAATTATTATTGTTATTTTTGGTTTTCAAGGTAAGGTCTCACTGTAGCTCAGGCTGACCTGGAATTCACTATGTAGTCTCAGGCTGGCCACAAATTCACAGTGATCCTCCTACCTCTGCCTCCCAAATGCTGGGATTAAAGGCATGTGCCACCATGCCTGGCTTGGTTTTGATTCTGATACAAGGTCTTATTATATATCTCAAGCTGGTTTGAAATTCACTCTATAGCCCAGGCAGTCCTTAAACTTACACTATTCCTGCCAGTGTTGATGTTATAAGTTTGTGCCACAGTGCCTGGCTTAAATTGTGCAGGTGTTTCTTTTTTTCTTTTGAGGTAGGGCCTCGCATCTGGCTTTATGTGGCTACTGGGGAATTGAACCTGGGCCTTTTGGCTTTGCCAGCAAATACCTTAACCATTAAAACATCTCTCCAGCCCTGAATGTTTTTGAGGTAGGGAATTTTGCAACATTGCACAGGCTGGCCTGGGACTCCTCGGCTCAAGTGCCCTCTTTCTTTGGCCTTCCAAATGTTGGGACCCCAGGTGCATCAACCATCACAACTTGCTAGAAGTTTTTAGTAAGTTTAGTACACACTTAACTGTATAAACCAGCCATTCCACTCGTAGGTACCTACTGAAGGAGACTAAAACCCATCCCCAGAAAAGTTTTGCAAACATCTATTCACAGAGGCTTGATTTGTAAAAGTCCAACCATGGGAAGAACCTGAACGTCTGTCTACCACTGAGTGAACAAACTGTGGTGTAACTGTAAAGGAAGGGTCAGGAGTCCAAGGTCATCCCCAGCTACAGAGTGACTTTGAAGACAGCCTGGGTTACATGAGATCCTGTCTCAACAGAACAAAACAAAACAAGAGAAGGCAAGATGCCATTTCATATCTAGCATATTGGCAAAAAGTTTTTAAATCTGGCAGTGTTGTGTGTTGGTGAGGATATGGGGAAAAGATAGCCCTTTTCTGTTATTGATGGAAGAAGTATTGGTGACAGTCACTATGGAGCCACTCTGTAGAATAAGTTGGCCATTTCCATTTCAGTGGTACAGCACTTTCCTATCAAGCACAAGCCCCTGTGTTCAATCCCCAGAATTGCAAAACCAACACCAAAAACTTTTCCAGTAAGCTCAAGATGTATACAGGCATGATCTTTAATTCTATGCTTTTTTTTGTTTTATTTTGTTTCTTTTGTTTTTTGAGGTAGGGTCTATGTCTCAGGGTGGCCTCAAACTCATGGTGATCCTCCTACCTCTGCCTCCTGAGTGCTGGGATTAAAGGTGTGTGCCACCATGCCCAGATCTATTGTTAAGAATACACAGGGCTGGGCTGGAGAGATGGCTTAGCAGTTAAGATGTTCGCCTGCGAAGCCAAAGGACCCAGGTCTATTCACCAGGATCCACATAAGCCAGATGCACAAGGGGCACATGCATCTGAAGTTTGTTTGTAGCGGCTGGAAGCTCTGGTGTGCCCATTCTATCTATCTGTCTGGCTCTCTTCTCTCTCTCTCTCTTTCTTTCTGCTTGCAAATAAATGAGTAAAAATAAATAAATTATTATTAAAAAGAATACATAGGGCTGGAGAGATAACTTAGCAGTTAAGGTACATGTCTGTGAAGCCAAAAGATTAAGGTTTGATTCTTCAGGACCCACATAAGCCAGATGCACATGGTGGCGCATGCAACTGGAGTTCATTTGCAGTGGCTGGAGGCCCTGGTGCGTCCATTCTCTCTTTCTCTCTCTTTGTGTCTGATGCTTTCTCTCTCACCCCAAATAGATGAATAAATAAATAAGTAAAAGAAATAAATAAATAAGTAAAATGTTGAAAAAAGAGCTGGTCATGGTAGTGTATGCCTTTAACCCCAGCACTTGGGAGGCAGAGGTAGGAGTATCACTGTGAGTTCAAAGACCACCCCAGAGACTACATAGTGAATTCCAGGTCAGCCTGGACTAGAGCAAGACCCTATTTTGAAAAACCAAAGAGAGCTGGAGAGATGTCTTAGCAGTTAAGGCACTTGCCTACAAAGCCTAATGGCCCAGGTTTGATTCCCCAGTACCCACATAAAGCCAGATACACAAGGTAGCACATGTGTCTAGAGTTCGTTTGAAGCACCTAGAGGCCCTGGTATGCCCATTCTCTCTGTCTCTGTTTTTATGTCTTTCTCTGCTTCTGTCTCTCTCTCCTTCTCAGCTTGCAAATTAAAAAAAAAACAAAAAACAAGAAAACAAAACAAACTAAAGACTGGTAGAGCACTTATCCAGCAGGCTCCAAGAGTTGAGTCTGATCCCCTGTACCACAAAACAAATTAAAATTCTATATCAGTTTCTGTATAGATACATGCACATGTATATGTCTGTGAAAGTATGAAAGAGTAAGGTGTGGTGATGCTTGTCTTTAATCCTAGCACCTGAGAGGCAGAGGTAGGAGGATCACCATGAGTTTGAGGCTACCCTGAAACTTCTTAGTGAATTCCAGGTCAGCCTGGGCTAGAGTGAGACCTGATCTCAAAAAAAAAAAAAAAGAAGAAGAAGAAGAAGAAGAAGAAGAAGGAAGAAAGGAAGGAAGGAAGGAAGGAAGGAAGGAAGGAAGGAAGGAAGGAAGAAAGGAAGAAAGGAAGGAAGGGCTGGAGAAATGGCTTGTTAGCAGTTAAGGCATTTGCCTGCAAAACCACAGGGCCTCAGTTCAATTCTCCAGGACCCATGTAAGCCAGACACACAAGGTGGCACATGCGTCTGGACTTTGTTTGCAGTGGCTAACGGGCCTGGCACACCCATTCTCTCTTTCTCTCTCCTTCTTCTTTTTTTGGGGGGGGCCTGTTCAAGGTTGGGTCTCACTCTGGTCCAGGCTGACCTGGAATTCGATATGTAGTCTCAGGGTGGCCTCAAACTCACAATGATCCTCCTACCTCTGCCTCCCTAGTGCTGGGATTAAAGGTGTGTGCCACCACACCTGGCTTCTCTCTGCTTCTTTATCTCTCGCTCTCTCAATTAAATAAAAAGAAATTTTTAAAAAAGTAAAGAAAGTATGAGAAAGTAAATCATCAAACTCATGACAGGGGTGGCCTGTGGGAAATGGGATGGGGTGTCTAACTTAGAGTGTATATGTGTGTGTGTGTGCATGTGTGTGTGTAGGTAGAGTGTGTGTGGTGTGGTCTATGCAAGTGCTCTTACCCGCTGAGCCATTTCCTTAGCCCTAAGGAGATTTCCTTTATTTTAATATTTTCTCTCTCTCTCTCTTTTTTTTTTTTTTTTTTTTTTTGGAAGTAAGTTCTCCCTCTAGCCCAAGCTGACCTGGAACTTTCTCTGTTGTCCCAGGCTGTTTCAAACTCATAGCAGTTCTCCTACCTCAGCCTCCCAAATGCTGGGATTAAAGGTGAGCACCACCGTACCCAGCTCTCTCTCTCTCTCTCTTTTTTTTTTTTTTTTTTGAGGCAGGGTCTCACTCTAGCTCAGGCTCTCCTGGAATTCACTCTGGAGTCTCAGGGTGGCCTCAAACTCACGGCGATCCTCCTACCTTTGCTTCCCAAGCGCTGGGATTAAAGGTGTGTGCCACCATGCCCAGCTCTCTCTCTTTTTAAAGTTTTTTAAATTTTTACTTTATTTTATTTATTTGCAAGCAGATAGAGATAGAGACAAAGAGAATGGATGCACCAGGAGCTCCATCTACTGCATCTACTGGACTCCAGATATCTGCCCCACTTTGTGCATCTGGCTTTATGTGGGTACTGGGGAATCAAACCCGGGTGGTTAACCTTTGCAGGCAAGTGACTTAACCACTAAGTCGTCTCTCTCTAGCCCTCCTCCTGTTCTTTAATTTTTTTGTTCATTTTTATTTATTTATTTATTTATTTGAGAGCAACAGACAGAGAAAGAAGCAGATAGAGAGAAAGAGAGAGAATGGGCACACCAGGGCTTCCAGCCACTGCAGACAAGTTCCAGATGCGTGTGCCCCCTTGTGCATCTGGCTAACATGGGTCCTGAGAAATCGAGCCTTGAACTGGGGTCCTTAGGCTTCACACGCAAGTGCTTAACCGCTAAGCCGTCTCTCCACCCCCTTCTCCTGTTCTTTGTGGTCCCAGTTATAAATGAACTACACCCCATGCTGGTAATGTCTTAGGTTTTTTTTGTTTGTTTTTCAAGGTAGGTTTTCACTCTTGCTAGGATAACCTGGAATTCATTATGTAGTCTCAGGGTGGCCTCGAACTCAGCAATTCTCCTACTTCTGCCTCCCCAGTGCTGGGATTAAAGGCATGCACCACTACGCCTAGCCTTTTTTTTAAATTTATTTGCTAGCAGGGAGAGACAAAGAGAAACAGACAGAGAATTGGTTCTCCAGCACCTCTATCTACTGAAAAGGAACTCCAGACATATGCACCAATTTGTGCATCTGGTTTTATGTGGCTATTGGAGAATCAAACCTAAATTGTCAGGCTTTGCAAGCAAATGCCTTTAACCACTGAAGTGATCTCCTCAACCCCTGGATACTAGGGATCAAATACCTCTGCACCAGCCAGATTTTGTTTTATTGTAATTCAAATGACCACATGTGGCTAGTGGCTCCTGTAGGTCTGAGTTCTTAAAATCATCATGGTCTCAAGGTAGGATCCCTTCTTGACATTAGTTAGTATTCACTGTGTGTCAGAACCCTAAGGACAGGCAAAGAGCACGGAGATCGTGCCCTGAGGCACCCACGCTTACTTAGACCTGGTTATTTGTTTGACTTCCGTGGGTGATATTCTTTGAATAAAAGGTTTGAGCCAGGCGTGGTGGCACATGCCTTTAGTCCCAGAGCTTGAGAGTCAGAGGTAGGAGGATTGCTGTGAGTTTGAGGTCAACCTGAAACTACATAGTGAATTCAGCCTGGGCTAGAGTGAGACTCTGCCTTGAAAAACAGAAAAATAAATAAATAAAACATGTCGAACAGTCCCAAGTCAAGGCTTTTTCAAACCCTCTACCAGCTCTGAGAGGCAAGTCTGACTAGGTAGGGATGACTGAGCATAGGCCATCAGTTGAACAGCTGGGTCTTGGCTACTAGAGGAAGAACCTGGGGGCTGGAGAGATGGCTTAGCAGTTAAGCGCTTGCCTGTGAAGCCTAAGGACCCCAGTTCAAGACTTGAGTCCCCAGAACCCATGTAAGCCAGATGCACAAGGTGGCACATACATCTGGAGTTCATTTGCGCTGGCTGGAGGCCCTGGAGGACTCATTCTCTCTCTATCTGCCTCTGTCTGTCGCTCTCAGATAAACAAAAACAAACAAACAAAAAAGCCATAGAGGAAGAACCTTTAAAGCCTACAGTTGCCAGGCATGGGAGCACACGCCTGCAGGTCCAGCACTTGGGAGGGTGAGGCAAGAGGCTTGCTCTGTGTTCAAGGCTGGTTTGGTCTACATAGTGTGTTCAGGACAGCCTGGTCTATAGAGTAAGACCCTGCCTCAAACAAACAAAATTTAGACAGGGGGCTGGAGGGATGGTTTAGTGGTTAAGGTGCTTGCCTGCAAAGCCCAAGGACCAAGGTTCAATTCCCCAGGTCCCACGTAAGCCAGATGCACAAGGTGGCGCATGCATTTGGAGTTTGTTTGCAGCTTTGCAGCGGCTGAAGGCCCTAGCGCACCCATTCTCTCTCTCTCTCTCTCTCTTTCTTTCTTTCTGTCAATTAAATAAATAAAAATAAAATATATTTAAAAAAAAACTAGGCAGGGTGTGGTGGTGCACGCCTTTAATCCCAGCATTGAGGAGGCAGAGGTAGGAGGATCGTCATGAGCTCAAGGCCACCCTGAGACTCCATGGTGAGTTCCAGGTCAGCCTGGGCTAGAGCAAGACCATACCACATGAAAACAAACAAACAAATTAAAGCCCAGCACAACACATTGGTTACTTGTTTGCATTGAAGGCCCTGACTAAGGTGATGAGGAGTCAGCCTGTTATTGTCAGCATCTTAAGAAAGCGCTGTGTCTTTTTCAGGGTAAAGGCCCGAAGGCTGTCATCAACATCAAGGACTTGAATGCCTCCTTCCAGACAGAGAAGATAGGGCACCCTCACGGACTGCAAATCACCTACAGGAGAGAGGGCCACACAAGGAACCTGTTTGTGTATCATGAAAGTGGGAAGGTGAGATGGTTTGAGTTGCCTCTTTAGCCCCTAGCTTAGTACCAGGGCCTTGGCAAGTCCAGTTCACCACTTGCATTGTCCATTTCATGGTGTGCCCAGCTGCCTCTTGAGACCTGCTGCTGCTGTGCCTGCCTTAACCTTTTTTTTTTTTTTTTTTTTTGGTTTTTCAAGGTAGGGTGTCGCTCTAGCCCAGGTTGACCTGGAATTCACTCTGTAATCTCAGGATGGCCTTGAACTGACAGCAATCCTCCTACCTCTGCCTCCCAAGTGCTGGGATTAAAGGTGTGTGCCACCATGCCTGGCCTTTTTTTTTTTTTTTAATGCGAGAGAGTGAGTGTGTGTGTGAGAGAGAATTGGCATGCCAGGGCATCTGACACTGTAATCAAACTGCAGATGCTTGAACCCCTTGTCCAACCTTGTGAGCTTGTGTCCCTGTGCATCTGGCTTACACGGGGCCTGGAGAGTCAAACATGAGTCTTAAGTGCCTTAACAGCTAAGCCATCTCTCCAGCCCAGCCATTTTCTTTCTCTCTCTCTTTCTTTTTTTCTCTCTTTCTTTCTTTCTTTTTTAATTTATCTATTAGAGAGAGAATGGGCACGCCAGGGTTTCTACCCACTGTAAACAAACTCCACCTTGTGCATCTGGCTTAGGTGGGTTCTGGCGAGTCAAACCTGGGTCCTTAGGCTTCACAGGTGAGCACCTTAACCACTAAACCATCTCTCCAGCCCCTTTTGACCTATTTTCTGTTCTCGGTTTGAGACAGATCTGAGAAATGCAGAGTGAGATATAGGAGATGGAGCCAGCAAGTGGGAAAGACCCCTCTGAGGGATGCACAGCCACCAATGAGAGTCCAGTAAGTGTGGGCGACCATGGCCAGAGACGGTGAATCCGGGAAAGGGCCAGAGTCTGAGTGGAGAAGGAAGGATGGATAAACCAGGCTAGGGCATGGACCTCACGGCGTCCTTCTCAGTATGCCATCTCTGGACCACCAGCATCAGTGTTACCTGAGAGCTTGTCAGAATTAGAAACTGCCCATTAATACGATCCCCAGGAGATCTGGATAAACGTTAACATTTGAGAACCATTAGATGCCTATAATCCCAGTACTTGGGAGGTCAAGACAGGAGGATCATGAGTTAGTAGTCAGAAGGGCTACAAAGTAAGACCCCAACTCAAAAAAAAAAAAAAAAAAAGAAGGGGGAAATAATGAAGGAGGAAGAAGTGGGGGGAGGAGGAGGAGAAAATGAAGAAAAGACAAAATGAAAAAAGTTTAAGAATGGTGGTGCACACCTTTAATCCCTGTACTGGGGGGTAGGGACAAAGATAGCAGGATTGCCATGAGTTCGAGGCCACCCTGAGAATACAGAGTGAGTTCCAGGTCAGCCTGAGCTAGAGTGAGACCCGACCTCAAAAAACCAAAAAAAGCTTAAGTAATACTTCATAGTCTGGGAAAACAGCCCAGTCACAGAAGATCAAGCAGGCCAAAAGGACACAGTCAAAAGCGTCAACTGGGTCTGATCCTGACCAGGGGACAGAGATGCAAAGTAGGGGTAAAGGGAAGTATTGGCTGACATTTTGGGGTCAGTTATTAACTTTGCTGGACACTGCTCTTAGTGATTGCTATATATCATTTCTTCATTCTTGCAAAATTCCTGGAAACGTTCTGTCCCCACATTCCCGAGCCATGAACATGTCAAGTCATTTGCTCAAGGTCACACAGCAGATGTTTCCTAAGTCTTGCACTCATTTTCCCACCTCATGTGCCTCTGCTGTGGGAGAACCTTTGGTAGCAGATATCAGTATCCAGAGTCTGGGCAGGGTCTGGAGTGGAAGGTAGAGAGAGCCCTGGTTCTGCCTCACCTCTCTCAGCTGTGACTGGGATATATGTGCTACTGTGTACATCTGGCTTTTCATGGGTACTGGGGAATTGAACCTGGACCAGCAGGCTTTGCAAGCAAGTTCCTTTTAACTGATGAACTGTCTCTCTAGTCTGCCCAACACTTTTTAATTTTTTGAAAGATTTATTTTTTAACTTATTTATTAGAGACCGAGGGAGAGAGAGAGAATGGGTCTTCCAGGGCCTCTAGCCACTGCAAACAAACTCCAGATGCATGTGCTACCATGTGCATCTACCTTATGTGGGGCCTGAAAAATTAAACCTGGGCCCTTAGGCTTTGCAGCCAAGCTTCTTAACTGCAAAGCCATCTCTCCAGCCCACTTTTTAATTTTTTTTTTTTAATTTTGAGGTAGGTTCTCACTGAGTTACTCAGATTGGCCTTGAATTCACTCTTATAGTCCAGCCAGGACTTGAACTCATGCCTCAGTCTCCTTAGGAGTTGGGATTACAGGTTTGCACCACCAGTCTGGCTAAATGGCAGTATGGTGGCCAGTTTCACATCTATATCACTTATGAATTCACTAGGTTAACAAATCCACATTGGTAGTGGGCAAAGTTTCTCAGGAGTATAGTAGGGGATGTGGCAGAATTGTGGCTTCCAGATCTCACATTTAAGGGAGGGTGGAAGGGTGACTGGAGACAGGCATTGCCAATGGTCTGTGATGGGTAAAACTCACTCTGTAGCCCAGGCTGGCCTCAAACTCAGGTAACTCTTCTACTTCAGCCTCCCAAGTGCTGGCATTAAAGATGTCCGCCACAATGTCTGGCTATTTTTTGTTTGTTTGTTTTTTGAGGTAGAGTCTCATTTTAGCTCAGGCTGACCTGGAATTCACTCTGTAGTCTCAGGGTGGCCTCAAACTCACCGCGATCCTCCTACCTCTGCCTCCTGAGTGCTGGCATTAAAGGTGTGTGCCCCCATGCCTGGCTTTAATTTAAAAAATTTTTTTAGTTATGTCTTGCTACTAGACCAGCTGGCTTGAATTTGGCCATTCTCCTGCCTCAGTCTACTGAGGTGCTGGTATTATAGGCATATGCCAACACACCCAGCCAAGAAGGTTCCCTAACAACCCTCAGGACAAGAGAGCTCAGAACTCTGGAATGCTAGGCCCGTGTGTTTGGCCCAGGGGAGTGAGAAGGAAGTTGTTGCAGTCTTTTGAAACCACATTTAAATGACTTTCTCAATCACTGCGTTACATCAAAGTCCAGCACTGCAGCCGTTTGAACAAGTCTTTCAGCCTCCCCATTCCAAATTCCTGGGACAGCGATGATCGGGTGATCCCAGCCCAGCTTCTGTATTGGTCCAGCGGCTATGGCCAAGGCAGGGTAGAGATAGATCACGAGGGTGTGGGGGTCAGAATTGGGAAGGTGCTTCTCAGAAGCAGGGCTTGGGCCGAGCGAGCACCCAAATCTATTACAATGTCCGGAGTAACCTGTGGGCTGAGCAGAATGTTGTAGGCCAAAGGTCTGTGGGGAGCAGAGGCTCAGGAGGAAGTCACAGCGTGAGCTGGTGAGACTGTCATGGCGTGTAGTGCAGAGGGCAAGAAAAGAAGGCGAGTAACCTACCATATGTGTAGTTCGCCATGTTTTTGTTTATTTGAGAGATACAGAGGGAAAGAGGGAGAGAGAGAGAAAGAAATAGAGAGAGAATGGGCGCACCATGGTCTCCTGCCACTGCTAACGAACTCCAGCCTCATGTGCCAATTTGTGTATCTGGCCTCATGTGGGTCCTGGGGAATCGAAACCTGGGTGCTTTGGCTTTGCAGGCAAATGCCTTAAATGTAAGCTATCTCTCCAGCCTGAACCTGAAATATTTTATGATTCATGCACCAGGGCCATCAAGTTATTTGAAAAATACTTAGTTGATGACAGTTCTTTGGGCTAGCAGTATCCAGACCCCTAGGCAAGTTTTAATCTTAATTATTGCTTTTCAGGGCAGAGGATAGTCTGTGTTTGAATACTTTGAAACATTACATTGTAAACTGTGGCATGTCCTTGAAATTATCTGCTCCTGTTAAATGCTTAATTGTCTCAATGTGACTTTTCAATGAACTTTTTTTTTTTTTTTTCACACTAGTCCAGGCTGACCTGGAATTAACTGTGTAGTCTCATAGTAGCCTCGAACTCCCAGTGATCCTCCTACCTCTGCCTCCCGAGTGCTGGGATTAAAGGCATGCGCCACCATGCCCAGCTAAACATCTCCCATCTTTTATGTGAAAGTTTCCCTTTGGTTCTTAAGTTTTGCCTTCCACATGTAGGTATAAGTGTCTCCTTCAGAGCCATTTGTATCCCTTGAAATTTCTCTGTGATGGGGATTCTCTCAGTCTCCTTTCTCCATTTCAGCTGGGCAAGAAGGAGATTTCTCTCTGGATTCTAATTCACCCTACAATAAACCTCATACTTCATTAAAAAAAAAAAAGGAGGGGAGTGGCTGGAGAAATGGCTTAGTGGTTAAGGTGCTTGCCTGCAAAGCCAAAGGACCATGGTTCAATTCCCCAGGACCCACATAAACCAGATGCACAATGTGGCACATGCATCTGGAGTTCGTTTGCAGTGGCAGAAAGCCCTGCTGTACCCATTTCTCTCTCTCTCTCTCTCTTCCTCACTCAAATAAATAAATAAAAATAAGATACTAAAAATATTTTTTAAAAGCAAAATAGGCCTGAAGAGATGGCTCAGCAGTTAAGGCACTTACCCGCAAAACTTAAGGACTTAAGGACTTGAGTCCCCATATAATGCCAGATATACAAGATGGTGCATGTGTCTGGAGTTCCTTTGCAATGGCTACAGGCTCTGTTGCACCCATTCTCTTTCTATCTGCCTCTCTTTCTCTCTTGAAAATAAATTAATTAAATATAACAAGTAAAATAGCTGGGCATGGTGGCACACACCTTTAATTCCAGCACTCAGAAGGCAGAGGTAGGAGGATCACTGTGAGTTTGAGACCACCCTGAGACTACATAGTGAATTTCAGGTCAGCCTGAACTAGAGTAAGACCCTAACCTCAAAAAAATAAAAATAAAAATAAAATAAAAAATGTTTAAAGCCAGTGAGATGGTGCACACCTGAAATTCCAGCACTTAGGCACTAGGAGGTAATGAAGCAGAAGGATCAGATGTTCAAGGCTAGTCTATACTATATAGCAGTTTGAAGCCAGCTTAGGCTACATGAGACTACCTCAACAATAAATAGATAGGGCTGGAGAGATGGCTTAGCAGTTAAGGTGCTTACTGGCAAAGCCTAAAGATCCAGATTCAATTCCCCAGGATCCATGTAAGCCAGTTGCACAAGGTGGCACATGCATCTGGAGTTTGTTTGCAGTGGCAGGATACTCTGGTGCCCCCAAATTCACTATCTCTCTCTCTCTTTCTGTTTCTTTCTCAAATAAATAAAAAAATATTTAAAAATATATTTTATTTATTTGTTTACTTTAGAGAGATAAAGGGGAGAGAGAGAGAGAATGGGCGCACCAGGGACTCCTGCCACTGCAAACCAACTCCAGACACATGCGCCCCTTGTACATCTGGCTAACATGAGGCCTGAAGAATCAAACCAGGATCCTTTGGCTTTGCAGGCAAATGCCCCTTAATGCTAAGCCATCTCTCCAGCCCACAAGTAATATTTTTTAGAAGGGAATGAAAAGATGGCTCAGCAGCTAAGGCACTTGCCTGCAAAGCCTAATGACCCTGGTTCAATCCCCAGTACCCATGTGAAGCCAGACACCACAGAGTGGTGCATTCATCTGGAATTGGTTTGCAGCATCTGGAGGCCCTGGTGTGCCATTCTCTCTCTCTCTCACTCCTTTCTTTCTCTGCTTACCAATAATAAATACATAAGTAAAATATTATTTAAAAAAAAGAAGTGAGAGCTGGCACTCGTCTTTAATCTCAGCACTTAGGAGGCAGAGGTAGGAGGATCGCCATGAGTTCAAGGCCAACCTGAGACTTCATAGTGAATTCTAGATCATCCTGGGCTAGATCGAGACCCTACCTCAAAAAAAAAAAAAAAAAAAAAAAAGAAGGAAAATGGAAAGCCGGCTTGCAGCTCAAGTAGGTCCTTTCCCATAGCTCTGCAGCTCATCCTGTTCGTGACTCTCTGCTTGCTCAAAAATACCCTCTGGGGCTCTGACATAGCCCTCAGATGTCTAACTTTAGATGGAACTGTGCCTTGTGTACATTGGCTGAATGCATGTGCTCCATCCCTTGCATTCCTAGTACTGTCACCAGATGTACCCACACATCTCACCAGCTATCTATGCCCTTCCCATCTTCCCTGACAGGAGATAGTAGACTGGTTCAACGCCCTTCGTGCAGCTCGCCTGCAACACCTAAAGCTTGCCTTTCCGGAGCTCCCAGAGTCTGAGGTAAGCTGAACATAGACCTCAGCCTCTGAATTTCTCCTCTCCAGCCTCTTTCTCTGTATGTCTCCTGACCTCTGAAACACTGACACGCCAGACTAGGTTTGTAATGTTGCAGGCAAGGACTTGAGATTTAGGGGTGGGTGCACCTCGGAAGGAAGCTAACGGCTTTGTCCCGGGGAGGCGGGAGGGTATAATCAAGTAACATCTGAAGTGCGGGTCACGGCTGGGGAGATTGCTCAGTGTTAAAGGCACTTACCTGCGAAGGCTGCTAGCCAGCGTTTGATTCCCCAGTACCCTGGTGAAGCCAGCTACACAAAGTGGTGCATGCATCTGGAGTTCATTTGCAGAGCAAGACCCCTACATGCCCATTCTCATTCACTCCTTGCAAATAAACAAGTAATTTTAAAAAATAAAATAATTACAAAACAGGGCTGGAGAGACGGCTTAGCAGTTAAGGCGCTTGCCTGGGAAGCCTAAGGACTCAGTTTGACTCTCCAGGTCCTGTGTAAGCCAGATGCGCAATGTGACACAAGCGCACAAGGTTGCACACATGCACAAGGTGGAGCAAGTATCTAGAGTTTGATTGCGGTGCCGGGAGACCCTGGTGAAGCAATTCTCGCTCTCTCTCTCTCTCTGTCAGGCTCTCATTAAAAAAAAAAAAAAAAAATTGAGCCAGGCGTGGTAGCGCAGGCCTTTAATCCCAGCACTCAGGAGGTTGAGGTAGGAGGATTATAGTGAGTTGAAGGCCAGCCTGTAACTACAGAGTGGGTTCAAGGTCAGCCTGGGTTAGAGTGAAATCCTACCTCCACATAAATAAATAAATAAATAAAATCAAAATAGAGTAGATCAGTGTCTTTCCTTCAGGTCACATGTGTCTACCATTCGTAGTGTCAAAGGCCTTGGCCTTTAAACATCTCTTTCTGACCCCCACATACTGCTTACAAAGTGCTTCAGGCCCGTTTTATCTCATGACTCTATCTAGGAGTTGCTCAGAGCAGGCTCGGCCCTGGTGACTATTTCTATTTTGCCTATGAGAACCCGAATCTCTTCCCAAGGCTCACATCAAGTGAATAACTGAAGTGCTCATCTCACGCTGACACTGCCCCCTCCCCCTGGGGTCCTCTGGGCTCAGGAAGACTGAGGGACCCTCTGTATTATGCCTGTAACAGGAGTGGGTCTGCTTGAGATGGCCAAGATAACAGTGAGTGGAGAACTTCATTCTGGGGCCACCACCAACTTCCTTCAGGTTTGGCTGGGGTAGTAGCTCAAATGACATGGTGCAAAGGATACTGTTTTGAGCCAAGAGGACTGAGCCTTCATCTTCATAAATGCTCTGTCATTCATGTGCCGTGTGAACCCTGGAGGTCACAGCACCTCTCTGAGCATACTTCCATATTGATAAAATGGTGCTTGGTACAGGTTACCTTCAAGGTCCCTTCCAGGTATGAGGTTGTGGACTTGGGACCCTGTTTTAGGCTTCTCCCACTTAAAAGTTTTTTAAGTTTATTTTTATTTTTTTATTAGAGATGGTGGAGGTAGAGAGAGAGAGAGAGAATGAATGAGCATGCCAGAGCCTCCAGTCAGTGCAAATGAACTCCAGACACATGCACTGCCTTGTGCATCTGGCTTATATGGGTCCTGGGGAATCAAACCTGGGTCCTTAGGCTTCACAGGCAAGCGCTTTAACTGCTAAGCCATCTCTCCAGCCTGTTATCTTCCATTTGTAATAGTCCATCTGGGATTACAGATGTGAGTCATTATGTCTAAGCTTAAGCTTCTCTTTAAGAGGATATATATTTTTTAAAGTTTATTTACTTATTTATTTAAGAAAGAGGCAGAAAGAGAGAGAGAATATGGGTGCACCAGGGCCTGCAGCCACTGCACACAAACTCTAGACACATGAGCCACCTTGTGCAACTGGCTTATGTGGGTTCTGGGGAATCGAACCTTGGTCCTTAGGCTTCACAGGCAAGCTCCTTAACCGCTAATCCATCTTTCCAGCCCAAGAAGATCTTTTAAGTGATGGGGTGGAAGTACCATGTTGATTCAGGTGTTTTTGTTTTTGTTTTTTTTTTCCTGAGACAGGGTCTTATGTAACCCAGGCTGGCATAGGATCTACTCTGTAACTGAGGATGACCTTGAACTCCTCATCTTCTTCCCTCTACCTCCCAAGTGTTGGGATTACAGTCATACCCCATCCATGCTCCAGATCTTATTCCCATCCATTAGAACCTCATTGAGAGCCTAAGTGTTCCTAGATTCCTGGATTTATGGGGAGCTGGATATCTGAGGTGGGGTTCGTTCCATGCCCAGTGATGCATCCATTTGGCAGCTCCCTGGGCATGGTTACAGTGAAGCCGGTGGCAGGGCCCTGAAAGTTGAGGTCACTGTACTGAGTCAACACACAGAGCTGGCACTGCAGGCTCAGTGGGCGGGCAGCCCGGAGTGCTGACTGCCAACCCAGAGGAGGGGAGGATCGAGAGCAGATGCCCAGCCTTGTTTAATCTGGCCTGGCTTCCTGTCTTTGCTGACCTGTGTAAGGGAAGTTGATCTTTGACCAATATCCTCAATATTCCCTCGTCTCCCTCATCCACCGCCATCACCCTAACCACTTCCAATCTCCTCCCAGCCGGTCTCTCTTCTGTCTCCCTCCTAGTCTACATTTATCTACATATGGTGTGAGGTTCTGACAAGTCACTCAGGTCTGGCTCAGTCAGAAGGATGTACACACTGGAAACCCGGGGAGTCTGTGGAGTTGTACTCCTTTAATCTAAAGTGCACACGGGGGACTGGAGAGATGGCTCAACAGTTAAACTGCTTGCCAGGTTTGATTCCCCAGTACTCATGTAAAGACAGATGCACAAAGTGGCACATGCATTTGCAGTTCATTTGCAGTGGCTAGAGGTCTTGTTGTGTCCATTGTTTATCTCTATTTCTCTCTTCTTGCAAATAAATAAATAGATATAAAGTGCATATAGGGCTGGGGAATGGTTCAGTGGTAGAGCCCTTGGCTAGCATATATTAGGTCTTCGATTACGTCCCCAACACAAGAGAGGGGGAGAGAGAAGTTGAGCATGGTGATGCATACCTGTAATCCCAGCACTCTGGGGGCGGGGTTGTTTAGAGTTTGAGGCCAATCTGGAGTACATAATGAGTACGAGGCATTGGGAATACACAGCAAAACCCTGTCTCCAAAAACAAGAAAAGGAAGGAAGGAAAGAAAAAAAAGATAGATATGTGAATGTAGTGAGCCAAGCCTCTGAGGTACAATGGAGAGTCTTCCCACCATCTGGCTTCCCTTCTTTCTCTGTTTTCTTTTTTAAGCTTTATTTTTATTTTTATTTATTTATTCGAGAGTGACAGACAAAGAGAGAAAGAGGCAAAGAGAGAGAGAGAGAGAATGGGCATGCCAGGACCTCCAGCTACTGCAAACAAACTCCAGACACATGTGTCCCCTTGTGCATCTGGCTAACGTGGGTCCTGGGGAATCAAGTCTTGAACCCGGGTCCTTAGGCTTCACAGGCAAGCGCTTAACCACTAAGCCATCTCTCCAGCCCTCTTTCTCTGTTTTTGAAAAAAAAATTACTTATTTATTTGAGAGAGAGAAGAGGCAGATACAGAGAGAATGGGCACAGCAGGGCCTCTAGCCACTGCAAACTCCAGATGCATGCACCACCTTGTGCATCTGGCTTATGCGGGTCCTGGGAAATCAAACCTGGGTCTTTAGGCTTCTCAGGCAAGCCTGTTAACTGCTAAGCCATCTCTTATCCCTCCCTTGTTACTCTTGATTCTCTGAGTCTAGACTAGCCCTGCAATGACTCAAGTTCACTTTATGGAGCAGCAGGGGTCCTGTTTTTCTCCAGACAGAGAAGTGAAGTCTATAGAGTGTATTTTAGGGAAAAGGGAGTAGCCCAGTTCAGATTTTCATGTTTGGCCCTCCACTGCCCCTCTCACTGTTGTTACTCTCCTCTGCTTTGTCTCTGCCTGGGCCCTGGAACTCCAGGAACCCTCATGTGTTCTTAGAAGCGAGACTGCTATTTGAAGCCCTAGATTTGCCAGGGACCCTCTACCTGAACTCACAGCTGACACCAAGGAGGCAGAGGAAGCCAGCAGCAAGCCCTTGAAGCTTCTCTGAGTGTAGGAGGGCAGGCTGGGAAGGCTTCTGGTGGTCACAGGAGGAAATGGGCCCCAGAGGCAGAAGTCTTACAGAACTGGAACTAGAACCCAAGTCTTTTACTTAGTCCAGAATGTTCTATATTTGTCTACCTTACCATGATTCTGTGTTGGACTTGGTACTAATGACCAGATCTCAGCTGGGGCCGGGGCCGTTTAGGATTTATCATCATAATCATAATGTGGTGGCACTTATGAGGGTGGCCTGTGACTCCCATCTCTTTCATGTTACCAGCCATATGGCTTTGACAAATCCCCTCCCTCTTGTCCGAGGCCTGGTTTCTTTGCAAGTATGACCAGGCTGATAAGCTACATGGCCCAGGGTGGTTGAGAATTATACCAAGAGCCTGCCACAGCAGACAAAGTGAGCGAGTCTCTGACAGCCTTGCCTGAGTCCATTTCCTGGGACTATGAAGTCCTTAAACCATGACTGGGTCATGCTGCCGCCTCTGTAAACATCTGGAGTGCTGTTGACTGGCTCTGTTGATATTCATATTGCATCCACTGCACGTTCCAAATATAACCCTGTAAACCACCACATCCTTCCTCATTCCTGACTTCTCCTCTGTCTGGGAGCCAAGTTCAGTGGGGAGCCTTGAGCCTTTGGGAATGAATAGGGGGACTCAAACCTCTGTTTCCCCCCCCCTTCCCCAGCTCCTGCCCCTGATCACTAGGAACTACCTCAAACAAGGCTACATGGAGAAGACTGGTCCAAAGGTACATTCTACCACTTTCTGGGAGACTTGCATGGCCCTGTCCCAACCACCAGTAAGGCAGAATTGGGAGGGGGATGGGAGGCAAGGCTCCAGAAGGAAGGAAAGGAGAACTAACCAGTGTTTGTGAGTTCCTAGGTTGAAGGACTGAGAGAGATTGGTCTTAGCTGGTATGACCCAGGGACGTCTCTCTCTCATGCCTCACCTCTATCATCGTCACCATCAGCTTCTTACCTCTGACTCTACTCCTGGGAATACAGAGCTGAGAAGGCACTCCCTAGAGAGACAGCTTCGGGGCAGGCATCCCAGAACTCTGTGTCCTTTGTGCTAGGAGCCCACCAGGGAGACAAAGGCTAGTGTCTTGTCTAAAGAAACACACCCATGCACCCATCGTACACTGCTAGTGAGGAGCACATCCACACCTTCCCTAGCACACCCTCACTTTTTCGTACCCAGCCTGGCTGACTTTGCTGAACCTGCCCCCATCTCCAGAGCCAGTGCATTGTCACGTATCTAAGGAGGAAGGAGAGGCCAGCTGCCATTGAGGAATGGAGCCTGAATGTTGGGTGCGGCAAGGCTCAAGGTCAGAAGTCTGGCTGGAGGGGATCCTGGTGGTGGAGAGAAGAGGGAATGAGGAAGAGATGGGGGCTGAGAGGAGAGGAGAGGAGAGGAGAAGGAGCTCTTTTGGAAGTGGCAACCTTCTTTTTTTTTTTTTTATATATTTTTTTAATTTATTTATTTATTTATTTGAGAGCGATAGACACAGAGAGAAAGACAGGTAGAGGGAGAGAGAGAGAATGGGCGCGCCAGGGCTTCCAGCCTCTGCAAACGAACTCCAGACGCGTGCGCCCCCTTGTGCATCTGGCTAACGTGGGACCTGGGGAACCGAGCCTCGAACCGGGGTCCTTAGGCTTCACAGGCAAGCGCTTAACCGCTAAGCCATCTCTCCAGCCCGGAAGTGGCAACCTTCTAAGGCTTTTAATAAAGGTTTAATGTAAGGTGGGCGTAGGGGCACAGGCCTACAAATCTAGAAGGTTTTGACAGAACTGCAAATTCCTGGCTAGTCTGGGCTGTATAGCAAGCCAAAAGTTAGGCTGAAGCCTTATCTCAAAACAAAAATATAAAAGGCAAACAGGAATGGTGATATAGTTCAAAACAGGGAACATTTAGGTACTGGCTTCAATTCCTAGCCCTGCAAAAAGATAAGAATAGATGCACCAGTAGGCCACCCAGGGCCCAGATGTCAGTGACTGCCGGGGAGACCCTAGACCCATCAGTATGACAAGAAAAGAAAGCCAACTGCCCAGCACAGAGTGAGCCATCTACACCACCACCACCAGGGCCCAGGAAACTTTAGAGGAAGTGACAGATTGAACATGAGTTCTGCTCTCACTGCTAGTCTGAGAACCTTCTCCAGGGAGATGGCAAGAAACACTGAGGAGACTCAAAACTCATCAAAGAGAAAAGAACTCGATACTAAAGAAATCTTACAACATGCCTGCCAAGGCTCAAGGAACATTGCAGAAGAGGGGGTAGAAAGAATATAAGAGCCACAGGGTGGAAAGGAGTGTTCTGAGACATTGTGCCCCTACAGAGACTGGCTGAGACATTTGTGACCCCACGGTGAATACTGATAACCCTACTAGGGAGGACCCTCAGGGGAACAGGGACGGGGGTTGGGAAGAGGGAACCTAAGAGTATGACCTGGTGGGAATATGACCATTAGGCACTATGTTCATACAATAAAGTTCTCAATTTAAAAAATTAAAATAAGGCCAGGTATGGCATAGGCCTTTAATCCTGGCACTCAGGAGGCAGAGGTAGGAGGATCACTGTGAGTTCGAGGCCACCCTGAGATTTCATAATGAATTCCAGGTCAGCCTGAGTTAGAATAAAACCCTACCTCAACTGCCCCCCACCAATAAAATGAAATGAAATTAAAAATAAGGGGCTGGAGAGATGGCTTAGCTAGGCACATGCCTGTGAAGTCTAAGGATCCAGGTTTGATTCTCCAGGTCCCATGTAAGCTAGATGCACATGGTGGCACATGCATCTGGAGTTCGTTTGCAGTGGCTAGAGACCCTGGCATGCCCATTCTCACACACTCTCTCTCTCCCTCTCTCTGTCTCTAATAAATCAATAACTAAAAATAAAATCTTAAAAAAAATAAAAACAGGGAGAGGAGAGATGGCCCAGTAGGTAAAGTACTTGTTGCATGAACCACAGTTCAGCCCCAGCACCAGTATAAAAGCTGGGCATGGTAGCACAAGCCTGTAGCTCCAGCACTGGGGAGGCAGAAACCAGAGAATTACTAAGGTTTGATGGCTCAGTCATCTAGCCAAACCGGTGAGCTCTAGCTTCAGTGAGAGACTCTGTCTCAAAAATTCAGCCCGGCATGGTGGCACATGCCTTTAATCCCAGCTCTCATGAGGCAGAGGTAGGAGGATCTCCTTCAGTTCGAGGCCACCCTGAGACTACATAGTGAATTCCAGGTCAGCCTGGACCAGAGTGAGACCCTACCTCGGAAACACACACACACATACACAATCAGGTGAGAGAGGAAAAAAAAAATCTGGTGAAAAGCAATTGAGGAGAAAGACACCTTGCTGGGCATGGTGACACAAGCATACCTTTAATCCCAGCACTCGGGAGGCAGAGGTAGGAGGACTGCTGTGAGTTCAAGGCCAGCCTGAGACTACATACTGAATTCCAGGTCAGCCTGGGCTAGAGTTAAACCCTACCTTGAAAAACAAACAAAAAGTATTCTGAAAGATACTGGGGGCTTTGGTGTGAAAGAAAAGCTCAGGCTTGTTGAGAAAGTGGCCAAAGTGTGGTGACAGGCTTTTTCCCTCAGGAGCCACGCCCAGCCCCTCCCTGGTTCTTACCCTAAGAATGTGACTTTCTCTCCCCTGACCGAGGTTAGATGTGGGCCAGGGCCAGCGTTTTCATGTCTGTGACCAGCAGCTACTTCTGGTTTCCCTGGCTTCCTTTTTCTGAGACTTCCTTGTCCACGGCCTGAGAAAGAGGGAAGCACCCCTTCCTACCTCAGACAGCACCTGGGGGTGCAGGGCAAATCTGGCAGAGGGTGGGGAGTGGTGGAGGATGGGAAGAAGGTGAACTGAACCCTTAGAGTCCAAGCACCTGCCCAGGCCCCAGGGATAAACACGAGGGTGTCTCAGTGCAGAAGCCAGGCTGGAGAAGCGGTGGGACTGGCCTCCTCCCTGGCCGGCCCTGACCTCTCTGTGCCTGGCTTTGCAGTCTCTGGTAAGAGCTTCCCTTTTTTACAGCAAAGAGAACCTTTCAAGAAAAGGTGGTTTGCCCTGGATCCCCAGGAGCGGATGCTGCTGTATTACAAGAACCCACTGGTAAGAGCCATTCCTGGTTTCTGTGCCCTCCTGCCCCACCCACGGGTGGGTCAGTGCTTGTCACAGACTATACAGGTAAACCCATCCCCCAAAGCCCCAGGACTGGGGAACCCTGGACAGGAAAACCTGTACTCCTACTTCTCTCCCATTCAGCTCCATTGAGGATCTCCAGTGTGGCCAGTTGTGGTTAAGTAAGGTATACCTCCTCCCGAGTCTCCACTCTTCTAACCAGGAGGCTCAGGGTACAGTTAGGGGTATGGGCTTTGGAATCAACAGGGTGGGCTCCAGTCTCAGCCCTGCCATTGTAGGGCATGTTCTGAACAAGGTATGAACATAGCTCTCTAAATCTCTATGCCTTTTCCTTCTGGGGGAAAAAAAAAAAAAGGCTTAACATGAATTCCTTGCTGAAAGGTAGCTATGATAAATATATGTATTACATATAAAACACTTGAAGCTGGGCGTGGTGGCGCACACCTTTAATCCCAGCACTCGGGAGGCAGAGGTATGAGGATCACCGCGAGTTCGAGTCCAGCCTGAGAGAAACATTGAATTCTAGGTCAGCCTGGGCTAGAGTGAGACCCTACCTCGTAAAACCAAAACCAAAAGCAAAAAAACCTTCTTGAGTTCTTGGTGCCTGGTTTGTTCTCCAAAAATATCAAGTACCAGTATCTTTCTTGTAGATTATGTGTACAATTTACTTTTAGGGATTTACCCTTTCAAATTCCAAGTTGAACCTGGCGATGACACACACACCTTGTTAGCAAAACGGAGTTTGGGACTTGGCGGGGCCGCAGGGGCTCCTGGGTCCTCGGGTGGGTACCCTCTGATGGGTAAGCAGGTGCCTTCCCTTTTCAGGATGCCTTTGAGCAGGGTCAGGTGTGTCTGGGGAGCAAGGAGCAGGGGTACGAAGTGTGTGAAGACCTGCCCAAGGGCGTCCGGGGAAATCGCTGGAAAGCTGGGTTCACCGTGGTCACCCCAGAGCGAAGATTCGTCCTCACCTGCCCCAGTGAGAAAGAGCAGCGAGAATGGCTGGAGAGTCTGCGGGACGTCCTGGCTCGCCCCTTCTCGCCCCTCTACCTGCTCAGTGAGAATCGGGGTTTGGGGGCGCGGGGCTTTGCCTGGGCTCATCTGAGGAGCCTGGCTGGCTGTGCTTTTTCCCTTGTCTTCTCCTCCTGCCGTGGAAAGGCAGACGTTGCACATTCTTGCCGGAGAGTCACTCTGCACGGTCGTTCCTCTAACGCGGAAGTCTGCACGGACTTCGGAAGGAGTGTGTCCTTGGCTGAACCCTCGAGGCTGCCCCTGCTGTCCTGGGCCGTCTCTTTTTCTCATGAGAAAACCCTGGCTTGGTATTATTAGCAGAGTCATGCTGCTGGTCAGCTCCTGGGCTTCAGGTCTCCTCCCCAGCCTGAAGAAAGACGATTTTGAGTGCTCTGCCTTTCCTTAGGCCCCTTCTCTCTCTTCTGCTTCTCCTCTGCACACACAAGGAGGCATCCCTATCTGCTGACAGCCCTGTGAAATAGCAGAGATATGCTGAGCTGGGGAGGAAGCCGCTGGCCCAGGGCCTGGCTACTGGGACACAAAGAAGAAGTTCTGTGTTTGGAAAAGTACAGGCTGAACAGGTGACCCCACACAGTCCCTGTGGGAAGCCCTTGTGCCCTCAGAGACTGATCAGAATAAACACGAACTGTGTTTACTGTCCCAGTTCCCAAAGCCAAGGGTAAGGAAGGTGCTAAAACCTTTTAGGGGCTTAGTAGGGCTGTGGGTCAGAAACTCTTAGTTTCCCTTTCTCTCCGTATCTTGCTTTTCTTTCCCTTTCTAGCTCATGCGTTCTTCTTGTCTCCTTCTTTTAGCCCCTTTAATTTTTTTTTAAAAGTTGATTTATTTATTTAAGAGAGCGCAAGAGAGAGAATGGGCACGCCAGGGCCTCCAGCTGCTGCAAATGAACTCCAGATGCATGTGCCACCTTATGCATCTGGCATATATGGGTCCCGGGGAATCAAACCTCGGTCCTTTGGCTTTGCAGGCCTTAACCAACTATTAAGCCATCTCTTCAGCCCCCTTTAATTTTTTGTTTTCCGAGGTAGGGTCTCACTCTAGTCCAAGCTGACCTGGAATTCACTATGGAGTCTCAGGGTGGCCTTGAACTCACAGCAATCCTCCTACCTCTGCCTCCTGAGTGCTGGTATTAAAGGCATGCACCACCATGCCCGGCCCCCTTTAATTTTTTTAAATATCTGTTTTATTTTATTTTTTGTTTTAAGAGAGAGAGAATGGGTGTGCCAGGACCTCTAGCAAACAAACTACAGATGCATGCACCACTGTATGCATCTGGCCTAAATGGGTTCTGGGGAAACGAAACTGGGTCCTTAGGCTTCACAGGCAAGCACCTTAAACACTGAATTATCTCTCCAGTCCAAAAATTTTTTATGAGGTTGTGGGGAGAGAATTGGCATTCCAGAGCCTCTAGCCATTGCAGTTTAACTCCAGATGCATGCACAACTTTGTGTGCAAGCATCACCTTGTACATCTAGCTTAAGTGAGTTCTGGGGAGCGGAACCCGGGTCCTTAGGTTTGCAGGCAACTGCCTTAACCACTAAGCCATCTCTTCAGCCCCTCCAGCCCAAATTTTAATCCTGTTTTGTTTTGTTTGAGGTAGGGTCTCACTCTAGCCCAGGCTGACCTGCAATTCACTATGTATTCCCAGGGTAGCCTTGAACTCATGGCAATCCTTCTACGTCTGCCTCCTAAATGCTGGGATTAAAGGCGTACACCATCACGCCTGACTAATCCTCATTTTTCTTTTCTGTTTCTTTTCAATTTTTTAAAATTATTTTTATTTATTTATTAGAGACAGAGAGAGGGAAAGAGAGAGAGAGTGAGTGAGTGAGAATGGGTATGCCAAGGCCTCTATCTATGGCAAATGAACTCCAACACATGCACCACCATGTGCATCTGGCTTATGTGGTACCTGGAGAAACTAACCTGGGTCCTGAGGCTTCGAGGCAAGTGTCTTAACCACTAAGCCATCTCTCCAGCCCTTCATTTTTTTTTTTTTTTTTTTGTTAATTCTGGCAACAACTCCATCTTTACACACATGTCCTTTTACTGTTCCCTCTAGCAGGATGGCACTGGCATGACCATCTTCCTTAGCCCTCTTGTTTCCCTTGCAGCTCTATCAGCTGAGAGTGGCTGTGGCAAGAGGTGACCTATCACTGAGGAGCTGGATGGCTGCTTGAACCTCTGAGTTCCTGGAAATATTCCTGGTTGCACAACCCTGCAACCACCATTTGCCCTGGAATGAACTCAGTCAAGATTGAAGATGTGGTATAGCCTCCTGCTTCCTAGGCTCCTTTCTGTTCTCTCTTTCCAGCCTTCGCTGGCTGTAGAGCTGTTACAGAGATGAATTCTATCTCTTCATACACACTCAGACTCGGAAGTCCTGAAGGCCCGGAACTTTCTCACATCTGAAGTAGAGACATTGCAAACTGGGTGTGGTGGTGCATGTCTGTAATCCCAGCACTAGGGAGGTTGAGGCAGAAAAAGTAACATGAGTTAAAGGTCAGCCTTGGCTATACAGTGAGTTCAAGGCCAGCCTGAGCTACCAAGGGAGATACTACCTCAAAAAATAAATAAATAATGCTAGGTGTAGTGGTGCATGTCTTTAATCTCAGCACTTGGGAGTCAGAGGTAGGTGGATTGCTGTGAGTTCGAGGCCATCCTGAGATGACATAGTGAATTCCAGGTCAGCCTGGGCTAGAGCGAGACACTACCTCAAAAAAGAAAAGAAAAAGAAAACGAAAGAAAAAAAGAGAGAAGCAACAGAAAAGCATTGCAATGAAAAGAGACCCATAGTAGCAGCATCATAGAAGTGGCATATTAAAAAAAAGAAAGAAAGAAAAATTTAATTTGCATCTAATCATGAGGAAATTATCAGATAAGTCTAAATCTACATTTGTTACATGCTGCTAAACCAGTAGCCTGGACTTTTTAAAATTTGAAATCATGGAAGATAAAATAGTCTAGAAACTTAATGATTAAAGGAAACCAAGGCTGGATACGGGTGTCAGCATAATCTCAGGCAGGAAGATCAGAAGTTCAAGGCCAACCTTGGCTCATAGCAAATTGAAGGCTAGCCTTGACTACCTGTCTCAAATAAAAAAGACTAAGACATGGTAATCAGAGGCAACTCAGGATTCATGATTGGATCCTGGATTTAAAAAGTGAAAAAACAGCTGAAATGGACATAGTTGAGATTGGAGAGATTAGACTATGGATATGTACTAGTTAGCAGTATCGTAAAATTGTCATAATCATGATGTACCTATATAGGAGAATGTTCCCATTCTTGGGACATACATCTCAAAGGAAAATGGAATGATGTCTAT
Source organism: Jaculus jaculus (assembly GCF_020740685.1). Taxonomy (NCBI): domain Eukaryota; kingdom Metazoa; phylum Chordata; class Mammalia; order Rodentia; family Dipodidae; genus Jaculus; species Jaculus jaculus. Next base: position 89,423,835 of record NC_059110.1, read on the forward strand.
AGCCATTCTTAAATGGTTCAACAACAAAAAGTATGTGTATATATGTATATGAATAGAATGTATGTGTCTATATATCTTTATATACAGAGAGAGCACACCACTGTGAAAAATATTAGCAACTGATGAATCTAAATGGATTATAGATGAGCATTTATTTTCTTAATAGTGAAAATTTTATATAGATTTGAAAGTTTTCATATTAAAAAGTTGAAAAAAATAAAAACATTCACTTTCATTCTTGAAAGGCAATGATTTTCTGCATAAGTAAAAAATGCTCCTGAAGGCCAGACATGGGGGTGCACACCTTTAGTCCCAGCACTCGGGAGGCAGAGGTAAGAGGACTGCTGTGAGGCCACCCTGAAACTACATAGTGAATTTCAGGTCAGCCTGGCCTAGAGCAAGACCTTACCTCAAAAAAAAATACATATATATGTATATGTCCATATATATATGTATGTACACACATGCATACATATACTCCCAAGTGGGGAAGAGGCTGGAAAGATAGTTCAGCAGTTAAAGGCACTTGCTTGCAAAGCCTAATGGCCTGGGTTTGATTCCCCAGTACCCATGTAAAGCCAGACTCACAAAGTGGCACATATGATGAGTTTGTTTGCTGTACCAGGAGGCCCTAATACACCCATACACAAACACAGACACACACACACACATACACACTATATAATCATATATTCTCTATTTCAAATAAATAAAATATTTATTTATTTTTCCCTTTCAGTCTTATTTTATTCAATTCTTTTTTTTCTTTCCAATTTTATTTTATTAACAACTTCCGTGATTATAAAAAATATCCCATGGTAATGCCCTTCCACCCCTCCCACTTTCCCCTTTGAAACTCCATTCTCCATCGTATTCCCAACCCCTCTCAATCTAAAATAATATTTTTAAAATATGCTCCTGCTGAGCATGGTAGCACATGCCTTTAATCTGACCACTTGGAAGACAGAGGTAGGAGGATTGCTGTGAGTTCTAGGCCAGCCTGAGACAACATAGTAAATTCCAGGTCAACTTGGGCTAAAGTGAGACCCTACCTTGAAAAAAAAGTTAAAATATGCGCCTAGGGTTCCTGGGCATGGTGGTATCTCAGCCCTCATGAAGCTGATGTAGGAGGATTGCTGTGAATTTGAGGCTAGCCTGGCTACAGAGTGGCCTCTAGGTCAGCCTGGGCTAGAGTAAGACTCTTCCTCCAAAAAAAAAAAAAAAAAAAAGCCAGGAATGGTGGCGCACGCCTTTAATCCCAGCACTCGGGAGGCAAAGGTAGGAGGATCGCAATGAGTTCGAGGCCATCCTGAGACTCCATAGTGAATTCCAGGTCAGCCTGAGCTTCAGTGAGATTCTACCTCGCAAAAAAAAAAAAAAAAAAAAAAAAAAAACCACCAAGAGCCAGGTATGGTGGCGCATGCCTTTAATTCCAGCATTTGGGAACCAAAGGTAGGAGGATTGCTGTGAGTTTGAGGCCACCCTGAAACTGCATAATGAATTCCAGGTCGGCCTGAGCCAGAGTGAGACCTTATCTTGAAAAGCAAAAACAAACAAAAAAAAGGGGGGGGGGGCTGTAAAGATGGCTTAGTGGTTAAGGTGCTTGCTTGCAAAGGCAAAGAACCCAGGTTTGATTCCCCAGAACCCACATAAGCCACATACACAAGGTGGCACATGCATCTGGAGTTTGCTTGCAGCAGCTGAAGGCCCGGGAACGCCCATTCTCTCTCTTTCTCTCTCTCTCTACCTGCCTATTTCTGTCTTTCAAACAAATAAATAAAAATAAAAACAACAGGGTTAGAAAGATGGCTTAGCAGTTAAAGCACTTACTTGAAAAGTCTAAGGACCCAGGTTTGATTCCCCAGTACCCACATAAACCAGATGCACAAGGTGGCACATGCATCTGGAGTTTGTTTGCAGTGGCTACAAGCCCATTCTCTATCTGCCTCTTTCTCCCTCTCTCTCTCAAATAAATAAAAGAAATTAAAATATTAAACAACAACAACAAAAGGTATACCTACAGTCGCAGCTAGTTGGGAGGCTGAGGCAAAATCACTTGAGCCCAAGAGTTTGAGATTAGCCTGGGTAACACTCTGAGACCTTGTCTCAGAGCTCCTGGGAGGGGGTGGGTGGTTGCTCAGTGGTCAAGTGTGCATTTAATGTTGAGAGTAATGGACAAAGAAGGAGGTGCTTGGGTAAACATACTTACCAAAACAGAAATAAAAAAGATTTAATAAATTACACTTCAAGAGAAACAAATTTAGCTAGAGAATTCTCTGGGTGAGACAATCACCTTCCCCAGAAAAGGAAAGAGAGTTCTTTATAATAGGCAAAGTGCCATTTGTGTGGGGTAGATAAGTGGACATCTTACTATCTTGTTAAGTAGTAAATTTTACCACACCAGTTGTCTTTCATGAGGTTGACCACTCATGGTTCTTAGGAGTTAGGCTAAATATGTGTATAAGACATTGAAAGTTATAGCCGGGCGTAGTGGCACACGCCTTTAATCCCAACACTCGGGAGGCAGAGGTAGGAGGATCACCATGAGGTCAAGGCCACCCTGAAACTACATAGTGAATTCCAGGTCAGACTGAGCTAGAGTGAGACCCTACCTTGAGAAACTAAAAAAAAAAAAAAAAAAAAGACATTGGAAGTTGGATTGGAGAAGAGATGGTTCAGTGGCTAAGGCACTTACCTGCATAGCCTAATGACTTGGGTTTAATTCCCCAGTGCCCACATAAGGCAGATGCACAGTAGCTCATGTAGCTAGAATTTTCAGAGCGTTGGAGGCCCTGACATGACCATTCTCTTTGTCTCCCTTCTGTCTCATTCTCTCTGTGCTTGCAAATAATAAATAATTTTTTTTTAAAAAAAAAAAAAGAAAGTCGTTGGGGTCAGGCTCTCAATAGTCAGTGTGGGAATTTTACTTTTATTTTTAGCCTGTTTTTCCTCTACACTTCGCATACTTGAGGCTCTGAGTTCAATCCACAGCACCTAAACAAATAATCGGATACATTTAAAAATTGTTCCTGGGAAAGTGCCATCTTTGTGCGCATTTGAGAAGAAATAGAAACCTAGATAACAGAAACAATGCCTGCCTTGCTCCTCACAGTGCTCTGGAAGGAAAGAGGCCAATTGAGGTGACCACAGGGCAGAGTGCCATCTGTTCAGCTTTGCCACTAACTGAAGACAACTGAAAAATTTACTTCTGCAACTGTTTGCCTGAGTTTTTGTTTTTAAAATGAGGAATTTGAAACTCACTGTAAATAACAAGTATTTCTGGCTAGTACTCAAGTGCTGGGCTAGTGCCAAGCCTAGGATAGGCAGGAATTGGATCATGTGGTCCTGCTCTTACAGCTCACAGCCTGCAGGGGGGGCAGCAGCTCCACCCTGGCCGCTCAATGAGGCCTGCTCAGAAAGGAGAGCTCACCCTTTGTGTGAGTCTGTGGCAACACATCAACCTTGATTCAATTTTTTTGCCCCCTTCCCTTAGAGGCAGAGTCTCAGTCTACTCCAGGCTCACCTGGAAGTCATTCTATAGTCTCAGACTGGCCTCGAACTCACAGTGCTCTTCCAACCTCTGCTTGGATGAAAGGCAGGCACCCATACACCCTGCTGAACCCACCAATCCTAATGGAAAAGACAGGGGAGTGGCCTCCAGAAACTGTCTCAGAAGTTGAAACCTCCAAGGTCAATGAAGGTTAGTGAAAGGGCGAGGAAAGCACTTTAAACTAAGGAAAGAAAATGCTCAAAGGCCTCAGGATGGGAAAGAGGAACAGAACGAAATCTCAAATGGCTGACATGTTCAGAAACACAGATGGCCAAGGTCCCTGCACTGTGATTCTTTCTTTCATTTCAAGGGATATACAGAGGTATATTGAGTGATCTAACCTTGTTTCACTTAAAACTCACAAGCCAGATGTGGTGGTGGCATGCACCTTTAATCCCAGCACCGGGGAGGCAAAAGTAGGAGGATCGCTGTGAGTTGGAGGAATTCACTCTGCAGTCTCAGGGTGGCCTTGAACTCACAGCAATCCTCCTACTTCTGCCTCCCAAGTGCTGGGATTAAAGGTGTGCACCACCATGCCCAGCCTCTGAGAGATTTTTCTGAGACAAGGTCTCGCTGTAGTCCAGGTTGACCTGGAACTCTCTCTAGTCTTTGCTGGCCTCAGAGTAAGGGTGATCCCCCTACCTCAACTTAAGTGCTAGGATTACAGGCACAAACCACCTTACCTGGTTTTTGTTTTGACACAGGGTCTCATATAACACAGGCTGGCTTCAAACCCACTATAGAGCCAAATATGGCTTTGAACTTTTGATCATCCTGCCTATTTCTCCCAAGTGCTGGGATTACAGGCAGGCACCATCATTCCTGCCACTATTCTTTGAATTTATTTAATAATGTGTGTGTGTGTGTGAGAGAGAGAGAGAGAGAGAGAGAGAGAAAGAGAGAGAGAGAGAGAGAATGTCTTGCTAGAGCCTCTAACTACTGCAGTCCAACTCCAGAGGCATGCACCACCTTTTGTATCTGGCTTTACATGGATACTGGAGAGTCGAACCTGGGTCTTCTGGCTTGGCAGGCAAGCGCCCTGACCAACAAGCCATCTCTCCAGCCCCTGTGATTTTTTTTTTTTATAGGACTTTTCTTGAGTCTCCCAATTGGGGAGCAAATAAGATATTGGATATTTCTTTTCTGAGCGAAGTTCCACTGGGAGGTGGATCCTTTCTAGCTCCCAAAGCACCGTGGACAGGACTGATTCAGCACCTTGCAGGACATGTATTAAGGGTCACTTCTGCCATTCTGGACACCTGTGAGCTGTGCTGGGTGCTGGGAAGGAGGAAACCAGTGCAGTTCTACCAGCAGGAACTTGCAGCCTGGAGAGGAAGAAAAGGAAGCAAGCAGACACAGAGATAGATGCTGAAGAAGGGAAAGACTTCTAGAAGGGAGTGCCCCTCAGAGAAGTAGAGAGGATTGCACATACAAGAAGTGAAGTCTCCATGAGACCTGAGGCCTGGGTTGGTTTCTGTCGTCTTTGATCATCCAAGATACCAGGATGTCTTTTTTTAAATCTCCTTCTGCCCTTTCTTTCTTTCTTTCTTTTTTTTTTTTTTTTTTGAGGTAGGGTTTCACTGTAACCAGGCTGACCTGAAATTCACTCTGTAGTCTCAGGGTGGCTTTGAACTCATGGCAATCCTACCTCTGCCTACCAAGTGCTGGGATTAAAGGAATGTGCCACCACGACCTGGGTTTTTTAAAAGATTTTTATTTATTTATTTATTTATTAGAGTGAGAATGGGTGTGCCAGGGCCTCTACCCCTGCAAATGAAATCCAGGCGCATGCACTACCCTGTGCATCTGGATTACATGATACCTTGGAGAATCAAACCTGGGTCCTTAGGCTTCACAAGCATTCTTAACTGCTAAGCCATCTCTCCAGCCCTTGTTTTTTTTTTTTTTAATTTTGTTGTTTATTTTTATTTATTTATTTGAGAGCGACAGCGAGAGAGAAATAGGCAAAGAGAGAGAGAGAATGGGCGCTCCAGAGCCTCCTGCCACTGTAAACGAACTCCAGACCAGTGCGCCCCCTTGTGCATCTGGTTTATGTGGGTACTGGGGAATGGAGTCTCAAACTGGGGTCCTTAGGCTAGAGTGAGACCTTAAGTCGAAAAAAAGTATCAAAATAAGATTATGACTGAAAAAAAAAAAGATTACGGCTGATATGTTAGCTTTTCATTAATTAATTAACTTGAAATACAGAGGGAATGAGAATGAACATGCCAAGGCCCCTTGCTATTGCAAACAAACTCCAGACACATATGCCACTTTGTGCTTCTGGCTTTATGTGGGTACTGAGGAGTTGAACACAGGCCAGTAGGTTTTGTAAGCAGTACCTTTAACCACTGAGCATATCCCCAACCCGAGTCAGCTTAAAATTTTTTTTTTTGAATTTAATCTAATTTTTTGGGGGGTGTGGGGGCTTCAAGGTATGGTCTCAGTCTAGCTCACGCTGACCTAGAATTCACTTTGTAGTCTCAGGCTGTCCTCAAACTCAAGATGATCCTCCTACCTCTGCCTCCTGAGTGCTGGGGCTAAGGGCATGCACCGCAATGCCCAGCTATGTGTATTTTTATTTTTTCCCCGAGGTAGGGGCTCACTGTAGCCCAAGTTGACTTGTTATTCACTATGTAGTCACAGGGTGTCCTTGAACCCACAGCGATGCTCCTACCTCTGCCATCTGAGTGCACATGGAGGTACATGCATCTGAAGTTCGTTTGCAGTGTCTAGAGGCCCCGGTGTGCCCATTCTCTCTCTCTCTGACTCGAATAAATAATAAAATCGTTCTTAAAAAGGTAGCTGAAAGATTACAAATAATTTATAGGTCCCATTCCCAACACCACACACACACACACAAATATCTCACAATGCATTGCTATGTAGAGTTTTTTTGTTGTTGTTGCTTTTGTTTGCATGCATGTCATTAAGTATTCAACAAGATGTGTCACATCCTTATAAATCGTTTCTGAACGAAACTTCTTTCCTTCCAAAAGTTGCCGGAGATGCGCGTTAGCGGGAGTGTCTGGGGCATCAGCCAGCTCCGAGCGGCTTGCAGCGAGCTGATGTCGCCGGGGGGTGCCGGGTGGCTGAGCGGGGGCAGCTCCGTTCCGGAAAGGGCGCAGATCCGGATGCGCGGAGGTCGAGGGCGGGGCCGGCGGCTTCCGCGTCCCCGCGGCCTGCAGGGCGGCATGGCGGGCGCGGGATGCAACCCGGCCATCCCGGTGTGGCTGAACGAGGAGGACTTGAACTGCATCATCTGTCACGGGCTCCTGGACTGGCCCGCCACGCTGCCCTGCGGCCACAACTTCTGCCGCGGCTGCCTGAGGCACCTGCGCGCCGCCGGCCACGGCTGGGCCTGCCCGACCTGCCGTGAGGACTGGCCGCGGCCGCCGCCGCTGAGGAAGAACACGCAGCTGCAGGCGCTCGTGGACAAGTACGCATGCGCGGCGCGGGAGCTGGACGCCGGCCCCGAGCCCGCGCCGGGCCACGCGCACGCACACGCGCATGCGCACCAGCCGCCGCCGGTAGGCAGGGCCGTGCCGCCGCGCCCTCTTTCCCCCCTCCTCCTCCGTCGGTCCTGCTTCTGCCGGACTCTCGCTTACTCTCAGGGGAATCCATGGACATTTCAGAATAAAGGGGCGGGGAAGCCGGGCGTGGTGGAATATTCCAGCCCTGGGGAAGTTGAGGCCGGAGGATCACCAAGTTTCCCATAGCAAGATCCTAAAATCTCGAAAACCAGCACACAAGCAAACAAAATAAATAAAAGTAAAATCGAAAGCCCATCAACGTGGGTACAGTGCCTCATTGTGTCCCCCCCCCCGGTCTTTTTGTGGGGGTTTTCTAAAATTTATTGTGATTGAATATGTGTATACCATAACGTGTTCTGTTTTAAAACTTTTTTTAATGTGTGTGTGCGGGGGGTGGGGGGGAGGGGTTCGAAGTAGGGTCTCACTCTAGCCCAGGCCGACCTGGAATTTACTATGTGTTCTCAGGGTGTCCTTGAACTCATAGCGATTCTCCTACCTCTGCCTCCCGAGTGCTGGGATTAAAGGCGTGTGCCACAAAGCCAGGACTTTTAATGATTGTTAAGTGTGCAGTTCATTTACCTTAGCTGTATTTCCAGTATAGTGCAAAATTTCCGGAATGTTTACATCTCTGCCAAATAGGAACTCTGTGCCCACTAAGCAATGGCTCCATTTCTTTCCCTCCAGCTCCTGGCCATGTCTAATGAATTTACTTTCTGGCTCTAAACGTACCTGCTATAGGAGGTTTCATGTAAGAGGACTCAATTCATGTTCCTGTGTGTCTGGCTTCTTTCACTTAACCAGCTTTGCAGGATTGATTCATGTCCTATGTATCAGAACTTCCTTTGTATGCTAAATTATATTGTGTGTGGATATGCCACCATTGACAGTGTGTGTATGTGTGATCCTATGTGTACCGACAGGCTCACGTGTGTGGGGGTACATGTGCATATGTGTGTGGACCTGTTTTTGATTTTTTTTTTCAAGGTAGGGTCTCCATCCAACCCAGGCTGATGTGAATTCACTCTGTAATCTCAAATTGGCCTCAAACTCATGGTGATCCTCCTGCCTCAGGTTTCTACTATCTCTGCCTCCCAAGGGCTGGGATTAAAGGCATGTGCCTTTTTCATGCCCAGCCACGTCTACTTTTTTTTTTTTTTTTTTTTGGTCTGTTTTTTTCCAAGGTAGGGTCTCACTCTAGCTCAGACTGGCCTGAAATTCAGTGTGTAGTTTTTGCGTGGCCTTGAACTCACAGAAATCCTCCCACCCCTACCTCCCCAGTGCTGGGATTAAAGGCGTGCGCCACCATGCCCGGCCCACATCAGCTTTTTTGATAGTACCATGGTGTTTATGACTCTCATCTACATCATAGTTGTTGCTGGGTCCAGTTTTATGGAACCAGGAACCCAGCTTTGTGTTTAAGGTGGTTTTAGTGGTGTGTGCAATATATTCTCACCTATGTGCCTATGTGGTACCCTGTATGTGTGCCTGTGGTGGTTGGGGGGAGGGTAAGTGGAATGCCAGGTGCACGGTTGTACCACTATGCTTATTTGAGCCCAGAGTGTCTGGCTGATCTGAGATTTTGCCAGATTTTTTTTTTTTTCCCCACAAACTCTAGCAATTCCTGGGTCTCTACTTCCTTAAAGGATTGGAGTCACAGACAGGTGTGGCCAGGCCCATCCATTTCTTTTGGTCCTGGGGATAGAACTCCAGCATTCTCTCAGGCCCCTTCAGGCCCTCACACTTGCACAGAAAGCACTCTTAAGATCTGAGCCTTTTCCAGCCCCAGCTTTGCTCTGTTGAAGGCGGCAGTACCAAAGAGCACCATGGAAGCCATCCAGGGGCTGACAGGACTGGTGGAACAGCTTGTGGACACGGTCAAGAGACTTCAGAGGCAGAGATGCAGCTTGGAACCTGGACTGGACAATGAATTGGGCATCCTGGGCAAGGTAGGTTCCTCTGGGAGGTTCCTCTGGTGAGGGAGGGAGCAGAGCAGGAGAGACAGCTTCCAACCAGAGCAATCTGAATGCAGGATGCAGTAAGTTTCAATTTTTTTTTTAATATTTTTTTAAATCTTTGTTTATTTTTATTTATTTGAGAGGGACAGACAGAGAGAGAAAGAGGCAGAGAGAGAGATAGATAGACGGACAGACAGAGAATGGGGCACGCCAGGGCCTCCAGTCACTGCAGACAAACTCCAGATACACACAATACCTTGTGCATCTGGCTTACACAGGTCCTGGGAAATTGAGCCTCGAACTGGGGTTCTTTCGCTTCACGAGTAAGTTTCAGTTTCTAAAAATCTATTTTAACCCGGGTATGTGGTACACACCTTTAATTCCAGCACTCGGGAGACAGAGGTAGGAAGATCACTGTGAGTTCGAGGCCACTCTGAGATTACAGAGTTAATTCCGGGGTCAGCCTGGGCTAGTGCAAGACCCTTCCTTGAAAAGCAAAATAAATAAATAAATAAGTACATATTTATTTATTTAATATATGTACATATTTATTTGTTTATGAGAAATAAAGAGGCAGGAAGGGGGTCAGAGAATGGGTGTACCAGGGCCTCTGACCACTACAAATGAACTCCCGATGCATGTGCCACCTTGTGCATCTGGCTTTTTATGTGAGTACTGGGGAATTGAACCTGGATCCTAAAGCTTTGTAGGCAAGTGCCTTAATGACTGGGCCATCTCTCCAGCTCCAAGTTTCAATTTTTAACCATTCTCTTTACTATCAAAAATGAATAATCAGTTCTTTAGCATGCTGGAGGTGAGTTATGGAAGCTTGAAGTAGACTGGATTGGTAGGACCCATCCTTACTGCTCCACCTATTCAGCTGTCTCTAAAACCATCCATGAGCTTCAGGTAAATCCAGATATCCTACCTCTTACATTCAGTGACCTTTTTTTTTGTTGTTGTTGTTTTTTGTTTTTCGAAGTAGGGTCTCACTCTAGCCCAGGCTGACCTGGAATTCACTATGGAATCTCAGGGTGGCCTCAAACTCACGGCGATCCTCCTACTTCTGCCTCCCGAGGGCTGAGATTAAAGGCGTGCGCCACCATGCCCGGCTCAATGACCTTTTTTTTGAGGTAGAGTCTTGCTCTAGTCCAGGGTGGCCTCAAACTCACAGTGATCCCTGATCCTCCTACACTGTGCACTATTAATCAAGTACTCTACCAATGAACTATATCCCCTTCCCACCCCCTGTGCCCTTAGTTTTTTACCTTAAAAAAATTAATTTATTTGAGAGAGAGAATGGGCGTACCAGGGCCTCTAGACACTGCAAACGAACTCCAGACACATGTGCCACATTATGCATCTGGCGTACATGGGTCCTGGGAAATCGAACCTGGGTCTTTGGCTTTCCAGGCAAGTGCCTTAACTGCTAAGCCATCTCTCCAGGACCCCCCCCCTTTTTTATTTTTGAGTTAGGGTCTTATTCCATGCCAGGCTGACCTGGAATTCACTGTGTAACTCACTCTGCCCTTGAACACATAGCAATCCTCCTACCTGTCCTACCAAATGCTGAGATTACAGGTGTGAGCCACCATATCCAGCTAGGAGGCTTTTTTTTCAAGGTAGGGTTTTGCTCTAGTTAAGGCTGACCTGCAATTCACTATGTAGTCTTAGGCTGGCCTCAAACTCACAACAGTCCTCCTACCTCTGCCTTCTGAGTGCTAGGACTAAAAGTGTGTGCCACCACACCTGGCTGAGGCTATTCTTTTTTTTTTTTTTTTTTTTTGAGGGGGGTATATGTGTGTTTATTGTGTGTGTATGTATGCATGCACATATGCAGGCAGGCATACCTGTTTGCATGCATGTGGAAGCCAGAAATCGATGTCATGTATATTCCTCAGTTGTTGTCTTTATTTAATGAAACGGGGTGTTCCACTTGAACTCATAGCTCACCAATTCAGGTAGCCTAGCAGAGATCCCCAGTCTCTGACCCCTGAGCACTGGGATGACAGGTACACCATTATGTCCCCCAACCCCGGGATACATATGAAACACGCACACATACTGGCACACATACCACACATATGCCAAAACAAACAGAAAAAATAACCACTCTACTATTTTTTAAATATTTTTCATATCATATCTATTTATTTATTTATTTGAGAGGCAGAGAGAGAGAGAGGGAGAGAGAATGGGTGAACCAGGGCCTCTAGACACTGCAAATAAACTCCAGACACATGCACCACCTTGTGCATCTGGCTTATGTGGGTACTGGGGAGTCAAACCTGGACCCTTAAGCTTTACAAGCAGGTGCCTTAACCACTAAGCCATCACTCCAGCCCAATTTTATTTATTTATTTATTTATTGGTTTTTGAGGTAGGGTCTCACTCTAGCCCAGGCTGACCTGGAATCCACTCTGTATTCTCAGGCTGACTTTGAACTCAACAGCAATCCTATCTTTGCTTCCTGAGTGCTGGGATTAAAAGTGTGCACCACCATGCCCAGACCAATGTTTTTTATACTATTATTATTATTCCAAATTGTTTTCAAGGTATTTTCACAACTCAGTTTTTTTTTTTTCTCCAACCCTAATTTTATTTATTTATTTGCAAATAGAGAGACAGAAATGAAAGGGTACACCAGGGCCTAATGCCACTCCAAGTGAACTCCAGACACATGCACTGCTTTGTGCATCTGGCTTTATGTGGGTACTAGGGAATCAAACCTGGGTCCTTAGGCCTTACAGGCAAGCCCCTTCACTGCTGAGCCATCTCTCTAGCCCTATGTTACAACTCAGCTTTTAAAATTTTTTTGAAAGAAAGAGAATGGAGAGAAAATTGGTGTGCCAGGGCCTCCAGCCACTGCAAACGAACTCCAGATAAATGCACCACCTTGTGCATCTGGCTTTACGTGGTTACTGGGTAACCAAACTCTTTCCTTAGGCTTTGCAGGCAAGCACCTTAACTGGTAAGCCATCTCTCTAGCCTCCCCCCCACCCCAAGCAAACCTTTAGACACAAAATTGTGCTGGAGAGATGGCTTAGCGGTTAAGGTGCTTGCTTGTGCAGCCTAAAGACCCAGGTTCACCTTCCCTGAAACCATGTAAGCTAGATGCATGTGGTGGCTGGTGGCTAATGTGTCTGGAATCGAACTGAGGTCCTTTGGTTTTGCAGGCAAGCGCCCTAACCAGTAAGCCATCTCTCCAGCCCTGTCATTTATTTATTTATTTATTTATTAGAGTCAAAGAGAGAGAGCAAGAGTAAGAATAGGTGCACCAGGCTTCCAGCCATTGCCAACAAACTCCAAACATGTGCACCCTTTGTGCATCTGGCTAAAGTGGGTCCTGGTGAATTGAACCTGGGTCCTTTGGCTTTGCAGCAAGCACCTTAACCACTAGGCCATCCCTTCAGCCCTTTTTTTTTTGAAATATTTTTTGAGGGGGTGGAGGGATGGCTTAGTAGTTAAGGCCCTTGCCTGCCAAGCCTAAGAACCCATGTTCAACTATTCAGATCCCACACAAGCCAGATGCACAGGGTGACACAAGTGCTCAAGGTTGCACATGTGCACATGGTGGCGCACGTGTCTAGAGTTTGATTAGAGTGGCTGGAGGCCCTGACATGCCAATTATCTCTCTCGCTCTAGTTCTCACTCTCTTGCTCTCATTAAAAAAAAGAAAGGAAGGAAGGAAGAAAGAAAGAAAAAGAAGGCCAGTCTGTTGGGCTTGCCTCTGAAGTTTTTTTTTGTTTATTATTATTAGAGAGAGAAAGAGAGAGAGAAAATGGGCACATCAGGGCCTCTAACCACTGCAAATGAACTCCAGATGCATGCACCACCATGTGCATCTGGCTTACATGGGTTCTGAGGAATCAAACCTGTGTCCTTAGGCTTTGCAGGCAAGCGCCTTAACCACTAGGCAATCTCTCCAGCCCTTTGTTATTTTATGGTTTATCAATAGGCTGCTGCTTCTGTGGACAATACTTCTTTGGTTTCTCCAAAGCTAACAACTTCCAACACATCTGAGGAGAAAATGATAAATATTCTTCATAATCTAGAAGAAATTCAGGAAAAATTGCAAGGGTACAACACATGGAAAGTGGCTTCTGAGGAGCAAACCCTGGGTGAGTTGATTTTGTTTGGTGGAAAAGAATTAAATAAGGAAGTTGAGTGGAAATGGCCAAGCGCTTCATGGCTTTCTTCCTGGAGGACAAGATCCTCAGCGTGGCTACTTTTTGGTTATGCCATTTTGGGTCCAGTAGGTGGGGGCTGAGGTATGTTTGTTACTGATTCTGTTCTGGGATCTGGCTCAAGGTGTGCTGTATATGAGGTCCTGAATAGAGTAGAACTTATTATTATTATTTTGGATTTTTAAGGCAAGGCCTTTCTCTAGCCCACACTGACCTGGAATTAGTCTCAGGCTAGCCTAGAACTCACAGCTATCCTCCTTCCTCCTACCTCAGCTTCCTGAGTGCTGGGATTAAAGGCATGTACCATCATGCCTGGCCCTTTTTTTTTTTTTTTTTTTTTTTTTTTTTGAGGTAGGGTCTCACTCTGGTCCAAGCTGACCTGGAATTAACTCTGTCATCTCAGGGTGGCCTTGAACTCATGGCAATCCTCCTACCTCTGCCTCCTGAGTGCTGGGATTAAAGGCATGCGCCACCACACCCGGCTCCTTTTTTTTTTTCCTTTTCCCTTAATTTTTTTTTTTTTTTTTTTTTTAGTTTATTTGAGAGAGAGACAGAGGCCAACAGAGAGAGTAAGAATGGGTACACCAGGATCTCTTGCCACTTTGTGCTTCTGGCTTTACATGAGTACTGGGGAATCGAACCTAGGCTGTCAGACTTTGCAAGCAAGCACCTTTAACCACTGAACCATCTCTCCAGCCCTTTACCATGGTTTTTTTTTTTTTTTTTTTGGAGGTAGAGTCTCACTGTAGTCCAGGCTGTCTTGGAACTCTCTCCACAGTCCCCAGGTGGCCTTGAACTCACAGTGATCCTCCTACCCCTGCTGTCCAAGTGCTGGGATTAAAGGTGTGCACCCCCATGCCCTGCTGTCTACTACATTTTCCACACTTGGCTTTTTCTTCCCTAGACCAGATCATTCATTTAGTTTTTCAAGGTAGGGTCTCACTCTGGCTCAGGATGACCTGAAATTCACTATGTAGTCTCAGGGTGGCTTCAAACTCACGGCGATCCTCCTACCTCTGCCTCCTGAATGCTGGAATTAAAAGCATGCGCCACCATGCCTGACTCTCTACCACATTTTGATTGGCCATTTATTCACTATGGATAGTTGAGTTGTTTCAGTAATCACCTGAATTTTGAGAATGGCTCTGAAGTTTAGCTCTCCTGTTCTCATGTCCTAACTTGCCACAGCCCACAGTCTACCCCAGACAGTCTTTTATCTTAGTTTGTGTTAGATCTTTGTTTTATGCTGAGGTCAGTTCAACATACAAATAGGGGAGAATTTCTTTTTTTCTTTCTTTCTTTCTTTCTTTCTTTCTTTCTTTCTTTCTTTCTTTATTTATTTATTTATTTATTTGAGAGTGACAGACACAGAGAGAAAGGCAGATAAAGGGAGAGAGAGAATGGGTGCGCCACAGCTTCCAGCCTCTGCAAACGAACTCCAGATGCATGCGCCCCCTTGTGCATCTGGCTAACGTGGGACCTGGGGAACCGAGCCTCGAACCGGGGTCCTGAGGCTTCACAGGCAAGCGCTTAACCACTAAGCCATCTCTCCAGCCCTAGGGGAGAATTTCATCTTAGATGTCAACACTGTATGGTGCCCTTCACTTTCTTTGCTCCTGCCCACCATGGTCATGGCAACCTAGAATATATAGCTGCTTTATGTTAATACTTAAAACTCTGGTCCAGAGAGATGACTTAGCAGTTAAGGCACTTGCCAGCAAAGCCTAAGGACCCAGGGTCAGTTCCCCATTTCCCACGTAAACCAGATGCACAAGATGGCACATGTGTCTGAAGTTCATTTGTAGTGGCTAGAGGCCCTGACATGTCCATTTGCTGTTTCTCTCTCTCAAATAAATAATAAATAAATTAAAGTAAAATACTTAAAACTCTGATACATTGAGAAGGAGTTGGAGATGTTAGCCGTTGAGATGAACCTTACACCAACTCAGGTTACCTGGTTCATATCACAATAGTTTAAGATGTTGACATTTTGGTAATGAGTATTTTGGGATTGGAGTGCTGTAATCCCCATGGATTGTAGCTGTTAGTTAATTTATTTGGTAAATGTGCATCAAATACTTGTTATATAGAGAGCTAACATGGGGCTTGGTGCTTAGAATACAGAGATGAGCAAGAACCCTGCCTGCAAGAAACTTAGGGAAACACTGAAAAAGCTCATAGTGAAAACATGAAACTGGGTGGACTGGCCTGGTGGTACTGCCTGATTCATCCCCAACACTCAGAAATGTGCCAGTGACAGGAATGCAAGGCATGTGCCAGATGGTGACAGTTGGATACTTTTAGTTTACCTCAAATTTTTTTTTCTTTTTAGCCAGGTGTGGTGGAGCACGCCTTTAATCCCAGCACTCCGGAGGCAGAGGTAGGAGGATCACAGTGATTTCTAGGCCACTTTGAGACTACATAGTGAATTCTAGGTCAGCCTGAGCAAGAGTAAGACCCCACCTTGAACCTCCCCCCCCAAAAAAAAAAAACAACCAAATTAAGGCTACTGAAATAGATGAAACCAGATTGAATTATTTTATTTATTATTTATTTATTTATTTGAGAGAGAGAGAGAGAATGAACACACCGGGGACTCCAGCCACTGCAGACGAACTCCAGACATATGTGCCACCTTGTGCATCTGGCTTACATGATTCCTGGCGAATCAAACCTGGGCCCTTTGGCTTTCTAGGCAAGTACTTTAACTGCTTAGGCACCTGTCGAGCTGATCTGGAATTGACTATATAGTCTCAGGCTGGCCTTGGACTCATGGTGATCCTCCTACCTCTGTGCTGGGACTAAAGGCATGAGCCACCATGCCTGGCAAAAAATATTTTTATATGTTTATTTGAGAAAGAGAGATGGGGAGAAAGAGGCAGAGAGAAAGTGAATGTGAGTACACCAAGGTGTCCTGTCACTGCAAACGAACTATGGATGTGTGCACCACTTTGTGCATCTGGCTTTACGTGGGTATTGGGGAATTGAACCCAGGCCATTAGGCTTTGCAAACAAGTGCCTTTAACTGCTGAACCATCTCTCCACCCCAGTTTACCTTTTCTAAAGGGACATTTTTCTGCCCATTTTTTTAAATTCCTTAGTGGATCACCTCAAAGCTCTGCCTTCCTCATCACACTTGCCAGACCAGAGATGCCCTGCACCCAACAGAGCCTCTCAGTTTGCCCCATGTAAGTATGAAATGCACTTAAAACTTGGCTTCAGCCTGCTATAGAAAAGAGCAGTGAGCTTGTGCTATGTTCACCTCCTTGCTATGGGGCCCACTCCCTGGCTCTCCACACTTGGCTCTTTGTTCCCTAGACCAGATCATTCAACATGGGGAGCTGAGGACAAAGGAAAAGATTCCCAAATTCCACGCTCAGCTAGATCCTTGAGCACTTAGATTCCAAGCGGCCTGTGGGAATCTATGTTAGGGCCACCAGTGAAAACCACCTGCTTGTTCCCCCACCTGCTGTCCCAGTCTGGGTGGTCCTTAACCCTATGCATCCCAGAGTCCTGAGCTTGACTCCCAGCAGTTCTGCTCAATAGCTATGCAAGCTTGGACAAGTCACTTCACTTCTTTTTTTAAAAAAAACATTTTATTTATTTATTTGACAGAGAAAGAGGGAGAGGGAGAGGGAGAGGGAGAGGGAGAGGGAGAGAGAGAGAGAGAGAGAGAGAGAGAGAGAGGGAGAGGAGAGAATGGGCCCACCAGGGCCTACAGCCACTGCAAATGAATTCCATATGCATGCGCCACCTTGTGCATCTGGTTAATGTGGGTCCTGGGGAATCGAACCTGTGTCCTTTTGGCTTTGCAGAAAAACACCTTAACCGCTAAGCCTTCCCTCCAGCCCATCACTTCACTTCTTAAGGCTTCAGTTCCCTTATGTATAAAATGGAGATAATAAGAGCACTTCTCTTAGGGAATTACCAAAGGGTTACATGAGTATGTGTGTATAAAATACCTGGATTCAAGTATTATAAGTCATTTTTTCATTCACTCAATTGAAAACAGTAGGAGTTGTGGGTGTGGCTCAGTCCAAGGTCCCTGGTTTGATCCCTGGTATGAGAGAGAGGAGACAGAGGGACTATTATATACAAATGAATAAGACATGGACCTTCATCAGAAAGCTTAAGTTTATATTAATATTTTATTTTTATTTATTTGAGAGGGAGAGAGAATGGGTGTGCCAGGCCTCTAGCAGTTTCAAACAAAGTCCAGACTCAAGTGCCACCTTAGGCATCTGGCTTATGTGGGTCCTGGGGAATTGAACCTGGGTCCTTTGGCTTTGCAGGCAAGCACTTTAACTGCCTGGCCTCCAGCTTGAAGTTTTTTGTTTGTTTGTTTGTTTGTTTTGTTTTTCAAGGTAGGGTCTTACTCTGGTACAGGCTGACCTGGAATTAACTATGTAGTCTCAGGGTGGCCTTGACCTCTCTTGATGATCCTCCCACCTATGCCTCCCAAGTGCTGGGATTAAAGGCATGTCCACCACACCTGGCCAGCTTGAAGTTTTAACTGTAGAGACAGTAAGAGCCATGGTTATACTCTGAAAGCACTGAGTGTTGAGAAAATCAAGAGATGACTTTGCACATGGGTGAGACTCAGAAATAGCTTCCTGAGAGATGTCTGGGTGTGGTGGCACATGCCTTTAATCCCAGCACTCAAAAAGCTGAAGTAGGAGGATCGCTGTGGATTTGAGGCCAGACTGAGATTACATAGTGAATTCCAGGCCAGCCTGGGCTAGAGCAAGATCCTACCCCCAAAAAACAAAACAAGCTGAGCATGGTGGCACATGCCTTTAATCCAAGCACTCTGGAGGCAGAGGTGGGAGGATTTCTGTGAGTTCAAGGCCACCCTGAGAGTACATAGTGAATTTCAGGTCAGCCTGACTAGAACAAGACCTTTCCTCAAAAAACTTAAAAAAAAAAAAATCAAGGCAGGAATGGAAAATAATACAACATCCATCAAGGTTATATACAGAAAACTACAAGTATACATACCAATTATAATGTTTATAGGGACAATACATCACCCTAGAAGATAATAGTGCTACTTTTTACTATTGGGTGAATAGTCTGATTTGCCATGTTCTGTGGTATTGATTTTTTCTCCCAGGGGCCATCAATCCAACCTTTGACTTGAAGAGCCTCTCCTGTAGTCTGGAGGTGTCCAAGGATTGCCAGAGGGTGACCGTGTCTCCCCGCCCACAGCCCTATCCCTGGAGTTGTGAGAGGTTTTCAGTCAGCCAGGTCTTATGTTCCCAGGCCTTCTCTTCTGGAAGGCAGTACTGGGAAGTGGACACTAGGTGTTGCAACTGCTGGGCTGTTGGCGTGGCTTCCTGGAGCATGAACCGAGACAAGATGCTGGGAAGGACTACGGACTCCTGGTGTATAGAGTGGAGGGGGACTGGCCAGTTCTCTGCATGGGCCATGGGCAAGAAAACTGACCTTGATTCCAGTAAACCTGGGATTGTGGGCGTCTTGCTGGACCTTGAATTTGGGAAGCTTGTCTTCTACTCAGTGGCCAATCAAGAGAGGCTCCTGTATGAGTGTGAGATCTCTGCTTCCTCTCCTGTGCACCCTGCCTTTTGGCTATATGGCTTAAATCCTGGAAACTCCCTGGTCATAGGGCGAATAAAGGCATAAAGGTCTCCCAGTGGCTGGAACAGTGGGTTCCTGGTTTCTGTCTTGGGTGGTGACACCACCCTACTTATGGAAGTTGGACATGGTAGCAACATTCTTGTAACCCCAGCAGTTGGGAGGTGGAAGCAGGAGAGTAATTGCAAGTTTGAGGCATGTGTGGCCTACCTAGTGAGTTCAAGTGTAGCTTGGGCTATGTGGTGAGACTGTATCTCAAAAAAAAAAAAAAAAAAAAGCCACTTTTGAAGTTAATTCTTTTATGCAGTGCAGGATTAACTAAACAGGCTTGATTTCTTTGAACCCTTCATGTGTCAAAGAAAAGACTGGCCTTTCCCTGGCTCCTGGGAGATGACCTCTAGGCCTTTGATATAGCCTATCTAATAAAAGTGACTTGGAAGCCAGGCATGGTGGCACGTTCCTTTAATTCCAGCACTTGGGAGGCAGCGGTTGGAGGATCATCTGAGTTCAAGGTGAGCCTGAGACTAATTCAGGTCAGTTTGGACTGAAGGAACCCCAAGATGGGGACCCCACGCTCTGCCCGGATATGGCGACACCCCAAATCACTCACGAGAAGCAGTCTTGATGCAAACTGCAAGAGGATTTTATTCCAAGCGCACTGGGGCCCACAGTCGTACACCGCACAGGGCTAGAGGACTGCAGAGCCCCGAATGCAGGAACGGGACAGTTTTTACAGGGTTTCTAACAAAGCCTGTGCATTAGACCAATCATTTTTTTAACATCAGGAGCCCGCAGGGTGCGAGCCAGTCAGTTTGTGCCACTCCATAGTTTCTAAGACAATTAGTTTAATTTGTTCAAGCCCCTCGTGGACCAATCAGTCTCTTATGACCTTGGTGGTTAGCATTTGTGCAGGTCCTTGGGTGGGAGTAGCAGAGTGTGGTATCAGTCTCTTATGACCTTGGAGGTCAGCATTTGCACAGGTCCTTGGGTGGGGGTACCAGAGTGTGGTATCAGTCTCCTATGACCTTGGTGGTCTGAGGCAGGCTGCTACGGCTTATGGTGCGGGCTACTAAGGCTTACAGTGTGGGCTATTAAGGCTTTTGGTGCAGGCTATTTACAGAAACCAAATAAGTGGTTCACTTCATTACTCATTTCCCATCCTTGAGGGCTATCTCATGCCCTTTTTACCTAGTTTTATATTAGGAGCGGGCTCTGATATAATGAGAAGAGGGATTCTTACTTGCTTCCAACAGAGAGTAAAGCCTGGAGTTTGAGGTATGCAGGGGCCCGCTTAAGCTCCCTTTGGAGCGTGATAGTATTTCTGGGCTTCTGAATTCTTGGGCCTTTCAGGACTAGAGTGAGACTCTACCTCAAAAAACAAGAAAAAAAAAAGAAAAGAAAAAAAAAAAGTGACTTGGTTTACTTGGCCCTTTGGACCATTTGGTACCCTGTGGTCTCAGTAGGAGCTGGAGTCTCAGTCAGCCTTGTGGGCGCTGAGGCAGGCCTTCATGCCCAAGCCCCAGTTAAAGGCCCTGGACACCACAGCCCGGGTGAGCTTCCCTAGCTGGCACAACACCATATATACTGCTGTACACCACATGTCACTGCTGGAGGATGGAGCACGGCCCTCACGACTCCTGGGCGGGGACAGGTAGGCACTCTCCTGGAGCCTGACTTGTGAGCCCTTTCCTGCTGCCGGCTTCATTCTGTGGCTTTTCGGTGTAATAAACTGAAATCAGGAGCTTCGTCGAGTTCAGTGAGTCCTTGTACTGATCTTTGAGTCTGACAGTAGTGACCGTAGGGACCCAGAAACAGAAGGGGCATGGGTCACTTATCAACTGTTGTGTGAGAATAGTCCTGTGGACTTAGTGGTTTGAAATAATACACAGGGAGCTGGGTGCGGTGACGCACACCTTTAATCCCAGCACTAGGGAGGCAGAGGTAGGAGGATCGCCGTGGTTCGAGCCCACCCTGAGACTACATAGTGAATTCCAGGTCAGCCTGAGCTAAAGTAAGATTTTACCTTGAAAAACCAATAAAATAAAACAAAATAATACACAGGGGCTGGTGAAATGGCTTAGTGGTTAAGGCGCTTGCCTGCGAAGCCTAAAGACCCAGGTTCAATTCCCCAGGCCCCATGTAAACCAGATGGACATGGTGGTGCATGCGTCTGGAGTTTGTGTGCAGTGGCTAGTGTAGAGGCCCTAGTGTGCCCATTCCCCTCTTCTCTTCTTTCTCTCTCTCTAATAAGTAGATAAAAATAAAATTTTTCTATAAAAAGTTTAGCTGGGTATGGTGGCACACACCTTTAATCCCAGCACTTGGGAGGTCAAGATCACTGTGAGTTTAAGGCCAGTCTGAGACTACATAGTGAATTCCAGGTCAGCCTAGGCTAGCGCAAGAGTCTATCTCGTAAAACCAAAAAAAAAAAAAAAAAAGTTTATAAAAATACACAGGCTGAAGATGTAGCCCATTGGTAAAGCACTTATGTTGCATGCACAAATTCTAGGCTTAAATCTGCAGCACTATAAATGCATGCTACGAGAGCACACACGTTAACATCTCACAGTCTCTTTCTTTTTTTTGTGGGGGAGGGTTGAGGTGGGTTTTCACTCTAGCCCAGGCTGAACTGGAATTAAGTATGTAGTCTCAGGGTAGCCTTGAGCTCATGGTGATCCTCCTACCTCTGCTTCCCAAGTACTGGGATTAAAGGCGTGTGTCACCACACCCCATTGACCCAGCGAACTTGATTAGGATTATTTGCATGATCATGAGGAAGGAGGATTATTTATTGCAGGATGGACAATTTAAATCTTTGAAGACTTAGGTGGCTGGCTGCTGTTTGCTTATTTGTTTGGGGGTAGGGGGCTGTGAAGATGATTCTAAACCTCTAGGAACTACCCAATAATACCTGGGCTGTGTAATTCAGTGAAATAAACTCATTGCTGTTTTGCAAAAGTGGGGAAAAAAAAACAACTTTAGAACATTCAAGTGAGAAATTGCAGAAGACACTAGGAAATGGAAAAACATCCCTTGTTCTTGGATCAGAAGAATCAATACTGTGAAAATAGTAATCTTACCAAAAGCAATCTATACATTTAATGCAATCCCCATCAAAATTCCAATGGCATTCTTCATGGAAATAGAAAAAACAATCCAAAAATTCATTTGGAATCACCAAAAATCTCAAATATCTCAAACAATTTTCAGCAACAAAAATAAGGTATCACCATACCTGATTTTAACCTATACTACAGAGCCATACTAACAAAAACAGCATGGTACTGCCACCAAAACAGACATGTAGATGAATGCAACAGAATAGAGGACCCAGATGTAAGCCCATGTAGCTATAGCCTCCTGGTATTTGGCAAAAATGCCAAAAATACTCATTGGAGAAAAGACAGCCTCTTCACAAATGGTGCTGGGAAAACTGGGTATGTATCTGTAGAAGGATGAAAATAGATCCTTAACTTACTCCATGCACAAGAATTAAGTCCAAAGGGATCAAAGACCTTAATATCAGACCTGAAACTCTGAAACTGCTAGAAGAAACAGAGGGGGAAACCCTTCAACATACTGGTCTTGGCAAAGACTTTCTGAATATAACCTCAATTGCTCAGGCAATAAAACCACAGATTAATTGCTAGGACCTCATGAAATTATAAAATTTTTGTACACTTTTGTACAGCAAAGGACACAGTGAATAGAACAAAGAGGCAACCTACAGAATGGGAGAAAAACTTTGCCAGCTATACATCTAACAAAGGATTAATATCAAGGATATGCAAAGAACTAAAAAAATTAAATAATAAGAAATCAAACAACCCAATTTAAAAATGGGCTATGGAGCCAGGTGTGATGGTGCACACCTTTAGTTTCTGCACTTGGGAGGCAGAGGTAGGAGGATCACCATGAGTTTGAGGCCACCCTGAGACTACATAGTTAATTCCTGGTCAACCTGTCAGCCTGAGCCAGAGTGAGACCCTACCTCAAAAAAGGGGGCTATGGAACTAACTAGAGAGTTCTCAAAAGAAAAATAAACATCTAAAAATAAACATCTAAAAAATTGTTCTTTATCACTAGCCATCAGGGAAAGGAGATTCTATCTCACTCCTGTCAGATTGGCTACCATCATGAAAACAAATGACCATAAATGTTGGCAAGAATGTGGAAAAAGAGGAACACTTCTATACTGTTGTAGGAATGCAATCTGATCCGGCCATTGTGGAAATCAGTGTGGAGGTTCCTGAGACAGCTAAAATAGATATGACCCAGATACAGCACTCCTAGGCATATATCCTAAGGACTCGTCTCACTACGTTAAAGATGCTTGCTCAACCATGTTTATTGCCACTCTTTTCACAATAGCTAGAAAATGGGACCAGCCTAGAAGTCCCTTAACTGATGAGTGGATAATGAAGATATGGCACATTTACACAATAGAGTTCTACTCAGCAGTAAAGAAAATTGAAGTTATGAAATTTTCAGGAACATGGATGGATCTGGAAAGGATTATGCTAAGTGATGTAACCCAGGCTCAGAAAGCCAAACATCATCACATGTTCTCTCTCATATGTGAATCCTACCTACCAATAACTGGACTTCTGTGTTAGTAGGAAGAAAACTCAGTGGCATAGGCCAGTAAGCTAAAAAGGAGATATAGAGGGAATAGAAAAGGAGAGAGGGAGGGACCAAATAGGATGGTATTGTATATATGTAAGTAGAAGAACAGATTAATGTAGGTGAAAAGGTCTAAGTGAGGTCAGGGGAAGAGATTGAGTAAGGAAAGGTGGGGGAAGGGCTAATCAAGATCTAAGAGGATATAAATAAGTCATATGGAAACCTACGTTTTTGGTCAGGAGCCATAGATTGTTAGTAGAAAATTTTCAGTGCCAGGGATGGGATACCTTCCAGTGAGGTGTTGGCCAGGGAGGTCCCTGATGCCCCCAAAACAAAATAGGTCATTGCCAATGCCCTTGCTTTTCCACCAGGAATAGATGATAAGACCCTATTGGTGAAGACTGCACATACTTGGGCTGCAAGGTCACTGAGAAACATTGCTGGAACTGAGCTGAAAACCTCCTCCATGTAAACCAGCTGACATAAAGCTGGAAAAAGCTATGCTGCATGCAGTTCAACAGGAGAGAAAGAAATCACCAGTAAAGATACCCAACAGTGGATACTTCAAGCCTTATATTCGGCCAGGTAGGCCAAATGAACCAACAGGTGAAATAGTGGTATGTCTGTTATAGGGGAAACCAACCACTCTCTGATTTGACTGGAGCTCCACTCCATGGGAGGGACTATATCCCTGGTACTGAAAACCGACAGCAGGGGTAGTCATGAGTCCTAGGAGTGTAATGTCTCCTGCTATCTGGCTAACAGTATATACTATGCTTACCAAACTGCCCAGTAAGCACTTCTCTCAATGTTCATACCCATATATTAATGCTACTCTCACTTTTGGCTAGAGAACCTTCTCTTTTCAGATATCAGTAACCTTGGAATGACTCAGGAGGAACCATGATGCTGAGAAGAAGTGACAGAGGAGTGCTAAGCACTGAAATATCTCAATCACACCTTCCATGGATCAGGGTCCAATCTAGAAGAGGTGGTGGAAAGAATGTAAGAGCCAAAGGAAGGGTATGACTCCTTACAACGTGCTCCTGCAGACACAAAATGGCCTGGATATCCATGAACTCACAGTGCCTAACACTACCTACATAAGACTATCATAATAGGAAGAAAGATGATGACATCAAAATAAAAGAGGGACTGATTGAGAGGGGAAGGGGATATGATGGAGAGTGGAATTTCAAAGGGGAAAGTGGGGAGAAGAAGGGAATTACCATGGGATTTTTTTTATAATTATGGAAGTTATCAATAAAAATATGTAAAAAATATTCCTAGACTGAAGAGATGGTTTAGTGGTTACAAAGCTTGCCTGTGAAGCCTAAGGACTCAAGTTCTACTCTCCAGGTCCCTTGTAAGCCTGATGCACAAGGTGGCACATGCGTCTGGAGGTTGTTTGTAATGGCTAGAGGCCATGGCGTGCCCATTCTCTCTTTCCCTGTCTCTGTCCCCCCATCTCTAATAAATATATAAAAATAAACCAAGGACTTCCAGTTAAGATGGCGGTGTAGGAACCACTCCAAAGCAGCCTAGAGGAGAAAAAGCAAAAAAAAAAAAAAAAAAAAAAAAAAAACAACAACAACAAACCAGCAAAATACACTCTTCTAAAAAGTGAAGTGTATAAGAAGTTACCAATGGCAGCAGAGAAGTAGGAGAGATCCAGAGCATCCAGAGCCCGCCCATTAGGCAACGGGCTTCAGTAGCGTTGGCATCAGGTTCATGAGGCCACAGCTGCAAGGCTCAGATTGAGCCACAGGAAAAGCCAGGTGAGGGGATTTTTCACTCACACTGGAGCTCTTCGCAAACTCAAAAAATGCGAAGGGACAACTGCAGCAAACAACGAAGGAGCAGATCACGAGGTAGAGGATCATGTGGACCAGCAGGAGAACCAGAACCACCATCCACAGCATCCCTTCCTCCACTGCCAGCGCAAGCGCCAGCAAGCACCAGAGACCAGGGGAAAGGGAGCTCACAGTGCCCAGCATCGGTGACTAGAGTAGTGATCCAGTGACCCAGCCTGCCTACTTGAACCCACAGTGCACCAAAGAGGGACCTGAGCAGGAGCGCAGCATAATTGAGACCAAAATGATCCCAAAAGGTAACTGGGATTACACCAGGTCAGTACCCACCAAATAAGCCTGGTATATAGGCCTGAAATGGAAGTGTTAATATATTAAATCTGATGGATAGTCAGATTTGCCAATCTTAAATAAGCTATATTTTGGGCTTGTTATTTGTTGCTTCTTGATTTATAGTAGCTTTATTTCCTCTTCTGTTGTACATTAGGGAAGGGTCTCACTTGGTCACAAGCTGACTTGGAACCCTCAACAGACCAGAAATCTTAACCTCCTTGTTGACAGGATTAATTGTGTGGGGAACCACACACCCTAAGGGACAGTGACTTTGTTAGAGGATCTGATTGTCATAATACCTACCCTTGCATAAATACTCTATGGTGGTTTTAATTGAATATGTACATTGTTTAGTTAAATTCTAGCATCTGTCTGTATTATGTTCCACTAGCCTACTTGAAATCTCTCATAGGAGGCAAACCCAACACCTAGGGTCACTTTTCTAGATACTCTGAGAGTCTTGAGAGCACCTTAAACTCCTACCTGAAGATATATAACATCAGATTGATACATCTAATAATACTGCGGCTAAGTAGAAAATCCAAGCATGAAATTAATCCAAGATGCAAGAATAGGTACAGTATAACATAAGAAACACTAAAAATCAAGACAATATAAATCCACCAAAAAGTATTAATGCACTAGAAATGACCTCCAATGAGAATGAGTTAGAGGAAATGCCTGAGAAAGATTTCAAAAGAATGATTATGAATATGCTCAAAGAAGTCAGAGGAAATCAAAGAATGAAAGAGGAAATTAATGGAATCAAAGAAGACACAGGAAACCAATTTAATGAAATAAAGAGGTCAATACAAGACATAAATAAGGAAATAGAAATAATAAAGAAAAACCAGTCAGAATTACTAGCAATGAAGAACACAGTTAATGAAATAAAAAACTCTATAAATATTTTTTAATTAATTAATTTATTTATTTGAGAGCGACAGACACAGAGAGAAAGACAGAGAGGGAGAGAGAGAGAATGGGCGCACCAGGGCTTCCAGCCTCTGCAAACGAACTCCAGATGCATGCACCCCCTTGTGCATCTGGCTAACGTGGGATCTGGGGAACCGAGCCTCAAACCGGGGTCCTTAGGCTTCACAGGCAAGCGCTTAACCACTAAGCCATCTCTCCAGCCCTGAAATAAAAAACTCTATAGAAAATCTTACCAGTAGAATGGATGAAGGAGAGGAAAGAATATCTAAACTAGAAGACCAGGTGGCAGATCTAAAACAGTTCAACAAAGAGAAAGACAAACTAATAGGAAAGTATGAATGAGAATTTCAAGATATTTGGGACACTATAAAGAGATCAAACATAAGAATGCAGTAGAAGGAGAAGACTTTCACTCCAAAGGCATAGTAGGCATTTTCAACAAAATCATAGAGGAAAACTTCCCCCAAATTGGGAAAGAGGTGCCAATGCAGATGCAGGAATCCTTTAGAACACCAACTAGACAAAACCTGGAAGGAACCTCTCCTTGTCATATAAGGGTGGCACATAAGCATCTAAAAAATGTTCTACATCCCTAGTCATCAGGGGAATGCAGATTAAAACTACATTGAGATTCCATCTCACTCCTGTCAGATTGGCTACCATCATGAACACAAATGACCATAAATGCTGGCAAGGATGTGGAAAAAGAGGAACCTTTCTAAACTGTTGGTGGGAATATAATCTGGTCCAGCCATTGTGGAAATTAGTGTGGAGGTTCCTGAGACACCTAAAAATAGATCTACCATATGACCCAGCTATAGTACTCCTAAGTATATGTCCCAAGGACTCATCTCATTACCTTAGAGATACTTGCTCAACCATGTTTATTGCTGCTCAATTCACAATAGCTGGGAAATGGAACCAGCCTAGATGTCTCTCAACTGATGAGTGGACAATGAAGATATGGCACATTTATACAATGGAGTTCTACTCAGCGGTAAAGAAAAATGAAGTTATGAAATTTGCAGAAAAATGGATGGATCTGGAAAGGATTATACTGAGGTAACTCAGGTCCAGAAAGCCAAGTGTTACATGTTCTCTTTCATATGTGGATCCTAGCTACAGATGATTGGACTTCTGTGTGAGTATGAAGAAAACTCAGTAGCAAAGGCCAGTAAGCTAGAAAAGAGATATAAAGGGAAGAGAAAGGAGGGAGGGGGGTACTTAATAGGATGGTACTATATATACGTAAGTAGAAGAATAGATTAATGGGGGTGAAAAGGCCCAAAGTGAGAGGTCAGGGGAAGAGATTGAGTAAAGGAAAGATGGAGGGAGGGCTAATCAAAATCTAATAGGACATAAATAAATCATATAGAAACTTACTTTTTTGACAATGGAACCCTCAGGAGCTGTAGATTGTTGCTAGAAAATTTTCAGTGCCAGAGATGGGATACCTCCAGTGAGTTGTTGGCCAGGAAGGTCCCTGATGCCCTCAAAACTTTATAGGCCATTGCTGAGGCCCTTGCTTTCCCACCAGGAATAGATGGTAAGATCCTGCTGCTGAAGACTCCACATACTTGGGGTGCAAGGCCACTGAGAAATCCTGCTGGAGCTGAGCTGATAACCTCCTCCGTGTAGACCAGCTGACAGAAAGCTACAAGAAGCCATTTTGCATGCAGTTTAATGGGAGAGAGAGAAATCACCAGTGAAGATACTCAACAGTGGACACTGCAAGCTTTATATTTTGCCTGCCAGGCCAAATGAATCAACGGGTGCAAAAGTGGCACGTCTGTCATGGTGGAAACAAATTGCCCTCTAACTGGACTAGAGGTCTGCTCCATGGGAGGGAATAAATCCCTGATACTGAAAATTTAAAACAGGGGTAGTCATGAGCCCTAGGGGTGTAACATCTGCTGTGGTCTGGATAAATGTATATACTATGCTTAGCAAACTGCCCAGTAAGTACTTCTCTCAATGTTCAGACCCTTATATTAATACTACTTTCACTTTTTATTTTATTTCTCAATTTTAATTTTTTTAAAATTTTTAAAAATGTTTTATTTATTTATTTGAGAGCTACAGACACAGAGAGAAAGACAGATAGAGGGAGAGAGAGAGAATGGGCGTGCCAGGGCCTCCAGCCTCTGCAAACGAACTCCAGACGCGTGCGCCCCCTTATGCATCTGGCTAACGTGGGACCTGGGGAAGCGAGCCTCGAACTGGGGTCCTTAGGCTTCATAGGCAAGTGCTTAACCGCTAAGCCATCTCTCCAGCCCTCAATTTTTATTAACATTTTCCATGATTATAAAAAAAATCCCATGGTAACACTCTCCCTTCCCACCCCACTTTCCCCTTTGAAATTCCATTCTCCATCATATCCCCTCCCCATCTCAATCATTCTACTTACATATATATAATACCAACCTATTAAGTACCCTCCTCCCTTCCTTTCTCTTCCCTTTATATCTCCTTTTTAACTTACTGGCCTCTGCTACTGAGTCTTTTCATTCTCATGCAGAAGCCCAATCATCTGTAGCTAGGATCCACATATGAGGGAGAACATGTGGTGCTTGGCTTTCTGGGCCTGGGTTACCTCACTTAGTATAATCCTTTCTAGATCCATCCATTTTTCTGCAAATTTCATAACTTCGTTTTTCTTTACTGCTGAGTAGAATTCCATTGTATAAATGTGCCATATCTTCATTATCTACTCATCAGTTGAGGGACATCTAGGCTGGTTCCATTTCCCAGCTATTACAAATAAATTGAGCAGCAATAAACATGGTTGAGCATGGTTGTACTTCTAAGGAAATGAGATGAGTCCTTTGGATATATGCCTAGGAGTGCTATAGCTGGGTCATATGGTAGATCTATTTTTAGCTTTCTTAGGAACCACCACACTGATTTCCACAATGGCTGGACCAGATTGCATCACTTTTGGTAGAGAACCTTCTCTTTTCAGATGGCACTGACCTTGGGATGATTCAGAAGGCATCATTGTGCTGGAAAGAAGTGACAGGAATGCTCAGTACTGCAATATCTCTATCACACCTTCCAAGGTTCAGGGTCTGTTGCTGAAAAGGTGGCAGAAAGAATGTAAGAGCCAAAAGAAGGGTAGGACTCCTTACAACGTTCACCCCTAGACACAAAATGGTCTGGATATCCATGACCTCACAGTGCCTGACACTACCTACATAAGACCATCATAATAGGAGGAAAAGATCACGACATCAAAATAAAAGACTGATTCAGAGGGGGAGGGGATATGATAGACAATGGAGTTTCAAAGGGGAAAGTGGAGGGAGGGAGTGTATTACCATGGGATATTTTTTATAATCATGAAGTTGTTAATAAAAAAATTGAAAAGAAAAAAAATAAGCCAAAAGCAAAGAGCATTTTAAGAGGCTTGGGAAGAGCTGAAGAGATGGCTTTGAGGTTAAGGCACTTGCCTGCAAAACCAAAGGACCCATGTTCAATTCCCCAGGGCCCACACAAGCCAGATTCACAAGGCGGTACATGAGTCTGGAGTGCTTTTGCAGTGACTACAGGCCCTGGTGCACCCATTCTCTCTTTCTCTGCCTCTTTCTCTCTCAAATAAATAAAATAAATTTAAAATATATATATAAAGGGCTGGGCGTGGTGGCACACACCTTTAATCCCAGCACTCAGAAAGTAGAGGTAGGAGTATCACTGTGAGTTCGAGGCCACCCTGAGAGTACATAGTTAATTCTAGGTCAGCCTGGGTTAGAGTGAAACCCTATCTCCAAGAACCAAATAAATAAATAAATAAAATTATATATATATATAATTATATATAATATATAAATATATATTATATAATATCATATATATATATATATATATATATATATATATATATATATATATATATATGGTGGGCTGAGGTGATGGTTCAACAATTAAAGGCACTTACTTGTAATGGCTGACAGCCTCAGTTTGATTCCCTATTACACACAAAGAGCCAGATACTCAAAATTGTACATGCTTCTGGGGTTTATATTCAGTGGCAAGCAGACCTAGCATAACTCTTTCTTTCTTTCCTTGCTAGTGAAAACATAAAAATATTAATATTAAAAATAGCAAACAGAGCCAGGCGTGGTGGCCCATGCCTTTAATACCAGCACTTGGGAGGCAGAGATAGGAGGATTGCTGTGAGTCTGAGACTCCATTCCAGGTCATTCTGGGCTAGAATGAGACCCTACCTTGAAAAAAAAAAAAAAAAAAAGGAAAAAAGTAAAGAAGAGCTAGAGGCCGTAGAGATGGCTTAGCAGGTAAGTCACTTGCCTGTGAAGCCTAACTACCCAGGTTCTATTTCCCAGAACCCACATAAGCCAGATGCACATAGTGGCACATTTGTTTAGAGTTTGTTTGGAGTGGCTGGGAGCCCCAGTGTACCCAATTTTTCTCTCTGTCTCTAATAAGTAAATAAAAAAAAAAAAACAACCTTTAAAAAAATCTTGGCATGGTGGCTCATTCCTATAATCCTTGTACTCAGGAAGCTGAGGTAGGAGACCTTGCCTTAAAAAAATAAACAGGGTTGGAGAGATGGCTTGGGCTGGAGAGATGGTTTGGGGTTAAGGACTTGCCTGTGAAGCCTAAGGATCCCAGTTCCAGGCTCCATTCCCCAGGTCCCATATTAGCCAGATGTGGTTAAGGCAGCTGCATGCAAAACCTAAGGACCTGAGTTTGATTCCCAGCAGCCACATAAAGCTAGATACACAAAGTAGCACATGCATCTGGAGTTCATTTGCAGTTTGACTCTCCAGGACCCATGTAAGCCAGACACACAAGGTGGTACATGCGTCTGGACTTCATTTGCAATGACTGAAGGCTGTGGCATGCCCCTTCTGTCTGTTTTCCTCTCTTTTTCAAATAAATAAATAAAACAAAACAAAAAGTTTAAAAAAAAAACTATACAGGGGCTGGAGTGATGGCTCAGCAGTTAAAGATGCTTGCTTGCAAAGCCTAATGGCACAGGTTGCCTGTGCCTAAGGATCCCGGTTCAAGGCTCCATTCCCCAGGACCCATGTAAAGCCAGATGCACAAAGTGGCACATGCATCTGGAGTTCATTTGCAGAGGCTAGAGACCCTGGCATGCCCATTCATTTTCTCTATTTGCCTGAAAATATAAAAATGAAATATTTTTTAAAATACTGGGTTGGATGAGCATGGTGGCTCACACCTTTAATCCCAGCATTTGGGAGGCAGAGATAGGATCACCGTGAGTTCAAGGCTACCCTGAGACTACATAGTGAATTCCAGGTCAGCCTGGGCTAGAGTGAAATCCTACCTCAAAAACGTAAAACTAAAACAAACAAACAAACAAACAAAAAACTACTGGGCTGGAGAACTGGTTTAGTAGTTAAGGTGCTTGCCTATGAAGCCTAAGGACTCCCATTCGAGTGTCTCCAGGTCCCACATAAGCCAGGCACACAGTGATGCCAGCACATGAAATTGCACGTGCTCACTAGGCTCATGTGTCTGGAGTTTGATTGCAGTGGATGGAGGCCCTGGTGTGCCAGTTTTCTCTCATTCACTCTCATTATTTTTGCATAAAGGAAAAAGACCAGTCTGTTGGACTTGCCTTAAAAAAATATATATACCTATACAGACCATGTATGAAGTTTTTCCCCCCATTGTTCCTTAAATGATATTAACAAACAAATTACATTGTGTTAGGCATTATAAGTGACTTTGATTTAAAGAATACAGGAGGATATGCATAGGTTATATGCAGATATTATGCAAATAATATGTTGAGCATCCTCCAGTTTTGGTATTTGAAGAGTGTTTTGAAATCCATTTCCTTTATTTTTTTATTTTTATTTTTTAGTGGGGAAGGGGATTTCTTGGTAGAGTCTCGCTGTAGACCAGGCCGATCTGGAATTCACTATCTAGCTTAGATTCGCCTTGAACTCTCTGTGATCCTCCTACATCTACCTCTGAGTGCTGGAATTAAAGGCGTGCACCACAATGCCTGGCTTTTCCTTTCCTTTTTTTTTTTTTTTTTTCTTAGGTAGAGTCTCATTCTAGTCCAGGCTGACCCGGAATTCACTATGTAGCCTCAGGGTGGCCTCAAGCTCATGAGGATCCTCCTACCTCTGTCTCCTGGGTGCTGGGATCAAAGGTGTGTACCACCACACTTGGCTTCCTTTCTTTTTTTAGAAAGATTTTTATTGGGCTGGAGAGATGGCTTAGTGGTTAAGGTGCTTGTCTGCAAAGTCTAAGGACCCATGTTTGATCTCTCTCTAGATCCCACGTAAGCCAGCTAAAAGGTAAGGCAAGTGCAAAGTTGAACATGCTCATTAGGTAGTATAAGCATCTGGAGTTCAATTGCAGTGGCTGAGGCCCTGGCACACCAACTCTCTCTCTTTCTCTAAAAAATAAAGATAAAAATACATTTATTTACTTATTGAGAGAGAGAGAGAGAGAGAGGGAAGGGGCATGCCAGGGCCTCTAGCCAGCCCAGATGCATGTATCACCTTGTACATCTGGACGTGGGTTCTGGGGACTAGAATCTGGGTCCTTAGGCTTCATGAGCAAGTGGCTTAACCTCTAAGGCATCCCTCCAGCCCTCAACTTCCTTTTTTTTAAAAAAAGCGATTTTAATTTCTATTTATTTGAGACAGAGCAAGAGGGAGAGAGACAAAGAGGAGAGAGAATGGGCAGGCCAGGGCCTCTAGCCACTGCAAACGAACACCAGAGACATGCACCACCTTGTGCATCTGGCTTACATGGGACCTGGAGAAATGAACCTGGGTCCTTAGGCTTCACAGGCGTGCGCCTTAACACCACTAAGCCATCTCTCCAGCCCCTCAACTTCCTTTACACACACACACACACACACACACAATCTTCTTTTCATTATTGTTTAGGCATTTTTTTTTTTCTTTTTTGAGGTAGGGTCTCACTCTAGCCCAGACTGACCTGTAATTCACTCTGTATTCTCAGGGTGGCCTTGAATTTATTACGATCCTCCTACCTCTGCCTCCCAACTGCTGGGATTAAAGGCATGTGCCACCATGCTCGGCTCTCAGTTTAGGCTTTTTATTTTATTTTATTTTATTTTTTTATAAAGCCCAGGAGAGGAGTTCCTTTGGCTCTGATGATATTTATTCCAGAACTTCCTGTCCTTTTGGAGGCCTCTTGATCCTTGAGTAGGGACTTATGGTGTCATCCATCACAAAGTCATACAGTACTTTCACCCAGGAATTGTAGCAGGGAAGGGTATCGTAGTATTCAGCTGCTATTTTCCTCACCAGTAGAAGGTTTTTTCCAGGAATGTTGGGGAAGTCATGATGTTCATTGTGGTAACCCACATTGAAGGAGAGGAAATTCAGAGGTCCATAATATGAATATGTTTCATGTCCCTTTAAGAACATGTAATGTTTTGCTATAAAATGTCCTGAAATTGGGTGCAAACCCAACCCAAGTAGGGATGCTGCCAACATGTACACTAAAGATTTAACTCCAAAAGCATAGTAAATGATAATGTTGAAAGTGATCTGGATGGAAGTATTGATGATTTCCAGGCTGGAAAAGTTTAGGCATATTTTTTAATAAATATTTTATTTTTATTTATTTGAGAAAAAAAGAGAAACAGAAATAGGCAGGGAGAGAGAGAAAGAGAAAGAGAATGGGTGCACCAGGGCCTTAAGCCACTGCAAACGAACTCCAGATGTGTGTATCCTCTTATACATCTGGCTTACTTGGGTCCTGGGGAGTTGAATCTGGGTCCTTTGGCTTTACAGGCAAGCACCTTAACTTCTAAGCCATCCCTGCAGGCCCATATTTTTAATTTGGGTGATTTTTTTTGTAGGTATAAACAGGAATTATCAATCCAAAAATATCCATGAAATTTTTTGCTTTGCAGAAATAGCCTGTAGCCTGTAAATTTTGAGAGTTGCTGGCTAGTGTATATATGTCAGCAAAACAATTAATGTCTCTAAAGTGATTAAAAATTATATTAAATACTTTTTGCCTTTCAGAGTTTATAGTTTGGTGGGCAGGTTAATCAGTTTGTCCTTGGGAAGATAATGCAAGTCAGCAAATGAATTCCAAATTTAAAATGCAGCTGTTAGCAGTGATATGTGAGCCAATACTCACATTAAGCAATGCAATGCATGCTTTCCCAGAGTCTTTTTGCTCATTCTCAGCAGAGCCCTATGAAATAGTTCCATTTTACAGAAAAGGTTTATGAATTTCAGAGACAGTGTGCTCCTTGCCCAGTGCTGCTGGCAAAAAAATATTGGAGAAGAGCTGGGCATGGTGGTGCACGCCTTTAATCCCAGCACTCAGGAGGCAGAAGTAGGAGGATCACCATGGGTTCGAGGGCACCCTGAGACTACATAGTAAATTCTAGGTCAGCCTGAGCTAGAGTGAGACCCTACCTCAAAAAAAATATTTTTTTGGGCTGGAGAGATGGCTTAGTGGTTAAGGTGCTTGCCTAAGGGCCTACATTTGACTCTGCAGAACCCACGGAAGCCAGATGCACATGGTAGCACATGCGTCTGGAGTTTGTTTGCAGTGGCTGGAGGCCCTGGTGTGTCCACTTTATCTCTCTCGCTCATAAATAAATATTGATTTATTTGGAAAAATATTTGCTTGTGGGTTCACATGTACATGCTAGGGTCTCTTGCCATTACAAATTAATTCTATGTGCGTCTTTATGTAGGTTCTGGGAAATTGAACCTGGACCAGCAGGTTTTGTGAGCCAGTGCCTTTAGCCACTGAGCTCCTCAATATCAATTATCTCTTAATTGAAGGAATTTGTTTTCCAGGGGAGTTGCTGACAGTGAAATTCACTGTTAGGGTAACAGTGAAAGAGCTTGAGAAAAATAAAAAGGAGACTAGATGCAATCTCAACAAAAAATTTCTTTCAACACAGTTATGAACAAGTTCGCCTTTTTATAATTAATTGTGCTCAGTGATCTTTCCTACCCCCTTTTTTTTTCTGACAGGTGAGTTGTTACACGCTCCTTTGCGGATACCAACTTCCATGGCCACCGTCTGACTTGAATGATGTATATTGAAGCTAAGTCAAGCAAACTGAATCTTTGTCCTTCAGAGACTGATCCTTGTGACTATGCAGAGGACATGGGTGTTTAAACAATGAAGCAAGAACAAGTGATTTGGAGGTGAGATAGAATAGTTACCTGGTATCAAGGTATTAGAGTTTTCTGCTCCACCAGAACAGGCTTGGGAGGAAAAGGAAGAAGGCTTGTTTTCCTGAAGGAAACAAAAATTAAGAAGAGGAGCCTAGCCTGGTGGCACAGGCCTGTAACCCTAGCTACTTTGGTGGCTGAGACAGGAGGATGGCAAGTTCAAAACCTGTTCAGGCTGCCTGGGCAACTTGGTGAAACGCTGTTTCAAAAAAGTAAAAGCCAGGCGTAGTGTCACACACCTTTAATCCCAGCACTCAGGAGGCAGAGGTAGGAGGTTCCCTGTGAGTTCGAGGCCATTCTGAGACTACATAGTGAATTCCAGGTCAGCCTGGGCTAGAGTGAGACCCTACCTCGAAAACAAAACAAAAGAAAAGGGAGGGGTGCTGGGTATATAAATCAGAAGTAGAGCACTTGCCTAGCGTGTAGGGGGCTTTGGTTCTTAGTCTCCAGCACAGAGGAGGGAGGAAAAAAAAGTGAAGACAAGGCAGATGATGGATGCCACTTAGGGTTTAATTTGAGAGACACAAGATAGATGAGTCTAAAGAGCAAAACTGATGCCAACCCAAGCCTTATTTGGCCTCCTGCCCAGGACTGTGGGGAATTCACCAATCAGAGAGGGAGCCTTTGCCCCACCCTCTGTCAGCCATTTACCCAGCAGACCTGCCCACTGGCCTGGGTTGCTCTCCCCTCCTGGACTCAGGGAGGGGGGCTGTGTTGCAAGTTTTCTCTTTGGTAGACATAATACATTATCTTTATTTCCAGGCAAAAGCACTTTGCTCTGACTTCCCAAAGCTCCCCGCACAGTAGAGGCATGAAGCCTGTCTTGTGAAAGTAGAGCCTCTCCTAGCAGAGGAGAGGAAAATTCCATCAGTGCTTCTACCAGTCTGTTCTTTTGGCTTAGCCCAATCTATTTAGGTTGCTGTGATAAATCTGTACTATCCTAACAATAAATTTCACTGCCAACACCACCATTGCCTGCCTTATGTTTTGCTGTTGGGTGTGTCCCCACAGGGCTTTAGCCTGGACAGTGAGAAGTAGAGGTCACTCCCTTCCAAACTGAGTTTGTAACAGGGTGTGGTGGCATACACCTTTAATCCCAGCACTCCAGAGGCAGAAGAAGGAGGTTCGCTTTGAGTTTGAGGCCACCCTGAGACTACAGAGTGAATTCCAGGTCAGCCTGGGCTAAAGTGAGACCCTACCTCGAAAAACCAATACAATTGAGTTAGTTTGTATTCAGCATTTAAATAATCTTTATCATGTACCAGGCATCATTAACCCATTTAATCATGATGATCTCATGTGGTACATGCTATTGTTATTTCTTTTTCTTTTTATATTTTTTATTTAGTTATTAGAGACAGAGAGAGAAGAGAATGAGAATCATCATGTCAGGGCCTCTAGCCACTGCAAATGAACTCCAGATGCATGTGCCACCATGTGCATCTGGCTTACGTGGGACCTGGAGAATTGAACCGGGATCCTTAGGCTTCACAGGCAAGTGCCTTAACTTCTAAGCCATCTCTCCGGCCCTGTTATTTCTTTCTTTCTTTTTCTAAATTTATTTATGAGAGAAAGAGGAAGAGAGAGAGAGAATGAGCGGACATGCCAGGTCCTCTAGCCACTGCAAAGGAACTCCAGATGCATGTGCCACCATTTACATCTGGCTTACCTGGGTACTGGGGAATCCCTAAACCATCTCTTCAGCCCCATATTGTTAATTCATTCATTCTTTTTTTGTTGTTTTTTGTTTTTCGAGGTAGGGTCTCACTCTAGCCCAGGCTGACCTGGAACTCACTATGTAGTCTCAGAGTGGCCTTGACCTTGACCTCACAATAATCCTCCTACCTCTGCTTCCTAAATTCTGGGATTAAAGGCGTGTGCCACCACGTCTGGCTACCCTTATTGTTATTTCTATTTGGCACTGGAGGCACAGAAAACTTAAATCATTTGTCTGATGATGTATAGCTGATGATTGGCAGGGTTCATGTTCAGACCCAACCAGGGGACTCTTAACTACTGAGCTGTGTAGGCTGTCTCTAAGAGAAAGTCTGAGTGACCTCTGGTGGACATTTGTTAACATCATAAAAAAGGACATAAGGCTCAAGGAGTCAGTTTAGTACAAGGACATGGAGAGGGACTATAAAAAGAAACATACTGAAGGCAAGGGAGACTGGCGTGTTAAACTCCATCTCCTCTACCTTAGTGAAGTGCTGGCCAGTTATTGCCCACTAAGAGTGCTTTGTATTGCCTCCTTTATTTCCTTTCTTTTCTTTTTTTTTTTTTTCTTTTTTAATTCTTGTGGCTTCTTTATTTTTTTTTTTTCTATGCTCCTTGAGTCTACATTTTTTTTTTTTTGTTTGTTTTTTTGAAGTAGGACCTCACTCTAGCCTGGAATACTCTCAGGGTGGCCTTGAACTTGTGGTGATCCTCCTACCCGATCTTTAACTTTATTTATTTATTTTTTGAGGTAGGGGTTCACTCTAGTCCAGGCTGACCGGGAAGCCTTATGGTGGCCTTGAACTCACTGCAATCCTCATACCTCATACCTCCTCTGCTTCCCAAGTGCTGGGATGAAAGGCGTGCTCCAGCACCTCTGGCTCAATTTTTCTTTTTCTTCTTCTTCTTTGTTTTTTTTTTTTGGGGGGGGGGTGGTAGGATTTCATTCTAGCCCAGGCTGACCAGGAATTCACTATGTAATCTCAGGGTGGCCTGGAACTCACAGCGATCCTCCTGCCTCTGCCTCCCAAGTGCTGGGATTAAAGGTGTACACCACCACGCCCAGCATCTGGCTCTATTTTTAAGTTTTATCTACAAAGTAATTTTTCCTAATATCTCTGATGTCCTTCCAAATAATTTTTTTTCCCTAGTTTCTGGTTCAGCAGACATCTCCCTTAAAAAATGTGAAAGCTGGGCTGGGGAGATAGCTTAGTGGTTAAGGCACTTACCTGTGAAGCCTAAGGACCCAGGTTCGATTTTCCAGAACCCACATAAGCCAGATGCACATGGTGGCACATGCGTTTGGAGTTCATTTGCAGTGGCTAGAGGCCCTGGTACACCCATTGCACCCATTCTCTCTCTTTCTCTCTCTCTCTCTCTCAACCTCTCTAATAAATAAAAAATTTAAAAATGTGAAAGCAAAGCCGGCCATGGTGGCACCTGCCTTTAATCCCAGCACTCTGGAGGCAGGGGTGGGAGGATCACTTTGAGTTCAAGCCTACCCTGAGACTACATAGAGAATTCCAGGTCAGCCTGGGCTACAGCAAGACCCTACCTTGAAAAAAGAAAAAGAAAAAAAAAAGTGAGAACTGGGCTGGAGAGATGGCTCAGCAATTGAGGCACCTGTCTATAAAGCCTGAGGACCCATGTTCCATTCCTCAGTATCCATGTAAAACCAGATGCACAAACTGGTGCATGCATCTGGAGTTTGTTTGCAGTGGCTAGAGGTCCTGGTGTGCCCATTCTCTCTCTCTCTTTCTGCTTGAAATATATAAATAAAAATATTTTGAAAACAAAACATGTGAGAGCCTTTAACCAGGGCCCATCTACAACTCTATGAGGACTTCTCATTTCACCTCCTGCAGAAGCCCTGAAGAATTAATCTTGTCATCAACTTGTAATGGTGCAGAGAACTCCCAAAGTAACCTACAAAGTGTGGCTCTCAGCCAACAGTGCCTTAAACAGTTTGTCCTTTTGTGAAAACCCTTTGTCTAAGGATCTGATAGTTGTGTGACTTTGTTGTTGTTGTTGTTGTTGTTTTCAAGGTAAGGTCTCATTCTAGTCCAGGCTGACCTGGAATTTACTATATAGTCTCAGGGTGGCCTCAAACTCATGGCAATCCTCCTACTTCTGCCTCCCAAGTGCTGGGGATTTAAGGTGTGTGACTGTGTCACTTACTTTTTTTTTTTTTTAACAAAAATCTTTATAATTATTCATATACAGTGCAGGCAATCCCTTGCTTATTATGGTTTAACTTATAATTTTTACAAAAAAAAATGTTTTTTGAAGTAGGGTGGCTAACCTGGAATTCACGATGTATTCTCAGGGTGGCCTCAAACGCACAGCCATCCTCCTACCTCTGCCTCCTGGGATTAAAGATGTGTGCCACCTCGCCCAGCCAATTTTTACAAATATTTGTTTATTTAATTTTTGGCTTTGTGTATGCATGCTTGCATATAAATGCACTCAGGTGTCATCTTCAGGGAGCTGTCCTAGGCTGCCATGTCTGGATTTTTTTTTTCCCCAAGGTAGAGTCTCGCTCTAGCCCAGGCTGACCTGGAATTGCTCTTGTAGTCTCATGCTGGCTTTGAACTCATGGTGGTCCTCCTACCTCTGCTTCCTGAATGCTGGGATTAAAGGTATGCACCACTATACCCGGCTGCAAACATATTTTCTTTTTTTTTTTTCTTAATTTTTATTAACATTTTCCATGATTATAAAAAGTATCCCATGGTAATACCCTTCCTCTCCCCCCCCCCACTTTCCCCTTTGAAATTCTATTCTCCATCATATCTCCTCCCCATCTCAACCAGTCTCTCTTTTATTTTGATGTCATGGTCTTTTCCTCCTCTTATGATGGTCTTGTGTAGGTAGTGTCAGGCACTGTGAGGTCATCGATATCCAGGCCATTTTATGTCTGGAGGGAGCACGTTGTGTGGAGTCCTACCCTTCCTTTGGCTCTTACATTCCTTCCGCCACCTCTTCCGCATTAGACCCTGAGCCTTGGAAGGTGTGATCGAGATGTTATTCAGTACTCCAGTCACTTCTTTCCAGCACTATGATACCTTCTGAGTCATCCCGAGGTTACTGCCATCTGAAAAGAGAAGATTCTCTCTGCTCCTGCTTGGGTCCCACTGTTGGTTCAAGTAGGCGTGGCCGGGTCCCTGGACCTGCTGCTCTGTTCACTGGAGCTGGGCACTGGCAGTGGGGGAGGGGAGGCTGCTGATGCTGTAGTTTTCTCTTTGGTCCACGTGTTCTTCTACCTTGTGATCTGCTCCTCCGTTGTTCACTGCCGCTCTCCCTTCACATTTCTTGAGTTTGCGGAGAGCTCCGGTGTGAGTGGAAGCTCCCCTCACCTGGCTTTTCCCTGCAAACTATTTTCAATTTACAGTTTATCTGGATGTGATTCCATCATAAATGGAAGAACACTGGGATTTAATTTCATAGGATTCCTCCAATCAGCTCTGTGAGGAAGAGGTTGCACTCTTCATTTGGCAGAGGGGAAACAGGCAGAGAGGCAAAAAGAGTCCTGTAGCTTCGCGTGCACTGTCTTTGCAGCCACCCTTGAATCTGACTTGTTTCCCTGTGAACAAAGCGTGCATCTTTCCTAGCTCCCTCTTCGGCATATCATGAAGCAGGGCTTTGTTGTTGTTTGTTTGCTTGTTCAAGATAGGGTCTCACTGCATACCCCAAATGATCCTCCTGCCTCAACCTCCTGAGTACTGGGATTATGAATGCACCTGCCTTCTTGTACAATTACTTTGAAAAGGTTTTGTAGCAGTTACCATCTCACTGCTGGGACAAAACACTTTACTAGCAGCAGTTTATGGAAAGAAAGTCTTTGTTTACAGTTTGCATTTCAAGGGGAAGTTTCATCATGGTGGGATTTTTCATGCCAGGAACAGATAGCCTGGCATTGCACCTTGTCACATCAGCTGGGGGGAAGCAGCAAGAGTGAGCTGAGCTGGGCTTGGTGGTGCACACCGTTAATCTCAGCACTCAGGAGGCTGAGGTAGAAGGATTACTGTGAGTTTGAGGCCATCCTGAGACTACAAAGTGAATTCCAGGTCAGACTGGGCTAGAGCAAGATCCTACCTCAAAAAAAACAACAACAAAAAAACAATTTAACATCTCTATCACATTTTCCAAGGCTCAGGGTCCATTGTGGAAGAGGTGGCAGGAAGAATTTAAGAGCCAAAGGAACAGCAGGACTCCTTACAATGAACTCTTCCAGACACAAAATGGCCTGGATACTCATGACCTCATAGTGCTTGGCACTATCACCACAAGACCCTAATGATAGAAGGAAAAGATGATTATATCAAAGTAAAAGATAGACTGATTGAGAGGGGGAGGGGATATGGTGGAGAGTGTATTTGTGAAGGGGAAAGTGAGGGACAGGAGGGAATTCTCATGGTTTGTTGTCTATAATTACAGAAGTTGTCAATAATAAAAACAAAAAAACCAAACAATCCAAAGACCTCCACCTAAAAACAGCAATCTGAGGGTTGGAGAGGTGGCCTAGCGGTTAAGGCATTTGCCTACAAAACCAAAGGATTCCAGTTCAATTCTCCAGGACCCACATAAGCCAGATGCACAAAATGGCACATGCATCTGGAGTTCATTTGCAGTGGCTGGAGGCCCTAGTGTGCCCATTCTCTCTCTCTCTCTGTCTGTCTCTTT
Organism: Jaculus jaculus; assembly: GCF_020740685.1. Taxonomy (NCBI): domain Eukaryota; kingdom Metazoa; phylum Chordata; class Mammalia; order Rodentia; family Dipodidae; genus Jaculus; species Jaculus jaculus. The sequence continues at coordinate 89,465,942 of NC_059110.1, forward strand.
CTCAAATAAATAAAATGAGCAAGTGGGGCTATGACACCCCAAGGCCTGCTCCGAGTGACAAACCTCCTTTAGCAGGATTTGACCTCCCAAAGGCTTCACAAGCTGGGGATTCAGTATGAGGCTTTGTGGTAGTTTGAACGTACGTCTCCCATAGACTCAGGTGTTTAAAAAATATTTATCAGCTTTTCTTTTGTGTGTGTGTGTGTGTGTGTGTGTGTGTGTGCATGTGTGTGTGTGAGAGAGAGAGAGATAGCACGAGAGAGAGAGAGAGAGAAAGAGAGAGAGATTGAGAGAGAGAGAGAGAGAGAGAGAGAGGTTGAGAGAGAGAATGAGAATGGGCATACCAGGGCCTCCAGCCACTGTAAACAAACTCCAAATGTATGTGCCACCTTGTTGCATCTAGCTTAGGTGGGTACTAGGGAATTGAACCTCAGTCCTTAGGCTTCACAGGCAAGCACCTTAAGCCACCTCTCCAGCCTTTTTTTTTTTTTTTTTTTTAGGGGAGGGCAGTGAGAGATTGTGATCATGGTATGAAAAAGAAAGAAAGAAAGAAAGAAAGAAAGAAAGAAAGAAAGAAAGAAAGAAAGAAAGAAAGAAAGAAAGAAAGGATGGAAGGAAGGAAGGAAGAAAGATAGATAGATGGAGGCAAATAGAAAAAAAAATGGGCATATCAGGGCCTCTAGCCACTGCAAATGAACTCCAGATGCATGAGCTCCCTTGAGCATCTGGCTTATGTGGGTACTGGGGAATTGAACCTGGGTCCTTTGGCTTTGCAGGCAAGCACCTTAACCCCAAAGTCATCTCTCCAGCCTGACTTGGGTGTTTTATTAAAGCTTGTAACTAGGCTATCCAGCCACCTGGCCGAAGGAAGTGTCACTGGGAGTTGATCCTGGAGTTCAGACCTAAGGCGTCACTTGGGTACCCATTGGAGTTTCAGCCTGAAGGTATGCAGACAAGTCTGAGCTCTGGTGGGGTTCTGCTTGCTACAGGTCTAGGTTTCCTGCTTTTGGTTTTTTCTGGCTGTTTGGTTTTTCTCTCTGCTTAGATACATTTAAGAAGCTCCTTTCTTCATTGATGGAACTTCTATCTGGATCTGCAAGCTTTAAATAAACCCCTTCTTCCGATAAACTGTGTCTGGTTTGGATGTTTATCCCCGTAACAGGGAACGGACTACAACAGGCTTCATCACAAATACATGAGGCTATGGGGGACAGTCTACACTGAAACCACCACAGGCTTCTCCCTTCCCTGTGCTCCTTTGGGACATTAGACAACTAATATGGTGAAATACTGTAGGACTGATGCACCAATCAATGCATTGCCTTAAAACCTGTAAACCATTTTTTTTTTCAGATTTTATCATCATAATGGTATCTAAACTCAGTTCATCACATACTGGCACTGTCACAAATACTTGAAATGCTAGGATCTTCATTATTTCTCACAACCACCTAGGAGGTAAGTAGGTTACTTTCATTATCATGTCACAGAAGGAATATACTCAGAGAAGTAAAACAACAACAAGAAAAATTCCAAAACTCAGGATCACACAGCTATTAGGTGACTGAATCTAGATTCAAAGCCAGGACATTGTTTAGTAGATCCCAACTGCTACAGGAGACCATATTGCTTCTAGAAGACAGGGAGTTTGATAGTATACACATTTGAGTCCATTAAAATTAAAAAGAAAATTGTGGTAAGGTCTCATTCTAGTCCCAAATCAGTTTTTCAAAATTTTATTTTTAGATATAAAAGTTATTTATTTTATAAAACTTGTATGTAAAATAGAACTTTAATCTGTCTACTCACAAATTCTAACTGAAAACATGATACATTATCTCTATCTTATTTGATGTTACTTTTTACAAACAGTACTCATTTTATAATTACTTCAGCAAGAACCTGTACTAAATGAATTTTTTTTTTTTGTCAGAAAACATCTCCCTTTTATCTTAGTGCTTCTTAAATGAAGGCACCAACAAGAACTACTTTCAGATTTTTCAAAAATTTTTTAAAGATTTATTTATTTATTTATTAGAGAGAGGGGTGAGAGGGAGAGAGAGTGAGAATGGGTGAGCCAGGGCCTCCAGCCACTGCAAACGAACTCCAGATGCATGTGCCACTATGTGCATCTGGCTTACATGGGACCTGGAGAATTGAACCTGGGTCCTTAGATTTTGCAGGCAGGCGCCTTAATTGCCAAGCCATTTTTCCAGCCTCCCTAAATCACTTTTTTAAAAAAATATACATATATTTATTTATTAGAGAGAGAGAGAGAGAAAGAGAGAGAGAGAGAGAGAGAGAGAGAATGGCCGCACCAGGGCATCTAGCTGCTGTAAACAAACTCCAGATGCACGTGCCTCCTTGTGCATCTGGCTTACATAGGTCCTGGAGAATCGAACCAGGATCCTTTGGCTTTGCAGGAAAACACCTTAACCGCTAAGCCATCTCACCAGCCTCCGTTAAAATTTTTATAGAGTTATCACGTGTTATCTTGTCTATTTTGCGTGTGTGCAGGCACACACGTGCTATGGTATGAGTGCGGTGGTAGAGGACAACTTCAAGGGTTGGTCTTCTCCTTTGACCTTGTGTGAAGCAGGAGCTCTTGCTGTTTACTGCTGTGTTTGCCAGGCTAGCTGTGCCAAGAGCTTCTGAGGGATTCTCTCGTTTCCACTTTCATTTTGCTGGGATTATAGACACCTATTATAGTGTCAAGCTTTATGTGGGCTATGGGAATCTTTATATATATATACAGTTATTATTATTTGTTTTTTCAAGGTAGGATCTCCCTCTAACTCAGGCTGACCTGAAATTCACTCTGTAGTCTCAGGGTGGCCTCAAAATCATGGCCATCTTACCTCTGCTTCATGAGTGCTGGGACTAAAGGCATGAGCCACCATATCTGGCTCCATATATGTCACTTTAAAAATACTGCTATTTGGGGCTGGAGAGATGGCTAAGTGGTTAAGGAGCTTGCCTGCAAAGTCTAACAACTTGGGTTTGATTCCCTAGTGCCCGCATAAAGCCAGATGCACAGTGGCACATGCATCTGGAGTTCATTTGCAGAACTAGAGGCCTTGGTGCCTGCATTTTCTCTCTCTCTCTCTCTACTTGCAAATAAATAAATAAAAATATTAAAATTTTTAAAAATAAAATTCTTTTTTTTCAAGTTTTATTTATTTATTTATTTGGCGCAGGAGAGATGGCTCAGCGGTTAAGCTGCTTGCCTGCAAAGCCAAAAGGACCCCAAGTTCATTTTCCCAGTACTTACGTAAAGTCAGACGAACAAGAGAGTACATGGATCTAGAGTTCGTTTGGAGTGGCTGGAGGCCCTGCTGTGCCCATTCTGTCTTACTCACTCAAATAAATAAATGAATGTTTTTAATAAATTGAAAAAAAAATTGGCCCGGCATGGCGGCACACACCTTTAATCCCAGCACTCGGGAGGCAGAGGTAGGAGGATTTCCATGAGTTCAAGGTCACCCTGAGACTACGTATTGAATTTCAGGTCAGCCTGGGCTAGACTGAGACCCTCCTGTTAGGCGGGACCATGCTCAGAACAAAGGACCTAACATGATGGCTGTGTCTTCCAATAACCCCATCACCCACATTCCTGAGCATGATTGGGACTCCTCTGCCAGCCAATGGCTGGTCCCCTTCCCTAGTTGGAACCTTATAAGGAGACCTCTGCTTTCTCCCATCCTTGAAATAGTTACTTTCCTCAGCCTGTACCTGGTTCCTAGCTAGCATGTCATCTCCCCTCACCTGCCCCTTTAAGAGACCTGCGCCTTAGGTCCCAAATGCGACTTCTCTGGCCTCACATCTTGGGACTAGTGAACCTCACTGGAGAGCTGTGCCAATAAACCTTAACTAGCTTTACTGATCTGGTTTCTGGTGTTGGTCATGCCTTTTACCTACCTGAAAAACAAACAAACAAAAACAGAAACAAAACAAAACAAAACAAAAAATTAAGAAAAAAACCCTAATATTTTAAGATTTATCTTACTGACTCAGTGGTTAAAGGCTCTTGCTTGTAAAGTCTATCTGCTTGGGTTCGACTCTCCTGTGCCCACATAAATTCAGATGCACAAAGTGACACATGCATCTGGAATTCATTTGCAGGGGCAAGAAGCCCTGTTGTACCCATACTCCCTCTCAAATAAATAAAAAAGGATGTGAGGGCGATCTGGCTGTGACATCTGTCACTCCATTGACCGCCAGGGTTGATTCGACTGATCTGGCTGGCTAGGCGGGTGTCCCCTTCCTTCCTCACCGCTCCATATGCCTCCTGCCAGAAGCTGCATGCTCTGTCAAAGAGGACGACCTTTTCCATTCTCGGAATAGAGGAGGACTGGTCTTTGGTCAAGGGTATATGAGTAGCTGCGCTCCCCTGCTAGAACCTCCAAACAAGCTTTCAAATAAAGAAAAGATTATAAACAATATAAAATGTGATCAGGGGAGATGGCTTAGTGGTTAAAGGCACTTGCTTGCAAAGCCTAGTAGCCCATTTTGATTCACCAGTTCCCCTGTAGTCAGATGCACAAAGTGGTGCATGCATTTGGAGTTCGGTTCTCTCTCTCTCTACATGTAAATAAAGGAAAAAATGTAAATATTTACCCTCATTTCTTTCTTGTTGCTTTTTAAATTATTTTATTTATTTGCAAGTAAAGAGAGACAGACAATGGGTGCGTCAGGGGCTCTAGCCACCTTGTGCATCTAGCATTATGTGGGTACTGGGGAATTGAACCTGGGTCATTAGGCTTTGCAGGTAAGCCCCTTAACCACTAAGCCATCCCTCCAGGCCCGAAAAATTTTTTTTTTTAAATGCATCTTATAAGCACCACAGACAAATTCAGATAGAGTGATGGGCTCTGTGTACAGCATTATGTTCGATCAAGCACTTTCTGATAGGTATGTCCAATCGCATGGTGTCTTCCTGGAGCTTGTAGTTGGGCGAGAAGAGCACTGGCCTGAATCTCTGCCAGGTTCCTGCTATGTGACCTTGGACCAGGAACTTTATCTGTTCTTATATCTGTAAAACAAATGCAACTAAGCTTAAGGAGTCTCCCACTTGAATTCCTAGCTCAGACAGCTTGCTCGGCAGCTGTGTCCAGGGGAGAGTGGGCGATTCTTCATGGTCCTGTCCTACAGCAAGCCTGACTGCGGGAAGCGCTCTTCAGGCCGTGAGCGCGTTCGCGTTCTGAAAAGCCCTTGTCCCTCGCCGCACGCCGTCATCTCCACTGCCGCCACAGCCGCCGCCGCCGCTGCCGCGGCCGCTCAAGGAGCCGGAGAAGGCGGAGCTGGCGCTGTACCGGCTCCGGAGCAGGGCGGCAGCCGAGGGGTCGGCGAGGCTCGGTCGGAGCGGCCGGAGAAGCCGGCAGCGCGAGGAGAGCGGCGGGCGTGAGCAGTTCACTCCATGCGTGCGGGCCGAGCTCGGCCCCGGCGAGCCTCCGACATGAAGAAAGACGTGCGGATCCTGCTGGTGGGAGAACGTGAGTCCGCGCGCCCGGCTCCTGCCATGCCCCCTGCCTCAGCCCCTTCCCTCTCCGCCCTCGCAGCCCCGACGTCCGCTCTCCCCAAGCCTCCTGGCGCCTTCGCTCTTCCCTTTCCGCTGCCCGCCGGCAGCCCGCGTCCTCTCCCTTCCCCGGCGCGGGCCCTCCCGAGACCTCCCTTTCCCGTCCTTCGGTGCTCCTCGGGCCTTGTTCCCCGTCGTCCCTAACGCCCGAACCCCGTCCCTCCGGAGCCGCTGTCCCCCTGCCGCTACCGCGCCTGCTCCTGCAGCCTTTCGCCCCTGGGCCTCCGCGCTTCCCAGGCCGCCGCCTTCTGCCCTCTGCCCCGGGAGATTCCCTGGTCACTCCCTGCCAGGCAGATGTTGGGACTGCGGGGACCGGCTCCGGGGACGTCAGGGGGAGGGGTGCAGAGCTTGTAGGCTCTTGAGGCAAGGGCAGGTTTTTGGATTTCTTTTTTCTTTTCCACCCTGTGTTGCATTGACATTAAGAGAATGTTGAGTTGGGGGGAGGGTGTGTAGTTCAGTGGTTGAGCTACTTGCCCCAGCATACATGAGAATCTGGGTTCAATCCCAGCACTAGAAAAAGAGAGAGAGGGAAAAAAAACCCCCAAAAAAACAAAAAACAAGAGTTAAGGATTAGCGTGTTTTATCCATATGTGTGCTTTGCAGTGGAGTAACTCCTGCTAGTCGCGTTATTTCCACAAAAATTTGCTCTCAACTTCAAGTTAATATGAGTACTCAATCAATGATACTTCACTGGGGAAGGACCGTTAGTGAAGACAGTGATTGCTAACCTAAAAGTCATAATTTTTATCTTATTTATAACCATTACTTGTTCCATAGCTACCTGGTAATTATTTTATGACTAAGAGCCCGACACTAGTGTGTGTATATTGTATATGTGAAGTCACAAGACTCCCCAGAGAATCTCAACTTTTACTTTTCTTTGTTGTTGTTGTTTGTTTTTTGAGGTAGGGTCTTATTGTAGTCCAGGTTGACCTGGAATTCGTCTCAGGTTGTCCTCAAATTCACAAAGATGCTCCTATCTCAGCCTCCCAAGTGCTGGGATTAAAGGCGTGTGCCACCACACCTGGCCTTAAGCTTTACTTTTTGCAGGTGAAATAAATGCTTTCTTCTTGCTGACATGAGGACAGTACAGCAGGGATTTCTCAATATCACTGCAAGTTATGTGACTCAGTCTCGGGGACTAAAATAAGAAAGTGGGCTATTGGAAGACTGGATTTTTTTTTTTTTTTTAAAGCAGTACTCTGCCATTGATGGTCTAAACTGAAGTATGTTGTAAATCACATTCTGTTTTGAGTCGTTCCTACAGGTCACTGCAGTGCACTCCCAAGGAAGAAAGCTCTGACTCTTGGGTTGTGTTCTTTGATGTTCATTGGAATCTCATGACTCACACCTGTAATTCCAAGACTGAGACACCCAGGCAGGATAACTGCCAAGAGTTCAATGCCATTCTGGGCTATGTAGTGAGTTCCAAGCCAGCCTGAGCTACAGAGCAAGACCTTATCTGAAAAATAAGTTTAAAAAAAATAAGAGGAAAGAAAGATCCTGACTTCTGTGTGTCGGGAGAAATTTTTTAAAGTCAGAAATTGGAGTTTAGACAGCATAATTGACTTTTTTTATTTTTTATTTTTACAAGATGGGGTCTCACTGTAGCCCAGGCTGACCTGAAATTTGCTATGTAGTCTCAGGGTGGCCTCGAACTCACAGTGATCCTCCTACCTCTGCCTCCTGAGTGCTGGGATTAAAGGTGTGCACCACCCTGCATGGCAGTTTACTCTTTAGTTTATAGTTAGGAAGGTTTTTTTTTTTAAATGTTTTATTTAATCAATTAATTTATTTGAGAGAGAATGAGAAAGAGGCAGGGGCAGGTGGGGAGAAGGAGGATGAGAAAAAATGGGTGTGCCATGGCCTCTAGCTGCTGCAGACAAATTCCAGATGCATGTACCACCTAGTGCATCTGGCTTTACATGGGTGCTGGGGAATCAAACCCAAGTCCTTTGGCTTTGTAGGCAAACACCTTAACTGCTATCTCTCCAGCCCCAGTTATGAAGTTTTATGTTTTATAACTATCTTTTTATGTGTCTGGTGTGCATGTGTGTATGTATGTTCATGTGCTTGTGCAGGTGTGCATCCACATGTGTGTGTGGAGGCAAGAGGTATCTTCTTCATTAGTTTTCACCTGCTTATTATTTCTTTCTTCAAGATAGGGTCTTGCTTCAGGCTGACCTGGAATTAGTTTTAGGCTGGACTGGAACTCACAGCAGTCCTCCTACTTCAGCCTCCTGAGTGCTGAGATTAAAAATTGTGCGCCACTATGTCCAGCTCACCTTCTGTTTTGAAATAGGGTCTTGCATTGAACTAAGTGCTCACCATTTCAGCTAGGTAGACAGCAAGCTCTGGGGGGTCCTGTCTTGCCTCCCCAGTGCTGCAGTTACAAGCATGGGGTGCTACCATGCCTGGCTTTTACATACGTGCTTGGCATCCAAACTTGGGTCTTCATGCTTGCCTCTCACGTACTTTACTTACTCAGCCATCTCTCCAGCCCCTATATCTTTTATTTTATTATTATTTATTTATTTGAGAGCGCGAGAGAGGGAAAGAGGCAGAGAGAGAGAGAGAGAGAGAGAGGGCGTGCTAGGGCCACCAGACACTGCAGACGAACTCCAGATGTATGCGCCCCCTTGAACATCTGGCTTAGGTGGGTCCTGGGGAAACAAACCGATGTCCTTCAGCTTTGCAGGCAACTGCCTCCAACGTTAAGCCATCTCTCCAGTCCCCATAACTGTATCTTAAGTTGTGTTTTGCATGAACTTGTCAGTTCAGGAAGGTGTTATTTTTCAATTAATTAATTAATTTGCAAGCAGAAAGAGAGAGAGAGAGAGAGAGAGAGAGAAAGAAAGAAAGAGAGAATGAGAATGGGCCCGCTAGGGCCTCTAGCCACTGCAAACAAACACCAGATGCATGTGCCCCTGTGCATCTGGATTTAGGTGGGTACTGTGGATTGAATCTAGGTCATTAGACTTTTGAGGTAAGTGCCTTAACCACTAAGTTTTCTCTCCAGTCACCAGCTGTAGCATTTTTTTTTTTTTTTTTTTTTTGGTGGTGGTGGGAGGTTGAAGGTAGGGTTTCACTCTAGCCCAGGCTAACCTGGAATTCACTATGTAGTCTCAGGATGGTCTTGAACTCACAGCGATCCTCCTACCTCTGCCTCCCGAAGGCTGGAATTAAAGGCGTGCATAACCATGCCCAGCATCTGTGGCATTTTTATTTTTTATTTTTTTTATTTTGGTTTTTCAAGGTAGGGTCTTACTCTAGCCCAGGCTGGCCTGGAATTCACTATGGAGTCTCAGGATGGTCTCAAACTCATGGCAATCCTCCTACCTCTGCCTCCCGAATATTGGAATTAAGGGAGTGTGCCGCCACACCCAGCTCATCTGTGGCATTTTTTTAATTTATTTTTTATTTTTTTGGTTTTTTGAGGTAGGGTCTCACTCTGGTCTGGGCTGACCTGGAATTAACTCTGTAGTTTCAGGGTGGCCTTGAACTCACAGCAATCCTCCTACCTCTGCCTCCCAAGTGCTGGGATTAAAGGCGTGCGCCACCATGCCCGGCTCTCATCTGTGGCATTTTTAAACCCTAACTAAACTTCTGGACATAATAGTATACACTTATAATCTTGACACTGGGTAAGTAGAATCAGGAGGATCACTACAGGGTTGAAGCTAGTCTCTGCATAGTGAGTTTTTGGCCAGTCCAGGCTACATATTGAGACACTGTATCCAAAAATAAAATCAATTGTGAGGTGTGGTGGTTTGATTCAGGTGTCCCCCATAAACTTAGGTGTTCTGAATGCTAGGTCCCCAGCTGATGGCAGTTTGGGAATTAAAGCCTTCTGGAGGCAGATGGCAGGCTTATGGGTGTTATAGGCAGCTTCCTCTTGCCATTGTTTGGCACACTCTGCTGTTGCTGTTGTCCATCTGATGTTGGCCAGGAGATGATGTCCACCCTCTGCTCATACCATCATTTTCCACTGCCATCAGGGAGCTTCCCCTCGAGCCTGTAAGCCAAAATAAACCTTTTTATTCCCCACAAGTTGCTCTTTGTTGGGTGTTTTCTGCCAGCAACATGAACCTGAGTGCAACACTAGGGAAATGCAATTGACAAAAGCTTTTTTTGTTGTTGTTGTTTGGTTTTTCAAGGAAGGATCTTGCTTTAGCCCGGGCTGACCTGGAATTCACTATGTGGTCTCAGGGTGGCCTTGAACCCATAGCCATCCTCATGCCTCAGCCTCCCCAGTGCTGGGATTAAAGGTGTGCACCACCATGCCCAGCCAGAAGATAGTTTTAAAAATATTTTTATTTATTTATTTTTACTTGAGAGAGAGCTAGAGCTGGATACAGACACCAGGGTCTTTTGCCACTGCAAGTGAACTCAGATACATGTACCAGTTGGTGCATCTGGCTTTACATACATGGGTACTGGGAATCGAACCCAATTCATCAAGCTTTGCAAGCAAGCACTTCTAACTGATGAACCATCTCTCCAACCCCGCTCAATTTTTTTTTTGTTTGTTTGTTTTTGGAGGTAGGGTTTTGCTCTAGTCCAGGCTGACCTGGAATTCACTATATAGTTTCAAGGTGGCCTCATGGCGATCCTCCTGCCTCTGCCTCCCAACTGCTGAGATTAAAGGCATGCACCACCATGCCCAGCTCTCAATTCTTTATTTTACTTTTATTTCTAAATAATATGAATTTTTCTAACAAATTTTGAATTATTTTACATATCCCTAAATAATGCTGCTAATATACTCATTTATATATACCAAGGCTGATAATTTTTATATATATATATATATATATATATATATATATATATATATATACACACACACACACACACACACACACACACACATATACACACATATGTATATATTTTATGTTACAGGTATATATACCTTACATATGTATAATAGTTCTTTGATTTTTTTTTAAGATTTTTATTTATTTATTTGAGAGAGAAAGAGAGAGAAAGAGGCAGATAGAGAGCGAAAGAGAGAATGGGCATGCCAGGGCCTCCAGCCACTGCAAACGAACTCGACGCGTGCACCCCTTTGTGCATCTGGCTAATGTGGGTCCTGGGGAATCGAGCCTCGTACCGGGGTCCTTAGGCTTCACAGGCAAGTGCTCAACAGCTATGCCATCTCTCCAGCCCTCTTTGATATTTTATACACTAATAATATGGAATTATACTCAAAACTAAATCTAAAATGTATGATTTTTTTCTTTTTGAAAATCTGGCATATAATTACCAGATTTTATAATACAGTTAAGGGTGTTATTGACTTACATTTTGTAATTTTGCTTCAAATGATATTAGCACAAATCTATGTTAAATAATATCTTTCTGGAGCTGGAGAGATGGCTTATCAGTTAAGGTGCTTGTTTGCAAAGCCTAAATGTCTGGGTTCTAACCTCCGGGACCCACGTAAAGCTCTGGAGTGCTGGGATTAAAGGAGTATACCACCACACCCGGCTTAAATTTTTTTTAAATTTTTATTTATTTTATTTACTTATTAGAGAGCGAGAGAGAGAGAGAAAGAGGAAGATAGAGAGAATGGGTGCTCCAGGACCTCTAGCCACTGTAAATAAACTCCAAATGCATGTGCCACCTTATGCATCTGGCTTATGTAGGAACTGAGGAGTCGAACTTGGGTCCTTTGGCTTTGCAGGCTAGTGCCTTAACTGCTAAACCGTCCCTCCAGCCCTTAAGTTTTTTGTTTTTTTTTTTTTAATTTATTTTATTTACTTGAAGAGAGAGAAAGGGTATGCCAGGGCTTTCAGCTGCTGCAAATGCATGAACTCCAGATATATGCACCATGGGGGTATAGCTCAGGGCTAGCTTATTTGACTGAAGATGCTTGAGACACCTTGTGCATCTGGCCTAAATGGGTCCTAGGAATCGAATGTGGGTCCTTGGGCTTAGTAGACAAGCACTTTAACTGCTAAGCCATCCCTCCAGCCCTTGTCTGTCTGCCTGCCTACCTTTCTTTCATTGTTTTTTTTTTTTTTTTTTTTTTTTTTTTTTTTGAAGTAGGGTCTCACTCTAGCTCAGGCTGACCTGGATTCACTATGTAGTCTCAGGGTGGCCTCAAACTCACAATGGTCCTCCTACCTCTGCCTCCTGAATGCTGATATTAAAGATGTGTAGCACTATGCCTGACCTTTTTTTTGGTTTTCAGGGTAGGGTCTCACTCTAGCTCAGGCTGACCTGGAATTCACTATGTTGTCTCAGAGTGATCTCCAACTCATGGTGATCCTCCTACCTCTGCCTCCTAAGTGCTGGGATTAAAGGTGTGCACCATGGCTCGATTGTTTTCTTTCCCCCCAATATTTCTTTTTCTTTTTATTTATTTATTTGATAGAAAAAGAGGCAGATAGAGAGAGAGAGAGAGAATGAGCATACTAGGGCCTCCAGCCACTACAAACGAACTCCAGATTGCATGTACCACCTTGTACATATGGCTTATGTGGGTATTGGGGAATAGAGCCTCGAACCAGGGTCCTTAGGCTTCATAGGTAAGTGCTTACCCACTAAGCCATTTCTCCAGCATTTGATTGTTGTTTTAAGAGGGCTGAAGCAGTACTGGAGAGATGACAGTGGTTTAGGCGCTTGCCTGCAAAGCCTAAGGACCCAGGTTTAGCTCCCCAGTACGCACATAAACCAGATGTGCATGGTGGCGCCTGTGTCTGGAGTTTGTTTGCAGTGGCTGGAGGCCCTGGTGCTCCCACACTCTCTCGAATAAATAAATAAAAGTAAAATACTTTAAAGATGGTTAAGGGCTAGGGAAAAGCAAAGAAAAAGGAGCCTCCTTTCCGGCATAATGGTTTTAAAGCCTGTTCATTCATTTGGTTATGTTATTCTAGTTTATTGCTGTCAGTGTCAGTTCCTGAGCCAGGCAGTCCAGCTTTACTCACTGAAGCTCTGAAAAAATTGTGAATGGTTTCAACAATCTGTTGGCTAAGTCATTCTACTTACTGTTGAAGTGAAATGAGTCTTTTCTTGGTTGCTTCATATTCATCCAGGCTTTAGTGGTAATTGCTTAATGTTTATCTAGTGCTTATGTCAAAGAACTTAGGCTGTCTGTAAAATTTTGTTTTTAAATTTTTTCAAAGAGGGTGGGAGGGAAGGAGAGAGAATGAAAATGAATGGGTATGCCAGGGCCTCTTGCCACTGCAAACAAAGATGCATGTACCCCTTTGTGCATCTGGCTTTACATGAGTAACAGGGAATCTAACTGGGCCTGCAGGCTTTGTAAGCAAGTGCCTTTAACTACTGAGCCATCTCACCAGTTCTCATGACTGACTATACTTCCATTTCCAGTAGCAAGAGGCTCTGGCATGCCCATTTCTCCCCCCTCACTCCCCCAGGCTTGCAAATAAACTTTTTAAAAAGTCCATTACAAGCCTGGTGTGGTGGCACACACCTTTAATCCCAGCACTTGGGAGGCAGAGGTAGGAGGTTCATTGTGAGTTCGAGGCCAGCCTGAGACTACATAGTGAATTACAGCTCAGCCTGGGCTAGACTGAGACTCTACATTGAAAAACTAAAAAAAGGCCAGGCGTAGTAGTGCACATCTTTAATCCCAGCACTCAGGAGGCAGAGGTAGGAGGATTTCTCTGCGTTCAAGGCCACCGTGAGACTACATAGTGAATTCCAGGTCAGCCTGAGCTAGAGACAAAAAAAGAAAAAGAAAAACCAAAATAAATAAATAAATTTTAAAAAGTTAATTACTATTTTTTTCTTTCTTTTTTTTTATTTTTCAAGGTAGAGTCTCAATCTAGCCCAGTGGCCTTGAATTTGTACCTCTGTCTTTTGAATGCTGAGATTAAAGGTGTGTGCCACCACTCCCGGCTTATTTATTTTTTGTTTTGAGGTAAGTTCTCCCTCTAGTCCAGGTAGACCTGGAATTCACTATGTAGTCTCACGGTGGTCTTGAATTCACAGCAATCCTCCTACCTCTGCCTCCTGAGTGCTGGGATTAAAGGTGTGTGCTACCATGTCCAGCAAGTAGTTTTCATTTTAATGAAGTCTTGATTTTTTTAATTAAAAAAATTTTTTTTGGTTCTTTGAGATATGGTCTTACTGTAGCTCAGGCTGACCTGGAATTGACTGTGTAGTCTCAGGGTGACCTCGAACTCATGGTGATCCTTCTACTTCTGTCTCCCAAGTTCTAGGATTAAAGATATGCACCACCACACCTGGCTAGTTTTATTATTTTTAATTAAATATTTTATTAACAACTTCCATAATTGTAGACAATATCCCATGGTAATGCCCTCCCTCCCCCACTTTCCCCTTTGGAACTCTATTCTCCATCATATCCCCTGCCCCTCTCAATCAGTCTCTTTGATTTTGATGTCATGATATTTTTCTCTTATTATGATGATCTTGTATAGGTAGTGTCAGGCACTGTGAGGTCATGGATATCCAGCCATTTTTTGTCTGGGGAAGCACGTTGTAAGGAATCCTACCCTTCCTTTGGCTCTTATTTTTTTTTTTTTTTTTTTTGTTTTTTGAGGTAGGGTCTCACTCTGGCTCAGGCTGACCTGGAATTCACTATGGCTCTTATATTCTTTCCACCACCTCTTCCTCAATAGACCCTGAGCCTTGTAAGGTGTGATCAAGATGTTACTCAGTACTCCTGTCACTTCTTTCCAGCACCATGATGCCTTCTGAGTCATCCCAGTGTCTCTGCCATCTGAAAAGAGAAGGTTCTCTACCAAAAGTGAAAGTAGCATTAATATATGGGTATGAACATTAACAGAATTGCTTACTGGGCAGTTTGATAAGCATAGTGTATGCATTTAGTTAGACAGCAGCTGATGTTGCACCCCTAGGGCTCATGACTAGTCCTGTTTTTAAGTTTTCAGTGTCAGGGATGTATTCCCTCCCATGAAGTGGGCCTCCAGTCCAATTAGAGGGCAGCTGGTTTCCACCATGACAGACGTGCCACTGTTGCACCTGTTGGCTCATTTGGCCTGGGCTGGCAAAATATAAAGCTTGCAGTGTCCACTGTTGAGTATCTTCACTGTTGATTTCTCTCTCATTAAACTGCGTGCAGAATGGCTTCTTGTAGCTTTCTGTCAGCTGGTCTACATGGAGGAGGTTATCAGCTCAGTTCCAGCAGCATTTCTCAGTGGCCTTGCAGCCCAAGTATATGGAGTCTTCAGCAGTAGGGTCTTACCATCTGTTTCTGGTGGGAAACCAAGGGCTTTGGCAATGGCCTGTAATGTTTGGGGGGCATCAGGGACCTCCCTGGCCAACAACTCACTGGAAGGTATCCCATCTCTGGCACTGAAAATTTTCTACCAGCATTCTACAGCTCCTGAGTGTTCCATTGTCCAAACAAGTAGGTTTCCATATGATTTATTTATATCCTCTTAGATTTTGATTAGCCCTCCCTCCACCTTTCCTTTACTCAGTCTGTTCCTCTGACCTCACTTGGGCCTTTTCACCCCCATTAATCTGTTCTTCTACTTAAATATATACAATACCATCCTATTAAGTACCCCTCCCCTTCCTTTCTCTTCCCTTTATATCTCTTTTCTAGCTTACTGGCCTTTGCTGTTGAGTTTTTTTCCTACTCACACAGAAGTCCAGTCATCTGCAGCTAGGATCCACATATGAGAGAGAATATCTGACATTTGACTTTCTGTGCCTGGGTTACTCCACTTAACTATAATCCTTTCCAGATCCATCCATTTCCCTGCAAATTTTATAACTTAGTTTTATTATTTTAAATACTTATTTATTAGAGAGAGAGAGAGAGAGAAGGGGGGAGAGAATGGGTGCACCAAGGCCTCTAGCCACTGCAGACAAATTCCAGACACATACACCACCTTGTGTATGTGGCTTACGTGGGTCTTGGGGAATAGAACCTGGGTCCTTAGGCTTCGCAGGCAAACTTCTTGAGCATTAAGCCATCTCTCCAGCCCTGAAGTGTTATTTTTTTGTTTTTGTTTTTTTGAGGTAATGTCTCACTCTAGCCCAGGCTAACCGGGAATTCACTGTGTAGTCTCAGGGTGGCCTTGAACCCATGCCTTCTGAGTGCTGGCATTAAAGGCGTGCGCCACCACGCCCGGCTCATTTTCCCTTCTTAAGTCCAGATCATGTGGTTATGGTTTGGGTGAATGCTGCCCCTTCACATAGTTTCTGTTGTTCAGTGTTGTTTGGATATTCCTATACTCTGGTAGCAAATTAGACCAGGGAATTACTGTGACAGTGCCATGTCTGTTGTATGTCTTGGCTGCCAGGAATCGTAATCCTTGCCAGTAGATCAGTGTTTTTATTTTTTGCTTATTTTCTTTTTTGTTTCTTGAGGTAGGGTCTCATTCTAGCTCAGGCTGACCTGGAATTCACTATGTAGTCTCAGGGTAGTAGCCTCAAACTCACAGTGATCCACCTACCTCTTCGTCCTCATTGTTGGGATTAAAGGTATGCACCACTATGCCTGGTTTAGATCAGTTGTTTGAAACGCTAGACACCATTTTAAAGAATTGATGAGGCTGAATGATTCTTTAGGTATAAACTAGATATGAATTTAAGATAATTTTAATATAAGCTAGCATTTGTTTTAGAGAACAGCTTCCTAAGGTCATTTTAAAGTCACATTGCTTTTCTTTCTCTTTTTGAAATGATATTTAAAGGTTAAACTGCTCCAGATTGAATTATATTGAGTGTTTACACAACATATAAGATGATGCTCTGTGGCTAAGGATGCGTGAACACAGTTTGTTCTGCATGAAGAGTTAATTCTGTTTAGACTCTGTATCACTTGTGTCTATGAATTGAAACCTGCTCTCACTGTCTTGTTTGCTGCTCTGGTACCAGCTGGACACTGGTGATGATCATACGAGAGAGAGAGAGAGAGAGAGAGAGAGAGAGAGAGAGAGAGATTGCAGGGGTGGGACTGCATTTGTCCTGGAAGCCACATCACCAACATATCATCAGTGAAATCTTCCTGGGACTAATATAGATATTTATTTATTTATTTAATGGAGAAGGGTATCAATGTAGCCTAGGCTGCCCTGGAACTCACTGTATAGCTCAGGCTATCCTCAAGCTCATGACAGTTGTCCTGCCTCAGCCTCCCAAGTGCTGAGGTTATTTTTTCCAAATGCCAAAGATTACTTAGTTAAAAATAAAACTCTGTAGTCACTCTTCCACCCCCACTGTATTCTAATTACAGTCACTTAGGAAGGAACAGCACAGCTTCTTAATAAAGAAACAGATAAATGAGGAGTAGACTCTGCCATTTGAAACAAAGAATGTGTGTTAGCAGGAAAAGTAACCAGTATGGGTGGTGGGATGATAATTGGAATGGCAGGGTGTTATTTCAGCTTCATGAATATTAGGAATTTACTGTCATTTGGAATTGACAGTCAAAGAAAACTGTTGCGTGTATAAATCTAGAGAATTAGTTCTATAACAATGAGTTATGATTTCTATGGATGACCTATTTAGAAGTATGGAGTCTCCAACAGGTGGCATGTTGGGTTGACTTGGACCAGAAGTCTTCTGTTCTTGGGCATAATTGTGGTCTTGCTTCTTATAATTCACTCCAATATTTTTCAAGGAGAGTAGAAGAAATAGCGAACATTATTATATAGTTGGCCAACAAAACATAATCTTTGTCCATTATATTAATTTTTTTCTTGAGATAGAGTCTCACTGTAGCCCAGGCTGACCTGGAATTCACTATGGCACCATTCTTTTTCTCTGTATCTGGCTCTTTCTATCTCTCCCACTCACTTTTAAATAAATAAATAAAAATAAATAAATATTTTTTTAAATGCAGGTTTGGCTGGGTATGTTGGCACGTGCCTTTAACCCCTGCACTTGGGAGGCAGAAGTAGAATTTCTGAGTCAAGGCCAACCTGAGACTACATAGTGAGTTTCAGGTCAGCCTGAGCTAGAGTGGGACCTACTTTGAATAACCAAATAATAATAATAATAATAATAATTTTAAAAATGCAGGTTTGGCTGGGTGTGGTGGCCTACTCCTTTAATTTTTTTTGTTTGTTTGTTTTTGGAGGTAGGGTCTTGCTCTCTAGCCCATGCTTACTTGGAATTCTGTATGTAGTGTCAGCTTGGCATCATACTCACAGCGATCTACCTACCCCTGAGCACTGGGATTAAAGGTGTGTGCCATCATGCCTGGCCCTAAACAACCTTTTTAATTGTAGATTTAGTTAAGTGGTTTTAACTTTAAAAGGTTCCCCCCCCCCCCCAGGTAAGGTTTTACTCTAGCCCAGGCTAACCTGGAATTCTCTATGTAGTCTCAGGGTGGCCTCGAATTCACAGCAATCCTCCTAATCTCTGCCTCCCAAGTGCTGGGATTAAAGGCATGTGCCACCACACCCGGCCCTTACAAGTTTTTTATGTTTTTATTATTCATTTGAAGCAGAGAGAGAATGGCCACACCAGGGCCTCTGCAAACTCCAGATGCATTGCTACTTTATGCATCTGGCTTTACATGAGTAATGGAGAACTGCACAAAACCTGTCAGGTTTTGCAAGCAAGTATCTTTAGCTGCTGAGCCATCTTTCCAGCTCCAGTTTTCAAATTTTAATATCTGCCAGGTGTGGTGGTACATGCCTTTAATCCCAGCACTCGTGAGGCAGAGGTAGGAGGATTGCCCTAAATTTGAGGCCACCCTGAGACTTCATAGTTAATTCCAGGTCAGCCTGGGCCAGTGTGAGACCCAACCTCAAAATCAAAACAAAAAAAATTTTTTTTAATATCCCACATTATATACATGTATAAAAATTGCCAATTAAAAACAAGCAACAAGGAAGGGTTGGAGAGATGGTGTAGTGGTTAAAGTAGTTAAAGCCTGTGAAACCTAAGTACCCAGGTTCAATTCTGTAGTCCCACGTGAGCCAGGTACATAGGGTGGTTTATGCATCTGGAGTTCATTTGCTGTGGGTGGAGGCCCAGGCATGCCCATTCTCTCCCCCCCTTCTCAAATAAAATAAAATTAGAGCCCGGTTTGGTGGTACACGTCTTTAATCCCAGCACTGGAGAGGCACAGGTAGGAGGATCACCATAAATTCGAGGCCACCCTGAGACTACATAGTGGGTTAGAGTGAGACCCTACCTTGTACAACAAGAACAGAAAAGAAAAAGAATATTCTAGCCGCGTGTGGTGGTACATGCCTTTAATTGCAGCACTAGGGAGGCAGAGGTAGGAGGATCACCTTGAATTTGAGACCACTCTGAGATTACATAGTAAATTCCAGGATATCCTGAGCTAGAGTGAGACCCTGCCTAGAAAAGCCAAAAACAACCAAGAAAACCAGGGCTGGAGTGATGGCTTAGCATGCTAATTAAGGCATTTGCTTACAAAGCCAAAGGATCTTGGTTCGATTTTCCAGGACCCACATAAGCCACATGCACAATGGGGTGCATGCCTCTGGAGTTCCTTTGCAGTACCTGGAGGTCCTGGCATGCCCATTCTTTGTCTCTCTCTGCTATTTTCTCTCTCTCAAATAAATAAATAATATTATACATATTTTCCATGAGACTCCTAAAGTAATTTTACTATCTTCTATGCACTTATGTATTTATCAAGTAAAATTAGCTTAAAAGTGGCCTATGCTAATTCAAATCTGTTGCTTTGATGTTTTACTCAGGGTTAGCCCTCAAATGGAATCAAGAAGCCCTGGAGAGATGGCTTAGCAGTTAAGACATATGCCTACAAAGCCTAAGGACCCAGGTTTGATTCTCCATGTCCCGTGTAAACCAGATGCACATGGTGGCGCAGGCATCTGGAGTTCGTTTGCAGTGGCTAGAGGCCCAGGAGTGCCCATTCTCTCTCTTTCCCCCTCTAAGGCTCTGTCTCTAATAAATAAATAAATAAAAATAGATTCACTGAAGTATTTCTGAACTAAATCACATCTGTATAATTCTGTATTAAAATAGCTATCATTTTGTTCTCCTTCAAAAAGGAAAATGAGAGTTATATCATGAAGCTTTCCCTTGAGACTATAAGTCAAAATTTAAATAAGAGAGGAATAAAATACTCATTTTTCACTAAGTTTTTTTATAATTCATCTTTCTCTAATTTTGAACTTTCAAAAAAAATTTTATTAACATTTTCCATGATAATTTTGAACTTTTAAACACTTTATCTTTTGTGTGTGATAAGTATATATGTATGTGTGTGTGTCTTTGTGCATACAGGCCATGGCATGTATGTGGACATCAGAAAATAGCCTTGGGTGTTGGTCCTCCCTTTCCATTTCATTTGAGACAGTCTCTTGTCACTAGGCTAGCTGTCCTTCAACTTCGAGGGATTCTCCTGTCTCTGCCTCCCATCTCACCAGTGGAGTGCAGGGATTACAGTCTGTGTACATCTAGCTTTACTTGAGTTCTGCGGATCTTTACTCAGATCCTTACAGCTATGTGGCAAGTGTTTGAATCCACTAAGCTGTCTCTTCAGCCCTACATGAAATTTTTTAAATAATATATGTGTGTATATGTATGTGTGGCATGTGATGTATGCATGTGTGTGTGTGTGTGCAGATACATGTGCCCCATATGTATGTGTGTTGAGGCCAGAGGTAGACATTGAGTGTTTTCCATTATAGTTCTGAGATATTTTTTTGAGAATGGAGTCTTTCACTAAATCTGGAGCTGCCATTTTTTGATCAGATTGGTTGACCAGTAAACTCCCAACAATTTTTCAATTTCTGCCTACCTCAGGACTGGGGTCACAGACATGCACAACCATATCTAACTTTGAACGTGGGTAATGGGGCTCAAACTCAGGTCCTCATGGTTGTATAGCAAGTGCTCTTACCCACCCAGCCATCTCCTCAGTCCTATTTTTATTTTGTTTATTTATTTATCTGTTTTTGTTTTTTTGAAGGTAGGATCTCACTGTAGCCCAGGCTGTCCTGGAGTTCACTATGTAGTTGCAGGCTGGCCTTGAACTCACAGTGATCCTCCTATCTCTGCCCCCTGAGTGCTGGGATTAAAGGTGTGTTCCACCATGCCTGGTTCTTATTTATTTATCTTTACAGTCTTTTCCTTCAATGGATTTCTGAATTTTAAAAAGTTTGATAGCTGGGCCAGGCGTGGTGGCACATGCCTTTAATCCCAGCATTTGGGAGGCAGGATGACTTTGAACTCATGGTGATCCTCCTACTACCTCTGCCTCCCTAGTGCTGGGATTAAAGGTGTGTACCACCACACCTGGCTAAATATATATATATTTTTTAAAATTTTTATTAACATTTTCCATGATTATAAAATATATCCCATGGTAATTCCCTCCCTCCCCACCCCCACACTTTCCCGTTTGAAATTCCATTCTCAATCATATTACCTCCCCATTACAAACATTGTAATTACATATATACAATATCAACCTATTAAGTATCCTCCTCCCTTCCTTTCTCCACCCTTTATGTCTCCTTTTCAACTTGCTGGCCTCTGCTACTAAGTATTTTCATTCTCACGCAGAAGCCCAGTCATCTGTAGCTAGGATCCCCATATGAGAGAGAACATGTGGTGCTTGGCTTTCTGGGCCTGGGTTACCTGACTTAGTATAATACTTTCCAGGTCCATCCATTTTTCTGCAAATTTCATAATTTCATTTTTCTTTACCGCTGAGTAGAACTCCATTGTATAAATGTACCACATCTTCATTATCCACTCATCTGTTGAGGGACATCTAGGCTGGTTCCATTTCCCAGCTATTATAAATTGAGCAGCAATAAACATGGTTGAGCATGTACTTCTAAGGAAATGAGATGAGTCCTTTGGATATATGCCTAGGAGTGCTATAGCTGGGTCATATGGTAGATCAATCTCTAGCTGCTTTAGGAACCTCCACACTGTTTTCCACAATGGCTGGACCAGATTGCATTCCCACCAGCAGTGCAGAAGGGTTCCTTTTTTTCCACATCCCCGCCAACATTTATGATCATTTGTTTTCATGATGGTGGCCAATCTGACAGG
This sequence comes from Jaculus jaculus, assembly GCF_020740685.1. Taxonomy (NCBI): domain Eukaryota; kingdom Metazoa; phylum Chordata; class Mammalia; order Rodentia; family Dipodidae; genus Jaculus; species Jaculus jaculus. The sequence continues at coordinate 89,487,504 of NC_059110.1, forward strand.
AGTGAGATGGAATCTCAATGTAGTTTTAATCTGCATTTCCCTGATGACTAGTGACGTAGAACATTTTTTTAGGTGCTTATATGCCATTCGTATTTCTTCCTTTGAGAACTCTCTATTTAGCTCCTTAGCCCATTTTTTGATTGGCTTGTTTGATTCCTTATTAGTTAACTTTTTGAGTTCTTTGTATATCCTAGATATTAATCCTCTATCAGATATATAGCTGGCGAAGATTTTTTCCCATTCTGTAGGTTGCCTCTTTGCTTTTTTCACTGTGTCCTTTGCGGTGCAAAATCTTTGTAATTTCATTAGGTCCCAGTGGTTAATCTGTGGTTTTATTGCCTGAGCAATTGGGGTTGTATTCAGAAAGTCTTTGCCAAGACCAATATGTTGAAGGGTTTCCCCTACTTTTTCCTCTAGCAGTTTCAAAGTTTCCGGTCTGATGTTAAGGTCTTTAATCCATTTGGACTTAATTCTTGTGCATGGCGAGAGAGAAGAATCTATTTTCATCCTTCTTAAATATATTTTTTTGAAACTGGGTTTCATTGCAGCCTAGGCTGACCCAGAATTTACTGTGTAGTCTGGGCCATGGTACTCACCTGTCTTTAGCTTTCCAAGTGCTAGAATTACAGGCACGAGCTACCATGTCCAGCTGTTTTTCTTTTTTTCATTTTTTGAAAAATTATTTGAGGAGCCAGGCGTGGTGGCACACACCTTTAAAATATTTTTTTGTTCATTTTTTATTTATTTATTTGAGAGCAACAGACACAGGGAGAAAGACAGATAGAGGGAGAGAGATAGAATGGGCGCGCCAGGGCTTCCAGCCTCTGCAAACGAACTCCAGACACGTGCACCCCCTTGTGCATCTGACTAACGTGGGACCCGGGGAACCGAGCCTCAAACCGGGGTCCTTAGGCTTCACAGGCAAGCACTTAACCGCTAAGCCATCTCTCCAGCCCGGCACACACCTTTAATCCTAGCACCCGAGAGGCAGAAGAGGAGGATCTCCTTGAGTTCAAGGCCACCCTGAGAATACATAGTGAATTTCAGGTCAGCCTGGGCTAAAGCAAGACCCTACCTTGAGAAACAAAAACAAAAAATATTTATTTGAGAGAGAAAGAGAGGAAAAGGCAGATAGAGAGAGAGAATGTGTGTGCCAGGGCTCCAGCCACTGCAGACAAACTCCAGATACAGGTGCCACCTTGTGCATCTGGTTTTTGTGGGTAGTAGGGAATTGAACCTGGATTCTTTGTCTTTGCAAGCAAGCACCTTAAGTTCTAAGCCATTTCTTCAGCCCTCTTTTTCTAAAATTTATTTATTTGAGAGAGTGAGAGAGAGAGAGAATGGGCATGCCAGTGCCTCCAGCCAATGCAAACATACTCCAGATGCATGCGCCCCCTTGTGCATCTGGCTTACGTGGGCCCTGGGGAATCAAACCGGGGTCCTTTGGCTTTGTAGGCAAATGCCTTAACCACTAAGCCATCTAAACCATTTCTCCAGCCCCCCCTTTTTTTAAATTTTTGAGAGAGTATTACCTTGAAGTACTGGCTAGCCTAGAACATGCTGTATAGACCAGACTGGCCTCTAACTTGCAGTAATCTTCCTGCTTCTACCTCCAGCATGCTGGGATTACATGGATATGCTTATAGGCTTTGTCCTTTAATTCGTTTTTGGTTTTTTTTTATTGAGGTAGGGTTTCACTGTAGCCCAGGCTGTCCTGGAATTCACTATGTAGTTTCAGGGTGGCCTGGAACTCATAGTGATCTTCCTACCTCAGCCTCCCAAATGCTGGGATTAAAGGTGTGTACCACCATGCTCAGCCTGATTTTTTTTTTTTACTTTTATTTTTTTAATTTGCTTATTTGAGAGAGAGAGAAAGAGGCAGAGAGTAGGAGAGAAAGTAAGAGAAAGAGAGAATAGGTGTGCCCAGGGCATCCACCCACTGAAAATGAACTCCAGACGCATGTGCCATCTTATACATCTGGCTTTATGTGGGTCCTAGGGAATTGAACTGAGGTCCTTTGGCTTTGCAGGCAAGTACCTTAACCACTAAGCCATCTTTCCAGCCCCTGATTTGTTTTTTAAAATGTCTTTTATTATGTACTTTCTTCTCAAACTAGATGGAATGTTTGTGTTGTAATGAGGACCAAATTGCCTCAAATTCTTATCTAGTTGAAGCTATAGATTCATATCTTTTCCTGATATAAGTAAAATACCACACTTTAAGAGGTAGTAACCTATATGAACTGAATTATTACCAATCTTGGGTCCACTGTTTTGTAGGTCTGTTTCCTCAAGTGTAAGTAAAGCTACTTGTTTTTACAGTGCCTCCTCTCCTGTCAGAGTATTTATTGTCTCAGAGACCTGCCCTGTTGAATAGACCTGGGCAGCTATGTTGTTTGGCAAGAACCTGCAGTTGTTCAGGCAGCCAGAACTGCCCTTTGGAGTAATGAGCTGAACTGTGAAGAAAGCTGAATTTCTTTGTAATGTTAATCTTTGTATTTTCAAACTGTCACAGGAGACATGAGGAGTCCAAGGGAAAAGCAGGAGATTGCCAGGCGTGGCGATGCACACCTTAAATCCCAGCACTCAGGAGGCAGAGGTAGGAGGATTGCCATGAGTGTGAGGTCACCCTGAGACTACATAGTGAATTTCAGGTCAGCCTGGGCTAGAGCAAGAACCTACCTCAGGGGAAAAAAAAAAAGGAGATTATGACCAGGAAAAAAATTGTTCTAACGAGTTTTGAGAGATGACCTAGCATGTCTGAGGGATCCTGGGTTGTATATCCCTGACTTGTTCACTTTCTTGCATGCTCTCTCTCTCGCTCTTTGTGTGTGTGTGTGTGCGCGGGGCGAGGGGGGGTAGGTAGGTAGGTAGACAGGCATGGATGATGAAAATGGATGAGATTTAAGGATCTTGGTGAGAGGAGACTTTAAATCCTGTCAGCTTTCAATTGCTGGGAATAACTTCCAGACCAGACACAGTTATGGGAGGAAGGGAATTTATGTGATGCTTACAGATTCAGGGGAAGTTCCATAATGGCAGAAGAAACTGCCCCCCTTTCACAGGTCCACACAGAGAGAAGTGCCACCAGCAGCATTACAAGCAAGCACACTCCAGGAACTCCAGGCATAAGTTGAGCACTCTGCACATCTTTACACAGGAATTCCAGATCCGCCCCCAAACACACTTAGGCTGGACCCTAGTATCTGTTCACAGTGACACCTCTTCCAGCCACAGAGCTGGAAATCTAAGAAACTTTAATACAACTTAATATATTGAGGGACATCCATTCAAACTACAAAAGGTAACAGGCTAAAAGCCTGAATTTTGCTGAAGGATCCTTAGTAATTAAGCCACCAAGGATCAGCAAGTCCTTGCATTTTTTTTTTTTTTTTTTTTTGAGGTAGGGTTTTACCCTAGTCCATCTTTACACTTCTTTACTAAGGAAACAAGTAGCCTATTAGTCTAGGTGAGTGACTTAAATTTTGATCACTTTTTCAGCCACTTTTTCAATCACTTTTTCTGCGCTGTGATCTAAAATTCACACAGGAGGCTTGGGATATAGCTTAGTAGTAGAACACTGGTTTAGGATGTTTGAGTCCCTGAGTTCAATCTCTGGCAAGCAAAGAAGAAAGATAAGTAAAGGTCACATAGGTTTCTCCAGAAACTGATTAGGGCCTTAGCCAAATTTCCTTTAAGTATTTTTTGTTTCCAGGTAGGGTTTCCCTCTAGCCCAGGCTGACCTGGAATTCACATTGTAGTTCAGGCTGGTCTTGATCATGGTGATCCATCTACCTCAGCCTCCCAAGTGCTGAGATTAATGGCATCTACCACCATATCCAACCCTTTAAAAAAATTTTTTTTGTTTGTTTTTTATTTTTAAAATTTGTTTATTTTTATTTGAGACCAACAGAGAGAGAAAGAGAGAGAATTGGCGCACCAGGGCCTCCAGCCACTGCAAACGAACTCCAGATGCATGCGCCCCCTTGTGTATCTGGCTAACATGGGTCCTGGGGAATTGGAGCCTTGAATCGGGGTCCTTAGGCTTCACAGGCAAGCGCTTAACCGCTAAGCTGTCTTTCCAGCCCTCGTTTTTTATTTTTTGAGGTAGGGTCTCACTCTGGCCCAGGCTGACATGGAATTTAGTCTCAGGAAAATAGTCTCAGGGTGACCTGGAACTCATGGTGATCCTCCTGCCTCTGCCTCCTGAGTGCTGGGATTAAAGACATGCCTCACCACACCCGGCCCATTTAACATATTTTTATACAGGCCTAGAGAGAGAATGCAGTTGGTAAAGGGCTTGCCTTGCAAGCATGAAGATCTGAATTTGATCCTTAGTACCCACATAAAATGCTGGACATCAGGGTTTTGGAGATATCTCAGTGGTTAAAGGCACTTGCTTGCAAAGCCTAACAGCTCAGATTTAATACTCCAGTATTCATGTAAGGTCAGATGTAGAGTGGCATATATATCTGGAGCTCATATGCAGTAGTAGGAGGCGGTGGCTCATCTCACTGTTAAGTAAATAAATAATCTTTTTAGAAAATGCTGGGCATGGTGGGGCAGTGGGGCAGTGCCTGTAATTCCACTGTGATGATATAGACAGGAGGATTGCTAGCTACCTAGCCTAGCCTAATTGGTGAGTTTTAGGTCAGTGAGAGATTCTGTCTCAAAGGAGGTAGACAACATTCCTGTTGGTCAACTGGCTAAAATATGCATGCATATACATGTACCCACTACGTACAAACATGCACACACAGCAAATAGTTTTAATACAGAATAATGGGTTTTATGACATTCTCATTCATGGTTGTCAGTGTACTGTGCTCCTATTTTCCCTCCTTCTCTTCCTTCCCCTCCCTTTTCTGCCTTTTAGATCTCTTCTTTCCCCGATATCATGGCCCTCTTCCTATTTCCACGTCATATATATATGCATTTGCAGGCAGAGAGAGATAGGAGAGAGACAGATGACAGAATGGGCACCCCAGGGCCTATAGCCATTGCAAACTGTGTCCATATACATGGGGCACTTTGTGCATATGACTTTATGTGGAATTTACTGTAGAACTGAAATATGGTTGTTAGGTTTTGCAGGCAAGTACCATAACTACTTAGTCATCTCTTCAGCTCCCCCTTTTTTGAGATAGGATCTCATGTAACCCAGGTTGGTCTTGAATTCCTGATTCTCTTACCTTCATCTCAAGCTTTGGGACTGTAGGCCTGTGCCACTGTTAATGACTACTTAAAATGTATGTTATATGTATATTTAAGTCTAGTTTGGCATATGAGCAAAAAGTGCATGATATTTGCCTTTCTGAGTCTGGCTTATTTGCTTAACATGATGACCTCCAGTTCTAATAATTTTCCTACACATGACATAATTCCATTTTTTTTGTTATGACTGAATAAAATTCCAATATGTATATACACCATGTTTTTGGGTTTTTGAGGTAGAGTCTCACATTAGCTCAGGTTTAACTGGAATTCACTTTGTAGTCTCAAGGTGGCCTCTAACTCATTATGATCCTCTTACCTCTGTCTCCTGAGTGTGGGATTAAAGGCGTGTACCACCACCCCTGGCTTTTGTATGCCATGTTTTCTTTTTTTACATTTTTTTTGTTTATTTTTACTTATTTATTTGAGAGCAGCAGAGAGAGAGAGAGAGAGAGAGAGAGAGAGAGAGAGAAATGAATGGGAGTGCCAAATCCTCCAGCCACTGCAAACAAACTCCAGATGCATGTGTCACCTTGTGCATCTGGCTTATGTAGGTCCTGGGGAATGGAGCCTTGAACCGGGGTCTTTAGGTTTCACAGGCAAGCACTTAACCACTAAGCCATCTCTCCAGCCCCATGTTTTCTTTTATTCATCTGCTGTCGGGGACCTAGATTTGTTCTATAGCTTGACTGCTGTGAATTGTACTACAATGAAAAGGATGTGCAAGTACTTCTATGGCATGCTGGCTTAGATTTCTTTGGACATACACCTGAGTGGTTTAAAAGCTGGATTAGGGCTGGAGAGATGGCTTAGTGGTTAAGGTAGTTGCTTGCGAAGCGTATGTTCTACTATCCAGATCCTACATTAGCCAGATGCGCAAAGGTGAGGCAATTGCAAGGATGCACATGCCCACTAGGTGGTGCAAGTGTCTGGAGTTCAATTTCAGTGGCTGAGGCCCTGGCATGCCAATTCTCTGTCTCTCCTCTCTCTCTAAAGTAAAAAAAAGAAAAAAAGATTTAAAAAGATGGATTATATGGCATATTTTTAGTTTTTATTTAATAAATTATATCCTTTTAAAAAATATTTATTAGAGAGAGAGAGAGGGAGGCAGGTAGAAAGAGAGAGAGAGGATTGGAGAGAGATCTCAGTGGTTAAAACAGCTGTAGAACCTAATGACCCAAGTTTGATTCCCCAGTACCTATGTAAAACCATATGTGCCAGGTACTCTAGCCACTGCAGACAAACTCCAGATGTGTACACCACCTTGGGCATCTGACTTTACGTGGGTACTGGGGAATCAAACCTGCATCCTTTGGCTTTGAAGGCATGTGCCTTAGTTGCTAAGCCATCTCTTTAGCCCTGTATCTTTTTTTTTTTTTTTAGTTATTTATTTGTAAGCAGAAAGAAAGAAAGAAAATGGATATGTCAGGGCTTCTAGTTGTTACACATGAATTCCAGATTCATGCATCACTTTGTGCATCTGGCTTTCCTGGAGAATTGAACCTGGGTCATATTAGGCTTTGCAGGCAAGTGCCTTAACTGCTGAGCCATTTCTCTAGCCCTATTTGTGTTTTTTTTTTTTTTTTTTTTTTTTTGCTTTTCGAGGTAAGGTGTCACTTTAGCCCAGGATGACCTGGAATTCACTATGTAGTCCCAGGGTGGCCACGAACTCATAGCGATCCTCCTGCTTCTGCCTTCCTGAGTGCTGGGATTAAAGGCATGTGCCACCACACCTGGCCTTTTTTTTTTTTTTTTTTTAATGTAAGGGGTGGAGAGGGGAGAGAATTGGTGCGCCAGGGTCTTCAGCCACTATACTCAAACTCCAGATGTGTTGCCACCTTGTGCACTTGTGTCACCTTGTGTGCCTGACTTTCGTGGAATCTGGAGAGTCAAACATGGGTCCTTAGGCATCACAGACAAGTGCCTTAACTGCTTTGGAAAGTCCCATACTGATATCAATAGTGTATGTTCCTACCAGAAGTATATAAGGCCCCTCATATCTTTGCTAGAATTTGTCTTTTTTTTTTGTTTTTTTGAGGTAGGGTCTCACTCTGGCCCAGGCTGCCCTGTAATTCACTATGGAGTCTCAGGGTGGCCTTGAACTCACGGTGATCCTCCTACCTCTGCCTGGGATTAAAGGCATGCGCCACCATGCCTGGCTCATTTGTTATTTTCATGGTGGCCATTCTGACTGGAGTGGGGTCAAATCTCATTTTAGTTTTAATTTGCATTTCCCTGATAGCTAAGGCTATTGAACATTTTTTCTTGTATTTTCCATTTGTATTTCTTATTTTAAAACTATTCATGCTGAGGATACTCAGTACATACCAAAGCAGTAATCCAGAGGCTCCTAAGAGCTTATCACTGAAGTAGACGTAGAAACACACCTGCTATGGCTCAGGGAATTTTGCAGAAGAAGAGGTAGAAAGATTGTAAATCACAGATTGGGGTGTCATGTCCAGAGGTACTGTCTCCTGCAATAACTGACTGCTTCTCCCACAATGCATAATCCACAACCTCATGGGGAATACCAGCAACCTCACTGGGGAGGGTTCCCTGCAGAATGGGGCTAGGGAGGAGGGAAAAGATAGTACTATCACATGATGCTTTCATACAAAATATGTTCTTAATAAAAAATAAATTTAAAAAACATTAAAAATCATTTTGATTGTGATATGTAAATAAAAAGAATGTAATAAAATGTAGGTGTAAATCTGAGGAAAAAAATCCTATTCAAGCCAGGCATGGTGACACACACCTTTAATCACAGCACTCAGGAGGCAGAGGTGAGAGGATTGCAGTGTGTTTGAGGCCACCCTAAAAATTCCAGGTCAGCCTGGGCTAGAGTGAGATACTACCTCAATAAACTAAAACAACAACAAAAACTGTCCAATTTATTTGGCTGTGTACACATACACACACACACACACACACACACACACACACACACACACTTATTTAAGAGAGTAAGTGTATAGACACATCAGGGTCTCTTGCCACTGCAAATAAACTCCATCCAGATGTATGTGCCACTTGAACCCTGAGCCATCTTCCCAGTCCTGTTTGGCCATTTATTGATTAGAAGATTTCTGGTTTTGGTGTTTAATGTTTTATTCATCTTTATATATATTAATTCCTTGCTTAGTTGGCAAAGATTTCCTTATTTTTATTTTTAAAATTAATTTATTTCTTTGAGAGCTGCAGACAGAGAGAGAAAGAGGCAGAGAAGGCAGAGAAAGAGAGAGCAAAGGGGCACATCAGGGCCTCCAGCCACTGCAAATGAACTTCAGACGTATGGACCATCTTGTGCATTTGGTTTACATGGGTACTGGGGAATCGAGCCTCAAACCAGGAACCTTACTTAGGCTTCACAGGCAAGTGCTTAACCACTAAGCCATCTCTCCAGGCCCAAAGATTTCCTTTTATTATACAGACTTAATTTCCACTTGACTGATATTCTTTGCTGTGTAGAAGCTTTTAATTTAATGTAATTGAATTTTTTAGTTCTTCACAAGTGCTGGGATTAAAGGTGTGTGCCACCATGCCTGGCCCCCGGATGTATTCTTGTTTTTAAGTGTTAGTGTATAGAGGGGGAAGAAAAAAGAAGTCCAAGCTAAGGGTTTCCTGATGCTAGAATAAGAAAATGGTGACTTGACCTCATTATAAGCTAACATTTCTGCTTCTATTATGCAGTCAGAGGATCTGGGTTCAACTCTCCAGGATCCACGTAAGCCAGATACACAAGGGGTGCATGCATCTGTAGTTTGTTTACAGTTGTTGGAGGCCCTGGCATGTGTTCACGCTCTCTCCCTCTCAAATGAATAAAGCTGATTTTTAAAATGAGAAAGTGGGGGTTGGAGATATTGCTTAGCGGGTGGGACACTTGCCTGTTGAAGCCTAGAGACCCAAGTTCAAGTCTCCAGAATCCACATAATCCAGATGCACAGGGTGGCATATGCATGTGAAGTTCATTTGCAGTGGCTGGAGACTCTGGTGTACCCATTCTCTCTCTAATAAATAAATAAATAAAAATAAAATAAACATTCAAAAAGACAAGAAAAGAAAAAGTAGGCAAGGTATGGTGGCACACACCTTTTTAAAAAAATGTTTTATTTTTATTTATTTATTTATTTGACACAGAGAGAGAATGGGTACGCCAGGGCCTCCAGCCTCTGCAAACGAACTCCAGATATGTGCATCCCCTTGTGCATCTGGCTATTGTTGGTCCTGGGGAATTGAACCTGGGTCCTTTGGCTTTGCAGGCAAACGCCTTAACCACTATGCCATCTCTCCAACCCGGCACATGCCTTTAATCCCAGCACTTGGTAGGCAGAGGTAGGAGGATCCTTGTGAGTTCAAGGCCACCCTGAGACTACATAGTGAATTCCAGGTAAGCCTGGACTAGAACAAGATCCTACCTTGAGAAACAAAAACAAAACAAAACAAAAAGTGGATCACATTCCTGAGGTACAGCACCCAAGGGTGCCCTCTGGCCTCCACAGGCACAAGTTAGTCACAGCTGGTTCTTAAATATTCTGGTTTGGTCTAGGCTGATGCTCAACTTAACTCCTTTAATTCAGACTTATCATAACAAAAATTACCATTTATGTGGCTAATGTAGGGATTGTGCTAAACTTTATAGAGCTGTCAGTCTAATTAATTCTCTTAATCCTGTGAGGCTGGTCAGTACTAAATGTTATAAGTCAACAAACTGAGGCTAAATAGCAACTAAATAGAGCTGGATTTCAGTCCTAGTCTGATTCCAAAGCCTGCACTCTTTTTTTTTTTAACTACCTTTTTTTTGCAACATACTTATTATAACAGATATAAATAATAATTTGAAAATACTCATCACTTAGTTTAAGAAATGAAACATACTAATCAGTTAGATATCTTTTCTCATTTCATTCTTTCTTTCTAAAGTAATCATACGTTTTCTGGAATTTCAAATGTGTTCTTTTTTTTGCCTTTCTAGTTAGAGTCTCACTCTAGCCTAGGCTGACCTGGAATTCACTATGTAGTCTCAGAGTGGCCTTGAATTCACAGCGATCCTACCTCTGCCTCCCAAGTGCTGGTATTAAAGGCATGTGCCACCAATGCCCAGCTTCAAATACATTCTCTTAACCATTAAACTGTGCGGTTGCAACAGTTGCATTTCCCAAATATTTTGTGATTTGATAGCTGGAAATTCAGTAGCGTACAAGCAGAGAAATAGTTTCTGCTCTTGAGCAATTTCTCTGGGTGAAAATGAAATAGTTTCTTAATTTTGTGGAAATGTGTAGTAGGTGGTAGGAAATAACTACTTTTTGTTGTTGTTGTTTTGAGGCAGGGTCTCACTGTAGCCCAGGCTGACTTAGAATTCACTATGTAGTCTCAGAGTGGCCTCAAACTCCTGGCAATCCTTTTCCCTCTGCCTCCTGCCTCCTGCCTCCTGCCTCCCGTCTCCCGAGTGCTGGGATTAAAGGCATGCACCACCAGGCCCAGCTGGAAATTAATTAATTTTCATCAAGAAGGTCCAAGATATCCCTCAGGAGACCACTGGTGGTACATTGAAGGTGTGCCTTTAATTATACAGACACAGCACCATCTTAAGAATGTATGTGTCCAAGCTAGCTATACCACTTGAGCATGTAGTTTAGGCCTCCACACTCTACTTGAACATCCATGTGTATTGCAGCGCCATTTACAAAGGCAACAAATTGGAACCAGCCAAGATGCCCATAGGCAGATGAGTGGATAATGGAAATGTACATTGACACAGTGGAATTTTCTTTAGCAGTATGCAAAAATGAAATTCTGAAATTTTCAGGAAAATTGATGGTTTTGGAAAGATCGTATTAAGTGAAGTGATTCAAATTCACAAAGACCAAAACCACATGTTCTCTCTGATATGCGGCTGTTAGCGCAATATCATAATATATGGGGGATGTGTATTAATCCTATAAGGACAGAACTGTAACCAAAGGTGAAAATAAAGAGATGAATTGGAAGAGAAAGGAAGGAAGGATAAAAGGATTTATGTGATACAGGGGAGAGGAGAATTGGGAGGAAGAGGAAAAGGAGAGACAGGAACAGAAGATAAGAACAAAAATTATACTTGAGAATGTCAGAATGAATGATACCTAAATTTGTGTATGCTAACTAAAAATGTTTTTTGTTCTTTTTAAAATTTTATTTTATTTTTTGGTTTTTGAGATAGGATCTCACTCTAGTCTAGGCTGACCTGGAATTCATTTTGTAGTCTCAGGGTGGCCTTGACCTCATGGTGATCCTTCTAGGACTAAAGGCATGCGCCACCACACCCGGCTCCTACTATTTTTTTTTTTAAAGGTTTGTTTGTTTGTTTGTTTATTTATTTATTTATTTATTTATTTGAGAGCGACAGAGAGAAAGACAGATAGAGGGAGAGAGAGAGAATGGGCGCGCCAGGGCTTCCAGCCTCTGCAAACGAACTCCAGACGCGTGCGCCCCCTTGTGCATCTGGCTAACGTGGGACCTGGGGAACCGAGCCTCGAACCGGGGTCCTTAGGCTTCATAGGCAAGCGCTTAACCGCTAAGCCATCTCTCCAGCCCTATTTTTTTTTAAATATTTTATTTATTTATTTCTGAGAGAAAGAGTATGGATGCACCAGGGTCTCTAGCTACTGCAAATGAACTTCAGATGCATGCACCACCTGGTACATCTGGCATACATGGGCACTGGGGAATTGAACCTGGGTTTGTAGGCTTTGCCTTAACCTCTAAGCTATCTTTCCAGCCCCCTAAAAATTTTTATTATAATGATGGTACAAGAGTGTATGTGTCTTGGCTGAGTATACCTGTAATTCCAGCTCATAGAAGGTAGAGGCAAAAAACAAATGTATTTGAGGATACAAATATGTTTGTGTGCAACTAGACTTATTTAGTAGATATTCAAGTACAATGTTTCTAGGGGTATATTTATTTACTTTTTTTGAGGTAGGGTCTCACTCTAGCCCAGCCTGACCTGGAATTTACTGTGTAATCTCAGGGTAGCCTTGAACTCAAAGTGATCCTCCAACCTGTGCCTCTCAAATGCTGAGATTAAAGGCATGTGCCACCACTCCAAGCTGTTTCTCAGGGTATTTATTTATTTATTATTGATAGTTTCCATAATTATAGACAATAAACCATGATAATTTCCTCCCCCTACTTTCCCCTTGGCAGCTTTACTCTACATAATATGCTCTCCCCTCTCAATCAGTCTCTCTCTTATTTTGATGTCATTTTTTCCTCCTATTATGAGAGTCTTGTGTAGGTAGTGCCACACACTGTGAGGTCATGGATATCAGGCCATTTTGTGTTTGGAAGAGTGCATTGTAAGGAGTCCTATCCTTACTTTGACTCTTACATTCTTCCCACCCCCTCTTCTGCTGTGGACCCTGAGTCTTAGAAGGTGTAATAGAGATGTTTCAGTGCTAAGCACTCCTCTGTCACTTCTGAGCACTATGGTGACTTTTGAGTCATCCCAGAGGTCACTGCCATTGGAAAAGAGAAGCTTCTCTAAACAAAAGTGTGAGTAGCATTAATATATGGGTATGAACATTAAGAGAGGTTCTTATTGGGCAGTTTGGTGAACATATTATATACATTTAGCCAGACACCAGCAGACATTACACCCCTAGGGCTCATGACTATCCCTGTTGTAGGTTTTTAGTATCAGTCATAAATTCCCTTCCCTAGAGCGGTCCTCCAGTACAATTAGAGAGTGATTGGTTTCCCCCATAACAGACGTGCTACTATTGCACCCATTGGCTCATTTGGCCTGGCTGGCCCAACTTAAGGCTTTCAGTGTCCACTGTTGTTTTGCTTATCTCCACTGATGACTTCTCTCTCTCCCATGGAGCTGCATGCAGCATAGATTTTTTTTTTTTTTTCAGCTTTCTGTCAGCTGGTCTACATGGTTTTCAGTTCAGCTCTAACAAGATTTTTCAGTGGCCTTGCAGCCCAAGCATGGGAAATTTTCAGCAATAGGGTCTTAACATGTATTCCTGGTGGGAAACCAAGAGCCTTGGTAATGGCCTGTAATATTTTGTGGGCACCAGGGATCTCCCTAACCAACAACTCACTGGAAAGTATCCCATCCCTGGTACTGAACATTTTCTACTGACAGTCTATGGCTTCTGGTTGCACTTTTGTCCAAAAAAAGTAGGTTTCCATATGACTTATTTATACTTGTTTAGATTTTTTAAAAGAATTTTAAGAATATATTTTATTTTTATTTATTTATTTGAGAGAGACAGAGAGAGAAGGGGAGAGAGAGAGAGAGAATATGAATGGCCATGCCAGGGCATCCAACCATTGCAAATGAACTTCAGATGCATGCGCCATCTTGTGCATCTGGCTTACATGGGTCCTGGGGAATCAAATCTAGGTTCTTTGGCTTTGCAGGTAAGTGCCTTAACTGCTAAACTGTCTCTCCAGGCCCCCTTTTAGGTTTTTTCCACTTTACTTATTTATTGTTATTTTTATTAACAACTTCCATGATTGTAAACAATATCCCATGGTAATGTCCTCCCTTCCCCACCCTTTCCCCTTTGAAACTTCATTCTCCATCATATCCCCTGCCCCTTTTAGATTTTGAATAATACTACCTCCACCTTACCTTTATTCAGTCTCTTTCCCTGAACTCACCTAGGCCATTACACCTCCAGTAATCTGTTTTTCTACTTACATATATACAATACTATCCCCTTAAGTCCTCCCCTTTCCTCCCTCTCTTACAGACCTTTTCTAGTTTACTGGCCTCTTGACAGTTTTTTATTTTTTTTTAATTTTTTTTATATTTGGGGCCAGGTGTTGTGGCACACTTTTTTTATTTTTTTTAATTTTTTTTTCTGTTTATTTTTTTTATTTATTTATTTGAGAGGAACAGACAGAGAGAGAGAGAGAGAGAGAGAGAGAGAGAGAATGGGCGCGCCAGGGCCTCCAGCCACTGCAAACGAACTCCAGATGCGTGCGCCCCCTTGTGTATCTGGATAACGTGTGTCCTGGGGAATCAAGCCTCGAACTGGGGTCCTTAGGCTTCACAGGCAAGCGCTTAACCGCTAAGCCATCTCTCCAGCCTTGACAGTTTTTTTTAAAATTTAATTAATTTATTTGCAAGCAGAGAGAGAAGAGACAGAGAGACTAGGTGTGCCAGAGCATCCAGTCACTGCAAATGAACTCCAGATGCATGTGCCACTTTGTACATCTCACTTTATGTGGGTTCTTGATAATCAAAATTGGGTCCTTAGGCTTTGCAGGCAAAGCCATCTCTCCAGCCCTTTTGTCAGTTTTTTGAGCCATAACTTAGATAACACAAAACTCTCATGCCCTCTGCATACTAATACAATTCTTTGCTATTAACTGGATGTCCTACAGTTCTGCTCAGTTCTAACACTACTAGTAGTAGTATCAGATTCTACAAATTAAAGGGGAAGTTCTCTTTCAGTGTTAGGTACAAATGGGATACACAAGCTACTTGCACTTCTGGTCACCTACAAATTTGGGGTTTTCCACACCTTCAAATTCAGTTAGTCGCTAGACTAACTTGGAGTACTTAGGAAAATATTAAATATTATGATTATGCTAATGAAATAGCTATATGAAGAGATTCTTAGGGGAAGGCTTAGAAGTATCTCGAGGGTAACACTTTATTGGTAAGTTCAACCAGGAAGTTCTCTTCAGCTTTGCTGTCTAGGGGCTGTATATGGGTCTCATTAATAGGCTTGATTAAATCACTGGTCATGTGGTTGAACTCAATCTCCAGTTCTTGTTTCTTCCTTCTAGGTTTTACAAAAGGGCTGAAGGTTTCAACCCTCTAATCATGTGGTTGTGTTTTCTGGTTACCAGTCCTTATTCTAAAGCTGTCTTGCCCACGCTACCCAAATGAGTTCTTTATCTCATGTACTCTTAAAAAGAGGCTCACTATTTATGAGACATGCCTGTCACTGGGAAATTAACACGAAAGTTTGAAACCCTTTGCCAGAGTTTCACACACTCCTTTAATACCATTTGAAGTATTTTTTTGTTTGTTTGTTTTCAAGGTAAGGTCTCACTCTAGCCCAGCCTGACCTGGAATGTATGTAGTATCAGGGTGGCCTCAAACTCATGGCTATCCTCCTACCTCTGCCTCCCAAGTGCTGGGATTAAAGGCGTGCACCACCACACCCAACAGTTTTTTGAAGCAGGGTGTTAACTCTAGTCCAGTGTGACCTAGAACTCACACCATAGTTCCAGGCTGGCCTCAAACTCACAAAAATCCTCCTACTTTTGCCTCCCTAGTGCTGCCACCATGCCAGGACCAAGGGCTTTTTTGTTTTGTTTTTGTTTGTTTGTTTTTTTTTGAGGTAGGGCTTCACTCCAGTTTAAGCTGACCTGGAACTCACTATGTAGCCTTAGGGTGGCCTTGAACTCATGGCGATCCTCCTATGTCTGCTTCCCAAGTGCTGGGATTAAGGGCGTGCACCACCATGTCCAGCTTCCAGAGCCTTTTTTTTTTTTTTGACATAACACAATTGAAAAGATCTGAAGAAAAGAGAGCTGGAGGGCTGGAGAGATCGCTTAGTGGTTAAAGTGCTTGCCTGCAAGGCCTAATGACCCAGGTTCAATTCCCTAGAACCCACATAAGCCAGGTAGAACATGCATCTGGAATTAATTTGCAGTGGCTACAAACCCTGTATGGCCATTCTCTGTCTTGCTACTGCTTTCTCTTTCTTTCTCTCAAATAAATAAATAAAATTTTTTTTTTTTAAAAAAAGAAAGAAAGCCAGGCATGGTGTCACACGCCTTTAATCCCAGCATTGGGAGGAAGAGGTAGGAGGATCACAGTGAGTTTGAGGCTACCCTGAGACTACAGAGAGAATTCCAGGTCACCCTTAGCTAGGGTGAGACCCTACCTTGAGAAATCAAAAACAAAAACAAAAAAACAAAGAAATGAGAGCTAGTATCAGATAAACTATCTAACCTTTCTGCAGCAGCAGTGTACTGTCCATGTTGTTTTGAACAGTACTGTCCTTTCTGTGCTATAGCCATTCATTATTTTCCCAGATGAACCTGTGTTTTTAGTTTTTCTTTTTGTCTGTTCAGAAGGGACTATGATTGTTCTTAATTCTTACAATTTCCATCTTTCCTACTTGGACTTTATTTTTAGAAACTGTAATTTGCTAGTATGGCAGAGACTAATAGGCAGATGATTTATTTTCTTCTAGAATCACAAAAAGTTTTAGTTCCTAAGCTTTTGGATGGGTGACAGTAATAATTATATGATCAGAAAAGTTATGGGAATAGAAGTCAAATAAAATCTAATTCTTTGTATGCTAATAAAAAATTAGTGGGCGTCTGGGTGTGGTGGCACATGCCTTTGATCCCAGCACTTGGGAGGTAGTGGTAGGAGGATCACCATGAGTTCAAGGCCACCTGAGACTACATAGTGAATTCCAGGTCAGCCTGAGTAGAGTAAAACCCTACCTCGAAAAAAAAGAAAAAGAAAAAAAAAGTGGGAAAAATATGAAAGATTTTAAAGTTTGTATATTATTAAAAGATAATTATGGGGACGCATATGATGGCACATGCCTTTAATCCCAGCACTGGGGAGGCAGGGGTAGGAGGATCTCCATGAATTTGAGGCCACCCTGAGACAACATAGTGAATTCCAGGTCAGCCTGAGCTAGAGTAAAACCCTACCTCGAAAAAAAAAGAAAAAGAAAAAAAAAAAAGATAATTATAGGTTGGAGAGATGGCTTAGTAGTTAAGGCACTTGCCTGCAAAGCCAAAGGACTCAGGTTCGATTCCTCAGGACCCACATAGGCCCAGATGCACAAGGTGGTACATGCATCTGGAGTTCATTTGCAGTGGCTGAAGGCCCTGACATGCCCATTCTTTCTCTTTCTTCATCTCTGTCTCTCAAATAATAAATAAATAAAAATTAAAAATGTTAAAAAATTGTAACAGGAAAGTTCATTTTTGTCTTATTCCCAACTCTTTAAATACAATACCCGAAAAAGAAAGAATGCAAAGATGTAGAGAAATAAGCACTCTGATAATGTCCTATTGGTGATAACAATATTTATTAAAAACAGAAGGATCAAAGGCACGTGTCTTAAACTCAGCACTCATGAGGCAGAGGTAGGAGGATCGCTGTGAGTTCAAGGGCATCCTGAGACTGCATAGTGAATTCCAGGTCAGCGTGGGCTAGAGTGAAACCCTACCTCAAAACAAACAAACAAACAAAAAAAGATCATATACTAGCTTTAGTTCCACTTCAAAGAACTTAACCTATAGAAAGTCCTGATCACTTTTATCCCAGCTCTTGTGAGGCAGAGGTAGGAAAATTACAGTAAGTTTAAGGCTAGCCTGGAACTACAGAGTTCCAGATCAGCCTGGGCTAGAGTGAGACCTTATCTTGAAAAAACAAAAAGACAGACTGACTGCATAAATGAATGAAAACATAGACATGATCCAAATGTTCATTATTAGTAAAATTAAATAATTTGTATCACAGTGGGTTAACTTTTTGTTGACAGCTTTCATTCATATACATAATATGCCCTGATCATAATCCCCTTCCACCAGGATCTTTTGTCCCTTATTCCCCTCCACTGAAGCCTTTTTCTTTCCAACTAGTCCATCCATTATATTTTTATTTATTTATTTGAAAACAGAGAGAGAAAAGAGAGACAGAGGCAAAGGGCACTCCAGGGCCTCCAACCACTGCAACTGAACTCCAGATGCATGTGCTACTTTGTGCAGCTGGCTTTATGTAGGTACTATAGAATTGAAATTGGCCCAGCCATTTTTTAAAAAAATGTTTATATAAAATGGGTCTATTATTGTGACTTTTTTCTATTGTCGAGGGACTGGAGATCAAACCTAGGATCTAATATGCTAGGCAAACTACTACTAAGTCCCAGCATATTATTGTTAATTTTTTAAAAATTGTGATAACTTGTATAGACCTTTAAATATTGTATTAAATTTGTAAAGGTGAAAGATTTATACAATCTGAAAAGAAACCAGAGTATTAGGTATTGTATTATATTGGTATGTTTTCAGTTTTAGCTACCAAGTAACAAGTTTCCTGTGTTGTTACTAGAATTGTGTTTACTTTGAACCTAAAGTTATGATTTTTCTTTTCACAGCTAGAGTTGGGAAGACATCATTGATTATGTCTCTGGTCAGTGAAGAATTTCCAGAAGAGGTAAACATTGAATTCTTTGCTATATTTAACTTTTTAAAAAAAATTATCAAAAGTAAAGGTCTGGAGAGATGGCTTAAGGACCCAGGTTCATTCCCTAGGACCTACATAAACCAGATGCACAAGGTGGCACATGTGTCTGGAGTTTGCATTGGCTAGAGGCCCTGATACACCCGTTCTTTCTCTCTCTCTCAAGTAAATAAAGTAAAATAAATTTAGAAATAAAGTATGTTAAAATGATGTAAACTTCACTCCCCCCCATATGTGTCCTTTCAACAATTGGAACTTTTCCTTCCTTCCGTCTTTCCTCCTTTCCCCCTCCCTCTTCATTTCCTGCTTTGTCCTTGTCTTGCACTTTTCATTTCTGTGCCTTAGTTGTATCATCTGTAAAGTGGCAGCCAAAAAGGATATAAAGATCATCTAAGCTAAATAGCCCTTTCTGTTTTCTGTTTGAATTTTTTTTGAGGTAGGGTCTCACTCTAGCTCAGGCTGACCTGGAATTCACTATGTAGTCTCAGGGTGGCCTTGAACCCACTGTGATCCTCTTATCTCTGCCTCCGGAGGGCTAGGATTAAAAGTGTGCGCCACCACATCCGGCTCAGTATAGTTCTTATTACGTACCTGCTTCATTTTATAAATTAGAAGTGAATTCATTCTACCTTTGCCATAGAATTTGCCTAAAAAAATTGTGTATTTCATTTTATTTATTTATTTATTTTTATTTTTTTGGTTTTTCGAGGTAGGGTCTCACTCTGGCTGAGGCTGACCTGGAATTCACTATGTAGTCTCAGGGTGGCCTCGAACTCTCGGAGATCCTCCTACCTCTGCCTCCCAAGTGCTGGGATTAAAGGCATGCGCCACCACGCCCGGCAGAATTGTGTATTTTAAATGTGATGAGATATATTATTTATAGTGAAGTGCCACTAAAAATCAGATGGTGGTTTTGCTTTGAGGCAGCATGTGATATAGCTTAGGCTAGCCTTTTCTGATCCTTCAGCCTTCATTTCACCTCTCAAGTACTGTCATTGTAGGCATGTGCTACTATGCCTAGCTTGTTTTTCCTTATACAGTATTATTAATATTAAAGCTTGCACTTATCCTTTCTTTTTTATTGTTTATGTAGAAATAGCTATAATTTTATTGTTCAGGTAGGACTTTACTGTGTTTCATGGTAGGTGTGTCGGGGGCGGGGATTGAGCCTGGGTCTTGAGCATGCTAAGCATGAACTTTATTTACTGTTGAGCTATATCCTTCATGTGATAGTATTTTTAACATTCACAACTACTATAAGTTTTCCACAAAAGTTTGAGTCTGGAATAGTTCTAAGGTAGTCCCCTTGAGTGTGGATATGGGGTTTTTAAATAGTTAAAAATCTCTCAGTCCATCTGAAGCATGGAATTATTAAACATGAGGCTAATATAGCCAGTTATCTCATCTAGAATAAATTAGCTTTGATAATTTATTAGTTTATTTGTATATTTTTAGTGTGTATGTGTGTGTCTGCCTGTCTGTCTGGAACTCCCATATGCCTGCCTCCAACAGTACACTGCCTCCAGGAGGCCTTAATTTTTAATTGCTATCAGCTGGGGAGACTAGCATTCAGAATACCTAAGTTTATGGGGACACCTGAGTCAGACCACCACAATGCCTTTAGTCCCAGCACTGGGCAGCAGAAGTAGGAGGATTGCCATGAGTTCAAGGCCAGCCTGAAACTACATAGTGAATTTCAGGTCAATCTGGGCTAGAGTGAGACTCTACCTCAAAAAAAAAAAAAAAAATAAAATAAAATAAAATAAAATAAATAAATAAATAAATAAACAAAATAAAAGAAAAAGAAATCTGGTGTTTGAAGCTGGGCTTGGTGGCAGATGCCTTTAATCCCAGCACTTGGGAGACAGAGGCAGGAGGATCACTGTGAGTTTGAGACTATAGAGTGAGTTCCAGGTCAGTCTGACCTAGAGACCCAGCCTTGAGGATAGGTAGGGGAGTAATAAGAGAAAAATCTGATGTTTGAAAATACTGTTTACCTCTGAGAATTGTCTGTACACAAAGTATCCTTACTATGTTTTCTACCTACAAAGGCAAAAATAAATCCTCATGGTTTTTTTTTTTTTTAATTTTAATTTTTATTTATTTGCAAGCAGAAAGAGTCAGAGAGAGAGAGAGAGAGAAGAGAGACAGACAGACAGAGAATGGGCATGCCAGGGCCTATAGCCACTGCAAATGAATTCCATATGCATGTGCCCCTTGTGCATCTGGCTTACTTGGGTTCTGGGGAATCAAACCTGTGTCCTTTGGCTTTGCAGGCAAGCACCTTGGCCACTAAACCCTTTTCAGCCCCTCATGCTTTCTTATTAAAATTTTTATACATGAACATATTGTCATTTAGTCATAATCTGCTCCCTTTACCATCTTTTGCTTTTGTCTGCCTCTCTGATTTATCCAGTAGTGAATCTAGGGCCTCATGTTTCTTAGAGAAGTGCTCTATCACTACCACTGAGCTATATATCCCCAGCGGGGGAAAAAAATTGTTTTGTATTTATTTTATTATATGCCTTGTGATAATTTTAGTATGTATTCACGTCTATTATAAAGTGCCAAAAAACATTTAAAAGTACAACAAATTCCTGTGAGGATATAAATAATAAAGATAATTTATATACTCTGTTACCAAGCTTGATAATTTTTCCTTTACTATGTTTGTTTTAAATGAAGGTTCCTCCTCGGGCAGAAGAAATCACTATTCCAGCTGATGTCACCCCAGAGAGAGTTCCAACACACATCGTAGATTACTCAGGTAATGAGTGATCCCTGATAAGTGAAGCTTTAGGGTTAATCTAATCGTCCTGAAAGTGGATCCTGTCTGAGCTCTAAGGGAGGCTGTGGGGAAGGCAGTAGAAGCACAGTGAAAGGGGAATACTAGTGGTTAATCTAATCATCCTGAAAGTGGATCCTGTCTGAGCTCTAAGGGAGGCTGTGGGGAAGGCAGTAGAAGCACAGTGAAAGGGGGATACTAGTGGTTAATCTAATCGTCCTGAAAGTGGATCCTGTCTGAGCTCTAAGGGAGGCTGTGGGGAAGGCAGTAGAAGCACAGTGAAAGGGGGATACTAGTGGTTAATCTAATCATCCTGAAAGTGGATCCTGTCTGAGCTCTAAGGGAGGCTGTGGGGAAGGCAGTAGAAGCACAGTGAAAGGGGAATACTAGAGGCATAAGAGTGCAGTGGGGACAGTCAGCTAAAAGAAAGTGTGAAAATGCTATCAGGAAATCTGTACTTTGTAAGTTAATTTGAAAATAAATAAATTGAAAAGATGTTCAGCGAGAGCTGAACTTTTCTCTGTCATACATGATCATTTCCTATTCCTGTCTCTTTTATATGTCTCTACCAGCCTCTACCCAGAGCTTCTGTCTGGTACTTTGTCCCAGAAATACTAAGTTTGGTTCCATAATAAAGAAAAGCAAGGGTGAAAGGCAAATGGCAAGTAGTAGATAAATCATTATCCTCCTTGAATTGGCTTGATTGCACAGAGAAGGTCATGATCAGTTTTGTTATCAGACATTTAGGCATGTTCTTGTGAGTTACAAAGGGTTCTGAATTTAAGAATTTGTTGAGGGGCTGAACTCGCCTAGCCCTGGCTTTGATCCTCAGTATCACACACACAATTAAAATACATATAAAGTGAAAATCTGTTTTAATTTTGAATTTGTTCTTCAAGTTGTCAACCTATATTATAAAATAAAATAGCTATCAAAACATGTACCAGGTGGCACATGTGTCTGGAGTTTGTTTTCAGCGGCTGGGCCCTGGTGCACCCATTCTCTCTCTCTCTTCTGCCTCTTTCTTTCTCTCTGTCTCTCAAATAAATAAAAATTAAAATAAATAAATAAATATATATATATATATATGGGCAAGAGTGATGATGCATGTCTTTAATCCCAGCACTTGGGTGACAGAGCTAGGATTGCAGAGAGTTTGAGGTCACCTGAGACTATATAGTGAATTGCAAGTCAGCCTGGGCTAGAACAAGACCCTACCTTGAAAACCTCCTAAAATACACACCCACCCACCCATATTCAGGGCTGGGGAAATTGCTTAGTGGTTAAGGTGCTTACCTGTAAAACCTAAAAACCAAGGTTCAATTACCAAGAACCCATATACCCATGTAAGCCAGATGCACATGGTGGCATATGTGTCTGAAGTACATTTACGGTGTCTAGAGGCCCTGGCGTGCCTATTCTCTTGCTCAATAAAAATTAAAAAATAAAATTAGGGCTGGAGAGATGGTTTAGTGGTTAAGGCATTTGCCTCCAAAGCCAAAGAACCCAGCTTCATTTCCCCAGGACCCAGGTAAGCCAGATGCACAAAGTGGCTCATGCATCTGGAGTTCATTTGCAGCAGCTGGAGGCCCTTGTGTGCCCATTCTCGCTCTATTTCTCTGTTTCCCTCTTTCTCTCTCTCTCATACATAAATAAATAAAATATTTAACTTTAAATTAAAAAAAAATTTAAAGAAAACACATGCCGGACATGGTGGTGCATGCCTTTAATCCCAGCACTTGGGAGGCAGAGGTAGGAGGATAGTGTGAGTTTGAGGCCACTCCGAGACTACATAGTGAGTTTCAGGTTAGCTTGAGCTAGAGCCAGACCCTACCTCGAAAAAAAAAAAAAAAAAAAGAAAAAAAAAACACACATGTTCAAATTTTAAAAAGAGCTTTTTTTTTTTCAATTCTTTTTGAGGCAGGGTCTCATTCTAGCCCAGGCTGACCTGGAACTTATTCTCAAAGTAAGTGTCCAACCTCAGCCTCCCAAATGCTGAAATTAAAGCTGTGAGTCACCACACCAGCTTGTCACTTTGCTTACATATTTGAAGCTCACCTATAATGTTTTCTTCTGTGCACGTGTGCGAGTGTGTGTGTGTGTGTGTGTGTGCATGTGTGCGAGCGTGCACAATAGAGTTTCCTGCCTCTGCAAAGAAATACCAGATGCATGCACTTCGTACATTTGCCTTTACTTAGGTACTAGGGATTGAACTTGGGCCAGCAGGCTTTGCAAACAAGCACCTAATTCAACCACTTAACCATTTCTATAGCCCTTTTAATGATTTATTTATTTGTTTGTTTGTTTGGTTGGTTCTTTTGAGGTAGGGTATCACTGTAGTTCAGGCTGACCTGGTATTCACTATTGTAGTCTCAGGGTGGCCTTGAACTCATGCACTTGTCCTACCTCTGCTTCCAAGTGCTGGGATTAAAGATGTGCGCTACCATACCCAGCCCTTTTTTTTTTTTTTTTTTGGTTTTTCGAGGTAGGGTCTCTCTCTAGCCTAGGCTGATCTGGGATTCACTATGGAGTCTCAGGGTAGTCTCAAACTCACGACAATCCTCCTACCTCTGCTAAGTGCTGGGGTTAAAGGTGTGCACCACCATGCCCAGCTCTGTTCTAAGATAATTTTTTTAATGTGTATAAATGTACTGATCATGCTTTGGATATACTAGTATCTTACATTCTAAAAATGAAACACTACAGCTGCAGTGTACAAAACCTGTAGCCAATGAGCACTTGAAATATAACTGTTGTAATGTGAACTATGTTCTTATAAAAATATATTTTTTTAAATTTTTGTGTTATGTTTATGTATTTATTTGAAAGTGACAGACAGAAAAAGAGGCAGAGAGAAAGAGAGAATGGGCGCGCCAGGGCCTCCAGCCACTGCAAACGAACTCCAGACGCGTGCGCCCCCTTGTGCATCTGGCTAACGTGGGTCCTGTGGAGTTGAGCCTCGAACCAGGGTCCCCAGACTTCACAGGCAAGCGCTTAACCGCTAAGCCATCTCTCCAACCCTTATAAAAATATTTTTAAGGGCTGGAGAGATGGCTTAACGGTTAAGCGCTTGCCTTTGAACCTAAGGACTCTGATTGGATGCTCAGTTCCCCAGTACCCACATAAGCTAGATGCCTCCAAGTCCTGGGATTAAAAGTGTGCAGCATTATGTCATTTTATTAGGATGATGGGGCATAGGTGTTAGCTTCCATATTAGTTTAGTTTTTCATTTTTGTCAACTTCCATAATTGTAGACAATAAACAATGTTAATTCCCTCCGCCGCCCCTGTCCCCTTCACAATTCCATTCTGTATCATATCTGCTCCCCCTCTCCATCAGTCTCTTATTTTTTTGGTTTATTTTTATTTTTTTTAATTTTGTTTATTTATTTACTTATTTGAGAGTGACAGAGAGAGAGAGAAAATGAAAATGGGCATGCCAGGGCCTCCAGCCACTGCAAACGAACTCCAGATGCGTGTGCCCCCTTGTGCATCTGGCTAACGTGGGTCCTGGGGAATTGAGCCTCAAACCGGAGTGCTTAGGCTTCACAGGCAAGCACTTAACTGCTAAGCCATCTCCAGTCCTATTTTATTTATTTGACAGCAACAGACAAAGAAAGAGGCAGGTAGATAGAGAGAGAATGGGCACACCAGAGCCTCCAGCCACTGCAAACGAACTCCAGATGCATGCGCCACCTTGTGCATCTGTCTTACATGGGTCCTGGGGAATACGAGCCTAGAACTGGGGTCCTTAGGGTTTATAGGCAAGCACTTAACTGCTAAGCCATCTCTCCAGCCCAGTCTCTTATTTTGATGTCATCATCTTTTCTTCCTCTTAGAAGGGTTTTGTGTAGGTAGTGTCAGGCACACCAAGGTCATGGATATCCAACCATGTTGTGTCTGGATGACTGCATTGAAAGCACTCCACCCCTTCTTTGCCTCTTATATTCTTCCTGCCCACCTCTTCCACAATGGACTCTGAGTCTTGGAAGGTGTGAAAGAGATGTTTCAGTGCTGAGCACTCCTTTGTCATGTCTTCTGAGCGCTATGGTGCCTTTTGAGTCATTCCAGAGGTCACCACCATCTGAAAACAGAAGCTTCTCTAACCAGAAGTGAGAGTAGCATTAATATTTGGGTATGAACATTAAGAGAAGTTCTTATCGGGCAGTTTGGTGAGCATAATATATGCTTTTAGCCAGACACCTGCAGGTGTTTCACTCCTAGGACTCATGACTCCTCTGTCATAGGTTTTTCAGTATCAGGCATGTATTCCCTCCTGTGGAGTGAGCCTCCAGTCCAATTAGAGAGTGGTTGATTTCCCTGTAACAGACATGCTACTATTGCACCCATTGGCTCGTTTGGCTTGACTGGCCAAACTCAAGGCTTGCAGTGTCCTCTGTTGTTTATCTCCACTGATGATTTCTGTTTCTCTCTATCCCATGGAACTGCATGCAGCTTAGCTTTTTCCAGTGTTCTGCCAGCTGGTCTACATGGAGGAGGTTTTCAGCTCAGCTCCGACAAGATTTCTCAGTGACCTTCCAGCACAGGCATGTGGAGTCTCAGCAATAGGGTCTTACCATCTATTCCTGGTGGGAAACCAAGAGCCTTGGCAATGGCCTGTAATGTTTTTGGGGCATCAGCAACCTTCTTGGCTAACAACTCACTGGAAGGTGTCTCATCCCTGGCACTGAACATTTTCTGGTTTCTATGGCTTCGGTGTGCCATTGTCCAGAAAACTAGGTTTCCATATGACTTATTCATACCCTCTTAGTTTTTTTATTTATATTTTTATTTTAGAGAGAGAGAGAATCGAATGCTAAGCCTTCTTTCCTGCCTTCCCTCTTAGATTTTGTTTAACCCTCCCCCTACCCTTCCTTTACTCAATCTCTTCACTTGACCTCACTTAGGCCTTTCCACCCCCAGTAATCTGGTCTTCTACTTTCATATATAAAATTTCATCCTCTACTTAATAGGTTGATCTTGTATATATGTAATTACAATGATTGTAATGGGGAGGTAATATGATGGAGAATGGAATTTCAAATGGGAAAGTGTGGGGGTGGGGAGGGAGGGAATTACCATGGGATATATTTTATAATCATGGAAAATGTTAATAAAAATTAAAAAAAAATAAAAATAAATAAAATAAAATTTCATCCTCTTAAGTCCTCCCCTCTCCTCTCTTTCGTATAGCCCCTTTGTAGCTTACTGGCCTCTGCTACCAAGTTTTATTCCAACTACAAGTCCCAACATCTGTAGCTAGGATCCACATATGAGAGAGAACGTGTGGCACTTGGCTTTCTGGGCCTGGGTCACCTCACTAAGTATATTCCTTTCCAGGTCCATCCATAATTTCATTTTTCCATAATTTCCATAATTTCATTTTTCTTTACCACTGAATAGAACTACATTGTATAATTGTATCACATCTTCATTGTTAACTCACCAGTTGAGGGACATCTAGGCTGGTTCCATTTCATAGCTATTCTGAATAGAGTGGCAATAAACATGGATGTGCAAGTGTCTCTAAGGTAGTGTGATGAGTAGTTTTTTTTTTTTTGTTAAGGAATTTTTAAAGTATTTATTTACTTGAGACACAAAGAGGCAGAGAGAGAGAGAATGGGTGTGCCAGGGCCTTTGGCCACTGCAAATGAACTCCAGATGCATGAGCCACCTTGTGCATCTGACTTTATGTGGGTACTGGGGAAAAGACCTAGGTCCTTTGGTTTTGCTGGTAAGTGCCTTAACCACTAAGCCATCTCTCCAGCCTTGGTATTTGTTATTTTATTTATTTGATTTATTTTATTTTATTTTATTGAGAGAGAGAGGGAGGAAGGGAGGGAGGGAGGGAGGAAGAGAGAGGCAGATACAGAGAGAATGGGTGCACCAGGGCTTTCATCCACTGCAAATGAACTCCAGAAGCATGTGCCACTTTGTGCATCTGGTTTACATGGGTCCTGGGAATTGAACCTGGGTCCTTCAGCTTTGCAGGCAAGTGCTTAAACCACTAAACCATCTCTCCAGCCCTAGTTAATTAATTAATTTATTTATTTTTGAGTTAGGTTTTCTTGCTAGCTCAGGCTGACCTGGAATTCACTATGTAGTCTCAGGGTGGCCTTGAACTCACAATGATTCTTCTGTCTCTGCCTCCTGAGTGCTGAGCTTAAGTTTGTGTGCCTCTAATGATTACCTTAAAAAAATTTTATGGAAGTTTAAAATGTGAAACACTGACTTGTGTTATTTGTAGAAGCAGAACAGAGTGATGAACAGCTTCATCAAGAAATATCACAGGTAAGTTAAAAATTGTTGCAAGTTTGTATGTGTGTAAAAACAGTGATAATTCTAAGAGTCTTATCTCTCTTTTTGTTTTTTAAGAGTCTTTTGTTTTGTTTTTGCTGTTTTTGAGGTTGGCTCTCACTTTATCCCAGACTGACCTGGAACTTGCTATGTTGTATCAGGCTGGCCTTGAAGTCAGTGATCTTCCTACCTCTGCTTCCAATTCTGTCATCAAGAATTTTTCTTAAAACATTTATTTATTTATTTGTAAGCAGAGAAGAGAGAGAAAAGAGAAACAAGAGAGAATGGTCGCATCAGGGTCTCTAGCAGCTACAAATGGACTCCAGATCCATGTGCCACTTTGTGCATCTGGCTTTATGTGGGTACTGAGGAACTGAACATGGGTTGTTAGCCTTTGCAGGCAAGCACTTAATGCTAAGTCCTCTCTCCAGCCCAATTTTCTTTATTTGAGACAGGGTGTCATGTATCCCACGCTGGCCTTGAACTTAGGCTGATGTTGATTGTCCTTCCTTCACTCCCAGATGGCGGGAGATCAGTTCTGCACTACCATTGCCTGGTTTACCAAGAATTCTCCATTTATTGTTATTGTTGATTTAGAGTATGTATTTCTTAGGAATATTTTCCTCTTATGCAAATTATTTCCAAGTTTTTCTTTCTTTGGCTCAGAAAGCTAGTTGTTAATTAAACTCAACTGTTGTTTAAAATGGCATTAATTTGTTGATTTTTCTTCTAGGCTAATGTCATCTGCATAGTTTATGCTGTTAACAACAAACATTCTATTGACAAGGTATAAATGTATGAATTTTTTCCACTATATTTAAATTTCAGTGGGACACTATTTAAAATCAGGGTCCTGAGCTGGGCATGGTGGCGCACACCTTTAATCCCAGAACTCGGGAGGCAGAGGTAAGAGGATCGCAGTGAGTTCAAGGCCACCCTAAGACTACATAGTGAATTCCAGGTCAGCCTGGACCAGAGTGACACCCTACCTCAAAAAATCAAAAAACCAAAATAAAATAAAGTCAGGGTCTTACTAGAAATCTCAAACAAATCAGATTCATTATATAGGCTGGCCTTGAGCTTCCAGTCTTCCTACCTCAATCCCAAGTATTTTGTTTTGGTTTAGTTTTGAGATACCTCAGGCTATTTTAGAACTCATTTTGTAGGCCAGGCTGGCCTGGAACTTGTGATCCTCTTGCCTCAGCCTCCTGAATGTTGGGATTTCAAATATATGTCAAATTCTTGCTTTGATGGGGTACTATCATAGCTGATCCTCAGTTGAGAATTTTAGGGATCCAAATACAGAATGTTTTTCAAAGAATTTCTGCATCATGCCCTAATGCTTAGCTCTTGTTAATTTTCATTTTAGGTAACAAGCCGATGGATTCCTCTTATAAATGAAAGAACAGACAAAGACAGCAGGTATTTGTTTTCTCACGCAATGTATTGAAAAATTTAAGACAGAAAAGGAGCAAGAAATAGTAATGGGGCTAGTGGGAAGACTCAGTGATTAAAGCACTTGCTTACAAAGCCTAACGACCCAGGTTTAATTCTCCAGGACCCACGTAAAGCCAGATGGACAGTGTCTCATGTGTCTGGAATTTTATTTGTATCAGCTGGAGGCCTGGGCACACCCAATTCCTTCTCTCTCCTCTCTATATCTTTCTGCTTATAAGTAGATAAATAAAATAGTTATTAAAAAGAAATAGTGGGCCGGGCATTGTGGCGCACGCCTTTAATGCCAGCACTTGGGAGGCAGAGGTAGGAGGATCGTTGTGAGCTTAAGGCCACCCCGAGACTCCATAGTGAATTCCAGGTCAGCCTGGGCTAGAGTGAGACCCTACCTCAAAGAAACCAAAAACAAAAACAAAAACAAAAAAAGAAAAGAAGAAAAAGAAATAGTGGGCTGGAGAGATGGATTAGCAATTAAGGTGCTTGCCTGCAAATCCAAAGGACCCAGGTTCCATTTATCTGGAGTTTGCAGTGGCTGGAGGCACTGGCACACCCATGCCCTTCCTCCCTCCCTCCCTCTTTGTCTCTTCTCAAGTAAATAAATAAAAATAATATTAAAAAAAGAAATATTAATGAACATGTATAAGCACTTCACATATATTTATTATATGCTAACACTGCTCCATATGCTTTACTGCTTTCTCTATCTATCTACCTCCATGTGCCTCCACACACCTTTGAAGTTGCAAATAGATTTGCAGAGCCAAAGCACACTCATACTATAATGATTCACATGTGCTGCAGATTAAATATTTTGATAATCTTACATTTCTTTTTCTCAACTCGCTGCTTGAAAAGTGTTTTAAAGTCTGTCATTCTGTGTTGTGTGTGCTTTCTCTCTTGAGTTGCTCCTTTGATACGAAATGATTATTGATTACTCACAGTGTGAGCAATTGGCATTGATTGCTCACAGTATGCTGTCTGTCAAAACATTGGACTTGGGAAATAATTTGAAATTTGGTTTGGCTACTTATAAGCTCTAGCCTTTGATTTCATTTGACTTTCTAGTTTCCTCAACTGTGAGGATAAAGGTAATACCTATCTTGTCTATATTTTTTTATGTTGAGAATCAAATTAAACAATTCATATAAAATAAATGCAAGTTCTCTGAAAACCCTCTAGATCTTCATTTAGGAATTCATGTTGGGAGATTCTGTGCAATTCTTTGAGAGAGAAAAGTCTGCTAGGGAAATAGTAAGAGATTACACCTTCTGTAGTTTTCTAAGCAGAATGGTAGTTATGTGTACATAAATATTTGAGATTTTCCCCCTATTTTTAAATATTTATTTATTTATTAGAGATAGAACAAGAGAGTATGGGCATGTCAGGGCCTCCAGCCACTGCAAATGAACTCCAGATGCATGTGCCACTTTGTGCATCTGGCTTACATGGGTACTAGGGAATCAAATCCAGGTTATTAGAGTTTTAAGTGAAAATAGAAACATTTTTCTTACAATATTACCTAATTGTGCATAGGCTATTTATGAAGCATTTGGATCTTTTTAAATGAAATCAGAGTCCCTAATTTTATATATCTGGTTCTTTACTCAGTATTTTAGATTTCTTCTTCAATTCAACTTTGACATTCTGGAGAACTGCTTCCAAACAGATTGCTTTCTCTTCCATATTTAGAGAAAGGAGATTTTGTGACTTAGATGGCGTCTCATGTGTTGGGTCTCAGAGTGCTAGATGGTTCTTTTCTTTATTGTGTTTTAAAGTTGTGGTTAATGACAAAGTTATATTGTCCAATGCTGTAGCTTCTACTCATTTGTGGCAATTTAAGCTAATTAAAATAAAACAAAACTAAAGTTTTAAGTTCCTCTATAGACTTAGCCACATTTCATCTGTAAAGCCTTCACTTGGGTCTACCAGTTGGTCATATTGGTAACTACCTGTAGCTAGTAGTTAAGGTCACTGACAGTGCAGATAAAGATCATCATCATAGAATGTTGTATGGGACAGGGCTGCTTTGAAGGGCCTGGCACATGTATACTCCTGGTATTGTCTGTCCTAGTTTGACCCATTTCTAGAAGGAATTCTTCAGAGAAAGTACTTTAGCCAAGCTTTGTCAAGCACCAGTTTAGGTTACTGAATTAACTTTTTTATTTTCTGTTTTTTAATTCTTTTTTTCTTTTTCCTTTTTTTTAGTTTTTCGAGGTAGGGTCTCGCTCTAGCCCAGGCTGATCTGGAATTCACTATGTAGTCTCAAGGTGGCCTCAAACTCACAGCGATCCTTCTACCTCTGCCTTTGGAGTACACAGATTAAAGGAGTGCACCACCATCCCCAGCTTTCTTTTTCTTTATTTCTTTTTTTTTTTTTTTTTTTTTGAGGTAGGGTCTCACTCTAGCCCAGGCTGACCTGGATTTACTATGTGGTCTCAGGGTGGCCTCGAACTCACGCTGATCCTCCTACCTCTGCCTCCCAAGTGCTGGGATTAAAGGCATGTGCCACCACGCCCGGCTCTCTTTTTCTTTTTGAATTAACTTTTTAATTGTTCCCTTACTATCACTAAAACACTCTAGCTAATTTCGTGGCTCTTTTATATTTTTAAAATATTTACTTATTTATTTATTTGAGAGAGAAAGAGGCAGATAAAGAGAGAAAGAATGGGTGCATCAGAGCCTTTAGCCATGGCAGTTGAAATCCAGCTGCACGCACCACCTTATGCATCTGGCTTATGTGGGTTCTGGGGAATCTAACCTGGATCCTTAGGCTTGGCAGGCAAGTGCCTTAATGGCTAAGCCATCTCCAGCCTTTCTTTTTATTTTTGTATTGTACTATTATTATTATTATTTTGGTGGGGGTATACTATATTGTCAAGGCTGTTATTGAACTTGTAAATTTCCTGCTTCAACCTCCCAAGTAGCTTGGATTAAAGGTCTATACCATTGTGTCCTGCTGGTAGCCTTTTTAGTACCACATAGATATGGCTTTTAAAAACTTACTTTGGCAGTGATCACTGGGATGACTCAAATCACCATAGTGCTGAGAAGAAATGACAGTAGAGTGTTCAAAACTGAGACATCTCTATCATACCTTCTAAGGCTCAGGATCCATTGTAGAAAAGGTAGCAGAATAATCTAAGAGCCAAAGAAAGGGTAGGACTGCTTCTAGTGCAGTCTTCCAGATATAAAGTGGCATAGATATCCATGACTTTGCAATGCCTAGCACTACCTACACAAGATCTTCGTAATAGGAGGAAAATATGAAGCAATCAAAATAAAAGAGGGGCTAGAGAAATGGTTTAGCAGTTAAGATGATTGCCTGTGAGCAAACCTAAGAACCCAGGTTCGATTCCCCAGTACCCATGTAAGCCAGATGCACAAAAGGGCACATTTATCACATTTATCTGGAATTCATTTGTAGTGTCTGGAGTCCCTGCCATGCCCATTCTTACTTACTCTTTCAAATAAATTAAAAAAGAAAGATCAAAATAAAAGAGACCTATTAAGGGTAGACTTTTGAAGAGGTGGGGAGGAAATTATGGTTTATTGTCTATAGTTATGTAAGCTGTCAAAAGAAGATCACCGGCTGGGGAGATGTCTTAGTGGTTAAGGTGCTTGCCTGAAGAGTGTAACAACCGAAGTTTGATTCCCTAATAATCACATAAAAGCCAGATGCACAAAGTAGTGCACATGTCTGAAACTAGTTTGCAGCAGCTGGAGGCCTTGGTGTGTCCATTATAGGTGTACTCCTTTAACCCTAGCACTTGGGAGGCAGAAGTAGGAAGGAGGATTGCAGTAAATTATGTCTAGCCTGAGAATACATAGTGAATTCCAGGTCAGCCTGGGCTAGAGTAAGACCCTACCTTGAAAAACCAAAAAGACAAAAGAAAAAAAAAAATCACACATGTAAGTAAAATATGAGGCTGGAGAGATGGTTTAGCAGTTAAAGCACTTGCCTACAAAGCCAAAGTACCTAGGTTCAACTCCTCAGCACCCATGTAAGCCAGATGCAGAAGGTGGTGCATATGTCTGGAGTTGTTTGCAGTAGCTTGAGGCCCTGGTGTGCCCATTCTTCCTCTCTGTTTCTATCTCCCTCTTTTTCTCAAATAAATAAATAAATAAAATATTTTTTAAAAAGAAGTAAAATAGAGCCAGGCATGATGGTGCATACCTTTAATCCCAGCACTCAGGAGGCAGAGGTAGGAGGATCACTGAGAGTTCAAGGCCATCCTGAGACTACGTAGTGAATTCCAGGTTAGCCTGGGCTAGAGTGAGATCCTACCTCGAAGAAAAAAAAAAAGAAGTAAAATAGTATAATGAATCTGTAGTATAGTTTTACAATGCTGGGACAAACATCCAACCAAACACAGTTCTATGGGAGGAAGGTATTTATTTCAAACTTCCAGATACAGGGGAAGTTTCGTCAATGGTGGAAGAAGTTGGCTCCCATTCGTAAATCCAAGCAGAGAAACATCACTAAACAGCCAGAACCACCAGCACACACCAACTGGCAGCAAGTAGGAACCCCAGAGCTTAAACCTCTCTGTCTACCTTTGGGCTGGAATTCAAATCTGTCCCAGTGACATGCCCTCATATAGCCTGAGTCTGCCTGCTGGGGGCTGAAGTTGAAAATACATTTTTTTTTTTTTTAATGAGAGAGAGAGGGAGGGAGGGAGGGAGGGAGGGAGGAAGAAGGGTCTCTCTCAGCCACTGCAGTCAAACTACAGGTGCTTGTGCCACCTAGTGGACATGTGTGACCTTGCGCTTGTCTCACTTTGTGTATCTGGCTAACATGGGACCTGGAGAGTGGAACATGGGTCCTTAGGCTTTGCAGGCAGGTGCTTTAACCACTAAGCAATCTCTCCAGCCCCAAACACAATTTTAATAAAACATCTGGATCTAGGGGGACATATATTCAAACTACCACAGAATCCCTGTATATGGGTCACCCATGTTAATCCATGGCCAGTCTTGTTTCAGTATTAGTACTTCTACTGGGGCCATTTCAAAACAAATTGAGACAATCATACCACACTTAATATTTTAATATCTACCTCTAAAAAGTAGCAGATCATTGCATTTAAAAGTGTTGATCAGGGGCTGGAGAGATGGCTTAGTGGTAAAATGCACTTGCTGCATAAGCTTGCCAACCAGAGTTCAGAAACCCCCCCCCCAACCATGTAATGCTGGGTGTAAACTGTGTGTGTCTGTAATCCCAGTGCACCTGTGGCCATGGGACGCAGAGCCAGGAGAAACCTGAAGCAGGTCTGCTGATCTGCATGCTTGTACCTCCCCACCCCCCACAAGTTTAAAACAGTGCTGATCAGATTAGATCTTGTCCCTGCTCATAGCCCTTTAGTTGTTTCCCATTTGCAGTAATGGTAAAGCCCACACTCAGCATAGCTTGTAAATCTCTATGTGCCTGGCCTTTTATCCTTTCTCTAGCCCTGTTTCATATTTTGCTTATTACTTACCACTCTGTCATCACCACCACCCTCATTCTCTGGTCCCACCATGTTCTGTAAATATGGAGCCTCTACACGTAGTTTCTTATCTTCCTGCCAGCTCTTGCACTTCATGTAGCAGATCCATCTCCTTGGCTTAAATGTCACTTCTCAAGAGAAATTTTTCCTTGATTGCTGTTTATCATTATTTACTATTTGCTTACCACTATTTGCTTACCATTACTGTGTCCTATGTGCTCCTGTTCAGTTCCTTCATAGCACCCACTGAATTGGAAATTGTCTTAGGCTTTCATTATTGCAATATGCTCTATTTCAGGCTGCCTTTGATATTGGTTGGGAACAAATCTGATCTGGTGGAATATAGCAGTATGGAGACCATCCTTCCTATTATGAACCAATATACGGAAATAGAAACCTGTGTGGAGGTATGCCTCATCTTTAATTTGGAAACTTACTGTCAATAAATTCTCACTAATTTGAGGTTCAGAATAGGAGAGGGGATTATATGGGTTAGAAATACATTTTTGTTCTTTGTGAAGTCACGTAAACCAAATAACATGAGATTTGGAGTTGGTCTCTGAGCTCCTTATAGACAGCCATACTATGGTATCTACAGAGTAAAATGTACTTTTCAGTTTCTTCAAAGAATTTTACTGTTACTTTTTTTTGGGGGGGGGTTCAAGGTAGGGCCTCATTCTAGTCCAGGCTCACCTGGAATTCACTGTGTAATCTCAGACTGGTTTCAAACTCATAGTAATCCTCCTACTTCTGCCTCCCGAGTGCTGGGATTAGGTATGTGCCACCATGTCTGGCCTTATATTTACATTTAAAAAATTATTTTTGAAAAATATATTTTTGCCTTTCACTATTAATCAGGGTATAAAATTTGAAACTATTTTTTTTTAGTGTTCAGCAAAAAACCTGAAGAATATATCAGAGCTCTTTTACTATGCACAGAAAGCTGTTCTTCATCCCACAGGACCCCTGTACTGCCCAGAAGAGAAGGAGGTAATCCTAGGGCCTAAATATCAGAGTAACTCTAGTATGATAGTGATTTTTAGTGATTCTTAAGTATTTTTATAAAGATGAAACTGTTAAAGTTGAATTATATTTTATTGCTTATTAAATTATTACATTTTCTTAGTTTTGTTCCATGGCATTGATATTAAATCCATAGAATGTTTTCCATGTAAATATTATTTCAGGTAGTGCCATTAAAATAAACAGAAGAATTGATAACAATAACAACAAAAATGCCAAAGACTTGGCTTATTTTTTGCTTACTTTGCAATTCTAAAATGTATGAACTTGACTTCAAAAAAGTCGATAGCGTGTTTTGTTTTGGTTTTGGTTTTTCAAGGTAGGGTTTCACTCTATCCCACGCTGACCAGAATTCACTGTGTAGTGTTAGGCTTCCCTCAAACACCTACCTGTGCCTCCCAAGTGCTGGGATTAAAGGCTCAAGCCACCAGTTGGAGGTAGTGTTTTTGTTTTTTTGTTATTTTTGTTTACTTGTTTTGTGTAGGGAATTGAACCCAAGGATTTGTGTTCTATCTTTGAGCTGCATCCCAAGGCATTGTGTAATTTTTTTTGTTGTTTGTTTGTTTTCATATTTATTTATTTGAGGATATGAGGGTGATCTGGCTGTGACATCTGTCACACCATTGATCAATAGGGTTGGTCTGGCTGGCTGGGGTTGTCGCCTTCCTTCCTCATTGCTCCATGTGCCTTCCGCCCAAAGCTGTGTGCTAGGTCGAAGAGGACGACCTTCCCCGAATAGAGTAGGACTGGTCTTTGGTCCAGGGTATACGAGTAGCCACACTCCCCTGCTAGAACCTCCAAACAAGCTCTCATGTTTATTTATTTGAGACACACACACACACACACACACACACACACAGAGAGAGAGAGAGAGAGAGAGAGAGAGAGAGAGAGAGAGAGAGAGAGAGAGACAGAGAAGCAGAGAAGCAGATAGAGAGAGAGAATGAGCTCTCCAGGGCCTCTAGCCACTATAAAGGAACTCTAGACGCATGTGTCACTTTGTGAATCTGGCTGTACATGAGTAGTGGGTAATAGAATCTGGGTCCTTAGGCTTTGCAGGCAAGCACCTTAAGTACTTAGCCATCTCTCCAGCTCTTGTGTAGTTATCTTGACATGAGTATCACATGTAATACAACTCACATAAAGCTGGACACATGGAGCATGTGTCTGTAATCCCAGTATGCCTATGGCAGTGTGAGGTACAATCAGGAGAGAGAGAGAGAGAAAGAAGCAGATAGACAGTGGGTACACTAGGGTGTCCAGCCACTGCAAATGAACTCCAAACACATGTACCACCTCATACTTTTGGCTTCCATGGCTACTGGGGAATCACACCTGGGTCCTTTAGCTTTGTGGACAAGTGCCTTAACTGCTAAGCCATCTCTCCAGTCCTGGTGAGCAGTTTTATATAACAAGTGCTTTTAACCACTGAGACATCTCCTTAGTCCTGATTAAATTTTTTGAGATATAACACACATACATAATGTTTGCAGTTGGATAGTTTTTAGTATATTCACAAAGTTATGCAACTATTACCTAATTCCAGAACATTTCATTCCCTCAAAGAATCCCTGTATTCATTAGCAGTCACTGCCAAACCCACACTCTGCCCTACACACTGCATTTGCCTTTTTCTGGACATTTCAGATCAGTGGAATCATTCATTGAGTGGCTTTTTTATTTTTGGCTTCTTTCACTTGGCATAGTGCTTTCAAGGTTCATCCATACTGTATTGCATGTATCAGTATTTCATTTTTTCTGGTTAAATAAAATTTCATTTTCTAGATGTACCAAACCTCTATTTATTTATTTATTTTTCAAAGGACGGTCTTGCTTTAGTCCAGGCTGACCTGGAATTCACTATGTAGTCTCAGGCTGGCCTCAAACTCAAAACGATCCTCCTACCTCACACTCCTGAGTGCTGTGATTAAAGGTGTGCACCAGTACACTGTGCCATACCTTACCTGTTGATGGACATTTAAGTAATTTGTCCAGTTCAGCCTGGGCTAGAGTGAAACCCTACCTCTAAAAACAAAAACAGGAAAAATGTATTTGCATGTTTGTGCATATGTGTATATAGCTTACCAGGACCTTTTGCTGCTACAAACAATGGAGGCATGCATCCCTTGGCAATGGCCTGTAATGTTTTGGGGGCATCAAGGACCTCGCTGGCCAACAACTCACTGGAGGTATCCCATCCCTGGCACTGAAAATTTTCTAACAATGATCTATGGCTCCTGAGTGTTCCATTGTTCGAAACCGGAGGATTCCATATGATTTATTTGGATCCTCTTAGATTTTGATGAGCCCTCCCTCCACCTTTCCTCTACTCAGTCTCTTCCCCTGACCTCACTTTGGGCCTTTTCATTAATCTATTCTTCTACTTACATTAATCTATTCTTCTACTTACATATATATTTATAATCATCCTTTTGAAATCTTTCTCAGGCATTTCCTGTAACTCATTCTCACTGGAGGTCATTTCTGATGCATTAATACTTTTTGATGGATTTATATTGTCTTGATTTTTGGTGTTTCTTGTGTTATAATGCACATATTTGTGTATTTTTGATTAATGCTTGGATTTTCTAATTAGCTGCAGTATTGTTAGATGTATCAAGCTAACACTATATATCTTCAGGGTAGGAGCTTAAGGTGCCTGGTGTGGCTCTTAAGACTCTCAGAGTATCTACAAAAGTGTGTTGGTTTGCCTGTTATCAGAGTATTCAAGTAGGCTGTGTTGAACAATATACAGGCAGATTCTAATATTTAACTTAACAATGAACACATTCAATGAAAACAGCATAGATTTTTTATGCAAGAGTAGGTATTGTGACAACCAGATCATCTAACAAAGTCATAGTCCCTTAGGATGTTTGTTACCTCACACCCTTAATCCTGTCAATGAGGAGGCTAAGATTTCTGGTCTGTTGAGGGCTCCAAGTCAGCTTGTGACTAAGTGAGACCCTTCCCTTTGGGATGGTTTTGTTCTCAGTTGTGTTGTGCTCTTGCTTGGGTCCCTCTTTGCTGCGCTGTGGACTCACATAGGCTGGCTGGGTCAGTGGATCACTGCTCTGATCACCTGTGCTGGGTGCTGTGTAGGTGAGCTCCCTTCCCCAGGTCTGTGGTGCTTGTGCTGGTGGTGGGGAGAAGAGGCTGTATATGGTAGGTGAAATTCTCCCACTGGTCCTTGTGATCCTCTTTTTTACGAGTCTCTCCTCCATTCTTCCCTGCCATCCTCCCTTCGTGTCTCTTGAGTTTGCGAGAAGGCCTCTGTGAGTGGAGAATCCCCTTACCTTGCTTTTCTTGGGGCTCAGGCTTAGCCTGGAGGCCGGGGCCATGCATGTGGTCTCTAGATGCTCTGGATCTCTGCTACTTACCTGTTGCAGTTGATAATTTCTTATACCCTTCACTTCTGTATTTTGCAGGTTTGTTTGTTTATTTATTTATTTGGCTATTTCTCCCCTATGCTGCTTTGGCGTGGTTCCTATGCCATCAACTTAACCAGAAGTCCTTTAATGCTTTTTTTATAGTAATTTTGGCACTATGTTATAAGGTAGTTAGCAGTAAAAATCACATTGGAACTGGAGAGATGGCTCAGCACTTAAGGCACTTGTCTGCGAAACCTAATGACCTGAGTTCATCAATTCACCAGTATCTACATAAAGACAAATGCACAGTGGTGCATGCGTCCAGAGTTCATTTGCAGAGGCTGAAGACTTTGGTGTGCCCCTTCTCTCTCCTCTCTCTACCTCCCTCTTCTCTATCTCTTTTTTTCTCTGTGTCTCTCTCTCTCTCACTCTCACTCTCACTCTCTTTTTGTTTTTTCAAGGTAGTATCTCATTCTAGTCCACTCACTATGTAGTCTTAGGCTGGCCTTGAACTCATCGTGATCCTTCTACCTCTGTCTTGTGAGTGCTGGGATCCTTTCTATCTCTTTCTGCTTGCAAATAAATAAAATAAAAATACTTTTTGAAATTAAATAATTTTTAAAATTGGGTTGGGGATTCTGGTGTGGTGGCACATGTCTTTAATCCTAACATTCAGGAGGCTGAAGTAGGAGGATTGATGTGAATTTGAGGCCAGCATGGGCTACAGAATGAGTTCCAGGTCAGCCTGGGCTAGAATGATACTCTGTATCAGAAAGCAAACAGAAGCCTGGCATGGTGGAGTACGCCTTTAATTCCAGCACTGGGGAGGCAGAGGTAGAAGAATCCCAGTGAGTTCAAGGCCACCCTGAGACTACATAGTTAATTCCAGGTCAGCCTGGGCCAGAGTGAGACCCTACCTCGAAAAAACAAAACAAAACAACAAAAACCAAACAATCAGAAAAAGAATTTATTTTCTCTTATTAGCATTTTGCTCTGGGCAGCCATATAGGTGACATTATAAGTTAATAAGTGGACATTCCCTCACCTTGCCATCTCATTTCTGTGATTCAGTGAGGTCCATAAGAGCTCTACTTATAAGTTTAAATAAACTTTAAAGAATTTCCTGAAATGTTGTTTCTTTCTTTGTTAGTTTTCTGTGTAGTGTTAAAGATTGCTAGGCAAGAATTATTCCCCTCAGCTACATTCTTAACCCTGGGAAGTCAGTTTCATTATTTCTCAGAATCGTTTTGTTGATTACCCCACATTAATCATACAAACTAGAAGTGTGTGGGCCTTATTTTTAAATAGTCAGATATTTATACTTTATAGATCCTAAAATAAGTAAGGAAATACCTATCTGCATTGCTTATATAAAAGTTTTTATTTCCCTCATTGAGTATCCTTTTTATTTTATTTTAATTTTCTTTATTTATTCGAGAGAGAGAGAGAAATGGGCAGGAAAAGAGAGACAGAGAGAGAGAATGGCTGCTCCAGGGCCCCCAGCAGCTGCAAAGGAATTCCAGATGTGTGTGCTCCTTGTATATCTGGCTTACGTGGGTCCTGGGAAATCAAACCTGGTCACTTTGCAGGCAAGCGCTTTAACCACTAAGCCATTTCTCTAGCCCTCACTGAGTATTCTTTCTTTTTATTATTAACAACTTCCATGATTATAAAAAATATCACATGGTAATACCCTTCCTCCCGGCACTTTCCCCTTTGAAACTCCATTCTCCATCATATCCCCTCCTCCTCTCAATCTCTTTTATTTTTTTTCTTTCTTCAAATTTTTATTAACAACTTCTATGATTATTAAAACAAAACTCATGGTAATACCCTCCCTCCCCCAATTTCCTCTGTGAAACTCCCTTCTACATCATATCCTCTCCCCATCTCAATCAGTCTCTCTTTTATTTTAATGTCATGATCTTTTCTCCTCTATTATGATGTTCTTGTGTAGGTAGTGTCAGTCACTGTGAGGCCATGGATATCCAGGCCATTTTGTATCTGGGAGAGCACATTGTAAGGAGTCCTGCCCTTCCTTTGGCTCTTACATTCTTTCCACCACCTCTTCTGCAATAGACCCTGAGCTTTGGAAGGTATGATAGAGATATTGTAGCGCTGAGCACTCCTTTGTCACTTCTTTCCAGCACCGTGATGCCTTCTGAGTCATCTCAAGGTCACTACCATCTGAAAAGAGAAGATTCTCTACCAAAAATGAGAGTAGCATTAATATAAGGGTACGAACATTAAGAGAAGTGCTTACTTTTAGCCAGACAGCTGTAAACGTACATCCCGATGGCTCATGACTACCCCTGTTTTATTTTTTCAGTATCAGGGATTTATTTCCTCCCATGAAGCAGGCTCTAGTCCAGTTAGAGGGCAGCTGGTTTCCACCATGACAGACATGCCACTTTTGCACCTGTTGGCTCATTTGGCCTGGCTGACCAAATAAAAGGCTTGCAGTGTCCACTGTTGAGTACCTTCACTGGTGATTTCTCTTTCTGCCATTGAACTGCATGCAGAATGCCATCTTCCAGCTTTCTGCCAGCTGGCCTACATGGAGGAGGATATGAGCTCAGTTCCAGCAGGAATTCTCAGTGACCTTGCAGCCCAAGTACATGGAGTCTTCAGCAATAGCGTCTTACCATCTATTCCTGGTGGGAAACCAAGTGCCTTGGCAATGACCTATAATGTTTTGGGGCATTAGGGACCTCCCTGACCAACAACTCACTATCCCATCCCTGGCACTGAAAATTTTCTAGCAACAGCGTACAGCTCCTGAAAAAAAGGTTTCTATATGATTTATTTATATCCTCTTAGATTTTGATTAGCCCTCCCTCCACCTTTCCTGTACTCAATCTCTTCCCCTGACTTCACTTTGGGCCTTTTCACCCCCATTAATCTATTCTTTTACTTACATATATATATTACCATCCTATTAAGTCCCCCATCCCTTCCTTTCTCTTCCCTTTATATCTCTTTTCTAGCTTACTGGCCTTTGCTATTGAGTTTTCTTCCTACTCATGCCAAAGTCCAATCATCTGTAACTAGAATCCACATATGTGAGAGAACATGCGACATTTGGTTTTCTGGGCTTGGGTTACCTCACTTAGTATAATCCTTTCCAGATCCATCCATTTTCCTGCAAATTTCATAAATTCATTTTTATTTACCACTGAGTAGAACTCCATTGTATAAATGT
Organism: Jaculus jaculus; assembly: GCF_020740685.1. Taxonomy (NCBI): domain Eukaryota; kingdom Metazoa; phylum Chordata; class Mammalia; order Rodentia; family Dipodidae; genus Jaculus; species Jaculus jaculus. The sequence continues at coordinate 89,529,561 of NC_059110.1, forward strand.
GCCATATTTATCTTCATTATCCATTCATCAGTTCAGGGACATCTAGGCTGGTTCTATTTCACAGCTATTATGAATTGAATAGCAATAAAACATGGTTGAACAAGTATCCTTAAGGAAATGAGATGAGTCCTTAGGATATATGCCTAGGAGTGTTATAGCTGGGTCATATGGTATATCTATTTTTAGCTGTCTTAGGAACCTCCACCCTGATTTCCACAATGGCCGGACCAGATTGCATTCCCATCAACAGTGCAGAAGGCATTTATGGTTATTTGTTTTCATGATTGTAGCTAATCTGACAGGAGTGAGATGGAATCTCAACGTAGTTTTAATCTGCATTTCCCTGATGACTAGGGATGTAGAACATTTTTTAAATGCTTATTGCCACCTGTATTTCTTTTGAGAACTCTCTATTTAGTTCTATAGCCCATTTTTTAATTGGCTTGTTTGATTTCTTATTATTCAATTTTTTGAGTTCTTTGTATATCCTAGATATTAATCCTCTATCAGATGTATAGCTAGCAAAGATTTTTTTCCCATTCTGTAGGTTGCCTCTTTGCTTTATTCACAGTGTCCTTTGCCATACAAAATCTTTGTAATTTCATGAGATCCCAGCGGTTAATCTGTGGTTTTATTGCCTGAGCAACTGGGGTTGTATTCAGAAAGTCTTTGCCAAGACCAATATGCTGAAGGGTTTCCCCTACTTTTTCCTCTAGCAGTTTCAGAATTTCAGGGCTGATGTTAAGGTCTTTGATCCATTTAGACTTTTTTTTTTTAATTTTTTAAATTTATTTATTTATTTATTTGAGAGCGACAGACACAGAGAGAAAGACAGATAGAGGGAGAGAGAGAGAATGGGCGCGCCAGGGCTTCCAGCCTCTGCAAACGAACTCCAGACGCGTGCGCCCCCTTGTGCATCTGGCTAACGTGGGACCTGGGGAACCGAGCCTCGAACCGGGGTCCTTAGGCTTCACAGGCAAGCGCTTAACCGCTAAGCCATCTCTCCAGCCCCCATTTAGACTTTTAATTCTTGTACATGGAGAGAGAGAAGAATCTATTTTCATCCTTCTACAGATACATATCAAGTTTTCCCAGCACCATTTGCTGAAGAGGCTGTCTTTTTTCCAATGAGTATTTTTTTTTAATCAAATACCAGGTGGTTATAGGTACTTGGACTTACATCTGGGTCCTCTATTATGTTGCATTCATCTACATGCCTGCTTTTGTGCCAGTACCATGCTGGTTTTGTTACTATGGTTATGTAGTATAGGTTAAAATCAGTTATGGTGATACCACCAGCCTCATTTTTGTTGTTCAGTATTGTTTTAGATATTTGAGATTTTTAGTGATTCCAAATGAATTTTTGGATTTTTTTTTTCTATTTCTGTGAAGAATGCCATTGGAATTTTGATGGGGATTGTATTAAATGTGTAGGTTGCTTTTGGTAAGATTGCCATTTTCACAATATTGATTCTTTGGATCCAGGAAAAAAGGATGTTTTTCCATTTCCTAGTGTCTTCTGCAATTTCTTGTTTGAGTGTTTTAAAGTTTTCATTGTAGAGCTCCTTCACTTCCTTGGTTAGGTTTATTCTAAGGTACTTTTTTTTTTTGATGCAATTGTGAATGGGAGTGATTCTCTGATTTCATCCTCTGTGTGTTTGTTGTTAGCATATTGAAAGGCTACTGATTTCTGTGTATTTATTTTGTGTCCTGCTACATGGCTGTAGGTGTTTATCAGCTCTAACAGTTTGCTAGTAGAGTTTTTAGGGTCCTTTATGTATAGAATCATGTCATCTGCAAATAATGATAACTTGATTGCTTCTTTTCCAATTTGTATCCCTCTTATGTGTGTCTCGTGCCTTATTGCTATGGCTAAGACTTCCAGTACTATATTAAATAAAAATGGGGACAGTGGACACTCTTGTTCCTGATTTTAGTAGAAAAGCTTCCAGTTTTTCCCATTTAGTAGTATGTTGGCTGTAGGCTTGTCATAAGTAGCCTTTATTATATTGAGATGTGTTCCTTCTGTTCCCAATCTCTGTAGGACTTTTATCATGAAGGGATGTTAGATTTTGTCAGATGCTTTCTCAGCATCTCAGAGGTGATCAAATGATTTTTGTCCTTCTGTCCATTTATATAATGTATTACATTTATCAATTTGCATATTTGAACCATCCCTGCATCTCTAGGATAAAGCCTACTTGCTCAGGGTGAATGATCTTTCTGATACATTATTATATTCTGTTTGCCAATATTTTGTTGAAAATTTTTACTCTATGTTCATGAGGAAGATTGGTCTGTAATTTTTGGTGGTGGTTGTTTTATCTTTTCCTGGTTTTGGTATCAGGGTGATGCTGGCTTCATAGAAGGAGTTTGGTAGGATTCCTTCTTTTTCTATTTTATGGAAAAGTTTAAGAAGCAATGGTGTTAGTTCTCTGAAGGTCTGGTATAATTCAGCAGTGAATCCACCTGGGCCTGGACTTTTGTTAGTTGGTAGATTTTTGATAACTGGTTGGATCTCCATACTTTTTATAGGTCTATTTAAGTGATAAATCTCATCTTGATTTAATTTAGGTAGGTCATATAAACCAAGGAAATCATCCATTTCTTTCAGATTTTCATACTTAGTAGAGTATGTTTTTATAGTACGTTTAATTTCTCTGGTATAAAAGTTTTACAGATCTCTAAAGGCATGATTCTTTTTAAAATGTAGATCTCAGAATGGCAAGTTTGTAAGTCTCATACTTTTTAAAATTACTTATGAAAGAGAATTGGTGCACTATGTCTTCTAGCCACTGTAGTCAAACTCCAGATGCATGTGTCATCTTGTGCCCATGTGCAACCGTGTGTATCTGGCTTATGTGGTTTCTGGGGAGCTGAGTCTGGGTCCTTAGGTTTCACAAGCATTCACCTTAACTGCTAAGTCATCTCTCTAGCCCTCTTATACTTTGTAGCTAGTGATATTGTGTAATATACTTGTAAATAACCTCATTTTATATCTCAACTCTACCACATGCAAGGGACAAATCAAACCCTTGAATCCAAGCTGTGTGTTTTGGTGCATGCCTTTAGTCCCTATACTTGGGAGGCAGAGGTAGTAGAATCACTGTGAGTTTGAGGCAACCCTAAGCTACATAGTGAGTTCCAAGTCTGCCTTGGCTACAACAAGACCTTACCTCATAAAACAAAACAAAACAAAAATGGCCAGGCGTGATGGCACACGCCTTTAATCCCAGCACTTGGGAGGGAGAGGTAGGAGGATGTCATGAGTTCGAGGCCACCCTGAAACTACATAGTTAATTCCAGGTCAGCCTGGCCCAGAGAGAAACCCTACCTTGGAAAAACAAAACAAAACAAAAAAACACCATTGAATCCTTTGGACTTAGGTTATGGTTCAGTGCTTGCTTAGGATGCATGGATCCCTAGGTTTGATCCCCAGCACTAAAAAAGAAAATAGCTGGAATGTTTTCACAGGAAACCATGGCAGCATTATCATATGTTCAAGGGCAGCCAGAGCTACAAAATGAGAAAGTCTCAAAATATCAAATCAAGAAGTTGGAGAGAAAAGCCTTTAGTGATTTATAAATCAGTTCAAAATTTTGTGGAATGAAGAGGGACATAAAATTATTTTTCATATTGCTGGAAGATTGAATCAGAGAGTAACCTTTGAGGCCATTTGTGACGCCATGCACCTATATCCCAGAGTTTAGGACACTGAGGGAGGAAGAGCAAGGGTCCAAGGCTAGCCTGAGCTATATTATAGGAAGATTCTGTCTTAAGGAAAAGAAAAATGAACTTCTGTTTTTTCTGTTTTCAAAAAGTCATAAGGGGCTAGAGAAATTGCTTAGCAGTTAAGGCACTTGCCTACAAAGCCTAAGGATCCATGTTTGACTCTCCAGGTCTCACATAAGCCATTCACACAAAGTAAGTCAAGTGTGCAAGGCAGTACACACATTTGGAGTTCAATTGCAGTGGCTGGAAGCCCTGGTGCACCAATTCTTTTTCTCTCTCGCATTAAATTAAAAAAAAAGAAGTCATGGGGAAGAGTCTTAACTGTTCCCAAATATCAGACCAAGTAATAAGTAAAATATTACCTCATATACTTTAAATGTCTAGTGTATAAAAGTAAATGGCTTTGCTGGCTGGGCCTGGTGGCATAGGCTTCTTGAGAGGCTGAATCAGGAGTCATAATTTCAAGGCCTGCTTCAGGCCATCCTGACCAAATTAGTAAGATCCTGTTTCAAAAATATATAGTAGGTGCTGGGGGCTGGAAATATGACTCAGAAGTTAAGGTGTTTGCTTGCAAAGCTTGATGACCCAAGTTTGATTTCCCAGTATCCATACAGAGCCAGACACAGACAGTGATGCATGTATCTGGAGTTTGTGTTTGCATTGGCAGGAGACCCTGCTATATCCATTCATTCTCTTTTTCTTTCCCTTTCCTCCTCTCTGTCTCTCATAAATAAATAAATAAAAATAAAGATATTTTTAAAAATACATGTATTTATTAAAGAAAAGGAAGGAGAGAGAGAGAAAATGAGCACACCAGGGCTCCTCCTTGTATATCTGGCTTATGTGGGTCCTGGGGAATTGAACCTGCGTTCTTAAGCTTCACAGGCAAATGTCTTAACCACCAAGCCATCTCTCCAGGCCCCAATAATTTTTTTTTCCTACTTTTTATTTTATTTTATTTTTTTGAGGTAGGGTCTTACTGTAGTCCAGGCTGTCCTGGAATTCACTATGTAGTCTCAGGGTGGCCTTGAACTCGGCGTCAGTCCTCCTACCTCTGCCTCCCGAGTGCTAGGATTAAAGGTGTACGCCACCACGCCTGTCCTTTTTTTCACGTTTATAGTATTTGATGTTATATTAAAATGCATTTAATAATAAGAATATTTCTAAGTACTACTTATTAAAACCAATTTTAATTAAGATATTTTGTCTTTTCTCACCATTTATAGATGAAACCAGCTTGTATAAAAGCCCTTACTCGTATATTTAAGATATCTGATCAAGATAATGATGGTACCCTCAATGACGCTGAACTTAACTTCTTTCAGGTAGCCACCTTTACCTTTGGATCTTTGCATATCTATGTTTGCCAATAAAAGCTATAAAAATTATTAAACAGCAGTATGCCCTTAAGCCTTTGTTTTTTCTATATAAAACTGTCACATCCAACTGTTAAACTCTTACTTCAGGTATAAAAACTGTGATGCATAGGAACTGATAACTTAATTTCATGGAAACAGTAGGTGGATGAAGGATGATGATTTGAAGTCTGAACTCACTGCTTTCTTGGTTTGTATAACAACTACACAAAAAGCCTTGTGTTAGAAACAGGAGGAGTATTGGGAGTTTGTTTTCTTCTAAGTATGACATGCTTTACTTAAATACAAAGTAGAAACTTTGTTTCTTTTGATTACAGGTTTTTATTTAATGCTGCTTTGTAGATTAGTGTTTTATATTATTTGTGGTTTTAGTGCTTACTTGCTTGCTTTTAAAACTAATTTATATATTTATTTTTGCTAGAGAATTTGTTTCAACACTCCTTTAGCTCCTCAAGCTCTGGAAGATGTCAAGAATGTGGTCAGAAAACACATAAGTGATGGTGTGGCTGACAGTGGATTGACACTGAGAGGTAGGCGAATGGTCCTCTCCCCCTCCACCCGCCGCTCTTCCTCATGCTCACACAGAACAGACACCATCACTGAACCTTATCCCCAACCCCTGTTCTACCCTTTTAAACTTAATATTCTCAAAATTTGGCAGAAAGTGAAAAAGGTCATTGTAGCTTTTTATATACACTAAGGAAATGTTAGTATTGGTGGGGGATTATTATCCTTAATGTCAATAAAAATTACTGCCTTCTCTTTTTCTCTTTATTAAGTTGTTTTGGTTGGATCTCACAGATATAGAAATATAACTAAGGGAAAGAGATACCTGGGACAAACAATCTTAAAATCCTTCATATTCATAAGCAATCTAAGCAGAATCGTTTTTAGGGACTTTATGTTTGAGTCACATTTATCCATCTTGGTTGAGTAGATTGTTAAATCACAGTGTGAAATGAGCAAAATTAAAATCAAGAATTTTCCATTATAGACATATGCATCATTTTCATTTGTTTTCATCATGTAACACTGTGACTGTCAGTATTTTTCTTGGGGTGTCATTCTGGCTCTTTCACCCAGTGTTTCTCCTGCTGAGTTGCGCACATGTGTCACTCACTTGGAAACTCTGCTTTGAGCCTGAGTATGAAAACTAGTTTAAGTGTCTTGAGGAACCTAATCTCATAGTATGCTTTTCCCATTTGTGACTGTGCTGTTCTTCATATCAGCTATATTTACTGATTTATTTTATTTCAGGTTTTCTCTTTTTACATACACTTTTTATCCAGAGAGGGAGACATGAAACTACTTGGACTGTACTTCGACGATTTGGTTATGATGATGATTTGGATTTGACGCCTGAATATTTATTCCCCCTGTATGTACACTGGTTTTCTAATTGATTTTGCTCACCAAGTTAAGTTTTTAAAAAAATATATTTTATTTAAGCTGGATATGGTGGCTCATGCCTTTAATCCCAGTACTTGGGGAGCAGAGGTAGGAGGGTCACCATGAGTTGAAGGCCACCCTGAGATTACATAGCGAGTTTTCAGGTCAGCCCACGCCGGAGTGAAACTCTGCCTCAATATACAAACAAGCTGTATATATGAAGAGAGAGAGCAAGCATGCCAGGGCTTCTACCCATTGCAGACGAACTCCAGAGACATGTGTCATCGGTGCATCTGGTTTATGTGGGTACTGAGGAATCAAATCTGGGTCCTTGGGCTTTGCAGGCAAGCACCTTAACCACTAAGCCATCTCTCCAGCCCACCCCCACCCCCTAAGTTAAGCTTTTTATTTTATTTATTTATTTATTTGAAAGAGACAGAGGGAGAGAGAATGAGAGAGAGAGAGAGAGAAAGAATATGTGCATCAGGGCATCCAGCCACTGCAAACAAACTCTAGACTTGTGCATCTGGCTTATGTGGGTCCTGGGGAATCAAACTGAGGTCCTTTGGCTTTGAAGGCAAACACCTTAACCACTAAACCATCTATCCAGCCCCCAAGTTAAGGCTTTTGTTTGTTAGTTTGTTTGTTTTTTGGTTTTTCGAGTAGAGTCCAGGCTGACCTGGAATTAACTATGTAGTCTCAGAGTGGCCTCAAATTCACGGTGATCCTCTTACCTCTGCCTCCTGAGTGCTGGGATTAAAGGCGTGCACCACCACGTCTGGCTACCCAAGTTAAGTTTTATTTAGCACCTAAGTAGGACTCAGGCTCCTTAGGAATAAATTCGAATTATAGGCAGTTTCTCAACTTTCACACTCATAGCATTTTGAACTAGAGAATTCTTTTTTGTTGTTGTTTTTTGTTTTTGTTTTTTCGAGGCAGGGTCTTGCTCTAGCTCAGGTTGACCTGGAATTCACTATGTAGCTTCAGGGTAGCTTTGAACTCACAGCTATCCTCCTACCTCTGCCTTCCAAGTGCTGGATTAAAGGTGTGTTCCGCATGCCTGGCTTTGGACTACAGAATTCTTTTTTTTTTAGATTTTTATTTTAGTTTCAGAAACTTTTTTTTTTTTCTAAACCAAAGGGGATAGTGGCAGGGATACTTTGCTTCAAAGCTAGGTAAAATTACTACTTGGAAAAAAGTTTTACACATTTTTGTCTTAGGGGGTAATACAGATTTTAAAGAAACAAAACATGAAATGCAAATAAGGCCCTTTTCTTTCATACTTCTAAAAGTAGGCAAATGTTTCCAACTAAAAATACAAGTTAGCCTGGTGTGGTGGTACACACTTTTATGCCCAGCACTTGGGAGGCAGAGGGCAGTCTGAGAGTACATATTGAGCCCAGCTCAGCCTGAGCTAGAGCGAGAAGAACCTACCTCAAAAACAAAACAAATAGGGCTGGAGAGATGGCTTAGCGGTTAAGCGCTTGCCTGTGAAGCCTAAGGACCCCGGTTCGAGGCTCGGTTCCCCAGGTCCCACGTTAGCCAGATGCACAAGGGGGCGCACGCGTCTGGAGTTCGTTTGCAGAGGCTGGAAGCCCTGGCGCGCCCATTCTCTCTCTCTCCCTCTACCTGTCTTTCTCTCTGTGTCTGTTGCTCTCAAATAAATAAATAAAAAATTTAAAAACAAAAACAAACAAACAAAAAAAAAAACAAATAAAGGCTGGAAAGCTGGATTAGTAGTTAAGGCCCTTGCCTGCAAATCTTAAGGACCCAGGTTTGATTCTCCAGTAGTCACGTAAAGCCAGATGCACACAGTAGTGCATGTATCTGGGGTTCACTTGCTGTAGGCCCTGGTATACCCATCCTCTCTCTGCTTAGAAATAAATATAAAAAAAGTTATATAAAAAGAGCAAGTTTCTATTTTGGGGGGAAAAAGAACCAGGTAAAACTATGATGTGAATCTGGTTTAACAAATGAGCTTTGCACTGGGCATAAAGATTAACACTAGAAAAAGGACAGATCATTTAGAGAATTCTTTATCATGGAAACTATCCTGTACTTTATAGGATGTTTAGCACATTCTTAATGCTAGTAGCACCTCCTGCAGTGTGGCAACCAAACATGTCACAAGAATGTTCCCTCAGAAGCAAAATCATATATAGTTGAGGGCTAGTACTTTATAGGGTGGTTCAAACTTTTCTTTTCTTTTTTTCTTTTTTTTTTTTTTTTTTTGGTTTTTCGAGGTAGGGTCTCACTCTGGTCCAGGCTGACCTGGAATTAACTCTGTAATCTCAGGGTGGCCTCGAACTCTCGGTGATCCTCCTACCTCTGCCTCCCGAGTGCTGGGATTAAAGGCGTGCGCCACCACGCCCGGCGCTTTTTTTTTTTTTTTTTTTTTTTTTTGAGAGCGACAGACACAGAGAGAAAGACAGATAGAGGGAGAGAGAGAGAATGGGCGCGCCAGGGCTTCCAGCCTCTGCAAACGAACTCCAGACGTGTGCGCCCCCTTGTGCATCTGGCTAACGTGGGACCTGGGGAAACGAGCCTCGAACCGGGGTCCTTAGGCTTCACAGGCAAGCGTTTAACCGCTAAGCCATCTCTCCAGCCCTGTGGTTTCTTTTTTAGATGTAGGGTCTCACCTCAAACTTTTCATGTTTGTTTGTTTAGTCTGGTTTTGTTTGTTTTCAAGGTAGGGTCTTGCTCTAGCTGACCTAGAATTCTCTATGTGGTCTCAGGCTGCCTTTGAACTCACAGTGAGCCTCCCTAGTGCTGGGATTAAAGGCATGCAATACCATACCCAGCCTTGTTTTTGGTTTTTGAGACAGTTCACTCTGTAGCCCACAGTGATGTAGAACTTGCTAAGTAAGTAACCTATACTGGTTTCAAACTCACAAACTTCTTGTCTCAGCCTCCCTAGTACTGGGATTACAGGAAACCACCCCATCTTTTCTTTGGGTGAATACAAAATCTCTTTGAAAGTCATTTTATTGGGGAAGGAAAAAAAAGATGCCCATAATTGTTCTAGATTCAGAAGATTAGGGCTATGTTTGTTAACATTTCTCTTTCCCTTCATCTATTCTCTTTTATTTTTTATTTATTTGCAAGCAGAGAGAGAAGAGAGACAGAGAGAATAGGCACGTCAAGGCTTCCAGTAGCTACAAACAAACTCCAGATGCATGTGCCACTTTGTGCATCTGGCTTTTCCATGGGAACTGGGGAATTGAACACAGGTCATTAGGCTTTGCAGACAAGTGGCTTAACTACTGAACCATCTCACCAGCCTCATCTTTCAGTTATTTAAAAAAAAAAAATTCAATCATTCATGCCGGACGTGGTGGCGCACGCCTTTAATCCCAGCACTGGGAAGGCAGAGGTAGGAGGATCACTGTGAGTTTGAGGCCACCCTGAGACTACATAGAGAATTCTAGGTCAGCCTGACCTAAAGTGAGACCCTACCTTGAAAAACCAAAAAAAAAAAAAAAAATTCAATATATTTTATTTATTTATTTGCGAGAGTGAAAAAGGCAGAGAAAGAGAAAGGGAGAGAATGGGCGTGACAGGGCCTCCAGCCACTGTAAACGAACCAGACACGTGTGCCCCCTTGTGCATCTGGTTTACATGAGATCTGCGGAATCAAACCTGGGCCCTTAGGCTTCACAGGCAAGCGCCTTACCTGCTAAGCCATCTCTCCAGCCTGCTCTTTTAGTTTTATAGGCTGTTTAGCTCAGAATAAAATGAGTAATTTTTTTTCCTAAACAACTGATCTATGTCTGTTTATTAAATGTTGTTTACATCCTGTGTTTAAACATACATTCAGTGACACCTACACAGAAGGCTGCTGTCTGGTCTCACAATACTTGTTTTCTCTGTGGAAATAGTGATGTTCCATACATAGTTCTTGGTAGTTTCAGCCTTTCTTCCTCACCTTTTCAGTGGTACATTACCTTCATGGTGTCTATCAGCTTTTACTTTGGAATCTTATCTCTGGCTAGCAATGAAATGGTTCAGAAAGAGTGTTTTTCTTTTCCCCATCATCAGGAAAAGCAGTTCTTCCTCAAGGATCTTCTTACTTTTTTTTCTAGTGTTGAGGATTGAATCAAGGATCTTGGACATACTAGGCAAGCTCTCTATCATTGAGCTACATCCTTTGTTCAAGGAAAAAGTTCTTTCTGGTTCAATTCTTAGTCCATTAATCTGTTCCAAGTGAAATTTCACTTGTCTAAGGACCTAAATCTTGGCTAAAATTTAATTACAATTTTTCCATACATATGTACATAATGAGTGAATTTGGCCTGGAGCCCTTTCACGGTGTTCTTCTCTGTGCCATTTATGTGGGGGATAGATTCTTCAGTAGGTTGATTATCACTTTAAAAAAATTGTAAATTTTATTTACTTATTCATTTATTTAGGGGGGAGAACGGATAGAGAACAGGTGTGCCAGGGTCTCTAGCTATTGCCAACAAACTCCAGACACATGTGCCACCTTGTGTGTCTTTCCTAGGCTACTGGAGAATAGAACGAGGGTCCTTAGGTTTTTCAGGAAAGTGCCTTAACTGCTGAGCCATCTTTCCAGCCGATTAGTTACTTTTAAAAGATGAACTCCATCTCTTAGGGCTTTGTGGCTTACAGTTGTTGTTCCTTACAGTTTCTTCTGTCGGTCTTTAATTTTCTGCAGAATACTCCTCCTAGAGCCAGTTGTCTTTGTTCTCCACATTGGTGCTAGATTGATACATAGATAAATATAAATTTGGCTATGTCATTGCTCTTCAATAAGATAAAGCCCTAAACTCCTTAACATATCTGAGGAGGGCATTCTGCTCATGCTCTCCCTGCCTCAATCTAAAAGTAAATACCAAGCTCTTTATAGTGACCCAAACATACATCTCCCACCCTGGGCTCTTGCCCAGCTATTTTCTCTCCCTTCCCCCAACCTAAGTAATGCGTCATCCTCTTTTTGTTTTGTTTTTCAAGGTAGGGTTTCACTCTAGCTCAGGCTGACCTGAATTCACTATGTAGTCTCAGGGTGACTTCAAATTCACAGTGAGCCTCCCACCTCTGCCTCCTGTGTGCTGGGATTAAAGGTGTGCGCCACCATGCCTGGCTTTGCTTTATCCTTTAAGTCTCAATTCAGGTGACAGTGCCTGTCAGCAGTGATGACACTTTTCCAGTGCACAGGCCGAAGATGCTCTCTTTCATGGGGCTTTCCTAGCACCCTTAGCTTATATACTAAGTAAGACTTGTCATTTGCAACTACCTACACAATGCCATCATAAAAGGAGGGAAAGATCACGACATCAAAATAAAAGAGACTTTTTGAGATGGGGGGGATATGATGGAGAATGGAATTTCAAAGGGGAAAAGGGGAGGAGTGAGGGTATTACCATGGGATATTTTTTTATAATCATGGAAAATGTTTTAAAAAATTGGGAAAACATTAAATTAAATTTTTAAAAAGGCTTGTCATTTGATATGATTCCTTAGAAACGTGGAGCCTGTCAGTATCAAAAAGACAAACAATAACAAATGGTAAAAATCTAGAGAAAGGGGAACTCTCATACACTGTTGGTGGCAATGCAAATTAGTGTGCCCATTATGGAAAACTGTATAAAGGTTCTACATAACCTAAAAATAGTTAACATATGATTCAGCAATCCTACTACTGATTATATATCTAGTGGAAGTGGAATCATTATGTTAAAGAGATACCTATTCTCCCTTGTTTATTGCAGCTAGTCACAGTAGCCATGATATAGCATCAGTCAAAGTACCTATCTGTGGATGAATGGATTAAAAAACAGTGTTACGTGTATACAATGGAATGTTACCCAGCCATTTTAAAAAGGATGGAAGCCTGTCATTTGTGATAACATGATGCAACTGGAGGGTACTATGTTAAGTTAATAAGCCAGGCACAATTAGACAACTATCATATGTTCTCACTTACTTGTGATGGTATAATAATTGATCACAAAGGAGTAATGTGCAGAATGGAAATTACTAGAGACTAGGAAGGGGAGAGGTGGAGTGGAGACAGGGTGATGATAGTGGTATACTGGAGTAGTTCTGAGGTTGTATAGAACAGCTGAAGAACTGTAGCCTATAATAGTTAATTACACATTTCAAAATTATTGGAGAAGAGTTTAAAGGTTCCCAACACATACACATATTATTTGAGGAGATAGAAATGCTAATTATCCCAATTGATTATTACACACTCAATAAAAGTATCAAATTATAGTATTGTATTCTATAATAAGTCCAAGTATTGCATGTCAATTAAAAATAAAAATATGGGGCTGGAGAGATGGCTTAGCGGTTAAGCGCTTGCCTGTGAAGCCTAAGGACCCCGGTTTGAGGCTCGGTTCCCCAGGTCCCATGTTAGCCAGATGCACAAGGGGGCACACGCATCTGGAGTTCGTTTACAGAGGCTGGAAGCCTTGGCGCACCCATTCTCTCTCTTCCTCTATCTGTCTTTCTCTCTGTCTCTGTCGCCCTCAAATAAATAAATAAATAATTTTTAAAAACTTAAATTAAAAAAAATAAATAAATAAAAATAAAAATTTGGGCTTGGTGTGGTGGCTCATGCCTTTAATCCCAGCACCTGAGAGGCAGAAGTAGGAATATTGCTGTGAGTTCAAGGCCAGCCTGAGGCTACATAGTGAATTGTAGGTCAGCCTGGGCTAGAGCAAGACCCTCCCTCAGAAAACCAAATATAAATAAACAAAAGTAAAAATTTGGGGGACTGGGGAGATGGTTTAGTGGTTAAGGCACTTGCCCGTGAAGCCTAAGGACCCAAGTTCAATTCTTCAGTACCCACATAAGCCTGATGCACAAGGTGGCACAGGTGTCGGGAGTTCATTTGCTGTGGTTAGAGGCCCTGCTGTGCTCTTTCTCTTCTGTCTCTGCTCATAAGTAAGTAAATAATGTTTGAAAAATAAAAAATTGGACCTAGAGAGATGGCTTAGTTGTTAATTAATGCACTTGACTGCAAAGCCTAAGGACCCATGTTTGACTCTCTGGGTCCCACATAAGCCAGGCACACAAGGTGACACATGTGCAAAAGGCAGCACATGCCTCTGGAGATTGATTGCAGTGGCTGGAGGCCCTGGTGCTCCAATTCTTTCTCTCTTACTTGCTCTCTCTTATTAAAAAAAAACAACCAAAAGTGAAAAGTTAAAATTTGGCCCATTGTGGTGTCATATGCCAGTAGGATATTGCTGAAGAGGTGGAAGCTAGAAGATCAGGAGTTTAAGGCCAGCCTGGCCTACACATTTTAAAAATAAAATAAAAATTTGTCTGGTGTGGTGGTGCATGCCTTTAATCCCAGCACTTGGGAGACAGATGTAGGAGGATTGCTGTGAGTTTGAGGCCACCCCTGAGACTACATAATGAATTCCAAGTCAGCCTGAGCCTAGAGTAAGGCCTACCTCAAAGAACAAAAATTTTTAATTAAAGCCATGTGTGGTGGTACATGCCTTTAATCCCAGCACTAAGGAGGAAGATTGCCATGAGTTCAAGGCTACCCTGAGACTACATACTGAATTCCAGGTCAGCATGGGCTAGAGGCCTACTTAGGAAAACCAAAAATAATGATAAAAAATAAAAATTAGCTACATGTGGTGGCTCACACCTGTAATCCATTACTCTTGGGGTTGAGGTAGGAGGTTTGCTGTGAGTTCAAGGCCAGCTTGGGCTAGAATGAGATCCTGCCTCCAACCCCCTCCATCAAAACAAACAAACAAAACGAGGCATGGTGAGTCAAGTCTATAGTCCCAGCACTCAGAAAGATGATACAGGAGTTAGAGTCTAAGGACAGCTTGGGCTATATAGTTCCAAGCTTCCTGGTCTTAATATGTGGTCTTGTTTCAAAACAGCATTGGAGAGATTGATCAGTGGTTAAGGCACTTGCCTGCAAAGCTTGACAAGCCATGTTTGATTTCTTTGTATCTATGTAAAGCCAGATGCACAAAGTGGCATATGTGTCTGCAGTTTGTTTGTATTGGCTAGATGCTCTCTCTCTCTGCTAATAAATAAATAAGCACATGAACAAACAAAATACCTCCAACCAGAAAATAAATAAAAATAATGACAATTTACCCTATGTGGTGGTACTGCATACCTTTAATCCCAGCCCTCAGGAGACAGAGGTAGGAGGATTGCTGTGAGGTTGAGGCCAGTCTGGGACTACAGAGTGAGTTCCAGGTTAGCCTGGGCTAGAGTGAGATCCTACCTCAAAAAAAAAAAAAAAAAAAAAGGAAAGAAAATTTAGAGTAGGAGCAGGCCTTGCTTTGATAACATTTATTAAATTTAAAGTGGGTCCAAAAGGCAAGAGAAATAATATCCCTTCCCACTTTTTTCAGGTAATTACAATTTTAACATTAAAATTAAGCCTGTAATTATGATTTACAGTGTATAAAAAGAACAGTCCTATTTCAGTAATCAGCATTATTTGTTAAATTTGTTTTTTTTTTTTTGTTTTTCGAGGTGGGGTCTCACTCTGGTCCAGGCTGACCTGGAATTAACTATGTAATCTCATGGTGGCCTCAAATTCACACCAATCCTCCTACCTCTGCCTCCTGAGTGCTGGGATTAAAGGCATGTGCCACCATGCCCGGTTTATTTGTTGAGTTTTTTTTTTTAATTTTATTATTTGAGGGAGAGAGAAAAAGGAGATAGGGAGAATGGGCATGCCAGGGCCTCTGGCCACTGCAAACAAACTCCAGATGCATGCATCACCTTGTGCATCTGGCTTTGTGGGCACTGGGGAATTGAACTTGGGTCCTTTGCCTTTGCAGGTAAGTGACTTAACAATTAAGCCATCTCTGGGACTTTTATACATGGTGTCATCCACAGAAAGACTTGTTTCAGCCAGGTGTGGTGGTGCATGCCTTTAATCCCAGCATTTAAGAGGCAGAAGCAAGGGGAATCACAGTGAGTTTGAGGTCACTGTGAGTCTACATAATGAATTCCAGGTCAGCCTGGGCCAAAGTGAGACCCTACCTCGAAAAACCAAAAAAAACCCCCAAACCTGTTTTAGTTTTTTAATATATTTCTTAAATTAAATTTCATATTTGATTAATGAGTTAATATTAATTTTTTTCATCAACAGGCTAAAAATCCCTCCTGATTGCACTACTGAATTAAATCATCATGCATATTTGTTTCTCCAAAGCACCTTTGACAAACATGATTTGGTAAGCTTTTAGTAGCAATTGTCTAAAACATAGTAAAATATTTTTCTATAAGTTCTTTAAATATTTTATTTATTTATTTGATATGGTGGGGGAAACATAGAGAATGGGTGCACCAGGGCCTCCACCCACTGCAAATGAACTCCAGATGCATGTGCCACCTTGTACATCTGGCTTGCATGGGTACTGGGGAATTGAACCTGGGTCCTTAGGCTTCTCAGGCAAACGCTTTCACTGCTAAATCATCTCTCCAGCCCTTGTAATTAAAATATATATATATTTATTTGTTTATTTATTTATTTATGAGAGAAAGAGAATAAATGAGCCCACCAGGGCCTCTATTTACTGCAAGTGAGTTCCAGGTACATGTGCATTTGGCTGACATATGTTCTGGGGAATGGAGTCTGGGTCTTTAGGTTTCGCAGGCAAGCACCTTAATGGCTAACCCATTTCTCCAGCCCTATAACTTTTTTTTTTTTTTCAAGGTAGGGTCTCACTGTAGACCAGGCTGACATGGAATTCCCTCTGTAGTTCCAAGCTGGCCTTGAACTCTTAGCAGTCTTCCTACTTCAGTCTCCCAAGAGCTAGAACTAGAGATATGTGCCACCATGCCTGGCTACTGTAAGTTTTTTTAGAAATGATTTTTCTCTCTTCCTTAGCTATCAGGTGGTTGTGTTAAATAGCCAAGAACTTCATGGTCTCTATCCAGAAAAAATACATAAGATGGCCTGGATATCCATGACCTCATAGTGCCTGACACTACCTACACAAGACCATAAGAAGAGGAAAAGACCATGACATCAAAATAAAAGAGAGACTGATTGAGATAGGGAGGGGATATGAGGGAGAATGGAATTTCAAAGGAGAAACTAGGGTGAGGGAGGGAAGGTATTACCATGGTATACTTTTTAAAAAATATTTTTGTTCATTTTTATTTATTTATTTGAGAGTGACAGAGAGAAAAAGAGGCAGATAGAGAGAGAGAGAGAGAGAGAGAGAGAGAGAGAGAGAGAGAGAGAGAGAGAGAATGGGCACGCCAGGGCCTCCAGCCACTGCAAACAAACTCCAGATGCATGCGCCCCCTGGTGCATCTGGCTAACATGGGTCCTGGCAAATCAAGCCTCGAACCAGGGTACTTAGGCTTCACAGGCAAGTGCTTAACCGCTAAGCCATCTCTCTAGCCCAACCATGGGATACTTTTTGTAATCATGAAAAATGTTAATAAAAATTGAGGAAAAAAAAAAAACACATTTTCTGCTATTAATTTTACTGTTTTCTCAAAAAGCAAAAGTCTACTTTTTGGTAAACTGTTTCACATACCCTTGAAGAAAGTAAGTTTCTTGATAAATTATAAGAATATTTATTTATTTATTTGCATGTGTTTGTGCATACATGTATGCCATAGCTCCTGCCACTGCAAACAAATACCAGATGCTTATGACACTTTTTGTCCAGCTCATGTGGGTGGCTTAGGAATTGAACTCAGGCCAGGAACCCTTCAAAATAAGTACCTTTAATCACTGGACAATCTTCTCAGCTCTTCTTACCATTTTTTAAACTTTTTTATTGACAGTTTTTGTAATTATATACAATAAACCATAATTCTTTCCTCACCTCTACTCTCTTCACAAATCCACCCTCCATCATATCCCCCCCACTCTTAATTAGTCTCTCTTTTATTTTGATGTCATCATCTTTTACTCCTATAATGAAATTCATATATATACACATATATGTATGTGTATACACATACATATATATATACACATATATATATGTGTATATATGTGTATATATATATATGTATGTATATACACATATATACATATATGTGTATATATATATACACATATATGTATGTGTATATATATGTAAACACATGGATGTGTGTGTTTTATATATATATATATTTTTTTTTTTCCCCACCCCCAAGGTAGGTTCTCACTGTAGCCCAGGCTGACCTGGAATTCTCAAGATGGCTTTAAACTCACAGCAATCCTCCTACCTCAGCCTCCTGAATGCTGGGATTAAAGGCATTCACTACTATCCCTAGCAGGCTGAATTAGGTTTTAGAAGCACAGCTTTACTAGACTAGGAACTCTGTGTTGGAGAACTGTTCTCAGATATCTGAATGCTATGTTGCTTCCTGTGTATCTTCAGGATAGAGACTGTGCTTTGTCACCTGATGAACTTAAAGATTTATTTAAAGTTTTCCCTTATATACCATGGGGGCCAGATGTGAATAACACAGTTTGCACAAATGAAAGAGGCTGGATAACCTACCAGGGATTCCTTTCCCAGTGGACGTGAGTATAATGCTCATTTCTTTGAGTGACAAGTACTTTATGATGTGTTACATTTATCATGTAAGCCTGTCAGATCTTACAAAATACTTCAATCCTTATGTCCTCTAAGCAGGATTTACATGTGTCTGGATGTCTATAAGATAAGCTATGTGTAGAGTCCTATAAATTTGTCAGGAAGTTTTCTTTTGGATCATGTACTGGAAAACTGTAATAAGTCTTGCCTCAAAACAAAACTAAATTTTAGTAACTTTTGTTAGATAGAATTGGAAATGTTATTTATTACTATTGCACAGTCTTTCAATAAATGAGGAGAAGCATATTTTACTGAACATTTATGACTTTCTGCAGTATTTGTTGTTTGAATAATTTGAATAATTTTTAATGATTTTTTTTTTTTGAGATAGGGTCTCACTCTAGCCCAGGCTGACCTGGAATTCACTATGTAGTCTCAGGGTGGCCTCGAACTCACAGTGATCCTCCTACCTCTGCCTCCTGAGAGCTGGAATTAAAAGGTTTATGCCACTATGCCCGGCTAATGAATTCTTTTTTAATTTTTTATTTATCTACCTTATTTATATATTTGAGACAGAGAGAGGGAGAGAGAGAGATAGAGAGTTAGAATGAGTACGCAGGGCCTCCAGACACAGAAAATGAACCCCAGATGCATACGTTACCATGTGCATCTGGCTAACATGAGTCCTGGAGAATTGAGCCTCTAACTGGGGTCCTTAGGCTTCACAGGCAAGCGCTTAACTGCTAAGCCATCTCTCTAGCCCTAATGAATTATTAATAGAGTTTGGTGGAAATTTGTCAACACTTTTAAAAAAATTAATTTATTTGCATTGAGAAAGAGAGAGCCATAGAGTGTGCACCATCCGGGCCTCCAGCCGGTGCCAACAAACTCCAGCACATGCACCACTTTGTGCACTAGCTTTACATGGGTGCTGGGGAATTGAACCTGGTTACTTAGGCTTTGCAGGCAAGCACCTTAACCACTAAGGCATCTCTCTAGCCCTGTCAACATTTTGTGACATTTGTGTTCCTTTAACATTAGTGAGACAACTTTTTTCAACATTAAGATTTTTTTCAAACAGATAAGAAAGGCTAAATTTAGATGCTTTTCAGATGTTTTGTGCTTTTGCCAGGCGTTTTTAAAATTTGTTTTAAAAGTTATGAGGGTTTCAGCTAGCCAGTATGTACAGGGCACTATTAGCTTGGGAAGTAGATAATGTAATATGTCCCTGTTGTAGACTTATTATCATTCATCTGTGCAACACTCATTGGTGCAGGCTTTTTTCCTGTAGCAGATGGACTAGACAGAGGAAATCATTCTCATCTCATACTCTCCTGCCTCCCTTCCCTGCTGTAGAAATGGCAGCGTAGGAAAAGCCTCACAAACATTGTCTGGGTTTGATAGATTATGTTTTTTGAACTTTTTTTTTTTTTTTAAAGTTTCCTGACAACTCTCCTCCCTTTTTTTTTTTTTTTTTATTTATTTATTTGAGAGCGACAGACACAGAGAGAAAGACAGAGGGAGAGAGAGAGAATGGGCGCGCCAGGGCTTCCAGCCTCTGCAAACGAACTCCAGACGCATGCGCCCCCTTGTGCATCTGGCTAACGTGGGACCTGGGGAACCGAGCCTCGAACCGGGGTCTTTAGGCTTCACAGGCAAGCGCTTAACCGCTAAGCCATCTCTCCAGCCCTGTTTTTTGAACTTTTGGATTTTTTTTTGGTTTTTATATATGTTTATTTAGGAACCTTTCACCTTGTAAACTTTCTTTTCTTAGGCTCACGACCTACTTAGATGTACAGCGCTGCCTGGAATATTTGGGCTATCTAGGCTACTCCATACTGACTGAACAAGAATCTCAAGCTTCAGCCATTACAAGTAAGCATCCACTTACTATTTGGTTTGTGACTTAGGAGCATTATGTCTTTAAAACTACAAATGCTACAAAGAGTAAAAATAAACACATTTTCATTTGTGTTCATTCTATGTTCTTTTTGTTTTCCTCATGAGTTAGTCATTTTTCTTTTGAGTTGAGATACTTCATTTTATTGTTTATCAAAAAAGAAAAATAGAACTTTTGCTTCTAGTCTACTCTGGGGGTACTCCACTGATGAAAATGAAGGAGAACTGTAGACATTAAGGGACTTACCAGTCTGCTTTACTCATGTGTGTGTATGCACATTCATAACTATGTATAGGTATATGGGTATATGCACGTGAAGATCAGAAGACAGTTTTGGGTATCAGTTTCAGATATACCATCCGCTTCTGTTTGTGTTAAAGTGACTTATTGTCCTGGTGCTTACCAGTTAGGCTACACTAGCTGACCAGCAAGCTCCCATGATCTACCCATCTCTGCCTCACCACCACAATAGATATGCACTTACCATAACCAGCATTTTACTTGGGTACTAAAGATCCTACTCATGCTCACTTGCTTGTGAGGCATGTGCTTTACTGATTGAGCTCTCTCCCTATCCCTATATTATACTTAATTTTCTTTAAATTAAAAAAAGCAAATTTTAAAAAAGGGCTAGTCATAGTGGTACAGGCCTATAATTCCAGCACTGGATAGGCTGAAGCAGGTAGATCACAAACTCAAGGGCAGCCTAAGCTACATAGTAAGACTTGCCTAAAGCAAGCAAGCAAAATCAAGCAAGCAAGCAAGCAAGCAAGAAAGAAAAAAGGCCTATTAAGCCCTGATCCTGAACTAAGTATATAACTCCATAGTGTTGTAGCCTTTGTCCTTATTAATAAATCTTTCTTAGATCTTGGAATTATTAAAGCAATGTGCTTCTCTCAAAAACAGTCAGGTGCCGGGCATGGTGGCACATGTCTTTAATCCCAGCACTTAGGAGGCAGAGGTAGGAGGATCGCTGAGAGTTTGAGGCCACCCTAAGAATACATAGTGAATTCCAGGTCAGCCTGGGCTAGAGTGAGACCCTACCTCGAGAAACAACAAAAAAACCCAATCAGCCAGGCATGATGGTGCATTCCTTTAATCCCAGCACTTGAGAGGCAGAGGTAGGAGGATCACTGTGAGTTTGAGGCCAGCCTGGACTAGAGTGAGTTCCCAATCAGTCTGGGCTAGAGTGAGACCCTGCCTCAAAAAAACAAACAAATCTTAGGTATAAAATTAGCAAGCATTTCAGTAGTTTCTTATATCCTATTTGGTTTTAAATTGCCAAATCTTATAGGAAGTGCTAGCATAAGATAGCATTTATTTATTTATTTAATTTTTGGTTTTCAGAATAGGGTCTCATTGTAGTCCAGGCTGACCAGAATTCATTCTGTAGTGTCAGTGTGGCCTCAGACTCTCAGCAATCCTCCTACCTTGGCCTCTCAAATATTGGGATTTAAGGCATGTCTCACTATGCCTGGCCTAAAATAGCATTTCTTTTTTTCTTTCTTCTTCTTTTTTTTTTTTAATTTTGTTTTTTGAGGTAGGGTTTCATTCTAGCCCAAGCTTACCTGGAAATTACTATGTAGTCTCAGGGTGACCTCGAACTCATGGCGATCCTCCTACCTCTGCCTCCCAAGTGCTGGGATTAAAGGCGTGGGCTACCACGCCCAGCTAAGATAGTGTTTCTTAAATGCACAGAGCAAGAACTCCTTTTTTTTTTTTTTCAAGGTAGGATCTTACTTTGGCTCAGGCTGACCTGGAATTCACTATGTAGTCTCAGGGTGGCCTTGAACTCTCAGCGATCCTCCTACTTCTGCCTCCCGAGTGCTGGGATTAAAGGCGTGCACCACCATGCCTGGCAAGAACTCTTTAAAGTACTTACCCAATTAGCCAGTATTTAGTTCAGCACCAATGAGTAAGAAACTAATTTCTAGCTAACCATAAGGTTCTTTCACTCAACAACATTGACAACTTTCTGTGTCAGTATATATCTTCACATCTTAATATCTCATCATGTGGCAGTTCTTTAACTTAACTGTCCCATAGTTATTTTATAGTTCTATCATTTTTAGTTTCTGCTGCAGTCATTAGTGCATCTGATGAGTGCTGCCTTAGTTGCATCTTTGGGTACCACCTATGGAGGTCTCAACATCAAAAAGGGATGTCTGGGCTGAGTGTGGTGGTACATAAAAGCACTTGGGAGGTAGAGGAGTCTGGGTCATCCTTGGCTACATATCAAGTTCACAGCAGGCCTGGGCTATTTGATACCCTGTTTGGGCAAAAATAAGAAAAAAACAAAACAAACAAACAAAAAAAAGGAATAATGACCCATTGTGCTGATATCATAGCATTATTTTCTGGCCTTCCTCTCTTACAGAGTTACATTTGAAAGGCCAGCTAATGCCAGAGTGCAAGATCCTTTTCCCATTTGTAGATCCAGCTCCAAGAAAGTACAGATTGCAAATACCATCTTTCAATTTATAACTTGTTACTATAAAATTTTTTCACAGAAGATACTAGGTATGATATGGTTAGCTATCCTAATTATTGTGAAAATGTACTATTTTATTATGAAATAAATATAATTTGGCTACTGGAGATTAACTTTGCAGTCACCTTTAGAAATGCATCTTTTCTACTAAGTGATTCCCTCCTGCATTCTCTTTAGTACTTAATTTCACATACTGCATTTGACTATTGTATAATATAGTATCTATAGATCAGACATTTTCTAAACATGATAAGCAGCAACATGTAATTTTACAGAAGGTCAAATGGAGGTTCAGTGAGTTTAGGTGGTACATATTTAGTGTCATTTGTTTTTCTTTTTAGTAACAAGAGATAAAAAGATAGACCTGCAGAAAAAACAAACTCAGAGAAATGTATTCAGATGTAATGTAATTGGAATGAAAGGCTGTGGGAAAAGTGGAGTTCTTCAGGCTCTTCTTGGAAGAAACTTAATGGTGAGAGTTTTTCAGAGTATAGTTTCATCTAACAAATGTTTATAGTAATGAGCTTACTAAAATTTTTATATGCACTAACCTTTTAGATGATTATTAGAATTCATTGGCCCATATGTTAGTATATATGTTAGTCTGTAGTGTAACAATACACCTAATATTTGGGAGGTAGAAGCTAGGAGGATTGTGAATTCAAAGTCAACCTGGGCTACCTCGCAAGTTCCAGGCCAGCTTGAGCTACATAGTGATATCCTATCTTAGTAAAGAGAGTAACAATAATTCTGTTGAACTGTCTTGTTTCACTGGTGTCAGTTACCATTTGCCTTTTCTTTAATTAATTAATAATTAACTTTTAGTGCCTATATGTGGGGGGTACACATTTGCCACATATGCACCACTTTACATCCAGCTTTTACATAGTGCTAGGGAATTGAACCTGGGACAATAGGCTTTATAAGCAAGCTCCTTTAATCTCTGAGCCATCTCCCCAACACAGCCTTTTCTTTAAAACCAGTGTTTGTTTAGATAGAGATTCAATGACTGCACATATGAAAGCAGCTGACACAGTCCTTGTCATGATGTAAATGTACAGTAAATATTTTAAGCGAGTCCTGATACCTCGTTCTTATTGCTCCCTTGATTAAGAGATTGATGTAAAATATTCACAGGTAATTCTGTCGGACCAAATTAAAGCATAGTGAGAATTGACAGCAGGTGGCTCTAGAATACACTTTCACAAATAGAACTTTCTTTCTCTGTAGCTACTGCTTTTACTTTATGGAGAACAAATGTTTCTTTTGTCTAAGACCCTCAGAACCAAGAAAAATCAGTAACCCTTTTGTACTGATTAATAGTTTATAATGTAGAGAAGAGTATCATTTTATTTATAACCCACACCAAAGCATTCGTACAAAGGTATGTACTGATGGAAAGTAGTCACTGTAATATATTACTACAAATACTAAGAGTTTTGGTTCTATTTTCAGAGGCAGAAGAAAATTCGTGATGATCATAAATCCTATTATGCGATTAACACTGTATATGTATATGGACAAGAGAAATACTTGTTGGTAAGAACTCTAATTTTGAAGATTTTTTTTTTAACTTTTTTGTTGTTGTTGTTTATTCTAATTTATTTGAGTGCAGCAGAGAGAGAAAGAGGCAGAGAGAGAGAGAGGAGAGAGAGAATGGACGCACCAGGGCCTCCAGCCACTGCAAATGAACTCCAGACGCATGTGCCCCCTTGTGCATCTGACTAACGTGGGTCCTGGGGAATCGAGCCTCGAACCAGGTTCCTTAGGCTTCATAGGCAAGCGCTTAACCGCTAAGCCATCTCTCCAGCCTGAAGATTTTTTTTTTTTTTTTGAGGCAAGCCCAACAAACTAGACTTTTTTTTTTTTTTTTTTTTTTTTAATGCAAGGAAAAGAGAATTGTCATGCCAGGTCCTCCAGCCACTGCACATTGCAACTGAACTCCAAATGTGTGTGCCCCCTTGTACACATGTGTGACTTTGTACCCTTGTGTCATTTTATGCGTCTGTCTTAACATGGGATCTGGAGAGCTCACCATGAGTCCTTAGGCTTCTCAGGCAAGTGCCTTAATTGCTAAGCCATCTCTCCAGTCCTGATTTGAAGATTTTAATTATTGGATAAATTTTATTTATTTGTTTATTTATTTATTTATTTGAGAGAGAGAGAGAAAGAAACAGATAGAGAAAGAGACAGAGAATGGGCATACTATGGCCTCCAGCCACTGCAAACAAATTCCAGACGCATGTGCCACCATGTACTGGCTTATGTGGGTACTAGGGACTAGAACTGGGTCCTTAGGCTTTTCAGGCAAGTGACTTAACCACTAAGCCATCTCCGTAGCCCCTGATGGGTATATTTTTAAATGACTGAAACAAAATAGCTCTAATTTAATGGTTGCATGCAGTACTTGTATATGGATTTTTTTAAAATATATTTATTTGTGAGAGAGGGAGAGAGAATGGGCACACCAGGGCCTTCAGCCACTGCAAATGAACTCCAGACGCATGTGCTACCTTGTGCATCTGGCTTACATGGGTACTGGGGAATCAAACCTGGGTCCTCAAGCTTCACAGGCAAGCACCTTAACCACTAAGCCATCTCTTCAGCTCTGAAAGTCATTTTATCACGAACATTGAAAAGAGTAGGTAGTGAATAGAAACAGTAACCTCAGTCTAAAAATTATTTGGAGCCAGGCTTGGTGGCACACATCTTTAATCCCAGCACTTGGAAGGCAGAGGTAGGAGGATCACCATGAGTTTGAGGCCAGCCTGAGACTACCTAGTGGATTCCAGGCCTGGGCTAAAGTGAGACCCTACCTCAAAAAAAATTTTTTTAAGCCAGGCGTGGTGGTGCACGCCTTTAATCCCAGTACTCGGGAGGCAGAGGTAGGAGGATCGCAGTTAGTTCAAGGCCACCCTGAGACTACAGAGTTAATTCCAGGTCAGCCTGGATCAGAGTGAGACCCGACCTTGAAAAACCAAAAAAAAAAAAAAAATTTTTTTTTTTTTTGGTTTGTATTTTTGGTTAGTGGGAAGAAAAGGTAATGGGAGAAAAGAGAACTCATTTGACAGTTATGTCTGAGTCTTTGTGGTTGGCTTAACATTTCTAGCCTGTCTCCTTATCTATATTTGTATACAGTGCATGTAAAGGGTTTGCCCCTCATCAGTTACTAAATGCTAGCTTCTTTAGTGTCTTAAATCACTTTTTAATCCACAGAATCAAAAGTTACTTGTTTATAATTTCTACTTCTAAGAATGGTCTGAAAAGTTAGAAAGTACAGTTGAGCAAGTACCATGATTATATTATATTATATTATATTATATTATATTATATTATATTATATTATATTATATTATATTATATTAATATTATGATGCTTAAGTTTCTCATTTTCTTTTTCTCTTAAAGCTGCATGATGTCACAGAATCAGAATTTCTCACTGAGGCTGAAATCATCTGTGATGTTGTATGCCTGGTGTATGATGTCACTAACCCAAAATCTTTTGAATACTGTGCCAGGATTTTTAAGGTTTGTTGCTCTAATGGGCCATGACTAAATATAACTTGATAGGGGGTTTTAATGGGATTTCATTGTGATGTTTCCTAGCCAGAAAAATGTAGCAAAGTCATTTGTGGAGTTTTTTGTTTTTGTTTTTAAACACAAATATTAGCCAGGTGTGGTGGCACACACCTTTAATCCTAGCACTGGGGAGGCAGAGGTAGGAGGATCACTGTGAGTTTAAGGCCACCCTGAGACTACATAGTGAATTCCAGGTTAGCCTGGGTTAAAGTGAGACCCTACCTTGAAAATCCAAAACAAACAGACAAACAAACAAATAAAAACCAAATATCTGCATCTTATTTATCCTTAAAGATTCTCATTTCATTCTACACTGATAAGAGTCCCAGATATAGGTATTTTTAAAAAATTGAGCCAGACATGGTGGCACACACTTTTAATCCTACACTCAGAAGGCGGGTAGGATCGCCATGAGTTTGAGGCCAGCCTGAGACTATATTGCATTCCAGATCAGCCTGGGATACAGCTAAACCCTCCCTTGGGGGAAAAAAAATTACAGCCCAGCTTGGTGCTGCACACCTTTAACCCCAGCACTTGGGAGGCAGAGATAGGAGGATCACCATGAGTTTGAGGCCACCCTGAGACTACATAGTGAGTTCCGGGTCAGCCTGGACTAGAGAGAAACTATCTCAAAAACAAAAACAGAGCTGGGTGTGGTGGTGCATGCCTCCATTCCCAACACTGGGGAGGCAGAGGTAGAAGGGTCTTCATGATTTGAAGCCATCCTGAGACTACATACTGAATTCCAGGTCAGCCTGGAATAGAGTGAGACCCTACCTTGACCCCCCCCTCCCCCAAAAAAAAAAACAGTAACAACAACAAAAAATTATACAAGTGACTTGGATATACATACCTGGTTAAGAACTTTGCATTGATAGAAGGTCATGGCTGTTAGGAATATATATGGATTTATGTATTGTCAAATGTCCCAAGAATGGCAGCCAGAGCAGGGGAATACATCAGAGGCTTGGGAAGTATATTAGTAACTTTGAGATTATCAAGAAGAGCCAGTAGGAAGGGAAAGCTGTATGTACAGAGGTACTTACTTATTTATTTATTTTGGTTTTTTGAGGTAGGGTCTTACTGTAGCCCAGGCTGATCTGGAATTCACTATGTAGCTTCAGGGTGGCCTTGAACTCAGTCATCTGCCTACCTCTGCCTCCCGAGTGCTGGGATTAAAGGCATGCACCACCATGCCTGGCCAGAGGTATTTATTTGAGCACTGTATTTTTGTTTTTGAAAAAAATGTTACTTGTAAGCAGAGAAAAATAGGGGGTGGAGGAATGGGTGTGCCAGGCTTCCTGCCACTGCAGATGAATTCCAGATGCATGTTCCACTTGTGCACCTGGCTCTATGTGGGTACTGGGGAATAGCAAAAAATTCTCTGGAAAGCCAGATATCTCACAATAGAAGGATAGTTTTCCAGACTAAGATAAAATAATCTTGTTGATTTAGCAGTTATTAAAAATAATAGCATTGGCTGTAATGAGGCGGCCGAGCAGATACCAAAATGCAAATCTTTGTGAAGACCATCACTGTAGAGGTGGAACCCAGTGACACCATCGAGAATGTCAAGGCCAAGATTCAAGACAAGGAAGGCATTCCACCAGACCAGCAGCAGCACTCTCTCTGATTACAACATCCAGAAACAGTCCACCCTGCACCAGGTGTTGCACCTGCGTGGTGGCATCATCGCGCCCTCTCTGCGCCAGCTTGCCTAGAAGTACAGCTGTGACAAGATGATTTGCTGCAAGTGCTATGCTCGTCTGCACCCCCGTGCTGTAAATTGCCGTAAGAAGTGTGGCCACACCAACGACCTTCACCCCAAGAAGAAGGTCAAGTAAAGCCATGGCCTTGGGGCTCTAATAAAGTCCCCATGCATTGACTGCAACAAGAAAAATTATAATAGTATTGGAGCCAGGCATGGTGGAACACACTTTTATCCCAGCAGTCAGGAGGCACATAGGTATAAGGATCTCCATGAGTTCGAGGCCACCCTGACACTACATAATAAATTCCAGTTCAGCCTGGGCTAAAGGGGGACCTTACCTTGAAAAGACTAAATAAGTAAATGTAAAAACTTGGAGAGATGGCTGCAGTTAAAGGCACTTGCTTGCAAAGCTTGACTGCTTAGGATCAGTTTTACGGTACCCATGTAAAGCAAGATGCACAAAGTGGCACATGCATCTGGACTTTATTTGCAGTGTCAAAAGTTTCTGAAGTGCTCATTTCCCCCTTCTTGCAAATAAATTTTTAAAAATATTTATTTTAGGGCTGGAGAGATGGCTTAGCGGCTAAAACATTTGCCTGCAAAGTCTAAGGACCCAGAAGCCATGTAAGCCACATGCACATGATGGCACATACATCTGGAGTTCATTTGCAGTGGCTAGAGGCCCTGGTGCACCCATTCTTTCTCTCTCCCTCTCTCTCTCATAAATAAAAAAAGAAAAAATATTATTTTAAAAATTACAGAGAACCTCAAGAATTGAAATAGCTTGATGTTGCTATCCACTTGAGAGAAATAGTCTTAGTCATATTTACTGTATGTGACTGACCTAGGTCACTACCAAACTTTGCCTCTTG